>NC_133665.1:37072245-38327245 GCF_037893015.1 Macrotis lagotis
GTTTCTTTTAATTAATTGCTTATAATGAAAAATGGTATCCATCTCCAGAGAAAGAACTTATGAAGTCTAAAGGCAGATTGAAGCATCCTTTTTCTTTATTTATTTTTCTTGAGGCTTTTTCTCCTGTTTTCTTTCACAACATGGCAAACATGATGATGATGATGATGTTTGTCCTTTGTTCTCAAAGAAGACCATGATCTCAGGAACCTGATGCCTTGACAAGCACATGAAGTGAATTTGAGTGAGGGCGTACTGTGCAAAGTCACCAGCTCACTGTCTCCTCAGAAGCCCTCTGGATGCGATGGCCAGATATAAATCAGGATGACTAGAGATGACCCAGGATGTGAGTCAATTGGAATTAAGTGACTTGGCCAAGGCTACACAGCTAGTAAATGTCTCAGTCTGGATTTGAACTCATATCTTCCTGACTTTAGGACTGGCATTCTACCCACTGTGCCATCTAGCTTCTCCTAACATGGAACTATGTTTTGTATAACTGCATGTAGGGATTAGCAATATTCAATTCCTTGTCTTCTCAATGAAGGAGGGAAGTAGGAGAGAATTTGGAACTCACAATTTTAAAAAACAAATGTTAAAATTGTTTTTACAGTGTTTAGATAATATTTACAATGTTTTAGATAAATTATATTCACAACACTTAGCTTAGTGCCAGTCGCATAGAAAGTTTTTAATAAATGTTTATTGAATTGGATTGGATTGCTTGATCAGAGGATCAGGGAATTCAAATCAGTTTACATCACATAACATCAGTTAATTTTGATCATTCATATGCCAGTAAAGAATCTCATTCAAAGTCAATGGCAAAATGTCCCTGAATATAATTATATTTGCAGTGGTCAGCACAAATATTTATAAGTACAAGAGGTAAACTGATTCAGGCTATGACATATCAATGATACTATTAGTTCATATTTACATAATCCTTTAGATTTATAAAGTCCTTTTCTCATCATAACCCTAAACTACTTATCCAAAGTCATATAGGTAATAAATAGTAGAGCTAGGATTTGAACCTATGTTTTCTCCTTTTAGGTTGCAGAGTCATTTTCATCACACTATGCTTTTCCATGAAGGAGGAGTTGGGGAGCAGTATCTCATTAACTTCTTTTATCTGAACTCAGAAAAGAAGGATAGAACTCACATATTCACTGGGGTCCATGCCCCCTCCCTTCCCACCCTCTCATATAGAAATATACTAAATCCTTAGGCATATGGAAATCAAGCAACTTGTCTAAGTTTGGAAAAACAGAATATCATGGGAAGCATAGTGTCAGAGGTAGGATTTGCATACAGTGCTTCCTATCTATAGGTTCAACCCTTTCCTACATAACAAGGGGCTACTTCGATGAATATGTCTTTTATTCATTCCACCCCAGGGGCAGCTAATTGACACAGTGGATAGAACACTGACCCCCAAAGTCAGGAAAACCTGAGATCCAATTTGAATTGAGATATTTACTGTGTGACCTTGGCCAAGTTTTTTATTTCCGTTGTCACCCTCCCTCCAAAAAAAAATTATAAAGCTATGAGCAATTTAAAAGGTCAACTTTTCTTATTATGATAAGATCTATAGGGAAAAATAAAATCCTCATAGATAGTTTGAACTTATTTCAAATTAACACTATATTCCAAAGTTTAGCTATAAATGCTCATAATTTACCTGTCAAAGTCCTCTGAAAGGCACCATTATAATTCCAATCAAAGATTTTTTTTGCTTGTGTTTAGAATGGTTTTTCCTAATTTCAATAATGTTTTTGTTAAATCACATAGGGTGAGAAATAATCATAGGATATCACTTAATTGAATGTCATCATGACAGGTAGTACAATACTCCATTTAAAAAAAAAAAACATAGTTTCTAGCCTACTACTGAGTTAGATTGATTGTTGCCATTATGTGTATAGTCTGTATTTCCCTCTATCCAGTCCACCCCCAGACCCAGTGGCACCTGTTTCTTGAAATCCTGTATTTTAAATTGCCCATGAACTTTGCTATTCTTAATCACAGTTACACTCAAACTGCTGATATGACTTAAAAAAAAAACAAGAACTGGTCAAAGTTCTGATAACTTACAATGACTATTTTTTTTTGGCAACAATTTAGCATAAGGGCCACAGACTTTTCAGCAGGGTGGCAATTAAGTCATCACTGCTGCCTGCCCTATAAAAATTGATTATGCCTGTTTTTATTGCCCTTAACTTCCAGACTGCTTCTCTGTTGTATCTGACACCAAAGGCAGAAATCACACAGCGAAAACTAGTATAGAAAAAAAGGAGGAAAGGTCATTAGATGAAACTCTTATTTTTTTATTGTAGTCCACTCATTTTAACCCAGTGGAAAATGGTCAGGCAGATCAAACATTCAACTTTCCCATGCAATTAGTATTACTAAAGAGATTTGTCCAATCAAATATGCTTCCAATAGAAATGAATTGATTTGAATTTGATGGGGGGGTGAGTGATGAGACTCAGACTGACAAACTCATCAGATGTGGATGATTCTCCACATCTATTTTTAAAAATTCCTTAGTTTGATACATGATAGGCTTTTAACATGCCATATTTTCCTGCTCCTCACCTCCCTCTGTTCTGATCTCCTAATGTTTTCTCCATCCTTCTATGTAAAGATTTCCCTTCATTCCTACTTCCCTACTTCCCATAAACCATCACCAATACCATCCCCCCAATCTGCTTCTTATCTTTACTGATGTTTTCCTCTTTGTATTGCATAGTAGTCATTCTACTCTTAAGCAAAAATCCCATTGATCATATGCAGCAGGTCAACAAAGAAACATTATCTGTGGAGAGTCTAGAATTCTTGCTTGGACACTTCAGCGTTATCTTTAATTTTGACCTGATATTAACAAGTCCTTAATTTTATTTGGGCATCAATTATCCCTAATGGTGATATCCAGGAATGGAAGGGCCATGTGAAAAGATTTAGGAGGTAAGCATGTGGAGAGAAGTGTTAGATTGGGTAGGTAGCTATGAATGCCAGTCATAGGTAGGTAGCTATGACTGGCATTCTCAAGAGTTTTTACAAAGAGAAAGAGAGTGATCAGAATGAAGTAACCACACAGGCATGGGTAAAATTTGGAGGGTCTCATTTGGTGGCAACTGTCTCTCCTTCCTACTCCCACAGGAGCACAGTTAAGGCACTGAACCTCACAAATCCAACAGCCCTAAGGTACCAAAAGAGAATAGAAATAGAATGGGTTATGTATAGAACCAGGAACATGCTAGAGACAATTTTCCTTCTGCTAGTATGTTATCTGGCAGAAGCATGCAATAATCTTTTCCCAGGATCACAGAGAAATTTTCTGCTCCAAGCCCCAGAAATCTATTGCCAATACCTTTTAAGTGCAAAGATCTGAGGTTGCTTAATAATAGAATTAGAGCTTGGAGATATAAAGGACTTTGGAGGACATTTATTCCAACTTCCTCATTCTTAAGATAAGGAATGTACAAAGATATTTAAGTGAATAAGCCATAGAATAAATGGAAGAAGGAATATTCCAACCCAGACAAATGGGCTACAAATCAGAATTTTTTTCATTGCACTTGTTTATGCCCCCCAAAATATGCTTCATATAAATACAGCTGAGTATACTAATTGTGTGTTGTTTGGAGGGAGTGGTGTGGTTATTAATCTGAAATCCATGAACTTCATATGTTTTTGTAATTATATTTTATTATAATTAGTTTCCATTGTGATCCTATATATGTTACTTTATTCATTTTAAATATTAGCCTGTCAAAATATTGATTTTGTTGTTCATCTTTTGGTTTTGAAGAGAACCAATAGCATTACAGGGCAATGTCTTAATCTGCATGAAAACTGGAAAGTAAGAAACAATTGCACAAAGTCACCAGCCTCACTCTTTCTTTCAGAAATCCTTGAAGTCCAATGGGATGACAAAAGTTAAGAAGACTGGCAATGGCCTGAGATTCAGTGAATGAACTTGGTGTCTTCAATATCCAAGCTCTTAGAACTCCACAAAGCCTGCTTCAGTCACCTTCCTGACTATTAGAATAAACTAGTTTCAGCTATCCATTTCATTACTGGGGGAAGTCTTTACATGCCTGGGGTAGACATGCATTAAAGTACTGATAAGTTTGAGGCCTACTGGTCACACTCAACTTGGTTTTAGCCTGTCTCCTAAGATAGTTTTATCATTGTATAGCTACAACTTCTTGGAGCCAGAAGTTAGAGTTGAGTTCCAGGTAGATACCAAAGATGGATGGGCAGTCCTGAAAAGGGTTTAGAAAATCTGTATACCAGAGATAATAGTCCTCCTTGAATACCTCAAACATCCAAATTGCCCATTCAACATCTCCCCCAACTGCTTATTCAATATCTCATGACCCATTTCCACCTCTAGTACATCATGTTCAAAATGGAATACAATCAAGAGTAACAACAGCATCCTAGTAACCCAGATTCACAACCAAGATGGCACCCTTGACTCTTTAATTTCTAATCCCAACATATCCAGTCTATTGTCAGGTCCCACTGTTACTACCTTTATAAAATCTCTCTATATCCCCCATATCTCATCTGACACTGCCACCATCCTCATCACCTCATTGCTAGGGTATTGCAGTGTATTTCTGCTTGGTCTACCTGCCTCAAGTCTCTATCAAATCAATCTACCATAATTAAACTTCCTTAAAAAAGCAAGTTGTTCATGTCACCTCTCCCTCCATTTAATAAACTACAGTGATTTCTTGTGACCACCAAGATTGAATATAAAAATATTCCATTGGCTTTCAAACTCCATAACAACATTTTCCTACTGTTACAGTCTTCTTATGTGCTTTTTTTTTACTACTTTTGCTGTGATTTAATGATACTGGTATCCTTACTATTCCTTATAAAAGACACTTTTTCCCCCTATAAGAGATATCTTCACAGGTTTCATTCATGCCTAGAATTTTCTCCCTCCTTGGAACATGCAGATTTCTTTACCTTCAAGTCCCAGCTAAAATCCCACCTTCTACAAGGAGCCTTTCACGATATCCCTTAATTCTTGTGCCTTCCCTCTATCAATAATTTATCCTTCATATATCTCATGTGTATATAGCTGTTTGAATGTTACCTCCCTCTTTAAAATGTGAGCTTCTTGAGAGCAGAAACTAACTTTTACTTTTATTTATATCACCAACATCTAGGACTTAAGAAATGCTTATTGACTGAGTGGTTGTTTCATTCTCCTTGACCCTTCTTAGGGTTGAGCAAGAGTCAGGCACCTGAAGGGACTGTCACTGACAGTTCTCTTTGGGGTGGGGTGGGCTATGGTAGGTGGATCTGTTTTAGTAAACCAATCCGTAGTAGAAATATCCCAATTCCTAAGAGTTCAGAAGAAAGGTGTTTTTGGATAGAATAAAAAGTTGTCAGAGTAGCTAATATGGGGTGTGTATATGTATACACAAACACACACATATGAATATATGAGTATATGTGCTGTATATATAAATGTATATCTTTATGTACATATATATATATATATATATATACACACACACACACATAAATACACTTCAGAATGCATGTGTGTATCAAAGTTGTCTCAGAATAGATTGACAATATGACAGCAGAAAAATTCAAGGGGCAAACAGGGAAATATGTTTCAAGTATATTTCAAGAGTTCAAGAAGCTATGATTAAAGAAAGGTATGGTTTGTAGGGGGAAAGTTCATATATAATTTGACAAATTGAGCATGTATCAAGTTTTGAGCCCATATGTGTAATGCTTATTGGAGATTCAAATGAACTTTGGATAGCACCTAGGCACAGCTAGCACTTCTTTTGGGGTGGAGAGATGGGTGTCTATATAGGAATAGACAGTAAGAAAAATTATTTTTCACTCAATTGTTTTGTGATTCTCACAAACCTTTGACTCAGTCCTATTTCTCAGTTCAACTATATGCTATGGTTTATCCTTGGGCTAAAGTCACAAAACCTAGGAATGTTAGGGTACTCTATTGATGAGAACTTTGTCTTCTCAAAAGGGACTGACTTGGAAAATCCACAAAGGATGGAGAAAAAATAGAAAATTAAGAATGTATATTCCAAGGAGATCACACACAATTGAAAAAGAGCCAGCCTATTCAACTAGATTTTCCCTGTCACCAAAGTCCATCTTCAGAATTCTCCCTCAGCATCATCATGAAATACCAGAGTCTCAGAAGAATCAAAATTCCAGGTGGCTCAAAACGCAATGAAAGGCTCAATTATGGAAAAAAAGCTGGTGACAGCACATTAACACTAAGGACTGATACTGGAGAAGTAGCCTAAAAGATATATATTCTTTTTTCTTATTGATATTTTGTTTTATTTTTTCCAATTACATTATGAAAGTTTTTCAACATTCATACACATGCATATTTATGTTATATAATTTTCTTTTACTATCCCTTCCCACCCTCTTCCCTCAGAAGTAAACTGTCTAGTGAACATGGAATATATTTAACATGTATGTTTAACATGTTTACATATTACTCATTTTCTGTATGAAGAATTAGGGCTAAGGGAAAGAAAACCAAAGAATAGAATGAAAAAATAAGAGAAAATTTTTTAAAAAAGTGAACATAACTGTTTGTTCAGATTCTGTAGTTTGTTTTTTGTTTGTTTTGTTATGTTTTCTTCATCTGAATGTGGATGGCATTGTCCATAACAGATCTCCTAGGCTTGTCCTAGCTCTCTTATTTCCTGAGAGAAGCTGCATTCATTAAAGTTGATCAACTCACAATGTTGTTGATAATGAGTACATTGTTCTCTAGGTTCTACTACCTTCTTTCAGCATCAGATCCTATAAGTCATTCTCTCAAGTCTGACTATTTATGGTTTCTTATAGAACAATAATATTGCATAGTATTCATGTGCCATAACTTGTTTAGTCATCCTCCATTTGATGGGCATCTCCCTCAATTTCCTATTCTTTGCCACTACAAAAAGGACTGCTATGAATATTGTCGTAGGACTTTTCCCTTTTTCTATAATTTCTTCTGAATATAGACCTAGAATTAGAATTTCTGGGTCAAAGGGAATGAACATTTTTATTACTCTTTGGGCATAGTTCCATAATGCTCTCCAGAATGGTTGGATCTACTCACAACTCCACCAGCAATCACCATTGTACCAATCCTCCCACAACCTCTCCAACACTGATCATTTACTCTTTTTCTTATCTTGGACAATCTGATAGGTATGAGATGATACCTCATTGTTGTTTTAATTTGCATTTCTCTAATCAATAATGATTTGGAGCATTTTTTCATAAAACTTTTACATAAAGCTCTAATTTCTTTATTTGAAAACTTTGTTCATATCCTTTCACCATTTATCAACTGGGGAATGGCTTGCAACCTTATAAATTTGGTGCAATTTTCTATATATTTTAGAAAAGGACACTTATCAAAACTAGTTGTGGAAATTGTTTCTCAGCTTTCTGCTTTTTTTCTAATATTGGCAGCATTGTTTTTATTAGCGCAACCCCTTTTTAATTTAATATAGTCAAAAGCATTCATTTTGCAGTTTATATAATGTGCTCTAATTCTTGTTTGGTCATAAATTTAGAGTCTTTCCATAGATATGATAGATAATTTCTAGGTCTATTAATTTATTTATAGTATCACTCTTTATATCTAAATCCTGTACCCATTTGGACCTTATTTTGGTATAGGGTGTGAGATGTGGGACTATGCCTAATTTTTGCCATACTATTTTCTAGTTTTCCCAACAATTTTTGTCAAATAGTGAGTTCTTATCCCAGAAGGTGATGTCTTTGGGTTTGTCAAATAGTAGATTGTTGTAGTCTTTTACTGTGGTTTCCTTTGAACTATCCTAATCCATCAATCCATTACTTTATAACTTAACAAGTACCATGCAGGTTTGATGACTGCTGCTTTATAGTATGGTTTTAGGTCTGATAGAGCTAGGTTACCTTACTTTACATTTTTTTTTCATTACTTCTCTTGCTATTCTTGTCCTTTTCTTATTCTAGATGAATTTTTGTTGTTATTTTTTCTAGTTTGGTAAAGTAGTTATTTGGTAGTTTAATTGTTATGGCACTGAATAAGTAATTTAATTTGGGGAGAATTGTCATTTTTAATTTATTAGTTCCACCTAACCATGAACATTTGACATTTTTTCTTGTTATTTAGATCTGACATTGTTTGGGTGAGAAGTGCTTGCTAATGGTCTTCATACAATTTCTGGGTTTGTTTTAGGAGGTAGATTCTCATGTATTTAATGTTATTTATAATTATTTTAAATGGAATTTCTCCTTCTATCTCTTGCTCTTGGGCTTTGTTGTTCATATAAAGAAATATTGATGATTATATGGATTTATTACATAATCTGCTACTTTGTTAAATTTGTTAATTTTTTAAAGATGATTTTCTCAGGTTCTCTAGTTATACCATCACATCATCTGCAAAGAATGAAACTTTTGCTTCCTCGTTGCCAATTCTGATTCCTTCGATTACTTGTTCTTCTTTTATTGTTCCAGCTAGCATTTCTAATAATATATTGAATGATAATGGTGATAATGGGCATCCTTGATTCACCCCAGATTTTATTGGAAATGCCCCTAGTTTATTCCCATTATATTTGTTGATGGTTTTAGGTAGATACTATTTATTATTTAAAGACAAACTCCATTTATTCCTAAACTTCCTAGTATTTTTAGTAGGAATTGATGTATTTTATCAAAGACCTTTTCAGCATCTATTGAGATAATCATATGATTTCTGTTGGTTTTGCTACTGAGAACCATCCCTACCTACCTGGTATAAATCATAACATATTATCCTATAACTTGCTATTGTCTCATTGCTACAATTTTGTTAAAGATTTTTTCATCAATATTATTAGGGAAATTGGTCTATAATTTTGTCTGTTTTAGTTCTTCCTTGTTTAGGTATCAGTACCATGTTGGTGTCATAAAAGGAGTTTGGCTGAGCTCTTTGCTCTCCTATTTTTTTAAAATTGTTTATGTAGAACAGGAATTAATTGTTCTTTAAATGTTTGGTAGAATTCACTTGTAAATCCATCTGAACCTGAACCTTTCTCAGGGAGTTTAATAGATGGTTTCTTCAATTTCATTTTGTAATTCAATATTTCCCTCCATGCTATCTTTCTCCATTTATATTTTTCCTTTTCCCTTTTCTCTCATTCCTCATTTCAAAATTTTACTACCTTTCCCCTTTGACTTTTCTTTTAAAAATTTATCTTTCTGTTTATTTTCTCTTATACCATCACCTTCCTTTTTATCAGTCCCTTCTTCCCTTATCTTTCCCTTTCCCAGTCCCCCCTCCCCCTTCTCTATAGATAAGGATAGATTTTTAAACCCAAGTGGGAATATATCTTATTCCTTCTCTGAGCTAAATCTATTGAATAGAATTTTCTCAAAGTTCACATTCTCCCTTCTTTCCCTCTAAAATTATAAATCTTTGTGCCTCTTCCCTTGCTGTTAATTATCACCCTAGTGCTATTAATCAGGTATCATTAATTACAGTTTGATTATATGATTTCTTGATAAGCTCATATTCTTATCAAGGTATCATCACAGATTATTTACTTGATTGCTTGATAAACAGCATTGTCTCATATTACATAAAATTATAATTATAATCATTTTTTCCCTTACCCCCTTTTAAGTGCTGGGAGGCTATGAGAGAATCTCTTGAGAACTTTACAAATGATTTTAAGTTACAGAGACAGTAACTCAAGACCTTGCAATTTATGATGCCCTCATTAAACAAAGTGCTACTTTTTTTGTTTTTTTTTCCTTCCCCTTTTCATTTACCTTTTTTTATGCAACTCTTGAGTTGTATATTAGGTGATTGAAATCTCTTTTCAGTTCTAGTCTTTGTGCCAGGAAATTCTGGATATCCTCTATTTCACTGGACATCCATCTTTTTCCCTAACAGTATATACTGAAATTTGCAGGGTAGTCCATTCTGGATTGTAATCTCAGGTCCTTTGCTCTCTGAAATATGGTATCCCAGGTCTCCCTACCATTTAATGTTGAGGATGATAGGTCCTATGTGAGTCTGTTTTTCTGTAGTATTTGAATTGTTTTGTTTTTGCTACTTGCAATATTCTCTCCTTTATTTGAGAATTCTGGAATTTGGCGATAAGAGCCCTTGGAGTTTTTATCCTGGGCTCTCTTTCTGGAGGGGTTCTGTGGCTTCTTTCAATGGTTATATTGTTATGTTATTCTAGTAGATTTTGACAGTGTTCCCGTATAATTTCCTGCATGGTTTTTCCAGGTTCTTTTTTTGATCTAGGCTTTCTAGTAGTTCAGTGATTTGTAGATTGTCTCTGTTCAATCTATTTTCCAGGTCATTCATTTTCCCTAAAAGGTACTTAACATTTACTTCAATTTTTTCAGCCATTTTATTTTGTTTGATGGAATCTTGTAGTCTTGTTGTAGAATCATAGTTTTCTATTTGTTCATTTCTAATTGGGGGGTGGGGGGGCTTTATTTTCTTCAAGTAGCTTTTGTGTTTTCTTTTCCAGTTGGTTATTTTTACTTTTAACGGAGTTGATTTCTTTGTTCAATTTTTCATAATTTTCTTGCATGGCTCTCGTTTCCTTTTTCCATTTTTCTTCTTCCTCTCTTCTTTTGTTTTTAATTTTTTTTAAACTCTTCAATGAGCTTTTCTATTTGAGTCCAATTTATAGACTGTTTGGATACTTCTCCTGTAAGTGTTTTTTTCTTTTTGTAAAATTTTATTTTAAATTTTACAATATTCCCCCTAATTTTGCTTCCCTCTCCCACAGAAGGCAATCTGTTAGTCTTTACATTGTTTTCATGGTATACACCGATCTACATTGAATGTGATGAGAGAGAGATCATATCCTTAAGGAAAAAAATAAATTATAAGACAAAGCAAAATTGCATAAGATAACGTTTTTTTTAAAAAAATTAAAGGTAATAGTCTTTGTTCAAACTCCACAATTCTTTCTCTACATACAGATGGTATTCTCCATAGCAGATATCCCAAAATTGTACCTGATTGTTGCACTGATGGAATGAATCAGTCCATCAAGGTTGGTGATCAGCCCCATGTTGCTGTTAGGGTATACAGTGTTTTTCTGGTTCTGCTCATCTCACTCAGCATCAGTTCATGCACATCCTTCCAGGCTTCCCTGAATTCCCATCCCTCCTGGTTTCTAATAGAACAATAGTGTTCCATGACACACATATACCGTAGTTTGTTAAGCCATTCCCCAATTGATGGATATTCACTCAGTTTCCAATTCTTTGCCACCACAAACAGGGCTGCTATGAATATTTTTGCACAAGTGATGTTTTTACCCTTTATCATAATCTCTTCAGGATATAGATCCAGTAGTGGTATTTCTGCATCAAAGGGTATGCACATTTTTGTTTCCCTTTGGGCATAATTCCAAATGTCTCCCCAGAAAGGTTGGATGAGTGTGTGAGTAATTTTTCACTGCTTTCTTTTTCAGATATGGCATTGTTATCATATTTGTCTATAGTTTTCTGTAGTGAGCTCTTTTAACTTTTTTGCTCATCTTTGTTTGCTCCTTGGATATAGGGAGTATAGCTTCAAGTTGTTTTTTTTATTTTTGCTGGAGCTAGGGTCTGATTCCTGGCTTGTCTCTGCCAAGATGTTGCCTATACAGTCTAGGCCTTGACTTTGCAAAGGTTTTTTATTCTTCCTTTATGTTCAGGTTCTGACCTGTTCTCAACCCAGTGCTGTCTTTTACCCCAGTGTTCCCAGGGTTCAGACTTTGTTTGGGGTTCGTATCCTCTCTGCTGGCTTGCTGTCTAGCTGCTGGAACCTCTATCATGATTAATCTGTCAGGACCTTGATTGCATTGTGGCTAAAAGCCTTCTGCTGTCTTTCACACTCTCCTGCCTCCTGGACTTTACTTCCCTTTCCCCCAAAGAGGCAGATCTTCACTGAAGATGTCCAACATGTCTACAGTTGAAAACTTATTTGAACCTTCTCTTTTTCTTGATGGGATCTATAGTTTGAATGTCAGAGTAGAAGCTTCATTTATCTATGGTAGGGAAAAGCTCCCAGGAGTATGTTAGCTTCACATCACCATCTTGGCTCTACCCCAGAAGTCTTTTTTAATAAAATGTTAATCCTGCAATTCAAGGTCCTGTATAAAATAACTCCAATATACCTTTCTAGTCCCATCTCATTCTGTTCAGCCTCCACTCTTGTCCTCCCTCTCATGTTTCAATGATTTTGTTCATAAGGCTTCCTAAACTTCAATGAATTCCCTTAACTGACATTTCTAGCTGTTTAAGTTCCTCTCTTTTATGAGGCCCCACTCCGGTGCCCTCTCCTCAATGAATTCTTTTCAATTTATATAGTTCAAAGTGATTTTTTGCTTCTAAATTTATCATAGCATTTTCCCTGGATCCACTATTCTACTTTTCATTATAACTATTTTACTTCCATTTGATTCTAAGCTCTTGAGGATAGGATCTATATCTACATTTGTCTTCCTTAAGACATACATAGGACTTGCACATAGTTGGCACCCTCTTTTCTCCCATGTCCTCCTCTCAATTGATTGATCTGCTTTGATTCTATCCCATTTAATGCTCTCTACCAAATTCCCTTTGGCTATGGCATCAGTGGTGAAAGAATTAAGTAGTTGCCAATAACCATAGCAGCACCAGCATCAATGTGCCCAGTAGCAGAGCCAGGGATGTTTATTCTGAAGTCTCATTGGATAGTTAGTTGCCCATTTGAATACTGATTAGTCTGCCCCTCACTCTAATCTTTTCCAAGAGGCTTATTTAAGTAAACCAAGCCAACTGGAAGGCACCTACCTCAATATTCACTTTTAAAAGTTCAATGTGGTTCCTGAAAATAAAAAAAAAATAAAAATAAACCTGAAGAGTTAAGAAACTGACAATGCCCTCTCTGCCCAATTTTTTAGACTATAAAGTAGGTGTATTCAGAGAAATGGGCAACAGTTTGAGTCCATTCTCATTTTCACCAAGCAGGTGGCCACATGTGATTTCAAGCCATGCAGAGACAGAGCCTCCTTTAGGCTAAGCTACACCATAAAAATAGAAGCAGCAATATATAGAAGACACCTAATTATGTCAACCAAGTAACAACTGGGCCTCATTTTCATGTGAAAAAAAAAATGTGTTTTAGAAAATCATAGCTGAAGGCTTTGCAAAAACAGTACGCTGTCACTTCAAATACAAGTCACATCAGGTCTCCTGGTCTTTGGTATAATACTAGACCCAGGGGACTGATCAGTTTAAAGAGAGAAACTAGTGAGCCCCAGGCAAAAAAATAATGCAAAGCAATACTAATTCACACTCTCAAATAGCATGAGCCAGCATACCACCCCCTCCCTACTTCTTATCCATCTCTATGTCATCGATGCCCACCCCCTCTGTCTACCCTCCTTCTTCCTTTAAAAAAAATCTTCTTAGTTGATAATACAACTTCAGGAGATGATTGTTATTCCCCTAAACATGAGCTTAAGTCAGAAAATCCCTGGTAGCAGAAACAAAACAGTACATATTTATCCTGAGTAAATGTGAATGCATTATGGAAATGAGCTCAAGTTAGTCATCTGCCTCACAGGTGAGCTTCATCAGGACCACCAAGAATGTGGTCTAGCCCAGAACATGATTAAAGGGATTAAATGTGTTGCAGTTAGTTCCTCCACACCTTATCTCAAGACACTGTAGCCACTTGAGCCATAAATATACCTTAGGAGTAACATCTGCTGGTTTTAGCAAGGTAGTCATCATTCCCTCATTGAAATCAAATGCCTAGAGTCTTTAAAATTTAATTTAATTTTAATTGGTTATTTCTTTACTTCCATAGTTCCTCCCCATCCTCCTTCCCAGTGTATCCACCCTCCAGCCATCCTCCTCTCACACCCCCAGTCATAAGTTAAATGATCTCATACTTTCACTAGATAGAAGGGTCTTGAGAACTGATCTATGTGTGTGTGCTTTGTGGAGTGTTGGGGGAAAGAAGGGGTAAAAGGGTTCAAAAGGGAAATCATCAGGAATAATGAGGCAGTTTTACAGCTTCCACTAAAGCAAGGGAGCAAAGGACCCTTTCAGACTGGGTGTCCCAGCTTCCTAGCTAAACAGCTGGTCATGGAGAGCTGCAAGCAAATTACTTTGACAAGGCTGGGCCCCTTGTAGGAGTTCAAGGGTTTTGGCCACTAGGTCAGCAGCTGCCAATCAAGCAGACAGAAAAAAGCTGCTCATTGAGCCTGTGATTTCTACCTAGGCCGCAATTATCCCTGACTATTCCTGTACCTCAGCAGCTCCTCTGATTAAACCTGCCTCCCTTTTACATCTCTTTCAGAGTGCGCTTCACACACTAATTAGTTGCCTGCTCTCCACTGAGATGTCAGACCCTCAGTCAATTTATCTCTATTTCAGCCTGCTCAGAGTGACTTTCCCAGTTATCAAAATTTAATCATGCCTTCAAAAATGTTGAAAAGTGGTCATTAGAGGCAAAAGGCCACAGGATACAATATTCATTTTTCTCTATCTTCCAGTCACCCAGCTGGCATCTATAATGGATATCCTGGGGGCTGTGAGAACACGGTGATTTATGCAACCTCGCTCCTGCTCTCACTGTGGTGCACCAGACTGCTTAAAAGAACAGGTTTTAACAAGGTCTGAGGTGGGAGGACATTAATCATGGCAGCATTGTATGTGGAAAAGGGTGCTGTGTAGTCAGAAGAACCCCTCCAGCAGGGCAGTTAGATTTTTTTTTTACCACCTTCTCGGTGATAAAGGAGAGTTTGACAATTGATTAGACCTTTCTGTAACCTTGCAGTCCTGTGAAATGATGAGAGAGAGGGAGAGAGAAAGAAAGAGGGAGAGAGTGATTCTCATACTGACGGTTTTAAATGTGCAATAACTTTATGATTCTTGACTGAAACTGGCTATCAAAATCAGTCCCAACTCAATACTCTCTAAAAAAGAAGATCATTCTTGGAATAAGAGCCCTTTCAGCTGGATATGTCAGAGCCAATCACAGGCACTGGTGGTCCTGCAGTGACTCGAATGCCTGCCTGCCTGCCACATACAGTGGGATCTTGATAAAAATCACATCTGATAAATTCACCTTGGCCTGCCTGTATCACACTAAAGAAGATTTTAGGTCAAAATCAACAATGATGAATGGAAATCTACTAGTAATGGGAGATTACTCATTTAACCTTCTTCCCCTTTTGTTTTTGAGGCCCACATCTGGTATGGTTCTTTCCCTTGGCTCAGTCTTCTCCCAGAAAGTGGGGCATGCTCCCCCAGGCCCATTATAGGTAGATAATATAGATGATCCTTCTTTCTCCCTTTTCTTATGCAGGCACTCAATCAGATAGATTCTATCCTGATTCAGTTTGCTGCTATTCTGAACAGGACTTGTTTCTCAGTCTAGATGTTACAAAGTTATTTGTGAGGTGACTATAGAACTTTAACCAGAAATGCCTTATGGTAAATAGAGTCCTTCTCTCATCACTAATCCTGGTCTTCTATGTTATATATGTCTTTGTACATGTATGCATGAAGTAGTATTTATGTCAGAAAAGACATACTGGGGCATATGGATGACCAGTTCATCTAAGAAAAGGAACACGTGCTGTTCTAGGTCTGAAAGAGACAGACATGGCGAGAGATAGAGAGGAAAGAGGAGAAGGAGGGAAGGAAGGAAGGAAGGAAGGAAGGAAGGAAGGAAGGAAGGAAGGAAGGAAGGAAGGGAGGGAGAGAGGGAGGAAAGGAGGGAAGAAAGGAAGAAAAGAGGGAGGAAAAAAAGGAAGGAAGGAGAGAGAGAGAGGGAAGGAGGGAGGGAAAAAAGAAAAAAATTTCCAAGAGTTCTTGCCATCAAGTACTTTACATTCTAATAATGTATGTCTGGGAGGAGATGATGTGCATGGTGATGTATAGAAACATCAAAGAGTGGATAGACAACTAGATTTTGTGCATGTGAGATGAAGACCATCCAAAGCCTTTGGTTTTATCCTTGTTTTACTGACTAGCTGAGTGAAATCACCTCTCTGAATTTCATCTACTCTCTCCAAAATAAAAAAAAAAATATATTGGATAGAAAAGAATGTAATAAACAGTCATTTTGTGCCAAGCACTATATTGAAAACTGGGGCACTAAAGGAAAAGCAAAATACAAAATAGTCCCCACTTTCAAGAGTTTACATTCTAATTACAGAAGATGACAGAAATAGGATTCAGCTTCAAGGCAGAAGAAAGGCCCCAGGGCCCTTGAGGCTAAATGATAAGGTGGATTGACAAATCCCTAAGTTCTTCCAATACAACAGCAATTTGAGTGTAACACCCCAGAGTCCTAGGGGCATAGTAGCAGAATGGATCAAAGACTGGGGTACCTAGGTAGTGTAGTGGAGAGTGTGTCAGGTCTGAAGACAGTAAGACTCATTTTCTTGAGTTCAAATCCAGCTTCAGACACTTACTAGCATGGCAAATCAGCAACAGGATTTTTTCCAAAAAATCCCATATGGGGTCATGAAGAGTCTTGAAGAAATGATTGATGATTGACTGTCTAGTTATTGTGAATGTTACAGTATTCTCAGTCACAAGGGATAGAAAAATGGAGTAGATTTTCTAAATTCAGGATTCAAGCTTACGTGATTTAATGCTACTTGAGGTCATCTAGTGATTACTTCAATGCTGAAAGAGAAAGGACATAAAAAATAAATTAGACCTAAAAAGAAAGACTCCTGAATAATCACTTAGTAATTCTGAAGAGTTATTTGTCTATCTTCTTTGGCAGCTAATTAAGACAAAAATACCAAGCATTGTCAGCAATCTCTCTTCTATACTGAAGTCCTTTACTTCTCTTGTTGCTTATTGCCAAGTATTCTCCAAGAAACCATCATACAGAATACCAGCTGTTGTTATGTAATAAATTTGAAATTCACTACTCTTATTTGCATGCATTGTAAAAGATGAAAAAGCTTGGATAAATCTGGAAGAATGTAATCCCAGTATCTCTTGGGACCACCAAACCACAAGTGTTTAACAATACACAGATATGTACATAATAGGACACTCAAAGGTACATACATTCGAGTATGTATGTATAACATACATACATACATGCATACATACATACATACATACATACCTCCCATTATCTTTACTACCATTACAAGCAAATCATTACTCTCAGTCAGGGATTATCAGGCCTATATGCTTAATTTCAAGCCAGTTTCCCTCCATTCCAAACTCATTAAACTCTACCCTCTCTACTTCTTCCTTACTCCATGGTATTCCATAATCCTGCCTAGTCAGTATACGTTCAGGAAAAGCACACTAATTCCTATGATTGACCTCAGTCGAAATCACCATTGGAAACACTCAATAGAATATAAGTTCCTTGAGGACAAGGATTGTTTCATTTCCATCTCTGTATTCTCAAAATCTAAAATAGTATCTTAACGCTTAGCAAGTTCTCATAAATGCTTGTGGAATGAATTAAAATATTCAAATATTTGCTGAATCTCTGATAGAGATATCATATAAATAGACATTTTAGACTAAGACATTTCTGAGTTCCTTAAATCTAAGCATTTTTGTTCTAATACATATAACTTTAAAATAAAAATCATATACATCAAGTGAAAGCTCAACATAAATAATTTTGAAATTTTCAGCAATTTGGGTTTATCTGTACAAATGTCTTTGCTAATTAATGGGCACAAATAAGAGTTGATTCTTTTTCTTTTTAATTACAAAGCTATAAATTTTTAAAACTGTATTTATATAAGGAAAGTATTTTTATAGCAAGCATTAGTCTACCATCTTAACTACAGTGAACTTTTTTCTTATTTATCTTTGATGATATAAACTTTCGATTAAAATGAGGGCAGAATCACTGTGTATATGTATATACCATATATATATAGAGAGAGAGAGAGATAGATAGATAGATAGATAGATAGATAGATAGATAGATAGATAGATAATGGTATATACATACACATATATGCATTATACCATATACATGGTATGTTGTCTTACTCTATTATAATATAATCTCTTTGAAAACTGGTGTTTGTTTCATTCATCTCCTGCCCTAGAGCTCCTGGTACATAATAAGAGCTTAATATATAATTATTGATTGATTAAGTGACTTGTTGAAGGGTTCACAGACATTAAATACCAAAGGCAAGAATGAAACCTTAGCCCTATTTTTCAGTTTAGAACCAAGCCTGCCCCACTCTACTACACTACCTACCTTCCTAGGGCATTCTGATATAGAAATAGGAATACTTTTCACATGTTTAAGACTCAATCAAGGAGACAGAATGATACTCCTGAAGCTGAATAGGATGGGGAAATCAGGAAATTGCGTATAGAACAAGTGTTGTAATGGAAAGAGCATTGGATCTATGAGTCAGATCTGGATTCTAATCAGTTAAGCCTTAATATTCTATGACCTTCAGGGTATTACAGCTTCTCTTGACTTTTTACTTACCTCACTTATAAACTGAGAGCAGTCGCCTAGACAATCTCTTAAGAGCTACCTCTTAACAACAAAATCTGTCTTCTATTCTGTTTTGCCACTATTTATCTGACCTAGGTCAAATCATTCTATTTTGATGGTTTCAGTTTCATGGCATTTTAGAGATGGAAGAGAGTTTATTGTGATCACCCTAACCCAAGTTATTGACAAAGAGTCTGCCCAGAACTATTATTCTAGACCACAGCATCCTTTTTCCTGGACATCAACTTGTATGGGGACAATTTTGTCTTCATTAAGGACTACAGTGTCTAGATTCAAAAAAAAATTTGTTTGGATCTAGAGTCGGTTAGCCACTTTACAAAAAAGGCTTTCCAACAATTACTTTATTTTTCTCTTCTTTTTTTCTCTCAATTCAATAAGCCCAGCTCACACCTATAGAGATGTATGAAAGCTATAATTTTCATTAAGAAATTCATATGGATATTCAAGAAAAGTTACGCAGATTCTGAAATGAAAGTACAGACAATTAAACTAAAGCTCATTGGTTATTTGTTTCTGACTGATAGTTTTATATTAGAAATATGTTAATGTGATGATTGAATAACCACAACAGAAAATTGTTTTGATCCTAGATATAAAGTGCTTGCTCTTGTGTCTCATAGACACAATGTCTATTTTTCCTTCTTGATGTACAGATTAAAACAATGCTAGTAATCATTGACATTGGGTTTACATTAGCATAGCAGAGGAAAGTCATTGTTTTCCTATTATAATTAAAACTTCCTCAATGTATTGTTTCCATTACTACAATGTGAGTTTCTTCAGAGCATAGACCAATCTTCCTTTCCTGTGTATTACCCGAACCCAGCAAATTCTTGGTGCATAATAAGAGCTTCATTCTTCATATGGGTAATATAAGTACTTCTGTTTCCAAATATGTTATACAAAAAAGTCCACTCCCTTTTTTGTAGTAATTATTCAGAAAACCGCCACACTACTTGCCTAGTTCTAGTTAAGTATAAGTCAACATTTGAAAGTCTTGATAGTTTAAATAATTAAGTTTTTAAACTCTAAGCTATGTACCAAAATTTTATTGAACTAAAAATGAATAAATGAATGAATGAAAATCATTTAATACATACTTACAATGTGACAAGTACTAGGGATCTAAATAGGATTTAAAGAAGCTCACACTCTAATTGTGGAAGAATAAAGGGTTAAAGGTCCTAATATGCAAATGATGCATTTTTTAAGGAGGAATAAATTAGATGAATGATAATAATAATAATAACAATTATTTATATAGCACTTTAAAAATAAAATTCTACTATTTTAATCCAATTTTCATGTGATGAGATGCAGACCTAAGCAAATGGAGGAAAATAACTCTCCCAAGGTCATACACTTACTGAGAATGGATTTGGTTTTCTGAGATGCAGTGACTTTTTCTAAAATTTCTTACCTACTTATATTCCACAAAAAGTTTTTATTAAGCACTGCTATGTCCTGAGATGTGTACAAGGTGCTGAATGATATATAAAGTATAAGGCATGACCCTGTGCTCAAAGAGCTAATAACCTATTTATATAGTAATTTATCAATAATGATTTCAGTTACCATTTTATTCTTTGTAGAACTATGTGTATCAGATCTGAGTACTGAATACTCTCTTCAGACAATGTGCCTCCCTTGTATGTGTTAAAAACTATGGAATAAGGCAAGTTAACTTGGGATCCATGGACCTCTTCAGAGGTCCAGTGATAGACTGGAGGAGGGGAACTGTGAACCAGGTTAGGAAAAAAAGATGTATCTTTGTTTTCATTAAACTACAGCATTTGCTTTATATTATAATTTTTAAAAATATTATTACAAAAGGGGAAAGATATAACTATACTGCCAAGGAATCAAGGAGATACAAAAAAAAATTAACACCTCTATATGAAAACCTATGATATATGTAACTTTAGTGATAATCTTGTTCAATAACCTGCTGAGAAATGACCTCAAGTGAGAAAAATATTGTTATGAAAAGTATCCAATAGTGTAATGAGGCATATTCTATACTATTCTTCCCCACCCTCAAAAAGGGATTCTTTATTGATAGTGTGGCTTTCTAAATACTCTCATAAATAGATTTACAAAGTGTATCAATTTCTGGAGGCATGCTACAGGAAGAATGGTCTGATTATTCAGACTAGAAAAAACATGATAGAAAGAAAATACATATTGCCAAACTGCTGACATATATCTGGACAGACAGACTTAGATTGGTCTGATTATGCAGAAGAGAAAAACATGATAGATAGAAAATACATATTGCCAAACTGATGACATATATCTGGACAGGCAACCTTTTAGTTAGACCATTAAAATCTTGGAAAAGCACAGTACACATGGACTTGGGTCCATAATTGAATATAATAAAGAGACTAAACTGAATCACCTTTGGAAAACCATGCAGACCTTGCAATAACCCCCATTTTTAGTACCATTAAAATCAAAAATAATATTCTCTCAAGACTATTATATGTACTAATTATGAAATGCCATAGTTCAGTAATATCAAAATTATCAATAAACCAAAGAGTAATAGACAGATATAGGGTGGGCAAAAAATAGACTGTAACTTATTGTTAATGATCATTTGTACATGAAAAGAGGAATAAAAAGACATAATTAAACACATACATGACTGGAAAAATAAGTAATTTTTTTCATATAATCACAAGCAGATAATCAAATGGACTTCTTAAGTATTACAATGGCAACCTCAAGATATTAAAAAAAAACAAAACAAAGGAAGTCCCTTTGAATCCATTGAATGGATCATCCCAGTAGTACATGTGGAAAGTGATGGTCAGAATTTGTAAAGAATGAGAAAGTGTGATAGCCAGGTGTTGCTTGAATATACAATATTAGATAGTATATCCATACTGATAAAATCAATGGTATTTCCCCCAAAAATTTCTGATATAACTCTATAAATGAAGGTGTACAATTAGAAGAGGATATATTTTAAATTGATTTTCTTGTGAAATTGATGAGTTTGTATGCATCCATCTACCTGATCATTTTTGTGACTATTTCTAATTCATATTTACAAGTCAGATAGTAAGGGTTTGGGATATGGTCACAGAACAGAGCAAAATGGACTTGTCCATACAGGGATTGAATTTGTGACACACACACACACACACACACACACACACACACACACACACATTAAAGACATACTGAAAATATAATTCAAAGACTAAAGTGAGATTTGGGAATCTCCATAGATTTAATTCTACTTCTCTTCAGATCTAAGTAATTCCAATAAGTACTGGTTAGAATCCATCTATTATCTTATTAATTTTCTTGTGAATACAATTTTTTAATTTGATAATATATTTCAGTGAAAGACTAAAGTTTACTTTTTAATTAATGAAGAATGAATAAATTTGATAGCTACAATTTAGAACTCCAAATTACTCATTTGGAGTTTTTCCTTTTTTTTTTAAAGGTTTTTGCAAGGCTAATGTTAAGTGGCTTGCCCAAAGGCCACACAGCAAGGTAATTATTAAGTATCTGAGGCCAGATTTGAACGCAGGTACTCCTGACTCCAGGGCCCAGTGCTCTATCCACTGAGCCACCTAGCTGCCCCTAATTTGGAGTTTTTTAAAGTTTATGTTTTATATGACATAATGGATAGAGGATTAGCTTAGGAGTCAAGTAGACCTGGTTTCAAATTTGCCTCTGACACATCAGATGAGTAAACCACTTAACTTTTCAGGGCCCCTCGGAAGTTTTAAAGATTACAAATTACAGGTGAGTTACCAATCTGTATCAGTGGAAAGCATTTTCATCCTAGGAGTTTTCCAGATTGGAAATAATCTAGAATAATGAAATTACTTCAAAAATAAAAAGGAAAAACAACTTTTGTTCTCAACAAATAATGGAAATATTGTTAGTGCACATTTGAGCTATTAAACATTTAATTTACACATTGTTTAATAAGGTATTTTTTGTCTAAGAAATACTCAGTAGAGGGCTTTAATTTTTACATTTTTTATTCTAGGAGATGCATGTAAAGCTAATTGTTTTCCCCTTATTTCTATAACCCACCTTTCTGAAACTTGATTGGTCAGGAGTCTTCTCCTTTTTTCTAGCAGAGTCCATGAACCTGATGGGAGAGAGTCTGTCTACAAAAGATCCCATGACCTTATTTTCTTCCCTTCCTCCCTCCCTAAACTAATGAAGACAAACAAACAAAAAACCAATTATCCTAATATGCTTTACAGTGTCGCAGATAATAATTCATCTCAAACATTTCATGCGTAGAAGAATACAAAGATAAGAAATTATGTCTCACTCGTTTAATATTGAAGAATTTTGTAGTTTTTATGGATAGGGAGCAAGAGGTGATCTGTTGGGTAGCAGATAGATAGCCAAGCTTGGAAGCCAGGATGATCTCATGAACTCTCTGATAATAAGCAAATCACTTCATTTCTTAGCATCTCAAGTAATTAGGTAAAAATTATATCAGTGTTGCCTGAACTAGTTTAGTGGAAAGAGCTTACATGAAATCAAAGATCAGGATTAAAAAGGAAAATCTTTAGTATATTCTAAATTCCCCCATCAGATTATAAGTTCCTTGAGGTCAGGAATATTATCTGGTTTATATTTGTACTTCCCACAACTGTGCATTCTACCATGTTAAATAGAGAGAGGGAGGAATGAGTGATTCCTATCCTAAAGAACTTGGAAGGGAGCAAGATAGGTCAATATCTATCTATCTATCTATCTATCTATCTATCTATCTATCTATCTAGAACCACTTTAGAATGTGAAATTTAAGAAATAGAGTTGACATTTATAATAATGCCTTGGATATTTGCCTAGCACTTTTCAGATATTATCTCATACTCCTAATATACCTATAAAGTGGAAGCTATTTTTTCCCCCATCCATTTTTTATTCACTGTGGAAGAAATTAAATGACATCCATATTCACACTCTTACTTTAAGTCTGAGATTCTTACTAATTACTTCTTTTTTTTTTCAAATTATATGTAAAGATTGTTTGCAACATTCATTTTTGGGGGGGCAGAATCTTTCTTTTATTATTCTTTTCTTTTTTTCTTTTTTTAATTTAATATTTATTCTCATTTTTTACAAATAATGTTTTTTATACATTAATAAAATATTCTTGTTTACTCTTAAACAAATATTAAATTAAACAAAATACCCTCTCTCCCATTTACTTTATCACTCAAGTAGAAGCTATGATAACCAATTTAAGGTGAGAAAAGTAGTGAACCTCAAAGAAATTAAATGATCTGTACCAGAGTTAGGCAGAATTATAATCCAGATCTTTCTGAATCTACACTGTTTACATGCATAGAATTATAAAAAAATCTGTAAAACTTAAAATCACTTCTCCCACATACATAATGATGCCTTGTCCATCTCTCCATAACCATCAAGGAAGACCACAATATATGATCCTCCCCACCACCACCAGATGACAGCATGAAAAGGAAATTCTCTCTTGTCTTGATTTAGTATGTGGCTTCAATTTTGATAAGAACAATGGCACAGGAAAGGTAAATTATATGGACACTTTTTTTGACATTCCATTTATGTAGTCTCTCAAACTCAGGAGGAAAATTACTATCCTCTGAGTGAACAAACAAAAAAAGAAGGGAGGGTTCATTTGTTTGTTTGTTTGTTTTCCTGATTGAACCTTGCTACCTCCAGAATCTCCAAATGGAATAAATGGACACTTGAGCCAAGTTGTGAGAGAAAGACTAACAATATCCCCGACAACAAAAGAAACTCAAAGACAGATAGATAAAATAAGCCACATGTTCTAAAGTAATCCACAGACAGCAAAATTATGACCCTGCTATATTTATACACGCGGGTGCAGTTTCCATACACTATTATGGTCTCATATTATATATCTTTAAATCATACGGCAAAAGTTTCTGCCTTCCCCTAATGCCGGCTTTAATTTAGGATGAACAACTACTCTCATAAAGAAAAACTGCTGCTGCTGCTGTTTATTAGGCTGCAGAAAGGTCTCACTGACTAATGTCCCAGGATTAAATGAATGTGGAATAATAAGAGCTGATTTATTTGTGCTCCGGTAGGATAAAGCTGCCACAGATTTTACAAGAAACTATTCATCTGAGGGCTACTAGAGCTAGTAAATTGTGGCTGTTGCTGAAATTAGTCTCTAGGCCTTCATGTAATCTACAGTGTGAAGGAGCAGGGTGGTAATAAAGCCATTGTGGGTACTTGGTTTATGTAAAAGGTCCCACTTTCATCTCTACCTGAAGGGATTCTAAAAGTCAATTGAAGATTCTTTTAGAATTTGGCTTGGCCCCTGGCCACCTGCTGGATTTCTACCTCTGAAATTTCAGAGCAGAATTAAAAGCCTACCTTTCCCATTTGATAAAAGACAGAATATTTTGTCCCTTACCTTCAGATTTTTTTCCTTCTTGGTCTTTCTTAAAGGGATGCTTTCCAGCCTTTGGGTCATGTATATTGCATTTCCACTAAAGATCACAATGAAATAACCCTCAGATCATAAGGTTTTTGCTTTTCCTAAAGGTTTCTGGATAGTTACAATCTAACACCACTGACGAGTCAGTCAGATAGAAGCAATCCAACTAGAAGGACAAGCATACTTGGACTGGGACTGTTCTTCTCCACTAAGACTTCCTCTGTGTCATTAGATTTCAGAATATCTAAAAACTGAGGGAAATAAATAAACAAAACTGTATGTGGACTTAAAGAATCAATTAGAAAAAAAACTTATATTTAAGAATGAGCCTTCCATAAAACAACCAAAAGAAATAACTAAAGGCAGTATATTTTGTGTATGTATGTACATGTGTGTATTTAAAAAAAAGTGTGTGTGTGTGTGTGTGTGTGTGTGTGTGTGTGTGTGTGTGTGTGTGTGTGTATAGGTATATAGAGAGAAGGGGAGAGTGGGGGGAGAGAGAATGTTTTACTCTATAGATGAAAATGAAACCTAGTCACTAGAAAAATGTTTTTTGAGTACTATAATCTACTATAAAGTTTTGCTTTCTTTGACTTTTATCTTCCCCTTTATTCTATTTATTAATCTTCTCCTCTGGATGTTCCTTCTACATTAGTGATTCTTAATCTTAGGTCCATGAACCCCTAAGAGATCTATTGATAGAGTTCTGGGAGACTATGAATTTAGATGGCAAATAAAATCACATCATTATTTTCACTAACCTCTGACTGAAATTTAGTATTTCTTTCAATTATGAATTTGTAAAAGAGCATTTCCCCCCCATGGAGTCTATAGGTTTCACCAGTAAATCAATGAATAAATATTTGGTTAAGCACCTACCATGTTGCCAGACATTGTACTAAGATCTGGAGACACAAAGAAAGGCACAATACATTTCCTCTCCTCATGGAGCTCAGAGTCTAACTGGGGAGACAATAGGCAAATTCATTATGTACAAGCAACTTTTATTTAGAATAAAATGGAAATAATCAACAACAAGAGAAGGCACTAGCATTAAAGACCATGAGGAAATGCTTCTTCTAGAAGCTAGGATTTCAGCCTCTTCTAGAAGCTAGGATACAGGTCTTGAAGGAAACTAAGAAAACCAGGAGTTAGAAATGTTAAAGCTCCCATTTTCAACTCTTCCTGAAGTTCAATTGGAAGTTCCTTTAGAATTTGGCTTGGCCCCTAGCCACCTGCTTGATTTCTGCCTGCATTCATGGAAGACAGCCTGTGAAAATCCCAGAAAAGGTGATGGAGTTTCTTGAAAAATAACAAAGCAGGGGCAGAGCCAAAATGGCAGCATGAGAACAGCCTTTCCTAGGAGCTCTCTCAAAGTATTCCAAAAACCTTAAAATTATGGGCTCTAACAAAATTTCTGAGAGATAGACCCCACAGAAAGATCCAGTGAGGCAATTCTCCAGCCCAAATTCTTCCAGCCCCTGGAAAATTGTGGGAAAGTTCTGTTCCATGGGGATGGAGGGGGTGGCAGTACAGCCAGGATTACCACGCTGGAATGAAGGAGCTCCAGTCTTTGAGGAAGAGCCCTCTGAGTACATGGGCACCTGGGCACTTGGGTCCCAAGGGAGGACCAGTTCCTGGCAGCAGAAGCAATTTCCTGAACTGGCAATCCAGGGAACACCAAACACAACTTGTAAAATCAGTGCAGAAACCTTTGCCAGAGTGAATGGGAGCTAGAGTGGCCCTCAGCATAGCTGTGGCCCTCAGTGCAGCCCAGATTCCAGGAGATGGAAGCAGGCCCAATGGAGCTGTCCAGCAAGGAGCCACCTGGCAGTTGCTTCCAGAGCACTCAGCCCATGGAAGGTAAGGGAGTGGGGGTAAAGGTCTCTCCTCAGGCTCTGGGACAGGATTCTGGGGCTTTGTCCACATTCAGACCCTGGTGTCAGTTGGGAACCCCCCCATTGCCATAGAGCAGGTACCTCCTTTTAGCTCCTGGGCCAAGGGGGTGCTTGTGGTCATCCACAGACCAGAGCACAGAACAGGAGAGCAGTCATAAGAACTTTAAAGAACTGAGGTCCTTGCAGGGGCATCCCAATAATACTCAAAAGCTTGGAAAGCACCCCAAACCAGGCACAGGCTGGGGAAATGAGTAAACAGAAAAAAAGGAACCTGACCATAGACAATTAATTTGGTCCCATGGAGGACCACAACACAGAATCACAAGATGAAAAAGTTGCAGCTTTTGCATCTAAATCCTCCAAGAAATATAGAAGTTGGTCTCAGTCTATTTCAGAGCTCAAAAATATTTTGAAAATCAAGTGAGGGTGGTAGAGGAAAAATTGGGAAGAGAAATGAGAGAGATGCAGGAAAAACATGAAAACCAAGTCAGCAGCTTAGTCAAAGAGATCCAAAAAATGTTGAAGAAAATAACATTAAAAACATGTTAGGTTAAATGGAAAAAACAGTAAAAAAGGTAAGAATAAAAATGCCTTAAACAGCAGAATTGGCCAGATGGAAAAGAAGATAAAAACTCTCTGAAGAAAACAAATCCTTCAAATGTAGAAAGGAACTAATGGAAGCAGATGACTTTGTGAGGAATCAAGACACAATAAAACAATGTCAAAAGAATGAAAAACTAGAAGAAAATATGAAATATCTCACTGAAAAAAAACAACAGAGCTGGAAAACAGATCCAGAAGAGACAATTTAAAATTTATTGGGCTACCTGAAAGGAAAAGGGCCTTGACTTCATTTTTAAAGAATTTCTACAGGGAAAACTGTCCTGATACCATAGAAACAGAGGGCAAAATAGAAATTGAGAGTATCCACAGATCTCCACTGAAAGAGATTTAACCCCCCCCCAGGAATATTATAGTCAAGTTCCAGAACTCCCAATTCAAAGAGAAAATATTACAAACAGCCAGAACAAAACAATTCAAATATTGTGGTACTGCAGTCAGGATTACACAGGACTTAGCAGCATCCACATTTAGGGCTTGTAGGACTTGAAATATTAAATATAATATTTGGGAAGGCTTGGAATGCAACCAAGAACCAACTACCCAGCAAAACTGAACATTCTCTTCCGGTGGAAAAGATGGACATTCAATGAAACCCAGGAATTTCAAATGTCTCTGTTGAAGTGACCAGAACTTAACAGAAAGTTTGAACTTCAAGTATAGGATTCAGGTGATGGACAAGAAGGGTAAATTATGATGATGAATTGCATGTATTCCTGCATGGGAAGAGGATATAGATAATACTCATATGAACCTTCTCATTTATTAGAGCAGGTAAAAAGAGATTTTATAATAGAGACACAGGAGAGTGCCAAACTTGTAGGTATGGTATATTTTTTAAATGGAGTTAATGGGTAAAAACGAAATATACTGGGAGCAAAGAAAGGAGAGGTAGAATAGACTAAGATATTTCATGTAAAAGAGTCAAGAAATAGCTTTTGCATTGGTTTGGAAGCGGGGGAGGTGAGAGGGATTGAGAGAGCCTTTATTCTCTTCAGAAATGGCTCAGAAAGGAGACAATATTATATATATGTATGTGTGTATGTGTGTATGTATGTATATATATATTATATATATATATACATATATATGTATATAAAAATGAACATGAACATGAACCCTTTGCAAAGGGGAAGGCCTATGAGTATGTCTGTCCTTGTGAAGAGATAACTGTGACCAAATTCCTAGAACATCAACTGAATTTCTGTATGTTATTATATACCCCTGATTATTTATTTTTAAATATATTATGATGTAGTCATGTTCCTTAAGGTTTGATCATTCATATATATAATACACATATATGTATATATATATATATATATATATATATATATATATATATATATGTTTAATAAGGCATAGAAATCTAGAAGAAAAAGGAGAGGATGAGATGGAAGAAAGGGGAACAGGGGGAAGAGATGGGGAGGTAGGGGATAGAGGAGAGAGTAGATCATAGCAGAAGATAGTCAGAAATAACACATTTTCTTTTTTACTTTTTGCAAAGTGGTGGGATTGGATGGCCTGTCTGGGACCACAGGGATGGGTGGCTGCTGGGTCTCTGGGGTGGGATGTAGGCTTGAGGCCTTTTGCTGGTGCTCTGTCTCCTATGCCACTCGGTTATCCCACAGCACACTTTTGAAGAAGGACAGAGTGAAAGAAGGGAGAAAATAAAGTAATTGATAATGTGGAGAAATGGATGGAGGGAAATACAATCAGCAATAGCAACTGTGGAAAAATAAGGAAGTAACTTCTATGATGGATGTTTGATAAAGGATGCAATCAACCCCAGAGACAGAGCTGATGGTATCAAAACACAGACTGAAGCACATTTTTCCCTCTCTTTCATTTTATTTCTCGTGAGGTTTTTTTAATTTTTGTGGGGGAGGAGGGATTATGCTTATTCTTCCAGGAAAACTATTTTAGTAATGTGTAAATAAATAAAAATGTAAATTAGGAAAAAAATAAATAATAGGGCAACCAGTGTAACTGTACCACCAGACTACCAATAGCACAGTAAAAGCTAAGAGTCCCTAATCGACCAGAAAGTGCTTTGGATGAGTGATAGGCTTCCTGCAGTAGCCCATCCAATATGTTTCTAGTCCAAAGTCATCCCCCCCATGTGTACTTGTTCACTTGGAAACATCAGTTATTTAAACATTTTCATTTATCCTCAAAATAACTCTAAAATAGCTTATAATTTATTTATCTTAAGAAACATAGCTGATTTCTTTGGAAGACCAATTTGACTTCAGGAAGCTGATGGTTCTTTTCACCCTACACCATTTTACAACAATTCTATGGAAAATCATGGTATAATAGAAAGATCATTAAATACCACCTTTTATGTGACCATGTATAGCTAGATCTATGGTTCTAGAATTATGGGTTCATGTCTCTTGGAGTCTCAGGTTTCTCATCTATAAAACAGAAATAACATTTGTAAGAATCAAATTTATAGAAAACAATGTAAAAACATGTTTTGTAAACTTTAAAACTCTGTGTAAATGCCAGCTATAATTAATTAATATGTTGTACATGAGTTAGAGGATTGAATTTAGAGACTGTAATTCTTGAATTTACATTTACCTGAGTGAGACATTTACTAGTTTTCAGCCAAATATTTCTCAGAGTTTCAACCAACTAATTGCTTCTGAAACCTGAACCTCTTCCAAAGGGGAAGTCCTATGAGTATGACTCTCCTTGTGAAGAGATTACTGTGGCCAAATCCCTAGAGCACCACCTGAATTCCTGTATGCTATTGTATGCCTCTGATTACTTCTTTTTAAAAAATTATGATGTAGTCATGCTCCTTAAGTCATTTACTCATTCTTAGCTTCAGTTTTCTCTTCTCTAAAATAGAGATAGTAATATTTACCTCACAGGGTTGTTATGCAATCTAATGAGTTAATAGAAATAACAGATTTTATTCTACAGAGAAAGCTTGAGAAATAACTGAAAATAGTCTGTATACTCACTAGTAACCATGAAAGGTCAAAATAGTGGAAAGGAGACTCCTAGATCATTAGGTGAACACTCTGTGGTATTTATGGAATGACATGGAAAATAGTCACACAGGATGGGTAAGCAAAGATGAGTTGTGATGTGTTAGAGACAATGCACATTTTGACAAGAGCATAAACAAACAGAAGTGTTAGAACATTGGAGAAAGATTCACAGAGCCCACCACATGGCAAGACCATAATAGATGTTTGGTGATTTGACTTACCAAACAAAATTTATACTTAGAACACTAAACACCTGAGTCCTCCTTCTGGTCCAGATCAAAGTGTATTTATCCCCTTTCCCCTCCACCTTCAGTTATGGACCCAATCAAATCAACTGTCATTGCTCCTGGGAAAGGAGCATCAATCTATCCCTCTCTGGCTCCTTCATCCCAGTAAACTTTACAAAGTTACATGGTTATCATTCCCCTATAAGTATTACCTCATCTCATTAGAATATAAAATCCCTGAGGGTAATAACAGTCTTTCCTTTTGAATCTCCAGTGTTTATTATAGAGATTGGCACATGGTAAGCAATAAATACATACTTTTCATTTATTTTAATGGGAAATTCATTCATTCAATGTACTAACCTCTGGTCATTTTAATTCCAAAGTTTATACTAATGGAAAAATGTGAAGACAAATTGGTTCCATTCTTGGACATGTTTTGAGCATGTTTTCCTCTAAGGCATGCAATAAAATCTATAACTTTCCTGTGTGAGGTAATCTCTTTATTGCATGATGTTTCATTCAACTTTGTGTTAAATGCTACATTTTCATTGTCTGCTCTGAAAGAATATGATCAGAAGGGCCAGTTAGGTGGCAGTAGATAGAGCACCCTAGAGTCAGGAGTATCTGAGTTCAAATCCAACCTCATACAATTAAAAATTACCTAGCTGTTTGACTTTTGGCAAGTCTCTTAACCCCTGGCAAAAACAAAAACAAAAAGGATGGGATCAAAAGAGTAACTAGAACCCATTTAGCAGTAAGAAGGAAGTCAGGTTCTGGGATTTATCTGAGAATATCAGAGGTGAAATGTGTTTGCTATGATTCCTAACAACCTCCCACAATGGATTTTGTTTCTTGACTGGACTAGAATAACAAATCTCATCAACAAAATCAATGACACTCAGCTCAATGGTGGTTTGGGGGAGTATTTGTTTCCTGTCTCCCCCCCCCACCCCGATCAAATGACATTATTTTTACCAATTTATAAAAAAAGTTATATTTTATAACCTCAGGTTCTCTCCCCTCCTTAACTTCATCATCTGTACATAAACATGTTGTTCAACAGATACACTTAATGGCTTTCCTGAAAAGTCCTATAGGAAAGAGCTATTGTCAAACTAGTGTCAGAGCTTTAAGTCCCCATTAAGGGCTATATGAGCCAAGTACTTGGACAGCAGCAGCATTGATGATTTGCAGAAGCTACTCCTAACCACAGAATAAGCAAGGTCTGCAAACCTTTCAAGCAGTAAAAATATAACTACTCACAAAAAGCATAATCACTGAAATTTCAAAAAGGCCTAGCGCGTACTGAGAAAGAGGGGTGGAGAGTGGGAGGGAAGGAGAAAATGATGTTTTAACAGCTCTGTCTCACATTCTACCCAACTATTTTTTAAGGATTGGTGGAAATAGTATTCTAATGTAACAACTTGCTTTTCAACCTACTATTAGTATAGACAGCAATGTATCTCTGTTTCTCACAAGTTGGGTCAGTTTAGCATAAGGAAATTATATTACTTTTTACCCTTTAATTGCTTTCCAGCTTCTTCTCAAGGTTTCAACCAACTAAATGCTTCTGAATTATAAGTCTACATATGGCCTCCTTATATTTTAATTGGTCTTATTTCCAAAACACCTACTAAATTTCTGTATGTTATTGTATATCCCTAATAACTTTTATTGGTTATGATGTAATCACTTTCCTTAAATTCATTTTGTATTTCATATAATTAAGATTTTTCATTAAGGTTTTGCAGCCTTTCAATAAAAATATGAAATTAAGCCCTTTACAAGGTGCTATGAAGAAAACAGAGGAACTAGTAAATAGGAAAGGGGAAAGAGTCACAATATATGATCAAACAAAACTAGGAAAATTAATGATAATTATGTTGATAACAATGAGTCAAGGATATATCTAAGAAAAACTTTTTAAAAAGTTGTAATACTGTAATTACTGTTGTAATACTGAATATTTAGATCCACCAAACTACAATGAATTAAAAACTCACAAAATATAAAGATCTAACAAAGGAAATGAACAGGAAGAAATACTTTATCCGCAGCATCCTGTCCGTTACTGGAGTTGTTCCAAAGATGCTTTCAATAAGCCTGTAGATAGAAGATATCATATTCTAACAATTGTTTTCAATTACTATTCAGTTACAAAAAGGAATTATCTTATCCACCTGCAGTGCAAATGATGAGTTTAAACAAAAAGACCACCATGAAGATAATTATATCTTATATAGTAACATCTGATGCAGAAGATGAAGTAGAGGAAATCTATGAAGAATTTCAATTCTACAAACAGTTACTATATAATATTTTGTTCATATATTGAAAACAAAAGTGGACAAAGGAGATAATAACAATTCACAGAAAAAAGATAGTTTGAGATCAAGATACAAAATAGATAAAAAGAATGTATGACTGCCTTGGAAGCATGGATACTTTCTACAGTAAAAGTAACTGTATATGGCAAGCATGGATTTAAAAAGTCAAAACTAACTTTTCTTTTAGGTTTTTGCAAGGCAAACAGGATTAAGTGGCTTGCCCAAGGCCACACAGCTAGGTAATTACTAAGTGTCTGAGACCGGATTTGAACCGGATTTGAACCCAGGTACTCCTGACTCCAAGGCCAGTGCCTTATCCACTGTGCCACCTAGCCACTCCTAAAACTAACTTTTTCTTAACAGAAATAATAAAAAAAAACCTGACATCTGTGTACTGCTTCAATGTTCACAAAGTACTTCATAGATATTATCTAATTTCGTCTTCATGCCAGTGCTGAAGTAGATACTCCATTATTAAGAAAAAAAAATATGGTATTGAAATGGGAGTCACTTAAAAATTAGATGCCTAAACATAATCAGATCATTGAGTAAAAAATCAAATTAGAAAAAAAAAGAAAAGAAAACACCATTACTAATCAACACAGAAACTGATCTGCTGTTTCTGTCTTGGAACAGTTTGCTTCTCCTTAGGTAGCCTGATGGTCCCCCATTATGGGGGTTCGCCATGTTAGTACTAGGCTTAGGTCAATTTTAACCCATTTTGTCCAATAGAGGTGGCACAGAGCCTAGAGCACTGATTCTGGAATCAGAAAGACCTGATTTCAAATCCAGCCTTAGACACTAAATGGACAAGTTACTTGCCCCTATTATTTGTAAAACAAACTGAATAAGAAAATGGTAACTCACTCAAGTTACCTTGCCATGAAAACTCCAAATGAAGTCAAAAAGAGTCAGACATGATTGAAATGATTGAACAGTAAATTAGAACTTCAGAATTCAAGCAATCCACTAGATTTAGCCTTGCTGGGAGGTGTATGCCATCCAGCCTAGTTTCTAATATTATTTCTTGGAGAAGTATATTTTATAGAAAAATAATTTTCAGAAAGAGAAAACAAAAAAGAGCTCCATATTATCTCAGTCAATCTCATCTTTTTTTTTTTTGCTAAACAGAGAGGCAAATCATTCAAGTACAATGTTAATGTAACATCCCCAAAACATTAAGGAGAAACATAGGGGTAGATCCAAGATGGTGGCATAGGCAGGATTTCCCTGAAACTCATTCCCCAAAAAACTCCAAAAGCTGTCAAATTATGACTCTACCCAAAATTGAGAGGGGAATAACCCACAGAAAGACTAAGTGATACAATTTCCTAGTCCAAGACAACTTAGAAGTTGCATGGGAAAGGTTGTTTCACCAGGACTGTGGGTTGGAAAAAAGCCACAGCTGCAGTGCAGCCCAGGGATCACTGGGAACAGCTTGAAGGGGCAGTGAAAGAATTCTGCTGCATGAGAGTGCAGGAGTACCTGCCTCAGAAGAGTCCTGTGGTGAGAACCTGTGATGAGAATCAGGGAAGGGAGTCTGCAGTCCACAGACAGTAAGAGGTTAGGGGAAGATTGCAGAAATCTCTTGCTTTCCCTGGGGCAGGACTCAGCTGTGTGCCCACACTCAGATCCAGGTTTCAGTTCGGGCTTCCATACTAAGACCACTGAATAGGTACAATCTTCACAGCTCCAGTGGAGAGGGGAGAGCCTGTGGTCATCTACATATCAAAGAACAGGCAAGAGAGCATAAGACCTTGAAGGAATAAGGATCCCAGTGGGGTATCCCCAAAACTTCCCAAAGCCTTGGAAGGTAGTAAATACATCTTAGGCTGAGGAAATGAGGAAACAAAAGAAAAAGAAGAATATGGCCATGGAAAATTACTTTGGTCCCATGGAATTCTCAGAAGACAACTGGAAACTTCTGTATCCAAATCCTCTAAGAGAAATAGAAAGTGGGCTCAGGCTATGGATGAGTTCAAAAAAGACTTTGAAAAACAACTAAGGGAGGTGGAGGAAAAATTAGAAGGAGAAATGAGAGTGATGTTCATGAAAACCAAATCAGCAGTTTGGTGAAAGAAATACAAAAAAAATACTGAAGAAAATAATAATATGTTAAAAAAACAGTTTAGGCCAAATGGAAAAAGCAAAACAAAAGGCAAATGAGAAGAATACCATAAAAAGCAGAATTGGCCTTCTGGAAAAGGAGATAAAAAAGCACTCTGGGGGCAGAGCCAAGATAGCAACAAGAGCAGATCATGTCTTAGGCGATTTCTCATAAATCTTTGAAACTAAGGACTTTAACTAAATTTTCGGGAGACAGAATCAACAGGGGGACCCAGTGAGGAAGTTCTCTTACTCAAGGTAACCTGGAAAAGAGCAGAAAGGCTCTGCTCCCCAGGGTTGGAGGGGTGGTCCACCAGAGGGTTGGCCCACCAGAGCGAAAGAACTTGAGGCTCCTGGAGGCAGCACAAGGGCACTGGGAGCTGCAGCTCACAGCAGCCGGGGAGTTTCCTGAGCTACGCCCTGGGGAGCAACAGGCACAAATTAGGGGAACAGCAGGGGGGGGGATCTTTGCCAGAGCAAGAACATGAAGCCCAGCCCTCAGGGCACACAGTGAGCAGCCCAGATCCAGGAACAGAAGCAGGCAGAGCCGGTAAGCAGAAGCCCCCAGGGCATGAGCCCATTGAACCTAGGGAGGAGAGTGAAGAGAGAGAGACTGCCAAGTTCTGTCCTCTGCCCCTGGAACAGGATTCTGAGGCTCTGACCACATTCAAATACTGATTGCAGTCTAGCCCCCTCCCCCATAGAACAGCAAGGGACCCCTCCACCTCAGCCCCATAGTAGAGGGGGGTGCATATGGTCATTCACAGACCAGGAGGGAGGACAGAGCCTCAGTGCCCCAAAAGCTCAGGAAGCACCCCCAAAACAGGCTTAGGCTGGGAAAATGAACAAGCAGAGAAACAAGAGGTACACCATTGAGAAATACATTATCTATGATCCCAAGAAGGATCAATATACTTAAGTCTGAAGATGAGGAAGCACATGTTCCTGCATCTAAAGACTCCAAGATAAATGGAAATAGGGCTCAGGCTATGAGAGAACTCAAAAAAGACTTCAAAAATCAAATGAGAGAGTTAGAAGAAAAACTGGGAAAAGCAATGAGAGAGATGCAGGAAAAACATGAAAATGAAGTCAGCAGCCTAGTCAAGGAAATCCCCCCCAAAAGCTGAAGAAAATAGCATGCTAAAAACCAGATTAGGTCAAATGGATAAAACAGTTCAAAAAGTTATTGAGGAGAATGGTAAAAAGCAAAATTGGCCAGATGGAAAAAGAGATAAGAAAACTCTCTGAGGAAAACAAATCCTTCAGACAATGAATAGAACTCAGGGAGACTGATGAATTTACGAGAAATCAGGACCCAATACTTCAAAACCAAAAAAATGAAAAATTAGAAGAAAATGTGAAACATCTCATTGAAAAAACAACTGATATGCAAAACAGATTTAGGAAAGATAATTTAAAAATTATTGGAATACCTGAAAGTCATGATCAGGAAAAGAGCCTTGACATCATTTTCAAAGAATTACTACAGGAAAATTGACCTGTTGTCCTAGAAGCAGAGGGCAAAGTAGAAATAGAGAGAATCCATTGATCCCCCTTGAGAAAGACATCCCAAAAAACCAACCCCTTGGAATATTATAGCCAAGTTCCAGAACTCCCAAGTCAGAGGAAATATTACAAGCAGCCAGAAGGACACAATTTAAATACCATGGGGCTACAGTCAGGATCACACAGGAGTTAGCAGCAACTACATTAAAAGCTCATAGGGCTTGGAATACAATATACCAGAAGGCAAAAGAACTTGGAATGCAACCGAGAATCAACTACCCAGAAAAAATGAATGTCCTCTGGAAAAAGGTGGACTTTCAATGAACCAGGGGAATTTCAAATATTCCTGTTGGAATGGCCAGAGCTGAACAGAAGGTTTGATCTTCAAATACAGGCCTCAGGTGAAGCATAGAGAGAATGGAGGAGAAGTGGAAAATATGAGGGACTTAATGATGATGAACTGCATGTATTCTTGCATAGAAAAATGACACCGACAATACTCATATGAACCTTCTCAGTTAATAGAGCAGGTAGAAGGAGCTTTTAGAGTTGAAGCACAAGGGAAATAAAATGGGAGAAAGAAAAAAGGAGAGGGGAATAGGCCAAGATATCCCATATAATAAGATTTTTCTTTATTACAATGAACTATTGCAATGATATGGAAGGGGGCGGAGACAAGGGGGAATAAGGGAATCTTTGCTGTCATCAGAGGTGGCTAGGAGAGGAAACAGCATATATACTCAATGGGGTATAGGCATCTGGAATTAAAAAAAGCTCTCTGAAGAAAATAACTCCTTCAAATGCAGAATGGAACTGAAGGAAATGATGACTTTGCAACAAATCAGGAAGAAATAAAACTCTTCCAAAAAAAGCCAAAAATTAGAAGAAAATGTGAAATATCTCATTACAAAAACAACTGACCTTGAAAACAGATCCAGAGGAAATAATTTAAAAATTATTGGGCTACCTGAATGTCACGACCAGAAAAAAGAGCATAGACTTCATTTTTTAAAGAAACAATACAGCAGAATTGACCAGAGATTCTAGAAGAAGAGGGTAAAATAAAAATTGAGGGAATTCACTGGTCACTTCCTGAAAGAGATACCAAAAGAAAAACTTCCAGGAATATTATAGCCAAATTACAAAACTCCCAAGTCAAATAGAAAATACTAAAAGCTCCCAGAAACACACAATTCAATTACTGTGGCTCTATAGTTAGGATTACACAGGATCTGTCAGGATCTACATTAAGGGCTCATAGGGATTGAAATATAATATTCTGGAAGGCAAAACATCTTGGAATGCAACTGAGAATTAACTACCCCAAAAAAATGGACATCCTCTTTCAGGAGAAAAGATGAACTTTCAATGAAACAGGGTACTTTCGAACTTTCCTATTGAAACAACCAGAGTTTAACAGAAAGTTTTATCTTTAAGTACATGACTCTGATGAACAATAGTGGGGATGGATGAGAAGGACTAACGATGAGGAACTTAATGATGTTGAACTGTTTGTATTCCTGCAGGGGAAGAAGATATTGATAACTCATATGAACTTTCTCATTTATAAGAGCAGTTAGAAGGAGGATATGTAGATAAGGCACAGGAAGGAGCTGAATATAATGGTATAATATAGTAAAAAGATGGAGTCAATGAGTGCTAAAGGAAAGTACTGGGAGGAAGAGAAAGGAGAGGTATAAAGGGCTAAGATATTTCACATAAGAATCAAGAAAAGCTTTTACAATGGAGTGGAATGGGGGAAGGTGAGAGGAAATGAGTGAGCCTTCAATCTCATCAGAAATGGCCCAGAGAGGAAATAACATACACATTTAATAGGGTATAGAAATCTATCTTACCTTATAGAAAAAGAAGAAGAAAGGGATGGTATAAGAGGAAATGGGGAAGGGGAGGAAGGGTCGAATAGGTGAGAGAAGAGAGGGAAGATTGTGGGAGAGGGTGCTCAGATACAACATACTTTTGGACAGAGATAGGATGAAAGGAGAGAGAGAGAGAGAGACAGAGACAGAGAGAGAGAGAGAGAGAGAGAGAGAGAGAGAGAGAGAGAGAGAGAGAGAGAGAGAGAGAGAGAGAGAGAGAAAGAGAGAAAGAGAGAGAGAATAAAATAAATGAAAGTGGTGTGGAATAGAGCGAATGGAAATATAGCTTGTAATAGCGACTGTGGGAGAAAGATTGAAGCAACTTCTCTAGTGGACTTATGATACAGAAGACATCTCAACCCAGAGATAGAGCCACTGGAATCTGAACAGAGACTGAAGTACATTTTTTTCTCTCACTATTCTTGAGATTTCTCATCTTCTTGCTGGGGGGGCGGTTTATGTGCTCTTTCCTTTGTACCACCTAGCTGCCCTATTCTTAGTAAACTCCACTGGGAAAGGACTGACTCCAGAGAGGTTTCAAGTATTTTTATTTCTTAGGTACAAAAGTAATTTCTTCTCTACTTGGCTTCACTTCTGGAAATTTTACTCCTTTTCATGGCTAATTGTAATTAGTATGTTCTACCTCTAACAATATGGCAGCAGGTAGTTCATGTTGAGTCATTGTCAAAGGAGGATTCAGTAGGGTTCAAAAAGAATTACTGTCAAGGGGAGACCAAACCAGTGCCTCAAACTGTAAACCTTTGTGTTTGTTTGTGGAAGTTGCACCTAGAACAGGTAATACAGTTTTTGATGCTGAGTGAAATGAGAAGAACCAGGAGAACATTCTACACTTAACAGTAATAGCATGAGAGAATCAAATATGATGGATCCAACTACTCTTCGTAGTTCATTGACCAAGGACAATCCTAAGAAATTTCTTTTGGAAAATATCATCCAGAATCAAAGAAAAAAAAATATGGAATCTGAAAGATGCACAGAGCATACTATGTTCACTTTTAAAAACTTATTTTATGTTTTACTTTCTTTCTTCCCCCTCTTCTTAGTTCTAATTCTTCTTTCACAACATGACTAATATGGAACTATGTTAAACATGATTATACGTGAACAACCTGTATCAGATTTTCTCTGCCATGGGGAGGAGAGAAGGAAGGGAGAGTGGTAGAAAAATGTGGAACTCAAAAGTTTGCAAATGGATGGATGTTGAAAATTATCTTTACAGTAATTGGGAAAAAATGAATTTTCAAAAAGAATTTCAGTTTTTTATACTCTGATCTTATCTCATAGACTTTTAAAAATCCCTTTAAAGGGGTTGGCTAGGGGCGGCTAGGTGATGCAGTGGATAAAGCACAGGCCTTGGAGTCAGGAGTACCTGGGTTCAAATCTGGTCTCAGACACTTAATAATTACCTAGCTGTGTGGCCTTGGGCAAGCCACTTAACACCATCTGCCTTGCAAAAACCTAAAAAAATCTCTTTAAAATATATTCCTTATTTTTAAATATTTCATTTTTCACCCAATTAAATAAAAAACATTTATTTTTTTTAAAAATTGAGTTTTAAATTTTGATCCCTTTGTCCTTCTTATCTCCTATCTCCCTAAGATATGCTATACATATGTAATAATATAAAGTATATTTCTCTATTAGTCATTTTGTGGAAGAAAGTTAGAAGGAAAGGAGAAAAAGAAAGAAAGAGAGAGAGAGAGAGAGAGAGAGAGAGAGAGAGAGAGAGAAGGAAAGAAAGAAAGAAAGAAAGAAAGAAAGAAAGAAAGAAAGAAAGAAAGAAAGAAAGAAAGGAAGGAAGGAAGGAAGGAAGGAAGGAAGGAAGGAAGGAAGGAAGGAAGGAAGAAACAAAGAAACAAAGAGAGAAAGAACAACGAGGGGCAGCTAAGTGGCAAAGTGGATAGAGCATCAGCCTTGGAGTCAGGAGGACCTGAGTTCAAATCCTACCTCAGACACTTGATTCTTAGTAGCTATGTGATCTTGGGAAAGTTATTTAACTCTACTGTCACACACATATCAAGAAATGCAATGTGATCCCACAAATTTTTCATCCATTTCACAATTGATAAGCATCTCCTCAATTCCCACTTCTTTACCAAAAAGAACATCTATGAACAATTTTGTGCTAAAAATTCATTTTTTAAATTTTTTGGTATATAGATCTACTACTGGTATTGTTCAGTCAAATGGTAGGCACAATTTTATAGGCTTTTGAGTAATAGTTCCAAATTGTTCTCCAGAAGGCAAAAAAGTATAAGAACTACGAGCTGACTAGACACAGAAGTTTCTCTGCAGTAGAAGATGGAGAGAGAGAGAGAGAGAGAGAGAGAGAGAGAGAGAGAGAATGAAATAGAGAGAATTGAAAATAAATAAAAAATTAGAAGAAATTATTGCAGAAGATTAACCACTTTGAAAGAACACATATTCCATACAAATCAAAGTAAATGATTATGAAATGAGTCTGAGAGATTTTGTTGTTATTGCTATAGTGGTGAGTGGTGATAGTAGAGCAGTAGCAGCAGTAGTAGTAGTAGTAGTAGTAATGGTAGTAGTAGTAATAGAAGTAGTAGTGGTAGTGGTAGTAGAGGTATTAGTGGTAGTGATAGTAGTGGTTGTGGCAGTAGTGGTAGTAGAAATAGTAGGAGCAGTAGCAGCAGCAGGAGAATATATATAGTGATTGAATAATTGAAAAATATTTCATTCTTCGATGAAAGGATAATACATTTTTTTTTAAATCTTAATAAAATACCATACCTGGAAATAGAATACAGAAAAAGTGTTAATTGATAAAAATCCAAATATCATTGCTTACTGGTTTTTATTTTTGGTCAGAGAACATTTACTGCACATTATTAGCTGTGTGCCACATGCCTGTAATTTCTCCCCTCTCATCTTTGCCTACTAACTTCTCTAGTTTCCTTTAAGACCTCTGGCAGAAGATCTTTCTAGGTTTTCCCTAGGGCTAATGACTTCTTGCCTTTCTTCAAATCTCCCATGCTTGACATACTTTCTGTCATATAGTTAGAAATAGGGCTGGATGCTGAATTATAGAAGGCTGACTCAGATGTTAAAGTCCACTGAAGTGAAGGATACCAATGTCAATTAGTGGGGGGAGGAAAGTTTTTAAATGTCAGTGCTGCAAATTCTTGGTCAGCATATTTTCTTTTTTTATTTATTGGAAATTGGCATTAATAATCAAGGTACACATCTTCATACAAAGCATCAGTCTCCACACAAGCATCAGGACACCTCTTTAGAGGAGCGACTCAAGGCATTATTATGCTGAGAATTAATTTGTCAGTCAAGTTTTTATAGTATGACTAATTCTGGGGCTATGATTATCAAAAGCTGCTAGAGACAACCTAATAATAGAAAGATCACTGAATTTGAAACTAAGCTTGAATCCTAACTTTTTAATTTACTCTCTAAGTAACCTTGAGCAAATCACTTATCTGGGTCTTAGTTTCCTCCTACAGAAAATGAGTGTTGGGCTCGATGATGTGTAAGTCTCCTTCCAGTTCTGAATCCTATGATCCTATCAGAGATTCAAGCATAGGGTATGATAAAGAAAAGATCCTAAATAAATAAAGCTACAAGAAAGGCAAGATGAGATTATGATGAGAAATGGGATTTTGGAATTCAGAATTATAGAGAAATTGCAATATCATTTGAAGGCAAATTAAGAGGTTATTGAGGAAGTTCCTAGTCAACTAAGGTTCATAGATCCATGATTTCTCAGGACTGTGAAACTAACATTGTTCACATAACTTTGATACTTCTATAGTTAACTGATTTTGATGTAGTTTCTATATTGGATAAATGTCATTCAAGTCTGGCATGAAGGCAATATGTCCTTATCGAAAATTATTCTTTTCTTAAATGACTGAAATTGGACAAATAGAAGTTTTGACTTTTTAATATAATTTTTTTAAAAAATACCATCTTCTATATTCAGAAGGCAATATTCAAAAATTAATTCATATATTTTGCTCCCAGATTGTTGAGCTCTAGCCATAGTCCTACCCTTGAACAGAAGTCACTTTTATCGCCCCAGTGCTTTCATTTCTTGATACCTAAAATGAGAATCATTTGGCCTGAAAGTTTGCTATTGGAGGGTGGCTGTTTTTATGAGCATGCTGTGACTAACATTCAAAGGCACTACCATTGGCCTAAGGGAAAAAATAAAATATAGTAAAAGAAAAAATAGAAAACATTCCATAAGGAAAGAATATCTTCTAATTTCATCCCTCAAATTGACTCAACAGCAGTAAAAATAACTTTTAAGATATCACTAAATCATTAAAATGGATTTCTTCATATCATATCTGTTTTTACATGAAGGTCGTGTAACAATAACTTCTAAGGATGAATCAGGCCATGTGAATGTTATACCAAAAGGACTTGCCGATTAAATAAAGAGGTCAGTTAATTCAGACTGAAGAGTAATTCTGCTACTTTGGCATTTCAAAGTTACTATAACTGGATATAGCATTTCAAAGTAAATATAACTGAAAGTGTCAGATTTGAAATCAGAAGTTTTGGGTTTAAATTCCATCTCTTATATTTATTATCTGTGTGACTTTGGGCAAATCTCTTAACCTCTCTTGGCTTCAGATTCCTCAACTGTAAAACAAGAGAGTTGAATGAGAAGACTCCCAGGTTTCCTTCAGATCATATAAAAACCATTAATTGTCATCCATTTTTCTTTTTTCTCTTTTAAAAACATCAAAAGCACAGAGAAACATGATGCCTTTTAATTGCATGTATATGTAATTGGTGGTTGGGAAAGTTGGGAAAGTAGTTTAAGAAGTTTACAACAGTCAGTGTGAGTTAAAACAGAGAGTGAATTTAGTGATGAAAAGTACAGTGAAGGAAACATTTCTTTTTTTGTCTTAATATCCCCAGAAATTAACAGAACCTAGCACATAGTAGGTTGATTATTTGAATGCAAAAACCACTCATTTCCACTGTATTCTAAGAAGTTGTTTATAAAGAAATGAGTTTTTATATTTAAACCCATAATTTCTTTTCTCCAGTATACCATTTTCAATTCATCATACATTTTCTTCCATGGCCAGTGAAATGCAAGACCCTTGAGGACAAGGATTGCTTCATTTTAGTCTTTGTTCACAGTCATCTGGCATTTAACAAATATTTGTTGAATTGTATTTTTGAAATGACCATCAGAGTTTTGTCATTTCTCAGAACGTTTTGGGGAGCAGAGTGCTGAGAGTCTGTCTATTCAATGACATCTCCAGCATACTTTCTTTATTGGCAAGCAAGGGAAGAGGCAGTAATTCTTTTTTTCACCTCTCTTAGTAAAAACCAAATGACCAAAAAAACAAATGAAGCACAGTACACTCTTGGAAGAGGTCTCTTTTTCCTGAAGTTGTGATATAGTCCTGTTTCCTAAAAATGCAAGCATTTGTTCCCAGTTTATATTCAACTATGAAGTAGAACCAAATGAGGAAAATGGAAATCCATAATGTCTAATTGACCTTATTTTCATACCTAATTATGCCCCAAAATTCTGCTCACAACACAAAAGGCCATTAAAAGTGGAAGATGTTTATTTCCTTTTAGATTTTTGGTTTGTCAGGGTCAAGATGAGAAAAGAAAAATAGGGAATATTAGAAATCAAGCCAAATGCCAGAATATACATCACTGATACAGAACCCGAGTCAGAGGCTGCAGTGTAGATGATGGTTAGAAGAATCTTGAAAGATGTTAGTTAAGAAGAAAAAAGTATCAGTGACATTTTTAGCAAGATATATAGGTATGGCCTTGAAGGAAATAATCAGCTCATGACCAGTTAGCTTCATGTCTCATAGAAATAAAAGAGTCAAACAGGGCGATGAAAACTAAAAGGAAAATAAATGAAATGAATTAAAACCATAAATGGGAAAACAAACTCCCTGGAATTGATTATAATAAACATTTGAAGAGATATTTATTAATAAGCTCAATCCTGAGGATAAAAGCAAAACATTCCCTGCCCTCAAAAGCTTATTATCTAGTGGGGAAGACAAAATATATAGGAATGGTGGCCAAATAGAGATATTTTGTTCTGAAAAGTTACAGGAATGGTGAATGGAGCCATAAGGAAGTTTGTCTTCCCTTCCAGATTCTCCTAAAGGCTACATTTTATCATCTCGGATAACATGCTCCTCCAAAACTATGTGCATTCCACAGTAGAAAAGAAACTATAATAAACTAGACATTGGTGTCTTCTTTACAGAAAAATGAAGTATAGAAAAGGCATCTATGATGCTCTCCCCAAACTCAGAACATCTGCATTATTTATATTCCCTCAAAATGGCAAGAACATATTTCTTCCCAGATATCCTCACCTATCCAAATGCTTCTTAGCCCTCTCAACAATATCCCAGATATAATCATTCAAGGCCACCTTTTTAAAAATTATTTTTATTAAAGATTTTATTTGAGTTTTACAATTTTTCCCCCAATCTTACTTCCCTGCCCCCCCACAGAAAGCAACTTGTAGGTCTTTACTTTGTTTCTATGTTATACATTGATCCAAATTGAGTGTGATGAGAGAGAAATCATATCAAGGTCACCTTTACTTAGAGAACCTGTCCTCTTGAGAACAAAGAATGAGATGAATAGATAGTATCATGAAAACAACAAGCATGAATGTTGACAGATTTCAAGGGCCAATGGAAGATAGTAGGGTTTGGAGTTCAATGGTTCATGGGGACATGAATTTAGTCACGACTAAACAAGTGAGCAATATCAACAGCCTTATCTGTAAAATAAAGTAAGTTAAAGACTAAGATTTTAAGCTGAAATCTGTGGACTTATTTTTTCTGCTTCTTTCCTTTTATTCCTTTCTTCTTTCATCCTTCCTCATTCCCTCCCTTCTTCTCTCTCTCTCTCTCTCTCTCAAATCCTTTCATATTTTTTCTTTCTTCCTCCCTTCCTCCTCCCTCCTCCCTTTCTTCCTCCCCCCATCCCTGCCTTCCTTCCTCCTTCTTTCCTCCTTCCTTCCTTCTTTCCTTCCTTTATTTCATTTTGAAAAATCTTTTTTCTTTGTAATCCTATGTGCTTTATTTTATGCATTTAAAACATTGTTCTGAGAAGGGTCCATGGAAATCATCAAAATACCAAAAGTATCTAGGACACAAAAAAGTTTAGAATTCCTAAACTAAAAAAAAATGAAAATGAAACATGTTATTTGCCTCCCAAAACAGAAGTTATAAGCTTAACGAAGAGGACTACATACATTTTTGGAAAACCCATTATGGGCATTTATTTTTCTAAACTATGCAACTATGTATTGAGGACTCTGTTTCTTAGTTCTGCTTTTATTTGCTCAATGTAAGGTAAGGAAATGGGTTTAGTGAGGGGGACAAATTTATTTTCTTTTTTTTTAAGATTTTATTTATTTTGAGTTTTACAATTTTTCCTCTAATTTTAATTCCCTCCCCCCAACCCCACAGAAGGCAATTTGCCAGTCTTTACATTGTTTCCATGGTATACATTAATCCAAATAGAATGTGATGAGAGAGAAATCTTATCCTTAAGAAAGAAACATAAACTATAAGAGATGGCAAGATCAAACAATAAGATACCAGCATTTTTTTCTAAATTAAAGGTAATAGTCCTTGGTCTCTGTTCAAACTCCACAGTTCTTTTTATGGAAACAGATTGCAAACACTGCAAACAGCCTCAAATTGTCCCTGATTGTTGCACTGATGGAATGAGCAAATCCTTCAAGGTTGGTCATTACCACCATGTTGCTGTCAGGGTGTACAGTGATTTTCTGGTTCTGTTCATCTCACTCAGCATCAGTTCATACAAATCCCCCAGGTTTCCCTGAATTCCCATCCCTCCTGGTTTCTAATAGAACAATAGTATTCCATGACATACATATACCACAGTTTGTTAAGCCATTCCCCAATTGAAGGACATTTACTTGATTTCTAATTCTTTGCCACCACAAACAGGGCTGCTATGAATACTTTTGTACAAGTGATGTTTTTACCCTTTTTCATCATCTATTCAGGGTATAGACCCAGTAGTAGCATTGTTGGATCAAAGGGTATGCACATTTTTGTTGCCCTTTGGGCATAGTTCCAAATTTCTCTCCAGAAAGGTTGCATGGGTACACAACTCCACCAACAATGTAATAGTGTCCCAGATTTCCCACAACCCTTCCAACAATGATCATTATCCTTCCTGGTCATATTGGCCAGTCTGAGAGGTGTGAGGTGGTACCTCAGAGAAGCTTTAATTTGCATTTCTCTAATAAGTGATGATTTAGAGCAATTTTTCATATGACTACGGATTGATTTGATCTCCACATCTGTAAATTTTCATTGCATATCCTTTGACCATTTGTCAATTGAGGAATAGCTTTTTTTTTAATTTGACTCAGTTCTAGGTATATGTTAGAAATGAACCCTCTGTCAGAAACATTACTTGTAAAGATTGTTTCCCAGTTTATTACATTTCTTTTTATCTTGGCTAGAGTGGTTTTACCTGTGCCAAAGCTTTTTAACTTAATGTAATCAAAATCATGTAGTTTGTTTTTAATGATGTTCTCCATCTCTTTCTTAGTCACAAGTTTCTTCACTTTACATAGATCTAACAGGTAAACTACTGCTTGATCTTCTAGTTTGCTTATATTATTGTTTTTTATGTCTAAATCCTGTATCCATTTGGATCTTATCTTGGTAAAGGGTGTTAGGTGTTGGTCTAATCTAAGTTTCTTCCATACTAACTTCCAATTTCCCCAGCAGTTTTTATCAAAGAGAGAGTTTTTATACCAATAGCTGGACTCTGGGTTTATCAAACAGCATATTACTATTATCATTTCCTGCTACCTCACCTAGTCTGTTCCACTGGTCCACCACTATATTTCTTAGCCAATACCAGACAGTTTTGATGATTGATGCTTTATAACATAATTTTTGATCAGGTAGGGCTAAGCCACCTTCTTTTGCAATTTTTTTCATTAAATCCCCGGAAATTCTTGACTTTTTATTTCTCCATATGAATTTACTTGCAGCTTTTTCTAACACATTAAAGTAATTTTTTTGGAATTTTGATTGGTAGAGCACTAAACAGGTAGTTTAGTTTTTGTAGAATTGTTCTTTTTCATATTATCTCAAGCTATCTATGAGCAGTTGATGTTTGCCTAGTTATTTAAATCTGATTTTATTTGTGTGAGAAGTGTTTTATAATTATTTTCAAAAAGTTTCTGAGTCTGCCTTGGCAAATAGACTGCCAGGTATTTTATATTGTTTGAGGTTACTTTGAATGAGATTTCTCTTTCTAGCTCTTCCTGCTGTATCTTGCTAATCATATATAGAAAAGTTGAGGATTGATGAGGGTTTATTTTATATCCTGAAACTTTGCTAAAATTGTTAATTGTTTCCAGTAGTTTTTTGGGATGATTTCTTGGGATTCTCTAGGTATACCATCATGTCATCTGCAAAGAGTGAGAGTTTTGCCTCTTTCTTCCCAATTCTAATTCCTTCAATTTCTTTTTCTTCTCTAATTGCTGAAGCTAACATTTCTAATATGATATTTAATAGTAGTGGTGATAATGGACATCCTTGTTTCACCTCTGATATTATTGGCAATGCCTCTAGTCTCTCTCCCCATTGAATATAATGTTTGTTGATGGTTTCTGATAGATACTGCTTGTTATTCTAAGGAACAATCCATTTATTCCTACACTCTCTAGTGTTGTTAGTAGGAATTGGAGCTGTATTTGGTCAAAAGCTTTTTCAGCATCTATTAATATAATCATATAATTTCTGTTAGTTTTGTTGTTGATATAATTAATTATACTAACAGTTTTCCTAATATTGAACCAGCCCTGCATTCCTGGGATGAATCCTACTTGGTCAAAATGTACTATCCTAGTGATAACTTGTAATCATTTTGCTAAGATTTTTATTTAAGATTTTTGCATCTATATTCTTCAGGGAGATAGGTCTATAATTTTCTTCCTCTGTTTTAACTCTTCCTGGTTTAGGTATCAGCACCATATTTGTGTCATAGAAAGAGTTAGGCAGAGTTCCATCTTCCCTTATTTTTTCCAAAGAGTTTATATAGAATTGGAAACAATTGTTTCTTAAATGTTTGGTAGAATTCACTTGTGAATCTCTCAGGACCTGGAGATTTTTCCTTAGGGAGTTTAATGATGGGTTGTTGAATTTCTTTTTTCCTGAGATAGGGTTGTTTAGGTATTTAATCTCCACTTCATTTAACCTGGGCAACTTATATTTTTTGTAAATATTCATCCATTTCACTTAGATTGTCAAATTTATTGTCATAGAGTTGAGTAAAATAATTCTGAATTATTACTTTAATTTCCTCCTCATTGGTGGTCAGTTCACTTTTTTCATTTATTATACTGGCAATTTGGTTTTCTTCTTCCTTTTTTTAATCAAACTGACCAGAGGTGACAAATTTATTTTCTAAAAAAGAAAAAGCTATTTATGCTATTGTCACTTATTTCAATACAGTAGTAATATAAAATTCAGGCTCTGAACCACAGTACCAAAGAGAAATGTATTTCAATTCGTTGCCTTAATAAGGAAAAACTGCTATCAATATCATTATTATTATTTAGAATAAATGAAAAAATAACATATATAAGGGCACAGGACAAAAAGTAAACACCACTTGTGTTCTTAAATCATAGTATTGCTGGGGGCAGCTAGGTGGTTCAGTAGATAGAGCACAGGCCCTGAGGTCAGGAGTACCTGAGTTCACATCTAACCTCAAAGATGTAATAATTACCTAGCTGTGTGGCCTTGGGCAAGCCACTTAACTCCATTGCCTTACAAAAAACCTAAAATAAATATATCAATCAACCAATCATAGTATTGTTAAGATGTAGACTATGTAATTTTTTTAAACCTCATAGACTAAATAAACTGTTAAGGTCCTTCCCAGCCCCAGTTACTATTATCCCCTAATCTAATTCAATAAACATTTTTAGGAGGCAGCTAGGTGGAATAGTTAATAGAGTACAATGCTTGGAGGCAGGAAGAATACTGCCTCCACTTCTGTTTTAGATACTTCCTAGCCATATGGAAAGTCACTTGACATCTTTCAATATCAGTTTCATCTGCAACCAATCAATTGAAAATGATGATGATGATGATGATGATGATGGCAATGATGATGCTTGATCTTTGCTCTTGCAGAAGACCATAACACCAGGGAGGTGATGCCATGAGAAGCAGATAAATTGGATTTGAGTTGTGAGTCACCAGTTTCACTTTATCCTCCAGAGCCCTCTGGGTCAAATGGCCAAATAAGGAATAGAATGACTGAAGATGGTCCTGAATGTGAGGCAATCAGGGTTAAATGATGTGTCCAAGGTCACACAACTTGTAATCATCAAGCATCTAAGGCTAGATGAACTCCCATCCTCCCCACTCCAAAACCAGTCCTCTATCCACTGTACCACCAAGCTGCCCCATCATCATAACTAAATCAATTAATCCACATTTATTAAGCACCTAATTTGCTACACGCTGGGGATATAAAGAGGTAGAAGACAATTCTTGCCCTCAAGGAGTTTCTAATAATGAGGGACACAACATGCAAAAATACATATAAAGAGCCAATAGACCTGTGCTTTAGGGAAATCACTTTGGCAGTGGAATGCAGGATAGATTGGAGAAGAGAGAGAGACACTTGAGAAAGGTTGATTGCTATAATAATTCAGTCCTAAGTTAATGAAGGCATCTATAGTGGTAGCAGTGTCAGGGTGGGAGAAGGGGGTATAGTTGAAAGATGTTCCAGAGGTGACATCCACAGGCCTTGGCAAATGTTTAGATATGGAAGGAGAAAGATGGTGAGGACTTCAGGTTGATGTCTAGATTTGTGAGCTTGAGGGATAAGGAGGATCGTGTTGCCCTCTTTGGTAATATAAAAGGTAGGGGAAGATCGGTTGTAGGGAAAGATAATGAATTCTGTTTTTAAATAGGTTTAGTTTAAGATGTCTACTGAACATCCACTTCTAGATGTCTGAAAGGCAGTTAGAGATATGAAATTGAAACTGAGCAGAGATATTTGAAGATTATCAGAATAGAGTTTATCATTAAATACATGGAATCTGATAAGACCAGCAAGGAAAGTAATATAGATAGAGAAAATAAGAGCATCCAGGATAGAACAATAATGGACAGCTATGGTTAGAGGATGTGATCTCAATGAGAATTCAGCAAAGACTAAGTAGGCATAAACAGATAAATAATAGATAAGCCAGAAGAGACTGGTATCCTGAAACTAGAAAGCATCAAGGAGAAAAAGGTAATCAAAGAGCAGAGTATGTCCAAAGTTGCAGGGGTCAAAAAGAATGAGGACTGAGAAAAGGACATGGGATTTGGCAACTAAGAGAATATTAATAACTTCAAAGAGAGCTGCATCAATGGGAAAAGAACAGAAAACTGATAATAGGAGTTAAGAAAGGAGTGAGAGGAAAGAAAATAGACACCTTTTGTACAGAGTCTTTTTGAAGAGTTAAGCTACAAAGAACAGGAGAGATATAATGATAGTGAGACTAAAATGATCAATTGAGATTTATTTTTCAAGGAGGGGGATCATGGACATCTTTGTAGGCATAGGGAATGAACTGTAGATAGGGAGAAACTGAGCATAAATGAAAAAGTGGGGATGATGGTGGGGAAGCAATCTTCTAGGTAGACATGATGTATTTGTAGTCTCTTAAAAAATTGAAAAGTTAACTTTATAAAGAATAACTTTTCAGTTTTTTAAGAATTCCTTTGCAAATAAAGCTTGATAAAGAGTAAAACACTTTACCATGTGAAACAAGGATGAAGTAGGAGAGGGTGTAAGAAGACATCTAAATGATAGGAGATGAGGTAGAGGAGAGAAGAGAGTTCATGATAAATGATCTCAGTTTTTTCCTGTAAAATATATGGCAAAGTTCTCAACTGAAATAAAACAGATTAGCATTGAGGAGGAGAGATGTAAAGATTTGGAAGAGTGAGTTGATAAGGGAGGCATTGAAAGATTGCTTAGCAACAGTGAGAGCCCAGTGAGAGCAACAGTGATAGCATAACAGTGTTTAAGCAACATAAATCTGTAGTGACCTCAGCAAGAATGGTTGGATGATTTTCTTTATCTTTAAGGGGATTTTAGAATTCTCAAAAAATGGAAGTGGTGCATTGGTGAGTGATGGCAAGATCAAGCTATCCTAATATGTAGTGGAGGTTGACTAGAAAAATTGCTTATGGAAAGAGTAAGTTTAGGAAATAAGTAGTTAGATATTTTGAGGGAGATTGATATGTATTTGGAAATCTCTTAGGAAGAGAAGGGGAAAATATATGTTCTATGTACTGGGCTCATTAAAGATTGGGTGAGGCCTGGGGGGTCTGGGGACAATAGCTTTTGGGATTTTCATTGAGCAATAAATCTGAATAGTATGAACCTCAAATGAAGAGGGGCTTTCAATGAGAGAGATGGTGAAGACACACCATTTCTAGAAGACACATTGCAGAGAAAGGGTTATTTCCAACTCCCTGACTCAACCAGTGAACCAAGGACAATGAGAGATGGTGGAGCCAATTTTGGAAAGGAAAGGATGACCACTGTTGCTAAGTCAATTAAAGGGAGACAGGTTTAAGTAATAGTTAACACTGGAAGGAACAGATAGGAAAAGATTTATAATAAAGGGAAGATTGTTGCCTATGGAGTACACCTTCCAGAGGGCCTGGGTAGTGTTTAAATGAAACTTTGAGATGAGAAAGTTGAGTTTTGGGAGGTGGAAAATAGAGTTTGGAAGATGATCTATAAAGTATCAGAATTACTGTAATGTGAAGAGTATCACCAGGTGTGAGAATATTTATCTTTCAGTAGAGAATATCTCTTTTCACAATGGAGTTTGCATGAGATAGATTTTTTTTTCCTACTTCAGTATTTCTCTTCCCTCCAAAGATTGAGATAAATCAGGAAACGAATACAGTATGTGATGGAGATCAAAACTATCCTGTAGGAGATTTTCTTGGGTGGAGCCAAGATGGTGGTGTGAAGCTAGCATGCTGCCAGTGCTTTTCCCTACCAAAGATAAATGAAGTCTCTACTCTGACATTCACACTACAGATCCCTCCAAGAAAAAAAGAAGATTCAAAGAAATTTTCAACTGCAAACATCATGGAGGATCCTCAGTGGAGGTCTGTCTCTTTGGAGGAAAAGGGGACATAAAGTCCAGGAGGCAGGAGAGTGGGGAAGCCAGCATGAAACTCTTAGCCACAGTGCAATCCAGGTCCCAACAGCTTAACAATAGCAGAGGTCCTGGCAGCTAGATAGCAAGTCAGCTATACGACTCCCAACCCCCAAACAAAGTCTGAATCTTGGGGCAAAAAACAGGACTGGGTTGGGAACAAACCAGTATGTAGGCAGAATCTGGACATAAAGAAGGTAATAAACCTCTGCAAATGCAAGGCCTATACGACATAAGGCAACATCTTGACCAATAGCAAGTCAGGGTTCAAACACTAGCCCCAGCAAAAAAAAAAAATAGCTTGGATCTATACTCCCTATACCCCAGGAGCAGAGGTAAAATAACAAAGATGATAAAAAATGCTAAAAGAGCACTCATTATAAAAACTATTTTGCAGCTAAAGATGATAACAATGTCATATCAGAAGAAGAAATCACTGAAAAATTACTCATAGGGTAAGTCTCAAAAGGGTCTATGAATTGGACTCAAATTCACAAGCTTATAGAAGAGCTTAAACAATTTTAAAAACCAAAGAAGAAAGGGAGAATAAAAATGGAAAAAAGAAATGAGAATCATGCAAGAAAATTATGAAAAATTAACCAAAGAAATCAACTCCTTTAAAAGTAAAAATAACCAACTGAAAAGGAAACACAAAAGCTAACTGAAGAAAATAAAACCCTAAAAAGTGGAATTAAACAAATATAAACCAATGAATCTACAAGACTACAATATTCCATCAAATAAAATAAAAAGGATGAAAAAACTGAAGAAAAAGTAAAGTACATTTTAGGGAAAATGAATGACCTGGAAAATAGCTCAGGCAGTGACAATCTATAAATCATCAGATTCCTAGAAAGCCTAGATCAAAAAAAAACACCTGGAAAACATCATGCAGTAAACTATAAGGGAAAACTGTTCAAATCTACTAGAACAAGATAACAATATAACCATTGAAAGAATACACAGGGGAAAAGGAGGAGCTGTCTGCTCCTGTCGGGCTTGACAGGAGGAAGCTCCAGCGAGTGTGCTCAGCCGGGGCTGCCCGGGGACATGGTGCGGGAGGGCCCCCGGGACCCCTGCCCCCCGGCGGGGCTGTGCCCGTGCTTTTCTGCTTCTCCGTGTTCGCCCGGCCCGCCAGCGTGCCACGGCACGGGCCACGAGCTGCTCACCCAGAAGTTCCTGAGCCTGTACGGCGACCAGATAGACATGCACCGCAAATTCGTGGTGCCGCTCTTCGCGGGGGAGTGGGGCCAGTACATGGACCTGTCCAAGGGCCTCCTGGTGAGCCAGCGCTGCAAAGTTCGCCTGGTGCCCCTGCAGATCCAGCTCACCACACTGGGAAACCTTACACCTTCAAGCACTGTATTTTTGCTGTGATATGCAAGATTCAGACCAGCCATCAAGTATTTTGGTGATATCATTAGTGTAGGACAAAGATTGTTGCAAGGGGCACGGATTTTAGGAATTCCAGTTATTGTAAGAGAACAGTACCCCAAGGGCCTTGGCAGTACTGTACAAGAAATTGATTTAGCAGGTGTTAAACTTGTACTTCCGAAGACTAAATTTTCAATGGTAATACCAGAAGTAGAGGCAGATTTAGCAGAAATTCCTGGAGTCCGTAGTGTTGTCTTGTTTGGAGTTCTACACATCTGTGCATTCAGCAAACAGCTTTGGAATTGGTTGGCCAAGGTGTTGAAGTTCACATTGTAGCTGATGCCACTTCATCAAGAAGCATGATACACAGGATGTTTGCTCTTGAGCGTCTTGCTCCTACTGGAATAATAGTTACTACAAGGGAAGCGCTGCTGTTACAGCTGGTAGCTGACAAAGACCATCCAAAGTTCAAGGAAATACAGAATCTAATTAAAGCAAGTGCCCCAGAATCTGGTCTACTTTCCAAAGTGTAGAATTTGAAAGGATTGGCTATTAATCCACCCTATATAAGAACAAAATCTTAAACATCCAATGTGCTGTCTTCTCAGGTGTACGACAATTGAAATGTTAAAAATTGACTACTATTTTTTGCTTGTCTTCACAACATTGATTTGATTAGTTTATTTGGGTACTAGAATTTGTTTACAAAAATCAAAGATTTTCAGTCTTTGTTATTTTCATCCTTCATTCCATCATTGTTCTTTCATTACTCTTGACCCTGTTGTAACTAACAGCTCTTAAAAGTTCAAAATTCTGTGAAATTCTCAATTGGGCACTTTGTTAATAATAAAAAGTACCTGTGAGTGGTTTCACTTCTGACATTAACATAATGTTTATATATAAATGTCATATGGATTCCATGCTTTCTCACAATGTAAACTGATTAAAGGAAAATTATTTCAAAAGAAAAAAAAGAAAGAAAGAAAGAATATACCGACTCCCTCCAGAAAGAGACCCCAGGATAAAAACTCCAAGGACTGTTATAGCCAAATTCCAAAACTCTCAAAAAAAGGAGAGAATTTAACAAGTAGCAAAAAAAAATTCAAATACAAAGGAAACACATTCAGACTCATACAGGACCTGTAAGAACTGGAATAACATATTTTGGAGAGCAATGGACCTGGGATTACAACCGAGAATGAACTACCCTGAAAAATTCAGCATATACTGTCAGATAAAAAGATGAATGAAATATAGGACTTACTGAATTTCCTGACACAAAGATCAGAACTGAATAGAGAATTCAATCATCAAATACAGGACTGAAGAATTGCATAAAAAAGGTAAATGAAAAGAGGAAGAAAAACACAAAACATTTTGGTCAAGACCTTAAAATTGTATGCAAGCCTAAAAGGGAAGATATGTAACACTTCTAATTCTTTAAAACTTTACTTCTCTTAGGATAACTAAAGGGTAAAATATAATTGAAGAGAATGGACTAAAGGCTATGGGTATAATTGGATCTTATCTCTCCATTGAATAGGTTCAAGATGATATCAAAAAGTTTGAAAGAAAAAAAGGCCTGAAGAAAAGCAGGGGTTTTAACTTTAAACTTCAGTGTCTCATTATACTTTGAGCCACTTTAATCCTACTGTGCTTAGCACCTTGTCTAATCAGGGGAACCATAAATTGCAAGGACCTGAGTCAGTGTTTGTGTAACCTACAATGTTTGTAAAGTTATCAGGTAAGACCTCCAGAGCCTCACAGAATTAGAGATATTTAAAATTCTTTCAGTTAATTAGATCAGGAATTACCTTAACGCCTGCTTCACTTAACAAGGAGTTAAGTACTCTGGGTTGTGGTGGGGCAGGGGTAAAGTGTGTGTGTGAGAGAGAGAGAGAGAGAGAGAGAGAGAGAGAGAGAGAGAGAATAAGCCTTCTATCATTTAACAAGGTGTTAAGTACCCTGAGTGGAGAGGGAGGAAGTAAAGTATGAAAGAAAATAGGCCTTCTTTCACTTAACAGGGGGTTAAATATCCTGAATCTTGATGGGGGAAGGGGATTGGGAGGGTAATGTGTGAGAGAAATAGGCTGGAGCTGGGGAGGGGGTTGGGGGGAGGAAGGGCACAAATGGTTCAAGAAATGATATGGTTTTGGATGATATTTTGGTTCATGAGGAGAAGTACTTGAAAGATACTAGAAAAAGTGGTAATGTAAAAAATGAATATAATTATAAGCTGATGCAATTTGAGTCAATGCTGCTTTATCAAGCAAGCAAGCAACCTATCTTAATAACTTAATAACAATATGAGCTTATCAAGCAATCAAATAATCAAATAGTGATGGATGATACCTGATTAATATTATTAGAGTAATAAATAACACCAAGGGAAGAGGCACAAAGATTTATAATTTTGGGGAGAGAGGCGAGAATGTGAATGCTGAGTAAATTCTAAACAATAGATTTATCCCAGAGAGGGTATAAGATACATTCTTGGTTGGGTTTAAAGAACTAAACTAATCTTCAGGGAAGTGAGGGGACTGGGAAAGGGAAAGATAAGGGAAGAAGGAACTGATAAAAGGGAAGATGAGGTATAAATGAAAATAAGCAAAGTTAAATTTTTAAAAGAAAACTCAAAAGGTAGTCAAATTTTGGTGAGGAAGAATAAGAGAAAAGAAAAGAGAAAAATATAGATGAAGATAGCATAGAGGAAAATACAGAATTAGTAATCATAACTGTAATTGTAAATGGGATAAACTGTCCCATAAGACAGAAACAGATAGCAGAATGGAATAAAAACCAGAATCCTACAATACCATGTTTGCAAGAAATGCATTTGTTGCAGAGAGATATACAGAGGGTAAAGATAAAAGGTTGGAATTAAATATATTATGCCTCAACTGAAATAAAAAAAATCTGGAACAATGATCCTAATCTCAGATAAACTAAAAGCAAAAGTCAATCTCATTAAAGGGGATAGGGAAGGAAACTACATCTTAAAAGGCACCATTTGTAATGAAGCTATATCATTACTAAACATGTATGTACCTAATGGTATAGCATCTGAATTCCTAAAGGAAAAGTTGAGTTAATTACAAGGAGATATACACAGCAAAACTTTAATAATAGGAGACCTCAATCTCCCTCTCTCAGAACTAGATAAATCTGACAACAAAATAACAAGGAAGTTAAGAAGGTGAATGAAATCTTAGAAAACTTAGATATTATAGACCTCTGGAGCTATCTTAATGGAGACTGGAAAGAATATGCCTTTTTCTTGGCAGTGCGTGGCACCTATACAAAAATTGACCAAGTACTAGGGCACAAAAACATTATATCAAATGCAGAAAAACAGAAATAATAAATACACACTTCTCAGACCATGATGCAACAAAAATTTCATGTAATAAAGGATCATGGAAAAATAAACCAAGAACTTATTGGAAATTAAATAACTTTATCTTAAATAGTGGGTGGATCAAAAAGCAAATAATAGAAATAATCAATAAATATATCCAAGAAAATGATAATAATGAAATATCATACCAAAATTTATGGGATGCAGGCAGGGAAATTTTGAGGGTAAATATTATATCTCTAAATAACTATATGACTAAAACAGAGAAAAGTGAGATCAATGAATTGGGGTATGCAACTAAAAAAAAGCTAGAAAAAAGAACAAATTAAAGATACCCAATTAAATACTAAATTAGAAATTCTGAAAATCAAGGGAGAGATTAATAAAATTGAAAGCAAGAAAACCATTAATCTCATCAATAAATTTAAGAGTTGGTTTTATGAAACATCCAATAAAATAGTCAAACCTTTGGGTAATCTGATCAAAAAAAGAAAGAAGATTACCAAATTACCAGTATCAAAAATGAAAAGGGTGAACCAACCAACAATGAGGAGGCAATTAAAGAGATGATTTGGAGCTACTTTTATGAACCATATGCCAATAAATTGGAAAACCTGAATGAAATAGATGAATATTTACAAAAATACAAACTACCCAGATTAACAGAAGAGGAAATAAATTACTTAAATAACCCCATTTAAGAAGAAGAAATTCAAGAAACCATCAATAAACTCCCTAAGAAAAAGTCTCCAAGTCCAGATGGATTTATAAGCGAATTCTACCAAACATTTAAGGAACAATTAATTCCTATTCTATATAAACTACTTTTAAAAAACAGGAGAGGAAGAAGTTCTGCCAAACTCCTTTTATGACACCAACATGGTACTGATACTTAAAACAGGAAGAACCAAAGCAGACAAAGAAAATTATATACCAATTTCCCTAATGAATATTGATGCAAAAAAATCTTAAATAAAATTTTAGCAATTAGAGTACAGAAAATCATTACTAGAATAATGCACCATGATCAGATATGATTTAAACCAGGAGATAGGGATGGTTCAACTTTAGGAAAACTTCAACATAATTAAATATATCAAAAGCAAAAACAGCAGAAATCATATGATTATCTCAATAGATGCTGAAAAAATCCTTTGACAAAATACAATATCCATTCCTACTAAAAAACACTAGAAAGTTTAGGAATAAATGGAGTTTTTCCTAAAATAATAAATGGTATCTATCTAAAATCATCAACAAATATTATATGTAATGGGAATAAACTTGGAGCATTTTGAACAAAATCAGGGGTGAAACAAGGATGACCATTATCACCAGTACTATTCAATATGGTATTAGAAGGGCTAGCAGTAGCAATAAGAGAAGAAAAAGAAATTGAAGGACTCTGAATTGGCAAAGAAGAAGTAAAACTTTCACTCTTTGCAGATGATGTGATGGTATACCTAGAGAACCTGAGAAAATTATCTAAAAAACTCCTTGAAACAATCAAATTTATTAAAGTAGCAGATTATAAAATAAACCCATGGAAATCATCAGCATTTCTATATATGACCAACAAAGACCAAGAGCAAGAGACAGAAAGAGAAATTCCATTTAAAATAATTATAAATAACATTAAACACATGGGAATCAACCTCCTAAAACAAACCCAGAAACTGTATGAACACAATTATAAAGCACTTCTCACGTAAATAAAGGCATATCTAAATAATTAGAAAAATGTGAAATGCTCATGGTTAGGTCAAGCTAATATAATAAAAATGACAATTCTACCCAAATTAAATTACTTATTCTGTGTCTTACCAATCAAACTACCAAATAACTTCTTTACTGGGATAGAAAAATTGGTAACAAAATGCATCTGGAGCAACAAATGGGCAAGAATAGAAAGGAAACTGATGATAAAAATGTAAAGGAAGGTGGCCTAGCTCTACTAGATCTAAAACTATTCTTTTTTTAAAAGATTTTATTCATTTTGAGTTTTACAATTTTTCTCCTAATCTTACTTCCTTCCCTACAACCCCCACAGAAGGCAATTTGCCAGTCTTTACAATAAGATATCCATTTTTTCCCCCTAAATTAAAGGTAATAGTCCTTGGTCTCTGTTCAAACCCCACAGTTCTTTCTCTGAATACAAATTGTATTCTCCATTGCAGACAGCCTCAAATTGTCCCTGACTGTTGCACTGATGGAATGCATGAGTCTATCAAGGTGGATCATTGCCCCCATGTTGCCGTTATGGTGTACAGTGTTCTTCTGGTTCTGCTGATTTTGCTGAGGATCAGTTCATACAAGTCTTTCCAGGCTTCTCTGAATTCCTATCCCTCCTTGTTTGTAAAATAGAATAATAGTGTTCCATAATGTACATATACCAATTTGTTCAACTATTCCCCAGTTGATGGACATTCACTCAATTTCCAATTCTTTGCCACCACAAACAGGGCTGCTATGAACAATTTTGTACAAGTGATGTTTTCACCCTTTTTCATCATCTCTTCAGAGTATAGATCCAATAGTGGTATTGCTGGATGAAAGGGTATACACATTTTTGTTGCCCTTTGGGTGTAGTTCCAGACTGCTCTTCAGAAAGGCTGGATGAGTTCACAGCTCTACCATCAATATAATAGTGTACCAGATTTCCCACAACCCTTCCAACAATGATCATTGTCCTTTCTGGTCATATTAGTCAGTCTGAGAGGTGTGAGGTGGTACCTCAGAGAAGCTTTCATTTGTATCTCACTAATAAATAATGATTTAGAGCAATTTTTCTTATGACTATGGCTTGCTTTGTTCTCCTCATCTGTAAATTGCCTTTGAATATCCTTTGACCATTTGTCAATTGGGAAATGAATTGGGTTTTTTTTTAATTTGACTCAGTTCTCTGCATATTTTAGAAATGAGTTCTTTGTCAGAAATACTAGTTGTAAAGATTGTTTCCCAGTTTACTACATTTCTTTTGATCTTGGTGGTTTTATCTGTGCAAAAGCTTTTTAAAGAAATGCAATCAAAATCATCTAGTTTCTTTTTAGTGATATTCTCCATCTTTTCCTTGATCATAAACTTCTTCACTTTCTATAGATCTGACAGGTCTACTACTCTTTGTTCTTCAAGTTTGCTTATAATATTGTTTTTTTATGTCTAAATCCTGTATCCATATTGATCTTATCTTGGTATATGGTGTGAGTTGTTGGTCTAATCTAAGTTTCTTCCATACTAACTTCCAATTTTCCCCCAGCATTTTTTATCAAAGAGAGTTTTATCCCAATAGCTGGACTCTTTGGATTTATCAAACAGTAGATTACTATAATCATTTCTGGCTATTACTCCTAGTCTATTGCACTGGTCCACCACTCTGTTTCTTAGCCAATACCAAACAGTTTTGATGACTGATGTTTTTTACTATAATTTTAGAACAGGTAGGGCTAAGCCACCTTCTTTTGCGCTTTTTTTCATTGAATCCCTGGAAATTCTTGACTTTTTATTTCTCCATATGAATTTACTTACAACTTTTTCTAACTCATTAAAGTAATTTTTTGTAATTTTGATTGATAGGGCTAAAGTTATTCTATAAAGCAGCAGTCATCAAAACTGCCTGGTATTGGTTAAGAAATAAAGTAATGGATTAGTGGATTAGAATAAGTTCTAAAGAAGTCACAGTAATTAACTACAGCAGTCTACTATTTGATCAATACAAAGACATCAGCTTCTGGGACAAGAACACACTATTTGACAAAAATTGTTGAGAAAACTGGAAAATAGTATGGCAAAAACTAGTCAGTGATCCACATCTCATATCCTATACCAAAATAAGGTCAAAATGGGTACAGGCTTTAGACTTAAAGAGTAATACTATAAATAAATTAATAAACCTAGAAATTATTTATCAGATCTATGGAAAGACTCTAAATTTATAACCAAACACGAATTAGAGCACATTATAAACTGCAAAATGAATGATTTAGACTATATTAAATTAAAAAGCTTTTGCACTAATAAAATCAATGATGCCAAAATTAGAAGGAAAGAAGAAAGCTGTGAAACAATTTCTACAACTAGGTGTTCTGATTAATGTCTCTTTTCTAAAATATATAGAAAATTGCATGAAATTTATAAGGTTATAAACCATACCCCAGTTGATAAATGGTCAAAGAATATGAACAGACAGTTTTCAAATGGAGAAATTAAAGCTGTAGATGATGATATTGGAAAAGTGCTCCAAATCATTATTGATTAGAGAAATACAAATTAAAACACCAATGAGGTATTGCCTCACACCTATCAGAATGGCCAAGATGAGAAAAAGGGAAAATGATCAGTGTTGGTGAAGTTGTGGGAGGACAGGGACATTGATGCATTGCTGGTGGAGTTGTGAATAGATCTAACCTTTCTCGAGAGCAATATGGAACTATGCCCAAAGAGCAATAAACTGTTCATTCCCTTCAACCCAGCAATTCCAATTAGATCTATATCCAGAAGAAATTATAAAAAGGGAAAAAGATCTACATGTTCCAAAATATTCATAGCAGCTCTTTTAGTAGTGGCTAAGGATTAGAAATTGAGGGTATGCCCATCAATTGGGGAATGGCTAAACAAGTTATGGTATATAAATTCTGCTCAATATTATTGCCCTATAAGAAACCACAAATGGATAGACTCTAGAGAAGCATGGAATGAATTACAGGATCTGACGGTGAGCAAAGGGAGTAGAAGCAGGAGAACAATGTACACATCAACAACAACAAGATTGTGAGATCAACAACCTTGATGGAAGCAGCTCCTCTCAGCAGTCTATTGAGCTAGAACAACTGTATTAGATTGGCTATGGACTACATTATCCCCATCCAGAGGAAGATAAACAAAACCAAAGCAAAACTCCCTCCCCAAAAAAAACCCAATCCTTCAGAATCTGATGAACACTGTATAAAAATGTATCTCTTTCCCCTTACTCCTAATTCATCATACTAAAAATTACTAATCTGTAAACATGTTTATCAAAATATGTATGTACAATGCTAACCTTACTGATCGCCACGGAGAGGAAGGAGTGGGAAGGGAAGGTGGATGGAAATTTTGCAATTTAACAATGTACATGTGCATATTGATGAAAATAAATACATAATTTTTTTTAAAAAAACTGTACTGTAGGAGAAAGAAGTCCTGTTCCCCGCCAATTTCTGTTTCTCTTCTTATTACCTCAAAGAGCAGGTACAGCAAGATTTGAAAGTCCTGAAGTCAAAGAATAAATTACTTCTATTCATTTTGTACCAGAGGTCCTACACATCCAAGCTGGGAGAACTGACTGCAACAGAAGGTGCAGTGTACCTTATCCTGACACAGATGGATGTGATTGCTTTGGAGTTGATAGAAGATGTCTAGCATGGCCTATCAAAGCCTTTCCTTCAGAGGACACACTGTGTCTATCAGGAGGCAAAAAGCCCAAGATGCATGGTTAAAGGGACTTTTGATCCCTCTTCTCTATAAAATGAAGTTGTATTCTCTGGCTTCCAAGAACATGTCTAGCTCAAATTATATGATTTTTTGATCCTATTAATCAGACTCTTCTTTGTACAGAGCATTGTACCAGGATGGAGAGCAAAAGATAGAATTCAAAGGTAAACATGATGGCTCAAGAATCTTAAAATATATACAAGTAATAAGACACAAAATAACTACTACACAAATTATAATTTGTTAAGTGCATTTTAAAGTACAGTCGACAAATATTAGGAAATAAAAAGAGACGGAAAGTCAGAGGAAGGAACAATTGATAAATATTTGCCAAAATCCTACTATGTTTAAACTCTTGTTTTAGGTACTGAGTTGATGGGGAAGGGTTGGAGGAGAAAAAGATGCAAAGAATTATCAAATATGATGCCTACTCTCAGAGAAATTCAAAGTTATTAAGATTAAATAATTTAAAAACAGAAAAAACCTAGCAATATTACCCATTCAAAGTTCACAAAGTGAACAATTTAGAGAAGACGTGCTATCAAAGTACAGGGAGAGGCCACTTTAGCCTGAGTGTTGAGCTGGGCTAAAAAAAAGATGAATACTGGAAGAAGTATCTGCTAGGCAAATCAAATCACCATCTTGATCTCCATCTTCCCCAATTTTTCTAATAGGAACTGCCCTGAATCCTGAATCCAAGATCTAAGGGGAGAAAATGATATTAACTAATAATATCAAAGAAGAAGAATTAACATCTACATTGCTGCTGTGCTCCAAAGACCCTGAGACTTTTCCACCTAATTTGTAACTAAAACATTCCTTCTGTGCTGCCTCCCCTATTTAAAATGTAAGTTTCTTGAGATCAAGAACTGTCTTCATTTCTTATTGGCTTTTTAAATCAAAAATGCTTGTTTTTTCCAATTATACTTAATAATTTTTAAAATTTAAAACTTAAAAACATTTTTAAAATCTTGAGCTTCTGGTACTCTCCCTTACACCCACCCTTCCCCACTTTGAGAAGGCTAGCAATTTTATATAGCTCACACATGTTCAATTATGCAAAACATATTTCTATATTATCCATATTGAAAAAACAGAACAAAAGGAAAACAATAAAAATTGAAGTTTTAAGAAAGAATATTTCAATCAATATTTCCTATTAGTTCTTTATCTGGAAGTATATAGTATTTTTCAACATAAGTCTTTCAGAATTGTCTTGGATGGTGAAAATAGCTATCATTCAGTTATTCACTATACAATATTGCTGCTACTGTGTACAATATACTCCTTACTTTGCTCACTTCACTTTGTAATGGTTCACATTTGTCTTTACAAGAATTTCAGCAATTGTCTTGCTCATTATTTGTTTTTGTTGTTTTTTTGTTTATTTTGGGGGGGGGGTGTTGCAAGGCAATGAGTTTAAGTGACTTGACCAAAGTCACACAGCTAGGTAATTATTATGTGTTTGAGGCCAGAATTGAACTCAGGTTCTCCTGACTCCAAGGTCAGTGCCCCATCCACTGAAATCAATGGTTATCTGCAATCAATCTTTCAAATGACACTTTATTTTCAATGTTCAGGACCTCTAAAAAAGTATTCTTATTTTAATGGTGTTCAGGATTTTCAACTTCTGATATTCTTTTGGAAGATTAATTGTCTTTATATATTCAGTCTTTAAGATCAATATACTTTATATAGAGATCATGCAATATTTTAATGCTATTGCTTTTTGCTTATCTTCTAATTTTCCTTCACTTTTCTGTATTTTTCATTCACATGCATTTTCTTTTTGTTTATATGGTGGAATTTGCCAACATTGATTCTTCTATTCTTCTGATTATTGCTGCTCAAACTATAGATTCAGTTTTTTAGATTTTATTTTTCTTTGAAACCATTCAGAAATATCCTGCTGTGCTCTCTTGGAAATCCACAGGTTTTTCTGTGTTGTTGATGATGCATTTTCCTTTGTCTTGAAATATTTATTTAAAGACTTTTGGACTCAGACATTCTGAAAGCTATATTATGTTATATTATTAATATCTTTCATGTTGGTTATCTGTTTGTGTTTAAGATCTCTAACTTACATTTTTTTCTTCCTGAGGTCTTTGACAATGTATTCCTAATGTTCTTCTATCCCTTACTTTAGAATTTCACTTCTTTAATAGTGGTTTCTCTGAGTACTAGACCTTGATGCTTCCTCAGACTCTTTCCATGCTAATGAATTCACTTATCACCAACTTCAGTCTTTGCATCCAAGTGTTATTGTTGTTCTAAACTGCAAGTGAATCAGTTTTAAGTGAGGCAGAGGGACAGCTAAGTGGCACAGTATGTAGAACACCTACCCTGGAGGTGTTGAGTTTAAATCTGGCCTCAGATATTTAAAACTTAATTAACTGTGTGACCTTGGGCAAGTCACTTAACCCCCATTGCCTTGCAAAGGGAAAAAAAAAGAGATGAGACAGAGCTATGTAAAGTCATCAGCTTTCTCTCCTCCAAAGTCTTTGGAGTCCAATAAAAGACAAGGGTCAAGATGTCTAGAGATGCTCCCAGATGCAGTGGGAAGCCTTGGGTTTTTAAACTAAGATCTTTGCTAAGCCTCAGTTGGTCTGAAGCCCAAATGGGCTGGGCATTTAAAACTTGGTAAAAACTGAGGCCAAAGATGGCCTTGATTGTCTTTACAAAAGAATCCATCTGGACTTTCAGACTTTCAGAGTTTCTGGACAGAACAGAAACAATTGCTATTCATGCTTACTCTGAGCTATCAGAAACTAAATAATGAGCAAGTGAGACTTGAGATGGGACCTAATATTGGCCAATCAGTGTAAACCATTTTAGTTTCAAGGCATCATCAAGTAGCTCTATTTAAATCCCAATTAACTTCTAGTTTTTCAGAGATATATTTCAACAAATCATAAATGAAAACATTTTTTTTGAAAAAAAAAAGAACAGAATAAATAAATAGGAAAGGAAAAAAAAATCTAGCCCTGAATTCTCAACATACATTCTGAAGTATGACTTCTTGGGAAATATAACTGACTTTAACTAGATGCTGATCTCTTTTCCTTTGGCACTCTATCCCATTTCCCTCTATTCCTCAGTTCCCATCTAGCGAAGTACTACTATAACAAAAAATGGTAATCCCTGGGACAAGATGTGCCCTGTTTTCTTGGACTAACAACTCCATGACACAAAGGTAGGCATTATGGGGATAATGGTGGGGGCAGGGAGAGAAGAAAAGAGTAGAGTTTGGTAAAAAAATTGGACTTCTAGTCCTGTCACAGAATGGTGGCTGCTAGGGAAAACTTTAACACTGAATAAGTGTTAGATGTTAGGGATTAGCCTTTTCTCCAGTGAGTTCATTGAACTGTTAAAATTTTCAGTTTGTTGGACATTAGAAACAGTTGAAAATCACTTTGCCTCTTGTGTCCTATTTTGAAAAGTTTGAGAGGTCTCAAGGATTGAATAAAATCTTCTATCTTAATGGTAGCATGATCTAGAAAATCAAGCCATATAATATGAAATCACAATCAATCTTCATAAAAAAAGAACTCATTATTTAATTTCTTTGGTTATAATTCAGGTACTCTCTGACAAGACCTACTCTGATGCTCATTATGGTATGGAGATAATTATGAATCTTCAAATATTATGTCAGAAAAACAAAAACTCCAACAGTTTCTACTATATGGGAAAGGTTTCTATACCTCTTTCCTAAGAAATACTCAAGTTAATAGCGAAGAGTCTCACCTACGGTTGGTGATTTTTTTTTATAAATTATTTGGCTATGGCAAGGTATGGAGGAAAAAATGTATAAATGTCTCTCTATCATTTACGGCCCTCTTCCCCTTCTCCAGGTTCAGTGTGGTAGAGGATTACATTCTAAAGATTACAGCTTACATTTTTGACAAATATTGTATTATTGCTACTCTGTGAGACTTTTTTTTTATTTTTGGTGATCTAGTATACACTAAGAGTAAGCAATAGTCAATCCTGAATCTATCTATAAAAACAGGAATAGTCTCCACTCCTTTAATGCTCTCTACAAGGCCTAGTGAATGAACTGAATTGTCTATATATTGACACTTTCCTCTATACATGAAATCAGAACATAAAAGTAAGTGGCAGCTGAATGGCAAGATGACTCAATGGTCCTCCACATAGGCACTGGTGGATTTGGTTTTACTAAAGGCAAAGAGAAACATTTCATGGTACACTTGGCAGTCTTATTTGTCAATGGTCATGAAATATATTTAAAAAAAGATCATGCAGATAACTGAATCTTTACATACTTACATATTTTGTAGTAGATGAAAAAGTAAAATTCTATGACAAATTTGATAAGACCCTCCAAATCAAATCAATATATGACTTAATACTTAGTGACTCCAATGCAAAAGTGAGTATAGGGGAAAAATATTGAAAAATATCCTAGAAAATTTGATTTGGCTGATCCAACCTTTCTGAAGAGCAATTTGGAATTATGCTTAAAGTGAAATAAAAATGTGCATACTCTTTGATCCAGAAAATACTGGGTCTTTATTCTGAAGAGAGATCATGAAAAAGGGTAAAAATCCCACATGTACAAAAATATTCACAGAAGTCTTTTCTGTGTTGGTAAAGAATTGGAAATTGAGGAGTGCCTGAATCAATTGGGGAGTAGTTGAATAAATTGTGGTATATGTATGTGATGGAACACTATTGTTATATAAAAAATCCTGAGGGATGGGATTAACTCGAAGAACATTATACACATCAACAACAACATGGGGTGATGATCAACCATGATCATCAAATACAATAATCAAAGACAATTTTAAAGGACTTCTGATGGAAAATATCATCCAAATCCAGAGAAGGTTCTGTGGAATTTAAATGAAGATCACATTTATTATCTTCAATTTTTAAAAGTGGTCTTAAGTACTATATCATTTTGATACTCTAATGTTTTCTTTCTTCCATTTGGATCTGATTCTTCTCAATCTATGTTTAGCATGGTTACAAATGTAAAGACTATATCAGATTGCTTTCTGTCAGGGAGAGGGGAGGCTAAGGGAGGGAAGGAGAAAAATTGTAAAACTCAAAAGCCTGAAAAAAAAAGTTGGTTAAAACTATCATCGTATGTAGTTTGAAAAGCAAATAAAATATTTAGTAAAAAAGAATGAAAGAAAATATGGTTTGGAAAAAAAGAAACAGAAGTCCCAAACTTACGTATTATATAAAAACCTTATGACTATATACCATGAAAATGATCTTCTCAAAAGATGCAAAAAAAAATCTTACACTTTAAAACAAGAAAGAAGTTCAATACCAATACATCTTTTGTGATTCACCTGCTTATAAATAGACAGAACATCAATTTCTTAGAATAAATTTTAAAATCATTATTAAAGTAAAGACCTGAAGCAGTGTGATATGATGGATAGAGTGTTAACCTTAGAGTCATGTATATGTCAGTCTAAATTCAGTCTCAGACATTTATAAAGACTGTGACCCTGTGAAAATGGCTTAATGTCTCATCAGTTTCCTCAAATGTAAAATGGGAGTAATAATTGCATCTAGCTCCAAAGGTTGTTGCAAGGATCAAATGAGATAGCATATGTGAAGCACTTTTCAAACTTAAAAGTGCTTCACATATGCTAGCTCTTATCATAGATAAATTGCACTATTAGGAAATTCTATTCTGATTATGTAAACAAATATTGACACTTAAATTAGAAATAGATTTTTTTAAAATTATTATCTCAGATAATCACTGTTTCCTAATGAATTTTATCTGATGTAAATCATTTGCCATTTTGAGGACAACAAAAGAATCTAGAAAACTCCTTAGTCAATAAATATTTGATCTCCTTTGCCAAGCAGAGAAATATATCTCTCCAAAGCAATGTCAGTTTAGCATAAAAATGAATTTATCAAATCTTTAAGAGGAAGATGGTTGAAGATTAGAAATGAAAAGTATACATCATGAAAAGAAACATGTAGTAGTGAAAAGATAAAAAAGATTACAAAACACTTGGCATGAAGCACAATTAGGTCCAATCATCCTAATGGCATTAAAGAATGCATCTTAAATGGCAAAACAAATGAATAAAAGAGGGAAAAGATGTCAAGTGCAAGAGTTGACATAATTTTGAGAATAGTGTGTATCTATTTCTCAAGAAATATGAAAAACACTATCATACTTTTACCTTATTATTATGAAAAATAGTCTATAGAATCATGTATTTAGAGCAGAAAGAAACTTCAGAGTTTATCTAGTCTACTCCCTCATTTACAGTCAAGTGTCCAAGGTTATGCAAATATCAGAGGCAGGATTTATACTGAGTTCCTCTAATTCTCAAATCATTCTTTTTTTTCTGTATCATATTGAAACAATCTGGATATTTTCTTTATGGAAATATTATACACTCATACTGAGATGTACTTGATGAAGATATGAAAAATGTAACAGAGCGCATTTTATAAGTAATATTCTACAATATATCTTATCTTCATCATCATAAATAAAGTGTCTAGAATATAAAAGACTGTTGTACTTGTTTGTTGATTATAAAAAGTCATTTATTCATTAGAGTAAAATGCTGATTTAGAGACTGTTTTCCAATAAGTCTATGTCAGATGCTTAAATAAATTATTTTGTAAGATCTTTCACCAGAGATAAGTTTGCTAAATGATCCCTGCTTAATATACCAACAGGCATAATACTGAGATAAGTATGCTCACTTAAGGGCTACCTCTTCATTACTGATTATGTTCAATATAGAGTTCAAATGGAATGAGCATTCCCTATAGATGGTGAGGTCCTCTAGCTGTAGTTCTTTACATATTAAATATCAAGTCACAATACTCTTCAGATCCTCCTCAATGAGATTTAAGATCATTCCAATGTGTTTGCCCTAATTATTCACATAGGAATAACCAAATGGATGAAAAATGTCTGTTATTCATGCTATTATGGATAATCCAGAGAACTGGTCAATAATCATATACATATACATATATATGTAAATATATATATATATATATAGAGAGAGAGAGAGACATGCATATATCTTTTTCCATAAGCACATATGCATATATATATGTTGTACATATATATATATATATATATTTATTCTATGGATATATATCAACACACATATTCTATATATATGTATATGACATCCAGAATTGAATAAGAGTCAGAGAATGGGCTGCTGACTTTGGTTAATTGTGCAGTATATTAAATGACCTGACCTGCTCCCTGAAATAATGGAAAATGTTTTTAATATTTATATTTTTCTAATGATGCTGTTTGAGTTGGAGTTTCTGAAAGATTAAGAATGTAGATCACCCAAAGGGCAGTAAAAGAATGATTGCAGGGGGGAATAAGAAAACTGCTACATAACAACAGCAAAAATTGCTTAGACATATGTTTTATCATCAAAAAGTAATATAAAAGGAAAAGAAGTGGATTGAGCATGTGGCAGAGGAGTCAAGTTTAGCAATTAGATAGCCTGTACCTCAATAATATAGAGAGAGCAATATGAAGACCTCTACCATATGGAGTATATTTAGCATAAAAATAAATTTATCAAATCTTTAAGAGGAAGATAGTTAAAGATTAGATATGAAAAGTATACATCATTAAAAAGCAAGTAGTAGTGGAAAGATAAAAAAACTTCTGAGAGAACCAACCTTAACAAGAACTTCAAGGTATGAGAAGGGGAAGACTTGGAAACTACCTCACTGGAGAGAATACCCATGTTCCTGAGACCACAGATTCAGCCAACTCTAGAAGCTAATGCAGTTTGGACCAAAGTATATTTCCTTTAATACTTAGAGATATACAGAGGACCTCTCCCATAGTAGCACAAACCATAGAACAAATAAGTTAGTTATGCTTATCACTATTAATATCATCATTACATTATTAGATTATTCATAATTTTAGCCCATCTCTAACACCACAGTTTTTCTACCAATTCCATCCTCTCCTTTTTCTTTCTTGACATGTAACTTATATTGCTGGAATTATCTCCACTCCCTCCTCCTCCTCTATTCATATCCATATCCTGGGGATGGCAGAAGACAGTAGATCCATCCCACTGACTTTTAATACCCCTGGACAACTTAAGGGATGTGAGAGTTGCAACAAGCCAAAGTCTTCTCTGGGGGCACTCAAAGCCTTCTTTTCCTTTGTTATTAGAAAGTAAAAAGCCAACTAATCCTGCTTCTTTCCATCACCTCCCTCAGACTCCCCTCTACTCTCTTAGTTTAAAGTAGTGGTTCTTAGCCTTTTTTAAATATCACAATTTCTACAGCAATCTGATGAAGTTGTAGACTCTTTCTCAGAATACTATTTAGATGCACAAAATAAAGTTCATAGAATGCAAAGGAAACCAATTATACTAAAATATGATCATCAAAATATTAAAAGAAAAAGTTCACAGACTCCAGGTTAAGCATTTCTGGTTTAGAGGGATTTGCATGAACTGATGCTGAGTGAGATGAGCATAACCAGAAAAACATTTTACACCCTAACAGCAACATGGGATGATGATCAACCTTGAAGGACTTGCTCATTCCATCAGTGCAACAATCAGGGACAATTTGGAGCTATCTGGGATGGAGCATACCATTTGTATCCAGAGAAAGAATTGTAGAGTTTGAACAAATACCAAGGACTATTACCTTTACTTTAGAAAAAAAAACCTGATATCTTATTATGTAATTTTGCTATCTCTTATACTTTATTTTTCTTCCTTAAGGATATAATTTCTCTCTCATCACATTCAATTTAGATCCATGTATACCATGGAAACAATATAAGGACTGGCAAATTGTCTTCTGTGGGGGATGGGGGTAGGGAAGTAAGATTAGGGGAAAAATTTATAAAACTCAAAATAAATAAAACTTTAAAAGGGAAAAAAAAGAATTTCTGGCTTAAAGGGAATCCAGGACAAGTCACGAAGAAGAGGGCAAGATTCCTTTTTTTATTTTCAGTATGCCTTGTTAGTACCCCCTGGCACTACCAGATTGAAAACTTTACTGTAGCAATCTTCCACCTCCAGGGCAATTACCCATTGTTGATTGCTTCCTGGTTAATTTTACATCATAAAGCAGCAACTTCAGCTGGTGTCCCTAAAAACCTATCCCTTTTATGTGTTGGTTTGCATACATTTCAGTTCCATCACTCACAAAAATAAAGCAATCATCCTGGCCCCTAATGCAAGAGTAGTGAGTGGAATAACACAATGTGAAGAAAATCTGAAAAAAATTTAAACACCTCATCAGCACTTAATTAAAAATAGTAAAGGCCTGAATGAGAAGGTGGGTATTTAGTTGCCACTTTATATTTATTTATCTTAACAGGAAGTCTTTGACATAGTGCAATTATTCATCTTGGGAAGTTAGAAGTAACTATTTATTTGTCTTTCTAAATTTTGCCTTGACTCCCCCTTCATAGCTACTTATATGATCCTAAGCATAATCTTCTTTCCTTCCCTATCATCATCATCACCATCTTATAAACTCCTCCTTGGTTTATTTTATCACCCTTTCTCGTTATCCTGAATTCTGCAGACTTATATATTTCCCTTGGTATCTTGTAGCTCTAAACTTGCCAATAGTAATGTTTGTCATAAAGTGCACTCCTCGTTTTCTTTTCACAAAGTCAGAAAGGAAAATTAAGAAGCTAGCATTAAGAATATAAAAGAAAAAGAAAATGAGAGGAGAAGAAAGAGAAAGAAAGAGGCAAAGAGAGAGTTAAGAAAGAAACAGAGAAGACACAAATAGAAACTGAGACAGAGAGACAGAGAGAGGAAATGTCATAATGAAAAGACAGTCAAATTTTTAGCAATATTTTGTTATGGAAAACCAAGACATATGTTAGAGGTAAGTAATAGGTAGATCTGCATGAGGACTTATTAAAGAATAGCTTCAGTCAATCATTAAATTCCATCCTAGCCAATCTCATACCATCCCATTTATTCTCACTAAATTCTCCCTCCATATTCAGTGTAGTTCACAGTGATACCAAGCATAGGGACATTTCCTTCTCCCAAATTGGCATCAACTATAAAAATTCAGTCTTTTAAAACTGCTATACTCAGATAGCATGGAAGGAGTTCAAAAGTAAGAGTTAAAAGAACACTTTTTTTCCTCCTTTTAATAATGTCTTTCTTGCAGACTAGAGCTACAAAGGGAGCAATCTGAATTATCAGCTCTCCTGGACTCCTTATTAGCTATCCACAGCTAACTCTGGCACAGGTTTGCTACACACTGCCACCGTCACTCTTGAAGTACTCATTTCCCCATTATTGGGCTGCACAGGTGCTGGATGCAAAGCTGGACGGTGACCCAATTTATTGTGCGGCAACAACAGAACAGCTCCCCAGCTGGAAAGAAGACATTTCCGCTTTGCTCTTTTCAGAGATATTTGTATAGATAAATGGAAGTTTATGTGGGCACAAAGAGGATATATTGTCCTCTCGATGCACATGTGTAACTCCAGTTCTACCAGCAGTAATCATAATAATAAGTTAGTTTTATAGAGAGTCCTTTATCCAGAAGGATCCCAAAGAGCTTCACAAATATTCCACAAATTACAGCCAAAAACTTCCTTTTAGATCTGCATTGTGGAACTCCACTCTCACATTCTGACTTCTCTACAAAACGCCTCCAGATGTCAATAAGAAATTATCCACGTGTCAGAAGAATGGAATATTGGAGTCAAAACCTACCATGTAACCCAGAGGGGGCATTTTGCTCCAAATATAGTTAACTATACAACTAGTTTCCTTGGATATAGGAAACGGCAGTTTTCTAACAGCTGACTCAATATCCAGAATAAAAGGGAAAAATAACAGAGAAAAATATTATACCTTCTGTGGTTCAGACACATGTCTCTGTCTTCATGGAGTTTACAATCTAGGATATAGATGGATGGAATTGAATCTGACATTGCTTCCATTTTCAGGATGTTACAACAGATTCACACATCAGGCACAATTATATATATATAGAGCAGAGAAAAATTCCAGAAAATGCAACTGCAAATCATTTGATAACATTAGAATAGTTTCCCTAATGACCAAATTGGGTCATTCAAATTGAACCAAGTTCCATTGCTGTCAGTTTTCTGAGACTTGAATACTAATAAAACTGTCCCTAATTAGAAATACCTTGGAGGCAGCTAGGTGGCACAGTGGATAGAGCACCAACCCTGGAGTCAGGAGGACCTGAGTTCAAATCCAACCTCAAGCACTTAATGATTGCCTAGCTGTGTGAACTTGTGAAAGACAACCCATTGCCTTAAATAAATAAATTTTTCTAAAAATATCTTGAAATTTAATCATTATGATTCAATGATATATAGTAGATCCATATAAGAGAAACTTTGAGCTCAGTCATATTAACTTATAAAAACAGAATTTTCAATTTCTCCTTTCAAGTCTTCACTCAAGCACCACCTTCAACATGAAGCCTTTCCTGATTTCCTTCAAGTGTGAGGGCCTTCTCCACAAATATTTTGTATTTACTTATATTCATTCTCTTTGTATTTATGCTGTAGATACTAGTACTAGATCTATGATTTCATTAGAGTACTCTCAGAAAAGAAAACTCCTATAACCTAAACAGGAAAGCATCTTTGCAATATACAATCTCAAAGAATAAGTGTAAAAGTGAAGACTTGAATCTGCTACCTGTTCCTGGCTTCAAAGTCTGCTCTCTATCCACTGTGCCAGTATCTTTTTTATTTCTTCCGTGTATACTTATTGTGTCTCTATTTCTTGTTCCTGACAGAATCCAGGATCTTTGAGAGTAGGGGTTGTTTCAATTTTTGCATTTGTATGATGAGGATTTGAACATAGTGTCTGTCTCTGCCAGTGTATATGTCCATACTTTTTGATTAATTAAATGATTTCCTGAGGAAAGTGACTACTTCCTGTCTTGTCTTGATATTCATGAATCTTTGTGCAATACTTTGATCATAGTAAATGCTTAATAAATGATTATTCAATTGCATTGCACACACAATGAGTAAAGAATATGACATAAATTGCCCACCTGAGTGTTCATTGTGTTGATAGAAGAGTAGAATATAATGCTATAAAAGAAATGGGAGCTGACCTAAGCCTCTGCAGACTTCTTTGCTTAACACAGAGATGGACAAGGGAGTCTTCAATTTGATGAGCTAATCAATTTAATGAGATTAGCTATGAGTTTTTGTTAGAAGGTTTCAGAAAGTTACCTTTTCATAGAAAGGTCAGGCAAGTTCAATGGTACCTTGATTTAAGAACAAAGAGAATTCCTGATTGGTTTTCATGTACTGGAGCTACCTCCAAGATGATTATTGACTATCTGGAGTTCAGAAAACCAGAATCCTGTTGAAGGAGAGTCTTATCAACCAGGAATTATAAATGATTATCTGAGACCATAAACAAATGGGATCTGGATGAGGTTATACTTGACCTAAAATGAAAGAAAGGAGAGAACATTCCCAGCACATGAAATGCTGAAAATTGGGATAATGATAAATTCCCTTCATATGGGAGAAACAGACATGCACTTACTCTAAAAGCAGAGTTCATGAAAAATGATACTTAACTCCAACTGCATATGTAGAGAAAAGATTTTGGTTTTTGTTTTTTAAATTTCCTACACAGTGTGGTCTCATGTTCCTGCCTTCTATTTAGAGAAGGGTGATTTTCTGAGAAGTTTCAGCCTTGCAGTGATGTTCTGGGTAACCAAAACTTTGAGATATTGGAAACTAAATCTTTGTAGAGAAAGAAGAGAATCATTCATCTTACTCCCATAGTGGAAGATCTAAAATGACATTATAAGGAAAAGTGGAGAAGAGATTTGAATCTTGCTGTCCCCTTCGCTGACCCCCAGTACCCCTCCTATTGCAATTCAGACACAATAGGTCCAAATGGATTGTATGATCATTCTGGACATATAAAGTCTGAAGTCACGGATAATCAAAGCATTCATTACTCAGCATTCTAACTTTTTGTCTTTGTTTTCTTTTATCTTCTGGTAACCGGTGTACACATTTTTTTTGCCTTGGTTCTGCTCACTTCCCTTTATGTAAATTCACAGAGATTTTTGCAAGTTTCTATGATTCTTTGAATTCATTGTTTCTTACAATACATTAATATTCTATTATATTCCTATAACATGATTTATTCAACCACTCCCTAATCAATAAGCACCTTCTTTGCTTGCATGTTTTTGCTGCCTGGAAAAGTTATGCTATAAATATTTTTTATATGTGGTGTCCCAAAATTCTTATTGCAGTTTTAGGTTTTAATAGTTTTTAAACTAGTAAGCTATAAGTTTTAATAGAGTGTCCCAAAGGTCTCAATTGTAGTTTTAAGTTGTTAAAGTTTAAATCTTAAGCTGTATTTGTAGAGTAACTTTATGCTATTAAAGCTCAAGGGACAGCATGGATGGATAGATGGATGGATGGATAGATAGATGATGGATAGTTAGATAGATTGATAAATGGTTGGAAGGATAGATGGCTGGATGGCTGGTTGGATGGATGGATGGATGAATGAATGGATGGGGATAGATAGATACATAGATAGATAGATAGATAGATAGATAGATAGATAGATAGATAGATAGATGATCGACAAATAATTATGTATGGATAAAAATAGTTGGCTATTTATCCAGTAGACAGACAAAATAGAGATCATGATAACAATAATGACTAACATTTATATAATCCTTATTATACATTAAGTATTTTACTAAATCTTTTACAATTATTATTTCAGTTGATTCTCATAACATTCTTGGAAGGTAAGTGCTTATAATTCTTATTTTATAGATGAGAAAATGGAGCCAGACTTGCTCTGAGTTGCACAAATTGTAAATATCTGAGGCCAGATTTGAATTCTGTTTTTTGTGATTCCAGGCTCAGTACTGCATACATTGTATATCTATATTATTTTCACTCTATCTTTGAGGGAATCTATATGGAAAGCTATATGGACAGTAGTGGTATGGCTCCAACCTTAATTTTCTTCTGAATCTCTGCTGTTGCCCATTGGGATCATGAATTCTGGTACCTAAAATCTACAATAGACACATAGAAGTTATGCTTCTTCTCTCTCATGTTACAGGTGGGGTAAACTGAGTTTTTCAAAGACATTCTTGAATCAAATCTAGATTTTTTTCCTATCTCTGTCTTATGCTCACTTTATTTATTCAATAAATATTTGGACAACTACCATGCATCTTGTCCTTTGCTATGTGAAGTAGCATTATCTGAAGGCACAAAATAATCCATAAAAATTTATTTAGCAGTTAACTATATTTAAAACATTATAGAAATGCAATCCCTTGCCCTCAAGAAAGTTAAAATCAAATTCGGGAAATAGGACATAAAAACACATATAAGAGCTCCTAACACTGTGACACCATATCAGGAGTCAGAGGAGCTAGGTACAGATGCTGTTTTGGTTTGTTACTCCCGAGTAATTGTAACTAGCAAATAGTAACTTCTGAGTCCATGGACAAGGATTTTCATCCTTGTTTCCTTAGTTTCCTCACTCACAAAATGATGGGTCTGAGGAAGAGTCACACTGAATGATCTTCAAGGTCCTTTCCCATTCAAAATCCTATGAGTATAAAAAGACAACAAGACATTCTATAATGTGTCAAGTGACTGGCATAGCCTACAGTACATCAGTGTTGAAAAATCTGATGACAGATGACAGATGAACAGCCTCGGCAAGTATGTGATGATAAAATCTCATCCATCTCTAGGAAATTGCCTGGACAAACAGAACATTTCAGAGTTAACTTTTCACTTAGTTACCCTGTTTTGTTGTTCTCAGAATATCTGATGAAAGGATTTTTCTTTTCCCTCCCCCGCACAATAGCCTTTTGTATCTTTTCATATTAGCCGGGCCCTGCAGACCTCGAGCATTAAACATTAATCCCTTGCATAATGAAACCGCAAGAATGGATTTCTATGAAATTTCACACATTTGTCAATCTCATGAAGAATATGCTCATTTTCATGTCTGCCTCTTCAAGGTTTTTGGCTTTAAAAATAAACTTTAAAGAAAAACACTTCCTAATTTAGCTTGGTCGGAAGCTAAAGCAAATCATCTTAGGTCTGTTTATGGCTATACTCCAGCTGTTTATTACATAGAAAAACCAACATGCCAAAAATCTTCACCTGAATATTTGGTGTTTTAAATGAAGAACAGCTGATCCAATGTAGAAATAGATGTCTCAGAATCTAATGAGTGGTCTCTTACACCTTGCAAATTCTTAGTTATAGCCTGTCATAGTTAATAATAATAAATGTAAGCACACCTTGCTAGAATCAAAGCTATTAATAGGGGACCCCTAGTGGTCCTTCTTGGGAATTACAGTCTTTGTATTTGTGCAAGGACCTCTACTTTTGTCCATCTCCAGCTGAAGCTTATAACAGAGGAATAACCCAGAATCCAGTGGTGATTCACACCTAGAGAGTGATTTCTCTGTGTTTGCTGAGATTGGAAGAAATCTTAGGTAGTAATAAGAACCTATAAATGTCAGACAAGCTGAAGTACAAAGTAGAGATATCAATTCCTCTCTGGTTTAAGTACAAGAGGAGAGTCAGATTCAATCTGAAATGTATTTAGTAACTCAACCTTCAGAGTTTATAAAATAGTAACAATAACAAGAATTTATATAATTCCTTAAGGTTTGCAAAATTCTGAAGATGGCGACAAGAAGGGATCCAGTCTTAGGAGCTCTCTGATAAAACTCATAAATTAAGGACTCTAACTAAACTTTCCAGAGACAGAACCCACAAAGAGACCCAGTGAGGCAGTTCTCCTACTCAAGGTAACCTGGAAAGGAGCAGAAAGGCTCTGCTCCCTGGGGTCGGAGAAGCGGCCTGCCAGAGGGGTGGCACGACAGGGCCAAAGAACTTCAGCCTCCCAGAGACAGCCCAAGGCGCTGGGAGCCATGGCTCACAGCAGCGGGGGAGTCTCCTGAGCTGCACTCCAAAGAGCACCAGGCACAAAGTGGGGGAACAGCGGGGGACCTCTGCCAGAGAGAGCACATGGAGCCCAGCACTCAGGGCACACAGAGAGCAGCATGGCCACCCCAGCCCAGATCCAGAAACAGAAGCAGGTGGAGCTGGTAAGCAAGAGCCCCCAGGGCATGAGCCCATTGAGCTGAGGGAGGGAAGTGAAGAGAGATTGCTGAGCTCTGTCCTCTGCCTCTGGAACAGGACTTTGGGGCTCTGACCACATTCAGATCCTGATCTCAGTCTAGGCCCCCCCATAGAACAGCAGCCCCCCACCTCAGCCCCATGGTAGAGGGGGGCACATATGGTCATTCACAGACCAGGAGGGAGGACAGAGCCAAACACACTGAGACCCTTGTGGGAGTGCCCCAAAAGCTCAGGAAGCACCCCAAAACAAGGCCCAGGCTGGGAAAATGAACAAACAAAGAAACAAAAGGAAGACTATTGAGAAATATTTTGCAAATGAGCCCAAGAAGGATCCAAATACTCAGTCTGAAGATGAGGAAGCACAAGCTCCTACATCTAAAGACTCCAAGAAAAACAGAAATTGGGCTCAGGCTATGACAGAGCTCAAAAAAGACTTTGAAAATCAAATGAGGGAGTTGGAAGAAAAACTGGGAAAAGAAAGGAGAGAAAGATGCAGGAAAAACATGAAAATGAAGTCAGCAGCTTAGTCAAAAAAATAAAAAAAAATGCTGAAGAAAATAGCAGCTAAAAACCAGCTTAGGTCAAATGGACCTAAGTTCAAAAAGTTATTGAGGAGAAGAATGCTTTAAAAAGCAAAACTGGCCAGATGGAACAAGAGATAAGAAAACTCTCTGAGGAGAACAAATTCTTCAGACAAAGAGTAGAATTCAGGGAGACTGATGAATTTAACAGAAATCAGGAATCAATACTTCAAAACCAAAAAAATGAAAAATTAGAAGAAAATGTGAAATATCTCATTGAAAAAACAACTGATATGGAAAACAGACTCAGGAAAGATAATTTAAAAATTATTGGAATACCTGAAAGTCATGATCAGGAAAAGAGCCTTAACATCATTTTCAAAGAATTACTACAGGAAAATTGCCCTGATATTCTAGAAGCAGAGGGCAAAATAGAAATGGAAAGAATCCACCGATCCCCCCACCCCTGAGAAAGAGATCCCAAAAAGCCAACCCCTAGGAATATTATAGCCAAGTTCCAGAACTCCCAAGTCAAAGAGAAAATATTACAAGCAGCCAGAAGGACACAGTTCAAATATCGTGGAGCTGCAGTCAGGATCACATAGGACTTAGCAGCAACTACATTGAAAGCTTATAGGGCTTGGAATACAATATACTGGAAGGCAAAAGAGCTTAGAATGCAGCCAAGAATGAACTACCCAGCAAGGCTGAATGTCCTCTTCCAGGGAAAAAGATGGACTTTCAATGAACCAGGGGAATTTCAAATGTTCCTTTTGGAATGGCCAGAGCTGAACAGAAGGTTTGATCTTCAGATACAGGACTCAGGTAAAGCATGGATATTGGAGGAGAGGGGGGGAAATATGAGGGACTTAATGAGGATGAACTGCATGTATTCCTGCATAGAAAAATGACACTGATAATACCCATATCAACTTTCTCAGGTAATAGAGCAGGTTGAGGGAGCTTTTATAGTTGAAGCACAGGAGAAAGCTGAATTCGAAGATAAAATATGGTGCAAAAAATGGAGTCAATAGAAAAAAGGGAAATGGAATGGGAGAAAGAAAAAGTAGGGGGAATAAACCAAGGTATTTCGCACAATAAGATTTTTTTTTATTACAATGACCTATTGCAATGATTATGGAAGGGGGGAGGGAAGGGGGAATGAGGGAACCTTTGCTCTCATCAGAGGTGGCTAGGAGAGGAAACAGCATATATACTCAATGGGGTATAAGCATCTGGAGTAAGAAGGAGGGGGGGAGCAGGGGGAAGGGGTGGGGATGTGAATAAAGGAGGAGAGGATGGACTATGGGGGGAGAGTGGTCAGATATAACACATTTTATTTTTTACTTCTTCAAGGGGCTGGGATTGGAAGGCCTGCCCAGGACCATGGGGCCAGGTGAATTCTGGGCCTAAGGGGTGGTATGGGGGCTCAGGGCTTCTTGGCCCCAGGACCAGAGATCTGTCTGCTGCGCCACTCAGTGACCCTACAGCAGAATCAGAGTGAAAGGAGAAAGAAAATATAGTACATGGTAGTGGAGAAATAAGAAAGGAGGGAGTTGTGATCAGCAATGGCAACATTGGAAAAATATGGAAATAACTTGTGTGATGGACTTATCATAAAGAATGTGATCCACCCATGACAGAGTTGTTGGTGTTGGAACAAAGACTGAAGCACATTTTTATTATTATTATTATTATTATTATTATTATTTGGAGGAGGGTGCAGGGCAAGTGGGGCTGGGTGGCCTGCCTGGGGCCACATAGCAGGGTGATCTTTGGGTGTCTGGGGCCGGATTTGGACCCAGGTGCTCCTGGCTCAAGGGCCAATGCTCTGTCTGCGACCCAGCCACCCCTACTATTATTACTATTTTATTTTATTTTGGGTCTTTTATTTTTCTTTTCTTTTCTTTTTTCTTCTTTTTTCTTTTTTTCCCTCTTTTTTGGTTTTTGCAGGGCAGTGGGGATCAGGTGACATGCTGGGTGATTGTTGAGTTTACGAGGCTCGATATGGGCTCGGGTGCTCGTGGCTCCAGGGCTGGTGCTTCGTCCATTGTGCCACCTGGCCATACCTGTAATTATTACTATTATTTTTTTTTCAGCGTTAGTTTTTTTCTCTCACCTTTACTTTTTTCGTCCAAGCAAGTCTATCTATATTCATGGGGGGAGGGGTATTTTGTTTACTTGTAAACAAAAATATTTTATTAATGTAAAGCAACATTTGTACAAAATAAGAATAAAAAAAATAAATTTAAAAAAAGTCAAAAGAAAAGGTTTGCAAAATTCTTTAAAAATATTCTTATTTTATCTTTACAATGACCATGAGAGATGAGCACTAATATCCATTTTTTAACAGGAGAATGTTGAGACAGAAGTTAAACGACTTGTCCAGGGTCACAGAGCTAGGAAGAGTCTGACAATGAATTTGAACACAGGTTCTCCTGACTCCAGACCAAACATTCTATCCACTTTGCCTTCTAGCTTCCTATTGTAGCTGTCCTGTCACTTTGTATAAGACCTTCATAGAGGGTCAGAGATCTCAAAAGAGAGAAAGATCAATTCCTGGAATAGGACACAGCCTTGTTGCCAGATGCGAAAGTCTAGAAAATTTTCATTTCCATTTAACATCATTGAAATACACCTATTTTGTTCTTATCCAATTTTCAATTTAGGTGGCATAGCTATGTCCTTTTATGTATTAGTGAAAGTCTTTGGAGTTAGGCTGTTGAAATTGTATTTCAACATTTTTTTCAATGGCAATATCACAATTTTTGCATCAGTTGAGTCAGGTTTATTGTCACATTTGATCCTTTAAGAGCATACTTATAAAGGTTGGGAATATCTGAAATACTATCTATAATGTCAAATGATTTTAGAGATGCTAATATGTAAGCATCCTACATGTCATAGAATCAGACATGTTTACATTATAAGGAACCTCAGAGATAATTTAGTCCAACACAATCATCTTTCATAGAAGGAAATTGAGACACTAATGATCAATTTAGAGTTCCAAGGGACCTCAGAGATCATCTAATCCATCTCACTCATTTTCCAAGAAGAAAAACCAAATAAAGGGAAATTAAGCAAGATTGCCAAGGTACACATAGGTAGTTGGTGACAAAACTGGGATTAGAATTCAGATCCTCTAGCTCTAAACAATAGGACCACATATCTAAACTGGGGCTAAAGATGTCTTTTAGTCTAAATCCTTCCATTCATCCACAAGGAGACAGAGGGCAAGGTTGGTGCTTTCCTGCATACCACTAAGGACCCAAGTCCAGGGTTCTTCATGATGCCAGCCTATATAGAATGCTTTGTGGTATAGTGGCTTTCCTACACATACCCTAGGCCTACTCCCTGAAGTATTCAGGAATGCTGAAATACAGTCACACTGTAACCTGAATTAAGCATACATGTGGATATTTTCAGTATGTAGACATCTATGCATGTGTGTTTGTAAGCAAAATTTTGATTTTAATAGTTCTATCCAAACTGTCCTAAAAGAAAACATGTCAACCCAAGGAACTTTCCTCCTCTTCACCCTACTATACCCTAAGTTTATTAAAGCAGTAGCCCTAAGCAAAATTCACTAATATTTACTGTTGGAAGGAACAGTATATCCAGGTTGTTGTTTTTTTTTTTTTAATCTTGGCAGCATCACGTTTCAGTAATCATTCTTTTGGCATTCAAGGTTTCATTTATCAGTCTGCACAGGAGCCAAGGGAACAACATGGGCCATGCCAAGGCAACATTGTGCCTGTGTTTCTAATTTACATAATAGAAGCAAGTTAACATTTTCTAGAAGAATCTATATAAGTGTAAACCTAGATCACCATACATTTATAAATCCTACCATATGCAATATGGCCACAATTAAAAGAGGAAGTCATACAACCCCTTGAATCAAAATTGGGGATTATATTGCAAATCTCTTTTTTTGAAAAATTCTAATTTTTTTCCCTTCTTCTAAGACAGCAATGGGGAACCATTTTTCTACCAATGGTCTTTTGAATTTTTATAACATCATTTGCAAGCCATACAAAATTATCAACATAAAATTAATCTACTATAGTTGGTCAAATGGTTAATTAATTCACCCCTAAAAAGTTCTGAGATTTATTGAATTTCTAGTCTAGCCTGAGATTGCCTTGGGCACACCAGACTCAATGATTTTGTGGACTTTATATGGCCCGTAGACTGAGCCTGTTGTAGACCATTTTCATATAACACCTTTCAAATACAACTGTCCTCATACAGTTCTCTTTTTTCAGGTAGCTTCAAATTTTTTTTAATAACTCAGCTAATAAACTGTGTTTATATATATATATATATATATATATATATACACATATATATATATATAGTTATACCTATTCATATACATATATAAACATATCCACACACACATATATGCATTTATATGTATTTGGGGGAGGAGAGAGTGTCCCAAAAGTAATTTTAAGCTTTAATAGTTTAAAACTACTTTAAAAACTACATTGACTTTTGGGACATTCCTTGTGTATATATACACATAAATACACATATATGTATATGTGTGCATGTGTGTGTGTGTGTGTGTGTGTGTGTGTGTGTGTGTGTATACATAGAAACAGCTAAGTGACTCAGGAGACAGAGAACTAAGCCAGGGGTCAATAAGACTTAGATTCAAGTCCAATCTTAGATGCTCATTTGCTGTGAGACCCTGGTCAAGACTTTTAACCTCTCTTTATCTTAATCACCTAGAGAAGAAAATGGTCAACAACTCTAATATCTTTGCCAGTGGGCAGTAGACAGTGCTGGTGTGCTATATATACTGGGGTCATGAAGACTTGCAGATAACTGAACAACTAAACAACAGATGTATATATGTGCATGTGTGTATATGTATTTATAGATGTCTAAATACAAAGAATGTCCCCTAAATCAATATACATGTATGTAGTGTGTGTTGTAGGAAAAATAATCTGTTATACTGTTTGGAAAATTATTATACATTTTGAATCTAACCTTATGTGATTAAAGGTTGTCTGCACCCAAACTATCACCTGACCCCAGTGACTCTCTAGGAATGCTGTCTACAAAAAAATTTGGGTTCCCCCAGATCCTGGATCCATTCAAAGCATCCTTGTTTTGGATCCCCACATCCAGATGTGGTTTGGTGTCCATCCAAGTTTAGGCTTTGTATTCCTTTGTGTTTTGGCTTTGCCACAATTTTTTTTGAATAATTTACATCTATTCATATCCATCTCAATCTATCTTGCTTTCAAATTGTTTTCTCAGTAAAATTGATTAACTCTGCACTTATGGCTTATGTTCAGACACTTTTGTTTAAATACTATATAATATAAACCTTCCAGAATCTGGACATGAGAGAGCTACATCTCCTTCCCAGATCACTTTCTTCTGCCAATGGCCTAATAAATTTCTTTCTAAAACTATTTCAGATTTTGGGGTTTGTTCTCACATACAATATGTAGAGGATAGGGGAGGAGGATATGTGTGTGTGTGTGTGTGTGTCTGTGTGTATGTGAATGTATCTTTATCTATATTTATGAATATATACATATGCACATATAAATATAGAAGTTTATAACAAGGTGTCCTTAAAATCATATATGTATGTGTGTGTTATATGACATATTTATAATAGCTATAGTAAGTATTTCTACATATTCATAAATATATGCTACACATATACATGTCTATGGATGTACATTCATATATAAACATATGTGTTTGTGAACATATATGTAAATAAAAGCATTTTGTATTCATATAAAACATCATGAATACTAATAGAGGTGACAGAGTCTGTGTAGAGCTGTAAAGATTTTCCATGAGGAACTTACTCTATCGATTATAAACAGGCACCTTCTCCACAATTTATAGATCTAAGGAAACTTAAATGATTTGCTCACTTGCTACATTTTAAGAATAAAGCCACATGGGGGCAGCTAGGTGGCACAGTGGAACACCAGCCCTGGAGTCAGGAGGACCTGAGTTCAAATCCAATCTCAGACACTTAATAATTACATAATTTTGTGGACTTGGACAAGCCATTTGCCTTGTAAAAAAAAACCCTAAAAAAAAAAGAATAAAGTCACATGAATTGACTAGTTCAACTATTTTAAATAGTCATTTATCCTATTTCAAAATTACACTATCATGGATAGCTAAATGTGCAAGTATTTATTAAATACCTGCTGTTAATGAGTCTTGAGGACTGTCATTATGATTTATATGCCACCATAAGAACATCAAAGTAACCCAATTGTAATAATGACAATTAGAAAAAGAAATAATACTAACATTTTTCTTATTTCAATGCCTTAATCTAAGAAACACAAAAACACTTAAACTAATTAATCTTCAGATCTTCCCTGTGAAGAAGTAAGTATGGGGCAGGCAATTGTTTTTGCTATTTTGCATATGAAATAATGATAGATTACTAGATAACAGAGTAAATTTAGATAAAGAAATTAATGGGAGCATAGTAAATTAAGGCCTCCATAACTTGGCAGCATGGGATAGTGGAAAGAGCAGTCTTGGAGGCAGGATGTTGACATATAAATCTTAGTTTCAACACTAGCTGTATAACTTTTGGAAAAACATCTAAGTATCTGAATATCAGTTTCCTGATCTGTATTTTCACTGCTTCTCAGTGTAATGGTAAGGAAGACATTTTGCAAATCTTAAAATGTCATATAAATATAATTTACTATAATAACCAATCAATTTAAGTATTTTAAAAATTCCAGGTATTATACTAAGCACTAGTTTTATAATTGTGCTTTATTTTAAGCATAATATAATTTTCTTATTTATCTCTACTGATATTGTGATTTTTATTTTTGTTACATCTGATAGTATGGATTCATCTAATAAATGGCACACATTGTTCTAAACTCATTTTGATTTTATATGCATTTGTTTTTTAAGATGAGTTTCTCATATCCATGGTGTTGGGTTTTGTTTACTTATCTGATATCTTTTTAATTTCATAGGATTATTTAATCCATTCGCCTTTAAAATTCTGATTGTTGAGGTTATGTTTGTTTCCTCCATTTGTCTTATTTAGTATTGACCTTTTACATTCTACCTTTTTCAAGTCAGAATTTTGTCCCCAGAATTAATTTTGCTTAAACTACTTCATGCTAATCTATTCCCATAGTCTCTGTCCCATTCCTCATCCCCTATCTAATTTTCTTTCGACAATTCTTATATTATATAATATACATATATATTTATATATAATTATCAATTTCCTTTACTTTCTTTTATTTAGTTAATTTCTATCACTTAGTTATAACTATTTTATCCATTCTCTTTGTCCACTCAATTAAGTTAGTTCAAAATCATCACTTCCCTTCATCCTTACAACTTCTTTTAGTTATAAATTTTCTTTTAATGTTGGTTTTTCATACTTAATGTTTCCCTTGGCTTCTGTATTGTTATCCTTTTTTTTTTGCTCCTAAATAGTTTTCTTTGCTTTATTCTTTGCATTTTTCCTTCATTTTGTTGCTATTCTAAATTTTCTTTATTTTTTAAAATATTTTAAACATTTTTATTTAAAGTTTTGAGTTCCAAATTCTATCCCAAATTCACTCCCAGAGATAGTAAATAATCAGATACGTTATTCTCATGAAATTATGTAAAATATTTCCATATTAGTCATTTTGTGCAAGAAGACTCAAATAAAAGAGGAAAAAAATGAAAGTAAAGAATAGCATATTTCAGGCTGTATTCAATCAATACCAGTTCTTTCTCTGGAGGTAGATAGTAGACTGCATTATTAGTCCTTTGGAATTGTTTTCGGTCATTGTGTTGCCAAGAAGTTAAGTTTATTTGTCAAACAATATTGCTGTTACTGTGTACAACATTCTCCTGTTTCTAGTTACTTTGCTATGCATGAATTAATATGTCTTTACAGGCTTGTCATTTCCTATCATACAATAATATCCCATTGCAATTGTAGACCGCAACTTGTTTAGCCATTCCTACAATGATGTGCATCCCTTTGATCTCCAATTCTTAGTTACCACAAAAAGAATTACTATGCATATTTTTGAGCTTGTGAGTTCTTTTTTCCTTTTTTGGATATCTTCAGCATGTAGACCTAACAATGATATTGCTGGATGAGAGGATATACACAATTTTATAGCTTTTTAGTGTAACTCTAAATTGCTCTCAGTCTATAACTCTACCAATGGTGCATTAGTTTCCCAGTTTTCCCAAATCCTTTCTAACATCCAGCATTTTACTTTTTTGTCATAATAATCACTCTCATAGGTGTGAAGTAGTATGTCAGAGTTATTTTAATTTGCATTTCTGTGATCAATAGTGATTTAAAGAATTTTTTCATGTGATTAAGGGTAGTTTTGATTTCTGTGTCCAAAAACTGCTTGTTAATATCCTTTGACCATTTATCAATTGGGGCATGATTTGTACTTTAATAGATTTGAATCAGTTCTCCATATATTTGAGAAATGAGGCTGTTATCAGAGTTACTTGTTGCAAAATTTCCCCCCAGTTTTCTCCTTTTCTTATAATTTTGATTGCATTGGTTTTGTTAGTGAAGAGGTTTTTTAATCTAATATAATAAATTTTCTTTTTGATTATTTTTTGCCATTTCATTATTCTGTTTCCTTTAGAAGATAAAAGCTTCTGAGAAGTTTGATCTCTTATAATTAAATGTATTTCCCATGGCTCTAAGTGAAGAGTTAATGGTGAGGATTAGGTGGCGCAGTGGATAGAGCAGCAGCCCTGAAGTCATAAGTACCTGAGTTCAAATCCAACCTCTGACACTGAATGATTACCTAGCTGTGTGTCCTTGGGCAAGCCACTTAATCCCATTTGCCTTGCAAAAACCTTAAAAAAATAATTAAACAAAAAATTTTTTAAAAAGGTAACAGAAGGCTCATTTATACCCTAGTTGATAAACTGATTATACATTGTTCTGCTAAATTAATCAAGAAAATGAATTTCTTAAGCTGCAAATTGAACCTGAAAAACTGTAGTTTTTCCATTATTATAACACTTTACATTTATAGAGGATTTTATATTTCCTCAAGCTCTTTAAGGTCCACTTTCTCATTTATCCTCACAACTGTTCTGTGAGTAATGCTGAAAATTTTGTGTTCATTTTATAGATTAAGTAATTGAGGCCCAAAGAGAATGCTTGAGGTCAAACATCAAGCTTCAAATGAACAATTTCCCCCAAATTCTATTTGGATCACAAAATTTGCTTTGGGCCCACTCCCCCACATTGACTGTTGCAACCTACTTTTCACCAATTTATAATTTTTTGTGCTCTTCTGACCTCAAGTTAAGACCCTAAAGTAACTAGAGTGAGAAGATACAAAATATCAGTTTGCAGAAATTAAGCAAAATTTCAATTATCAGGCAAAGAAAACAAAAGGAACAAAAAAGTAAGAGAGACCACAGGATTCTCCATCAAAATTTTAAATCTATTATAATGAACACCCTTTCAATAAAGAACAATGTATGGTATCATGGCAAATTCTTTGCAAAACTTGAAAAGAAACACTCATTTACATGGTATAATAAGTAAATTACTAGACCTGGAATCAGAGATGTGTTGTGGTCAAGTCATTTAAATTTCTCTGAAACTCAGCATTCTTACCTATAGAGCTGAGATAATTACAGAACCTAGCGCACAGAATTTTGTACGATCAAATAAGATAATACTTATTAAGTGCTTTGCAAATGGTAAAATACTTCATAAATATCATAAATAATAAATTTCCAGAATAGCCAAAGAATCAAGATCTTTTCTTAAAGTCTGACAAAATATGAGTGACATTTGAAATTTCCTTTAAGCATATCACCTTAATCTAAAACTTCCTTTGTGATTTCTTTAAATCCAGAGTTTTATCTTATTTGCAAAATTACATTTGAGGCAAGTAGATGGTATAATGCTTACAAGGCTGAACCAGAAGTAGGGAAGTCCTGAGTTCAAATTTCCTCTTAGAAATATAATAGCTATGTGATCCTGAGCAAGTCATTTCACCTCTGTCTGTCTCAGTTTTCTCATCTGTAAGTTGTGGATGATACAGCACCTATCTCCCAAGGTTGCTTTAAGAATAAAATGAGATATTGCTTGTAAAGTGCTAAATAAATTCTGTTATTATTAGATTTAAGCCCTAACAATGCTCTGTATGTAATTCAACCAGACAATTGAATATATTAGTATTATTAATCTTAAGGTGAAACTTAAATATGAAAATATTTACTTCATTTGAAAGCATATGAATTTAAGGTTCTATGAATTTAGGACTTTTCTGGGTCACAACTTGGTGAACCCCAAAAAGAAATGTTGGATAGTTCCTCAGGCTCAAAATAGCAATTATCTTTGACTCCTCCTTCTATCACACCTGCACTTCACCTTCTATGTCTGGGTTCTAGCTTGGACCCACACAAATCCAGTATAACCAATCAGTCCACAAGGTTTCTCAATATTATGACTGTAGCATCTCTAGGCTCTGTTGCCTCATGTCTATCCTTACTGAAAGACTGGATTTCAAGCCCTGATTCCTTACCTCTTGCCTAAACTATTGCAAATGCCTCCTAACTAGTCTTCTCACTAACAGGCTCCCTTAACCTTAATCTGTTCTCCACACTATTGCCAGACAAACCTTCCTAATGCATAGCTCTGATCATAACACTGCCTCTGAAAACTCTCTTCTAGCTCTTGTTTGTCCACTGGCATTCAAGGCATTCAAGGTCTTCTATAATTTGGCTGCAAACTGCCTTTCTACTAATACCTCACACCTTTTCCCTTCATTTGCTTTCAACTGTAGCTTAACTGATATACTAAATTTTCTTCAAATCCACACAATTTCTTGCAACTGAGATTTTTGCTTACACTGTTCTCTCCATTTGCAATTTTCTACTTCTGCATTTCAATTTCTGAATGGTTTGCTCCTCCTCTTCATCTCAAATGCCAGCTTTTACATAAAGGCTTCCCTGTTCACCTCTCCCTAAACCTCCACACCGACCTCAGCCCCAATCCATATCACCTTCCTGTAATCTTTTAATATCACTATATACCTTTATCTAAAGCATTTTGTTGATCTGTATTTATCTACATGATTTACTTGTCATATAAGATAATAATCTCCCAGAATCAAAGCATAAGGGATAGTGTTGGAAGGTCAGGTGTTCCAAATATTTTACAGATAGAAAAACTAAGAACCAAAGAACTGAATGACTTGTCTCAAGTCACCCAGGGAGAAAAGTGGCAATGATAGGCTTTGAATGCAGGTTCATGGACATTTTCCATTGTAGCAATATACTAATGCTCCCCTTTGAATCCAGCAAGCATTTATTAAGCATCAAATATGTGTCAGAAATTTAGGCAAGTACAGAAGACATTACAACAAACAAATTGGCCCTTGCCTTTAAGTGAAGGTTTCCTTATATTATTATCTCAAAGGAAGATTTTTTAAGTTGTATTTATGATCTTTCATTTTTACATTATCTTCATTTCTAAATACATCCCTCTCTGTTCTCCAATCCAAATTGCTATCCCTTCAAGAAAAGAAATTTTTGGGACAATTATGGGGTGCAGTGAATAGAGCACCAACCCTGGAGTCAGGAGAACTTGAGTTCAAATTCACCCTCAGATACTTAATACTTACTTAGCTTTCTGACCTTGGGTAAATCATTTAACCCCACTGCCTTAGAAAAATTCAAAAAGAAAAGAATTTTTATTTAAGAGAAAGAGACAGAGATAAACAGATAAAGAGACCAAGGAAGAGGTAGAGGAAGAAGAAGAGGAGAAAAGAGAACTATGAAGAGGGGGAGGGAGGAAAGAAAGGAAGACAGAAAGATGGACAGAGAGAGAGCAAGGAGGTAGAGGGAGAGAGAGGAAGACAAGAAAAGAGAAAAATAGACCCACAGGCATAAAAATAATTTAGGTGAGACTGATGGTATATGGAATGTCCCATATCCATAATCTTCAACATCTGTAAAGAAAGGAGGTGAATTTTTCTTATTTCTTCTTTGTTGGTCATTTTAATTGTTGAGCATTCTGTTTCAGTTGTTTCATTCTTCTTGTTCTTGTTGTTTAGTCTTTTTATGTTTGTAATGTTTGTATATATGTGTGTGTGTATATATATGTATATATATATATATATATATATATAATTTTCCTTGTTCTGCTTACTTCAACTTGGATCATTTTGTGTATTACCATGCTTTTTAAAATTCTTAATATTTTTTTTCTTTTTTTCTTTTCTTTGGTTTTTGCAAGACAATGGGGTTAAGTGACTTGCCCAAAGTCACACAGCAAAATAAACATTAAATGTCTGAGGCTGAATTTGCACTCAGGTCCTCCTGACTTCCCAGTCCATGTTCTAGCCACTGAGCCACCTAGCCTATTTACTTTTTCTCTAATAAATTCGCATGTTCTATTATATTACTTAACACAATGAGTTTAACCATTTCCCAATTAATGGGCAACTGTTTTATTTTCTGATTCTTTGTTACTAAAAAAAAAAGTCTATTTTGGTATAGATGAGCCCTTTCTTTTGGAATTTGATATCCTTGGAATATATATATATATATATATATATATATATATATATATATATATACACCAAGCAGCAGAATCTCTGGGTCAAATTTGGATCTTGGACATTTTAGTCATTTTTTAAAAAAATAGTATCATACTAAATTATCTTCCTGAATATCTGGACTAATTTACAACCCCATCTGCAAAGCATTAGTGTGCTTATCTTTCTATAGGCTCTCAAACATTCACAATTTCTGCCTTTTGTCATCTTTTCTAGTGTGCTGGATATTAGATGAAACCTCAGTTTTGACTTGCATTTCTCTTATTATCAATGATTTGGAGCATCTCCTAAAGAGGAACTTTAATGCACAGAGAAAGGGACATCTAGATGCTAATTCCTTGCTTCTCAAATCTTGCTGTGGATGTCTCTAGGGGCAGTCTCTAACCATATGACCTTTCTATTCCAGAACAGAAGTAGACTAGCATGAAGTAAACCATAAACTGTCTCCCATCTACACTAAATGATAACTTACCAATGAACATATGGTATGTGCTCTATATTGCACGTGTGTCTATGTGCTGATTTGAAGGTAGTTTTTCTTTCAGAGATTTCTGTAATGTACAGCATAACCCACAGATCAAAATTAATTGTCAGGGTCTGCAGCTATTATGGCCTTGTCCTCCTGGACCAATACATATAAAGACAATGGTGGAAAAATCAATAAAGTCACTAGGTCAAGGGCACCTGGTAGCGCCAAGCCAATAAATGTTTCTTGTTCATATTTACACTGAGCTATTCTTTTTTTTAAAGTGATATCAAAAGCCATAATCTCTACTCATGTGAAAATCTCCTGGCTTTTGTGGAAGTTACTATCCAGTACATATTTCTGCTGTCAGAAGTTCTGTCACTGAATTTAAACCATGAAGTATATTTGCTGCTGATTCGACTATTATGGCAGCAAAATGACCTAGAAAGCTCTTTTGAGTAACTTGGCATTTTGCATATATTATAGCGATACAAGGAGGGGAAAAATGTGTTAGGAATGAAGTTTCTGAAAAAAGTCATCCAATGAAAATTACTTTCCATAATGTACAGTCCAAAGCCTGGCTGATCTATTAGGCTAAGAAAAGAAAGAAATCTGTCAAAGACAGGATATCTCCATATTCTCAGATTTTTGAGGTCACTTGTCAGAATTTTCTGATCTGCAAAAACTCAGTGCTAAATGACAGAGAGCAAAATGTGCCAGATTATATTCTTTGACCTCCTTTTGGTAGGTCAAATTTCTTAAACATTTGGGAGATGGGAATACATGCTACCTATTGAGAAGAGGAACTCATTTGGACTGAGCTGAACTTAAACCTGACATGAAATAACCAATAACAAATTCTCAGGCTCTTATGAATATCAATAAAAAAGGAAAAATTCAATTTTCATTCTTGTATGGTCAATTTCATCTAAGACCATTGGCAAAACTCTCTCCAGATACTTGTATATCTAGTCACAAATTAATCGGTAGCTAGCACATTTCTGGGGCTAAACAACAAACAGATAACCCCCTGATATGTCAAATGAATGCTTTTGAAACATACAGCTCCACTAGTCAGTAATATTATAGTACCAGGCTCAAATCAAACTGAGCAGAGGTATGCAATGATTTTCCACATCAAGACACTTGGTCAAGAGGACAAAAAGACCCTAGGATTAAACAAAGCAGTACCTCTTCTCTCTGTTATTCCTTTTTTTATGCCAGACAATTAACCATTTCACTGCTGAATGGGCAGTGGTCACTGAGCCATAAAAGTTTTGTTTTGTTCTGTTCTTTGTTTTTTGGTTTTGATCCTGAATCAATTACATGAAAAATCAAATTCATCATCTTCCTGCCCCATTCCATGAGCCTTTTATACCTCCATCATAACATGACAGCTGCTCTACTACCTAACATTCTAGCTGAAGCAGTGTGCATTATTTTTGAAAATTAAAGAGCTGCCTTTTTTTTGGGGGGGGTGTTCAGGGAGAGAGTAAGGACTTTTATCACTGTGGCACTCCCAAGTACTACTATAGTTAAAGGTCTGTCTATTAAAACCTCCCAATTTTCAGTCACATAACTCAGCTATAAAAACCACTCAAGACTGCAGTTGAGAAAAACAAAGCAAATCCTTAGCTGAGGAAAAAAATTGTACCCTTTCCCAGTTGCTGTTCGTTTATTTTGTTTTAATGATTTAAGAAAAAAGCAAAAATTTATTTTATTTTCATTTAATGATTTAAGAAAAGCACACATTTATTTAAAAGAAGACCATAGTTGGAATATAACCTTCAAAAGGAGAAAATGTTAACATTTCAGGAGTCTCTTGGTGGCAACTTTTAATCTGCCAATTTGCATTTTTGTTACTGACTTGAACAGCAGAGCATGATCTCATTGTTGCTTTTTTAATTTAAAAAAACTTTATTCTGCTCATTTAGAAATTTGAATTTTTAATAACTGCAAAGAAAAAATCAGCAAAAGCTGAAAAGTTAATTTAATTGATTATCAGAATGAGATGGTATATTCTTCTAAATAAATAAATTGTCTATTAGTTTTTCTAAATGAATTTTAGCATTAAAATATTCAATTTGAAGTGGTACACAGGCAAAAAGGGACTGAGAGCTTTTCAAGATTTTTCTCTTCCATTATCCACTCTGCTGTTGTTCAGTCACTTTGGTCATGTCTGAATCTTTATGACTCCATTTCTTGGCAAAGATAATGGAGAGACTTGCCATCTCTTTCTCCAGTTCATTTTATAGATGAGGGAACTGAGGTTTAGTTAAATGACTTGCCCAGCTAGAAAGTGTCCAAGGTCAAATTGGAACTCAGGTCTTCCTGACCCCAGAAATGGCACTCTAGCCATTATACCACCTTAGTTACCCATCTTTGAAGGGATTATCAATTTAGAACTACAAGGATCCTTAAAGGGTTTGTAATCTAATCCCTTTGTTTAACAGATGAGAAATTGAAGCTCAAGATAACACAGGGAGTATAATAATGAGATCTTTAACCCCAGAGTTCTGATTCCAAATTTGCACCAGAGTTTACTGTTAACTATTATTTCAAAGTCATTTTCTTTTAGAAAGAATAAATAGGTAGATTCTACCCCAAACCTCAGCATTTTTAATTGCTCAGGGATCTTATTTGTAGCATTGTCAGAGAAGGGATAAATTTATTTCTATCACATTAGAAAAAGTAAGAGACATATGAACTAATTGAAGAATGAAAGAAGAAGAAACAGGAAAGCAACTTACACAATGACCATAATTTGGGTCTTGGAAAGAAATGAGGACTTCACTTACCCTTTGTTGAAAAGGTGGAGAGTCACAGGTATGTAATGGCATGTTCTCTGAGATGATTGTCATTGTTTTTGCATAACTGTTTTTTTATTAAAAAAGATGACCCCAAGAAGAGGAAGAGAGAAGAATATATCTGAAAAAAGCTATGATATTAAAATGCTAAAAGTTTTGAAAAGAAATTTTAAAATAAGAAAGGAAAGAAAACTTAGTCCTCTATATTAAACCCATCTTCTCTCTTTACTCACACAATCACAGACCTTCAGACAACATCAAGTCCTAGTTATACTTGAGCAAGAATCCCTTTTAAATCCCTTTATGGTCTTTTAATCACATCATGAAAATTTGAAGACGTCAGGTGAAGTCATTTCATGCTCAAAGTTGCCTTACAAGTTAGAAATGGAATTTCTTTTTTAAGTCAATTAAACAATCATCTATTAGGAGTCTGTTATGTGCAAAGAGGTATCTTTGGTGCAAGAGATAGAAAAATTACCTTTCTTCAAAGGTCTTCCATTCTTCTTGGGTAAATGCAACAAATATATAAGTAAGCAAAAAAAAAGACATAAATTAAAACAAGATAAAGCATTAGGCATTGGTTTCATGTGGAAAATTATACCTGAGCTAGAACTACTTGAAGTTTAAAATACAAGAAACAGAAGACATACCTGGCCTTACTAATGTTAATTTCTCAAGGAATCAGATACTTTATCTGAAAATTAAGGGTGTTGTTTAAAAAATAACTTTTAACCATCCCTTGTAACTCTAAATCAAAAATGAATGAATGAAAAAATAATTTTTATAAGAATTGTGCTGGGGGCATCTAGGTAGTGCAGTGGATAGAGCATGGGTCCTGTAGTCAGGAGGACCTGAACTCAAATCCAACCTCAGACACCTAATAATTATCGAGCTGTGTGACCCTTAAGCAAGCTATTTAACTCCATAACCCCATAACTTAACCCTTAAATAGACAAATAAAAAATGTATTACATGCTGAGAACATAGAAAGACAATTATTATTGAGACAATACCAGTATTCAAGGAGATCACATTCTAATACAGGAGACTAAATATATAGGAAGGTCTGGCTGAAAAACAGATAGAAAGGAGCAGTGGTACTTAGGGTACAGTGGTACAGTGGTAAAGTAGATGAAGCTGTATCTCTTTTAATGTTGTGTCCATTAATGAAACCAATCCAGTTTCTTATGGTCTGATGGTCACATTGCCAAGTTTTTTGCTGGTGAAATGTTTCATTTCTAGAACTTAGGTAACTGAGGCTACTGAAGAGACATGGACAATAGTAGTTGAATAATCAGCTACTGGGTTGTATCTCTGCGAAAATGCTCCAGCCTGGATAATAACTGTCAGGGGTTGAGATGGAACAGAGACTTCAATGAAGAGTGACAGAAGCAATGGGAGATTGGAAATCATTGTGGGGATTATAAATTATTGTCATCTGTCTAAATTGAAAGAAGCAGGAATTTTCCAGCATTTTATGTTTATTTTATTTTATTGTTATTTCATCATTTGATAGGGAATTTAGACCACAATCATTTGCTTATGTCTTCCTGTTCAGAAGAACCTGATGTTTTTCTTGTCTAGTCTTTCTCTAGACAAAAGACCAGAAGGAGAAAGATTAGGACTGAATATATGACCCTGGATAATTGAATCCATGAGAGCTGATGCTTATTAGCATCATTATCAATTATCTGATTATCAATTATCATTGTCAATTAACTGATAATTATATATATATGTATATAATATTCTTTTCATTCCCAGTTAAGACGTGTAAAAGATCTACCAAGAAGACTGTCACTTCACAAACTGATTTCCCCTTGAATAATATAAGCAAAATCAAATATTTGACATTCCTTACCTAGTAGGTCCTGTCAGATCATGTTGTCTTGGGGTGCACATATTTACAAGAACTAAAGGGAAAGAAGAAAAAGGCTTCCTTACCACAGTGACCATTCTTTACAGACTGTGATGGAAAATGAAATTAGAATTTGGGGATGGGGAAGAAGAATTCATAAGTTCTCACCATAACAGAAAAACATTTGAAGTTAATACTGTGTAATAAAGCCAGGGTACATAATTATAACATTTCTATTGATAGTTAAGTAAGCAGTCTTCCAATATATCATTCATTTCTCATTGTCATTTCCTGAACAACTGCTTATTAGCATTTCTATGAGTTCTGCCATTGACAATCAATCAGAAAAGTCTTTCTAGAATAGAATTTATCATAAGTACTAATCACTGCCCTCCAAACTGATAGCCTATGAAGACAACAGACATTGGAACATATGTCCTTTTATAGAGACAATATAGATGACCTTGTTTAGCATGGCAGAAGGGAGCAGAAAAGGACTTCGTACTTAATGCCCCAAAGGGAAAAAGATGATGTATGATCTAAGCCAGAGTATTAATCATGGCAGTTATTTCTGGACAATAAACTAAAGTAATCCTTGTGAACCAACTGTTTTCAAGGATAAAAATGGAGAATAATGAACTTGGAATAGGAAGAGGAGAAAAATCTAGTGTGATAACATAGTCTGATATGATATAGAACTAATTACATCAGCATTCTGATAATTTTTCCAGCACTTGGGGGGGGGGGGGAGGAGAAGAGAGGGGAAGGAGCAGAGGCGGAAACGAGAAAAACAAGAAGGTATTGTTTTTTTCCTTCCTCTTCCTTTTATCTCAGCTGCACAGGAATGATGCATTTTCATGACTGAAAAGAGAATTTAGGAAGCCTAGAATAGTCAAAGTCATTATCCTCCTGGTTCATATGATCATGAACCATTTCTCTTCTCTTCCAGAAAGTGTTGATTCCATTTGCAAATCCCGGTCTTCCCAGGCAAACAGATTTCATTACTACCTCTGAAATGTTGTCAGATATGGGTCAAAAGGAGTAAAACACAATCTATAGCATGGAATCTCAGCTCCAGAAATAATTTTGTTGTAGGAGTGGTGAGTCCAAAGTAATGGAAAAAAACACTTCCCTCAGTCAAAACTTACATAAATATGAGAATGAAGGGGAAGGGCAGGGCAGGGGAGGGGAGGGGAGGGGAGGGAAGGGGAGGGGAGGGAAAAATCATATCCTTAAGGAAGAAAAATAAAGTATAAGAGAAAGCAAAATTGTATAATAAGATAACAGTTTTTTTTCTAAATTGAAGGTCTTTGGTCTTTGTTCAAACTCCATAATTCTTTCTCAGGATACAGAGGGTAAAATAAACAAAAAGGAAGTTAATCAGGTAAATAAATTGTTTGAAGATCTAGATATGATAGAATTGTGGAGGAAATTGAATGGGGATAAAAAAGGAATATACGTTTTTTCCTGCAGTTCATGGCACTTATACAAAAACTGACCATGTACTAGGTCATAAAAACCTAATGATCAACTGCAGAAAGGCAGAAATAGTGAATACATCTTTCTCAGATCATAATGCAATAAAAATCATATGCAATACTGGGCTAGGGAGATATAGACCCAGAACTAGTTGGAAACTAAATAATCTCATTTTAAAGAATAAGTGGATCAAACAACAAATTATAGAAACAATTATTTCATTCTATATAATGACAATAATGAAACAACATACCAAAACCTATGGGATTTATTCAAGGTGGCTGTCAGAGGACATATTATATCTTAAAATGCTTAGATGAATAAATTAGAGAAAGAGGAAATCAATGAATTAAATATGTAACTAAAAAATTAGAGAAAGAACAAATTAAAAATCTCCAATTAAATACCAGATTAGAAATTCTAAAAGGAGAAATTAAAAGCAAAAGCAAAAAAACCCAAAGAGTTGGTTTTTATGAAAAAACAATACGATAGGCGGCTAGGTGGCTCAGTGGATAAAGCACTGGCCCTGGAGTGAGGAGTACCTGGCTTCAAATCCGGTCTCAGACACTTAATAAATACCTAGCTGTGTGGCCTTGGGCAAGCTGCCTAACCCCATTTGCCTTGCAAAAACCTAAAAAAAAAATACAATTTGATTAAAAAAAATAAAGAAGAAAACCAAATTACTAGTATCATAAATGAAAAAGATGAACTCACCACCAATGAAGAGGAAATTAAAGTAATAATTTGGAATTATTTTGCCAACTCTATGCCAATAAATTTGACAATCTAAGTGAAATGGACGAATATTCACAAAAATATAAGTTGCCCAGGTTAAAAGAAGTGGAAATTAAATACCTAAATAACCCTTTCTCAAAAAAAGAAATTCAACAAGTCATTATCGAACTCCCTAAGAAAAAATGTCCAGGGCCAGCTGGATTCACAAGTGAATTCTAACAAACATTTAAGGAACAATTGGTTACAATTCTATATAGACTCTGGAAAAATAGGTGAAGATGTAACTCTGCCTAACTCTTTCTATGACACTGTGTGGGACAATTGCCACTTAAATAAATTCCAGAGATCTCTCAAGGTATGAAGAGAAAGCTTTATTCATTTCTTGAGGAATAGGCCCATGGGCTCACAGGCCCCAAACAATTACAGAGATTGAGGCAAAAGCAAAAGAGGAAAGAATCACATTTATCCTAACTCGAACCCCGCCCCCATCCTCCTTAATGAGGAATGTGGTATTCACAATCTAGATGGTAAATTAATCTAAGGAAAAGAGCATATAATTCAAACCTAAACCAGATTATCTCTTTAGCCCCAGTAATTGAATGGATATCCAGACTTCAACAGATAAGATAGGGTCAATTGACTCTTCACCAGTATCCCAAAAGTTTCTTTGTCAAGGGAGGAGCACATAGTTAAACTATTCTCCAATCTATAATATTCTACTGAAGAAATCTCAGACTTTATCCCACTCAACACCAATATGGTGCTGATACCTAATCCAGGAAAAATTAAAACAGAGAAAGAAAATTATAGACCTATCTCCCTCATGAATATAGATGGAAAAATCCTAAGTAAAATCTTAGTTCCTCATCTCTTGAGGGAAAGGACTAGACTAAATCACTCCGGGAGTTCCCTTTCACCTTTAAATCATGACAAAGTTATAGATCAGGGCAATTCAACAATGATTCAGGAAGCATTTTAAAAATAATTAACAAATTTAACATTTTTAAAAATTAAGATAGCTATGTGGTATAATAGATAGAGTGCTCACCCTAGAGTCAGGAAGACTCATTTTCTAAAATTCAAATCTGGCCTCAAACACTTACTAGCTACCTGACTTGGGCATGTCACTTAATTCTACTTGCCTCAGTTTACTCAACATTTTCAGGGTCATTGAGACATCACCAGATTTATAAGGCAGAATATGTAGAAATCAAGAAATGATGACATGTGCAGTTCCCAGCAGGTTATTGTATCCCTACCTCAGAGCATTTGGAAATCTAACTGAAGAAAGGTAGAAATGAATTTGGGGGGTAGAGGGCTTAAGGATGGAATTTTTTTTTTTGGTGAAAAGAACTCACCAGTCTCTGTCTCAAGGGGATAAGAAAGGCTTAAATTTTAATTCACAGGTTGCTCGAGTAGTTTGAGTTACTACAAAAAGGTCGCAGGTAAAGGTTCTTTGGAGAAGCAGCAAGATGGTGAATTTCAATGGAAGAAAGAAGAGAGTTGGAGAGTTTGAGGAATCATGCACCCCCTAAGAGGGCTAGCTTCACAGCAGGCAAGTAGCACAAGTACTAGACAAGATAAGGAGTAGAGAAGGGCAAAGGGATAGGAGAGTTTGTGGGATGATGATCCCCCCAGAACAAGCTGCCCTCCAAAGGAAAGTGAGCAGCTCAGCTAAGGAGTGAGCTGAGCTTTTAAGGACATGGGGAAACACAGATGAGCACAGTAACTCAGACAGCAGAGATGGCGTATTAAGAGTGGTGAGTAGTTCAGAGTAGAGGTTAACTAATGAGAGGCAGTAGCTCAAAGAGAAGAGCTAAGTAATGGGGAGTATGCTGGGGAGATAGCTCAAAGATTTAATCCCTTCCATCTAAGGAAGGGATCCATTGTTTTATTGATAGGGGCTTGTCTTTCAACTGGGAGGAGCAAGGTACTTTACTACAAGTTCATATTTCTCTGTCCAATATTTTCCCCTACTTCAAAACCATTCTCACCAAGGGAAAATCAAAAGGAAAAACAAAAAGTTCTGGCTCAGAATAAGTCAAATGAGGTTCTTTTCATAGCATAAATTGATATATTTGTTAACTAAGGCAAACTTCTTAACCTTTCTATTTTTTTAACTCAACTGAGATTAAATTAAGAAGGGAAATTTACTAGTACACTGAACTAATTGGTACCTAAAAGAGCCAGATTGCCAGGAAATCCTAAATGATATTGAAAAATATCATGCACATAAATTTTATGAGTTGTGTTTTATTACTTTCCCATGGGTCATTATAGCCATTTAGTAGTCTTAGGAACAAGACAGAAGGAGAGATGCTTATTGTTAATCTAAGGATAAACATTATTCTCATAATCTGTCCGACTTTTACTTTGACTATAACTCTGAAACAAGATACACAATTTGCATGTTCCATGAGATTTTTCTGTTGTTGTTGTTGACATTTTAGTTCTGTATTTAAAGACTTTCTCCAGAAAGAAGGGAAAAAACCAAAAAAAAAACCTATCCCATAAGGGAAAGCTACATCTTTTAAATAATCTCCTTCCTCCATTTGTCAATCAAAAGACAAATTTCTCATTTCTCCTACTGCCACTCCTAGGAAAACCAACTGCAAAGATTCCTGAACATGGTCTCACATAACCTAAGTTCAAATACCAGTTTTGCCAGTAACTACCAGTGGAATGATTAGCAATGATATAATGAATTTGGGTCTCATTTTATTTATTTATAAAATAAGTTAAAGGATTTTTCTAGACGGCCTCTAAGGCTTTCCATTTCTATATCTATAATGTAGAATGAATTGCTGGGTAGCTAGGGCAAAATGAAAATAAAGATACCAATTGTATTGCAGGGGAGAGAAGTCTGTCACCAGAAGATAGACTAAAAATCCCCATCTTCCCTTAAAATTCTAGCTAAAATTTGCCGAATTTCTCCTCTCCAACCCCCAAAATACCAATAATTCCATGGGGGGGGTGTGGGGGAATGTTTTGTAAAACAAAAACAAATGGCATTTTCCACTTTAATACCTAGAAAGTTAAAGAGAGAGCACTGTTCTGTAATCAGAGTTAATTCCCAACCTCTTACATTCAAAATTCCAACTGTTATATGCAAAGAGCCATGCTAGGCACTGCAGATAGAGTCAAAATTTTTTAACAACTTTTGCAACTCAAGGAGTTTACAATCCTTAGAATGAAAGAGATATAAAATACAAACAAATGCATCTATGATTATTTGAGGAGGACAAGTCACTTAATCTTGCTAAGCTTCTATTTCATATGTTGTAAAATGATAGGTTTTAACTATATGATTTCTGATCTATGATTCTATTGATCTTCCCTATTTATTTTTTCTTGTCAGATATTCATCTTGTTGAATTGCTCAGAAGAAAAATCAAGATACTCTTTAAAAAACAAATCAAGGGCGGCTAGGTGGAGTAGTGGATAAAGCAACAGCCTTGGAGTCAGGATTACCTGGATTGGTCTCAGACACTTACTAATTACCTTGCTGTGTGGCCTTGGGCAAGCCACTTAACCCCATCTGCCTTGCAAAAACCTAAAAATAAAACAAATCAAGACACTCTTTAAAAAATCAAATTAGGGGAGCTTGGAAAAATTACATTTCACACATGAGTAAGGGAAAAGCTCTTTTTTTTAATCTGAAAATACTCTGTCTTTATTTTTTTCCTGAAGATTGTATTTATTTTGAGTTTTACCATTTTTCCCCTAATCTTCCTTCCCACCCTCCCCCCACCCCCAGGAGGCAATCTGTTAATCTTTACAATGTTTCCATGGTATACATTGATCTAAATTGAATATAATGAGAGAGGACTCATGTCCTTAAGGAAGAAAAATAAAGTATAAGACATAGCAAAATGTCATAGTAAGATAATGAGTTTTTTTCCCTAAATTTCCCAAATTAAGTCTTTGGTCTTTGTTCAAATTCCACAATTCTTTCTCTGGATATAGATGGCATTCTCCATCACAGATACCCCCAAATTATTTCTGATTGTTGTATTGATGGAATGAGCAAGTCTATCAAGTTTGGTCATCACCCCCATGTTGCTATTATGGTATACAATGTTTTTCTGGTTCTGCTCATCTGGCTCAGCACCAGTTCATACAAATCCCTCCAGGACTTCCTGAATTCTCATTCCTTCTGGTTTCTAATAGAACAATAGTGTTCCATGACATACATATTACAGTTTGTTAAGCCATTTCCCAAATGAAGAACATTTACTTCATTTCCAATTCTTTACCAACACAAACAGTGCTGCTATGAATATTTTTGTACAAGTGATGATTTTACCCTTTTTCATCATCTCTTCAGGGTATATACTCAGCAGTGGTACATACTGGGTGCTGGATATAAAGGGTATGCACATTTTTGTTGCCCTTTGGGCTTAATTCCAAATTGCTCTCCAGAAAGGCTGGATGAGTTCACAGCTCCACCAACAATGTATTAGTGTTCCAGATTTGCCACCCTTCCAACAATGATCATTGTCCTTTCTAGTCATATTGGCTGGTCTGAGAGGTGTGAGGTGTTATCTCAGAGATGCTATAGTTTGCATTTCTCTAATAAGTAATGATTTAGAGTAATTTTTCATATGACTATGGATTGCTTTGATCTCCTCATCTGTAAATTGCTTTTGCAAATCCTTTGACAATTTGTCAATTGGGCAATGGCTTGTTTTTTTGAAAATTTAACTCAGTTCTCTATACTTCAGAAATGAATCCTTTCTCAGAAATACTAGTTGTAAGAATTGTTTCCCAATTTACTACATTTCTTTTGATCTTGGTTACTGTGGTTTTATCTGTGCAAAAGCTTTTTAATTTAATGTAATCAAAATAATCTAGTTTGTTTTTAATGATGCTCTCCATCGATTCCTTGATCACAAACTGCTTCCCTTTCCATAGATCTGACAGTTAAACTACTACTCCTTGATCTTCAAGTTTGCTTATAATACTGTTTTTTATGTCTAAATCCTGTATCCATTTTGATTTTATCTTGGTATACAGTGTGAGGTGGTGGTTGATCTAATCTAAGTTTCTTCTAGGGTACCAATTTTCCCAACCATATTTATCGAAGAGGCAGTTTATTACCAATAGCTGGACTCTTTGGATTTATCAAACAGTAGATTACTATAATCATTTCCTGCTATTAACACCTAGTCTATTCCACTGGTCCCACCACTCCATTTCTTAGGCAGTATCAGACAGTTTTGATGACTAGTGCTTTCTAATATAATTTTAGACTATTAAGTCTAAGCCACCTTCTTTTGCACTGTTTTTCATTGAATCCCTGGAAATTCTTGACTTTTTATTTCTCCATATTAATTTGCTTACAATTTTTTCTAACAAATTAAAGTAATTTTTTTTTGAATTTTAATTGGCAGGGCACTAAACAGGTAATTTAGTTTTTGGTAGAATTTTCATTTTTATTATAATAACTCAGTCTATCTATGAGCAGTTGATGTTTGCCCAGTTATTTAAATCTGATTTTATTTGTATGGGAAGTGTTTTGTAATTGTTTTCAAAAAGTTTTTGAGTCTGCCTTGGCAGGTAGACTCCCAGGTATTTTATATTGTCTGAGGTTACTTTAAATGGAATTACTCTTTCTAGCTCTTTCTGCTGTATATTGCTAGTCATATATAGAAATGGCGTGGATTTATACTGCAGCATTGATAAAGTTGCTAATTATTTCTAGTTGTTTTTTTAGAAGATTTTTTTGGGATGCTCTAGGTATACCATCATGTCATCTGAAAAGAGTGAGAGTTTTGTCTTTTCCTTCCTAATTCTAATTCCTTCAATTTCTTTTTCTTCTCTTATTGCTGAGGCTAACATTTCTAATACAATATTGAATAGCAGTGGTGATAATGGGCATCCTTGTTTCACCCCTGATCTTATTGGGAATGCCTCAAGACTATCCCCGTTGCACATAATGTTTGTTGAGGTTTTCAGATAGATACTGCTTATTATCCTAAGGAACAAAGTATTTATTCCTACAATCTCTAGTGTTTTTAGTAGGAATGGTTGCTGTATTTTGTCAAAGGCTTTTTCAGCATCTATTGATATAAACATATGATTTCTGATAGATTTGTTATTGACATAATTGATTGTACTAACAGTTTTCTTAATAATGAACCAAGCCTCCATCCCTTCAATAAATCCTACTTGGTCATAGTGTATTATCCTAGTGATAAGTTATTATAATCGATTTGCTAAGATTTTATTTATGATTTTGGCATCTTTATTCATCAGAGAGATAGGTCTATAAATTTCTTTCTCTGTTTTAACTTTTCCTGGTTTAGGTATCGGAACTAGATTGATGTCATAGAAAGAATTAGGCAGAGTTCCATCTTCACCTATTTTCCCAAAGAGTCTGTATAATATTGGAACCAATTATTCCTTAAATGTTTGATAGAATTCACTTCTGAATCCATCTTGCCCTGGAGATTTTTTCTTAGGAAGTTCAATAATGGCTTGTTGAATTTCTTTCCTGAAATAGGGTTGTGTAGGTTTTTAGTTTCTTCTTCACTTAACCTGAGAAACTTACATTTTTGAAAATATTCATCCATTTCACTTAGATTGTCAAGTTTATTGGCATAGAGTTGGGCAACACAATTTCAAATTATTACTTTAATTTGCTCCTCATTGGTGGTGAGTTCACCTTTTTCATTTATGATACTAGTAATTTGGCTTTCTTCTTTCTTTTTTTGATCAAATTGACCAGAGGTTTATCAATTTATTTGGGTTTTCATAAAACCAACTCTTGGTTTTATTTATTAGTTCAATAGTTTTCTTGCTTTCAATTTTATTAATTTCTCCTTTAATTTTTAGAATTCTAATTTGGTATTTAATTGGGGAATTTTAATTTGTTTTCTCTCTAATTTTTTAGTTGCATATTTAGTTCATTGATTTCCATTTTTCTAATTTATTCATGTAAGCATTTAAAGATACAATATATCCTCTGACAGCTACCTTGAGTGAATCCCATAGATTTTGGTATGTTGTTTCATTATTGTTATTATCTAAGATGAAAAAATTCTTTCTATAATTTTTTTCATCCACTCATTTTTTAAAATGAGGTTATTTAGTTTCCAATTAGTTTTGGGTCTGTATCTCCCTGGTCCAGGATTGCATGTAAGTTTTAGTGCATTATAATCTGAGATTTCTGCCATTTTGCTTTTGATTGTTAGGTTTTTATGCCCTAGTACATGGTCAATTTTTGTGTAATTGCCATGTACTGCAGAAAAAAAGTATATTCCTTTCTATTTTCATTCAGTTTCCTCCATAAGTCTATCATATCTAGGTTTTCTAACAATCAATTTATCTCCTTAACTTCCTTCTTGTTTATTGTATGATTAGAATTATATAAATCTGAGAATGGGAGGTTGAGGGCTCCCACTTGTAGACTTTTGCTTTCTATATCTTCCTATAGCTCTTTCAACTTTCCTCTAAGAAGTTGGATGCTATACCATTGTGTGTATACATATTTAGTAATATTTAGTATTGAAATTACTTTATTGTCTATGGTACCTTTTAGAAGGATATAGTTTTTTTTCCTTATCTCTTTTAATGCTATCTATTTTTTTCAGCTGCTTTGTCTGAGATAAGGATTGCTACCCATGCTTTTTTCACTTCAGCTGAAGCAAAATATATTTTGCTCCAATTTTACCTTTACTCTCTATGTATCTCTCTGCTTCAAATAAGTTTCTTGTAAGCAGCATATTGTAGGATTCTGTTTTTGAATCCACTCTGCTACTCACTTTTTAAGGGAGAGTTCATTCAAAGTTATAATTCCTAACTCTTTATTGTCCTCCATGCTATCTTTCCTCTGTTTGAATTCCCCACCTTTTTCCCTTTATCTATATTCCCCATTATTTTGTTTCTGAATACTGCCACCTGTTTGCTCTCCTATATCAACCCCCTCCCCTTTCTGTCCCCTTTTCCTTGTCTTCTTCTTCCCTCCCTTCCGTCTTCTATTAGTTCCCCTTTTTCTCCCCGCCCAGTCCCCTCCCTCCCCTTTCCCCCTTTTAATAATTGAAAAGTAAAGTAAGTTTCTTAACTTAACTGAGTGTTTGTGTAAGTTAACTTTAAGCCAAGTCTGATTAAAGAGATTCAGTGGTTCTCAGCTCCTCCCTTCTTCTCTTCTGTTACAATGAGTCATTTGTACCTCTTAATGTAATGAGATTTACCCCATTCAATCTCCTCCATCCTCCCATCTTCTTACTGTCCCCCCTTTTAAAGAGGGAAATGTTTTAAATAATTCTGAGTCACAGAAAAGTCATAAGTGTCCATCACTTCTGGTTGAGTATATTCTGTTTAATAGAGTTACAACTGTCAAGAATTATGAAAATCTTTCTGCCAAGTGGGGATATGGCCAGTTTCATCTTATTGGATAGCAGTTTTTTTCTTTACCCTGTTTTTTAACCTTTTCATGTGTCTCTTGAGCCTCCTGTTTGATGTCCAAATTTTCTATTAAGTTCTGATCTTTTCAGCAAGAAATGTTAGAGGTCTCCCTTTTCATTAAATGTCCATCTTTTCCCCTAGAAGGGAAGGCTTCTCTTTGCTAGGTAGTGAATTCTTGGCTGTATTCCAAGCTCCCTTCCTTTTTTCATTCAGGGCCCTTCAATCCCTTAATGTTGATGCAGCCAGGTCCTGTATAATCCTTACTCTGGCTCATTGGTATCTAAATTGTTTTTTTTTCTGACTTCTTGCAGGATTTTCTCTTTTATCTCATAATTCTGAAATTTGGCCACAATATTCCTTGGTGTTTTCATTTTAGGATCTCTTTATGGAGGGGAATTGATGTATTCTTTCAATTACATTTTTGTCCTCTGGTTCCATGATATCAGGGCAGTAAACACCAAAAATATATCAAATAAAACCAAAAAGCTGAAAATATATAAGAAATTGTAAAATACCTCATGGGAAAAACTTGGAAATAGATCCAAGAAAGATAATTTACATTACTGGTCTTCTTGAAAACCATGTTCATAAAAAGAGCCTGGAAAATGTTATCCAGAAAATTATCATGGAAAACTACCATAGTATCTTGCAACAAAAGATTAAAATAGTCCTTGAAAGAATCTATCAATCACCCTCCCCCCCAAAAAAGAGATCCCCAAATAAAAACTCCAAGGAATAATGTAGCCAAATTTAAGAATTCTCTGCTACAGGAGAATTTACTACAAGTTACCAAAAAAGAAGCAATTCAAAAATCAGACAGTCACAGTCAGGATTACACAGGATTTATTAGCTTTGACATAAAAGAATCGGAAGGTCTGGAATATGATGATATTCCAAAGGGTAAAGGAGCTTTAATTACCACCAAAAATCAACTACCCGGAAAAATTAGGCATATTCTTTCAGAGGAGAAGATTAATATTCAAACTTACCTGATAAAAACACCAAAAAATGAACATAAAATTTGACCTCCAAAATACAAGATTTAAGAGATACATGAAAATGTAAATAGAAAGAAAAAAATGTTAATCATACAAGACAGGTATAAAACAATTAAGATTTGAAAAAAGATTATGCTGGAAGAAGAAGATGTTGATATTAGAAGATAATTAGCACATGAAGAAACACAAAGGACCTATTATAATAATAGTGGGAAAGTAGGGAATGGGTAAATGCTGAGTAAATCTTACTCTAAATTCAACTCAAAAAAAGACATACAGTTTCAAAATTTATGCTACCCTATGGGGAGGTAGGAGAGAACAAGGAAAACGTGTAGTAGGCTGCAGTCAAAAGTAAAACATTGGTGAGGAGGGATAAGGAGAAGGGAGAAAGAAAAGTACAAGTTAGTGGAAGATAGGATAGAGCAAAAGAAAGTTTTTGCACAAATAAAATCAATTGATGAAGATTGGAAGGAATGTAGAAAGTGGAGAAAAAATTTCCCCAGCTAGAGTTTCTATAAGAAATACTGATTTAATGGAGTTTGGAAAAACCTGAAAAGACTTGCATGAACTGATGCTGACTGAAGTGAACAAAACCAGAAAAACTTTGTACACATTAATAACAATATTTTAGATGATCAACTATGATGAATACTGTTCCTCTCAGCAGTTAAATGATCAAGAACAATTCTGAGATTTATTATGAAAAATGCCATCCAAAAATCAGAGAAAATGCTATGGAATCTGAGTCTAGAGCAAAGCATATTATGTTCACTTTTTAAAACTTCTTTTACGTTATTGTTTTTTTCTTTCTCATTATTCTCCTCTCCCACTTTATTTTTAAGTCTTCTTTTCCAACATAACTAATATGGAAATATATTGAACATGATTGAACATGTACAACTTATATCAGATTGTTTTTCTACCTTGGGGAGGTGGGGCAAGAAGAGCAGGTGATAGAATAATGCAGAATTCAAAAGCAAAAGGATGAATGTTGAAAACTGTCACTGCTTGTAATTGGGGAAAAAGAAGAGAAAGAAAAGAGAAAAAAGAGAATGATAACAATGAGACAACATATTAACACATGATGTTGTCAAAACAGTATTTTGGAGAAAATTCTTATCAATAAAACCTTAAATCATTAAAATGGAGAAAGAACAAATCAATAAACTGGACATGCATCTAAAAAGACTAGAGAGAACTAATTGAATTTCCTAGAAATCAAAGCAGAGACTAATAAAATTGAAAGCAAAAAAAAGGAAGACAGTAGTAAAACTAGGAACTTGTTTGTGAGAAAAGCAATAAAAATAGCTAAATCATTGTTTGATTTTTAAAAAAAGAAAGAAGAAAACAAAATTATCAGTGTCAAAAATTATTTTAAATTTATTTTTATGTGTAATTGGAAAAATAAAATATTAAAGCTGAAATAAATTACATTTAAATTTAAAATATGCTTAAAATAAAAGGCAATCTGATCATTTCATTAGAAGGTTTATGATGAGGGAGTTGTAAATTTTACAATATTTCCTGGAAGGTGCAGAGACCAAAACTATATAATGCTATGAACTTCTCCTCAAATCCTAACTTCTGAAATATCACTGGTAAAAGGGAATACATTGTTATGCTTGATCACAGAGTTAAGAATTAGACCTCTGAGTAGAGGGTCTAAAGAAGCAGATCATACTTGACCTGAGGAAAGTTTTCTTAACTCTTAGTGCTGCAGAAAGATAAAATGAATCTCTTATTATAGTAGAGTATCTTCACTAAATCTCTGCAAGGCAGAGTTGGATGATAACTTGTCAGAAATTTTATAGAGAGGAATCTTAGTAAGTTATGAATTCCACTACAGATCATATGAGATTCCTTCCAAGGCTGAGATTCTGATTCTCTAAGATTCTATGATCAAAGGAAGCTGTAAAGAGGAGAAAAAAATAAAAAAAAAACCTTCCCAGCAAAGAGGTTTTGAAGAGAGTTTCAGGAACACCTGAATTACAATCCTCCTCAGACACTTACTGGCTATGTGATGCAAAACAAATCCCTTATATCCTCTTTGCTTCAGCTTCCTCATCTGTAATAACTCTAAGGCCAGCTCCAAATCTATAATCCTATGACTAGTCAATCCTTTCTTTTCATTGGCTTCCACCTTTGTAAATTAGTGGCAAAGGCATGCCAGCCTCCTCCCACTGTGCAGAGTTATTCTGTAGTTGTCAGTATTGCTTTTATTGAACATGCTGGAGGAGAAGTCATTAGCAATGATTGCATAGCTTTTCAATCCCTGTCCCCTCTCACTAACTCACTGTGGCTTCTTGAGTAAATGTTTCAACCTTTGAGGAAGAAACCACAGATCCAATATTGATAAATCTATTATCAGGGACTTTATTGATTGATCAGGAAATCATAAATTAACTCAAGTCAACCCCTTTCTGTCTGTTAAGAAAATAATAAGATGCATCTGTTGTCTGATTCCCCCTTCCTCCATGTTTATGTATCTTTCTGACTCACCTCAATTGTAGTAAGTCCAACCTAATTTAAAAAAATAGTTGTACTCCTTTCTTCCTTATTCTACTTACATATTCCTTTTATCTCTCCTTCTCATTCTTCTCTTCACATCCCCAGGACAAAATCAATCCAAGTCACTTTCCCTTTACTTCTTTTTCCCATCTCCCTCAATAATCTTGGAAGACAATATATTCCATCAAACATTGCTAAGTAGAAAACATTAACATAAAGTCATACAAAGAATCCCAGATTTAGAATTGGAAGGCCATCTAATTATCTGATCTCTTCATTTTATAGATGTTGAAAACTAATTCTAGAGAAGTGAGTTGAGTTACCTGGCATTAAAAAATGGTGGAGGCAGGACTGAAATCCAGGTTCTCTCTAGATAGTCTTCTATCCACTTTACCACACTACCTGTTGGAGTTAGAGAATCCAAATTCCAGCTTTGCCACTCACCTGCCCTAACCTCTCTGAATATGAGTCCTCTTCTGTAAAAAGAAAAGTCTGAACTGGATGACCTTCCGATTCTAAATCTAAGGACTGGGAATGACTTCAGATTAAGGACTTGCTGTATAAGAGCTCTAAAACCTATGGATTTAGGAGATTATAAGTCTTTTTGTTATAGACTGAAATGATAAATAATCTATACAAGATGCGGGTAAAGACCGATATTAAGCTGGGGCAGCTAGGTGGTGCAGTGGATAAAGCACTGGCCCTGGAGTCAGGAGTACCTGGGTTCAAATCCAGTCTCAAACACTTAATAATTACCTAACTGTGTGGCCTTGGGCAAGCCACTTAACCCCATTTGCCTTGCAAAAACCCTAAAAAAAATACTATTGAACTATATAATATCTGCATGGTAGGGGAGTGTTATATTTTGTGAAGACCTGGAGCTATTGCTAATTACCTATAGGTATCTTAGATACTTGCTACATCAGTTTCTTCTGTTAAATAAAGTAATTAGATTATATTCTAGGTTCCTTCCCAGCTCTAAAACTAAGATCCTTTCATCAATAACATAAAGGTTTAATAGCCCTAGAAAAAAAGAATAATTAAGTGGTAGATTATTTTTCTATTCATATTTCAAGTTTTTAAGTTGTTGATTTAAGTAAATCTTTTGCCAGAAGTGGTGCTACAGGAAAATGTTGCCCCCCCACACACATATTTTCCTGGCATGAAATATAAAATTTGCAAAATCTGAATGCCATTTATCCTTAGGTCACTGATGAGTGTAATCAAGGCAGAAACTAAATAATTAGATTTCTAGAACTGAGATGTAGACAGAAAGGTGATTTAAGAACATACTGCTTGTTTTTTCCTAGTCAGCCATATATAGTCATTAGTTATAGCAAGTTTTTATTAAAGGACTACTCTGTGGTAGGGATTCTTCTTAAGTACGTTATATGCAAAAGATGAAACAGTTCCAATTCTCAAGAACTTAACATATATGAAAGAGGTGGGGAGGGAAGAAAGACAGGGGAAGAAGAGAAGCAACCTATACATACATAGGTATATATACAATATGATGGGGGATGAGGAGAGACAATTTGGTAATATATAAATATATTGTAAAAACTAAATATCCTAATTTTAGTTGACTCATATGTCTGGGTGTGTGGTTGGCTTGCGTTTGTAATCAGATTTAATTTTTGTGTCATCATTAAATATAGCATGTAATACATGATAAATTAGAGATTAAGGGAAGATATATTTTTTGTTCTGGGGATCAGAAAAGACTTCATAAAGAAATCACTTTGACAGAGTTTTGACAGAAACTAGATGACTCAATGTATAGAGGGTTGAACCTGGAGTCAGGAAGCCAAGGTTCAAATCTGGTAACATTCACTTATTAGCTGAGTGACCTTAGGCAAGTCATTTAATCTCTGTTTGCCTTGGAGAAAACTAGGTGATTCAGTGGATAAAGTACTGGACTTGTTTTCAAAAAGATCTGGGTTTACCTTCAGCTTCACTCCTTGCTCTGTGATGTAGGGATGTCACTTAACCTCTGTTTGCCTAAATCCATTGGAGAAGGAAATCATAAACAACTCCATTATCTTTGCCAAAGATCATAACAACAATAAGGGATTTAATGAGGGAGAGGTGAGAGAGAAATAAATGCATTCTAGATTTGGGGGACAGCCAGGGTGAAGATGTGAGGGACTACCACATGGTCAATTTAACTGGACTGTGGAATACAGGAAGGAGAGTAATATAAAAATTGGAAAAGTAGGTGTGAACCAGGGTGAGAGGTGTTTCAAATCTAAATGAAAGTGCTTATATTTGGTCTTATAGAGATAGGCATTATGAAGTAATTACAGTTCATTGAGTAGGGGAGCAGCAGGATCAGTCTTGTTCTCAATGAATAAGCCTTTTTAGGTAGTCATTCAAAATTGTGTTCACAGATTTGACAGTCGATGAGTATGAATGTTTAAAATTATATTTTTATTTTTACTAGCCTCTAACTAATACTTAATATTTTCTTCAATCTGTTAGAAACCATTCTGAGAAAAAGTCTTAGGCTTTGCCAGACTGCCAAAGGGGCCCATGTTAAATATGTCTATAAAAATTGCTTCATAAAAATGGTAAGAACCTCTGCCATGATCTGTGCCAGGAAGTACAAAGACAAAAACTAAAAAGTGACTGCCCTCATAATGTTAATAAATGTGGACAGATAGAACCACCTAAGTACTCAATTTTAGAGCCATAGGACTTGAGTTTTTAACCTATATCTGATGCTGATTCCCTTTATGACAAAATAAATCATATATTCTCTCTAATACTTTTCATCTCTAAATCTATGATCCCACATGCACATGAATTCATAGAGAAAAAATAATTTTTAAAAATGCCTCAATTTTATAGGACAATTCTTTAATATGGCAAGATTTCATACTATTCCAGGGAATTAAATGTTTAGCATGCTTTAAGTCAGCAAATTGTTATTTGGAGAAGATTATGTTTCCTAGTGTTTTTTTGACTTAGAATCATGTGGTAGAGAGATATAATAAAATGAGGGCAAGGTAGCTATACACAAGTTTTACTTGATTGTTTGTGTGTATGTGTTTCTTTGTGTGTGTGTGTGTGTGTGTGTGTGTGGTAGGTTTAGTGTTTCTAGGCAGATTTAAATTTTGTCACACCATGAAATGTAGTGTTCAGTACATGAAATATTAATGTAATGCATAAATGTGCAATTCAAATCACCAAGGTTATGTAAACAAACAGGTATTGACTTGGGGAAATGGTCAGCCATTTTCAAGTGCCATTATGTGTTTCCCTGCACTCCAAAAAAAGAATAATTACATCTATTTAGACTCAGATTTGTTAATCCCTTTTTAGGAATACTCAAGAGACCAAAGAAGTTATGAAGGACCCAAACAGCTTGAAAATACAAGTATAGAGAATACTCTCTCAATGAGATGCTGAGTTTCATAATGAAGTATTATACAAATTAATACAGAAGCAGCTCACTAATGACATGAGTTTGTAGCTATTCTGCTTTCCTCGGTAATCTCCCCCTTCCACAGAAGTTTGAAATAGCAAGCCATCAAAGCACCGCCATCAAAAGTATGATTACAGTCAGAAGAGACCTGTTTCTGGAGAGGGTTTGTGTTCAGATCTTGCCTCTGATACACACCACATGTCATTGGTCAATAATAATGATGATCCTTGTCCTTCATTCTCAAAGAAGACCATGACATCAGGGATATGACTTGACATGTAATAATATGACAAGTAAGTAATGTGAGTGAGATCTGAACTCAGTTCCTCCTAACTTCAGGGCTGGGTACTTTATCCACTGGATTCCCTGGATGTCCAAACCTTGGTCAATAAGAAGAAGGGCTAATTTTAATACAGTGATTTAATTTTTACAAATTACTTTACATGTATATTATCTCAGCCTTCCTGACTCTGTTTCCTCATTGATAAAATGAAGGGAATGGTCTAAATAGACTTTGAGGTTTCTTCTGGCTCCAGATCTATTAATTACTATAATTTGATATGATTCACTCAATGTTATGGAAAGAATAAAGATAGCTTCAAATGGGTCTTTTCTACACTTCTTATAGAAACAACAAAATCCCAAAGTAGCTTTCAAAGCTTAGAAGATAGAAGTTAGCTGGTTCTAAAATGAGGAGAGATTGACAATAAGCTATTGGTTAAGTACTTTCCAAACACATTTGTAGCTCATGGATTATATCACTTGTTACTTGGTCCAATGTTTCAGAACACAAAATGGTTAGTTGAAAAAAAGTCAATGTGCCTCCTGAGCACCTTATTTACTTCCAGAGAATGTCTTAGGCTCTGGGGAAGACTACACAGTCCTCTATGTGCTACTTGAAGCTTCACAGAAAGGCCACTTGAAGGTTTCAGACCACACTACAAGCTTTTATGCCTGCTAAGTGGAATAGACAGGTATATGCTCAGTTTTCTATAAGTCTCTGAACTAATGTCCAGTGTAGCTGATTTTTAGAAGTGCTATTTTCCCTGAGTGTTTAGGAATTTTACCACGTACTAGGGTACTCCTAAGAATTCATAGGACTACAGTGCTCTTAATGGATCTCAAGAGTATTTCAGTGAGGAAAATTTTGTCTTGGATACCTTATTTCATGGGCTTAACTTTTTTTGGAGTGCTACTTTTTGGGTAGTAAGCATTTTATATTTGTGCTTTATGATTTGCCCCAATTCTGCTTGTTTGGATATTCAGTTCAACTGTTGGTTGATAGATAGAAGTGAAACAGATAACGCATATCTCTTCTTGGTTCTGGCACTTGAAAAAGGAACTGCTGCCTCCCCGGCTCTTTTTCTAGATGACCTGAGAAACAATCCCTGTTAATTTGAATAATTCAGACCAGTTGTCCTGGGAAGATGGTGGATGTAAAAGTAATCTGGTAGAGGAAATATAACATTCTTGAATACTTTGCAATATTGTTTTGATTGCTAATGCAAACAATGTACAGACTGCCTAGATGTGGGCTAAGAAGAGGCAAATGGTAATGTGTCACCTCAATTTATTTTGACTTGAAGACAGATACTGCCTTGAATGGTACTCAAATAGACCCTTAAGAAACTTCTCATGTGAGCTCATAATTTTGAGGACTGTTTATAAATGGATTATGCAACTTCCTATTCCAAGATGATGGAGTAAGGAAGAATGCTCTTAAGTCCTCCCAAATTCCCTTCAAACAACCTCAAAACCATCGCGGAATTGATCTAAGAGAAGGTAAGCAATGTAGAGGGGAAACAAGATCCAAGAGCATCAGTAGTAGCAAGCCTCATAGCAAGGGATCTAAAACAAAGCTCTAATTCTGAGGCAATTCACCAGTGAAATCCTGCCCTTCTGCAAACCTCAAAGCAAATGAACAGTCTGTGCAGTATAACAAGGTCCCACCTCATTGACCTCACTCCCCAGAACAAGTCAATAAAGAGGCCTTGACACCATTGTTGACCAGTACTGAATCCCCACTCCAGAAGTGATTAGCAACAAGAACCCATCCTTGGGGTCTGCAAGCAGAGAGATCCACAACAACCCAGCAGCAGAGATCCATCACTATTACAGGCCAGCAGCTAAACTCCATACATAATGGACGCCAACAAGGTCATCCTACCCCCCTTGTACAAGTCAGAAAGGAAGTCTAATCTTGAACAAAAACAAGCAACTAAGTCTGAAGCCCAATGAAAATCAGCAGGGAGACCCCGAGTCCTAGAACAAAAATCTTAGTAGACTGAAGGACAAGAACCCAACTCTTACAAAAAAAACACAAAGTCAAAACCCAGAAAGAATGGGCAAAGAAGAACAGCAACAAAAAAGAACTTGATTATAAAAAGTTACTATAGTGATAGGGAAGATCAATCATATAAAAAATGACCTGAAAGAAAAATGGAATTTGCTATCAGACCCAAAAAAAGAATTTCTTGAAGAGGTTTTTAAAACCAAATTAGAAAACTTTCACTTTTTAAAAATTTGTTTTGGTTTTTCTTTCTAATCCCCCCCTTTTTGTTCTGATTCTTCTTTTACCACATGACTAATACAGAAATATGTTTAATATGATTGGATGTGTATAACCTATAATCAGACTACTTCCTCTCAAGGGGATGAGGAAAGTAAGAGAGGGAGGTAGAAAAATGTAAAGCACAAAATGTTACATAAAAAGAATGTTGAAAACTATCTTTACATGTAATTAGAAAAAATAAAATCAAGATAAAAAACAAATTAGAGAAGAAAAATCTAAAAATAAATAAGAGTAAAGTAAGAGAATAGTATATGAAGAAATAATATCAGTGAAATAATTCCCTAAAAAATAGAATTGGCCAAATGGAAAAGAAAATAAATCTTTAAAAATTAGAATTGAGCAAGTGGAAACTAATGACTCTATGAGACAGCAAAATAACATAAAATTTTAAAAAGTAAAAAAAAATAGATTGTGAAATTTTATATAAAAACATATGACCTAGAAAATAGATCCAGGTGAGAAAATATAAGAATTATTGTAGCATCTGAAAACCATGATTTTAAAAAAAGCCTGGACAACATCTATCAAGAATTTATCAAAGAAAACTTCTCTGATATATTAGAAACAGTGAACAAAATAGACATTGAAAGAATCCACTGATCACCACCTAAAATAGATTCCAAAATGAAAACTCTCAGGAATATCATAGTCAAATTCAATAATTCAATGATCAATGATGTAAAACACTGAAAAGAAACAATTCAGATATCATGTAGCTATAGTGAAGATTACACAGGATTTAGCAGCTTCCACACTGAAGTACCTGAAGTCTTAGAATATGATATACTGGAAGACAAAGGAATTAGGATTACAGCCAAGCATCACCTACTCAGCAAAACTGAACATAATCGGGGCTGCTAGGTGATGAAGTGAATAGAGCACCGGCCTTGGAGTCAGAAGTACCTGGGTTAAAATCCGACCTCAGATACTTAATAATTACCTAGCTGTGTGGCCTTGGGCAAGCCACTTAACCCCATTACCATGAAAAAATAAAAAAAAAACTGAATATAATCTTTCAGGGGGAAAAAAAACATTTAACAAAATTGAGCACTTGTAAGTATTTCTAATTGAAAGACCAGAGTTGAATAAAAAAAAAAAAAACTGACCTCCAAGACTCAAAGGAAACAAAAAGGGAAATCAGAAAGAGAAAACAAAAAGTTTAATAAGGTTTCACTATCCCTATTTCTACAAGACAAGACAATATTTGTTACTCTTGGGAAATTTATTACTATAAGAGCAATTGCAAGGAGTACATATGGAATGATACCCAAAAGAACAAGATAAAGCGATGAGTAAGAAAATTTCACTGGAAGGAGAGGTAAATTACTGCACATAAAATAGTGATGAAAAGACTATTATAATGAAGGGTGAAATGAGAGGATGGTGGGTAAAATTTAAATCTTATTCTTAATTGTTTCAAAATTGTTTTTTAAAAAAAGAATAACCTATGCATTTAATTGGCTACAATAATCTCTCTTACTCTATTAAGAAGGAAAATCTAATGGGAATAATAGAAAAAGGACTGATAAAAGACATTTGGAGAAGGGAAGATATATTGGGGAAGGCAGTGATCTGAAGTAAGGCACTTCAGAAGTGGGAAAGGGTGAGATGTAAGAGATGGGGTGAATAAACAAAGGTGATATATTATGGAGAGAAATACACAGTAGATAACCATAACTATAAATGTAAATGGGATAAACTCACCCATAAATGGTATCAGAAAGCAGAATGTATTAAAAAACAGAATGTTAAAATATGTTATTTATAAGAAATACATGTGAACCAGAGAGATACTCACATGGTAAAAATAAAGGGTTGGAGTAGAATTTACTATATTTAAGCTGAAACAAAGAAATCAGGTTTTCAGATAAAACCAAACAAAAAAACTCCAATTAAAAGAGATAAGGAAGGAAATTATATCCTGCTGAAAGGTACCATAGAAAATGAAGTAATATCAATACCAAACATATGCCCCAAATAGTATAGTATCTAAAATTTTAAAAAGTTGAATGTGGCACAGGAGGAAATAGACACGAATACTATATCAATCTAACTAAAAGAATAAACAAGAAAGAAGTTAGGGAGTGAATAAAATTTTAGAAAATTTAGTTATGATAGATCTCTAGAGAAAACTGAATTGGAATGGAAAGAAATAGCAGCAGTATATGACACCTTCACAAAAATTAACCATGCATTAGTATATAAATACCTTACAACCAAATGCAGAAAATCAGAAATAGTAAAGGCATCCTTTCTATATCAATATTTATATATAATCAATAATGGATAATTTAAAGAGAGGTAGAAAATGAATTGGAAATTAAATAATTTATTTAAAAAATAAAAGGGACAAAGAACAAATTATAAAAACATTCAATTTCATTTTTAAAAAGTTAACATCAAAATTTATGGGATGCCGCTAAAGTAGTACTTAGGGGAACATGTATGTCTCTAATTGCTTACATCAATTAAACAGAGAAAAAGTAGATCAATGAATTAAGCATCAAGTAAAAAGAGTGGAAAAAAGGAAAAAAAAATTAAAATTGGAAAAAGTCAAACTGGAAATCCTGAAAATCAAAGAGGGCTTAATAAAATTGAAAGTAAGAAAACTATTGAACCAATAAATAACGCTAGAAGCTGGTTTATGGAAAAAAAAACTATAAAATATATAAGCTTTGGTGAATTTTATTTAAAAGGAAAGAAGAAAATCGAATTCCAAGTATCAAAAATGAAAGTCATGAATTCATTACTAGTGAAGAGGAAAATAAGATAATTGTTACAAAGTATTTTGCCCAATTATATGCTAATAAATTTGACAATTTAAATGAAAAGGATGAAGACCTACAAAAATGACATTTATCCAGATTAACAGAATACAATACTTAAATAACACTAGTTTAGAAAAAAGAAACTGAACAAGCCATCACTCAACTTCCTAAGAAAATATTCCCAGAACCAGATGGATTCACAAGCTAATTCTATCAAACATTTAAAGAACAATTAATCGCAATACAATATAAAGTACTTGGAAAAATAGGTAAATAAGGTGTCCTACCAGATTTTTTTATGACACAAAATATGGAGCTGATACCAAAGCCAGAATGAGCAAAAGCAAAGAAAGACAATTTTTCATAATGAATATTGAGGCAAAATTTTTAAATAAAATATTAGCAAAGAAGTTACAACAATATATCACAAAGATCATACACTATGACAAGATGAGATTTATATCAGCAACATATGATTGGCTCAATATTAGGATAATTATCAGCATAATTGACCAGATCAATAACAAAAAACAATATAAATATATTAGTATTTAAAAGATACAGAAAAACCTTTGATAAATTACTGCAATCATTCCTATCAAAAACAATAGAGAGCACAGGAATAAATGGAGCATATCTTAAAATGATAAGGAATATTTATCTAAAATCCATTAGCTGACATTATCTGTAATGGGAATAAACTAGAAGGCTTCCCAATACAATCAGAGAAAGCAAGGAAGCCAATTATCACATCTTTTATTTAATATTGTAATAGAAGTGGTAGCTGTAACAACAAGAGAAGAAAGAATTTAAAGGAATTAGAATACACAGTGAAGAAACATAACTTTTGCTCATGAAGATGCTATATAATATTAAGAAAATCCTTAGAGAATCAACTAAGAAATTACTAGAAATTATAAACAATTTGAACAAAGTAGGATACAAAAGAAATCCACAAAAAAAATCATCAACATTTCTATATATTATCAACAAAGTTTCAGTAGCAAGATATAGAAATAGAAATTGCTTTAAAATACAAAATATGAAATAATAAAGTAAATAATAAAATATGAAAATAATATAAAATAAGGAGTCTACCTACCCAGAAACTGTACAAACACAGTTATAAAATGCTTTTCGCCCAAATAAAGTCAGATCTAAATTATTGGGATAATATTAATTTTCCATAGGTAGACTGAGTCAATATATTAAAAATGACAATGCTAGTTAAATTAATCCATATATTTATAGCCATAACAATCAAACCATCAAAAATAGTTTGTGGAGCTAGAAAAAATAATAACAAAATTCATCTGGAAGAACAAAGACTCAAGGATGTCAAAGGAATCAATGGGGGGAAAAGGAACAGAAGTTGGTCTAGCCTTTCCAGGCTTCAAACTGTAATGTAAAGATGTCATCTGGTATTGGATAAGAAAGAGAATGGTGGATCAGTGTAATAGATTAAGTACAAATTACATTATAGTAAATGAACATAGTAATCTATAATGATAAATTTAAAGTTCCAAACTTTGGGGGTGGGGAACCTCATTTATAAGAACTGCTGGGAAAACTGGAAAACAGTACGGCAGAAGAGTATACACCGTCACACACTGTATACCAAAATAAGTTCAATATGGATACATAATTTATACATAAAGGGGGATGCCATAAACAAATTAAGAAAACATGGAATAATTTATCTGTTAGATTAATGGATAAGATAAGGATTTAGGACAAAGAAGATGCAGAGTATTATAAAAAATAAAATAAATAATTTTGATTATATAAAATTAAAAAGTTTTTGCACAAACAAAACCAATACCATCTAAATTATAAGGAAAGAAGAAATCTGGGAGCAGAACTGGGGCAGCAGCAATTTTGAAACAAATATCTCTGCTAAAGGCTTCATTTCTTAAATATTTAGAGAACTGAGCCAAATTTATTTAAAAAAAAGTACGTCATTCTTCAGTTGATAGTCAAAGAATATGAACAGACAGTTTTCAGAAGAGGAAATCAATTCTATCTAAAGTCATACAAGATAATGCTCTAAATCACTATTGATTACAAAGATGCAAAGTAAAACATATCTGAGGTACCTCCTCACACCTATCAGATTGCCTAATATGACAAAAGAGAAAAATGTATATTGGAGAGGATGTGGGAAATGGGGACACTAATACACTGTTGGTAGAATTGTGAACCGATTCGACCATTCTGGAGAGTAATTGGGACCTTTGCCCAAAGGACTATAAAAATACATATACTTTGATCCATCAGTATCAGTCTAGATTGATATCTTAAAGACATCCAGGGAAAAAAAAGCAAAAGAACCACGTGTAAAAAAATATTTATAGCAGCTCTTTTCGTGGAGTTTAAGTATACGAAATCAAGGGGATGTATACAGTACTTGGATAAAGAAGCTGTGGTATATTGGAAAATTATTGTGCAGTAAGAATTGACAAGCAGGATAATTTCAGAAAAACCTGTAAGTACTTATTTGAATTGAGATATAGTGAAGTGAAAAGAACCAAGAGAACACTGTACACTGTAATAGCACCATTGTCTTATAAATAACTAGGAGTGACAACTATGCTCAGCAATACAATGATCCAAGGCAATCCCAAAGGACTGATGATGAAACATACTATCTACCTCCAAATCTTGTTTGAAAGCAGACTGAAGTATGCTATTTACCCCTTTCATTAAATTTTTTTAATTCAGAATTACTTTTACATAATGATTTAATTGGACTTCCAGGGTGTAGTCAGGATGGTGGTATGAAGTTAACAAGCTCCCAGAGCCTTTTCCTACCAAAGATAGGGAAACCTCTACTCAGACATTCATATTATAGATCCCACCAAGAAAAAGAGAAGATTCAAAGAACTGCAGATATCATGGAGTATCTTCATTGAAGGTCTGTCTCTCTTTGGCAGAAAAGGGGAAGAAAAGTCCAGGAGGCAGGAGAGCAGGGAAAGCCAGGTCCTGACAGCTTAATAATAACAGAAGTCTCAGCAGCTGAATAGCAAGTCAGCAGAGAGGGCCTCAACCCCAAAGTTTGAAACCTGAAAACACGGAGTAAAGACAGGACTCGGCTGGGAACGATCCTCTGTTAAATCAGAACTTGGACATAAAGGAAGGGAAAAAAACCTCTGCAAAGGGAAGACCTGGACTGCATAGGCAACATCTTGACCAACAACAAGCCAGGGATCAGACCCCAGTCCCAGCAAAATAAAATCTTGGATCTATGCTCCATATATATACATATATATATATATATATATATATATATATATATATATATACATATGTATATGTATATATATATATATATAAATATATATCTAAATAGTCTATAAATTAGTCTCAAACACAAAAGCTCATCGAAGAGCTTAAAAAAAGAATTTAAAAGCCAAAGAGGAGAGGAGGAGAGGAAGGAGAAAAATGTAAAAAAAGAAATAAAAGTCATGAAGGAAAATTGTGAAAAGTTGACCAGAGAATTCAACATCTTTAAAAAGGAAACACAAAAGTGTGTGGGATAAAAATTCAATTAAAAACATATAGAGACTCCTCTGAACAAAAAAGAAAGTTTATTTTGGCTTTTATTGAGAAAATGGAACACTGCAAGTCTCACAAAGGTAGTGAAGGTCAAGGAGTTGCCTGGAATTCTAGATAGTCAAGCAAGATTATATGGCCTAAGAAAATTCCCTCCTTCTTCCTATAAGTCCCTCTCTGTTGACTCATTGGTTAGTCTTCAGAGTTACATTCTTTTTTTTTTTTAAGTATTTTGCAAGGCAACCAGGGTTAAGTGGCTTGCCCAAGGCCACACAGCTAGGTAATTATTAAGTGCCTGAGACTGGATTTGAACCCAGGTATTCCTGACTCCAGGGCCAGTGCTTTATCCACTACGCCACCTAGCCACCCCCAGAGTTACATTCTACTTGTGAACATCTACCCCAGCAATAAAGAAAAGAATAAAAGGTTTTTCATAAAATATTACCTCACCATTATCTTATTGAAGTAACAGTCTACTTATGATCAAACAAGAGGAGTCTTATGAGCTTTGTTGGAATACAAGGTTTTTCTCATAGGAACAGTCTACTGTTCTCCCAGTTAAGATAGTTTTAGCATCAAATAGGTTACTAACTAAAAATGCAAGAATCTATCCCCCCTCCCAACAGAATGAGGAAATAAGATATATTCCCACTTAGGTTTAAAAATCTAATATAATCCACAGTGAATGGGGCAGGGGGAGGGATGACTAGGAAAGGGTAAGATAAGGGAAGAAAGGACTAATAAAAGGAAAGGGAAGGTATAAGTGAAAATAAACTGAAATTTAAATTTTTAAAAGATAAACCAAAGGGGAAAGGTAGTAAAATTTTGGTGAGGAGGAGTAAGAGAAAAGGAAAGAGATAAAGATAAATGGAGAAAGAGAGCATAGAGGGAAATACAGAAGTAGTAATCTTAACTGTAAATGTGAATGGGATGAACTGTCCCATAAAATGGAAATGGATAGTAGAATGGATTAAAAATCAGAATCTTACAATATGATGTTTACAAGAAACACATTTGAATCAGAAAGATATATACAGCATAAAGGTAAAAGGTTGGAGCAAAATATATTATGCCTCGGCTGGAGTAAAAAACATCAGGGGTAGCAATTCTGATATCAGACAAAATAAAAGCAAAAATCAATCTCATTAAAAGAGATAATGAAGGAAACTACATCTTCTTAAAAGGCACCATTGGAAATGAAGCTATATCATTAATAAACATTTAATCACCTAGTGGGATACCTTCCAGATTCCTAGAGGAAAAGTTGAGTGAATTACAAGGAGAAATAGACAGAAAAACTTTAATAATGGGAGATATCTATCTCCCTCTCCCAGAACTACATAAATATAAGAAACAAAATAAACAAGAAGGAAGTTAAGAAGTTGAATGAAATCTCAGAACACTTAGATATGATAGACCTCTGGAGAAAACTTAACAGGGCCAGCAAATGATATATTTTTTCTCGGCAGTACATAGCACTTTCATCAAAACTGATCATGTACTAGGGCACAAATCCCTTAAAACCAAATGCAGAAAGGCAGAAATAATAAATACAAACTTCTCAGATCATGATGCAATAAAAATTACATGTAATAAAAGGATCAGGGAAAGATAAACCAATAACTAATTGGAAATTAAATAACTTTATCTTAAATAATGGGTGGATCAAAGAGCAAATAATAGAAATAGTGAGTAATTATATCCAAGAAAATGATAATAATGAGACATTATACCAAACTTTATGGGATACAACCAGGGAAGTTTTAAGGGATAACATTATATCTCTAACTGCCTCTATGAATAAAATAGAGAAAGATGATATCAATGAATTGGATATGAAACTAAAAAAGCTAGGAAAAAAACAAATTAAACATCTCCCAATTAAATACCAAACTAGAAATTCTGAAAATCAAGGGAAAAATTAATAAAATAGAAAGCAAAAAAGCCATTGGTCTCATAAATAAATGTAAGAATTAATTTCATGAAAAAGCTAATAAAATAGACAAGCCTCTGGTTAACCTGATTAAAAAAAGAGGGACAATAACAAAAAAACCAATATCAACAATGAAAAGGTGAACTAACCATCAATGCGGAGGAAATTAAAGAGTTAATTTGGAGCTACTTTGCCAAACTGTATGCCAATAATTTGGACAATTTGAATGAAATGGATGAATATTTCCAGAAATACAAACTGCCCATAACAGAAGAGAAAATAAATTACTCAAATAACTCTATTTCAGAAAAAAGAAACTGAAGAAACCATCAATATACTCCCTGATAATAAGTCTTCAGGTCCAGAAGAATGTACAAGTGAATTCTACCAAACATTTAAGGAACAATTAATTCCTATTCTACATGAACTATTTTTAAAAATAGGAGAGGAAGTTCTACAAAACTTCTTTTATGACACCAACATGGTGCTGATACCTAAACAAGGAAGAACAAAAACAAAGAAAATTATAGACCAATCTCCTTAATGAATATTGATGCAAAAATCATTAATAAAATTTTAGCAATGAGACTATAGCAAGTTATAACTAGGATAATTCATCAGGATCAGGTAGGATTTATACCAGGTAGGCAGGGATGGTTCAATATTAGGAAAAATAAACATAACTAAACATATCGATAGCAAAAACAACAGAAATGATATGATTATCTCAATAGATGCTGAAAAGGCCTTTGATAAAGGTCTTTGATAAAATTCAGCATCCATTCCTATTAAAATACTAGAAAGTTTGGGAATAAATGGATTTTGTCTTAAAATAATAAATAATACCTATCTAAAACCATCAACAAATATTATGTGTAATGGGAAAATTCAGGGCATTTCCAATAAAATCAGGGGTGAATCAAGAATGCCAATTATCATCATTATTAATCAACATATTATTAGAAATGCTAGCTATAGCAATAAAAGAAGAAAAAGAAATTGAAGGAATCAGCATTGGCAATGAGGAAGCAAAACTCACTCTTTCCAAATGATATGATGGTATACTTAGAGAAACTGAGAAAATCATCTAATAAACCCCTTGAAACAATTAACAAATTCAGTAAAGTAGCAGAGTATAAAATAAACCCACATAAATCATCAGCATATGTATGTATGTGTATGTATATATATATATATATATATATATATATATATATATATATTTATATACACAGCCCAAGAGCAAGAGGTATAAAGAGAAATTCCATTTAAAATAACTATAATAAGTAAATAAAATAACTATGGACTACATTAAATGCTTGGGAATCTGTCTCCCAAGATAAACCCAGAAACTGTATGAAAACCATCATCAAGCACTTCTCATCAAATAATGCCAGATCTAAATAACAGTAAAAATGCCAAATGCTCATGGTTAGGTAGAACTAATAAAATAAAAATGACAAATTCTCCCCAAATTACATTACTTATTCATTGCCATACCAATTAAACTACCAAATAACTACCTTACTGAGCTAGAAAAATAGTCACAAAATTCATGTGGAGCAACAAAAGGGCAAGATTAGCAAGGTAACTGATGAAAAAAATGTAAGGGAAGGTGGCCTACCTCTACCAGATCTATACTGTAAAGCAGAAGTCATTAAAACTGCCTGGTACTGATTTTTAAAAAAGTGTAATGGATCAGTGGATTAGGATAGGTTCAAAAGAAAATGCAGTAACCAACTTCAGCAGTCTACGATTTGACAAACTCAAAGATGGCAGCCTCTGGGATAAGAATTCACTATCTGAAAAAAAATTGTTGGGAAAACTGGAAAATAATATGGCAAAAACTTAGCATCTAGGCTTCCACATCTCACACTCCTTACCAAAATAAGGTCAAAATTGGTATAGGATTTATATACTTAGACATAAAAATTGATACCATAGATAAATTTATAGACCAAAAAAATATTCTATCTATCTGATCTATGGAATTTATGACCAAACAAGAATTAGAACACATTATAAACTGCAAAATGAATGATTTTGATTATATTAACTTAAAAAAGTTTTGCACTAATAAAATCAATGCTAACAAAATTAGAAGAAAAGCAGAAAACTGGGAAGCAATCTTCACAACCAAGAGCTCTGATAAAGATCTCATTTCTAAAATATATAGAGAACTGCATAAAATTTATAAGGTCACAAGACATTCTGCAACTGATAAATTTTCAAAGGATATGAGCAGTTTTCAAATGAAAAAATTAAAGCTATATATACCTACATATATATATATATATATATATATATATATATATATATATATAGAGAGAGAGAGAGAGAGAGAGAGAGAGAGAGAGAGAAAGAGAGAGAGAGATGATTAGCGATAGAGATAGAGATGGAGATAGAGGTGGAGATGGAGGTGCAGATGGAGATGGAGATGGAGATGGAGATGGAGATGGAGATGGAGATGGAGATGGAGATGGAGATGGAGATGAGATGAGATGGAGCTGTAGCTGGAGCCAGAGCTGGATATAAATATAGATGTAGATGAAGATAGATTAGATATAGATATAGATACAGATATAGATATAGATATAGACATAGACATAGACATAGATATAGATATAGATATAGATAGATGAAAAAATGTTCCAAATCATTATTGATTAGATAAATGCAAATGAAAATAACATTGAGGTATCATCTCACACCTATTAGATTTACCCAGATGAGAAAAAGGAACGATGATCAATGTTGGAGAGATTGTGGGAGAATTGCGACATTGATGCATTGCTGGTGGAGTTGTGAATGGATCGAACCTTTCTAAAGAGCAATAAAACTGTTCATATCCTTCAACCTAGCAATTCCAATTCTAGGACAATATTCAGAAGAAATTGTAAAAATGGAACAAGTTCTACATGTTCTAAAATATTAATAGAATCTCTTTTGTAGTGGCAAAGAATTGGAAATTGAGGGGATGCCTATTAATTGGGGAATGGCAAAACAAGCTTTGGTACATGAATACTATGGAATATTTTTGTTCTATAAGAAATCATAAATGGTTGGACTCTAGAGAAGCATGGAATGACTTACAGGATCTGATGCTAAGCGAAGGGAGTAGAGCCAAGATGACAATTTACACATCAACATTATGAGATGAACAACCTTGAGGGAAGCAGCCCCTCTTGGCCATCCATAGAGCTAGAACAGCCATATTTGATTATGACTATTATGGCCAGAGCAAGAGAAATAAAACAAATAATACACCAAAAAAACACCCCTACCGAATCTGATAAACACTTTATAAAAATTATCTCATGTATCTCTTTCCCTTAATCCTAATTCCTCATGCCCAAAATAACTAATTTGTAAATATGTTTAACAAAATATGTACATAAACTACTAATCTGACTGTTTCCAACTGATAGCAGGGGAATGGAAAGGAAGGTGGAGGGAAACTTTGGAACTTGGAAATATACATATTCAAATGGATGAAAACAAACAAATAAATAAATAAATAAGAAAAATTATTAATGTATAACCTATATCTGATTATTTGCATCTGGTGGAAGGTAAGAGAGGGAGGGAATGAAGAATTTGGAACTTGTTTTAGATATATACTATAAAAAAGCAGGACAATTCAGGGGAAAGAATACTGAATTTGGATTCAGAGTTCCAATTTAAGCTTCAATTCAAGTGCTTTTAATTATTTTTTTCTTGATATGAATAAATCTTTATAATTTGTCTCCGCTTCTACAATAAAATGTAATCTTCTTGAAGGCAGAGACTGTGTACATAGTACATAGCCTGGTGCACACAAAGTGCTTTAAAAATGAATATTGATTATTGAGTGAATGATGGGACTTGTCACTTAACTGCAATGTGCTTCAGTTTCTTCCAGTGAAAGGTTCAGAAGAGATTAGATGTGTCATATGTAGGGACTAAAAATTCCTGATTGCACCCAAATAGATAAAAATGGAATTATGAAACATTTAATAAAATATAACCAATCATTGATAATGTTAATATATGATTTTGGAAGTCAATATGTGACCCACAGATATCTTAATGTGCAATTTAATGATTTGTGTTAGTACTTGAATTTGACAACATTGAATTAAATGATCTCTAGGGTATTTTCTAGTTGTACATCTCTGAATCCTACAATATATCTATAATGAATTGTCCCAGAACAGAGTTTTACATATTTGATGAACCTCTCTGGGCCACAGTTACTGATCTGTGAAATGGAGATAATAATACTAATTCTGCCTTTAGAAAGAGTAGTCAGGAAGAAAGTGCTTTATGATGTTTTTGGAAATGTGAGCAGTTATTTATATAAAGCAACTAGATAGTACAATGGATAAGTGCTAGACAGGAGTCAGAATTGACCTAAGTTCAAATGTAGCATCAGTCACTTGCTAGTTCTGTGACTCTGAGTATATGAAGAGAAATTCCATTTAAAATAACTATGAAAAAAGTAAATAAAATAACTATAGACTACATTAAATACTTGGGAATCTGTCTCCTAAGATAAACCCAGAAACTGTATGAACACCATTATCAAGCAATTCTCACCAAATAATGCAAGATCTAAATAACAGTAAAAATGTCAAATGCTCATGGTTAGGTAGAACTAATAAAATAAAAATGATAAATTCTCCCCAAATTAAATTATTTATTCAGTGCCATACCATTTAAATTACCAAATAACTACTTTACTGAGCTAGAAAAATAGTAACAAAATTCATGTGGAGCAACAAAAGGGCAAGAATAGCAAGGGAACTGATAAAAAATGTAAGGAAAGGTGGCCTACCTCTACCAGATCTATACTGTAAAGCAGCAGTCATTAAAACTGCCTGGTACTGGTTTTAAAAAAAGTGTAATGGATCAGTGGATTAGATAGGTTCAAAAGAAAATGCAGTAACCAACTTCATCAGTCTATGATTTGACAAACCCAGATTTAACTTCTGCCTCAGCTTTCTTATCTGTAAAATGGGGATGAAAATACTATTTGATTCCTAAGATCTTATATGGATAAAAAGGAAATAAAAATTTGAAATGATTAGAATAGCTATTTATTTACCTATTATTTATAAATATATACTATAAGTATAAATAAGCATATACTATAAAATATGTTTTATAGATAGTAAATCAATGCCAACTCTAATTACTTTAAAATATTATTTCCTTTTTATTCTTACAAAAATCTTAGGAGAGAGGTTATATGTTATATAGCTTATATAGTAAAATCTTAAAATACTATATTATTTAATATATTATGTAATATGACAAAGTTTTCATTGTAGTTATTTCTAGAATTACTTTCCATTCTGTCTCACTACAAAAAATCTATTCAAGAGTCCTTCAATCAAATCTTTTATCAGCTGTTCACTCAAAGGACCACAGAATCCCCAAATTTTAGATTTAAAGGAACCTCCCCTCTCATCTAGTACAGTCCATACTTGAAAAAGAATTTTTACTACAACACACCCAAGCAGTAACCATTCCGACATTGCTTGAAGACCTCTATAGTTAAATCTTGATTAGTGTAAATAATGAATTCCCTTAAGTGGTTATATATTTTAATTCATTCCATTTGAAGTTATAATTATGCAACATTTGGTCCTTGGTTTCCAGTCCAATAGTGATATGTAGAATGAATTTGAATAATGTGACCACTGCAGGGGGGGGGGTGTATTCATTATTATCACTAATCAGAACCTAGCTGTAATTAGAGGGAACCCATTCCCTTAGAAGGCAGTGTGTTCCATAATTAAATAACTTTAAGAGTGATGAAGCATTTCCTTACTTCAAAACTGAATTTGCCCCTTAGTAATTTTCATCCATTGTGCCTAGGTTGGTCCAAATGCAATACGTTTAAGCCCATATGATAAATCTGCTTTAATGGTTGAAGATGTAAAAGAATAATAATTTAATCTCAACTTTAGAACTGAAAATGGCTCCTCATGGTGGGGGAGATTGATGGTTCACCACCCTATAGAAATTCATGACTTCTTTCTTTACTGGTACACAAACTCCTCTTAGAATTGATATTAATTGGCTCAGCTAAGTGGTGCAGTGGGTAGAACACCAACCCTGGAGGCAGGAGGAATTGAGTTCAAATCCAGCCTCAGACATTTGATAGTAGCTGGATGACCTTGGGCGAGTCATTTAACCCCACTGTCTCATAAAAATAGACAAACAATAAAAAAGAATTGGTATTAATTTAAAAAACAAAACACTGTGAAGGTCAACGAAAGACCAGTATACCAAATGTTATCATAATGTTTTCTGTAACATTTTATCTGTAATTATGGAACAAGCAACAATACTTGCATGTCTTTTACTTCCTATTTTTTATAACTTACAAAGTCTCCTAATTACAAAGGATTGAATTAATTTAGATTAACTGGAAGAATTTAATGACCTCTTTTTTTGAAAGAGAAGTCAGAAATTAAAGCTGAAAATTGGTCATAAAGATCAAGCATGGACAAAGTTGATGTCTAGCACTTTGGAAGACAATTTCTATTCAATTAAAATGCTTTCAACAAATTCTTCTGTGAAATGTCCCATCTTTGTACTTTTGTTGGTTAGAGTAGTTTTTTCTCACTGAACTGCATATCAATGTGACTGTATATAGCTGGAGAACTTTTCACCTAAAGGCATCAAAGGATCTCATCACACAAACACAGGCAAAAAGATGCCCCATCTGGGGAAAAAAAAGCTATCCTTGCTTTAGTTCTTTTCATTCTGTCACCAGTTCATCTTTCCAATCCCAATATCAAATGACCTCTTGGGAGAAATGTGGTCTAGCTATGAGCCAAGACATCAGGAGCCAGACACTCTTAGCTTCTATTCTTAGCGCTGACATACAGACTCCCTCTGTGGCCTTGGATACTCACTTAAGTTCTCTGCCTTCATTCATTGTGAGGTCTGAGATGAGTATCATGATACCTGCTGAAGGAGGAATGGAGATATGATATAAAGAAGAAAAAAAACAACACTCAGTACACTAAGCACCATTTCACTTCTGCTGTTCTGTTACTACTTATTATATTGGGCAAAGTAAAAATGTTAGGAACAGACTCTTGGAATCTTCAGCAAATAGTTGACAAAGATATCTATGAGCATGAGGGCTACTTGTGGTCACCATCATGTAGAAAACAGAATTAGAACCAATGAATAAGAAGTTCCAGGGAGGTTGATTTTGGTTCACTAGAATCATTTTTTAGTAAAGAGAATAGCAAAGTAGTAAATCTCATCACTGATGGTGTTCTCGCAGAAAGTAGATGACTACCCTTATTGGATATTGCAGAAGATATCCCTGTATTGAGATGGCATGAGGGGGTAACTACATTATTTTGGCAATCCATTCTAATTCAGGCCAAGAAGTTCTTACCAAACAAACACTTTAGTGAAACAAGACCTGTGAAATGAACAATACTATGTCTAGGGAAAATACAAAAGACAAGTAAGACATGGCATTTCAGAAACCAACCAGCACCTTTTTGGGAATCAAGATGGAAAGGATGGCTAGACATAAGTTTATCTGGAAATAATTTAGGAGAGATTTATAAGACTATAATTTCAATATGAACCAACAAGTTGAAGTCATAGTTAATATAGTCTTCAAATCACTGCTGTTCCTGCTGCAAAGCTACTACCACTACTAACTACTACTACTACTACTACTACTACTACTATTATCACTTCTACTACTACCATCACTACCACTACTACTAATACTACCACCACTATTACAACAATTAATACCACCACTATTATCTCTACTACAACCATCACCACCACAACTTACTACTGCTACTACTACTACTGATCTTGATCATTATCATTAAATTACTAGTAATAATAAACACATATAGCTAACACCAAAAAAGTAAAATAACAAACAAAAATAATGAAGTAAGAACTTCAATTCCGTTGTGTTCTTCCTTAATCTGACAATTGTATTGATACCATATTTGGGAAAGAAAAGATATTGATAAACTGAATATTTCAAGCAATCAGGATAGTGAAGGACTTTGAATTCTTGCCCTCAGTTGAAGCCACTATAGGGATGCTTAGTCTAGAGAAGAGAAGATTTGGGGGGGGGGGAGGAGAATGGTGTCATGATGGTTGTCTTTATAGACTTTTAGGTATATTAAGTGGAAAAGAAACTTACTCTATTTGACTCAGTGGGAAGAACTAGGAGCAAGGGATAAAAAGTCCTAAGAGGTGAATCTAGATTAGATATAAAACAATTCCATTGACTAATAAAGATATAAAAAAAAGTGAAATAAGGTGCCACCAAAGGTAATAAGTTCTCCTTAATGTACATTTTCAAAGACAATTAAATTGACCACTTTTCAGGTATTTTGTTTTTTTTTTCTATTAGGGTTTGGAATATATGACCAGTGAGTTCTCTTTCAACTTTGAAATTCTGTGATTCTATTTAAAAAAAAAAGAAAACTAATCTGGGAAAATAAAAACAATAGAAATCAAGTCCTAAATCTATTTTTTAAAGGCAGTGTGGTTAAGTGACCTGCCCAAGGTTACGCAGCTGGGTAATTATTGTGTTTGAGGTCAAATTTGAACTCAGGTCCTCCTGACTCCAGGGCTAGTGCTCTATTCACTGTGCCACCTAGATGCCTCATTAAGTCCTAAATCTATATCGTAAATTCCATTATTTCTATAATGTCTCATATCATCCTCCCCATTCCCAAAGAAGTTGTCTGAATTCTGCCATAGCTGATAACAACATTGTTTCTCCAAACTCAACAGTCGTGAGAACAAGTGCATCCATGGAAACTGGGATTGCTGCAAGAAAAGTTGGGTTTTGTTCTTTTTAATAATTTCCTCTCAGTGATACACAGTAGAATTGGCAGGCCTGTCAGGGCATGCAGCATAGACACAGTATGGTAGCACTCCTCAATGAGTAAATCCCCATGTAACTCCAATTTATATTTAAATTACATGAAAAATTCATGTGTTGCATGAAGGCAACTTCACACCATTATCATCACAGAGTCCCCTGCTAGTGGCAATGGGTCCCTCCCAGGGCGATTGGAAAAGGGAGGCAGATCTCCCAAAACACAGAGTTCTGATAGTATTACAATAGTCAGTCATTACCAAAACTATACTCAGTGCTACTTCACAAATAGAACACTGGCTGGCAAAAAAGTGAATGTTTGCATTTCTAGTAGTATTTCATCCAACTATTCCAACAGTTTTACTTCCAGAGCAAACCTAAATTGTTTGGTAAGACTCAGTCTATATGTAATTCCACGATTATTATTTATGTTCATAGACTCAACAAACTGACCAATGGCCATTTACTGACTCCTTATTACATGAAATTTTTCTAACATGCCTTAAAATTCACTCTGTTTTGACCAATCTTTATTGAGTGGTTACTAGACACCTTTAGACATTCACATACGAAGAAATGACAATTATTGTCCTAGAGATACAATCTAGTAAGGTTAATCACAAATCAACTATCATAAAAGCAGAGTATCTTAAACACCATATAAAGCAATATGTTATATGGCTTAGAAGCAAGAGGTTATGGAAGAGGTTAAGTTTGAGAGAGAATTCATATCTGGTTGAATCATGGAAAGATTCAGGGGAGACATGTTGTTTGTTCTAAGCCTTCCAAGAAGCAAAGCACAGTTGTGTTCATGAAAAAAAGTGAATTCATTTTAAATAAGATGTAGGGTATCTGAGATCAATGACACAATAGGGGACAGAGGTGGGCTGAAGAATAGCAGAAGCACATAGAAAGGAGCTTTGCTGGTGGTGGGAGAACAGGAACTCTCCCTGGGAAGGAATATTAACATGGCTTCTCCTCAAGGTGACAGAAAAACTTTGCTTTATCTTATCTTCAATTGAGGGCTATAACTATCAAGCAATGATCAGTGGCATTTTCCTTGAAACATGTCCTTGCTCCCTAGGACAGCTCCATCCCTCAAATTAATTTTCCCTTATTGCAGTTCCACTTAATAATGACTCTACCTATCAAGGAATATGATAAGAGAACTACATATACATATTAGGACAAATGCTTGAAGATCTTGAATCACAGGCTCTAAGAAATAGGGAACCCTTTATAATTTTTAGAACTATGCTTTAAAAAATTAGATAGTAGTAGATAGGATAGCTTGTATTGGAGAAAGCTGGGAAGCAGAGAAGAGTAGAACATTGCTATAGGCTAGGCAAGAGGTAATAAAAGTCTGAATGAAAATGGTGATGCTGAGCAAAGAAATAAGGGGTAAATGAGTGATATTGTAGAGGCAGAAAAAATAGGATGTATAATAATAAATAGAATAAATAGGAGTAAATTTGTGTGGTGGATAGACGAAGGAATCCAAGATTGCTCCAAAGCTTCAAAGTTGGTAAAAATGAAAATTAAGCCTTCTGTGTCATGACAGAAACAATTATATTACAGAGAGAGAGATCTAATATTTTTTTTAAACAAGCAGATGCAACAATGGCAAAGGCAGAGCTGTGTGGTTTCAGCAATGGTAGCACACTGGTATGTTTTGACATCATTTATATTCTCTATGGTAGCACAGTTAAATGGAGTAAAGTATATTCCCAACAATTGTCAGCATGGGAAAAAATGCATTTATAAAGCTTTTTTTTTAATTGCTCGATATTTGAGAGTTATATCTGAAGTAAAATTTAAATATATGATATACATTTTAACATCTCTTACATTTCTTACAGCTTAGGCTAAATTATTATTTTTTTTCATCCACAATTGCTCCAGAGGAAAGCTCAACTTCAAGGAGATTTGAAGAGAATGTAATATCCATGAAATCTCACTTTTAAAAAGAAAACTGATTGAAACAAGACTAATTTTAAAATGGAAGTTATTTCTAGCATAATGAAATCTTATTCATTTAACAACAATCAGCTTGAGTTTTTATTGAATAAAGTTTAGCAAACTCAAAATGTCTGAAGAAAATAGAAATAAATTAACTCTGTGACCTTGAGATCACCACTGAATTTCTTTCAGCCTGTTTCTTTATCTGGATAGGGATGATCTACAAAGTCCCAACCTATTTCAATATTCTATGATTCATTGACCAATATTAAAAGTATATTTTAGACCAAGAGTATATAGATTCAGAGTGGAAAGGCACTTCAGAAATCCCCTGGTCCAACAAACACATTTTACAGAGATGAATTGACTTGTCTGACTTTTGTACTGGCTTTAAAGGGCAATGTCAGGATTCAATCTCAGGCTAAATGACTCCAAGTTGTCACCCTGACTCCATTATACCATCACAATCAACATCACAGGAGGAGAGTGGTTTGCCATAAAATTGAATACTATGTTTGTGATATTCATTATTCGTTTATATCCATAAAAACACAATTTGAATCTTCCTCTTTCATGAAACTTGTCCTTGTCTTTACGGGTCTCACAGTGATATCCTGTTTTCCCCCCAATATTTTCTAAAAACACTAATTACATATTCAGGCTGTAAAGAGTTAAACAGATAATTCATCAGTGGAGTGTTGTGAAAAATTTCAATTCAATTCAACAAACATTTATTGTCTAATGAATGTCTAGATGCTGTACTATAAGATGAAGAAAAAATTGGAATCCTTCATATCAAGGAGCTTAAAAGTTTGCATGGGGCAAGGGGAGTGAGGAAGGGAAGGAACTTATAAATGTAAATAAAAAGCAAATATATGCCAAATAAATATGTACTGCATTTACAATGAGTAGACCCTTTGTCAGACTCCTGGCTCCAAAACTTAACTGCCTAGTTTTTTTGTTGTTTTTGTTTATTTTATTTTCCTTTCCCAATTTAGAACAGTGCCTGGTATATGGTAGGCACTTAATAAATGCTTACTATCTGACAAAATCTTAGTTTTATTAGATCTAAAAGGGGGGGATATTTGTACAATCTGCCTCTCAAGGTTTTAAGGAAAGTCCTTTATAAACCAGAAAATGTCACAATTGATTTTTCATGATTCCATTTTGGGATTTTCTTGGTGGGTGACTTGCCATTTTCTTCTCCAACTCATTTTATAAATGGAGAATTGTGACAAACAGGTTTGAGTGACTTGCCCAGAGTCACACAGCTATTATCTGAACTTCAAGTTCTTCCTGACTTCTGGGCCCATGCTGCTTCTATTACACCATCTAACTGGTTGCCTACTATATGCCACACATTAATTACTATTTTTTTTTTTTTAGTTTTTGCAAGGCAATTGGGTTTGGTGATTTGCCCAAGATCACACAGCTAGGTAATTATTAAGTGTCTGAAGTCACATTTGAATTCAGGTCCTCCTGACTCCAAGGCTAGTGTGCCACCTAGCTGCACTGACACACATTAATTAAATGTTTACTGTATAATAGGCACTGAGCTCTAGGAATATAAGGACAAAAGAAAGATAGTAATATTATAAGCTAAATAGTTAAAATTATATATATATATATATATATATATATATATATATATATATATATATATAAACAAATTATAGTTCATATTTGCGTAATGAGGGTGATCAGGTGACTCTTCCCCCCACCAAATTTTTGGACTAAGGTGTTTCCCATGCAGCTGGGTCTGCCCCTAACTGCTTCTATTGAACCCCTTCTTGCTAAACTAGCTTAGAGTCCATTAATAAAATGGGTGAGGGTGAATATTTATCTGTAAAATTCCAGTTCATCAGATTGGGTGGGTGAAAGCAGGAGAGTTCTGCCATTCCCCTTGATTTGAAATCAGGAAGATGAGTTTTCCTGTCTCCAGGCAAATTTCACTGCCTAGCTGTCCACGGGATATACCATAGATATATACATCTCCAATTTCCATATGAGAAGACTAAGATCCACAGAAAATAAATGATTTGCCTATGAGCAAACAACTAGTGTAATGGAATTTGAACCCAGGTCTTCCTATAATAAAAAATCACATTTCCAATACTCAGCTTTTTTGGTTTGTTTTTTGGACTTTCTTGCAATCAAATCTCTTTTCTGTCTTTGTCCAACACAATCAATCTGCCAAATTTTAAGGAAGCTGCCTTGTGAATTTGAATGAAAGGTAAAAATGGATTTTCTCTCCAAGTATGCCACTTTTTCCTTACATCTTCAGCAAATTAAAGGGGAAAAACCTCAATTTGGCCATTTTTTCCCATGATGACCAACTTACTGTTTGACCTTGAGCAAGTTATTTGCCATCTCTGAACCTCAACTTCATCTGTAAAATAAGTGAGTTGTATCAGATGTCCTCTTAGGCCCTTTTCAGTTCTATTATTTCTGATTTTATAAGACTGCTATGTTATATGTTGATTCTCATTATGTCAGCCCAACGTCCATCTAACCTGACTTCAAATTTTCCTTATCTTTAAAATGAAGGGACGAGTCTAGCTAATCTCCAAAGTTCGTTCTACTTTCTCAACTTGTGTGATCATATGAGGCTCAGGAAATAGTTTTTGTTGCCCCACCAAAAAAAAAATTCTTCAAGGTTTAGTGTCATTCACTGGATTTTACTGTCTTATTACTCATCTCAACAGTATGACTAAATTTGGGCAAAAATTCCGGAAGACAAAATTCGAAGTCAATATCTTTCTATTGGGATCACTTCCTCCTCACATCTTATTTCCTTGAGATACTCAAATTTCTCTGTTGGTATTGAATGCCCAGAGTCACAGTTTCTCTTTTTCTAACTCCCTTTCTTTTTGTTTCATTAACAAGTGCTGTATCACATTCCCTAAGGTATCTTCTCTCTGCTATGTGAAAACTAGCTAATTTTTTGTATAGCCAAGACATTTAAGCTACTGAATTATTGAAAGGGGATTAAACTCCAACCTTCTATAAAGTACTTTTATAAAATGCAAAGGCTAATCTCTGAAAAGTATTTGAAGTCATCTGATCCAAAACCTCTGCTCAATTCAGGCATCTTTTCCATGAAATCATACAGCTTCTGGCCCTTTCCAGGGATGGGGAGCTCCCTATGTTACAAAGTAGATCCATTTTATAGCTCCCTATTTTACAAAGTGGATCCATTTAAGAGCAATGCTTATTGCTGCTAGGTTCTTCCTTATATTTAACAAAAACTTGCCTCCATGTATCTTCCACTATTCAGTTCTGTCCTCTAAAGCTACACAAAACCAATCTAATTTTCCTTTCATGTAATAGTTCTTGAAATTGTTGCCAACTCTCTCATACATGCCCACCATTCTCAATCATTCCATAAGCTCTTGGGTGATGTGTTCCCAGTTAGAGTAATCATTCACCCCTCCAATATGGAAGCTGATAGGTGGTCAAAATCGTCCCATTCAGCTGTATAGCATCTGATAAGACTCTTGCACCACTAACTTGATATCACTGCATAGGAAGGAACAAAAATCAGGAGGATCATATTTGTAGGATTCTTAGTACCAGTTGAAGGAATGAACCTCTACTCAGCTTCTGTACCCATTTTATCCAAGCTTCCACAAATTGAGCCTTTGTTCCTTAATTACAAGGGAATCAAACTTGAACATGCCCCAAAATACTCTTAATAACTCATACATATTGCAAGGTTATCTCATATCCAATGACACATTACTACTTTTTCCATACATTTAAATGGTCCAATCAAAATGCCAATTCTTCATCCATGCTATAGTCTACAAATATGCTGTATTCCACTCTCAACAGATACCACTACAAAACTCAGGTACATACCAAAAATATCTATATTATAATGGTGTTTTGGTGGATAGTTCTATTCAGGTGTGGAACCAAGTTGTTGGAAAAGGAAGCAGCGGAGTTCTCTCAAAATTCTCCTTCATATAACCTTAAAATAATACCTCAAAATCTGGAGTGGCAGAGTCAATAAAAGGTCAAGGTGAAACGTTCTATCAGACTATGACACCTTGAAAAGTCAGAAAAAGAGATCTGTGACATGGGGGTGCAGATTAACTTGGAGCCCTTGTTGATATAATATCAATGATGGAACTAGGCAATGACAATAGAAGAAACAGCAGTTTCAGGAACTAGAAAGCTGGAGATAGCAATGGGATCTGGTAAATGGTCAGAAAGAGATTTCAAAGACCTCTATGTGAGGACCGGATGCAGATCTGGACATTGGTAGTTGCACTACCTATACCAATTTTCTGGGTCACAGTTCAAGGTGAGAGAGGAGCATTTTTGGGTAAAAGCCCTAAGGAACAGAATCACTTCTAATCCCAGGGGAACAGGAATTCTGATGGAACTCAGGGACCTTGAGAAGCAGTATCATTTCCACTCTCAAGGAATCAAGATCCCTGTTGAGCAATATCATAGTCAGTCCCAAGGGAATTAAAAAAGAGTATTGATTACAATCCTGAGGGATCAGACATACATTCTGAATAAGGACCAGAATGCAGACCAGTATAGTAATGACCACACCTTTCCTCAGATTACCATCATGAAGCCCTAAAACCTTCCATACCCCTCTAAAAAGAGTAGTGCAAAAAAGCCTAATATTAGGATAGTAGTCCTCCTCACATCTGCTCTAGTAACAGAACTCAACTTTAACAGAAGAAAAAGATGTCAAAATGGGCAAACTATAACAACAATAATAAAATAGCCTGACCATAAGAAGTTACTAGGGGAATAGAAAAAAAATCAAAACACAAACTCAGAAGACTAGAAAGTCAAAACAACTACAAGCCAAGACTCCAAGAAAAATGTGAATTGGATACAAGCCCAATATGAATACCCCCAAAAATGCTTTGCAAAGTCAAATATGAGTGTCACAGGAAAAAATAGGTAGAGAAATGAAAATTAAGGAAGAAAATTATGAAAAAATAATTAAGCACTTGGTAAAGAAATACAAAAACACCAAAGAAATTACCTTAAAAATAGCTGGTCAAATGAAAGTGACTTACAAAAGTTCACTGAAGGAAAAAATACACTAAAAATTAGAATTATGCAAATGGAAGCCAATGACTTTATGAGATAGTAAAAATAATTTTAATAGTCCAAATAAAACAATAACTGACATAAAAATAGATAGGATAATTTTAAGAATTATTATTCAAGGAGCGGCTAGGTGGCTCAGTGGATAGAGCACCGGCCTTGGAGTCAGGAGTACCTGAGTTCAAATCTGGCCTCACACACTTAATAATTACCTAGCCGTGTGGTCTTGGGCAAGCCACTTAATCCCATTGCCTTGCAAAAAAAAAAGAATTATTATTCAATTTGAAAGCCACAATCAAAGAAAGAGCTGTCATCATATTTCAAAAAAATTATCAATGAAAACTGCCCCGATATTCAAGAGCCAGAAGACAAAATAGAAGTTGATAGAAACTATTGATCATCATTTGAAAGAGATAACAAACTGAAAACTCTCAGGAATATTATAGCCAAATTCCAGAACTCCCTGATCAAAGCAAAAATTATTCAAGCAACTATAAAGAAACCATTCAAATACTGTGGAGTCACAGTCAAAATCACACAAGATTTAGTAGCTACCATATCAAAGGGGGGGGTGTTGGAATATAATATTATGGAAGGCAAAAGACCTAAGATTACAAGCAAGAAGGTTCAATACAGCAAAATTGAGTAAAATTATTGGGGGGGGCAGTAATAGTTAATGAAATAGAGAGCTTTCAAGTATTTCTAATGAAAATAATAGAGCTGAATACAAAATTTAATTTTCAACTAAAGACTCAAGAAAAGCACAAAAAGATAGACTTGAAAGAGAAATCATAACAGAATTAGTCAAATTAAACTTTATATTTCTCTATAGAAAAATGATACCTATAAATGTCTAATAAATTTATCATTATTAGGACAGTGTAGATGGATTCTACATGAGAAGAGAATATAGGAGTGAGTTAATTATGTTGGGATGATGTACAAAGGAAAGGGTAAGAAAGAGGGATGCACAGGAAGAAAAGCAAAGGGAAAAGCAGAAAGGAGAATAATTATCTCATTTAAAGAGGTTCATAAGGAGGACCTTTTATAGTGGAGGGGGAAATTATCACCATCAGTAACAGAACCAAAAAAATGCATACGATTATATGAAAAGATGCAGGAAAACGTTTTTGACAAGTACATTATCCATTCCTATTAAAACTATAAAGCATAGGAATAAATGAAGTCTTTACTTAAACTTTAACATGATAAGTAATATCTATCTAAATTTATATTATATATATATATATATATATATATATATAGCATTATCTATATCAAGAATAAACTTGAAGCCTTCTTGATAAGATCAGAGGAGAAGCAAGGATGTCCATTATCACCACTATTATTCAATATTGTGCTAGAAATGCTAGCTATAGCAATGCAACAAGAAAAAGAAGTTGACAAAATACAAATAGGCAAAAACGAAATATAACTATCATTCTTTGCAGAGAATATGATGGTAAACTTAGAGAACTCAATAATTAAAAAAAACAAGTTGAAACAACTTTTGCAATAATACACAATATAGCATGAACCAACATAAGTTATCCAAATTTCTATATACCACCAACAAAACTCAGCAGGAAAATACAGATTAAATTCCATTCAAATTAACTAATGACAATATAATATACTTGGGTGCTAACCTGACAATACAAACCAAAGGACAACATGAATACAATTGCAAAATAAATTTCAAACAAAAAAACTAAAGATTTAAATGTAATATCTAAAATATGATATAAAAGTTGAAAATATTAATTGTTCCTGGGAAGACCAAGTCAGTAAAATAAAAAGTACAATTATATCAAAATTAATCTACTTATTCTGTTACATACCAAAGTATCCAAAAATTGTTTGATAAAACTAGGAAAAAAAATAATAAAATTCATCTAGAATAACAAAAGATCAAGAATATCAAAGGAATCAATGGAAAAATAATGTGAAGGAAGGTAACCTGAGAGTAACCAAATTTCAAGCTATATTACAAAGTGGTAATCATGAAAATTATCTGTACTTATTAAGAAATAGAGTGGTGGAACCCAAAACATAGCAGTAAATTATCAAATCAATCTATTGTCTGATAAATCCAAAGTTTCAAAATTTTAGGATAAGAACTCATAATTTGACAAAAATCTCTGGGAAAATTGAAAAATTAGGAAGATATTGATCATATATATACCAATAAGAGCAAAATTTAATAAATTTTTTACACATAAAAGGTGATATCAAAAGGAAAAAGGAGGAAATTGCATCAAGTTAATCAGGGAACTGAATAAAATATACAAACAATAAGAGCCATTCTCCAACTGAAAAATGTTCAAATTATATGAACAAGACAGTTTCCAGAGGAAGAATCAAAGATATCAGCAGTCATATAAGAATACTCTAAATCATTACTGATTAGAGAAATGTAAATTAACCTTGAGATTCCACCTCACACCATCAGATTGGCTAAAATGACAGAGAAGAAAAGCGATAAATGCTAGAGGAGATACAGAAAAATATTCATTATTGATAGAGCTGTGAACTAGTCCAACCATTCTGGAGAACAATCTGAAACTAGATCTAAAGCACTGTAAAACTACATATACTTTGATCCAGTAATATACTACTACTAATATCCCAAAGATTTTCAAAGAAAAGAAGAAAGGATCTATTTCTACAAAAATATTTCTAGTAGTAAAGAATTATAAAAAGATCGCTCATCAATTGGGGAATAGCTGAACAAATTGTGGTCTATCATTGTGGGAATACTACTATTGTGCTATAATAAATGACAAGCAGGATGGTTTGAGAAAAACTTAGAAAACTTATATATCTTTCAGAGAAGGTTCTCTCACCACCATTGCAGCCTTGTCTCTTGTAATCCCCTAGAAATTCCAGTAGATTTTGAGAATTGTTAACACTAACATTGATGGACAACAGAAAATAGTTTTTGCCATCACAGCCATCAAGGGTGGAGGTCAAAGATATGCTCATGTAATACTGAGGAAAGGACACTGACATCACCAAGAGGCCTGGTGAGCTCACTGAAGATGAGGGGGAGCTGGAGTGAGTGATCACCATCATGGAGAATCCACATCAATACAGAATTCCAGACTAGTTCTTTAACAGGCAGAAGGAAGAAAAAGATGAAAAACATAGCCAGGTTCTGATCAAAAGTCTGGACAATAAGCTGTGTGAGGATCTAGAGTGATTGAAGAAGAATTGAGCACATCATGGGCTTAGGAACTTCTGGGGTCTCTGAGTCTAAGGCTGGCACACCAAGAAGACAGTTTGCAGGTGTCGGATGCATTGTAGGTGTTTCCAAAAAGAGATAAGCATCTTCACTGGCCTTGTCTATTAATAAAAAGTTTATATAAAAAAGACATAAACTCAAGCAAAATGAAGTGAGAAAAACAAGGAAAATATTATACACAATGGCAGCAATATTGTATTGATGATCAGCTGTGAAACTCTTAGCAACTCTGATCAAGACAATGATCCAAGAAAATTCTGAAGGACCCATAATGAAAATGCTGTCTAACTCTAGAGAAAGAACTGATGAACTCTAAATGCATTTTGAAGAATATTTTTTAACCTTTAATTTTATTTTTTTAAATCTGTCTTTTTTTTTGCAACATGGCTAGTGTGGAAGCAAGTTTTGCATGACTTTGAATAATTGATTTTATTTTATATTTTTGCGAGGCTATAGAGCTAAATAATTTGCCCAAGGTCACAAAGCTAAGTAATTATTAAGGTCACAGTTGAACTCAGGTCCTCCTGACTCCAGGATCTGTGCACTGTCCACTGTGCCACTTACCTGCCTTGCATGTATAATTAATATAAAAATGCTTAACCTCTCAAAAAGGGGAAGCAGCAGGTGTGAAGGAACGAATGAATTCAAAGCACATTTTTTTTAAAAAGAATGCTAAAAAATTAATGCAATTGAGAAATATTCAACGAGATAAATTTTAAAAATATTTTTAAAAAGGAAGAAAAAAATGACACCTTAGTGCTCCATTCTAGTTTTTTGATCAAATATAAGCACCAGTAAACTTTCTTCACTTTCTGTACATAACCTTTTGCCTATTTAGCTGGTCAGTAAACAAGATTCTCTCTCTTCCTTCTCTGAATAATTGGAAAAAGGGGAGGAGAATTCACAGGAGAACAGATTGAAAGTTAGAAGAGACCTTAGAGGTCCTCCCATTACTTTACGAATGAGGAAACATTACATGCTTAAGGGCGCATAGGCTGCATGCCTAAATGAAAAACGTAGGGTTTTCACCCAGTTCTTTTGACTCCTGATCCAGTATTCTTTCAACCGGACCTAGGGAAAACAGTTGCCACTTTCCTTGTTGTGAGATTTGTGTAGTTTAAGGAACATTGCATTCTAATTAAATGTTTCTGACATTCAAAAGTTCTAATTATTTTGTCCCATCATATACTTGATTTTTCAGTCTTTTATCATTTTCTTTTCTCTACTTTTCCTTCTATTTTCTCTGAGTCTGTTTCCATTTTCTCTTGCTGCTGCTACCCCTGACCATCCCGGCTTCATTCTTTCTATTTCTTTCCTTCCTATCCCTTCTGCAGTCCTTCTCTTTTCTTGGTCTTTCCCTTCAGCCAAAATCAATGGGGATTAGTTAACATTCAGAGGTACAGCTTGCTCCTTTTCTGCCCTGGGTTCAGTAGTATTATAATGCTTTTTTTCTTTCCCAACCAACTTGAAAAATGGCCTTCCCCTTTAATGACTCTAGGCTTTTCTCTTTCCAGGGGAATATATCTTAGTCCTGGCACTTCCAGTTCTGTTCCAGAGGATGAGTGACGAGTTTTGGAGAGATGATTGGTGCTGCCTGCAACAATGAGCCAAGTGTCACCCATTTCAAAAAATGGTTGTGTCCCAAGGATATCAGATCTTTGTTTGAACTTTCAAGACCATTTGCCCCATTACATTTTCATAGATTCTTACCTTCCACCATCAACCCAGAATTCAGTGAGATGGCCCTGGGATCCACATCAGGAACAATAGCTATGACCTTAAGATTCTTCAGTTCATATCCCTGCCCGTGCTTTCTCATCTCTAGCTACACGAGCCTCTACTCTAGCTTGCCTGGTCAACGATTAACCCCTCTACCACTTTTTTGTGTCATATGTGCTCACTTTCTCCTGCAGTATTTCCATCTATTATCCAACTGGACAAGTATGCCTATCAATCAGCCAAACTGTCAGGGAACTGCTTGCAGACTACCCCTCCTCCAGAGACACTATGCAACTGCTTCATGTACCAGCACAAATACCATAGACCTACAAGGCAATTTTGAAGTTCATCACTCAAACCTCCCTTCAATATTTCATTCAAAACTTCTTCTTAATGAAAAATAGCTCTCAAATTTGTTAACTCCTTCAGGTACTCCTAAAGGGACCTCACCACCTGCCTATCTCAAGCTCCTTCAATGCAGGACTGGTGTTTTGATGGCTGTTATTTGGAGGCCTTATTTTATATGCCTGAGATAAAGATAGTACCAAAATAAGCATGCACTAAATATTTAGCCAAAGACTGATACTCCTCATTTACACAAAAATGACCTGTGTCTAAAGTGTATGTTTGAACATAGTTCTGAATTCTCTGTTAAACACCAGGCAATTTTCCTGGATTCCATTCCATTTCCACTAATTTCAAAGTAGTGCTGCCATATATACCTTTATTGGAAACCTGCCCACTCGCTTGCATCTGCTGAACATGAGTTGGCACCATCCCAAAAACAATGTATCCCATGAAACAGATGGGAAAGCAATGACTTGATTCTGTGAAACTATGGAAACTGAGGAAACATGAAAGACTGTCTTCAAGGTATCTTTCTGCTCTCAAACTTTAGCCATTGCTATTTGGGGCACCCTTAATTGTTCACCTAAAATTCTCATAAACCTGACCAAATCAATCAATAAGTATGTATTAATGATGTACTTTCACTTGGATTTGGCAAAAAAGATGGAGATAAGATTCAAGTGGAATAGTTCCTTTTCTCAAGTAGCTTACTAGATTCTAAGAGAGAAGATATTATGTACATATGAATATATGCAATATGTTTGTGTGTGTGTGTTTGTATGTGTGTTTCCAGATAGTTTGAAAAGGGAAGTCACTAACATAGGGAGAAAAGATCAGGAAAGAAAGACTCCATGTGGAGGGTTGGTTGAGTTTGAGATAAGTTTTGAAGAAAACCAGGGATTCCAAGAAGTGGAGGAAAGGTGGCTAAATATTCTAGGCAAGTAAGGGAGAAAGAATTCCTAAATATTGGTAACTATCCTCCATGAGAATGTCAATAGGACCAGCTCACATTCAAACTGCTGCCTAGAACCACATCCTTGGGGAGTGTGCTGCCCTGATCCTTCACATTCTCTTCTCACAAATTTTCTAGGGATCTAAATCCAAAGTAATTCACAAATTGCCCCAGACATGTACCTGAACACTGAAAAAATGTCAACACTCAAATCCTAACATGACTATAATGAACTGCAAAATCACCTCCTCCTCTTCCTCTCCCTCCTTCTCTAATCTTCCTCCTTCTCCCCAAGCCCCCTTTCCTTTTTCTCAGTCTCTGTCTCTGTCTCAGCTTCCACAGTCTAACCACTCTTTCACTCATCACAGCCTCTAGCTACTGTGACCTTCTTTTCATTAATAGCATACTCCCATCCTCCTGAGGCACTCAACAACTGCTTCCTGTTCCAACACAAACAGCCAGGGGCTACTTTCCCAGTCATGCAGCTTCCCCAATTTACCTGTGTCAAAAGAAGCACCTGAGTGATCCTTTATAGCCAGGGGGTAGTGAACAACTATAGGCAGCTGTAAACCTCGAATTGACTCTTATTCACAGCTATTCTATCTTCAGAGTCTACCTCATATTATAAGATAACCATCAGATACCCCCTCCCTGCAGTGTCATTTTTCTTAAGGCTAAACATTCTGAGTTTCTTCAACTATCAACCAGAAGTCTTAATTTTGAGTACCTTCAGCATCCTGGCTATCCTCCACTAGATGAGTTCAATTCTGCCAATGTCTTTCTTCAAATATGGCAACCAGAACTAAATAAGCACAACTCTGTATAGATGATCCAGTCAATATAGAGAAGAATGGGATTACGCCTTCCTTGTTTTGAACTCTATAAATGTGATTTAAAATTATGTGTGTGGATAAGGATATGTGTGTGAATACACATGTGTGTGTATGGCATTCCTATGATGTGCAAATCTAGTAAAGTAAGAAAGCTATTTTGACAAGATTTTTACTTTATTGCACCCAGGTTGGTTCCTGGTGATCGATACTTCCTTTTATTATTGCTCATAAACCACACATTTAATAATTCATTCTAGAATTCTACCAAAAAATATCAATTCCCTTCCCAGGTTTCTTCTGAAAGCAGTAAGCCCAGCTGTGTTAGCTAAGTTAAGTGCTTTAATGACAAGATCTTCAAATTAATTTAGGCTATAAGGAAAAAGTGGGACAGGGGAACAATCTTGGACTGTGTGATTTTGTGACTCTCTAAGGCAAATGACTCATCTAGTCCGAGTTGATCCTACCTTCTTTTCTAAATATGGATGGATGGAATTTTGATTGTAATGTATCACTTGAATTACACATCATTTCGAATCTGTTCACAGATCTGTATTGGGTCTTAAATACAGGATAGAAATGCATATATCATTTATACAACTTCCTTAGATGTTTTAAATACACTTCTTATTTCAATATTTTGGAGTGTCTTGAATCTCATTGAAATGTATGTGTTCTGTCCCCTCGAAAACGTAGAGAATATAAGATTCTCTATGTGACTCTCATTTGTGTTGAATGAAAAAGGACTTAATTCAGTAGGGGAAAAATACACCATAAAGCTTTTTCCATTAAGAGATCTCTAACTATAAATCAAAATCGCCCCCGATTTAGTAAAAGACACGTCCACTGATATTATAGACATAAACATCAGAAAAAGCAAGAAGCAAGGAAATGAAACACACTAAAGGTGTTCACCATGGTGGTGGAGGATATCTAGTGTCTAAATCAAAAGTATTTTTAAATTAATTTTTATCTTTAATCTAACAAACATTAAACGGAATAGCTATTTCCATATAAATGCATTTATATGTATGTGTGTATATATATTTATATGTGCATATATATCTGATATGAAAAAGAGTTGTGCATGAAACTCTATATCTCTATTATATACAATTTGCTTTTATGTTTAAAAATGTTTGTTTTTCACATCATCAGTTTCCCACTGTATGCCATCTCTTCCCCAATATATACTTATTTTTAAAAGGAAGAAAGGATTAAAATCAGCATGATTGATAAACATTTCAAAAAAGTTTAAAATGTATATGATAAACAACATTTATAAGTCTCCCACTTTTGCAAAGGGTACTTTCTTATATCTTCTTTTTCTTTGTAATTTTCAGTGAGTTTGAGTTGTGATTGTTCTTTCCATTTCCACCAAATGAAATATTTGTAAAGCACTTAGCATACGATAGGCTCTGTATAAATGTATATAGTTGCTATGATTTTTTTTTTTACTTTGCTTACTTCACTCTGCATCAGGTCATGTAGATTTTGCATATTTCTCTAGATTCATTACATTCATCATTTCCTACACCACAGCATAATTCTATTACATTCACGTACAATTTATTTAGTCCTTTCCTAATGAAGGGGTATCTAATTTGTTTCTAATTCTTTGTTATCATTAAAAGTACTCTGTGTTTGTTTGTGTGTGTGTGTGTGTGTGTGTGTGTGTGTGTGTGTCTATGTGTGTCTTTTTTAATGGACTCCTTATAATGCTTTTCTTAAAGTATTTAACATCAACTAGTAGACTTCAAAGTTATCCTACTTATCTAGATTTATTTTTCCTTCTATTTATTTTTACCCATTTAAAAAAGAAAACTTTGACACTATTTTCTTTCTTTACTTTTTATTGTCTTTATCCTCCTTGCCCCCCTCAGATTCTCTGACTCACTAAAAAGAAAAGAAAAACAGAGATCTTGTAACAAATAATTATAATCAAGCAAAATGTATCCAAACAGTGACCCAAACAGTGGACTTTAATAAAAAAGGCATGCCTTTTTCAATGTCTCATATCCATGATCTCTCTTGTAGAATAACATAATTCATCATAGGTCTTTTAGGCATCATCCCAGTAACCTACTGTAAATACTTTTGTCCTCTTTCTTTGATCTCTTTGGATTATAGGCTTGGTAGTGTTATAGCTGTGTCAGCACACAATTAAGTGCCTTTTGGATCTATTTCTAAATCACTTTGGAACAATGCACTGCTTCACCAATAGAAAATTGATGAAGCTCTTTCTCTGCAGCCTCTCCAAAAAATGGTCATTTTTAATATATTGAAGAAGAACCCCAGAATTCTTTATATTAGCTTAGATTTCTTCCTTTCAGAAAAGCCCATCTAAGTCATTTGTTTATTATCTGTTGGGAAAGGGAATGGGTTCTTTCATACTTGAATCAGTTCCTTATATAGCTCGCCCATGTTGTACTTTTGTCTGTTTTAAGGTATCAATTCTCCTTGCTTAGCTATTCCACTTAATACTGTTTCATTTTTTTCTAGATATATTTTCTGTCCTTTTGGCTGGGAAATTATGGGTTTTAACTTTTTTGGGGGGTTTAATCCTTGAGTTTCTAAAATTCTAGGGTATTGCTTTATTGTGTTTGACCTTCTTTTCTTATATAGTGATATCTCCAATCTCAATTTCTGAAGTAAGGATTTATATTTGTTTCAAACTTCACTTTCATATTCCTGAATTGGGTGATTAGGTCCTGTTCATTATTGAGTTTGGTAGCTCAAAACAGGCCTCACATTATGTAGGATTTGTCTAGTTCTTGTCTCCATTTGCAGTTTAGGCCAGAATGTTTCACTAAATATAGACTACCTCTTTTCTGGGTCTAGTATAAGACTTCCTGGAAGTGGTCTTGGCCGGTTCCTCTACTGTGGGATTGACTGCTTTGTCCTTTACCTCATTGAAATGGTTTGTCAGCAATCAGGGCTTCCACAGAATTTTTTCAGTTTTTTGTGTAGTTCTAGAAGAGAGGAGTTTATAGCCTATTTGCTTTGTTTTTCTATTTTATTTGTTTTTCTGCCATTTTATAACTTTACCAGGATGTCTGTGGGGAAACTGAGTTACTCTCAGTCATAATATGCTGCCATCCTCCTGCAATCTTCCACAGTCCCAGTTAAAAAGGGATATTAATGAGTAATGAATGAGACAAGTTGACTGAGATGTAGGACAGGTGTGGGGAAAAGTTGGTGGTAGACCTCAGAATAACTCCAACTGTAAATGGAGAAAAATTTCTGAGCATACCCTATAGCACCTCAGATGCTTATTGCTGCTGTTTGGTCATGTCTGACTCTTCATGCCCCTTTGAACCATTTGTTCATTGCATTTTTTTGGCAAAGATACCAGATTGGTTTGCCATTTCCTCTGCCAATGGATTAAAGTAAAAAGAGATTTAATGACTTGACCAATGTGTCACAGAGAGTGAATGTCTGAATTCGGATTTGAATTCAGGTTCCTAACTTTAAGGCCAAAGCTCCATCCCACAGGCCCAATGACCTATATTGTATGTTTATTTGAATTTTAAAAACAGGCATTATGCAGTACTTAAAAATGTATGCCTGCATTTTTTAAAACTATCATTTATTTGGGAGTGATAGGGGAGATGGAAGATGAGTTACAGTGTATTTCATAATCTGCAATGAAGGTTCTACTAGAACTCCCAAGCCCAAAATGAATCTTGGGGAAGGAAAGTTAATAAAGGACTCAGAGGTAATGAAGAGAATTGAAAGAAGAATATACTCAAATCACAAGTCAAAGGCATGAACATTTAAGCACATTTACAAATGGATCACAGCCTTACATTAGTTAGGCACTCTTCCCCTTCACTGCTGTATATACAATAGATAAATAAATAGCAAGAATATATGTGATATATATTTAGATTGCACATTAGACTTTAAAATCATTGCCTAACTGAATGCATTAGCCTGTGTTTTCTGTTTATGTCTTCACGATGCCATGGAAACGCAGTGCTGCATCCTAATGGGTCTCTCTTGGCAATAAATAAACAAAGTCTTTGTCTATTCATGTTTCAATTTCTTTTTTTCCATGTAATTTACAATTTCAAAAAGAAAACAGATCAAGTCCTCTTTCCACCCACTACCCACCTCCATCTTCTCCTTGTTTCTTCTTTTGCAAAGTACATCAGGGAAAAAAAGCAAAATGCACCTTTAGTGGCTCCCTCAGATTGATATCCAGGCCAGTTTCATCAGCTGTCACTGAATAGGAAGCTCTAAATCGAACTCCCTTTCTTCCCCTTTTCATAACACCATTTATAATTAAACCTTGAGACAAGGTTCTTTAAGCAATTGTAACCTAACCTAAAGATCACCTGCTTAAATTGAAAACTGATATAAAGCAGACATAAAATCTTTTTCCCCCCTTCTTGAGTTTAAAAGCAACACTGAGACCATTTTTATAGCCAATGCTACAGTGTTCATTGCCTTTAAGCTTCTCCCCAATGGCAATGACATACTATCAGTTCCACGACTCCAACGGGTACTAGAGCAGAGAAAGGCAATGATCCCCATCACCCTAATGCACCCGGGCAAGGTGAACCTCTAAGCACAAAGTGCTAGGAAGACAATGCATCACCCAGCATCAGTTTGCCATCTGGCACCTGCTGTCCCATTCTAAGATGAATCAAGTCATCAAGACAGGATATTATGTAGTAACATGAGCATCAGAAAGACAGATCATTATCTGTCAGGGAAAGGTGGGCAGATTTAATTAGGTTGCTCAAATCTGAAGAGTCAACTGAATGCAAAGGCAATGACCTAAGTCATGAGGTGGGGGCACAGCCCATATGGTTTTTCTCTGGTAATTGGGGGGGGAGGAGCAGTATTGAGAAGGAAGCGAAGGAGCTTCTGAGGGGACCTCTGCAAAGTGACTTCGGGACCTAGCAAGTGAGGGCTTGACAATACAGCTGCCAGGTGGATCTCACTAAGGAAGCAGAGACTGCAACACTGACCACAGGTTATATATACGGTAAAACCTCAGGGCACTTATGGGCAGAAACTCAGAAGCCTCATGGGTACTGTCTGTTTTCATTATCGCGAAAAAGGGCCACATGGTGCCACTTACAAAGCAGTTAGAAAATGGATTTGCCAGTGTCACTGCATATGCTCCATGAGGCAAAGGTACATACATACTCAGTCTTTTGTATTTATTCTTCAAGTTAGCTCTTTAAGGAAAAAGACCAAATACTGAAATTGTTCTAATTCCTTTAGCAATGCTTTCATGGACAGTTTCGCCTTAAATGATGGACCTTTATGTACCTATGACCAAAAGACAATTTGGAAAATTAGAATTCATACACTTTTAGAGTTGAAACTGAAGGGAACTTCAAAGGTCACCAAGTCTAAACCATTCATTTTTCAAAAGAAGAAACTGAGGTCTAGGGAAGTTAAGTGACTGGCACAAATTCACAGAGGGCCTATGTATCACTATATGATTTGAACCCATTTCTCTGGTATCTGAATTATTATTCTTCCCACTGTACTATAACTTCCCCCCTTTTTGAAAAATAAGGCAGTTTGTCTAGATTCAAACTGGGTTCCATGGATTTTTAGAAGACCCATACATTTGGAAAGGGAAAAAATCATGTCTTAACCCTTAATTGAATTTAGCATTTTCTTCAACAACAAATATTATTCTGAGAAAATATCCATGGGCTTTACCAGAGTCCATGATGCAAAAATGTTTAAGAAACCCTCATTTCAAACAACTTTGAGAAATAATGACGTGCCAACCATTCACCATTATCCTAGGATCTGAGAGAAAATTCTTGCTTGATTATAATTGCAGTGGAAATATTTCTCTTTTCTAATAAATGTGTGCTTTTATTAAACAATTTAAAAATAATAGACATTTATTTTCTCTCTCTCCCTCATCTCACCAGCACGATGGGGGTGGGGGGAGATAATAAAAGCCCCTATACCAAAATCATATACTTTCTTTTATCAGTAAATGAAAGCACCATAAGGAATTTCTTACTTTACCTTAACTGCCCTCAAACTTAAGAAGAGAATTCAATGACCAAATTTAATGGTTACCTCATGCCCTTTCCCTGATAGCATCTAATCTTTCTGTACTTTTAGGCGGTCTCCTTTAGGGTTTTTTTAATCATCAATTATCCTTTTCTGCATCAATATTAACCTAAAATGCTCCAAAAATATTTTTTGGAAGTGGAATGCATAAACAATTTAAATATATAATCAATGAGAGCAGGGTCTTTGGAAAAAACAGAATTTTGTGTCTTCAGACAGAAACTACTTCAAATGTTTAGAAAGAACTGACATTCCAATTCATTTAAAAAGATATCCATTTGATACAAAAGCTAATTAGATTGAAAGGAATTTTGTTCTTTGAAGGTTTTTGTTTTTTGTGTTTTGGTGGAGAAGGAGAAAGGAGTTAGTTAGTTTTGTTTTTACTGAATGGATCAACTCTTTAACTTCATTAACAAAAGGTCTAACTTGTTTGTGTCTCTAGAATATTTTCAGTAAATATCTAATCTGATAGCAGGATCAGCCATGAAATGGGCCAAATTAGGTAGCCATCTTCAGGGTACTAAAAATAGGTCATGCTATTTGAAAACACCTAGTATTGTCATTACTCCCTGAGATGACATAGTCATTTTGTCAACCAAGGCAGGCACCATTCAAGGTACACTTATTGCAATTCAATGTGAAAATACTACATATTATTTAGTTGATGAAGAGGGTCAATTAGTAATTAGAGTGACTGCTAGCTGCTTAAGAAGTATCTATGTTAAAATTTTATGCCCCCTAAATGTCAGTGCCTTTACAACAATGCCTCCTACACACAGTCTTAGTTATAATTCTGGCTCTAAATTAGTACTAGAGATTTCAATTTTACTCCTTCCCTAGAGTTTAGGACATTAAAGGGTATTTGTAAAAGTGCATTAAGTCTTTTTCAGCAGATGTAACACTTGGTCATTATTAGCCCTTTCCAGGGTAGTCTAACTAATTCATCAGATTGTAATAATCTGGGCAATCACCCTAGGTGTATGGGTTTTGATGGGAAATGGAGAAGGAATTGACCTGGTCTAGAGTACTCTCAAGAAAGGTGTGCAGCATGGAGTCCCATCTGGGAAAGCAAATCCTAATATGATGTTACTATGAGAGGACCAGGTTAGCAAGGGAGAACATGAAGGTTTGGGGTGCCTAGGGCACAGAACAGGAAGAGAAGTAAGAATCTGGATGATAACCAAATGTAGTCTTTGAAACCCTCCCATTCTCAACTGATTCACTTTCCTGGAATACCTTTTAAGTCTCAAACATGATTTTGCTGGTAGGAAAGTGCATTAAAAGCAATGAAAATATCTCACATAGACCTTTACATTGTGAAGGAAGAAGCTGGCATTCTTTCCACCACAGGTGCCAAAGTGACTACCTAGCAAAATGACATGAAATCATATCTCAGATTTGAAGGTGTTCTGCTGTTATCATTTTCTTGGTATCATAAAAATATTACAGTAGTGTCTTGGTATTTTCATATAAAAATAACCATTCCATGGTGGAATTTAGACATTGAGATGGATATTTTACCTCCAAGAGATGAACCAAACTTAAATCATTCACACCAAAATATAAAATATTATCCTTAACTCAACCTTGCAAGTAGAAATTGGTCCCACATACTCAGGGTAAGTAATGTATGATGCCAAGCAAGAAGAAATGAATTTTAATCTAATTATCTTTATACTAATTTAGAGCAATTATTTGAATAAATTGTTTTCTGAGGATTAAATTCATTTACTGGCTTAACATAACCACTTTAATGTAACAATGCTTAATACAGGGCACAAATGCCCCTAGAAACTCTTTAGGAGAGAGAGACCTAAAAGATATATTTCCACCTAGATTGTCCTGTTTCTAATGCCAGCTGACTATTGAGCATTTTTCTTCTTTTCCTTTTCTTTTTATAAACTGCATCCATTATTTAAAATTCCTTTCCCATCATTCAATGAAATGCAGACAGTTGTTCATTTTGAGCTTGGTTTTTGCTTATCTGACCAGCAGGGTCAGGATAATAAATCACTCACCCCCTAAGGAATAATAAAATGCTTAATGGATTTGTGCAGTTACCAGAAAAAAAATAAAGAGGGAAAACTTTCAAGATTCAATTCAGCCTCCAATACAAGGTGGTACTTGGGAAACTGACACATGAAGATCATATGTAGGTGAAAATGATTTTTTTTAAAAATAGAGAAATACATTTATTGAAGAAAGGATTTCATCCATTTACACATACCACAGAGAGAAATTCAAATGCAAACACACAGATAGCATAGAGAGAAATACACAAAGACACACACACACACACAAACACACACATGCACATGCACACAGAATCCTTCCCCCTTCTTGCAAACCCTTTATAAATTTTTTTTGTCCTTAATCTCTACACCCTGTCCCCCCATCTACAAATCATTGAGTCTTCTTAGTATAATGTGCTGGTTGCCTTAAATCTGTGAGTCTAGTATATCTTAGTATCAGAGCACGTTTTCATTGAAAAGATATTAAAAAGTCTGACCAGATATTATTTTCTAAAAAATTGGGTATAGGAAAGAGTGGGAATAATATCTCTGGGGAATGAGAGTGATCATGGTACAGTGAAAAGAAAGATGGACATAGAATTCACATCCTGTTTCTGCTATTTTTGAGTGATCTTGGGGAGTCACCTAAATTGTCTAGACTCCAGATCTTCAATTGTGCAATGACAGTTGACCCCTAATTAGAACTGATCTCTAATTTCCCCTTTTAGCTCTAAATCTGCAATGCTATTACTGGAGAGAGAGAGAGAGAGAGAGAGAGAGAGAGAGAGAGAGAGAGAGAGAGAGAGAGAGAGAGAGAGAGAGAGAGAGACTACATAGTCATAGAATATGAGAAGTAGAAAAGTAACTAAGAATTATTCCAGTTCAATTCAGTCCCTATCAAAGACAACATGCTAGATTTTGTCCAAAGCTCCTCCTGAAATGAAGAGAGTCTAGATTTTGTATTCTGCTTTATAAAACAAAACCAAAAAATGGTTCAGTGCCAAGGTATTAAATAATTTAGCATTTCTCACCTGGGGGGAAAATTGCTTTATTTAATATTCATCACACAGCTCTGCTTTGCTGTCCATTTTGATATTTCTTAAGTGTCAGGGCATAAGTCTTCCATTTATCTCAACAGAACAAACTTACAATTCTACAGAAGCTTTTATCTTGAATGATTCTAGCACCCCTTTTTTTTCTTGCCTTCCTCTTAACTTTCTATGTAGTTCATCTAGGATTTAACAACTTTCCTGCATCTCAGTTTCCCCAATTTACAAAGTATAATAATTATCAGAGAATACTAGTCTGGTTATTTTGGGGTGTTATAAAGGTTTAAATGATCTTGGACAATGCTTAGTTTCCCTAAAGAAGTACTATAAAAATATTATTATTCACTCACCATAGCTATCCTTTCCATGAAAATCCAATCTCATTTCTATAACTGATTTGAAAAGAAAGAATCCAAAGTAAGCTCAGAATGTTTTTTTTTTCTTTTTGTAGGTAAAACAAAATGGCACACCATGTTTTTAGTCTAATATACACTATAAGATGTGCAGGCAACTAGATGTCATAGTGAATAGAGTGTTATAATTCCTGGAGAAAGAAAAAAAAGTTCAATATTACTTTAAACATTTAGTAGCTTTGAAACTGGGCAAATCACTTAACCTTTGTCTGCTTCATTTTCCATATCTGTAGTTGTAAATAGTATTTATAAATTACTCCTTGGGATATTGTGAGGGGAAACAAATGAAATAAAATCTATAAACAACAAATTGAAAAACAAAACTATTTTTTTCAGTCATATCTGACTCTTTGTGATGCTGTTTGAGAGAAGAGATCCTGGAATGATTGCAATTGCCTTCTACAACTCATTTTACAGATGAGAAAAATGAAGCAAGCCAGATCAGTGACTTCCCCAGGGTCACATAGCTTATAAGTATCTGAGACCAGAACTGAATTCATGAAGTTGAGTCTTCCTGACTCCAGGCCTAGTACTCTATCCACTTCATCAGCTAGGTACTAATGATTAGAGCAGCAGATAGTTAAGCCAATGACATTATAGGTACACATATTATAAACAATCTTGTGCTTGATTGATTGGTCAATGGATGTTGAGCCAACTATAGCTAGATAAGTTTTAAATGATACTTTGATATCATTTTAATGATATCTTTGATATATATGGTACTTTGATATAAAATGATAATTTTATAAATTAAGTCTGCAGAAGAACTCTCCATGGCAGTGACAGCACTGGGAGAAACGCCAGTGCTAAGGTTGATACATACACATTCTAGGGGTGATACATGGAGTCCCAAAAGTCTTGGGTGGAGATTGGATAGAGTCAGAGTAGCCAGTTTCCATGGGTACAAAGGTACTGTGCTTTCATGATTACTCAAATACTTCCACATTCTAGTACCTTGCATCTACAATCAGACTACTTTCCCTCCTTTACTTTTACAAATACCTAAGCTCCTCTACCAGTTGTGCCTAGTAACTGGAGGCAGGGGGTGTGGCACAGGGGAAGCAATAGGACACTACCTAGAGAGCCCAATTCAGACTTCAGGGGGATAGACTACCCTTTCAACTGGGCATCTATCCCAGAAATGTCAAGCTTCACAGGACAGTTACTTTCTGGTCAAGATGGTATCCTAAAGCATTCCTTAAACCACTTGTCACTTTTTCTTTACTTGACTTCATCTCCTAAGCAGAAGTCTTCTCAGTATTGATATGGTCTTATGAGTGATACTCTAGTAATTCAGGTTCAGTTTGGGAACAAAATGAGGCACTCATAATTCACTGAACAATTAACAGAAGAAGGATTACTTAGTCCATTTAAGGCAAGGATATTCAACAAGGATACAATGGTACTTAGTGTCTATAAACAAAACGCTCCTATGGAGACATCATATCAGATGGACAAAGTGCGTTGACTCAAGTTATCTTCAGAGTTCCACTAAGTTTAATGCACCCTGACTCTATTTGAATATGAATTTTTAATACACTTAGTGACTAGGAAGCTCTTTAAGAGGCCACAGGAACCAATTAGGTCTCTGGGATGGTGGTATTACCTTTTAGGGTGAACTAATCATTATTTCGGGAGAAGAGGGAACCCTCGTAGAAACTGTACCTTTAATTAGGACAATTTTTTTCCAAAAGAGAAATGTTACAGGATCATTTCCCACTTAGGATTTACATCTGAGATCTCTCTCCATATCTTCCAGAAAAGTCTCTCCCCCCACCCCCTTCCTAAAATGCCAAAATTGTTCATTGTGACTCTGGGTAGTTTCTTTATCTCAGTGGGATTTTTGACACTAAAATAAGACAAATAAGCCTGATATAAATAAGTTATTGGACAATAAGAAAACTTCTGGAGTAGACTCAGTCCAAAGGACAAATTACCTCTTTCTAAGCTATCTGAATCTTTTTTAGGTCCATGAAGCTTCCTCAGAGCCAGAGCTTTTGGTTCTAGATAAATAAAGTTCACAGAATTTTCTAATACTTTCTCTATTATCAGGATCATTTGTGACCAGGATTTGCAAATATTTCCAAAGATTAAATAAACTAAAAGAGTGTCCTGGCTTGGTTGATAAGAAATAAAAGTTTTTAAATAGTCATAGAAGTAATTATCATTTTCTGATCACAAACCACTACGACACACGACTCTACTTAAAAATGCTTTGTGTCACTAAGAGTAATGCCATTTCTCCAATAATAATGTTATATTTTGTAGAAGTTGGATTTATTCCAATTTACACGGATTTTTTTCTCCCTACCACCTGATCCCACTTGACAAGGAGAGGAAGGAAGGTAGCAAGGAAGGCAGGAAGGAAGGAAAGAAGGAACTGAACTCACATGAATACAACCAAGCAAATCAAATTCCTAAATTGACCATATACATAAATGTGTTTCTTATTCTACATATATTAGTCCATTATCTCTGTTTTGTTAATCAGAATTTTAAAGTTTTCAGAATGGTTCATTTTTACAATATACATGATATAGTATGAACAATTCTGATTCAACTCACTTCATTCTGTATCAGTTCATAAAGATCCTCCTAAGTGTCTCTTTCTTCATTTCTTATAGCAACAACAGTATATCATTTACATGTTTGTATCTTCTTCAAAATTTGTCATTTTGAAATTAATTTTGTCAGTCTGGTAATTATGAACTGGAAACTCAAGAGCTTCTTAAATTTGTGTTTTTCTAATCATTGGTGATTGGAGGATTTTTTCATATGACTATAAACAGCTTTGATTCCTTCTTTTGAAAACAATCTATTGATATCCTTTTACTATCATCAATTCAGAGATGCCTCATACACTTATAAAATCAGATCAATTCTTTGCATATTTTAGAAGTTAGTCATTTGGTATGAAACTTACCATAAAATTTTTCTTTTTTTCTCTAGTCATCTGTTTGCCTTCTTTATATAATGGACTTGTTTGTGTAAAGCTTCTTTTTAAATTTTTGAAATCAAAATTGTGTTTTTAACTTTTGTAATATTCTCTGTCCTTGATTAGTCATGAATTTTCCCCTATCCAAATATATGAAAAGGGGGGTGGAACCAAGATGGCAGAGTGAAGGTAGAAATTCCCAGAAGCTTTGCTCCAGACCACTTCATATGTCTTAAAATTATGACTCTAACCAAATTCGAGAGAGGCAAAACCCACAGAAAGACTAAGTGAAAAAATTTCTGGCCAAGACAACTTGGAAATAGGGTCTGTTTCACTGGAGTTGGAAAGGGCCACAGCAAAACCTGGGCTGAGCTAGAGCAAACTAGCTCCAGACTTCCAGGAACAGTCCATGGATTGTCTAGGTCCCTGGGGATGTTTGAGTCTGTGGCAGTGGGGACAGTTTCCAGATCTCTCAGTCCAAGGACAACTTGGAAGGTCAGCAGGAAAACATGGCCACAGGTGAGCACCTAGGCTAGCACAGATCTCAGTGCAGACCCACCACCAGAACCTACAGAGCTACCCAGAAGCTGCTTTCAGAGTGCTCAGCCCACAGACAGTAAAAGGGTCAGGGGAGACTGCAGAGGTCTCTCTGGTATCCCTGGGATAGGACTCTATTGTTTTGGTAATACTCAGATCCAGGTAGTATTCTGGGACTCCATACTTCCATAGTGGAGCAGAGACTCTCCTCACAGCCCCAGGGCATAGGGGAGTGTTTGCAGGCCAGGAGAGCAGTCAGAGCCCTTAGGCGGTGTCTCAACACCTCTCAGCTTGAGAAAGTGTATCCTCTACCCTGGAAGTAAAGCCACACCTTAACAAAGTAAATTAAAGTCACAGACTGGAAAAATGAGCAAAGAAGCATCTGACCATAGGCAATTACTTTGGTCCCAAGGAACATCAAAATACACATTCAGAAGATGAAAGTCTGTGGCCAAAGCCTCCAAGATAAATAGAAATTGATCTCAGGATATGGAAGAGCTCAAAAAAAGATTTTGAAAATCAATTAAGGGAGGTAGAGAAAAATTGGAAAAAGAAATGAGTAATTCAGGAAAATCATGAAAACCAAGCCAGCAGCTGGGTGAAGGAGAAACAAAAATATATCAAATAAGATAACATCTTAAAAAACCAGTTTAGGTCAAAAGTAAAAAAACAGTCCAAAAGGCCAATGAGGAGAAGAATGCATTAAAAAGCAGAATTAGTCAAATGGAAGAAAATAATTCCTTCAAATGTAGAGTGCAGTTAAGGGAAGCTGATGACTTATTGAGAAATCAAGAAACAATAAAATAAGACTGAAGAATGAAAAACTAGAAGAAAATGGGAAATATCATATTGGAAAAACAACTTATCTGGAAAATAGATCCAAGAGAGATAATATGAAAAATATTGGGCTACCTGAAAGTCATGACCAGGAAAAGAGCCTAGATTTCATTTTTAAAGAAATTCTCCAGGAAAACTGCTCTGTTAGAGCAATACTGGCCATTATTATGTGACTTTCATTCTTATCTCAAAATATCTCCATAGAGGGTCTATTCAACATTCATGAGGCCATTATTTACTTCTCCTGACTTTCTAAGGGTATCTCTTAAGCACTCTGAAGATTTATCTCTTATGCCTTGCTCTTGATAAATGATTCAACAAGATGAGCTCAACACATAAGTTCATCTCTTAGATGAACTTCTTCATCTGTTAGAGAATGAGACTACAGTCATAGAATTTAAGAAGTAGAGAAGTAGCAAAGGATTCTTTCAGTTCAATTCAGTAGATATTGATGTCTGATATCCTAGAAGCAGAGGGTAAAATAGAGATTGAGGACATCCACCAGTCATCTCCTGAAAGAGATGCCAAAACAATAACTCCCAGGAATATTAAATCCAAATTCCAGAACTCTCAAGTCAGAAAGAAAATGATACAAGTGGCCAGAAAGAAATAATTCAAGTATCATGGAGCTACAGTCAGCTTTACACAGGATTTAGCAGCTTTTATAGTAAGGGGTCATAGGGCTTGGAATATGATATTCTGAATGACAAAAGATCTTGGATTTCAAACAAAAATCAACTGTCCAGCAAAACTGAACATCTTCTTTCAGGGGAAAAGATGGACATTTAATGGAATATGGGACTTTTAAACTTTCCTGAAGAGATGAAGAGAATATTTGAACTTCAAGGACAGGACTCAGGGTAGATGGGAAGGATAAATTATGAGGGATTTAATGATATTTAATTGCTTGTATTCCTACATGTGAAAATGATACTAATAACTCATATGAAACTTCTCATTTATTAGAGCAGTTAGACCAAGTCACAGGAGGGAGCTGAATATCAGGATCTAATTCATTATAAAGATGGAGTCAAGTATGAGAAAGGAATGTACTTGGAGAAAGGGAAAAGAGAAATATAATGGTCTAAGATATTTCACATAAAAGAGTCAAGAAAAAGCTTTTGTAATAGGGTGGAAGTGGGAAGGTGAGGGGGGATGAGTAAGTATTCTCATTGGAAGTGGCTCAGAGAGGAAATTACACACACATTCAATAGGGTATAGAAATCTATCTTACCCTAGAAGAAAAAGGAGAGGATAGGATGGGAAAAGGGGACAGGGAAAAGGGAGAAGGGGTATAGGTGGTGGAAGAGAGAGAAGATTGTGGGAAGGAGTAGTTAGATACAACACACTTTTGAGGAGGGATAGGGTGAAAGGAAAGAGAGAGAGTAGAATAAACAGGAGTGGGGAAGGAGTAGGATGAAGGGAAATAAAGCTAGCAATAGCAACTGTGGGAAAAAAAATATTGAAACAACTTCTCTAATAGACTTATGAAAATTAATGCTATCCATCCCAGACACAGAGCCATTGGTATCTGAACACAGATTGAAATACATTTTTTCTCTCATTTAATTTGTCTTGAAGTTTCTCTATCTCTTCAGGGTGGGACTATGTTTACTTTTACAACAAGACTATTGTAGAAATGTGAAAATAAATAAAGTAACTAAATGTAGAAATTTTTAAAATTAAAAATTAAAGACAAAATTGAAAAGCAATTTTCCACATGTTCTTCTAATTTGTTTATGATTTGACCTTTATATTTAAGTTCACATTTCCATTTGGAGCTTATCTTCATATAAGGTATAAAATGTTAGTCTAAACTCAATTTCTGCCAGATTGCTGCCCAGTTTTCCCAGTTGATTTTTTTAAAAAGATAGTGAGTTATTATTCCAACAGATGAGGTCTTTTGCTATATACATTTTTTCTTTCCAATAAATTCACTACTTGTTTCTCAGAAGCAGAGCAAAAAGTCCTCATTTTCATAGTATTCTACCAAAACAATCACAGAAAATCACAGAATTTCAGAGGATACCTAGACCTCTGATACCTAGACAACTGATACGTGAAAAAGGCATGCAGTACCTAGAGTGTACGTAGAAGATTCCTCTTCCTGAATTCAAATCTGTGTGACCCTAGTCAAGTCACTAAACATTATTTGCCTCAGTTTCCTCATCTATAAAATGAGCTGGTGAAAAATATGGCAAAATTTTTCAGAATATTTGCCAAGAATACCCCAAATGGGTTCACGAAGAGCTAGACATAACTGAAATGAATGAACAATACCTGGAAAAGAATCTCTCCTTAAACATACCCTATGAGTGATCATTCAAATTTTGCTTAAAGATCTCAAGTAAGGGGGGGGGGGGACTAATAGCATTTCCAAGTCAACCTTTTCTACTTTTGGATATTTTTAATTACTCTCAAATATTCAAATCATTCTATGATTCTTTAAGTAGTGCAGACTTCAATAAAGTCTGGCCATTATTATGTGACTTTCATTCTTATCTCAAAATATCTCCATAGAGGGTCTATTCAATGTTCATGAGGCCATTATTTACTTCTCCTGAGTTTCTAAGGGTATCTCGTAAGCACTATGAAGATTTATCTCGTATGCCTTGCTTTTGATAAATGATTCAACAAGATGAGCTCAACATTTAAGTTCATCTCTTTCTGTCCAAAATTCTTTGTTCACAGCCTTTATTCCTTTCCCTCTTTGGGGTTCCTCATTGGAAAAATGTTGATTCTCTACTTAGGAAGTGTTTTTCTTTTTTATGTCGTGCCTAAATGTGCATTTTTGTAGCTTCCACCCAATGCTCTCCAGTGACAAACAGAATAAGCTCTTCAAAGAGTTGAAGACAGCTATCAAATCCCTCTCCATCCCCCTTAAAATATTCTCACTTACTTAAATTAATCCTCATATGTTATTATCTTCCCAGGACAATTTCTAATATCAAAGTCCCTCTACTAATGATAAAAAAATCTAATGTTTTGGAATGTTCTTTCTGCTTTTTCTTCTTATATAGACTTTACATTACTGTTGTCATTACATTTCTCCTGAACATAAACAAACCAGAGCTGTTTTGTATCATAGATCAAAGAATTAACCACAAGTCAATTAACTCCACTGGGTACCTTGAACCATTCCTTTCTAATCTTTAGTATGGACATATGCCATAATTTTTTTTTCTCAAATCATCTAACTCTCACTTTCACAATTGCAATATAATGTCTATTTGGGAAATGTCTCTGGGGTTATTTGCAGCATCTCTAGTTTTTTTAAACTTTCAGAAAATAGAAGGCAGATTTCTCTATGTACATTTTGATCTCTGTTTCACATTTTAAACACAAATATTCTATCAGATGATATCATATGGTTACAAATCTTGAAACAGAAAATTCTAAAGAATCAAAGTTTTGGAAGATTCAAAGTATAATTGAGAGATTCAAGAAAACTGTAGTTCATTTTCAATTACATTCACAAGAAGTGACTTAAGGGGAATCTTATCAAGGAAATGTATGATTGGCAAAAGAAGGTAGGACAATCATGGTATAAGCAAAGAGAAATGGACAAAGCTGTTCCCACAACATTTAGAAAGAGTTAGATAAAAACTCTCAGAATATTAGGTAGATATTCCATAGAGTTCTATTGGAAAACACTGACAAGGATCATCACACAGGATAAGAAGTCCTGAAAGGACTGGGATAAGTATCAATGGAGTGATCACATTACAAGATCCACAGAAGTATGACAGTACTCTAATCCTTAATACTCAAGAATCAATTATTCAAGAAGGACTTTTAAAGAACATAACCAGAAACTTGAACTTTCAAATCCTGATCCAATTGGATAATTGAGATCTGTGGAATAAAACTTATTTGCAGAGGATCAGAAATTGAACTTGCAACCTGAATGAGTCTAGTCAATGATTAATTCAACCTGTCAGACTTCTTTTGACTCTGGGATTTCATACCTCAGATATTAAGTCAAAGAAAGACATTGTCAAATATCTATATTCTAGTTTGTCATTTTTTCTATGCTTTCTTTGATGCTTATGGTTATGCTATTTTGGATGTTCATATACACAAACAAGTTTCTAAAACCTCCTGGACCCATTTTGATGTAGTCTTAATTGTCTGTTGTCAAGCTGTGTTTTTTAAATGTCCTAGCATTTGATCCATTAAAAATGCTTGAGACTTAACTGGTGTCAAACAGGCTTGTCTAACTTCCTGCTATGCTTTTAGATCTTTTTAAAAAATATAATTGGGTGTTGAATTAGTTTGCGTTTTCCCCCTTCTTCCTCAAAGGACCTTTATTAAATTTAGTTAAGTTCTAGAAACAAGCAAAAAGGTTACAGTCTTCTCTATTAATTGCTTTTGCTTAGTCCTAATTTCTCACTAAATTAGAACTCAGAATGGTTTGGGTATTTGTGATTCAATCCTAGTGAATAAATAGGAATTTGCCTTCCAATAGTGATGTAGGGTCATCTCAGACTGACATCCACAAAAATATTCTCTTCTAGTAATAGTGGCAGAGAAATTACAGGAATGATTGTATCCATATGTAACAGACTTTGTCAGTGCCCCCAGATGAAAATAATTCAAGAGACTTGCTGGAAATGAATCTATGACTTTTACTTCATCCTCTATTTTTTTCTCTCTGTTCTAAGAGGGCAAAGATATATCCTATGAACAAAATCCTTTTCTTGGAGTTCAATAAATGTTTACCCTTCTGTATATGGCCATAGGTGTAGTATATAAATACATGGTATATAGTGGCATATAGTATGGAGTTGGATGATGCAACTGACAGAGTTCTGGGCTTGGGGTCAGGAAGATTCATCTTCCTAAGTTCAAATTTGGCTTCAAACACTTATTGGTTGTATGACCCTAGGCAAACCACTTAAATCCTTTTGCCTCAGTTTCCTTCCATCTGTAAAATGAACTAGAAAAGGGAATATCTTTGCCAAAAAACTCCAAATAGAGTCACAAAGAATAAGACATGACAAAAATTGATTCAAAAATTTTGTTTTTTAAGATGGAAAATTTGATAAAGTTATTTGCTGATCAACAGAATTGCTAAACTATGTATGCTGTTGCTTGAATACAGTATTAATGGGATAGCGATTGAAAACAACCTGGGAGGGAAAAAGAAATTTAAAACTCCAATGTTTTCCAGAGGAAGGGGTTGGATTTTTTGTTTGTTTGTTTGTTTTGTTTTGGCTTTCTTTTGTTTTGTTTTTTGGCTGAGGGCTCTGAGTCAAAGAAAACAATTATTGATTTATTTTCAAACTTCACAGCACAGAGAAAAAGCATTCATCTGTGTTCCTCTGGGAATCAAAACACGTCAGGAAAAGTGTATCAAGGTAAATTGTTAGCATCCAATCCCCAGACATCCTTTATTACCAATGGCATTGTTTGAAAGGAAACAAGCCCTAGTAAAATAATTTTTCAAAGTTATGGATAATGAGAAAGTTATACCCTAAAAGAAGAGAGGTTAAACCTATAGGCAAAAACAAGCTAGCATATTGAGGTCATTTGAAGGCAAGGACAGTTCTGACAATCAATGAAACTCTTCACATTTACTGTTGAGACTCAGTCATCCTTCAAAATTAAATGAAAAAGCATTTCTTAAGTACTTGGTATGTGCCAAAGATTCGGGATACAAGCACAAAGAAAGAAGATAGTTTCTGCCTTCAAAGTGTTTATATTATAAAGAAGAATACAATACCTGAGGAGGAGCTAGAAAGTAGGAAGAGGAATATGATTAGCATGCAATGCCTTGAAAGTGGCCAGGAAATGGTTTGGTTATCTGGTGTTTCCCAATGAAAAAAATGCTCAAGAATTGCAAATGCATCCAATCATTCCCACATTTCCATCACAACACACAACATTCACACTTCACACACACACAAACACACACACACACACACACACACACACACACACACACAACCTTCTTAAGTTGTTTGTCTGGTGTGCCCATCATTGAGTGAAGGGTTAATTTGCCCTTCTGTATACCTTTCTATTCCCCCGGCCCAGAAATAACCAACTGAAGAGATGAATCCTGGTTTTCAGTTCCTTATCTGAAGAAAGTATAAATTATTTTGCTCTGAAATGATCCTAGGATTGGTACCAGAGGTGACACTGTTGCATTCCCAATTAGAAAATTTACCTGCAAGCTGCTAAGCCCTTAGCTAAGTTAGTAAAACAGTCTGATGATTATTCATTCATGTTATCTGCTGCTATTATCATGATTCTCCCCACTAATCACAAATGATTTAATTTTTGTCATAGTCTTCTTAGATACAGACTTTGATATGTTCTATAGTTGTTGCTTGTCATTGCCAAGCATAATTCCTTTGTTGCATAGGCTAGAGAAGCTCCTCTCCACGTCCAACTTCTAGCTTCAGGTAAAGTTCTTATGGTGATTCTATCGCCTCCCCATAAAGATAGGTGGATTTTACTGTCACTCTTTTAATTTAAAATCTTGAAGCCTTTGCTGCTACAGATCTTTTAAAAATCAAAAGCCCAAAATTCCTAATAATCAAACTAAGAGACATAATAAAACATAACACCTCCATGACTTTTCCCCTTGATTTTGCCTCTTGTCTTTCTGTTATGCAAAATATCAGTTAGAATTATTTTTCCTAGCACAACAAAATAAAAACTAAATATGGAATTATAATGACTGAGTCTGTCATCAAAGAAGAGATATGCAAAATCACCTCTCCATCTATTCTCTCCTTTCAGTTAGGAGACTAGATTATAGGTATGTAAAGTACTTCCTATAACCAAAGATTTTTTCCATATGTTTGTTGTGCTGAACTATTGAGGATTTTTTATTATTGTTGCTGTTGTTGGTGGTGTTGTTGTTGTTGCTTTGTTATGAGATATGACTTTTGAAGAGAAGGCGAGAGGATTTACTTAGAAATTTAGATGATAAATTTAAAAAATCAATGAAATTTTAAAAAATATTTTTGCTTTCCAGGAGCATAATCTTCATCCTGGACTCCTCCTGAGTTTAATTTTATTTTATTAATCATATTGTCTACTCCTGGAGGCCCTTGTCTTCATCATCATTTTCATCATCATCACCATCATCATCTCTCTCTCTCTCTCTCTCTCTCTATCTCACACACACACTCACATACACACACACACACACACACACACACACACACACACACACACACACACACATACACACTATTCCAATGCAAAGACATCTGGGGCTCAGCACTATGCCAATTCAATATCACAGCTGAGTCTTTCTCAAGAGCACATCACTAGTTAATGAAAGAGCTAGGCCTGGAATCTAACTCTCCAGACTTTTCACTCCATTTTCTCCACACAGTGTCAGGGACCAAAATTCAAGTATAGGGTACAGAGAACATATATACATATGAAAGAGAAAGTAGACAAGTTTAGAATTATGAATAGGGACAATAATTCTACAAGAATCAGTGTGATATCATAGATAGTGCTGGACTTGGAGTCAGAATTCCTTGGATTCAGATCTCACCACTGATATTGTCTGTGTAGTGACTTAAAATCTCTGAGTATAGATGTCCATATATCAAAAAATGGGGCAAATAATAGCTATCTCAAAGGATTGTTATGGGGTTCAAATGAAATAACGTATGTAAAATCTCTTGGAAATCTTCATACATATGTATGAAACACATACATATATATATGATTATCATTTATTATTATTTCCAAATTTACATTGCAATCTTGTAGAATGTCAGCCTTTTGACTACTTCTTTTTGAAGAAACTTATTTAGCATATATATATGTGTTTGTGTGTGTGTGTGTGTGTGTTTGTGTGTTTGTGTGTATGTGTGTGTGTGTGTGTGTATGACCTCTCACTATTTGGGGATAGAATGACAAAAACTGTCTTTTCCTCAAGCAACTTAATTTTTTTTTTCCTGAGAAATATCACATCAACACAAGTAATTAAAATATAATCAAAATCATGAAAATTTATTTCAAAAAGGAGAGCATATTAATAATTGAGGAGAAAGACCTCATGTAGGATGTGATACAGAAAATGTGCTTTGAAGAGGATAGGGATTTTTGAAGGTAGTAATGGGGAAGCCAGAAATTTTGGACATGATTGATGGAAACTTGTTCAAAGGCATGAAAGCAAGAATTGTAATATTTTGCAAATAAAACAGTAGGTCAGTTTAACTTAAATAGAGATAGTATGAGGAGAGGAAAATAAATTAATGTGGTTGAGAGTCAGATTGTGTAGGCTCTTAAAGACAGCTGAAGATATTCTATACTAAAGGTGAGAGTAGTTTATTGGAGTGATAAGGTCAACATTTAATTAATAATGCTCATAGGAATAGGGACTGGACCAATTATTCAGAAACTTGGAACTATGTTCAAAGGGAAATCAAATTGTGCATACCTTCTGATCTGAACATACTGGTCCACTAGGAGAGGGAGAGGGAGAGGGGAGAGGGAGAGGGAGGGGGAGGAGTAGTGGGGAGGGGGAGGAGTAGTGGGGAGGGAGAGGGAGAGGGAGAGAGCTATTTATTCAAAAATATTTATAGCAGTTCTATTTGTTATGTCAAAGAATTGAAAATTGAGGGGATCCCCATCCATTAGGGAATGACTGAACAAGTTGTATAAGATAGTAATGGAATACTGTTGTGTTATAATGAATGATGAGCAGGCTAATTTCAGAAAAACCTGAAAATATTTACTTATGTTAAAATGAAGTGAGCAGAACCAAGAGAACATTGGACACAGTAACAGCAAATTAGATGATGAGCAACTTTGAATACTTTGCAGTTCTCATTATATATGCAATGATTCAAGACAGTTCTAAAGATCTCATGATAAAAAATACCAGCCATATCCAGAGGAAAAACAGGTACAATTTGAACACAGATTGAAGGATCCTATTTTTTCACCTCATTTTTTTTCATTTTTTACCTCTTGGCCTGTTTCTTCTTTTATAATATGACTAACATGGAAATATGTTTTACATGACTGCACATAATATAACCCATATTAAATTGCTTATCACCTTAGACGTGGGACAGAGAAGAGAGACAGAGGGAACATTCAATTTGGAACTTAGAATTATAAATTGAATGTCAAAATTTGTCTATAAATGTAATTGAGAAAAATAAAATATTACTTTTAAAAGATCAAAACAAAAAGAAAATTCTTATGGTCACATGATTGAGATATGTCACAGGCAGAAACTGAATTCAGTTGTCCCTGGGTCTGAGGTCAGCTCTTTTCAGTCCCTCAGTTCAACAACACTCAGATCTATCATCTTCTGATGATATTCCTGAGATGGGTCAAGTAAATAAATAAAAAAGATATTCCAATATAATTAGGGTCTGACTTGTTTTACTTTACATGTCAAATATTTTTGTGTATAAGGGGACACTATATGTCCACTTTATAGAAAATATATCATTTCTGTACTCTGACTAAATCTTGACCAGTGTTTCAAAAACAATTCTACAACAGGCATTGCAAAATGAGAATTCCTCAAGTCAGTCAAGTTTATGGTATATCTTCTATGAAATTGCACTAAGCAGGCACATCATATGATCATACGACCTTCACTTAGGTTTGTATCACTAACTTATGGGACCTTCTTGTAAGGCATGATTGAGATAAACAGAACAAATAAATAAATAAATAAACAAACATACAAATAAATAAATGAATGGATGGATGGATGGATGGATGGAAGAATAAATAAATAAATAAATATAATAAAAATGAATGAATGAATGAATAAACAAACAAATAAATAAATAAACAAAAGATAGATAGATAGATAGATAGATAGATAGATAGATAGTAAACATCATCAAAGAAGAGGAGACTATTTTTCTAACACCCTGTTTTTCTTTTATAAATATAATGCATAATAGCTACATAGGTATATATTTAGACAAAAGTAATAGGTTCACACACTCACATTAATGTGGATTTGGAATCCAAGCATAGGTGTTCAAATTCATGCCCAAATTCATATCTCTGGTTCCCTAAGAGCTGAACGTTTATTTCTCATAATCCATAGCAAAATTTATTTTAAAAATAATGTCTTTTGAGCTATCAATTCAACAATTTCACCTGTAAGTAATATCAAGAAGAAAAAGTTATCTTTTCAAAGATTTTCATAGTAGCATTATATATATATATATAAAGATGTGTATACATATAAAGATGTGCATGAGCCACCTAAATATCCAACAATAAGTTGCTGTACTTTAATATAAGGTACCTTAATATAAGTTATCCACATAAGTTGCTGTACCTTAATATAAGGTAATTATATTACTATAATTTCATTAATACTGACAAACATGAAAAAACATAAAGAAGTCTAGAAAGGTCCTTCTGAAATAATTCAAAGCTAAAAAAAGAGAGAAATAGAACATTATAATATACATTAGCCTCATCCTTACAAAAGATAAAAGTGACTGAGAAGCAAAAATATTTATAGAATTGCTGAGGAGGAATGATGGAGGAGGTTGCAAAGAAATGGAGAGAAAGGGAGTACCCATTGATTGAGAAATGACTAGACAAATTGGGATATACGAATTTAGTAGAATGTTATTTCAATATAAGAAAGAGTGAACGTGAAGAATTCAGAGAACCCTGGAAACACATATGAACTGATACAATATACACTGAACAGAACTAGAATCATATAATCAATAAACAAGCATCTTTTATTAAACATTTTCTTTGTTTCAAGAACCCAATGGAGTTGCAGTATTCAGCATAATATATTGCTCATAGTAAGCTCTAATAGTTTGTTGATTAAAAGAATTATGGGCTTACAAATACAAGAATAAAAGAGCTCCTATTGTCAAAGAGCTTACAATATAGCATAATGACCATAATAATGTGAAGACGTCAAAACTCTCATCACTGGTACAGTTAATTCAGTGAACTGACTTGGAAACATTCCTCCCTCTCACCTCAAGGCAGAAATTGGGGTGCTTTAGATAGATATTAAAATATATCTCACTAGAATTGTTATTCAGTTGTTTCAGTCCCATTCTATTCTTTGTGACCCTATTTAGAGTTTTTTGCCAAAGATATTGGAGTTTATTATTTCCTTCTCTAACTCTTTACAGATGAGGAAACTAAGACAAATAGAGTTAAGTGACTTACCAAGGGTCACACAGTTAATAAGTATCTGAGGTCTCATTTGAATTTAGGACTTTCCAGAGCCTGTGCCTTATCTATTGCACCACCTAGATGCCTACCAGATATGATTAATATGTTTTACACAGCTACATCCCTTTGTTGAAAAGATGCTTTGGAGGAACAGATGGAAAGGAATTGTGGAATAATATCAAATTGGAGTTTTTGTAAAAGAATGGGAAAAAAGTGAATGATAATATGAGAACAAAGAATCCTCCTAGGGACTTTAAAGACAACAAATGAAATTATGATACTTTATGCAAGGAGATGAAATCAAATGCAAATAGTTACCAATCAAGTTCAGTTGGTTGAAGTTTTTAATAAAACACTGATTAAAAGATAAATGCACAAAAGAGTTCTTCTTTGAAGGCATTATAGAAAGATCTTACTTTAAAAGTTGATTAGAACTTCAAATCAGGGGGAAACATTGTCAGTTGATGATACTCTTTATATCCATCCTTCTTTTGACTTCTCCAAATATTCCACTTGAGGCATGGAGTGGAATGTGAATATGGTAAAAGAAGGAAGGGAAGATGATGAAGGAAGATGAGAGCAGATCAGGGATATACACTGTCCTTCTTAACTGTAATTTTAGTAAATATTCCAAAATAACAGCACTCAAAGAGTTATTTTTTTTTTTTGGTTTTTGCAAGGCAATGGGGTTAAGTGGTTTACCCAAGGCCACACGGCTAGGCAATTATTAAGTGTCTGAGGCCAGACTTGAACTCAGGTACTCCTGACTCCAAGGCCGGCGCTCTATCCACTGTGCCACCTAGTTGCCCCCCAAAGAGTTATTTCATAAAGAATTAAGTAGCAAACTGAACAATGTAAAGGACAACTTTCACAAAACAAAAATCACAGTACCAATAATAACTGACATTGAAGGTCTGAAAAATTGTCAGCAATATTTGGAAATAGGTACAGTAGCTAATGTTCTCCTCATTTACCAGACAAGAAAACTGAGACTTGTAACTAAGGTTAAAAGACTATCAAAGTTTGGTAGAACTGGCATAAGGTATAATTTTGATCCCACTCTTGAAGTCAATGTGATTATCCTTAATGGCATAGTGTGGCATGCCCTGAAATCCAATTAAGTGCTCTTACATTAAATATGTGTCCTTCCAAAAGACTTAATCTGTGTTGAATGAATCAAAAGATTCACTCCAGCCAAGCACACAGTCTGAAGTTAACTTCTGGGCTTAGCCCCTAATGACTATTCTAAGAATAAACTCCATTTTCAAAGTGTTGATGCAAAATTAGAAAATTACTGAGGATATTTTAGCTAAGAATAAGATTTTTACAAATTATTTTCTCAGTGCTCAAGATTGTGATAATGAGCTTGGTGCATTTTGAAATGATTTACTAAAAGCAAAAGTTTTGAAGGTATCATATTGAGGGGGACAGAGGGGACTTCAATATCCATTACCACAATTAATAATGTTGGAGTATTTAACAGGAAAAGTGAGGCAAATAAATATGTAGAAAGGGGACTACAAAGGAGATTTGGAGTTAGTGGCACCAAGGTATCTCTCTGTATTGTTTTTTCTGATTGGCCTTAGTGGAGTCTTGAGCTACTCTAATATTCAGAATTGTATTGTTGAGTCCTATATCTATGGTTCCTTTTATTGTATTGTTGAGTCCTATACCTATGGTTCCTTTTTCTCTCCTCAGCAATTTTCTCTCTCATCTAAATGTCTTAATTACTAACCCTAATTTTTCACCATTTTTTAACCATCTACCTAAACTTTTTCTTAAGTCTTGCTGTCCTCACTCTCCATATCTTACCTTCTGGGATTGTTTTCTCCTACAATCATCATACCCACAACCATCATCACTACCACATCTCTTCAATATGATTTCCCCAACACAGAGGTCCAATGTCTCTCTTCAAGATAGAAGACAATTGGAAAAAATAATTTATACCAAGGAGTTGGGGTGTCTTAATGTGTTCTCACTAATAAAAGTAATTTGCTTTAGAAAAGAGGATACCTGGAGGAGTCAATGACTAACACAGACTCAGTGATATTGGAATTTTGAGTATCAGTATGGGAAGAAAGTATATATTCTGGAGGTCCTACAATCTTAAGTTCAGAGAAAGGATTCTTAACCTTTTTTTGTTTCATGTGCCCCCTTTGTCAGTAAGGTGAAGACTAAGGAGGTAACCTAGATAAATCCAAGCCTATATGGCCAACCTGCATCACTGGATGGAATTTCCTAACCTGGAAGTTCTCTGTAACAATGATATCCTAGATCCAGTTCCTACTGTCATTATCATGAGTGAGGCAGGACAGTATAATGAGTTTCAGTGTCCTCATTTGAAAAAATAAAGGGATAACTAGTATCCCTGTTAAGTAGGAATTCTATCAGGTAGAATTAATATGGGCTTGTGTGAGGGTGTGTTTTTGTGTGTTTGTGTGTGTGTGTGTGTGTGTATGTGTGTGTGTTACAGTAGCTTACTTCCTTCAGTATAGAAAACTGAACATTTATTTTGGAATGAGAGAATCACATGATTCAGTTTCCTTACCTATAAATTAAGGATGTTGTTGGTTCTGTTCTTATCCTTCATACCAAAACTACATCACTATGTAAGAGACAAGTTACAGTCCATCTCTGTCTGTGACTGTTCAGACCAATATGAGCTCAAAATGACCTACACAAATAGTCCACCAGGTTGGATTCTCTATATTTGTTCATCTCACAGTTCCCTTAAGCTGCTTCAATTCTGCCTTGCTCAGGAGAGGGAACCCCTTGCTGGGAGATCCTGTACCAGTGACTCCCATGCTGAACAATCAGTTCCAAAGAGTATAGTTGGATTACGTTTGTTCTGAGAGCATTTCATCTGTGAACGCTTACCTCATGTGAGTTCTCCATAAAATAGTTTTTTTTGGCAAGCCTAAGCTTGATATTCAAACAACTTTACCAGCCCATTGCATATTGTCCTATTTTCTAGGACTGTTTGAAGCCATGACTTCATTGAGGCTTTCTCTGTGGCTTTTATAATGTGTTTATTTTCATATGTAGGACCTGAAAAGATAGCTATAAATCATAGTCTAAAGATGATAATCTCACCTCATCAAAAATTCTTAGGTCCTCAAAAAACACTGAAAAGAGATCTAAGGATCTGACTTTAAGTGGCTCCCAACTTGTTTCCTCCAGATTACATTGAAGTGCAAGAGTAGCAAAACTATGCTTCAGGTCCTCATCATGGAGTCTCTTCCACTGGTGGCATAACAACTTAAGGAAGCCAATATATTCTTATTTATGTATTGGAGGATATTTTCTCATTTTTTTACTATATTCAGTGTCTTATTTTGTCCTAATCTGTCCTCTGTCTGACTGGAAAAATTAATACATTAGTAAGAGCTTGTGAGCCATAATGTTACATGGGTTCTGATCCAAAGAATGTTTCAAATTTGAGGTCAGTTTTGTAGGGGCTACATTTATAATACTGGTTCAGTCTATAGTCTCTGCATAGAACTAGACTGAAGATGGTTTAACATGAATCTCAATGTAGGCACTTGAGCAAGTCTGTCTTCTTTTATTTGTTTTCCTTAGGGTCCTATTATTGAGGAAGCTTTATTAGACAGAAAAGATTAAAGCAGTCTGATGAAGCTATGGCCTAGAATGTGAAACTAGGCCTAGAAGGACTCTCAGAGTTAGTATTTTCTAACACCTGGAAATGGGAAGATGCTTATTATGAGGCAAGTAGCTCAGCCTGGGGAGAGAGCTGGGGGTGGAAGAAGTAGGGAGCAGGCACTTTCTTTCTGCAGAAATAGAAAAATAATAACCCACATCCACCAGGATAGATAGAGTCTGTCTCTGCCTGATACCACAATTCTGCAATCCCGTGAAATATTTATTGAAAGGGAGTATAAAACATTGATAATTGGTATTTGATGAAGGTTTGTGGCAATATGTTTTTAAAGTCCTGAAAGCCCATAATAATGTGGTTCTGTTTAGCTAGTTATCTCAAATAATAAGCTCAAAATCACTGTTTACTTTATACTACTGCAATGAAAATGATGATATTCTTTTGAAATAATTTGAATCCGGGGCATGGTTTTCAACACTGATATTGAATCTCGTCAACAACTTTAAAAAAACTAATAGAAAGGCAATATTCTCTCAACATGCTCTTACTCAGTGATATATCCACCTCCCTTCCTTCAGCCTCATCCCTTAGATTATAAATGCCTTAAGAATAGAACCTTCCAGTTCCTCCACCCTACCACAAGAGTTATGATCAAAGTAAGTATTTAATAATTGTTTGTCAGTGACTCACAAGGTTTGAGATATATATATATATATATATATATATATATATATATATACAAAATTAATAAAAATAGATACTATTTTTGTAAGTATGTAGGCATGTAGGCATATATACCTACCAGGTCAGACAGATACATAGACAAATAGAAAGATAAATAAGGAGACAGATAAGTAATAAGATACATAGCTATAAATATATAAATGTCTTTATACATATATTTGTTAAGTAGTTTAGTCAGTTGGTAGTGTATCCATGTATTTCTGAAGTGGATCTTACCCACATCAGGAAATCTACTACATAAGATTGTTCATTCTTTTGGGGGAAGAGGGAAAAGGGGCTCTAGATCTGTGATTTCATCATTATGGGGAGTGTTTAGGAAAGGATTTCTTTGCCAGTATAGCAGATAATGCCTGTATCTGCTCTACAACTTGTAATCTTAGAAAGCTGTCAAAAGATTTAGGATTCATGCACCCTTTATGACAGAAACAGGACTTGGCCATAAGTCTTTCTGATCTAAGGCTAGTTCTTTATCCCCTATACTAGGATATGTCTCATATAACAACAATAGTAATAATAATATATAACAATTTAAAGCTTACAAAGTAACTTTCTCAAATGCTCCTGTGAAATTGATAAAAAAAAAATCTTGCTTTTATTTAGAGAATTTGAGGATTTTAATGAAGGCAAAAAAACCTCTTTTTGGTTTTTCAGGAAGAGAAGGAACTATAAAGTTAGGGAAAGTGAACTATAAATGACAAATTATATAAATATAAGGAGTATTTGATTTTCTTCTTGATTGAAAGAGTTTGAAGTGCAAACTTCTCAGGGTGGAGTAACAGGTAAGGAGTGATGTCCTCTCTACTTTGAAGACCTGAAGACAATCTGCTGCCACCAAGAAGCATTTATTTCCATTCCTTCCTTTAGGGTTCCACTCCTCTCAGACTGCTTCTTCTCTAAAGTCTTTTATGACTCCATCCCCTCCCAACACTGAAAATGATCTTGACATCTGATTTCTCAAAGAACTTTTTTTTGATTCTGCTATTTTTATTATAATTTTTCATTCTCACACTCTGCCTAGTACCATAATTATTTATGCTAATTTTGATTTCCTACTAAACTGGAATTTCTCTGAGGGCAAGGTCTTTGTCTTAACCTCTTCTGTGCATACATGAAACTTAATATTTGACTATACTAAGAATATGGACTTTTCTATTTGCCTTTCTGCTTATCTGTCTGTTTCCTTCTCTGCTTCTGTATCTGTCTTTGTTTTTCTCTGTCTCCATCTTTTTTCCTACTCCCTTTCCCTTCCCTCTTCTCTGATCCTCTTCTTTACTCTCAATTATTTCTTAGGAAAACTATATCAATCTTTTGAGTGTTTGTTTCATTTTTTCTTCATAATATCATACTTATTCCATGAGCTATAATCTTTCTAATTATTAGTTTTGTTTTGTGAATCCTTCTTTATCAACTGTTGGTTAACTTGTATGCAAGATAGAATGAAATTCATCCTTTTCCTCATCTTTTCCTTTACTTTTTTCTTGTACTTTTTTCATTTTCAAGCATTTATGTTTTCTCCCTTAGCTTCCCTCCGGAAAAACGAAAAGCAAAATTCTTGTATCAAGTATTCACTATCAAGCAAAACAATTGCCAAATTGGCCATTTCCAAAATGAATGTTCCATACTACACTCTAAATTCACCTCATAGTCAGAAGGTAGGAGGCATGCTTCATTATCATCTTCCTGTAATACCTTCTCAATCTCTGACCTCTTACACTAGAAGGCACAGCATAGAAGACTGAGCATTTTCATCTTCCTTAAATTGGAATGTGTTAAAAATTATCTGTTCAAATTGAATGAACACAAACAGGAGAAAGCATCCCACATCTTTATTTTCAAAATTAATGTGATCTAATCCCCTCCCTCCCCAATCCAACTCATTCCATTTTGTACTGACAAAGAAAACTGAGTACAATCATTTCTGAATTGAGTTTGACAATTTTGTAAACTGAGACTTGTGTTTCACTTGTCATTGCCGATAAAATTTCTATCCTAGGACCTTTTTCTTTTCATTTTTTATGTAAAATGCAGCAAAGACAGTGTCTTTATTATATTTCTTAGTTTTAAATGTATTTATTGCCAACACTAAGAGGCAATATTTAAATGATTGGACATTCAGACTTGGAGTCAGAGAGTTCATGTGTTATCACTGATACTTACCATATGACCGTTGGCAAGACATTAAAACTCTTAATGACCTAGGGAACTCTCTAAGATGTATCAATTGTAGAGGAATCAGTAAAATCCTGAATCTGGACCTCTTTTTTATAATCTCCCCAAATGATGACTTTAGAATAGAATTTTTTTCTTCCCTTTCCTCTTATTTTTCCCATTTTCTTTTTTTTCTTTTCTTTTCCTTCCTCCTTTACTCTGTCTCCCTCCATTTCCTTTTTTCTTTTTCTCATTTTCCTCCATCAGACTCCTTCCCTCCTCTCCTTCCTACCTTCCTTTCTTTCCTTTTTAACAGATTTTTTCTCTTTTTTCTATCAGATTAACTATCCCTTACTTATTTCCTTCTCTTTTTTTTCTCTCCTTCAGATTCTCCCTTCCCCTTCTTCATTTTCATTCCTCCCTTTCCTTCTTTTCTTCTTGTCAGACTCTCTCCTTTTTCTCTCCTTTCCTCCCAGGCTCTTTCCTTCTTTCTTTTCTTTCTTCCTTTCTTTTTCTTCTAGTTTGTCCTCTCTCTACTCTACCGCTACCCTGAAGTTGTCATTTTAAGCCTGGTTTTGAGGAATGGATAGGATTCTGATAGGCACAGATCTTCCTTTTTCTATCCTTAGCTCCTTCCAGGTATCTTTGTTGCAAAACTTCTTCAGAATTGATGAGAGCTGCTTCCAGAGGCCCTGGTTTAGAGGGACTGACAGCAGGGCTTTCCAGCAGTCAGAGAAGCTGACTGATAACAACACCATTTATCACTCAAGTCCTCTACACAGTAAAGGGGGGAAACACCTCATGTTCTGAAAAACAGAATCTACATGCACATCTGCTCTGAAAAGGCTTCAATGGCAAAATAATTTTCAAAATGTTTTATGACCCAAGGCAACTCTAAAATAGCTACACTTGTCAATTGAGTAGCCTCAAATCAGAATTATACTAATATGCAGGTGGATGGCAGCAGCACATTATCCTGTCAAGCAAGAAGATCTGAACTCATAGGGAAAATATTGTGTTTTTAAGCATGGAAACAGCAAAGATGAATGCATTTTACTATACAAACAATACTACAAAGAGCACATAAAATCCTAGAATCATAGCATCTTAGAAATGAATGGAACCTTAGAGGTAACCCCATGCAAACATGAACTAAGTCATTTGCAAGCAGTTAGGTGGCACAGAGGACCTAGATTCAGAAAGACCTAAGTTCAAATCCAGGCTCTGGAACTTACTTGCTATGTCACCTTGGTCAAATCACTCAACCTCTATTTGTCTCAGTTTCTTGAGCTGTAAAAGGAGAAAAATACTAGTACCTATCTCCCAAAGCTAAGAAGAAGCTTAAATTATTTGCGAAGCATCCAGCACAATGTCTAACTTACACTTGATATTACTTAAATGCTAATTATTATTATTGCTATTATTATTATTATTAATATTAATCGTGAGAATGCTACAGAACCAAAGATCACAAAGCTTCCTTTGGATTTGTCATATTGGAACTTTATTGTGGTTTGCTTGATAAACTTAAAAACCATATATGAATGCCAGTTATGATTAGTATACTTCCATTATTCCTACCATCTGCTTTACTTGAATAGATGTTTATTCATCTCTGTAATTTATATCTTTTATTCAAAAGCATTTTATGTAGAATGATTAACACATAGGTTTTCAGTTGTTTTTGTTTCATTTATCTCTTTGTCCCCATTTGGAGTTTTCTTGGCAGAAATACTAGAGTGACATGTAATTTCCTTCTTCAGTTTATTTTACAAATGAAGAAACTGAGGTAAATAGGCTAATTGACTTGTCCAAGGTGACATAATCAATAAGTACTGGAGCCTGATTTGAACTCATAAATATGAGTCTTCCTGACTTCAGACTTTATTCACTGTGCCCTAACTGCCCAATAAGCACATAGGAGGCACCTAATAATACATTTTAGTTATCCATTTTGGGATGTACAGTCATATAACTGCTCTGACCACCAGAAATCTCTTTTGAAATTCTGAGATCCTCCATTCATTTGGCTTAGGCAAATTGTCCTCATTTCATAAATTCTAGCCATAGCATACAAAGAGGTTGCAATGTTCATTATTAAGAATGCAACTGAAGAGGCCATCTAGGTGGTACAGTAGATAGAGCACCTGTCCTGGAGTCAGAAGGACTTGAATTCAATTCCGGGCTCAGACATTTAATAATTGTCTAGTTGTGTGACCCTGGGCAAGTCACTTAACTCTACTGTCTTAAGTAAATAAATTTTTTTTTTTAAAAAAATGAATGCAACTGAAGCTGGCCTGGTCCATAGCATCATGATTGCCTAAGTTATTTTTTTTTAATTCTACCACTTTAAGACACTATATGGAACGTTCCTAGGGGATGCTGGTGTTAGCTAGGGTAGTCCTCACAAATACACATCATAACTGAGTACAAATAGAAAAACTCCAGCAAAGTAACCTGTCATCAAACTTCCCAGAGTTTCATGTTTCCTTTACTTTCCCTCTTGTCTACAGTCACTGAATATGAGGAGCCAGTTGAGCAACTAGGCAGCATACTGGAATAAGGAAGACTCATTTCCATGAGTTTAAATCTGGCTTAATAATTTTGTGACTTTTGGCAAGATATTTAAGTTTATTTCCTCAGTTTCCTCATTATAAAGAGAGATAGAGAAGGAAATGGTAAACTACTCCAGTAACTTTGGATACTGCAAAACCCCAATATGGGGTCACAAAGAGTTGGACACAAAAGAATTGATTCAACAATGACAATAATGAGAGTTCAGCACAAAAAAACTGACCCAAATCCTGTTTGTTTGGGCTAGCTTTCGGCAACTTAAAGAAGGAGAGGGATAAGTTAACAGTAATAGTTTCTGCCTTCTGACTCCAAAAATTCAATGGCCCTGTTTTCCTCATTGTGGTAGCACTAGGCTGACTTTATGATGGACTTTTTATGCCAGTTACACTTCTGAATGGTGTGTTTGGCATTTTCGAATGCCATTTCCTGTGTAGTCTCTTATATGAGCAACACTTGTGAAACTGCCAATAGCAACAACCTAGAAAACTAGCTTAAAATAGTAAAGAAGGAAACATATCTGCCTCAGATGTGGTGATGCTCAGTGTATTCTAAACCAGCAAATTGAATATAACTTGATTGGATGCAGAGATCAGACAACTCAATAATAACTTACCACAAAGATCTATGATTCCATCCATGTATGTAATCCACCTAGGATGATAGGTGGATAGAGCTCTGGGTCTTGAGTCAAGAAGAATTTAGTTCAAATCCAACTTCAGACTCTCACTAGCTGTGTGATCTTGGGTAAGTGGTTTAATCCTGTTTGCCTCAGTTTTCTCATCTGTAAAATGAACTGAAAAAAAGAAAAAGGCCAAATATTCTGGTATCTTTGCTGAGATAATCCAAAATTGCTCACGAAGAGTAGTACATGACTGAAAAATAAGTGAATAACAAGAAAAAAGTAATATCTTCCCTGAGATTGATCACAAATCTTCCATTGCCTTAAAAAATTTTAATGAATTCCTGTTTCCATATGTAGTTATGAACTGATGACCAGTCCCATGGTCACTGATAACTTTTCCAAATTTAGCTAGGCTGAAAATTGGTTATAAATGCTATTCTATCTTTGCTTTTATAGGTTAGATTTAGGTAACTTAGAGGGGAAGAGGGACTAAAGACCTTGCAAGTTTACCAGCAATAGCTGCTGCCTGCTGTCCCCCAAAAATCAATAGTCCTTTAGTCCAAGGCCCTAAGTTCCAATGGTCCTAAATTTTTCAAACATAGCTAAGTGAAAGAGATAAAATTTAGTGATAGTCTCTTATTCATTTCTTTCCAACTCAGTAGGCCCTGCCAGAGTTTCTGTTCTGTGGCTATATACACTCAGAAATAAGACATAGGAACAGAATTTTGGGAGAAGAAAGTTGTTTATAATAAATGTATAGGTTCCTTTACAATTGGAATTCACTTTCATACTGTGTCTCAGAGAAGATATAATTGCCCAAGTTAGACAGCTAGAAACTAGCATGTCCAGTAATAGGGAATGAGAGAAATAGAGAGACAAATAGACAAAGTCGGAGAGGAAGAAAGAGAGCAAAAGAGAGAGAAAGAAAGAGACAGAGACAGAGAGACAGACAGAGAAAACATTAACTAAATTTCTATGTTCTAGGTACTGTACTAAGCTCTAGAAATACAAATACAAAACAAGATAGCCCCTGGGACTGAGCAGACTTAAGCATTTGTTAGCTGTGTGACCCTGGGCAAGTCACTTATCCTTGTTTTCCTTAGTTTTTTCATCTGCAAAATGAACTAGAGCTGAAAATAGACAACCATTTCAGTATCTTTGCCATGAAAACCCAAAATCGGGTCCTAACGACTGGAAAACAGGTCAACAGTAAGCTAGCCCCTGCCCTCAAGGAACTTACATTGTAATAGGAGAAGGCAACAGGAAAAGGGAAAGGGAAGGAAGTGACATGGAAGCCTGATATAAATTTGGTTTAGAAATAGCCAACTTAGGGTGAAACTTCATCTCCCAGAACACAGGACAAAATAAAGCAACAATTCATCTTTCAGAATCCAGGATTCAAAGGATCCTATGAGGAGGCGTTAAGATGATGGTTTAGAGAAAGGCAGGATTGTGTAGAGTGCAGTAACATACATAAGAGAACCCACAATTATCCAGCTTCAGAGTTTAAGGTTCCCCATGGAGAGGATGTAGAGATGGAGATGAAATTAAGTATACTGACTCTGGGTTTCCTCAACTGTAAAATTAATGGTTGAATTGAATTGATCTAGCTCCAAATCTTTAATGCTGCAGCCTTGGGTCTACTAAGACTCACAGACTGACTTGATACTTTATCACTTTGAGATGTTTCATATCTTTAGAAATTAGAGATCCAATTATTATTGTTCAGTTCCTTTTCTGAATCTTTGTGATTCAATTTAGAATTTTTTGGTGGAGATACAGTAATGGTTTACCATTTCTTTCTCTAGCTCATTTTACAGATGAGAAAACTGAAGCACACAGGGTTAAGTTCTTACCTAGGGTTGCACAATTAGTAGATATCTGAGACTAGATATGGACTCATGAAAATGAGTCTTCCTGACCCCAGGTCTGGAATTCTAGCTGTCCAATTTAATTAAAGATCTAATAAACCCTCTTATTTTGCAGATGAGGAAACTGAGGCCCAGAAAGGATATCACTTGTCTAGGGACATACAGGTAGAAAGTAGCAAAGTTAGGATTAGAATCCAGGTGTTTAAGTCCCAAATTCAGTACTCATTCTATTATATAATCCATTTTCACTCAATCCTGAATTGATGGATTATATTATTTTTTCATAATGTCTCAGATGCATTTTCCATTTGAGAGAAAACTTCAAAAATTTTCTCATTTTACAGAACTACTCCATTTACCTAGTTACAAGAAACTTAAATTGTCTAAGAAATAATCTCAAATAAGAAATTGTTTTGTCTGGAGATCCACTAAAAACTATTAAAGAATGTCAAGAAATTTTATGTTGCATTAGATAGAAAGTGGGGAACTCATTTAGTAAGATAAATGTTTGATAATATAAATTATTTATTAATAATAGCCAATATTTAAACATCATTTTAAAGGTTTGAAAAACATTTTTCACGTCTTCTCATGTGAACTTCAAAAAAACCCTTGAAACCAGTATGACCATTGTTCAGATGAGGAAACTGAGGCAGAGAATACTTATGTAACTTGTCCAGGGTCACACAGCTCTGATTTGAACTCTTTTGTCTTCTGGATTTGGGGTAGGGTTGGGGGGGGGTAGGGTGAAGCAGTGCTCAATATATCCACTGAACTATCTGGCTGCTCCCAATTTACTCCCTGGTAAAATGTGGACGCTAGACTAGATGATCTCAAAGGAAGCATACAACTCTAAATGTAAGATTCTATAAGCATCTGACATTCCTTAATAACTCTGAGGTAAGTGCTATGATTATTCCCTTTGTACAGATGAGTAAGATGAGGCTCAGAAGAGCTAATTACCTAAATAGCCTAACTGACACAGACATGATTCTGCATTTCTACACAGTAGGGGATAAAACAGTCTGCAGATACATGTAAATATCTCGTATTGATTTTTAAAAAAATTCATCCTGACAAAATATAAAGTAGATATTTAAAATGTGCATGGTGCATGAAATTACCTCACATTACTGGTAAATGCATGCCTTGTAGCAATTATGTCACTTATGCTTACACTAATTAAGTGTTGATGTGTGAGCACTAAGTTGCAATGATGTTGTTAACTAATGTACATAAATATTCCCTTTAAACTGTAATTGCACTTTGCCATGATATAAAAGAAGGCAGGCTTAATTTAGGAATTATGTAGTTCCTTGAGAAAATGTTCTTCCAGTCTTGGAATACTAGAAAATAGACTTAGAAAATAGAGCTCTATTCTTCAAATAAAAGAAGGAAAAATTTAGAAATCTACCAGGGTTTTTTACATTTTTTCCTACTGACATGGAGAGTGGTCACATTCAGGACATCTAAGTACAACCAGTGGGGTTGAGTTTCCCCACCTGAAGGATGCAATGTGACTTAATCCATAGTCTATTCCCAGTAGACATTTACTGCCCTGCACTTCTGTCATAAGAACAGAGCTGATCTCAGGAAAATTGGTGGTACTCTGCCCATTTGCTGCACTCAAGATTTATGATGGTCTAAAGTTAATGTGATTTTATTTTTAACAGCAAAACTCCAATCCCTGGTTGCTCCCTTGGAACTTAGACCTAAGGAGGAAGGGAAGAGTATGTGTCATCCAGAATTGTGTTTGCAGCCAGGACTAATCCTGAGCTGTGAGGCTTCTATGGCTCCCAGTCATAGTCTGTAGCTGCAAAAGGAGTGGCTGAGTTCTCTCGGGTACACATTATTCTCATTGTGAGACTGATAATGATGCCCCTCTGAAAATAGGCAGGTTATTTTCTAAAAATATTCCTCCCTCTGCCAAGAACAAAAGAAAGAATAGGGTCCCTTACAGAGCCTAAAACGAAGTTTGTTGATTCGCGCCAAGAAGGAAAGGAACACAAAGAAAGGGAGGGGAAAAAAAGAATCTCCTTTTAATTATGAGTGACATTATCTCGGGTATAGCAGCTTACTCTATACTGGTCCCTCCTAAGGCAGAGCACTGAGTTAATGGAGAGGGGGTAAAGCCCTAAATCTCTATTTTATCATCTGTAAAATGAGGGGGTTCAACAAAATATAATCCTATGAATTATTTTAACTAACCTCTCCAGGTGGGCTCCAAGGACAATTCTAACATCAGTAAGTGGAAGTTATATTATTTAGATAAAGCAATATGTGTCATTTTTAGTATTTTCCCCATTGGAAACAACCAATATCAAGAATTTTGAATATACTTTAGGACCACTGAAACTGTCCTCTTAGATCAACTTATGGGGAAAATGGCCTCATGGGGAGGTTTTCTGGTAGTTAGGTATGAAGAACTTCTTGATTTAGAAACAGAGATCAAGATTTGAAAATCAGTTCTCCTATTTATTACTTGTATGACCTTGTGACTCTGGGTCTCCCAGCAGGTGGGCCAGTCCTTGGGCAGCCCTTTACCTCTCTTGGCTTCAATGTCCTCATCTGTAAATTCAGTGAGATGACTTCAAGGGTTCCTTTCATCTCTAAATCTGTGTTGCTACTTTAATATATCAAACAGTCCTTAGCTTGAAGCTAAAATTCTTCATAGACCTAAAGCTGGTAAGAAATCTCAGATGCCATATAGTCTAGCCCTGCCTTTTTATACATTAAGAAATGAAAGTTAAGAGAAAAGTAACATATTCAGAGTCACCAAAAAATTAAAAATCAAAGGCAAGATTTGAATTCCATGCCTTCTGACTCCATAGTAAGAGCTCTTTCTGCTGTATCAAGCTGCCTTCCCAACTGATCTCAGGTTGAATTTCATTCTGTAGCAAATAATGTATTAACAAGATTTCCCACAAACAGTTCTGACTTTATTCTAAAAGTAAGAAAGCAGACTTATCCAACTAAACTAAGATGCCTGTTCAGTCTATTGCTACTAAAAGACATAACACAGATGGTTAGCTTTCACACTCCCATCCTATTCACTTGTAGGTGCAAGTCAAAATGTTGTATTTGAATTGTAATGCCTCATGTGACTCAGCCCCTTGTGGCTTTGGGGATTCTTCTCTCCCAATGTAATGGGGCAAATCAGCAGGAAATGTTTATGTTACTGCTATAAATAGTGTTATATGATGTATAAAATCTGAATAGTTTTATTATTTTGTGAAGCTATTAGACATTAGATGCTGAATTTTAATATGCCAACGAATCTGTGATCTCTTTGATAAAGTTACCCCTTTATCCGACTATCTCCCATCCATTCCTGTTCACAAGGTGTCAATATTCTTCTGTGAATCTTCCTCAAGGTGTCTCAGGGGTATGCCAAGATCCCTTTTATTCCTCAAATTACCTTGTCTTTATTTTACATATATTTTTATAAATGCATGTTGTATAGCAAAATAGAAAAACTCCATGATGGCAAGAATGATTCCATTTTTTATCTCTTTTTATCCCCAGTACTTAGTACAGTGACTGACATATAGATGACAATAAAATCTTGCTAGTTAATTGGTTCTCATTTCATTGGGTGGATTTCAGTGGAGCAATATCTCTGTCAGTTTGACCCTTCTATCACTCTGTAGTAGATTCATCTTTCACTATGTAGGTGATCCATCCTTTTTTCTCTTTCTTTCTTTCTTTCTTTCTTTCTTTCTTGCTTGCTTGCTTGCTTCCATCCTTCCATCCTTCTTTCCGTACTTGTTTTCTGCTTCCTTCCCTCCTCCCTTCCTTGAAACTAAGGAGATTAGACTAGATTAGGTGATATAAGTTTCCTCTCTCCCTCTCTCTCTCTCTCCCCCATCATACAATTTTTTGTTGTAATTCTTTACTGAGCTTCTCCTTTCCAATTTCTGTTATATAATGTGTTGCAGCCTGGTTATTTCTACTGTGTACCTACCCATTACACTTGGGTGACCAAAATCTTCAATTCTTTGGAAATTGTAGTGTTTTATTGCTCCTAAACCTTATAATATCGCTAATGCTTGCTTGATTGATTATTTCTTAAAATAGATTAAAAATGATATTAAAAAGGTGGGCCTTTGTATTTTGGAGATACTTGAATATTTTAAGCACTAGCAACCATTTAAAATCACAACTTTAAGGAAGTAGGTCACTAAAGGGTTTGTTGGGGTGAAAAGTATGAAGGACTTAAACTATTTTTTTAAACCACATTGATAGGTGTCAAAGAAGATACGGTACTGAAGAGATGATTAAAAGGGTAAAAACATTACTTGTACAAAAATATTCATAGTAGCCTTGTTTGTAGTGGCAAAGAATTGAAAATCAAGTAAATGTCCTTCAATTGGGGAATGGCTTAGCAAACTGTGGTATATGTATGTCATGGAACACTATCGTTCTATTAGAAACCAGGAGGGACGGGATTTCAGGGAAGCCTGGAGGGATTTGCATGAACTGATGCTGAGTGAGATGAGCAGAACCAGAAAAACACTGTACACCCTAACAGCAACATGGGAGTGATGATCAACCTTGAAGGACATGCTCATTCCATCAGTGCAACAATTGGGAACAATTTTGGGCTGTCTGCAAAGGAGAGTGCCATCTGTATCCAGATAAGGAGATGTGGAGTTTGAAGAAAGTTCAAGGACTATTCCCTTTAATTAAGAAAAAAACAGATATCTTTTATTCTGCTCTTGTTACCTCTTAGACTTCTTGTCTCTTCTTTAAGGATATGATTTCTCTCTCATCACACCCAATTTGGATCAGGTACAACATGGAAACAAAGTAAAGACTGACAGATTGCTCTCTGTGGGCGGGGGGAAGTAAGATTGGGGGGAAAATTGTAAAACTCAAATAATATCTTTAATAAAAATAAATTTTAAAAAAGAAGATATGGTAGTGAGCGGTCATCAAATTTTTTCTCCTTTTATTCCCTTAAAAACTTTAGGAATCTTTTAGGTTGCCTATTTACTTTTATTGATACCATATCAAGTACTGAATAGCATTACCATTGATTTGATTATCATGCAAAGTCCTTTATTTTAGGCTAATTCTATTATTTTCTATTAACTTCTGAAGTGTCTGCTATTTCTCATGTGCTTCAGAAATCTTTGGCTTTTTAAGCTTTTCAGCTTATAATAATTTCAATTTTGTAAGAATATTCTACTTTTTCTCTTCAATTTTTTACTCTTTCTTTTAACTTTTTAGGTATCTTTCCAAGTACAATTCTGTATTTTCTCTTTCAAAGTGTTACATAACTTTTAGGTTTTTTTATGACTTTATATTATTATTTCTCATTCTCTCAAAGATTATGAACCACATATTGCTTGTTATTTAGGGATATCTTTTTCTCTAAAATTGTAGGGAGCCCTGGATTTGTAGTCAAAGAATCTGGCTTCCAATTTCAAGTGTTTCATACTTTAACTTCCATGGACCTCACTTTCCCCATCTTGAAACTAAGGAGACTAAATTAAGTAGTGTCTAAGGTTCCTTCTGGCAGTTAGGATCTATGGTCCTATCAAGATTGATACTCTTTCGCTTAGTCAATCCTACTAGACCTAAAAATTTAATCCAATCTAGCAAACATTTATGAAGGCTCTCCTACATGTAGGCAGAGGACCTGTCAGTTTAGATATCAAGACAAAATGAAATATAAACCATGCTCTCACATAACTTATATCCTGCCTGATAGAGAAGTGCACCAAAAAATCACTATGTACTGACACGATCCTAGGTGTTGGGGATATAAGCATAAAGAATAAAATAAAACTAAGGTGATAGATTAATCCTAAAAATCTCAATTGTTAGAAAAACATACACAACAGTATACTAATACACTGACTCAGTTCCATCAATTGGGGTGACCCATTGCACAATGGGGCACCACCTGGTTTATTTGTCATAACTGCAATACATTATATATACCAAGATGTTCCTTAGACTTTTCAAACTAGTAATGGTTGTGTTCTCATTTTTCACACAATTATCAATTACAGGGATTGACTAAAAATACTGAGAAACGTTAATGTAATGAAAGTTGCTGTTCTGTAAAAATCAACAAGTACAATGACTACAGAGGAACATGAAAGATCTGCAAATTGATTCAAAGTGAAGTACACTATAAATAAAAACAATGAACATAATGACTACAACAATGTAAAAGGAAAGAATAACAATCACAAAATGGCAACTTTTAAAAGATGAATACTGCAAAATTATGAAGAATTAGCTTTCTTCAAAGAAGAGAGATATCCTGTAGCAAAATACCAATACTTTAACCTAACATTTTTTTGCCTCAGAATTTGCTTATGGTTCTTCATTCAGTGTCTAAATTGAGTTTAAATGAATTACAGCCATTCTTGTTTCAAATGCATTCATGTTTAAAATTGTATATATATATATATATATATATATATATATATATATATATATATCTATATCTGTTCTTTTTTCTTGTTTTTATAAACCACATATTTATAAAGCAAACAGAAAAAGAAAGTCATATTAAATGGGATCTGAGTTAATTATTATTATTATAGCCACTGCAGATTTTGAAAATGTGTGTGTTTATGTTTTTTAAATTTCAACAGTGGGATACAATGAAAAGAGCATTGACTTTAGAATTAGAGGACCTGAGTTCCAATTCTACCTCTGTCATTTACTAAATTATGACCTTGTGCAAGTTACTCAATCACTGAGGTTCAATTTCTTTATCTAGATGCTGAGATGTTTGAAGTATTCCAGTTCCACACCTATGTTTCCAAATCAGATTTATTTTGGACATACCTATACAAAAATATTTATAGTAACTCCTTTTGTGGGGGGCAGAAAAAGTGGAAATTGAAGGGATGCCCATCAACGGGGCAATGGCTAAACAAGTTGTGATATATGAATGTAATGGAATGCTATTGTGCTATAAGAAATGACAAGCAAGAGGATTTCAGAAAAACCTAGAAAGTCTTACATAAACTGAATCAAAATGAAGTGGGCAAAAGCAGAATGCTGTATATAGTAAGAGCAACATTGTACAATAATCATCTATGAATAATTTAGCTGTTCTCAGCAATACAATGATCCAAGACAATTGCAAAGGACTCATGATGGGAAATTCTATCCACAACCAGAGGAAGAACTGATAGAGTATGAATGTAGATTGAACCAGACTATTTTCACTGTCTTTATTTTTTCATGTTTTTTTCCTCTTTTGGTTTCTTTCTTCTTTGACATGACTAATATGAAAATATATTTTACACGATTATACATATATAACCTATTTACAATTTTTACCTTTTTAGGAAAAGAGGAGGGGAAGGGGATAAGGAGAAAATTTGAAACTCAAAAATATTTTAATGAATATTAAAAATTGTCTTTATGTGTAATAGGAAAAAATTAAAATACTATTTAAAATAATTTTATAATATTTATTGATAATTGTTGGAATTAACTCTCCTTATATTGATATGCACAATGAGTCATTTCACTATAAAGTATAATCTCTGAAGAATTAAATTTGCAAGTTACCAAAAGGCAAAACAGAGCTGTAATTTGAATGTGATTAGTCTACACCATATTGCATATGGATAAATCGGGCAGCTAGGTGGCAGAGTAAATAGAGGAGGATGGAAATCCAGCCTCAGATAGACCTTGATCAAGTCACTTAACCCAGATTAAGTTGCATCCAAGGCTTTCTCCAGTTACCCTGATTCATACCTGACCACTAGAACCAGATGGCTCTGGAGAAGAAAGTAGGCTGGTGACCTAGCAAAGCACTCCCTCACTCAAATCCAGTTCATGTGCTTGTCATGGCATCACCTCCCCTAATGTCTTCTTCAATAATGAAGGACAAACATCATCATCATCATCATGAATTCCAAAGAAAAATAATATTAAGAATAACATCAAATAAATATATTATTTAAAATCATGGGCTGGTCATATGACAGGAATGAAAGTCAAAAAATAGACAGTCTGTAAAGTGTGCTCCATTAGCACCCCTCATATCTCAAGAAAACTTGAGAAAGATCCCCTGGAAAATTATGACAATCTTCTGTGACAAATCTAGCTGAGTCCATAGACAAGAATCATGCAGGATGGACATTTATGCCTAGATCAAAACTTTGTTATTGATGGGAAAACTCCATATTGGTAAGATCCCAGTTTAACTTAAGTATTTTAATATGAGAGAAAGGATTGAAACTTTCTAATACAGAAGCTACTATTTTTAACTCTTACATTTTATGTCTCCTAAGAACTTTTATATATGTAATTTGGTCTTGATATACCTGCCTTTGAAGCAGGTAATAGAAATATTATGATGTTAATTTTCCAGAGGAGGAAATTGAAGTTAAAAAAATGCAGTGACTTAGCATCAGAGAATTTAAAAGTAGAAGCAATCTTAATGGTCATCCGGTCCAACCAACTTGCATACAATAGAAAGACTATAGAACTAAAGACTCTCAAGGGGATTGGAACCCTGCCAAGTAGAAAATATTGGACCTCCCAGAAATGATCATTTCAATCAACTTCCATAAAGCCCTACTGAGAAAACCAGAACTGGGCAGAGGTTTCAAAAGGTCCATGAAAGAGCCTGGAAAAATCCACTTCTCTGACAGTTTCATTGAAATACTCAGAGAGTAAATGACTTGATTAAGGTTACATAGATGGTTAACAGTGCTGGGATTCAAACTCAGATATACTGACTCCAAATTAGCATTCTCTCTACTTCAGCATTTGGTATGGTCAAGTCTATCATATGTTAAATCATAGATGTCCAACGTTAAGTTATCTTATGGTACCATTAATATAAAATGATTATTCAAGGGCTACACCCAGAATAAAAATTACTCAGTGTTCTTTGGATGTAACACTCCCAGAGGACTCTGGGAACAAGATTCTTAGATATAAAAGGTTGCCTCATGACTTCTTGAAAGAGGTGGAACATGTGTCATCAAAATGACAGGCCAAAGCACAAAACAACACAGCGACAATACATTACAAAACAACAAAGCAACAATGCAACAGTATAAAGGTAGGCGCATACTGACTAGTCTGCATTGTACAGATGAAATGCATCCCACATATTGATTGAAAATTCCATGTCATATGGTCTGTCTCCATAATAATGCTTAAAAACATCAAAGAAAATTAACATCAATGAGATCATTTCTTAGTGATGAAATTTAAAAAAAACTAATATGCACTATGCAAAATTATTCACTAGTGAAAATTAAAACCCAAAGAAGACTGTAGGTGACCTGCTGGCTGTTTTTTGGACAGCCCTGGATAATATGATATGCCATGGATTCTTATTCCAAATAGATGGCTATCAGCTCATTGGTTAATTTCCGAATAATCACCATAGATTAGTTCTCTATGCAAAAGAAAGAAGACAATGTATATAAAATACTTTGCAAATCTTAAATTGTTATATAAATGCAAGCTGTTGTTATTAGTATTACTATGATTATTATTAGTATTTGTAATTCTGTCCTCTATCTACTACACATATGCAGCGCAGAAGAGATTGGCGCTTTAGCTCTGCTGAAATGTTGGTGGAATGATTTTGTATCAGGACTTTATTCTTAGACCAAGATCTTACTACTTTAGTGGCACTCCTGAGCTATCCTCTTATATTTATAAGCCCTGGAATACAAGTGATCTTTTGTTCACTGAGTAAAAAACATTGGGAAGTCTTCTGCAGAATATTAGATTGTATTATTCCAGGCACACATTTTTCTTTTCTCTCTTATTTCCCTTAAAGTACTCTTTTTATATGAACTCAGTGATATTATATATATATATATATATATATATATATATATATATATATATATATATTCCCTCTTTTTATAGAGAGAAATTACCCTTTTCCTTAGTCTTTAGAAAAGATTTATTACTATATTTATACCTCTGAAATGATTAATTCAACTTGACAATTATTTATTTAGCTCACAAATAGACTAGAAAATTTTGGATAAGGAGGAGAGAAAAAGGAAAAATTAAATTACATGTTTTCATGGTCTTCATCTCTCATTCAATGTTTTCAGGCTTCCCCTGCCTTAACTTCATAAGAATTGCTGTCAAATAATTAAACCTGTTTCACAATTATTCATAACTATTAATTATTCATAATTTTTATTTAGGACTGCTTTACCTATTAGAGAGCCATGACGGTTTTTGTTTCCCAAAAACAGACTTCCAGTCTTTGACAATGACTTTTTTTTGATACTTCTAAAATGAACTTATAGGATCATTTTCTCCTAGCAAAAGGTATCAACTAAGGCCTCAATTAGTTTCTCTAGCATCCATTGCTATAGTGCAGGGTTGTGAAGCAGCTTGCTATACTGGAGAGTGTCTTGGTTTTGGAGTCAGGCACTTCAGTTTAAATCCTTGCTTTTAAGTATAGTGCTCTTTGTGACCATGAATTAGTCATACCACTTTGCTCCTCAACTTTCTCAACTATAAAAGGAAGGAATTGATATGGTGGAGGATCTTCAGTGAAGGACTGTCTCTTCAAAGGGAAAGGGAAAGTAAATCCCAGCTATGTGGGACAGTGGGAAAGCCAGCAGGAGTAAAGTTGAGGAGCAAAGTCTAGGTCCCAGAAGTTAGATAGTAAGCCAGCAGAGAAGGTACCAAGCACAAACAAACAAAGTCTGAACCCTAAGAACACTGGGCCAAAAGATAGGACTGATTTCGGACCAAAACACTGCAAAGACAGAGCCTGGACATAAAGGGGGAAAGAAACCTCTGCATAGGCAATGCCTGGGTGCATAGGGAACATTTTGGATAGTGATAAGCCAGATATCAAACCCCAACTCTAGCAAAAAAGCTTGGATCTATACTCCCTATGCACCAGGAGCAGAGTTCAAATAATCAAAATGATCAAAAAACCTTAAAGAGTTTTACCCACAGAAAGACACTATGCAGTTTGAGATAGTAAAAATGTCATCTCAGAAGAAGAAAGCATTGAAAAATTTCCTACATGGAAATTCTCAAAACAGTCTATGGAAACTCTATGAACTCAAATCCAAAACTTCATAAAAGGGCTTAAAAAGAACTTAAATAAAAAGAAAAAATGGAAAAAAAAGAAATGGGAGTCATATAGGAAATTATAAAAAATAAACTCCTTTTAAAGTAAAAGTAACCATCTTGAAAAAGAATATAACTCTTCAAAAAATAAAATTGACCAACTGGAAAGGGAATGCAACTCATCCAAAACTCAAATCAACCAACTGAAAAGGGAATGCAGCTCAGCAACAAGTACAATTAATCAACTGGAAAAGGAAACACAAACATTAACTAAAGAAACTAAAACCTTAAAAATTAAAATTGGACAAACAGAAACCAATGAATCTATGAGACACCAAGATTCCATCAAACAAAGTAAAAAGATTAAAGAATTTGAAGAAAATGTAAAGTACCTAATAGGAAAAGCAAATGATCTGGAAAATAGATCCATAAGACATAATTTACAAATTATTGGTCTACTAGAAAGACTAGAGAAAAAAAAGAGCCTGGAAAGTATATTTCAGGAAATTATACGGGAAAAAATGACCAAATTTGCTAGATCAACTAGACAAATAGCATTTGAAATGATACTTAGAACTCCTCCAGAAAGAGATCCCAGGATAAAAATTCCAAGGATACCATAGCCAAATTCCAAAAATTCTAAAATAAAGGATAAGATAATGCCAGCAAGCAGAAAGAAGTAATTTAAATATAAAGGAAGCACAATCAGACTTATACTGGACTTAACAACTTCAACACTGGAGGATAAGAGGGACTGGAATATGGTATTTCATAGGGCAAAACAGCTTGGATTACAACCAAGAATTTAATACCCTGCAAAATACAGCTTATTCTGCCTTGGGAAAAGATAGATATTTAATGAAATAGACTTCCAAAATTTCCTGATTAAAAAGACCAGAACTGAACAGAGAATTCAATCTTTAAACATAAGACTCAAGAGAGGCATAAAAAATGGTAAACAGAATGGGAAAAAATAAATGTTAGTCAAGAATATTAAATTGTATACAACTCTACAAGAGAATCTAACACTTATAACTCATGAGAATTTTATTTCTCTTAAGATAGTTAATGAATTGAATATAGTTGAAAAGTTTGTACTTAGAGGGTATAAGTATGGTTGGTTCTTTTCCTAATGAAAAAAGACCAAATTGACATCACTATCTTTGAAACAAGTTATAGGGAGTCCAACTGCCAGCTGATCAGACCTATATGTGCTCAGAATGCTCTAACACAGATCATGCACAAATAATCCAGGTAAAAAGCTGGGATGTTTACTCTAAACTTATGGGTCTCATGTTTTCTTTGATCTACTTTAATTCTGTCTTGCTCATAGAGCTCGATACTTTCTCTGATGAAGGCATGCCCCTGGGTTCTGTGCTCCTATCTCATATACCTTATAATCAGTTGTAAAGTTCTTTAGAAAGACCTTCTGAGTGTCCCAATACTTAGAGTACTTAGGGGCTCTATACTTAAATAATCATAAGTGACTTTGATTAATTAGACACTTAAAGGTTTGTAGTACCATGAGGCAGAGGGTGGGAATCTATTTAGAAAGGGTTGGACATAAAGAGATTGGGATGCTATCTCATCTTAATTCATACTTTAGCTAAGGCTTTAAATACAATGGTTGGGATGCTAAAAGAAGGGAGTACAGGATAGAGTATCCTTGGGAGGACCACAAATAGTTCATAAAATGATTTGCCTTTGCATGACACTTTGGCCATGAAGAGCTTGTGTTCATGAAGACTTGAAAAGAGGGTAAAATATAAAGTGATGATAATTTGATGTGATTCATGACTCCTTAGAAATATATTTCTAATGATACAGAACGGGGAGGGATCTATAGGGAGAATAGATTCTCACAGTGGGTATGAGGCAAAACTGCTTAGCAAGCAATCAAGCAATCAAGCAATCAAATTTTAATTGATAATACTTTGAATGATAATACTTTAAGCTTATCAAGCAATTAATCATCCTATGATTTATTGTAATTTGATAGTACTTTGAAAACAATAGACATATAAAAAAGGAGAAGGCTAGGCATTAGTGAATAAACACCAGGTGAAGAGACACAAAGACCTACCATAATGGAAGGAAAGAAGGGAGGGTGTGAACACTGAATAAATCCTACTCAACAGATTTGACCCAAAGAGGGAATAAGCTACATTCCCAATTTAGTTTAAAAATCTATCCTACTCTTCAGGAAGATAGGAAATGGGGGAAGTGAATGAAAAGAAAGAAGGGACTGAGAAGAGAGAAGATAAAAGTATAAGTGAAAGTAAACTGAAATTTAAAATTTGAAAGAAAAGTTAAAGGGGAAAGAGAATAAAACATTGGTGAGGAAAAATAAGAGGAAAGCAAAGAGAAAATTGCAAATAGGGAACGGTGGAAAATAAAGAATTAGTAATCTTAACTTTAAATGTGAATGGGATGAACTCTCCCATAAAATGGAAACAGCACAATAGATTAAAAAAAAACAGAATCCTAAACATTTGAAACACATTTGAAGCAGAGAGATACATGAAGGGTAATGGTAAAAGGTTGGAGAAACATATATTATGCTTTAGCAGAAACAAAAAATATCAGGGCTATTGATCCTGACCTAAGACTAAGTAAAAGCAAAAATAGATCTTATTAAAAGAAAGGAAAGAAACTACAACTTCTTAAAAGGTACCATAGGCAATGAAGTTATATCATTATTAAACACATACACACCTAGTGGTATAGCATCTAAATTCTTAGAGGAAAGCTGAATAAATTACAAGGAGACATAAGCAGCAAAACTATAATAATGAGGGATTTAATCTCCCTCTCATAGAACTAGATAACTCTACCCACAAAATAAACAAGAAGAAAGTTAAGAAGTTGAATAAAATCTTAGAAAACTTAGCTATGATAGAACTCTGGAGGAAACTGAATGTTATTAGAAATTAGCACAGTCTGGGGCTCCCTACTACCAGAGCAGAGGGGGACTCTCCTCACAGTTCCAGAGCAGAGAGGAGTGCTTGTGGTCATCCACAGGTCAGAGTACAAGCCAGGAGAGCAGTCAGAGCCTCTCATAAAACCTTGAAAAAATTGAGGTCCCTGGAAGGCAAGATGTTTGAAAATTACTGCAAAAACCCTCAAAAGCTCAGAAAAATGTGTCCTTCATCCTGGAATCAGAACTCCACCTTAACAAAGACATAAAATCTAGTCATATACTGTGGAAATGAGCAAACAAGAGAAGAAAAAGAACCTGACTATAGACCATTATTTTGGTCCCAAGCAGGATCAAAATATACACTCAGAAGATGACAAAGTCAAAGCTTCTGTATCCAAACTCTCCAAGAAAAATACTATTTGGTCTCAGGTTATGGAAGAGTTCAAAAATGATTTTGAAAATCAAGTAAGGGTGGTAGAAAAATTGGAAAGAGAAATGAAAGTGATGTGGAAAAATCATGAAAACAAGGTCACTAAATTGGTGAAGGAGATAGTGAAGAAAAGAACATCTTAAATATAGTTTAGGTCAAATAGAAAAGCAACCCTAAAGGTAAATGATGATCTTTTGCTTTAAAAAAGTAGAATTGACCAGATGGAAAAGGAGATACAGATTTCTCTGAAGAAAATAATTCCTTCAATGTAGAATGGAGCCAATGGAAGCTGATGACCTTGTGAGTAAAAAAAACAATTTAAAAAAACCCAAAGAATGAGAAACTAGAAGAACATGATAAATATAACTAAACTGGGAAACAGATCCAGAAGAGATAATTTAAAAACTATTGGACACCTGAGAGTCATGACCAGGAAAAGAGCCTTGACATAATTTTTCAAGAAATCCTCCAGCAATATTATCCTGATAACCTAGAAAGAAAAGTAAAATAGAAATTGACGAATGTCCTGAAAGAGAGATCCAAAAATAAAAACTCCTAGGAATATTATAGCCAAATTCCAGAACTCCCAAGTCAAGGAGAAAATTTTACAAGTAGCCAGAAAGAAACAATTCAAATATTGTGAAGCTAATGTCAGGATTACACAAGATTTAGAAATTTCTACATTAAGGGTTTTATAGGTATTGGAATATGCTATTCCAGAAGGCAAAGGAGCTTATATTAAAACCTAGAATCAACTGCCCAATAAAATTGAACATCCTGTTTCAGGGGAAAAGATGAACATTCAATGAAATAGAGAACTTTCATACTTCCTGATGAAACAACCAAAAATGAAGAAAGTTTGATCTTCAAGCACAGGACTCAGGTGAAGCACAGAGAGAGATTTAATGATGTTGAACTGCTTTTATGCTGGTATGGGAAGATGATACTAATAACATATAAATCTTCTCATTTATTAGGGCAGTTAGAAGGAGCATATGTAGACAAGGCATAAAAGGGAGCTGAATATGAAAGTATAATATATTATAAAGATTGAATTAATGGGCAAGAAAGGAATGTACTGGGAGAAAGGGAAAAGAAAGGTAGAATGGGTTAAGATAATTCTTGCAACAGAGGCAAGAAAAAGCTTTTGCAATGGAAGGAAAGGTGAAGGGGAATGAAATAGCCTTCACTCTTATTGGAAGTGACTCAGAGAGAAAATTACACAGCCATCTAATAGGGCATAGAAATCTATCCTACCATAGAGGAAAAAAGGAGAATAAAGGAATGGGGAAAGGGGTACAGAAGGAGGAGAAGGGGTATATGTGATAGAAGAGAGGGAAGATACAACACACTTTTTCAGGAGGGACAGAATTAAAGGAGAGAGAGAATAAAAAAGAGAGTGGGGAGAAATAGGATGGAGGGGAAATGCAGCTAGCAATAGCAACTATGGGAAAACAATGCAACTTCCCTGATGGACTTATAAAGAAAATAGACAGAGATAGACACAGCTGATGGTATCTGACTAAAGACTTAAGTGCACTGTTTTCCCTTTATCTTTACTTTTCTTGAGGTTTCTCTTTGTGGGGGAGGGGGGATTATGATTACTTTAATTATTGTAGTATTGTAGTATTATGAAAAAATAAATTCAGAAAAAAAGAAATTCCAAAAAGAGAAGTGATAGGCAATATCTGCCTAATGCTTTTCAGCCCATTCCCCTAATGATACATGACAAAATAAATTTATGATTTTTTAATAAGACTGCTGCATTTAGCTTTCAGGACTCCTTTTTTGCCTGTGAAGTTGAAGAGCAATACTTTGGTTCTTTTGTAGCTCCTTATGCTATAAGTTTGAAATAAACAAATAAATATCAGGGGAAAAAAAGAGTTGCTTTATGAAAAAAGTCAATAAAATAGAAAAACTTTTGATTAATCTGATTACAAAAAAGAAAGAAGAAAACCAATACAAGTATCAAAAACAAAAAGGGTGAACTCATCATCAATGAGAAGAAAATTAAAGAGATATTTCAGAAGTATTTTGCCCAATTACAAGCCAATAAATTTGATAACCAAAATGAAATGGATTAATATTTACAAAAATAGGGGAAGCTAGGTGGTACAGTGGATAGAGCAGTGGCCCTGGAATCAGGAGGATCTGAATTCAGATCCGGCCTCAGATACTTAATAATTGCCTAATTGTGTGACCTTGAACAAGTCACTTAACCATTGACTTAAATATATATAAATATTTTAAAATATTTTACAAAAATACAAACTGTTCAGATTAAAAGAAGAGGAAATAAAACATTTAAATAATCCGATTTTAGAAAAAGAAATTGTATAAACCATCAACAAACTCCTTAAGAAAAAGTCTCCAGGTCCAGATAGATTCACAAGTGAATTCTACTAAATAGTTAAAAAACAATTAATTCTAATTCAAAACAAAGTATTTAAAGAAATAAGGGGAAGAAGGAGTTCTCCCAATTTTTTTTTATGACACCAATATGGCATTGGTGACTAAACCAGGAAGATCAAAACAGACAAAATTTTAGACCAGTCTTCCTTTTTTTAAGACAAGTTTTATTTTGAGTTTTACAATTTTTCACCCAATCTCACTTGCCTTCCCCACCCCCCACAGAATGCAATTTGCTAGTTTTTACATCATCCCCATAGATATGGATTGATCTAAGTTGAATGAAATGAGAAAGAAATCATATGTTTAAGGAAGAAACATATAGTATGAGATATAGCAGAATTACATAATAAGACATTTTTTTAAATTAAAGGTAATAGTCCTTGTAGATCCGTCTTCCTGATAAGTAGAGATGCAAAAATTCTTAAAATTTTAGGAAAGAGATTGTAGCAAGTTATTACTAGAATCAGGTAGGATTTATACCAGGTAAGCAGGGGTGAGTCAATAATAGGGAAAATACTCAATGCATATGAACATATCAATAACAAACCAACAGAAATCATATGATTATCTTAATAGATGCTTAAAAAGCCTTTGATAAAATACAATATCCATTCCTATTAAAAACACCAGAGAGTATAGGTTTTCCTTAAAATAATAAGCAATATCAATCTAAAACCATCAACAAATATTATATTTAATAGGGATAAACTAGGAACATTTCCAATAAAATCAGGGGTGAAACACAGATATCAATTATCACCATTTCTACTCAATAAAGTATTAGAAATTTTACTTTTAGCAATAAGAAATGAAAAAAAATTGAAGGAAATATAATTGGCAATGAGGAAACAAAACTTTCACTCTTTGTAGATGATATGGCGGTATTTTTAGAGAACCCTAGAAAATGATCTAAAAAGCCACTTGAAACAATTAACAAATTCAACAAAGAAGCAGGACATAAAATAAACCCACATAAATCATCAGCATATATATATATATATATAAAACAAAGCCTAAGAACATGAGATAGAAAAATAAATTCCATTTAAAGTAATTGCAGACAACATTAAATACTTGGGAATCTACTTCCCAAAACAAAGCTGTATGAACACATTTACAAAGCATTTTTCACGCAAATACAGTCAGATCTAAACAATTGGGAAAATGTCAATTGCTCATGGTTAGGTTGAGCTAATCCAAAAAAAATGACAATTCTACCCAAATTAAATTACTTATTCAATAGTATACCAATCAAAATATCAAATAACTATTTTACCAAGCTAGAAAAAAAATAGTAACAAAATTCATCTGAAGAAACAAAAGGTCAAGAATAGCAAGGGAATTGATGGAAAAAATCTAAAGGAAGGTGATCTTTTAGCAAATCTAAAACTGTACTATAAAGTGGCACTTATCAAAGCTGTCTGGTAGTAGCTAGGATTAGGATAGGTTCAAAAGAAACTGTGCAAATGACTACAGTAATATACTGCTTGACAAATTCCAAAATATTAGTGTCTTGGATAAAAACTCACTATTTGTTGGGAAAACTGGAAAATAGTATGAGAAAACCCAGGCACAGACCTACATCTCACATCTTACACTAAAATAAGGTCAAAATACATGCAGGATTTAGACATAAAGGACTATAGCATAGACCAAATAAAAGATCAAGAAATACTCAAATGTCATATTTATGGAAAGGGAAGTAATTTATGACCAAAAAAGAAATAGAGTATATTATAAATTACAAAATGAATGACTTAGATCCCATTAAATTAAAAAGGTTTTGCACCAATTCTGCTAAGATTAGAAGGAAAACAGAAAGCTGGGAAAAAGTGAGAGGTCCTGATAAAGGTCTCATTTCTAAAATATAAAGAGAATTGAATCAAATTTATAGGCTTACAAGTCATTCCTCAATTGATAAATGATCAAAGGACATGAGGAGGAAGATTTCAAATGAAAGAATTAAAGTTATATATAATCATATGAAAAATGCTCCAAATCATTACTGATCACAAATTAGTTTCACACATCTGAACTTTACAAAATGGATTTCACAACTTTGAGGCAGTTACCACACCATGGCTCCTAAAATATGAATCTGAATGACAAAATGTTGTTGTTGTTGTTGTTGTTGTTGTTGTTGTTGTTGTTCAAAAAGGAATCCCAGAGAAGTACTGAAATAACTGATTCAAATAGTAAAAAAAAAAATTGAAATGAGTTGGTGATTTTGTGTTAGTTTTGTAGAGTGAATGTGCCAGTTAGCTTACTTTGGAGTATTTGAAGATTTAGGCTTAAAGAAAGTTTAACTGGGCCTTTTGTTCCCTCACAAAAAGAAATTATGTCTGCATTTTTGACTAAGTTCATCTCAGAGGATATAAAAAAGAGGAAGAGAAAGTTATTTTTCCCCTATCCTCTTTGTCCCCAGTATAGTACACATCCAAAACCCTTCTGATCTGAAAAAAGAAACAATTAATGTTTTTCCACCATGACATTATAGATATGTATATATATATGTATATATATATATATATATATAATTCAGAAGAAACTCAGTTAACAGCTATCACAATGACCTAAGCTATTTATTTTATAACTAAAGTTATCAAATATTTTGTAAATGCAGCCTTATTTTAGAATATCAGTGTTGATATATCTTATCTATAGAAACCAGAAAATAAAAGGTTTAGTCTCTTACAAAAAACAAAAAAGCAAGCAAGCAGAAAAGCAAAATGTTTTTTGAATCAAGTGCCTCAAATTTTCTTGCCAATCATGCAATTAACTATGTGTGTAACCTTAGGTAAGTCATTTCCCCCTCCAGGTCTGAAAAATGAGAAGGTTGGGAAAATCAATAAAGTACAATGTAAGGAGCACAAGAATTGGAATCAGAAAACCAGGGTAATTGAGACTTTAGGCAAAATCATTTATTCTCTCTGGCCATAAGCTTCATCAAAGATACAATGAAGAGATGGGTGAACTAGATTCCAAGGTCCCTCCCAACTGCAAAACTGTGATTTTAGGAACCATCTGATGTTAGGGGAGTCAGTCACATTTAAAAGAAGTTATTCTGTGCCACAGTTGGCAAATAGTAAGGGACCTGCACTTATGAAAATATGTTGGTCATTCAAACTCAGTTTCAGTGGCAAATTATCATACATGACCACATTAGGAGATAATAATTGGAGAGAAAAGCTTTTAATTTTTTTTGAGGCAGAAACAGTCCAAACAGTTGACATCTATTGGGTTATTATTGTAGGGATCTGAAAAAGTTCATTCTCAGAGAGCCTGCATTTTGGTTGTGAATCAAAAACTAAGCCAGCTGAGGGGCAATTAGGTGGTTCAGTGGATAGAGCCCTGTCCCTCGAGTCAGGAAGATGGGAGTTCAAATCCAACTCCAAGACACTTGATACTAGTTTGGGAAAGTCATTTAACCCTGATTACCTCCCTTCCAGGGCTAAATCCTGTTGTTCTGATTCACATCTAGCTACTGCACCCAGATGGCTCTGTAGGAAAATAGTGAGGCTGGTGATTTAGCACAGTCTTGTTGAAATCCAATCCACTTATTTGTCATCCCTGTTATCATGGTCTTCTTTGAGAATAAAGAACAAACATCATCAAGCTGGCTGAACTTGATTGGCAATGCATGATCTGAAGTCTGATTTCTGTCTTTTCATCTCTGCAACCTGCATACTACAGTAATCATGTGCAATGGGCAGGGATATGTTAGTAAATGTTTAACCAGAAGGTAATGTAATGTATGAATGATACATTTTAAGTTTAATCCACAACATTGATATCTTCTCTAAATTAAACTCTTAATTGAAATGTGATTTCCTAGATATAATATTCACACTGAAAATTTAGCAATTGGTTCTCCTGAGCCTGTTTGAATTGGTTCCAGCACAACCCTAGAGATGGAAGGATAAAAACACTAGATAGGTAGTCAGAAGACTGAAATTTGAATCCCAGTTTTATGACTGCCTAGCTATGGGACCCTAAATGAGCTATTCCATTTCTCTGTGCCTCAGTTTTTCTTATGTGTAATATGAGGGGTGGGGATTATCTCTAAAATCATTTCTACCCCATATAGCTCAACGAATTACCATTCTGTCTAATGTGAACTATTACTTCATGCTGATTTCCTCTTCCATTGTCATTCCCTTCCCCCAATTGTCAGACATCTATGAGGCATCTCATTCTCCAGTTAACTTTACTGTATTAACTGATAAAAAGTTACATTTACCTCTCCCAGGTATGTTTTGCTTTTAATAGAAGGTCCTTGAAGCAAAAAGTCCTAGAGAAACAAAAGAATGAACCTTCAATATTGGAAGTTCAAACTGAACATTCCATTGAAGGCCATCCTCTGGAGTATATGCAGGCACCTTTCTGTACTAGTCAATCACAAGGAAGCTCTTTGTGCCTGGTTCTGGTCATGTTTGAATCATCCCTTGATTGATGGATAATTGGTTATGAAACTGGAAGATAGCCCTTACTAGAAGAGATGGCATCCCACTGGGATAAAAGAAACTTTGGATATAAGAAGTGAACTTAATAAGGGTTAGAGAAGGGAGACTACACTGCCCATGTGGAATGGAGTCTTTACTAATCAGTCAGTCATTAAGTATTTGTTAAGACCCTACTATAACTCAGACACTAAATACAGGGAGGGGATTATTGCTCTCAAGGAGCTCACAATCTAAGGAGTAGAAAACAAGCAAATATATATATATATATATGTATATATATACATATATATATAAACAAGTATATATATACATATATATATAAACAAGTTATTTACAGGTTAAATAAGAAATTAAAAGATGGAAGGAATTGGAATTAAGGGATTGGGAAAGACTTTCTATGGGAGATAGGATTTTAATTGGGACTTAAAAGAACTGAAGGAAAATTAGGGAAGCAGGAAATCGAGGAACCAAGATTAAGAGGGAGAGCATTGCTGTTGTTGATGATGTTTGTCCTTTGTTTTCCAAGAGGACCAATAATATTACAGCACAAAGTCATCAGCTTCAATCTCTTCTAGAGTCATTGCAGTCCAGTGGTAAGACAAAAGTCAAGATGATTGACAATAGCCTGAAATGCAGTGGATATCCTTGTCTTCTTTGAATCTAACCAGCCTTTCAGTACTCCACACTTCCTGTTTCAGTCATCTTCAAGACCTTTGGAACTAATTTTTTCTCATCTGCCCATGCAGCTTGGGAAGTCTTCACATATTTGCATTAGACATTCCACCTAACTCACTGATGGGTTACCCTCAACATAGCTTAGATCATCTGCCAAGTTGACCAAAGGAAATACTTGGATCCAAAAGACAATGTTTTATTCATGCAACAGGAGGGAGGCCAGTATTACTGAATTGAAAAGTTAGTGAGGGAGTGTAAAGTGTTAAGAGGATTGGAAAGTTAGGGAAACTAGGACAACTGTATTAGACCGGCTATGGATTATGTTATCCCCATCCCAGTGGAAGAACAACAAAACAAAACACACACACACAGACAAAAAAAAACCCTCCAGAATCTGATGAATACTCTATAAAAATTACCTCTTATTAATCTCTTTCTCTTAATCCTAATTCATCATATTGAAAGTAACTAATACTAATCTGTAAACATGTTTATCAAAATATGTATGTACAATGGTAACCTGACTGTTCACCACTGAGGGGAGGAGGGTGGGAAAATATGCATATGCAGATGGATGAAAATGAATAAATAAAATTTTAAAAAAGGAAAGGTAGGAAAGAATTGATGAAGGGCTTTGAACATCAAAGGAATTTGTATTTGATCCTAGAAATCATAAGGAGGCACTGAAGTTAATTTGGTATGGAAATTACATGAATAGGCCTGCATTTTAGGAAAATCACTTAGATGATTGAATGTAAGATTGGAAGATTGGAATGGAGAAAGAACTGATCAAGGAAAGACTTGAAAAAGATATTTCTCAACAACAGGGTATTGCAATAGTCAAGAATGAGGTGATGAGGTATCAGGTGATAGCAATATCAGAGGAGAGAGATATTAGAGAAATATTGCAAGGGAGAAATAATTAGGTCTTGATAACTGATTGGAAAAGAAGAGTTGAGAATAACTCTTAGGTTGCAAGCCTGGGAGAGTGAGAAGATGATGGCACCTTTAACAATATTAGGGAAGTTTGGAGGCAGAGGTCTTGGAGGAAAGATCATGGGTTCAGTTTTTAATATCTTGAGTTTAAGATGTTTAGTAGAATCCATTTCAAAATATATGAAAAGCAATTAGAGATTAGAGATTAGAAGTTAGTAAAGAGGTTGTCAAGATAGGTAGATTTTACAAACATCAGCATAGAAAGAGTAATTAAATACTGGGACCTGATGAGGTCACAAATTAAAATTAGTATATATAGAGAGAAAATAGAATAGATTCTAGGACAGAACACTGTGGGAGGCATAGGGTTAGGTTGCGGTGCCTGGTTACATTTTTCCCTCCTTATTAGTAATTATACAAGATTTTGAAGATCTTGGAGGTGTGTAGTTGATGTGGCAGTATCTCCTACCATGGAAACAATAATATTAATATCTACCCTTCCATTCTCTTTGCATTAGTAGGTGAATGTAAAAGGGAAGTACCTTCATCAAATAGACTACCAATAGGAGAAAAAGTCACAAAAAGGAAGATCAAGGTTGTCTGGGACATTGGAAAATGTCCTTCAGGTAAAATGTGAAATTACTAATTAGGGGGCAGCTAGGTGGGACAGTGCATAGAGTATCAGCTCTGGAGTCAAGAGGACCTGGGTTCAAATCCAGCCTCAGACACTTAATACTTTCCTTCCTCTTTCTCTAAGTTGAGTCAAAGAAGAAAAGGGCAGATAGATGGTACAGTAGATAGAACAAAGGAGAAATTTAATTCCATTGCCTTGCAAAAAAAAGAAACTGCTGCCTTCAGTTTCCTCAATTCTAATATGGTAATCATATAATTGTACCCAGAACTTAGCAGTGCCTTACGCATAGTAGACAATAAAATATGCTTCCTTCCCCTTTCTCTATATTGAGTCAAAGAATAAAAGGACAGCTAGATGGTACAGGAAATGGGGTAAGGTGGATGGAAGGGAACTTTAACCCTATTGCCTTGCATAAAAAGAGAAAGAAATGGCAAATTAATAGAAATTAAACTATGTTAAACTCTTATAAAATATTTCTAATATGCTTCTATCATTCCCAATTAATAAATGGTTAAAGGATATGAATAGACAATTTTCAAATTAAGAAATTAAAGGTATAGATAATCATATGAAAAAATGATCCAAATCATTATTGATTAGAGAAAAGCAAATTAAAACAAAAATGAGATATCATCTCATACCTCTCAGATTGGCTGAGATAAGAAAAAGGGAATATGATCAATGCATGCTGGAGAGGTTATGGGAGGATTGGGACATTGATGCATTGCTGATTGTGAAGGAACCCAACCATTCTGGAAAGCAAAATGGAACTATGCTCAAAGAGCAATAAAACTGATCATTCCCTTTGACCCAGCAAATCCAATTCTAGGTCTATATCCAGAAAAAAATCATAAAAAGGGGAAATTCTTATATGTTCCAAAATATTCATAGCAGTTATTTTTGTAGTGCAAAGAATTGAAAATTGAGGGGATGTGCATCATTTGGTGAATGGCTAAACAAGTTATGGTACACGGATACTATGGAATATTATTCTTCTATAAGTAGCCATAAATGATCAGAGTTTAGAGAAGCATAGATTGAGTAACAGGATCTGATGCTGAGAGAAGGGAGCAGAACCAAGAGAATAATGTACACCTTAACAGCAATATTGTGAAATGATCAACCTTGATGGAAGCAGCTCCTCTCAGCAGTTCAGAGAGTTAAGACAATCTTATTAGACTGGCTAAGGACTATATTATCCCCATCTAGAGGAAGAAAAACAAAATAAAAAAAATCAAGCCTTCAAAATATGATGAACATTTTATAAAAATTATCTCTTATGTATCTCTTTCTCTTAATACTAATTCCTCACACCAAAAATGACTAATCTATAAACATGTTTATCATAAATATGTATGCACAATGCTAACCTGACTATTTGCCACTAAGGGGAGGGGGATAGGAAGGAAGGTAGAAGGAAATTTTGTAACTTAAGAATATTCATGTGCATATGGATGAAAAATAAATAAATATCCTTCTATCAAACTTGAATAGGAGTTATAAGCTCTTTCTAATTATTCTGTAATGTATACTGTGATTCTTTTTTTATTTAGGAAAAAATAAAAAACAAAAAACTTCTCAACCTGACTTATTTTTGTAAATTGTACCTTTAAAAATGTCCCCCTTCTGAAAAATCTCATAGACTTTGAGTACTATTATAATTATATAATTAATAACTTTAGGATGTTGTAGTGGGAGTAATGAGCCAAGGGTGTATGAGAATGAGTTGTTGATTTCCCCTCCTGCAATGTCAGACTCCAGGGCAAACTACAATGTCTAACTGTGGACCAGGAACTAATGAAGATCACCAGTCCTGGGGCTTCAGCAGAAAAGTTAACTCTAAACAATATGCTAGATCTATTTAATTTTACTTATCTGTAATTAGAGAGGGAGAAAAATGATCTGCTCTGTCCCCCCTCAAATTCTGCTTAATAGCAAGGTTAGATCTGCCTGGTGATAAAGGATCCTTAAGTACTGTCAGAAGGTACTAACAGAGTTGGTATAACCTTTCCCTCTGGAGAGCTTTAAAACAGAGCAGTTAAATCTGTCTTCGTTATTCAGGTTCATTCAGTCTTGCTTTGAGAAAGGGGGATGGGTAAGATGACCTCCTGAGGCACTTTCCTGTGCCATGATTCTATAATTATCTCAGATTCCAAATCATTTTGTGGAGAGCAGCAAATAATTCACTGTAATGAAATGTTCTAAAGTTGGAAAAGAAATTACAGAATTTTAATGAAGTATTACAATAATGTGTACACTCCCTAAGAATAATAATAATAATAATAATAATAATAATAATAATAATAATAATAATAATAATAGAGAACCAGGGTAGTAGAAAGAACATTGGATTTGATGTCAAGAAAGGATTGGATTGTCCTTCTCATCTGGTCACTGGTTACAACATCACAAGCAAATTTCTCAAACTCATTTTGTCCATTCATGAAATGAAGATAATTAAAACTATAGTATACATTTTGCAAAGTTATTGTGAAAACAGCTAGGTGTCCACATAGTTAGAAGCATTGTACTTAGAATCCGGAAGATCTGAATTCAAATTCAACCTCAGTCATTTATTAGGTATAAACTACGGGTCAAGTTTCTTAACCTCGGTTGCCTTCAGTTTCCTCAACTCTAAAATGGGGATCTTGTAAATAATTCCATGCCTCTCTATAGTCCAACCATTTATGGCTACTTATGGAATAATATTATTCCATGGGCCATGTACCCTAACTTGTTAAACATAGTAGAAATGATAAAATTTGTTACCATTCCCCTTCTCTAGATTGAGTCAAAGAAGAAAAGAGCACCTACATGTTACAGGAGATAAAGATTAGATTTGGAATCAGGAAAACCTGAGCTTTCAAACATGTGTTAATTGCATGACCCTGGGCAAGTCATTTAACCTCTTTTGCCTCAGTTTCCTCATTTATACAATTGGGGAAATTATAGCAGTTTTCAGGGGGAAATTAAGATAATTTTAATAGTATTTTATTTTTCCCATTTCCCATCAAGCAGTCTTTAGCATTTGTTTTTACAAAATTTCGGGTTCCAAATTTTTCTCACTCCCCCCCCCGCTTCCAAAAATGGTAGGCTATTGAATATGGGTTTTCCATGTACTATCATTTAAACATATTTCTACATTAGTCACAGTTGTGAATGACATAACAGTTCAAAAGGGGGGAAAAACTTGAAAAAGAATAAAGTAAGAGAAAAAATTGCTTTGCTCAACATTCAGAGTCCAGCATTTTTTAATCTGGAAATGAGTCATTTGTACTTGTCTTGAGTCATTGTGCTGCTGAGGAGAACTGAGTCACTTATAATTGATCATCAAAGAATGTTGCTGACACTTCATACAATACTTGATTCTACTCATTTCACTTTGCATCAGTTAACACAAGTTGTTTTTGAAATCAATATATTCATCATTTCTTATTGCACAATAGTATTCCATTATATTCATATACCATAGCTTTGTTCTCTAATTAATAAGCATCCACCCAATTTCCAATATTTTGCCAACAATATTTGTTTTAAATATTTTTGCACATATAGATCTCTTTCCTTTATTTATTATCTCTTTGGGATACAGACCTAGAAGTGATACTATTTGATCAAAGAGTATGCACAATTTGGTTGCCCTTTGGGTTTAGTTCCAAATTGCTCTCCAGAATGACTGGATGATTTTACAATTCCAGCTACAGGACATTAGTACCCTATTTTCCTACATTCTCTCCAAAATTTATTCAATATTTTCCTTTTTTTGTCGTATTAGTCATTCTGATAGGTGGTACCTCAGAGTTGTTTCAATTTCCATTTCTTTACTCAAAAGGATTTAGAGTATCTCTTCATATGCCTATAGTTAGTCTAGATTTCTTAATATTCTTTTAAAATTGACTCAGTTCCTATATGTTTGAGGAATGAGGCTTTTATCAGAGATACTTGCTATAATAATTGTTTCCCAGCTTCCTGCTTTCCTTCCAACCTTGGTTGCATTTGTCTTGTTTGTGCAAAAACCTGTTAATATCAAAATTATTTATTTCACATTTTGTAATGCTCTCTATCTATTGCTTGGTCATGAAACTGTAACTCACCTAACTTCTCCTTTAAGAATTTGGGTGCTATACCATATGGATTATATATGTTTAGTATTGATATTATTTCATTGTCTATGGTACCTTTTTGCAAGATATACTTTCCTTCCTTATTCCTTTTTTTCCCCCTTATTTCTTTTAAATAGTTCTATTTTTGGTTTTGCTTTGTCTAAGATTAGGATTGCAATGTTGTATCCAAATAGTGGAGAACATTAAATGTCAGGCTAAGGAGTTAAGATTTTAACTTTTAGAGCATAGGGAAAAATTTATAGGTTTTGAGCATGGGAATGACAGAGTCAGAGGTAATACTAAGGTAAATTACCTTGGCAACTATGAGAAGGATATTTTATATTAATGTGATCTTCAAGAAGACTTACATAAACTAATACAAGGTAGATACAGGAAAAAATGTGATCTTCAAGAAACCATATAAACTAATGGAAAGCATATCCAAGAAAAAAATACACCATGACTACAATAATGTAAATAGGAAGAATAACGACCACAGAATCATCAAAACAATGTTTTTTTTCAAAATTTCAAAGAATAGGCTTAGACTTTTAAAAAAGATATCATAAAACTCCTCCTTTACCTCACTGAAGAGATGGTTGGAGAAAGGGAAGTTGGGATATTTTTCTATGCAAAAGTCACACAGTAGACTGAAGTCAGAGGCTGGAGATATCCAGGGAATATCAAATAAATCCAATCTGTCTCAAAAACAAAATATGTAAAGGGGATTAATATGAAAAAAAAGTCTGCTAATGAAGGACTGAAAGGGTTTCAAATGCCAACTGATGAGTATTCACTTTATCCCAGAGACAACTGGAAATCATTAGAATTTTTAAGCAGAAGGATGAGGAAGACAGACAATAGAAACAGGGAGGCCAATAAAGACAATATTGCTGTAGCCCAGGAGTGATGAGTGATCACTATAGTGATGACCAGTGTTAGTAGAGAAAAGGGAATATATAAGAGAGATTGGAGAAAGAACTGACTTATCCAAAATTTTAGAACTAGCTAGTTGCACCATAATCAAATTCTTGTTCTCGTTGCTCAGTACTATTCTTTATAACAATATAAACTTGAATCATATTATATGACAATATATCCTATCTCTAAATGTTCTTATGTCATAAGGACTCATCACTCCCCCTCTCTACATCACTCAGAGTATGGATTTGTGTCAATGACTTTAAAAATAGCTATGTTTGGCAAGCTAGAAAGGTTTATTTTTCATAACAAATATGTCAGAAAGAAAATCCTCATTTGAGAGGCTTGCTTCTCATACACACCTTTCAGAGTAGTAGACAGAAAAAAAAAAAGAGTATTAAACATAGACCAAAGGGAAAAAGGAACATTTTGCTACTGGAAAAATATATTTAAAAACTGGAGTTTATAGGGTTTTTGGCAATTCTGCCCCATCTGTAATCACCTGTCCATGAATGCAATTATACCTGAGGTCCTAAAACTGTTATAGCCCACTGCGTAATTGATGATTTGCAATATCAAAGATTTATTCCAGTCTCTAGGGCTAAATACTCACTTGAACATATTATGCAGAATTATTAATGAGCTGTTACTATAACTCATTGGCATAGCCTGTTGAGATTTCATCGAGGTTTGGCTCCAAATATAGTTGTTGAAATCCTGGCTAGTTCTATTGGTTGATATTCTCTTAAGCAATCAGTAACACCTCACTTCTCTACTCTCCTTAGGGAAGGTATTGTGCCAGATGAATAAATTTTCCAGAAAATTTATCCTTCCCTTAGAAGAGTCAACATTATTTCTATTTTTAACAATTTTTATGGTACAATTTCTATAATATGAATACGTAGTGTGGCATAATGCTAGTTTTGGAGGTCAAGAAAACTAGCCTAACTCTCACCTCTGATATTACTTTGCTATGGGAGCCTGGCCAAGTCACCTAATTTCTATACATTTTAATTAATACCTTGGGACTTGTCTACTAAGTAATAAATTGGTGAGAAAAAGGGATATGACCATAGGTTGATTCTGCAATCTGCTTTAATGAGCACAATCTCTAAACAAAATGATGCCCAAATTGAAAAATCTCAGTTTTTTTCCTATAATTGATGTAATCTTATTGTTTTATACACATTGAATTTTAAACCCTTTGAGAAAAAGAGACAATGTTTGTTTTCTTAAATATTTTTATTTCTTTTAGTATCTAACACTTAATCCTGAACAGGCACAGTATTTAGAGTTTTCTGAATGAATGAGAAATTATTGCATACAATATTTATTTTGCCACCTTGAATCACCATGAATGAACTTAGTTTAACCTTATCTGATGGCTCAGCACCGTGGCTGTGAACATTTACTGTTGAACTGTGCTAGAAATAGCTTCTGCTTGGAAGTTTCTGTCACTTCCCTCATTGTTAGTCTGTCAAATGTCTTGACTCTTACTGTTACTGGACCCACCTCCAGCAAAACTTCCCTTCCCACCCCCATCCCTCCCAGCTTCCTTCTAGTTTGCAGATTTTAACAGTGTGTTAAGAACTATATACTAAATAAGAGTTAAGAAGGCTCAAAGATTTTAAGAAATGAAGAGTTTGGTTTTAGAACAGGGCTTTTGTAGCCTTTGCTTCTCCTGCTTCAGAGAGAATAGCTATTTCTGTAGGGTAGAAGCTTTCAGGGGTCTTACTTCAGTACAAGCAATGTGCTATTGTAGATTGAAAAGTATCAACCCTCTCTCTCCCATTTTCCAAATCACTTGCAAAACAAGCCCCCATTTTGGAGTTGGGGATCCCTTTATCTGTTTAGTTCTTTGAACAATGCTTAGAACAATGTCTGGCACATAGTAAAAAGGAAATAGAGGAAGGAGAATGTATATAACCAGGCATACTGTGTTAAACCATTTACAAATACCCCATTTGATTCTCACAACAGTCCTATGAAGTTCATTAGTGTCTGATTTTTTGTGACTCAATTTGGGGTTTTCTTGACAGATAATGGAGTGGTCTGTCATGTCCTTCAGTTCTCTTTATAGATGAGGAAACTGAGGCAAACAGAGGTTAAATGACTTGCCCAAGGTCATAAAACTAGTAAGCATCTGAGACCTGACTCAAAGCTCAAAACTTTATCCATTGTGCTACCTAACTGCCTCTAATAAGTACTTAATAAATGCTTGTGTAAATGACAAGTTTTACAAACCTCTTTCTTCTCATTCCTTTTTTCTTATGCCTGGTATTCTGACCAGGAGATGGTTTATCTAAGTTCCAGTCATAGAATCTCAGTATTTGGAATGGAAAGTGTCATCATTTAATCCAATCTGTCCCTACTCCCCCATACTTTATAGATGAGAAGAGTAAGCCCCAAAATTATGCAGGTATTTCCTTAAAACTTTATTGCAGACCAAGATGGCGAAGAGAAGACAGGCACAGTTCTAAATTCTACTGATCTCTTCCCCATCTATCACATGAAACAAACCTCTTAAAAGAAATCCGAACCAGGAAACCCAGAAAGAAAAGCCAGGAGAGGAAAATCTACCTCAGGATTTGTGTCCCGAAGCAGCCTTGGCTGAGTACCAGCAGGTGAGTCTGAGCTCCCAGGGAAGATCAGCCAGACCAACAGCTGAATCAGAACCGGGAGTCTGAGGGCCCGAGAGCCGGACCTGCTGGATCAGCGGTGGGGCTGGACGAAGGGGGCTTGGGTCCGCGGGGAAGCAGAGGTACTAGTGTTGGGGCTGTACCCCTGGACCTTGGGGAAGGGGCTGCGGGGAGAGGTCTGGTGCAGGAAAGCTGCAGACACCATCCCTGGGCTCCTCAGGTCTGAGAAACTCTGAGCCCACACCTCCATTGCACTGAGGCCTCCTCCCAAACAAATGCAAATTATTTCTGCCTCAGGCCCAGGTGTGTGAGCAAAAGAACCAGCCCAGCTGAGGAATCACCTCAGGCCAGGGTAAAGCCCACCATTGATTGAAGGCAAAAGAATTCAATAGCTCCGATTCCCTCCCTCAAGCAAAGGGAGAAGGACTCCCAACCAAGGTCACAGACACCCCAGAGAGGGCAACCAGCACCTCCTACTGGCCAGCCAGAGAAACTGCACTCAGTAAAGCCTTTAGAGATCCCAAGCCCAGGTGAACCAGCCCCACCCAACTCAAGGTCTTAGCATAATGAAGAAGGGTCAGTGGAAAGGTGGATCCATAGAAAAATTCCTGGAAGGGAAAGACCCCAACCCAGAGAGACCTGGAACCTCTGAGGAGAATACAATCTGGTCTCCAGCACAGAAAGACTTCCTTGAAAAAATAAGGAAGGAGTTTAAAAATCGACTGGAAAATTTGGGGAAGACAATTAATACCTTGCAAAATGAGAATAATTCTCTCAGATCCTCAAATGAGCAAATGCAAAAAGAAATTAATTCTCTCAAAACCTCAATTGGTCAAATGGAAAGATCTTTCAAAAGTAGAATCAACCAATTGGAAAAGGTTAATGAAGAAAACTCCTCCCCCCAAAAAATAATGGAGTCTACAGAAACTAATGACTCCATGAGACAGCAAGAGTCAGTTAAACAAAATCAAAAAATAGAAAAAATAGAAGCAAATGTGAAATACCTCATCAACAAAACCACTGACCTCGAGAATAGATCGAGGAGGGGAAACCTGAAAATTATAGGACTTCCTGAAAACATTGAAGAGGAAAAAAGCCTGGGCTTAATATTACAGGATCTAGTGGTGGAAAACTGCCCTGACATCATGGAATCGGAGGGCAAAGTAGTTATTGAAAGAGTACATCGATCCCCACAAGAAAAAGATCCTAAAAGGAAAACACCAAGGAATGTTGTGACCAAACTCCAGAACTATCAGATAAAAGAGAAAATCCTGCAAGCAGCCAGAAAGAAACAATTTAAATATCAAGGAGCCACAGTAAGGATCACGCAGGACCTGGCTGCATCAACTTTAAGGGATCGAAGGGCTTGGAATGAGATATTTCGAAGAGCACGGGAGCTTGGAATGCAGCCAAGAATCTACTTTCCTGAAAAGTTGAGCCTTATCTTCCAGGGAAAAAGATGGACATTTAACGAAATGGAAGAATTCCAAAAATTTCTGATGAAAAGACCAGAGCTAAACAGAAAATTTGGATATCAAACAGGAGGTTTAAGAGACACATGAAAAGGTAAAAAAAAGGGGGGGGGCGGTAAAAGGAAAAAAATGCAATCGGGGGGGGGTAGAGACTCTCACAAATCCTGAGAATCCTGAGAAATGTAATTCTAACAGAGAGAATATACCTAGCCAGAAATGCTGGACATCCATGACCTATCCATGAGACTGATATCTAATAGGATGTAACTGGCTTTAACTCCACCAGGTAGAAAGACTCTAATAACTCTCAGGAATTTGGACTCTATTCAACAGAATATACTGAACTAGAAGGGTCAGACACTCAGAATTTTCTATGACTTAGATAGAATAATCTAAAAAAAATACACTACCTCCCTAAAAAGGGAGACATGAAAGACACAGGAGGAGGGAGGGGATTGAATGGGACAAATCTCATTACACTAAGAGGTACAAAAAACCTATGGCAATAGAGGGGAAGAAGGGAGTAGAGGAGAAACACCTGAATCTTCTTCTCATCAGACTTGGCTTAAAGTCAACCTATACATACTCAGTTAACTTATAAAACATCTAACCTTTCAAGAAGTAAAAGGGGAAAAGGGGAGGGGGGACAGAGAAAGGGAAAGGGAGTGGAGGAAATAAGGGGAAATAACAAAAGGAAGGGAAGGTAACAGGGAAAGGGGAAAGAAAAGGGAGGGAGTGATATAGGAGGGCAAACACACTGAAGGGGGTGGTATTCAAAAACAAAATACTGGGGAATATGGATAAAAGGGGGGGAAAGGGGAAAAAATACAAACAGAGGGAAGATAGCACAGAGGGCAATAAAGAATTAGTAATCATAACCTTAAATGGGAATGGGATGAACTCTCCCTTAAAATGTAAGCAAATAGCAGAGTAGATTAAAAACCAGAATCCTACAATATGCTTCTTACAAGAAACTCATTTGAAGCAGAGAGATACATATAGAGTAAAGGTAAAAGGTTGGAGCAAAATATATTTTGCTTCAGCTAAGTAAAAAAAGGAGGGGTAGCAATCCTTATCTCCGACAAAGCAGCAGCAAAAATAGATAGCATTAAAAGAGATAAGGAAGGAAACTTTATCCTCCTAAAAGCTACCATGGACAATAAAGTCATTTCAATATTGAATATATATGCACCCAGTGGAACAGCACCCAAATTCTTAGAAGAGAAGCTGAAATAATTACAGGAAGACATAGACAGCAAAACTCTACTAGTAGGTGACCTCAACCTCCCACTATCAGATCTAGATAAATCAAATCATAAAACAAACAAGAAAGAAATTAGGGAGGTAAATAGATTGTTAGAAAAATTAGATATGGTAGAGATATGGAGGAAACTGAATGGGGATAGGAAGGAATATACCTTTTTCTCTGCAGTACATGGAAATTATAAAAAAATTGACCATATACTAGGACATAAAAACCTAATGATCAACTGCAGAAAGGTAGAAATAGTGAATACATCTTTCTCAGATCACAATGCAATAAAAGTCATATGCAAGGAGATATAGACCCAGAGCAAATTGGAAACTGAATAACCTCATCTTAAAAAATGAGTGGACCAAAAAACAAATTATAGAAAGAATCAACCATTTTATCCTAGATAATGATAATAATGAAACAAAATACCAAAACCTATGGGATTCATTCAAAGCACCTCTCAGGGGATATATTATAGCTCTAAATGCTTATATGAATAAATTGGAGAAAGAGGAAATCAATGAACTAAACATCCAACTAAAAAAATTAGAGAAAGAACAAATCAAATCAAAAATCCCCAATCAAATACCAAATTAGAAATTTTAAAAATCAAAGGAGAAATGAATAAAATTGAAAGCAAAAAAAACTATTGAATTAATAAATAAAACCAAAAGTTGGTATTATGAAAAAAACCAATAAAATTGATAAACCTCTGGTCAATTTGATTAAAAAAAAAGAAAGAAGAAAACCAAATTGCTTGAATTATAAATGAAAAAAGATGAACTTACCACCAATGAGTAGGAAATTAAAGTAATAATTCAAAATTATTTTGCCCGACTTTATGCCAATAAATTTGATAATCTAAGTGAAATGGATGAATATTTACAAAAATATAAGTTGCCCAGGTTAAATGAAGAAGAGATTAAATACCTGAACAACACTATCTCAGAAAAAGAAATTCAACAATCCATAAGTGAACTCCCTAAAAAAAAAATCTCCAGGGCTTGATGGATTCACAAGTGAATTCTACCAAACATTTAAGGAACAATTGGTTCCAATCCTATATAAACTCTTTGGAAAAATAGGGAAAGATGGAACTCTGCCTAACTCTTTCTATGAAACCAATATGGTACTGCTACCTAAACCAGGAAGAGTTAAAACAGAGAAAGAAAATTATAGACCTATTTCCCTCATGAATATAGCTGCAAATATCCTAAATAAAATCTTAGCAAAAAGACTACAACAAGTCATCACTAGGATAATACATTATGATGAAGTAGGATTTATTCCAGGAATGCAGGGTTGGTTCAATATTAGGAAAACTGTTAGTATACTCAATTATATCAATATCAAACCTATCAGAAACCATATGATCATATCAATAGATGCTGAAAAAGCTTTTGACAAAAAAAGCATGCATTCCTATTAAAAACACTAGAGAGCGTAGGAATAAATGGACTCTTCCTTAAAATAATGAGCAGTATCTATCTGAAACCATCAACAAGCATTATACTCAATGGGGAGAGGCTAAAAGCATTCCCAATAAGATCAGGGGTTAAACAAGGGTGCCCATTATCACAACTACTATTCAATACTGTATTAGAAATGTTATCATCAGCAATTAGAGAAGAAAAAGTAATTAAAGGAATTAGAATTGGGAAGGAAGAGACAAAACTCTCACTATTTGCAGATGACATGATGGTCTACCTAGATAATCCCAAGAAATCATCTAAAAAACTACTGGAAACAATTAGCAATTTTAACAAAGTTGCAGGTTATAAAATAAACCCCCATAAATCCTCAACTTTCCTATATATGACTAGCAAGAAACAGCAGGAAGAGCTAGAAAGAGAAATTCCATTCAAAGTAACCTCAGACAGTGTAAAATACTTGGGAGTCTATTTGCCAAGACAGACTCAGAATCTTTTTGAAAACAATTATAAAACACTTCTCACACAAATTAAATCAGATTTAAATAACTGGGCAAATATCAACTGCTCATGGATAGGTAGAGCTAATATAATAAAAATGACAATTCTATCAAAACTAAACTATCTGTTTAGTGCCCTACCAATCAAAATTCCAAAAAATTACTTTAATGAGCTAGAAAAAATTGTAAGTAAATTCATATGGAGAAATAAAAAGTCAAGAATTGCCAGGAGCTTAATGAAAAAAAAAATGCAAATGAAGGTGGCTTAGCACTACCAGATCTAAAATTATATTATAAAGCATCAGTCATCAAAACTGTTTGGTAATGGCTAAGAAATAGAGTGGTGGACCAGTGGAATAGACTAGGTGTAAAAGCAGGAGAGGATTATAGTAATCTGCTGTTTGATAAACCCAAAGAGTCAGGCCACTGGGATAAAAACTCCCTCTTTGATAAAAACTGCTGGGATAATTGGAAATTAGTATGGAAGAAACTTAGATTAGTCCAACACCTCACACCCTTTACCAAGATAAGATCCAAATGGTTACAGGACGTAGACATAAAAAACAATACTATAAGCAAATTAGAAGATCAAGGACTAGTCTACCTGTCAGATCTATGGAAAGGGGAACAGTTTATGACTAAGGAAGAGTTGGAGAACATCACTAAAAACCAATTAGATGATTTTGATTACATTAAATTAAAAAGTTTTTGCACAGGTAAAACCAATGTAATCAAAATCAAAAGAAAAGTAGTAAATTGGGAAACAATCTTTACAACTAATGATTCTGACAAAGGACTCATTTCTAAAATATACAGAGAACTGAGTCATATTTTTAAAACAAAAAGCCATTCCCCAATTGACAAAAGGTCAAAGGATATGCAAAGGCAATTTACAGATGAGGAGATCAAAGCAATCCATAGCCATATGGAAAAATGCTCTAAATCATTAATTATTAGAGAAATGCAAATTAAAGCTTCTCTGAGGTACCACCTCACACCTCTCAGATTGGCCAGTATGACCAGGAAGGATAATGATCATTGTTGGAAGAGATGTGGGAAATCTGGGAAACTATTACACTGTTTGTGGAGCTGTGAACTCGTCCAACCCTTCTGGAGAGCTATTTGGAACTATGCCCAAAGGGCAACAAAAATGTGCATACCCTTTGACCCAGCAATACCACTACTTGGTCTATTCCCTGAAGAGATGAGAAAAAAGGGTAAAAAACATTACTTGTACAAAAATATTTATAGCAGCCCTGTTTGTGGTGGAAAAGAATTGGAATTCCAGTAAATGTCCTTCAATTGTGGAATGGTTTAGCAAACTGTGGTATATGTATGTCATGGAATACTATTGTTCTATTAGAAATCATGAGGGACGGTATTTCAGGGAAACCTGGAGGGATTTGCATGAACTGATGCTGAGTGAGATGAGCAGAACCAGAGGAAACACTGTACACCCTAACAGCAACATGGGAGTGATGTTCAACCTTGAAGGACTTGCTCATTCCATCAGCGCAACAATTGGGAACAATTTTGGGCTGTCTGCAAAGGAGAGTACCATCTGTATCCAGATAAGGAGCTGTGGAGTTTGAACAAAGTACACGGACTATTCCCTTTAATTCAGGAAAAAAACCAAGATGTCTTATGGTTTGATCTGGTTACCTCTGAGAATTCTGTTCTCTTTAAGGATATGATTTCTCTCTCATCACACCCAATTTGGATCAAGGTACAACATGGAAACAAAGTAAAGACTGATGGAGTGCTATCTGTGGGGTGGGGGTGGGGGGAGGGAAGCAAGATTGGGGGGAAACTGTAAAACTCAAATAATATCTTTAATAAAAATTTAAAAAAGAAAAAAAAAACTTTATTGCAGTTTTAACACCTTGTTGTTACTCCATTGTTTCAGTCACATCTGACTCTTTTTAACCTCAATTGGATTTTCTTGACAGAGGTATTGGAGTGGTTTGCTATTTCTTTCTTCAGCTCATTTTATAGATGAAGAAACTGAAGCCAACAGAGGTTAAATAACTTGTCCAATGTCCTACAATTATCAAATGTCTGAAGTCATATTTAAACTCACAAAGATGAGTCTTCCTGCTCCAAGTCTAAGGCTTTATTTATTGTGCCACCTAGTTACCCCTTTTAATACCTTAACCCACGCTAAGGCCTACTCTCATGGTTTATAACCTATTAATAGAATAGACTAAAATAGAATAGTAGAATATGTACATAGAAAATAATACATGATAATAGAATAAGAGAGAAGGACATAAAGTGATATTTGAGCATACTAGAGAATGAGAGGGAATTAAACATTAACATTAAGCAAGGAACCTAGGAGAGTTATTCCTGGACATGGGCATTTATGCTTCCAATCTGAGAGAGGATAGAGAATAAAATTCAGGTGTCCTGACTCTTGGGTTAATTTCCTTTGACAATTGGGAGGAAATGAAAGGAAAGCTAGCTAAAGAAAGGAAGAAAACAACTTCTAAAACACTAGGATTTAAGGAGATGCTGAAAATGTCATACAGAAAAGGGGGAAAAATGGAACAAGTTGCAAGTTTGGTATACAGCTATGAAATTGTTAGCATCAAACACTTTCAGTTTAGGTTATTTCAATTCAGTTTATTTCAGTTCAATTTACAAACATTTATTAAGGCTTACATTAAGACAAGACATTCTGCTAGGGACACAAAGACAAAAAAGTAGTAAATAGTCCATGTAATAAGGAATTTAAATTTTCACAGATAAGGTCTTGGTTGTATTGGTTCTCTCTCTCTCTCTCTCTCTTTCTCTGCTACTGCAAATCTGTAACATTTCTGATTCATAGTTTTAGAAGTTTGCTTAGGGACTCTACTTTCCATGGTCATACATAAAATTAATTTTAACCAGAGACTGAACTTGAACCCATTCTTGAAAAAGAAAACCAGCTCTCAATCTTTCATTACAATGGGTCTTTCCTAATACATAAGGAAACATCAGGTGATTCTCATAGGGAACTATTTTATCCAGAGTTTAATTTTTTTCAGTGTGGTCTAGTCATTAGACCATAATGGCTAGAGATGTTTTCATGGAGTCAGGAAGACTTTAGTTTATATTTTTCCTCTAACACATTCTAAAAGTGGGACCCTCTCAGCAAGTGTCCCTTTAAGAATAAATCACAGAGAAGGTATGGATCTTCTTTGAGGAACGAATGCCTCATTAGGAACTCCTGGCTTATGGAAAAACAGGTTTTGAGGAATTCTGGAAAGATTTGGAGCAGATTAGAAAATTTCAGGATCTCCAAATTTCCTCCACAAACAATTGCAACAAAATGAATGAAGAACAACAAAAATAATGGAGTAAAGCAGTTGTCCTCCCAAAACAATTTGAGAGGAACTTTGGAAGAATTTGTAGTTTCAGGTTCAATCATCTTTTTTTTTTCTATTCTACTATTGTTATGAAAATGCTTACTTTATTTCTTAATTTCAGAATAAAAAAGAAAAAATAATAGCTTTTGAATGAATAAAAAATCAATACCATGGACTGTGCAAAATATGAGCATGGATATGCAATTATAAATATGCAAAATAATTTTTGTCCTCAAGGAGCTTACATTCTAGGGGGAAGCAAGATTCAGAAGGCAACTAGAGTTCAAAGAGATAGGTGTGGTAACATGGTTTGGAGAGGAACTGAAAAAGGCACAATAATCTGGTTCTGGACAGGGGAAGTTGAATCTCATATATCAGGAGTTCTCATCTATCAGAGCACCCCTAAGACCAGAGTCTGAATTCTGATAGAAAGAGATGATGGGATAAAGACAGGTGTCATGATTTGGAAATGGATAAAAAGCAGCTTGCTTATTGATATGAAAAGAAAAAATATCACTAGCAGAGCCCAGAGTATCAGAGGGAGGATTAAAACAAACAAAAATAAACAAAACAAGAAAATAAGACAACCTCATTACTCCTGAATTGATAAAAATAACAATACAGAAATAGCTTGACAAAAACTTCCTAATCAAAGACAAATATGGAAAAGAAAATTGTTTCTGGAACACAATTAAATTCTCTAGAATAAAATCAGTTCCCTTTCTTGAGTTCCTCCCACATGCTGACAGGTTACCTCTCCATCTTTTTTTTCTCTCTTTTCCTTTTCCTTTTTTGGTGTCACAAGCTTCAAACCATCAGAAATATTTGTTTATCGAGTTGGTTTTAAAATTACACAAGTGTTCTTATCTCAGGTTGTAATACTGTCCCCTTGCTAGACACACACACACACACACACACACACACACACACACACACAGAGACACACACAGACACAAACACCATTAGAACAGGAGGTCTCTTGCCTAATAGACAGAGATAAATCCCTCCCTGGTATAATCATCAGAAACTAAGCCAAACTTATCTTCCACTGTCCTTTCTCCCCACAGTTCCAAACCCCCTCCTTCAGAGAGACCACAGGTGAAATGGGAGAAAATTATTACAGTGTGATGACTGCTAAAATGATGGAAGGTAAAGAAGATGGATGATCATGGTGCTGACATGATTTGGATGGATTTCCAAAATTAAGCTGTCCACTGAAAGTGACCGTGGACTTGGCACCCCAGCACTGGGGGCCGCCCTCCTAATAACCTTCATTTGCTCTTGGGAACCAAGAGAGAGGAGCCCATTTGCCATTACCTTTCCAAGCAGTATGCAGAGTTCTTCTGGCCCTGCAGTAATAGCAGAGCTGCTGGTGAACAGAGTAATAAACACCCACAGAGGGATGTGGCGTGAAAAGATCTCATCACCTGCCATTAGCACAGCAATGAATAATGCAACATTTTCTGTGTGGCAGGTGTCAGGGGTGGAAGGAAGAATCACTTCTGTGAATGCTCTGGTGAGCACTTCAGCACCAAGGAAGAGGTGATAGCAACAGATGCATGTGACAAAATTACACTTGCTATTGTGTTGGGGTTTTTTCAATTTTATACAGTCCTTTTTATTCTTTATATATTAACTGCTTGTTTTTATTTATATTTAAAGAAGTGGGGACACTGACTTTTCAAATAGGTGGCAAACTTTTCATGCCTTCTCTCTTCCCTAGTCCTGCCTTGGTACCCAAAAAAAATCAAAGCCTTGCTTATAAACTTTTTTTCCTAACTGGGACCAATCTCTAAAAGATATTACCATTTCCTTTTCCATGAACTGTTTTCCTATAATTTCCTATAATAAACACTGATCAGCTAGACTGCACAGCAAATGATTTCCAGAATTAAGCTGTCTGTTCTTCAGAGTTGCACTTTTAATGTCTGGCACATAGTAGTCACTTTAAAAATGTTTAATTGAATGAATAACAAGCAATGTGCATAGTAGAGAGGGTGATATGTTTGGAGACAGAAAATCTAGCTTCGAAATTTGCTACAGAAATAGTAATGGCGTAAAATTGAATCACCTTCAATTTTCTCATCTGCAAAATAGAGGGAGTTGGGGCAGGGAGCACTGTCGATCTGCATTGTTAGAAAATGTTTCCTCACTGGAAGTTACTTGCTCCTATAAAATCATGACTCTGATTGAAAGACAATGATGGTGATGATGACTAGATGGTAATAAGAACAATATCAGTACCAACAGTATCTTCAATGCCCATATCAGAAGCTTATTATAAGAATCAAAATAGATAATGTATGGAAAGCACTAGGAAAAAAATCTTAAAGCTGAATGAAACAATCAATTATTTAAAGAATGCTTTAATTTGGAGAGGCATTTTTTCCTTTTGTTTTCACACGCACAAAAAGAGTAAAATAAAAGCCCTGTCCCAAAGCAAATAGGCCTGCTTGTATACACAGATTATAAACAAAGGCTGTACTAGCTGGCAGGGTGACTGCCTTCATGAACCTGTCTGAAGAGACTGATGTCAGGCCAGCAGAACCTGAGATGGGAACAGGCCCCATTATTCCTCATTCACAGACTGCAAAGTAATCTGTCCAGGGAGTCACAAATTGAGGTGATTTGTAGCTGCAGATCCTAATGTGAGAAATGCTTTTGATGAAGTTTAGGTCAAATCTCCTCAGAACCAGAGAAATTTCCAAGTACTCTGGAATATAGTGGGGCCAGTTGTCACATAATGTCAAATGTGCCAGACATGAGAACTAAATTCCAGAAAAGATTTGCCACCTTGAACTCTTATCTTTTATAAGGCATGTCTTTCTATAAGACAGCATGCCTTCCTTTCATTGGTATATTCATTTGGTTTCATCTATACAAAGATGCAATAAAGAAAGACAGAGACAAATAAAACGCTGCAAATATGTACATAGTGTATGCTCCTCAGTAAAATGTAAGCACCTAGAAGTTAGGAAATGTTTTGCTGTAATCTTTATATGTGCAGGTGCCATCCTGGCAAGTTATAGTTGCTTAATAAATCTTGCATAAATTGAATTGGTTCCCAGAGAGTAGAAAAAGTTCCTTAAATCTAAACTATTTGAGCAACACACACCCCACAGAGATGTCCAAATTTGTCAAGAATTGAGATATCTAGTTATAGGTCTTGTTTGGAATCCATGACTGAGGTCTATCACTGAATATGGATCCAGATTAATGTTGCCAGGTCATTTTTCTCTTCACCTATTCCTGGCTAAGATCAATATAGAAAAGATAAATAAAAGACAAAAAGTGATGTGGAGAAGTTTTCTGAGCTAAATATGTAATTATTTTGATCAGTAAAAACAGAGGGGGAAAAAGAGGTATGGTCAGGTGTAAACCTAGAAAAAGGTGATATGTTTTCTTTTTTTTTTTTTAGGTTTTTGCAAGGCAAATGGGGTTAAGTGGCTTGCCCAAGGCCACACAGCTAGGTAATTATTAAGTATCTGAGACCATATTTGAGCCCAGGTACTCCTGACTCCAAGGCCAGTGCTTTACCACTACGCCACCTAGCTGCCCCCATATGTTTTCTTTAAAGAAATGCCTCTCTCTTTCTAGAACCCTCTCCTACAATCTCCTTGCTCTCCCCAATTCAATTCAGCAAGCATTTCCTACACTGGCATAGGCGAAATAGTTCTTTCCTTTAAGGAGTTTACATTCAACTGGGAAATGACAATATGATATTGGAAAGAATGAGGGATTTCAAGTGAAAGACCTGAGTTAAAGTCCCATCTATGCTACTTAATGATAGTGTGACCTTGAATAATTCACTTAACCTTTCTGTGCCTCAGTTTTCCCCTCTTTAAAAAAAGGAACATAGTAGTTTAATCTTTGATGATCCCTTCAGTCATAGAAGATCCATCCTGTCCATTCCCATTCTCTACTCTTTCTATCTTCCTTCATTTCCTAATCTACTAACTTTGAAATATCACTAGTTTCTAAAATACCAACCTCAGAATTGGAGACATTCTAAAAAACTTTTGAATAGATTAGATTGAGTTTAAGAGAGACCATAACAGCAAGTAGTCTAAAGCTTACTTCAGTAAACAAAACACTGTACATAGTAACAGTGACATTGTGAGATGATCAACTGTGATAGACAGCAGTTCTCAGAAATACAACAATGGTCCAAGAGAATTCCAATAAAATGCTATACATATTCAGAGAAAGAATTATGGAGTCTGAAGGCAGATGGAGAACACTGTTTTCACTTTTGTTGTTTTTGCTTTTGTCTTTTTTTTGGTTGCCCCTCTTCCCTTTTGATTCTTCTTTCACACATGACTAATATGGAAATATGTTTATCATGATTGTACATTATAACATATTAGATTACTTACTGTATTGGGAGGGGGGAATGGAGGAAAGGAGAAAAGTTTGGAACTCAAAATTTTATGAAAGTGAATGTTGAGAGCAGCTAGGTGGTTCAGTGGATAGAGCAATGGCCCTGGGGTCAGGAGGACCTGAGTTCAAATCCGGTCTAAGACACTTAATAATTACCCAGCTGTGTGACCTTGGGCAAGTTACTTAACTCTATTGCCTTGCAAAAAAACCAGAATGTTGAAAACTATCTTTACATGAAATTGGAAAAAATAAAATGCTTTTATGTGGAAAAAAAGAAAAAGTTCATTTCTAGGTAAAAATATATTGGATAAGCTAAGATTATCATTTTAGTGATTATAACAGTTGAATAGACTCATAGCTCCAGAGTGATCATTGACCTCAGTTCACATATCTACAAAAAAGAATAGTTTAGACTAGATAGACAATAAGATCCTTTCTAGCTCTAAGTTTATGATTTTATGATACAGTTTATGAACCTATTGCTGAGGTCAGTGTTCTATCTTGTTAGTTTAACTCTTCAGTACTAGAAAGAAAGCCCCTGACTGACAGGCCAAATCCACCATTTTCAAGAAACATCTTCGTGATTAAATCCTTAAAGGGCAGGGAACAGCCTACCAAGAAATGAAGTAAAGGATAGTGAAGCTGTATATAGCAAATTATTGGGGGATCCAAAGATGGCTTTTGGAGATTTCTTTAGAACTTTGTTAAAAATAAAGTAGAATGTAGGGAATAGAGTTAAGACGGTAAGTGAAACCAGCATTTTTGATAAGCTCTAACACATCACCCCCTTCCACAACAATCTTAAAAAAAATGTCAAAATGAATTTTGATTAGAAAAGCCAATTAAAACTCATAGTGAATCATTTCTCAAGTTCAGAGATAGTGAAAAAGACAGAAAGAGAAGAGTACAAGCTCTAGAATGGAAATTGGTCATGAGCACAGACATCCTTCTTTTCTTCTCCCAGAAGATAAACAGGGTTCAACTGTAACCTAAAGTCCTAAAGTCAAAAAAAAATAGAAAAATGAGTAAACAAACAAAAGAACTTGACCACATTAAAAAGCTCTAATGCTGATAGGACATCCCAGTACACAAACTCAGAAGATGACAAGGACTTAAAAAAACTAATAGGAAAACCTCAAAAAAAATTATGAATTGAACTCAAGTCCAACATGAATTCCTAGAAGAGCTAAAAAAAATTAAGAACAAAAAGAATAATTAAAAAATCAATTATGTAAGGTAGAGAAAAAATGAGGGGTGGAATAAGAGCTATACAAGAAAATTATGAAGAGAATCAACAACTTGGCAAAAGAGACACACAAGGGGTGGCATAGGTGGCACAGTGGATAGAACACCGGCCCTGGAGTCAGGAGTACCTGAGTTCAAATCCGGCCTCAGACAATTAATAATTACCTAGTTGTGTGGCCTTGGGCAAGCCACTTAACCCTATTTGCCTGGTAAAAAAACTTAAAAAGAGAGAGACACACACAAAAATGCTGAAGAAAATAATTCCTTAAAAATCAGAATTGATCAAATGGCAAAAGAGGCACAAAATTTACTGAAAAAATTACTCCTTATTGATTACAATTGGTTAAATGGAAGCTAATCTCATAATAAGAAGCAATAAAACAAAAGCCAAAAACCTAAAACAACAGAAGAAAATATTATCTCATTTTTAAAAAACTGACCTGGAAAAAGAGATTAAGGAGAAATAATAAAAGGTTTTTTTGGACTACCTGAAAGTTATGATAACAAAAAGGTCTAGATATCTTCTTTCAAGGAATTATAAAAGGAAGACTGCCCAGATACATTAGAACTGGAAAACAAAGGAGAACTTGAAAGAATTCTTTGGTTTTTTCCTAAAAGATGTCCTAAAATGAAAACTTCTAGAAATCATATTTCATTCAAAACTTTTCCATCAATATTCAGTTAACAGCTTTCTTCCTCTATTTTTGGTTCTCCCTGGTTTACATATCAAAATCATATTTGTGTTATAAAAGTAATCTGGTAGTAATTTTTCAAGAAAGATTGACCTCTAGAAGTTAGACCTATTTGTGTTTTTTATCAGGTCTACAATTTGTAGGGTATGCATTAATACAATACCCCTGAACTGAGGCACTTAATCTGTTCCTCTATCATCAGAAAATTTACTTTCCTTATTTGTTTTCACATAAATTCAATCCCAATAAAGAGCAAAACTATGCAAGTTTCTTAGTGAAATTCCTTATTTTTCGGGTGAATTCAAATTATTGTTTTCTAAAATAATCTTTTATTCAATCCTATTTTCATTATTATTATTATTATTATTATTGACTATTTGAGCTTAGAACTACCTTAGAAAGTTCTCAATGCTACAGGAAACTCCATCTAGCAATGATGTTCAGCAATTATTCAGCCTAGAGTTACCTGGGGGTTTAGAAAGATTAAGAGACATGTTCAGGATCAGACAGCAGATATGTGTCTAAGACTGGTTATGAACTCAGGTCTTCTTGATTACAACATTAGCTTTCTATCCGTTTCACCAAGTTTTCTAATAACTATAGCATTTCAAAAATGGGATGGGTGACTTCAAAAGGTGGTGAAGTCCCCCTAGAAACAGAAGCTACATGACAGTTTCTTAAAGGTGGAATTTAATAAAGGGAATTCCCATTAAAGAAAAGATTGAACTAAATGAATTCAGAAATTCTTTGATTCTATTACTTCTATTACATGCACTGAATCAATTCCCCACCCTTTATTCTGATATCCTATTACATTATGGTTCCTGCAATCAAAACCTGATTATGTACTCCCACATACTCTTCCTACTTCCACCAAGTCATCATATACAGCCTTCCTCACCAACAAATTGTATGCCATTTGCTCTTCAGTACACTTAAAAATCCATCTCTTTATTCAGATAGGGTCAAACTTCCTCCATCTGAAGATTATCATCCATCAAATTCATTAATATTTCTTAATGTAAAGAGTAATAAGAATTCACATTTGGAAAGAGAGAATTTTAAGGTGTACAGGCATATAATAACCCCATGATATAGGTAGTACAGGAACCAGTATTTATTATTATTATCATTATTACCATTTTAGAGATCAAGAAACCAGATCAGAGATATTAAATAGCTTGTTCAAGGCTTATTTGTGTTATAATGTGATAAATACTCAGGAAACTATTGACAAAATGACATGACATTTTTGTAGGGAAGTGATCATCTCAGACAATTTTTGATGATGGAAGTGATACATGGACTAAACTTTGAAGAATAGCATCTTGCATAACCTTTTCCCATCCATTTTATTTTGACTGCTATGATTCATTTCATGCATCAAACAAAAATGCTGTGAATGAATGAATTCTCCTAGAGTATGAAGCTAATTTATGGATAAAGCCATTCTTACTATAATGCTTACTTAATTGTCTATCAAAAATTTAAATTCAACTCCCATTTTAGGAATCTTCCTACATAGAAGAAACATTTTGAATGAATGTGATCTGTTGTAATTATTTCTGTTCTATTGTTTAAAATTAATTTTTTTCTCTAAAAGAGTTGCTTATAATTTCATGTTTGCATGTTACAATTTAAGAAGTCTTTTTTAAAGTTTTGAAAAATGACAGACATACAAAGATAACAATAATTTCTGTCAAGGCCATTTTCAGTATAATTATTGATATACAAGCTGAGCATACTTCCCATCCCCTTCATCACTTAATGTCATTGAATATAGATTCATCCCTAGATTGATTATGAGAACCAGTCTATCATAGATCCCCCTTCTCTCTCTCACCCTAACAACAGGCACCTAATCTAAGAGCTCTGAGGGTCAAAGTTGTGTTAAAAAACAATCTTGGGCATAGAACAAAATGAACATGAGCTAGGCACCTGCCTCATGGCTAACCAGTATACTTAAATCTTCACATCTGAAAGGGAGAAGAGGAAGCTTAAGGTCTAATGTCATAAGTAGAGGTTTTTCCCCCTTGTATATATAAAAAAAGGACACTCAAACTACAAAGCAGATAAAGACTTTTTTTTGAGAACTTCCATTGATCCTGGGACAATTTATTAAAACAGAGAAGTTTATCAAAAGGAATAGAATCTCTAAAATTCCAGAAGAGCATGACCTTCTAGAAGTATATAAAGGGCTCTTAACAGCTTTAACCCTTCCCATATTCATTTGAGAACTAGCTGGTTGTAACATATCCTAAAATAACAAATTCTTCAATACATCCCACTAGAATATCTGTAAGTTGTGCATTGGGTTTAGCTTTTAATGCAGTGGTGTGAGAGATAAATTTTACTAGGTAGCTATTCATTTAAAGATCATTTGCTGTTACGTGTTGATGAATGGGCAGGAAGACGTCTCCAAACTTGAGAATAAACCTTGCAAACCTGAAGAGATGGGGAAAAGATCAACAGATGGAAATGTAATAGGGATATATTTTTTTGATAGGGAAGATGGTGTATGTAAGAGAATAATGAGATACAGGTAAGAAGGAGGTGTATTATGGAAAATTCTAAATGCTAGACTAAAGAGCATGTATGCATAAACTCACATACGTACATAAACACATGCATAAGTTTTCTTGACATAGGAAGCCTGATCAGTTTAGATAACAACATTTGGAACAGGAAAAAATCACTAGAAATCACCTAGACTATCCTCCTCATTTTATAGACAATGAAACAGGAATCTCCTCCATTAAAATGAAAAATTCTTAACTGCAAAAGGACTGCTTTTTTCTTTTGTATCATTGAAGCTTAGCACATTACCTGCATGCAGAAGATCCCTTTGTAAATGCATTTAAATTTATTGATAGATGGGCAGGGCAAAAGTGGAGGAAATTATTTCCAAAGATGGTCACTGCCACATTGGGATAGCAGCTACAGGAAAATGACAAATGTCAACTTCATAGGGCCAGGAATGAAGTTGTTCCCCACTATACCCAGCTCAATGAGCAGAGACCATTTGGTATGAATATGCAATCAACTGCACACTCCAACCCAAGGCCCCAGATGCTCTCAATTCTCATATTTATATAGAGTTTTGGGCAAAGAGATGATGTGGTAGTAAAAGATTGCCCCATCATCTACAGAGGGAAATAAAGTAGTCTGGACCACTGAAATAAAGGCATTTTCTGAATTGTCTCATAGGGAATGAAGAATAAGGGACAGGGACCCAGGAAATAACTTTATGCCACAGCAAGCAAGTGGTCAATTCAACTTTGGTCTACATGCATCCTAGGGCCATATCAGTCAAATTCCCTTTTTCCTCAGGGTGACAGTTGATTATTAAATGACTCAATTTTGAATAGGTATTAAAGAATAAAGCTAGAATTCAAACCCCAATCCAGAATTCTTTCAACAACATTACCTCTATCACAACTGTCTCATATTTTATAAGAAATGGAAAGGGATTTCCATTGCTAATTAATAACAGTGAAGCAATAGGTGCCCTGATCTCATGGTTCCCCTATATAGAATCATTGAATATCAGAGATGGAAGAGACATTTGAGAACATTCTAGTCCTTCCCTTGTCTAAAAAGTTTGCTCTTTGTTTTTCAATCATTTTTCAGTCATGTCCAATTATTCATGACCTCATTTGGATTTGATTTTTTGGAGAAGGGGGTAAAGTTACTGAAGCAAGTTGCCATTTCTTTCCCCAACTCATTTTACAGATGAAGAAACTGAGGCAAACAGGGTTGAATGACTTGCCCAGAGTCATACAGCTAATAAATACCTCAGGTCAGATTTGATCTTGGGAAGATAAGTCTCTATCCACTGTTCCACCTAGCTGCCCAAGTCCTCTTTACAATATGTGCAAGAAGGGACCAAGCAACCTTTGCCTGAAAACCTCCATAATGTTGATCCACATAGTAGATCCTATCATGTACAACTACAAATGAGTTAATCATGCTAGCCTAAGAGAAGAGAAAGCAGAAAATCAGTCTAAATTATTATACCAGTGTCAAATTAAAAGTAGGATATAGCTAAGCCAAAAATTTTAACAAGTGAATACAATTGTACCCATGGAATCAACTCATTCCATTTTTTGTACAGCATATGACAAAAGATACTCCATTTTCATGTATGGTCAAAGTTTCATGATTAGATGTTTTCTATCTGTCTTACACAAAAAGCCTTATTTCTGTTATGATTAAAACTAATGGAGTGAATTTGTTTGTTCTTTGGTCTTGACCTGCAATTTTAGCAGAAAGGAAACCCCCCAGTAGGAAATTATACATTTTACTATCATGCTTCTTACTTCTTTCCCCAGTGTGTCTTCTTCCATACCTCATAAAACTAAGGCTAAGAACTTTGGAAGATGGGGATATAGGAAATGAGCTGCCAACCAACAGAAAAATAGACTCATGGACACAGGGAGGAAGAAATAGAAAAACAAAAAAAAAAATAACTTAGTTGGAAAAACTATGAATAAAATATTTTACACCCAAATTTGACCAACACAGAGAGACTCCTGCCACCCCTCCAAATTCAAAAGACAAACCTAAAAGAAGCCCCATCTTCCACCAGTGTGATGTTTGGATGCTTTTAGATGATATAAACAACAGGATTGGTGACTTTCCAAAAGCACCCTCCCTGGCCATGCTTCACATCCCACATGGTGTAGTCACTACCCAGACTGTTGGATTTAGAAAGTCCAGTGGGGATGTTCCAATAACATGCAAAAGCTCAGGAAGCACCCCTAAAACAGGTACAGGCTGGGGAAATGAGTAAATAGAAAAAAAAAAACAGTACTTTACCATACACAATTACTTTGGTCCTAATGGAGGATCAAAATACTCAATCTGAAGAGGAGAAAGTACAAGTTTCTGTAACTAAAGACTCCAAGAACTATAGAAGTTGGGCTCAGGCTATGACAGAGTTCAAAAAAGATTCTGAAAATCAAACAAGGGAGATAGAAGAAATACTGGGAAAAGAAATGAGAGAGATGCATGAAAAATATGAATATGAAGTCAGCAGCTTAGTCAAGGAGTTTCCAAGAAATGCTGAAGAAAATAACATTATAAAAACCAACTTTGGTCAAATGGATAAAACAGTTCAAAAAGTTATTGAAGAGAAGAATGCTTTGAAAAGCAGAATTGGGGGATGGCTAGGTGGTGCAGTGGATAGAGCACTGGCCCTGGAGTCAGGAGTACCTGAGTTCAAATCTGGTCTCAGACACTTAATAATTATCTAGCTGAGTGGCCTTGGGCAAGCCACTTAACCCCCTTTGACTTGCAAAAACCTAAAAAAAAAGCAAAATTGGCCATATGGAAAAGGAGATAAGAAAGCTCTCTGAGGAAAACAAATCTGTCAGATGTAGAATGAAGCCAAAGGAAACTGATGACTTTGCAAAAACTCAAGACAATAGTTCAACACTGAAAGAATGAAAAACTAGAAGAAAATGTGAAATATCTCATTGAAAAAAAACAACTGATCTGGAAAACCAATCTAGAAAAGATAATTTTAAAATTATTGGGTTACCTGAAAGTCATGATCAGGAAAAGAGCCTTGACCTCATTTTTAAAAAAATTCTACAAGAAAATTGCCCTGATATCCTAGAATCAGAGGGTAAAATAGAAATTGAGATAATTCACTGATCTCCCCCCAGAAAGAGATAAAAAAAAAACCCAAATCCCAGGAATATTATAGCCAAGTTCCAGAACTCCCAAGTCAAAGAGAAAATATAAGCAGCCAGAAGGATTCAATTCAAATATCATGGAGCTGCAGTCAGGATTACCCAAAACTTAGTAGCAACTACATTAAGGGCTTGTAGGGTTTGGAATATAGTATTCTGGAAGGCAAAGGAGCTTGGAATGCAACCAAGATTCAACTACCCAGTAAAACTGAATACCCTCTTCCAGAGGAAAAGATGGACTTTCAATGAACCAGGGGAATTTCAAATGTTCCTGTTAAAATGACCAGAGCTGACTGAACAGAAAATTTGCTCAAGTACAGGACTCAAGTGAGAAGCATAGAGAGAGTGGAAGAGAAGGGTAAATTATGAGGGACTTAATGATGGTGAACTGCATGTATTACTGCATGGAAGATGATACTGATAATATTCATATGAACCTTCTCATTTAATAGAACAGGTAGAAGGAGCTTTATGAGGCACAGGAGCGAGCTGAATTTGAAGATATTATATATATATAATATATATATATATATATATATATATATATACATACATAATATGTATATGTGTGTGTATGTGTGTGTATGTATAGTAAAAATGGAGTCAATGGGTGAAAGGGAAATGTAATGGGAGTAAGAGAAAGGAGAGGTAGAATAAGCTAAGGTATTTCATATAGCTTTTGTAATGATATGGAAGGGGGGAAGGTGAGGGGGAAGGAGGGAGCCTTCATTCTCATTGAAATGTCTTAGAGAGGAAACAGCATATACGTTCAATAGGGTATAGACATCTAGAAAAAAAAGGAGAAAAGGGGGATGGGGAGATGAATGTTAGAGGAGAGAGTAGATCATAGGAGAGGATAGTTAGATATGATACATTTTCTTTTTTTTACTTTTTGCAAAGTTGTGGGATTGGGTGGTCTGTCTGGGCTCACAGGACCAGGTGGTTGCTGGGTCTCTGGAGTGGGATATAGGCTTGGGGCCTCTTGACCCAAAGGCCAGTGCTCTGTCCCCTGCACCACTCGGCTGCACTATAGCACATTTTTGAATTGGGACAGAGTGAAAGGAGAGGAATTGATGGAGGGAATTCCAATCAGCAACAGCAACTATGAAAAAATATGGAAGTAATTTCTCTGATGGACTTATGATAAAGAATGTGATCCACCCAAGACAGAACTGATGGTATCAGAACACAGACTGAAACACACTTTTTCTCTCTTTCTTCTACTTTATTTCTCAAGAGATTTTATATTTTTGTGGGGGAGGGGGTATTATGCTTACTCTTAAACAAGAATATTTTAGTAACATGTAAATAAATTAAATAAAATTAAAAGAAATAAAGACTGAATATATAATAGGGTTACTATGTCTATCTAGTTAGTTGGAAAAGCTGAAAAATTGATAAAAAATTAGAAAAATCTGTTTTGTTTTTACCAAATAGTTATTGTGGAGGAGGTGTAAAAATGATAAATATGTTTATGCTAAGTTCTGAACTATTTGAATTCCAAAAAAATGAAAACATTACTTGACAATGGACCTTTAAATGATTTTTCAATGATTCCTACTTTTAAAAATATGCAATTGGATTACTCTGGATAAGAACAATGCAAACAAAAATACAGTAAGTATGCTTTAACAATCAGTTCAGTGATATCACACACATGTTTTTGCATCTAGATAGAACCTTGCATGCCACCACTCATTCGTTCCTACCAAAAGAGGAGACCAACTTGATCATTAGATCCTCTATTTCTATTTAAATTTAGAGCTGGAAAGGACCAGAGAATTATGTGGGCATCAGGTGCATGATCTCTGGAATAATAGTTGAGAGCACAAAGAAACAGACAGGGAACAAACAGCCTAGCATAATTCCCCAAGAGGGCAAGTCATGACAAAGGATATGGAAAGCTGAGAATGTAATAGCTACAAAAGAGAGCATTAGCTGATGCCGGGTCATATTATATATCCCCAAAGCCACTGCCTCAAAGGGCATGTGTCCCAGGAGTAGAGATATCTCATAGGCTTGGCTGGGAGCACAGTTGTCACCAATCTGGTTGCATCATGTGGAATGGGTTTGGAAGATAATATAATTAGATTGGGTTGGGGATTTCAACAAATTAAATGACTGTGAACAACTCTTAGTGACAACCATTAAAAAAGATGCCTTGACTGTCCTTCTCTACCCTCAGTCTCTTCACCTATCTACCTTGTACAAATGCAGTGAGCTTGAACTAATTAATACCAGTACCATTGTTAAGCAATGTAACCCTTTGTAGTACCAACAACTCGTTAAAATTACTTTCAATAATTAGTCCTAACCAAAAAGAAATCTGGAATAGAGTCACATCTCCATTTTAGGGAATATGGAAAAAAATATGAGATGGTGGTAATCAACTGACTTTCCTAAGGTTGCCCCATAGTAATGAGCCAAAATCCCATATCCCTTATTGTTCTTGGTCCATGACTACCACCCCAGAAAAGGTTCTTTGCACATTTTAAGTCAGAAGCAAAAATTCAAAAATAATCAGAAATGAAAGTAGGCCTACAAAGTCTGGGTAAAGAGCCCCAATTTTTGTAGATCTCCATTTGAAAGTAGTCACACTAGTCTCACTTTCTATATGTTGACAAAAGCCTGGGAGCATCTCTGAGTCTTAAAGTGAACTAATCTAGATGGATGATTCCTAAAGCCTACCTGCATATATAGCACATATCATAGAAATCTCCAGACAGTCTGAAAAATATGAGCCAACTTCATATCCACCTTGAACAGCTGCCAGTATATCAGTATGGAGAGGATGGGTATGCCTCACCAAATGAATTAGGCTATTTACTACACCCATTATTATCATTGAAATTCATAGGTTAGGGCAGACCTTTTAGGAACAGGTTCTGAATGCCAGAATGTTCAGTAACATATAGCCTCTCACACATGTAGTTAACTATCTCAGCATATCCTACAGCAAAGCCAAACTGTGATGACCTTCTTTTCCAATTATTACAGTTTAATCTTTGTATCCTATTGTTCTAGAAATATGATGACTTCACAAGTTTCTTATGAGCTGGGTGCTCAAAAATGCCAGCATTTCCACCAGTAAAAATTAACTGTAGTTTTCCTAAGTCTGAACCAAGGTGGAAAGGAAAGGTGGTATAAAACCAAGTCCTCTATAGACACTGATTTTTAGATATTTTCCTTAATGATACATGGAAGAAAATGTGCTTTTTGCCCTTTATTCTGACTGCCGATACAGAATTTCCAAAGTACATATACTGGTAGAGGAAAAGGGAGGAATAGAGCAGAGCAGAGGGGGAAAGGGAAAGAAGAAAGATATTTAATTTTTTTAAACAGTACACTGAATTTTCTATCACTTCTTTATTTGAAATCAATTAAGACTTTTAGTATCAGGGATATCTAAATATATATTGGTTTATTCATTTCAGATCCAATATAATTAAAGCAATCCTAAAGCTTTCTTTAGCTCTATGCTGTTTTATACTAAAACACCTATAAATAGCCATACTTCTCTTAAGAAAGATAAATATAAATAATACTATATCATAATATATTATTTATAAGTTAATATTAATTGTTATTATTTATTAAATAGCAATACTATATTATTATAATAAACATGAATAAATATGTTAATAAATATATATTCCAGTTTCAAGATTATTTGTCAGAAATCTCATAAGCAGAGGTAGAAAAAGCAAAGGAGGCACAGGAATGACTTTTTAAGATATCAGATAAAGGAGTAGAATAATGACAAATATACCATAAAGCATAAGCTATGTGTCTAAGAGTCCTGGGTTCAAGAGTAAATTAAGATGTCTGATCTCATCATCCCTATCCCACTCCCTTACTCAATAAACACTAGTGGCTCCCTTTTACTTGTAGGGTCAAATATAAGCTGTTTAAATTTAAAGTACTTCACAAGATGTCTTCATCTTAGCTTTCCTACTTTATTACACATTACTTCTTTTACTCACTCTATAGATGAGTCAAACTTTCTTCTTGCTGTTTTTTACATCTGACACTCCATCTCTTTTCTCTAAAGGTTTTCACCTGAACCTTTTAAAATTTATGGTTTCCTTTGACTCCATTAAAGCATCATCATACTCCCCCCAGATACAAGTACTTCTCTCCCCACAAGTTTAACTTGTATCTGCTTTGTGTGTGTTTTTGTGGATGCTTCTATAGATGTAGATATTGTCTCCTCATTTAGAATACAAGCTCTGTGAGTTTATCCCATTGCTACTATGCCCTTACCTGGAGCCCACCATCTTTCTCTTCCTACAGAGGCAGAGATTAAACTCTCTAAGGGATTTCCCTTGACCTCTCCAAGAACATATGCATCCATGATTGGATTCTTCTCCAAGTTATCTCTATAATCCATTTCCTAGATTGTCTTTACTCCTGTTGAAATTCCTAAATATAGTTCTAAGATGAAGTATCGAGAGAAATTCAATAAGGAGCCTATACTTGAAAGGTATAACTTTGTATACCTTGTTATCTATGGGATCCTAAGCAAGTCACTTAATCTCTGAACTCCAATTCCTTCATCAGTAAAATTAATAGATTGGGCTAGATAAGTAAAAATTCATTCCAGATCCAAATGTATGATTCCCAAAAAATAATTAGTAATACATTATATTGGAAAAATCTCAATTAAAAATTCACTCAATTAATCATGTAAATAGCAAATTAACAGAGAAGTTGAGTTTTTTCCCAGTTAGGTGGTACAACAGATAAAATACAGGACCTGAAATCAGGAAGAACTGAGTTCAAATCCAGTCTCAGACACTTACTAGTTATATGCACCTCTGAAAAAATACCTATATATTCAATGAGCAAGAAAAGAAAAAAAAACCTGAAGAAATTCTTTCCTTATTTGGAAATTAAAACAAGACAATATACATCTCAGGCAAAGGTAATTCTTAAGTATCACTAACTTTCAGTCAGTGTAATCAAGAAATCTTGATGTAAGCATAGAATATTGACTCCCAGGGTCTTATACTTCGTGGGAAGGTGGGAGGGAAGGATGTGAAGAAGTGATAAAGGAATATGTGACTTGCTTCAAGAAGTGTGGAAAGCAAGGAATATCATGCTGTGAATAAATAAGAACATACGATGCTTGTGATTCTTCTAGTCCCATGCAACACCTACATACTCAAAAACCACTCTCTTTCAAAGATGAAAAAGGGAAAATCTTGCAGGAATAAATTTCTAATTTCCAGTTTGTCATAAATAATAAAGCAAGGAATATGGAAATAGTGAAGAAGATAATTAAAATAAGCATAATTAAAATTTTATCTGTGTCAGAAGATGGAAGGTGAAAGACCAAGGCACAGGGAAAGAAAGGAGAAAGATTGCTAAACACCTGGCATCTTAAAGTGAGTATAAGGATCATAGATTTAGAACCAAAAAGGACATTAGGGCACATATCATTTCAATCCTTCATTTTACTAATGACACAGAATTTGAACCCAGGTAATCAGATGTTGAGTTCATCACTCTTTCCACTGTAACACATTGTTATTAATGAAGGAGAAAGACAGAACTAGGTTATCTGGAGGGGGAGCTTCTTTTAAGGTAAAGAATGATTTAAACACTCAGGTACTATCAAGTAAGAGATTATCCAGTAATAGAGGAAAAAGAAAAAAAGGTGATGGTGCATGATTCCCAACAAGGATAACAAAGAAATCCTTTTTGAAGTTTAAATGACTGAGAAGTGTGTGATATTACCAATGCATACATTTGGGACACCAATTGAAAACATCCTGAGAAGTATCAGACCATGACTCAGTCTTTATGATTCCTTGGGGAAAAGATGACACCACTTGGAAGAACCCAGAAAATATTAGTAACACCTATATATCCTAAGCAAAAAAACTTAAGATTTTGAGCACATAGATTGTGTCTTTTTTATTACTACTGTCCACTTAAGTTAAGGGGTTAGAATGGTATACTTTATCCAAAGTTACAGAAATGTCTTTAAAGGGAGGATGAAGTAGAATTATGTATTAAGAATGTATAAGCATGTAAGAAAATACAGGAATCTAGGGAGAGAAACAGTGGAAAGTATTTGGGTGAGAACTAATTGATACAGGTAGATATCAAATTATATTGTTGTCTGGGTATGCCACTGAACAGCAGGAGAAATTAGGTGAAGGATTGGGGAAGCTAAGCATGGAAGTATGGTATGTAGTCATTTAATGTAGTAACTAATCAAATCTGCTAGAACTTTCTTAAAATACCCAGTAAATCTATGATCTGCCCTAAATATGCTTCCATCATTCAAATGATGGAGGAAGAAACAAAGGGGTATGATCATCTGATCCATAAGGAGACATAGACTTTAAATAAAAAGAACCAGAATCTTATAAGCCAGGCATGGTGACACACACCTATATTAACCTCCACTAGGAAGGCAGAGCCTTGTGAACCACTCACGTCAGGGTGTTTAGAGTTGTAGTAGAGCTAGAACCAGTGATCTTCCCTACCTGGCAGTAATTTGGTGAGTCTAGGGCAGCAGTGGGGCCACCAGACCTGAGGGGATAAACTGGATGAGGTCAGAAACAGAGCAGGATGAATCTCTTTTTACATCATTTCCTCTGAGTGACCACTATCCACATTTCAGCATGGGAAAGATAGGGATACCTAATCTCAAAACAAAACAAAACAAACAAAAAAAGTACATCATGAGTTCTTATTACAAAGAGTGAAGTGATTTCTCCATCACAGAGTTTAGGATAGTTGAAAAAAATGGTCACTCTCAGACATGGATTCCATATTCTGGTAAAGTAGATTTTAAATATTTGAGAAAAAAATGGCTATGATTCAATGGACAGTACAAGTCCAAATAGATTACCATTAAGAGAAATAGCAGATATATGCAAAAAAGACCATTGTGGATAACCAGAGAATCTACTAACAACTAATATTTTTTTCAATTATATATATATATAAGCTGGAAGCAAGAACAAGTATTTGAGGTTGAAGAAAACAAATAGCACCTTGTCCCTGTAAAAGTAAGCTGAGACTAGCCACAAATGCTATAGGGAATCAAAAAGTGTTTTCATTAAGCTACATTTATGCAATCATAGCATGAAAGAAAGGGTGAGATACCTGATTCAATACAATTCAGCAAATAATTATAAAGCACATACCAAGTTGAGGGCATCATCATAGTTAACAATGAGAAGGCTGAATGATTCAGTTTCTATTGTAATTCTATTTTCTTGTTCGAGGATGATGTGCTATGGAATAAGAATTAAAAGGGAGGAAGATAAGGTAGAAATTCAGTTGGTGATAAGTAAGGAAGTGACCATCTAACTGCCTTCCAGTGATTTAGTTCAAGTCACTAAGTCCAGAGAGCCTCCATCCTAGGATATTGAAAGAACTGGGTATTATCACTGTTGAGGGTCATTGATAGTGGTCTTTGAAAGATTATAGAGAACAGAAATACTATAACTTGGAAAAATGCATATATTATTTTTAAATAGAATATTGTGGAGTCCCAGCTATAGATCAACTTGCAAAATTCTAGGGCACGTGACCTATAAGCAGATGACTTATATAAGTATAATCACAACCGAAAGCCTCTCAGAGGATATTGTCATATGGAACAGAACCTATACTAGGATCTGAGGCAAAATAGAGGCATTTTTGATTGATTCATAAGTCTACCTGGAGTAATTTAGAAAAATGTCTACATATATTTGTACTATAATGTCTAAGTTTCCCCAAATGCAAGAATAAGTTTCTCGACACTACAACAAACAATCAATGTACAATATGGGTATCAGATGACTTACCCAGGGTCACACAGCCAATAAGTGTCTAAGATTTATCTTTTCTATTCTAAGTTCAGAATTCTTATCCCCCTGCATCATTATATAAATATAATGGGCTTCCTGGAGAGTTGTTGGGACCCCCATTCCTGGAGATCTTCAGTCAATATGCTCGAACAAACCTTCATAAAGGATATTATAAATTGAATACTTGGCCAAATAAAGGTTGTACTAGATAATATCTAGGGTCCCTTCCAGATTCTCTGAATCCATAACATTTTAGGGGCTATTTTAAAACCTTGATTTACTTTAAAAGAACTTCTTTCCTGGGAATTCATTAATTGAATTATGTCTGCACAAGTGCATATGTTTTCATGCATGTACTTAATAAACCTGCTGAAGAGCTATAATAGCAATTTTCACTTCCATTTCTCAGACTGTACCAATGTGTTTTGACTAGTGGCTGAAATTTGCTAGGGCTGTATAAATAAAATTTAAATCTCCAATCCAATTAATGCATTAAAAGTGGAGAAAGTTTTGCTCAAAAAGCAGTGTCTTCCATGTATTTTGTGCCCTAGTATTATTCCCCACCTATGTATAAGGCTAAAAAGGGCCACCTATTACAGTAGAGATGTATCTAAAAAATCTCTCAAGCTGCCTGTAATAATCTCCATTATGTATAATGACCATTTTGATAATAGTCTTTAGAAGAGGTAATGGCCCTGCTGAATGGTTATTACCTGTCTGTTCATGCTGGAAGCAAGATGCAAGAGCCAGAGGGGACAGTCAAATGGTCCTCGTGGTGTATTCTGAGGGAATAAGAAATATTTAATAGAATATGAGAAACAGACAAGCAAGTGCCTTTTGTGGCAAAAGCTGTCTGTGATGGTGCCAGAAGCCTTCCCGAAATTCATAATTTCAGGAGAATGCTCCTAATAATGGATCATGCTCTCAGCCTTTAGACCACTTACATTCAGAGAATCACAAGTTCTATTAAAAAGAGGAGGAAAAGACAACTGAATGCTATCCGATTCTAACTGATATTTATTAGACAGGGATTAAAAGAGAAATCTGAAATAGAAGGATATAACATTATACCAGAATTTATTCCAGAGGGATATCCCTGAGATGCTGGTAGCCTACTGCATGAATATGAGGCCCATTCAAAGTTCCAAACTCAGTTAAGTCAAATATGGGGTATTTGCCAACTGGAATAGAAAGGACATTTTTAGACTCTAGATGGCTTATCTCCTACAAGCAAAGGGTGAGAGCTCATTTTTTGTACCTATGGCATAGCTTTTAGAGTGCATTCTCTTTGAGTATTACACTTTCACTTGAACAAATGAGATTTATGTAAATCCTTTTGTAAGCTTTTAAATGCTATATAAATCTTGGTAATGATGATAATGATGATGGTGATGATGAGGAGGAAAGAGGAGAATGGGTATGGAAGTGATTGGGATACATGAACTAGATAAACATTTGTATATTGTAAGGCATCTGTGGTCTCACTGACATACACTAATCAATAGTGAAAAGTAGAATCCAGATCCCTGACAATTCTGAGACTTTTTAAAATCACTTATTTGATATGTTGATAAGTAAAAAGGATTTTTACAGAAAGATTTTTGTCAACATAAATACTATCATTAATAAAGTCAGAGTTAGAATTAAGGTTAAATTCCACATTCTATTTTTAACCTAATTTTTTCATCTCACTCATTATCTTTAATACTTCAATGAATCTGTGATCTTGTCTATATTTGTACTCTCTTCCTTGATATACAGATCATGGCTCATCAATGTCTTTTTATTTTCTGTGATTTTTTTTTAATAATCTACTTTAAGTCTCTACCTATTGTGCTGGGAGATCATCTTTTAAATCTCCTGACATTGTAGGGGTACCAATGAAATATGTGAATTTTATATCAATTATATCTTCCTCTGTCTGCATGACTAGTTGGTCATTTTTCTTCCAAAACTTACCTTCCTCTAATGACATCTTTCATTACTTGTCTGAAGAAAATCCTCATTTGTCCTCCCTTGAAATTAAATGACCAATTTTATAAATAATTCCAATAGTATAATATTAAAGGAAAATATTCATCCAGACTTAAATTTGTATATTATTATAAACTTTTGAAAATATTGTCATACTCATTATCTAATTTGCATCTAAAATAACCATTTGAGCTACTCAAGATAGTTATTGAGCTCACTTGAATAGATGAAGAAACTGATGCAAAGAAATAAAATAAATAGCCCAAAATTATGTCAGCAATAAAACTAGAATTAGATTCCAGAGTCCCCAGTACAGTGTTCTTTTTGCTATTATCATATCCTCATGTGCTCCTAGATTCTATCAACTATGGTTATATTATACCAAGTCCAACTGATAAGTTGTATTCAAATTTTTAGCCAAATATTTGAGACTCAGAACTCATTGCTCACATAATATCAATGATATGTGATTGTTGAATTACTTGGTTAGATCACAAAAATTCATCTAACCCATATTCTAGCTAAAATATTACCATTAATAACTCTGAGTTCTAATTTCTCAGTATTAGCCCTGACCTTTGAGAACCTCTGAGTCATGATGGTGTTGGAAAGTGAAACATAGGAAAACAACTTGCCATAATATTAAGAATATTAGGCTAAATGACTAGGGAGACTCAAGTTCTGGTTGAGGTAGCATCTCTGAACTCCTCAGCTCATTCATTTATACAAACAAAAAACAAAAATAAAACACTAGCCTTAGAAGGCAGATTTGTATAAGAATCACAACATCATAAGAATGAAAATTGAAAAGGACTTTACAGATCATCCAATCTTGCCATCTCATTTTACAGATCAGGAAACTGAGGACCAGATAGGTTCAGTAATCATTTATTAAACAACTAATATGTGCTAGATATTGTCTTAGGTTTGGGGGATTCATGAACCACTCCCTATTCTCAAGGGGCCTATATTTTACTAAAAGTAAAAAAAAAAAATCAGCACACAGATACATAATATAATTGCAACAGATAGAGATTAATTTCCATGGGTGGAACAATGACAATTAGAAAAAGCAAGAGAAAGCCCCATAAAATCAGAATTTGAGCTGAACCTTGAAAGGAAATAATGAATTGAGGAAGGAAAATATTCCCTATGTAAAGGATTGCAGAAAAGAGGTAAAATACTGTCCAGTTTTCCTGTAATACAGAGTATTTAGAAGTAAAATATAATAAGCCTATAGAAATATATTAAAACCAGATTGTGAAGAATTTGAATGTCAAACTGAGAAAGTTAAATTTTATCCTAAAGGTAAGAGGGTACAACAGAATCTTTTTAAAGCAGGGAAGAGACATGGTGAGATTTTGATTTTTGGCATATCAAGTGCCTGCATGAAGATCACTTGGAGAAGTTATGGATGTTTAGTCTAGAAAACAGAAGACTTTTTGATAGCTGTCTTCAGAGGCAGATAGATAGAACAATAGATAGAATGCTGGTCCTGGTGTCAGGAAGGCTTGCATTCAACCCAACCTTGCTACATTTTACCTGTGTGTCCTTGGGAGTCAATTTAACCTCTGTTTCAGTTTCCTCATCTGCAAAGTAGAAATAATAAAAGCCTCTACCTATGAATAGTCTTTTCTTAATTCTCATCTTTCTTGATTTCTCTGCGAATTTTGATACTGTAGATCCATCTTCTTCTCCTTAATACTATCTTCTCTTTAGGTTTTTTGGAGACTGTCTGCTGTTTCTCTTTTTTTACCTATCAGGCCACTTCTTGGTCTTTTTTTAACTGGATCTCCCTCCCAATCATTTCCAAGAATTGTGAGTATCCCACAGGATTCGGTCCTGCGCCCTTTTCTCTTCTCTGATTATACAACTTCATTTGGTAACCTCACTGACTCCCATGGATTTAATTATCAAGTTTATGTTGATTATTCTCAAATCTAATTTCCCAGCCTTAAACTTTCCCATTTACAGATATTAGGCATTTTGAAGCTGTTATACTATAGGCATATTAAACTAAATTCAAAGTTGAATTCATTATCGATCTTTCTCCAAAAGCCCTTCCTCCTTCCAGATTTCCCCTCTTACTGCTGAAGGAAGTTTAGACTTGCTCAATGTCCTAGAAACCTAGGTGACATCTTCACCTCCTCACTATCTAGTTACTCCTAATCATCTCACAGATCAAATACAAAACCCTTCATAACCTCTTTAACTTTCTAATCTTTACTTTCAGTCTTTGCTCTTCTATACAGAAATACTGGCCTCTAATCAGTTCCATAAGTAAGACCCTCCATTTCTCCATTCATGGCATTTTCTCTGACAGTCCTCATGTCTGGAACACTTTCCTTCAACCTTGCCTACTGTTTTCTCCAACCTTCTACTTCCTGTTGTGTATTTCTCTTTAAATTATTTATTTGTACATAATTTATGTTCTTATTATTTCCCTCAATAAATTGTGAGGGCAAGGATTATCTTTTGCTTTCATTGTATTCTCAGTACTTGATACAAGGCCTGTTTAGTCTTTCAGTCATTCAGGCATGTCCAACTCTTCTTGACCCCATGGACCTTAACACACCCCGGTGCTTCTATCCTCTCCTGTCTCTCAAAGTTTATCCAGGTTCATGATTATTGATTCTATGACACCATCTATTCATCTTGTCCTCTGCCATCTCCTTTCCCTTTTTCTTTCCATCCTTCCCAACATCAAGGTCTTTTTACAATGAGTCTCATCTTCTCATTATATGGCCACAGTATTTAAGTATTCAGTTTTAAGTTTTAAAACTTGACCTTTCAATGAACAGCCTAAATTATTTTCTTTAAGTGCATAATGACTAGATCTCTTTGCTCTCCAAGAGACTCTCAAAAGTCTTCTCCAGTGCCACAATTTGAAAGCACAGATTCTATAGCATTTAGCTTTCTTTATAATCCAACTCTTATAGTTATACATTGCTACAGAAAAAAGGGCATAGCTTCGACTATATATACCTGTCATCAAGGTACCTCATAGTAGGTGCTTAATAAATATTTATTGATTGACTGAGCAATCATACAGATCAGTTGTAAGGATAATACAGATAATATAGGCAAAGTATTTTTGCAGATCTTAATATTCTATGTAAATGTTATCTATTGCTATTAGCTATTATTTAACTATTTGAAGAATTATTACATGGAAGAGTCATTAGACTTGCTCTTTATCCCCATTTAGGAGCAAAGCAAAGCAATTAAGGTCAGATTTGATATAAGGAAGATGAGTCTCTATCCACTGTACCACCTAGCTGCCCAAGTACTCTTTACAATATGTGCAACAAGGGACCATACAACCTTTGCCTGAAAATCTCCATAATGTTGATCCACATAGTAGGTCCTATCATGTACAGCTACAAATGAGCCAATCATGCTAGCCTAAGTGAAGAGAAAGCAGATCAGTGGAAATAATTATACCAGTGTCAAATTAGAAGTAGAATATAACTAAGCCAACAATTTCCCCAAGTGAATACAATTGTACCTATGGAATCAACTCTTTCCATTTTTTGTACAGTATATGACAAAAGATACTCCATTATCATGTATGGTCAAAGTTTCATGATTAGATATTTTCTATCTTACACAAAAAGCCTTATTTCTGTTATGATTAAAGCTTGAAGGAGTGAATTTGTTTGTTCTTTGGTCTTGACCTGTGATTTTAGCAGAAAGGAAACCCTTAAAAAGAAGAATTGGCCAGCTGGAAAAGGAGATAAAAAAAAAACTCTCTGAAGAAAATGCATAATGGAAGTAAAGGAAGATGATGACTTTGCAAGAAATGTGGAAGAAATAAAACTCTTCCAAAAAAAGTGACAAATTAGAAGAAAATGAAAATTATCTCATTAAAAAACAACCAACCTCGAAAACAAATCCAGAAGAAATAATTTAAAAATTATTGGTCTATCTGAAAGCCATGATCAGGAAAAGAGCCTAGACTTCATTTTTCAAGAAATAATACACCAAAATTGCCCTAAGATCCTAGAAGCAGAGGGTAAAATAGAAATTGAGGGAATTCACTGGTCACCTCCTGAAAGAAATCCCAAAAGAAAAACTTCCAGGAATGTTATAGCCAAATTCCAAAACTCCCAAGTCAAAGAGAAAATATTAAAAGCTGCCAGAAACAAACAATTCAATTAGCAAGGTTCCATAGTCAGGCTTACACAGGATCTGGCACCATCTACATTAAGGGTTTGTAGGGATTAGAATATGATATTTCGGAATGCAGAAGATCTTGGAATGCAACTGAGAATCAACTACCCAGCAAAATTGGATATTCTCTTTCAGGGGAAAAGACGGACTTTCAATGAAACAGGGACTTTAAAACTTTCCTATTGAAACAACCAGAGATGAACAGAAAGTTTGATCCCCAAGTAGAGGACTCTGGTGAACCATAGATTGGGTGGATGAGAAGGACTAACTATGAGGAATTTAATTATATTGAACTGTTTGTATTCCTACATGGGAAGAAGATATTGATAACTCATATGAACTTTATCATTTATAAGAGCTGTTAGAAGGAGCATGTATAGACAGGATACATACAGGAAGGAGCAGAATATAATGGTACAATATAGTAAAAAGATGGAGTTAATGGGCGATAAAGGGATACTGGGAGGAAGAGAAAGGAGATGAAGAAGTTAAGAAATTTCACATAAGAGGGGCAGCTAGGTGGCATAGTGGATAAAGCACCGGCCTTGGAGTCAGGAGTACCTGGGTTCAAATCCGGTCTCAGACACTTAATAATTACCTAGCTGTGTGGACTTGAGCAAGCCCTTTAACCCCATTTGCCTTGCAACAAAAATCCTAAAAAAAAAAGGAAAAAAAAGAAATTTCACATAAGAGTCAAGACAAAGCTTTTTCAATGGAGTACAAAAGGGTAAGGCAAGGGGGAATGAGTAAGCCTTCATTCTCATCAGAAATGGCTCAGAGAGGAGATAACATACATACTTAATAGGGTAAATCTATCTTACCCTAGAGAAAAATTAGAAGAAAGGAATGGGATAAGGGGGAATGAGGGGGAGAGAAGGAACGAATAGGTGACAGAAGAGAGGGAAGATTGAATGAGAGGGTACTCAGATACAATACACTTTTGGACAGGACCAGGATGAAAGGAGAGAAAGAATAGAATAAATAAGAGTGGAGAAGAATAAAGTGGAAGTACAGCTAGTTAGATTAACTGTGGGGAAAATATTGAAACAACCTTTCTAATGGACTTAAGCTAAAGAAAGCAACTCACCCCAGAGACAGTGCCACTGGAATCTGAAAACAGACTGAAGTACATTTGTTTCTCTCTCTCTCTCTCTCTCTCTCTCTCTCTCTCTCTCTCTCTCTCTCTCAGTATTCTTGAGTTTTCTCATCTTCTTGGGAGCAAGGGGGGTTTATGTTTACTCTTACAGCAAAATTATTGTAATAATAGTAAATTAAAGTTCACTTGCAAAAATTTAAAAAAATAAAAGCATTATTCTGAGAAGGGAAAAAAGGCAATGGGAGGAAATTTCAGTGAGAGTTTTAGTTAATATACAGACTGGATAAATAGCATCCAAATTAGGATTAAACATTCTAAATTATGTTACATCATAGAAAAATAGGTACAAATTCCCTCTGGGAGCAAATTCATACTTGCGTCATTTCAGTTCCTTTAAATCTGGCAAAAGGAATCTAAGTTAGAATGGAAAGAACTTGGCTGCTCTAGTTCATAAACAATTTTTAAAATTTAAAGTGAAGGTGGATGGGGGAATTGTTTGAGTCTGGCATTTTATTTTTTTTTTGAAAAATAAACCATCTAAAATATTCTAAAAAATAATTAGATCTGGTGAAAAAGGAAATGTGCTGCGATTGGGAGTTACAAAGTTTTTGCTTACTAGAGATCTTCAAACTAAAGTTGGATAACCACTTGTCTATTCTTTTGCTAAGAGGATCATTTATTGGTACAAATTAAGGAATTTATCTATTGTTTCTATTGATATATAGGTTGATAGGTAGATGGATAGATGATAGATGAATAGATAGATAGATGAATAGGCAGATACAGTTAGATAATATTTGGTCAATATTTGGTAATTATTTCACCGGTGTAAAGAATGAGCTTCTGCCAAAGCAGACCTGAAACTATTCTGTAATTTACACTCTTAGAAAATTGCCTGAGATTCTAATTGGTTAAGTGACTGAATCCAGGTCACTCAATATGTATCAGATCTTGAATCCTAAACCTCCTTATTCTGAAGTAGATTGTCAATCCTCTGCATCATATCTTTCAAGACTGCATTACAATGTTATTAAAATCGTAACTTTTAAACTCATGATTTGAACAGCATAAATCTATTTCAAAGATGGGAGAGCAGAAAACATTCATTTTATGCTTTCTTTTGGTAATATAAATAAAAAACAATCTAAAGAGATATTTCAATCACTATCTACAGACTAAAATTAAAATGCATTATGCATGGTTTAAAAGTTGTATGCATTATATATGGTAATATAGAAGTAAGATAGTACAATTAAAACATGAGAAAATGAACTTTAAATTGATGTCCTAAGTATCTGCTACATTAATTTTAAAATGAAAGTTGATCCTTTGGCTGTAAAACTTTAAAAGAATGAAGAAATCCAAGCTATAATTTGTAAAGCTATCTTGATATCTTTCCTGGATCAGAAACAGAAGGCAGTTTTAAAATATATGCTTCGCAACAGTCTATGAGAGCCTATACAATGCTGTTTTGAGTGCATGTCCCTAGCTAAAATGCTGTCTGCAGAGCTATGAGGAAAAAGGCCATACAATAGCAATAAAATTAAGGCATCTAAAGAGCACTATGCCTTCCCCTTCCCACAGGGCTAGCTGCACATTCACAATCACATTCTCATCCTCCCTATATCTTGAGCAGTCCTTCAATTTCATTGACTTCAAAAGGCAACCATAAAATGGAAATGAGATAGGAAACCAAAGGGTGGAGGGAAGCATGGGAGGGGTGAACAGAAAAATCCAGACCTGGATGCTGGTGAGCTTATCTGACTGGGGCAATGGGGATTGGATAGGGAGACAGAAAAATATCATGCATTATTAGAGTATGTAAAGGTCTTAATGAGAAGCAGCAGTATGGCACAAAGGGAACAGAACCAGTATTGAAGTCAGCAAGAATTAGATTCAAATTCTTCCTCTGCTAAATTGGCCCTGTAGCTGGGGGCAAGACAATCTCTCAAAATATTTTGCAATCTCAAAGATCGGGGTCTTAGCCTGTTCTATGTCATGGAACCTGTTGGCAGTCTGGTAAAGCCTGTGGACCTTTTCTTAAAATAATGTTTTTAAATGCATAAAATGAAATACACAAGATTTAAAGGAAACCAAAGACTAAGGAGAAAAATGTTTTAAAACATGTATTTTTCTTCAAATTTATAAATCCCTTGAGAAATATCCACAGACCCCTCAAGATTAAGATCACCTGCCAAGACAAAAAGTGAAGTGCTAATGCATTGAATAAGGAGTTCCCTGGTGAGGCAGCTAGTGGCACAGTGACTAGAAAGATGGGAATAGGGTAAAGATGACTGGAATTCAAATCCTTCTTCCTACAGTGGAATTGTCACTTTCTTTGCTGTTTGGCTCACTTTCCTCAACTGAAAAATAAGAATATGAATAGGACATAACCCACAAGGTTGTTGTGAGGATCAAATGTTACTGGCACATAGTAGGCACTATATAATCTTTATAACAACAGCATTATTATAAAAATAAACAATTATAAAAGACACTGGAACTCTAATCAACACCAAGGGTCAACCATATTTGTTGCAGATTCATGATGAAACTTGCTGTCCATATCATGGCCATTGTTAGAATATGTTTTGCTTGATTTTTGCAGATTTGTACAAGAACTTTGATTTTAATTCTCATTGAAGATGTGAGAGGGTATGGTTATTGGTAATAACATCTATGTTCAAAAATAAAATATAATTTTATTTTAAAAACCTTCTTTTCCTGGCCAATATGGCAGAGAGGAGACAGGCACTGCACCAAGTGCTCCTGGCTCCCCTCAGAAATAACATGAAAGAAACCCCTTAACAGAAGTTTGATCAACAAAACCCAGCAAAAGAAACTAGGGGGAAAATATCTACCAACAAGGTCTGTCTCAGGTGACTGTGGATGAACCGAGAATGAAGAACAGAGGGCCAGCACAGGGACAGCAGCAGGATGAAGCCAGAGGATTAACCTTAGCTGCAGAGACTTTGGTGAGTGGCAGTTTGAGGACCAACTTTAGCCCCAGAATTTTTGACAGTGGGAAGAGGAACTCTGGTGAGTCCCAGTTGATTGGGGGGGTGGGGGGGTGAGTTCCAGCACAGAGAGTTGCAGAGCATGCCTGGAAAACAGTCAACTGGGTGCTGCACCTGAGTTCCAAACTTGTTGCAGAGCATACTTTTTTTTGCAGAGCATTCTTCCCAGAAGGAATGGTAAACACCCCCCCCCCCAACCTCTCCACCCCCCTCAGGTTCAAGTGGGGCAACAGAGTTCACTGAGCTGGAAGGGAGATTAACTCCCTACCCCAGGAGGGAGTTCAATTGTTCAAGTTCAAGTCAGACCCTGTTTCCCCTCCTCACTCCCTCCTCACCCCTTCCAGGATTAGGGAGAGGGTTGCAAACAATCCAGAGAAAGCAACCGGCACCTCCTACTGACCAGTTTACTTGGAATTACTAAGCCAAGTGAACAAAACCTCTAGAGTTTTCAAAAAGTAAACCTCTGAGAACCAGCCCCTCCCCTAACACAAGGTCCTAGGAAAATGAAGAAAGTGGAAAATGGGCCCATGGAAAAATACTTAGAAGTACCAGATTCTAACACAGAGAGATCTACAACTTCTGAGGAGAATATGAATTGTTTTCCATCACAGAGATATTTCCTTGAAGAAATCAGGAAGGAATTTAAAAATCAATTGGAAAATTTGGGAAAAGAAACCCAAGAGAAGATTAACACCCTGCAACAAGAAAACAAATGCTTGGAAAATACAATCGGAAAAATACAAAATGCAAATAATTCTCTCAAATCCTCAAGTGGGCAAAAGCAAAAAAGAAAATAATTCTCTCAAAACTACACTTGAGCAAATGGAAAACTCCTTCAAAAATAGAATTGACCATTTGGGAGAGGAGTTGCAAAAGGTAAATGAAGAAAATTCTTCTCTAAAAAAAAAAAAGAATTAAATCTGTGGAAACTAATGACTTCATGAGACAACAAGATTCTGTTAAACCAAACCAAAAAAGTGGAAAAATAGAAGAAAACATAAAATACCTCATCAGCAAAATCACTGACTTCAAGAATAGATCTAAAAGGGACAACCTGAGAATTATAGGTCTTCCTGAAAAAATTAAAGAGGGAAAAAAAGCCTGGTATTAATATTACAGGATTTAGTGATGGAAAACTGCCCTGATATCATGTAAGCAGAGGGCAAAATAGTTACATAGATCCCCCCTGGAAAGAGATCCTAAACTGAAAACAGCAAGTTCTGAACAAATATCAGAACTATCAGATAAAAGAAAAAATTCTGCAAGCAACCAGAAAGAAACAATTTAAATACAAATGAGTCACAGTAAGGATTGCACAGGACCTGGCTGTATCAACATTAAGGAATCAATGGGGCAGGAATGAAATATTTTGAAGAGCAATGGAGCCTGGAATGCAGGCAAGAACCCTCTATCCAGCAAAGCTGAGGCTTCTTTTCCAGGGAAAAAAGATGGATATCTTTTTTTATTTTAATTTTATTTTAATTTATTTTTTAACTTAAAGATTCTATAAATTTTGAGTTTTGCAATTTTTCCCCAATCTTACTTCCCTCCCCCCAACCCCCAAAGGAAAAGATGGACATTTAACAAAATGGGAGACTTCCAACATTTCCTGATGAAAAGAAAAAGATAAACAGAAAATTTGGACACCAAACAGGAGGCTAAACAGACACATGAAAAGATAAAAAAAAAATTTTAAAGGGTAAAGAAAAAAAATGCTATCCAATAAGATGAAACTGGCTATATCCCTACCCAGGAGAAGGCTGCTCATAACTCTTGAGAACTGTAACTCTATTAGAGAGAGTATACTTATCCAGAAGTGATGGACAAACATGATTTGTCTCTGAGGTGGCTATGCAAAAAAGATAAAACTGGCTATATCCCTACCTGGGAGAAAGACTCTAATAATTCCTGAAACTGTAACTCTTTTAGAGAGAATATACTTAGCTAGAAGTGATGGACACTCATGACTTTTCTGTGACTCAGACAGAATGATTTAAAAACAATACCTCCCTAAAAAGGGGGACAGTAAGGAGATAAGATAATGGAGGAGACTGAATAGGGCAAATCTTATTACATTAAGAAGTACAAAAGACCTATTGCAATTGGGGGAAGGAAGGGAGGAGGTGAGAAGTACCTGAATCTTCCTCTCCTCAGATTTGGCTTAAAGTTAACTTACACACACACACACACACACACACACACACACACACACACACTCAGTTAAGTTAAGAAACTTATCTTACCTTTCAAGTATTAAAAAGGGAAAAAGGGAGGGGGTCAGGGAAGGGGGAGTAAAAGGGGAACTAAGAATGCAAAAAGGAAGAAGGAGAAAAGAAAAAGGGGAACAAAAGGTGAGGGGGCGGTAGAATTAGAAAGACAAACACAATGAAGGGGCCAGTATTCAGAAACAAAATACTGAGGAATGTGTATAAAGTGTAAAAGGCCGGGGATACAAACAGAGGGAAGATAGCATGGAGGTCAATAAAGAATTAGTAATTATAACTTTGAATATGAATGGGATGAACTCTTCCATAAAATGTGAGCAAATAGCAGAATGAATTAAAAACCAGAATCCTACAATATGCTGCTTACAAGAAACTCATTTGAAGCAGAAAGATATATCTAGAGTAAAGGTAAAAGGTTGGAGGAAAATATATTTTGCTTGAGCTGAAGTGAAAAAAAAGCAGGGGTAGCATTCCATAACTTAGACAAAGCATATGAAAAAACAGTTAGAGTTAAAAGAGATAAGGAAGGAAACTATATCCTCCCCATATGGTACCATAGAAAGTAAAGTAATTTCAATACTAAATATGTATGCACCCAGTGGGATAGCATCCAAATACTTAGAGAAGTTGAAGAGCTACAGAAAGACATAAACAGAAAAACTCTACTAGTAGGAGACCTCAACCTCTCCACTCTCAAGATTTAAATAAATCTAATAATAAAATAAATAAGAAGGAAGTTAAGGAGGTAAACAGAAAACCTAGATATGACAGACTTATAGAGGAAATTGAATGGGGATAGAAAGGACTATACTTTTTTCATGCAGTACAGGGCACTTACACAAAAGCTGACCATGCAGCAAGGCTGAATGTCCTCTTCCAGGGAAAAAGATGGATTTTCAATGAACTAGGGGAATTTCAAATGTTCCTTTTGGAATGGCCAGAGCTGAACAGAAGGTTTGATCTTCAGATACAGGACTCAGGTGAAGCATGGAGATTGGAGGAGAGGGGGAAAATATGAGGGACTTAATGATGATGAACTACATGTATTCCTGCATAGAAAAATGACACTGATAATACTCCTATGAACCTTCTCAGTTAATAGAGCAGGTAGAGGGAGCTTTTATAGTTGAAGCACAGGAGAAAGCTGAATTTGAAGATAAAATATGGTGTAAAAATGGAGTCAATAGAAAAAAAGGGAAATGGAATGGGAGAAAGAAAAAGGAGAGGGGGAATAGGCCAAGATATTTCATATAATAAGATTTTTCTTTATTACAATGAGCTATTGCAATGATATGGAAGGGGGGAGGCAAGGGGTAATGAGGGAACCTTTGCTCTCATCAGAGGTGGCTAGGAGAGGAAACAGCATATATACTCAATGGGGTATAGGCATCTGGAGTAAGAAGGAGGGGGGAGCAAGGGGAAGGGGTAGGGATTTGAATAAAGGAGGAGAGGATGGACCATGGGGGGAGAGTGGTCAGATATAATACATTTTCTTTTTTACTTCTTGCAAGGGGCTGGTATTGGAAGACCTGCCCAGGACCATAGGGCCAGGTGGATTCTGGGTCTAAGGGGTGGTATGGGGACTCAGGGCTTCTTGGCCCCAGGACCAGGGATCTGTCTGCTGTGCCACTCAGCAACCCTACAGCAGAGTCAGAGTGAAAGGAGAGAGAAAATATAGTATATGGTAGTGGAGAAATAAGAAAGGAGGGAGTTGTGATCAGCAATGGCAACGTTGGAAAAATATGGAAGTAACTTTTGCAATGGACTTACCATAAAGAATGCGATCCACCCATGACAGAGTTGTTGGTGTTGGAAGAAAGACTGAAGCACATTTTTATTATTATTATTTGGGGGAGGGTGCAGGGCAAATTGGGCTGGGTGGCCTGCCTGGGACCACATAGCATGGTGATCTTTGGGTGTCTGAGGCCATATTTGGACCCGGGTGCTCCTGGCTCAAGGGCCAATGCTCTGTCTGCCACCCAGCCACCCCTACTATGATTATTATTTTATTTTATTTTGGGTATTTTTTTCCTTCTTTTTGGTTTTTGCAGGGCAGTGGGGATCAGGTGGCTTGCATGTCACATGGCTGGGTGATTGTTGGGCTGACGGGGCTGGATATGGGCTCGGGTGCTTGTGGCTCCAGGACTGGTGCTTCGCTCATTGTACCACCTGGCCATACCTACAATTATTATTATTTTTTTAAATTTAAACTTTTTTTTTCTCTCCCCTTTACTTTATCACCCAAGCAAGTCTATATTCATGGGGGGAGGGGTATTTTGTTTATTCTTAAACAAGAATATTTTATTAATGTAAAAAAAACATTTTTACAAAATGAGAATAAAAAAATAAATAAAATTTTAAAAAGCTGACCATGTACTAGGGTATAAAAACCTAATGATCAATTGCAGAAAGGCAGAAATATTGAATACATCTTTCTCAGATCATAATCCAATAAAAATCATATGCAATATTGTACCAGGTGGACCAGGGATATATAGACCCAAAGCTAATTAGAAACTAAATAACCTCATTTGAAAAAAAAAATGAGTGGATGAAACAACAAATTATAGTAAGAATTAATTATTTCATCCTAGATAATGACACTAATGAAACAACATAGCAAAACCTATGGGATTCAGTCAAGGTAGCTGTCAGCGGATATATTATATTTTTAAATGATTACATGAATAAATTAGAGAAAGAAGAAATTAATGAAATAAATATGCAACTAAAAAATTAGAGAAAGAAGAAATTAAAAATCCCCAACTAAATACCAAATTGGAAATTCTAAAAGTTAAAGGAGAAATTGATAAAATTGAAAGCAAGAAAACTATTGAACTAAAAAATAAAACCAAATTGGATTTATGAAAAAAAAATAAATTTGATAGACCTCTGGTCAATTTGATTAAAAAAAAGAAAGAATACCAAATTGCTCGTATCATAAATGAAAAAGGTGAACTCACCACCAATGAAGAATAAATTAAAATAATAATTCAGAATCATTTTGCCTAACTATGTCAATATATTTGACAATCTACATGAAATGGATGAATATTTACAAAAATATAAGTTGTCCAGATTAAATGAAGAGGAAATTAAAAACCTACATAACCCAGTCTCAGAAAAAGAACTTCAACAAGCCATTATTTAATTCCTTAAGAAAAAATCTCCAGGTCTAGATGAATTCACAGATGAATTCTATGAAACATTTAAGGAACAATTGGTTTCAAATCTATATAAACTCTTGGAAAAATGGGTGAAGACAAACTGCCTCTTTCTATGACTTCAATATGGTGTTGATACCTAAACCAGGAAGAGTTAAAACATAGAAAGAAAATTATATCTTAAATAAAATCTTAGCAGAATGATTACCATAAGTTATCACTAGGATAATACCTTATGACTAAGTAGGATTTATCGCAGGAATGCAGGGTTGGTTCAATATTAGGAAAACTCTTGCTATAATTAATTATATCAATAACAAACCTATCAGATATAATATGATTATATCAATAGATGCTGAAAAAGCTTTTGACAAACTACAGCACCCATTCCTACTAAAACACTAGAAAGTGTAGGTATAAATGGACTGTTCCTTAGAATAAGAAGCAGTATCTATCTGAAATCATCAACAAGCATCATATGCAACAGGGACAGACTAGAAGCATTCCCAATAAGATCAGGGGTGAAACAAGGATGCCCATTATCCTAACGACTATTCAATATTGTATGAGAAATGTTAGCTTCAGCAATAAGAAAAGAAAAAGAAGTTGAAGGAATTAGAATTGGGAAGGAAGATACAAAACTCTCACTCTTTGCAGATGACATGATGGTACTCCTAGAGAATCCCAAAAATCATCCAGAAGATGACTAGAAATAATAAACAACTTAATAAAGTCGTAGGATATAAAATAAATCATCATAAATGCATGACATTTCTATATATGATTAGCAAGATAGAGCAGAAAGAGCTAGAAAGAGAAACCCCATTCAAAGTAACCTTGGATAATATAAAATAGCTGGGAGTCTGTCTACCAAGGCAGACTCAAAAACTTTTTGAAAACAATTACAAAACACTTCTCACACAAATAAATTCAGATTTAAATAAGTGAGCAAATATCGATTCCTCATGTATAGGTCAAGTTAACATAATAAAAAATGACAATTCTACCAAAACTAAACTACTTGTTTAGTGACTTCCCAATCAAAACTTTAAGGAGTTAGAAAAAACTTGTAGGTAAATTCATATGGAGAAATAAAAAGAATTTCCAAGGATTCAATGGAAAAAGGGGCAAAAGAAGGTGCCTTAGCCTTACCAGTTCTAAAATTACATTATAAAGTATCATTCATCAAAAACTATCTGGTATTGGCTAAGAAATAGAGAGGTGGATCAGTAGAATATACTAGGTGTAATAGCTAGTAATCTGCTGTTTGATATACCCAAAGTGTCCAGATATTGGGATAAAAACTCTCTCTTAGATAAAAACTATTGGGAAAATTAGAAGTTAGTATGGCAGAAACATAAATTAGACCAACACCCCACACCCTATCCCAAGATAAGATCAAAATGGATATAGGATCTAGACATAAAAAACAATATTATAAATAAACTAGAAGATCGAGGAGTAGTTTACCTGCCAGATCTATGGAAAGGGAAGCAGTTTATGACCAAGGAATAGATGAAGAACATCATTAAAAACAAACTAGATAATTTTTATTACATTAAATTAAAAGGCTTTTGCACAGACAAAACTACTATAACCAAGATGAAAAGAAATGTAGTAAATTGGGAAACAATTTTAGAAATATAATTTCTGACAAAGTACTCATTTCTGTAATATACAGAGAACTGAGTTAAAGTTTCAACAAAACACACCATTCCCCAATTGACAAATGACCAAAGAATTTGCAAAGGCAATTTTCAGCTGAGGAAATCAAAGTGATCCATAGCCATATGAAAAATTGCTCCAAATAATTACTTATTAGAGAAATGCAAATTAAAGCATCTCTGAGGTACCACCTCACACCTTTCAGCCTGGCCATTATGATCAGAAAGGACAAGGATCAATGTTGAAAAGGATGTGGGAAATCTGGGACAATAATACATTGTTGGTGGAACTATGTACCCATCCAACCTCTCTGGACAGCAATTTGGAATTTAGACCAAAGGGCAACAAAAATGTGCATACCCTTTGATCCATCACTACCACTACTGGGTCAATACGCTGAAGAGATGATGGAACAGGGTGAAAACATCACTTGTACAAAAATATTCGTAGTAGCCTTGCTTGTGGTGACAAAGAATTGGAAATCAAATGAATGACCTTCAACTGGGGAATAGTTTAACAAACTGTAGTATATGTATGTCATGGTACACTATTGTTCTATTAGAAACCAAGAGGGATGGAAATTCAGGGAAGCCTGGATGGATTTTTCAGGAACTGATGCTGAGCGAGATAAGCAGAACCAGAAGAACATTGAACAGCCTAACTGCAACATGGGGATGATGATCAACCTTAATGGACTTGCTCATTCCATCAGTGCAACAACCAGGCAAATTTTGGGCTATCTGTTATGGAGAATACCATCTGTATCCAGAGAGAGAATTGTGGAATTTGAACAAAGACCAAAGACTATTACCTTAAATTTTAAAAAAATGTTATCTTCTTATATAATTTTGCTATCTCTTATTCTTTATTTTTCTACCTTAAGAATATGATTTCTCCATTCTAAAAGCTGCCAGAAATAGACAATTCAACTACTGAGGCTCCATAGTCAGTATTACACAGGATCTTGCAGCATCTACATTAAGGGCTTGTAGGGATTGGAATATGATATTCTGGAAGGCAAAAGATCTTGGTTTACAACGGAGAATCAACTACCCAGAAAAACTGAACATTCTCTTTCAGGGGAACAGATGGATTTTCAATGAAACAGGGGACGTTCAAACTTTCCTAACAAGATGACCAGAAACTTTGATCTCCAAGTACCAGATGCTGGTGACCCATAGAGTTTGTGGAAGAGAGGAACTAACTATGAGGGACTTGAAGATGTAGAACATTTTGTATTCCTGCACGGGAAGAAGATATTGATAACTTATATGAACTTTCTCATTTATAAGATCTGTTAGAAGGAGCCATATAGACAGGATATAGGAAGGAGAGGAATATAATGGCATGAGGAATGGAGTCAATGGGAGATGGAGAAACTACTGGGAGGAAGGAAAAGGAGATGAAGAAGAAGCTGAGAGATTTCACATAAGAGTCAAAAAAAGCTTTTTCAATGGAGGGGAGTGGGGGAAGGCAAGGCAGAATGAGTGCGCCTTCATTCTCATTGGAAATGACATACACACTTAATAGGGTGAGGAAATCTGTCTTACCCTGGAGAAGGATGGGAGGAAAGGGACGGGAATATGTGATAGAAGAGAGGGAAGATCTAGGGAAAGGGTACTCAGATGCAGCACACTTTTGGACAGGGCCAGGATGAAAGGAGAGAGAGAGAGAGAGAGAGAGAGAGAGAGAGAGAGAGAGAGAGAGAGAGAGAGAGAGAGAGAGAGAACAGAATAAATGAGAGTGGGGAGAAATAGAGTGGAGGTACAGCTAGTAATAGCAACTGAGTGAAAAAATATTGAAGCAACTTCTCTGGTGGACTTAGGATAAAGAAATCAACTCACCCCAGAGACAGAGCCAGAGCCATTGGAATCTGAACACAGACTGAAATGTTTCTCTCTCTCTCTCTCTCTCTCTCTCTCTCTCTCTCTCTCTCTCTCTCTCTCTCTCTCTCTATATATATATATATATATATATATATATATATATATATATATATGTTTGAGATATGTTTGAGGTTTCCCATCTTCTTGGGGGTATGGGGTTTATTCTTATGTTTACTCTTATAACATTCAATTTACATCAATGTATGGCATGGAAACAAAGCAGAGACTGTCAGACAGTCTTCTGGGGGGGAAGGGAAGGGAGATGGGGGGAAAATTGTAGAATTCAGAGCCTTACAAAAACAATGGGTACATGTTACTATTGTATATAATTGGAAAACAAATAAAATGTTAAAAAATTGTTTACATAGAATTGGAAAAAATAAAATCCAAAAAAATCAATAGGTTAAAATGAAAAAAAAGGAATATGGTTTCTCTCTAATTACATTCAACTTAAATTAATGTATACCATGGAAACAATGTCAAGACTAACAGATTGCCTTCTGGGGGGGGTGACAAGATTAAGGGGAAAATTGTAAAACTCAAAATAAATAAAATTTAAAAAAAACATCATTTTCTTTCTTTTCCCCCTACCCTATCCCTATTACTCCTTGACTTCCCACATTGTGAAAATAAAAAGAAATTAAAGAAAGTCCTTTTAACAAATATGGATATTTAATTAAAACAAATTCTTACATTGACTGTGCCCAAGAATGCTTGTCTTTTTCTGTATAATTAGGTCATTCTCTATCTGTCAGAGAATAAGGAGCATGTTTCCTCATCAGTCCTCTACAATCTAGTCAGTGATTGAATTGATCACAGTTCTCAAGTCTATCAAAGTTAGTTTTCTTTACAAATTATTTCCCAATTGATAAGTGGTCAAGGAACATTAACAGGCAATTTTCAGATGAAATAAAAATTATCTTAGTCATATAAAAAATTCTCTAAATAATTATTTAATAGAGAAATGCAAATTAACACAATTCTGAGGTACTACCTCACACCTATCAGATATGACAGAAATGGAAAATGATAAATGATGGAGACAAAGAAAATTGGTACCTTTATGCACTCTTGATGAAGTTGTGAACTCATCCAACCATTCTATAAAACAACTTCGAACTATGCCCAAAGAGCAATCAAACTGCATACCCTTGGAACCACCAATACCACTATTAGGTTTATATTCCAAAGAGATCATAAAAAAGGGAAATGGACCCACAAATGTATTTATTGCAGCTCTTTGTGATGGTAAAGAATTGGAAATTGAGGAGATGTACATCGATTAGGGAAGACTTAACATGTTGTGGATTATGAATTCAATGGAATTCTATTGTGATATTTAAAAATATGAGCAAGCTGATTTCATAAAAACATGGGTACACTTATATGAACCGAATCAAGAGAATATTATACACAGTTTACTCTGTGTGATGATCAACTCTGATTGTCTCAATTCTTCTCAGTAAACAATTATTTAAGACAATTTCAAAAACCTATAATGAAAAATGGCAACCATATCCAGAAAAAGAATTTTGGAGTCTGAATTCAGATCAAATCATAGTGTTTTTATTTTTTTAATTTATTTTTTGCTTTTCCTTTCTTGTAGCTTTCCCCTTTTAATTCTTCTTTCACAACATAGATATATGGAAATATTTGACATAGTTAAATATATATAACATATCAAATTGCTTGCTCTCTTAGGGATGGCGAGGAAATGGAGGAAAGAAGAAACATTTTGAATGCAAAATCTTACAGAAATGATTGCTGAAAATTACCTTTATATGTAATTAGAAAAAATAAAAATACTATTAAGATAAGAAAGAAAGTGAGGCAGTTAGGTGGCACAGTTAATACAGCACTGGCCTTGGAGTCAGGAGTACCTGGGTTCAAATCCGACCTCAGACACTAATAATTACCTAGCCATGTGACCTTGGGCAAGCCACTTAATCCCATTGCCTTGAAAAACGAAAAAAAAATAAATAAAAGAAACAAAAAAAATGATAAAAAAGCAAAAAAAAACTGATGGAATAGGAATGCAGATCAAAGCATACTATTTTTACCTTTTTTAACATTTTTTTGTTCTGTTGTTTTACATGTTTTTTTCCTCATGCTCTATTTCTTCTTTCACAACGTAACTAAATAATGTTGTGAGCAGAAAAAGAACATTTTGCACAGTAATAGCATATCCAGAGAAAGAATTGATGGAGTCATTGGCAGCTAGGTGGTGTGAGGATAGAGCAACAGCCCTGGAGTCAGGAGGACCTGAGTTCAAATTTGACCTCAGACACTTAATACTTACTTAATTGTGTGAGTTTGGAGCAAGTCACTTAACCCCATTGTCTTATAAAAACAAAGAATTGATGAAGTCTGGTGCAAATAATAGTTGTTTTTTTTTTTTACTTTATCTTTTTCATGCTTTTTTTTGTTCTGTTTCTTATTTTTCAACATGCAAGACTTAAAGAAAATCCTTTATTGCACATATGTAACCTATATCAAATTGCTTATTATTTTATGGAGTTGAAAGAGAGGGAAAGAGAGAAAAATTTGGAATTCAAATTTTTAAAAATTTTAATTTTATTTTTCCAATTACATATAAAGATGATTTTCAACATTCATTTTTTTAGATTTTTGAATCCCAAATTTTTCTACCTTCCTTATTTCTCTCACCTCTCCCCATGACATTGAGTGACCTGATATTGATCATTCATACATAATCATGTCAGACTTACTTTTGAAATGAATGAAAAGTTGTTTTTCTTTATAATGTTGGTATTGCAAAAAATTTTTCGCTTGGATGTGCTCACTTCACTCTACATTAGCTCCTAAAATTCTCCATGCTTCATGTATACCATCTATTTCATTTTTTCTTATGGAGAAGTAACATTCCTCCTGAGGAATTTACCTTTTGGATCTATGTATAAAAGAAGAGTTCATAGTCAAATAAGAGAAAGAGAGGGTGATCTAAAAATTAGGCAATCTTGAATATATACAACAAAAAAGGTTTTGCACAAAGTCAATAAAATTAAAATTAGAAGGGTAATAAGTAAGGGGAAAAATATTTACAGGAAATTTCTTTGATAAAAGTCTCTTATCCACTAAATTCATAGGCCATAATTCATTTAACCATTCTCTAATAGAGGGGCAGATCATTTGTTTCCAGGTCTTTGCTATTATAAAACGATCTGCTCGAAATAATTTTGCACTTATAGAACTTTTTCATCTTTCTTTATTTCCTTAGAATTTAGGTTTAGTTCATATATCTCTGGCTCAAAATATCTATCTATCTATTGATCTGTATTTATATGTATGTATGTGTATATGTATGTTTATATATGTGTGTGTATGTATTAAAGTGCTGTTTGTTGTATAGATTCAAATAGTTTCCAGAATGGCTGGACCAATTCACTCATCTAACAGTCTGGTTATGTGCCTGTTTCCTCCCACAGCCCTTCCAATATTTTTCATTACTATTTTTCATCACCAGTCAATTTTAAAGTGTGTGAAGAGAATCTCAAAGTTGCTTTATTTTATATTTCTTCAATTTCTAGTCATTTGGTGTATTTGTATGTTTGCTGATAGCTAGTATTTCTTCTTTTGAAAACAACCTGCTCATATCCTTTCACCATTTATCTGTTGGAGACTATTAATCTATCAAAGTCTTAGAAATTTGAATCTATTCTCTTGGATATGAGATGCTAGAATAATTCACTCAACTAATGGTATATTCATCTTAGTCTTAAAAATTTGAATCAATTCCTTTTAGATATGAGAAATTTCCTGTAAAGATTTTTCCCAGTTATTTATTTCCCTTCTATTTTTAATTTTATTGGTTCTGTTTGTGCAAAATGTTTTTCATTGTATATATTCAAGATTGTCTAATTTATTTTTGATCATGCTTTCTATCTCTTATTGGGTTATGAACTCTTCTCTTACACATAGATCTAAAAAGTAATTTCTTCCTTGTTCCTATAATTTTTTTATAATTTGATATTTTATTTCTAAGTCATATATTGATTTGGAACTTATCTGACTATATTATTTTTTTATTTTTTTTAGGTTTTTTTGCGAGGCAAATGGGGTTAAGTGGCTTGCCCAAGGCCACACAGCTAGGTAATTATTAAATGTCTGAGGCTGGATTTGAACCCAGGTACTCCTGACTCCAGGGCCTGTGCTTTATCCACTGCACCACCTAGCCACCCCTATTATATTGTTTATATAAATATATATATATATATATATATATATATATATATATATACATGCACATGTGTGTTATGAAATGTTTGATCTATAGTTAATTTCTACCAGATTACTTCCAAGTTTTTCCAACAGTTTTTGTAACAAATAATGAATCCTTTTTCTATAGTTTCTAGCAGTTAAGTGACTTAGACTTGGAAACAGGAAGTTTCATCTTCATGAAATTAAATCTGGCCTCAAATAGTTATTATGTGTGTGATTCTGGGCAAGTCATCTTAACCCTCTAGACCTCAGTTTGCTAATCAATAAAATGAATTGGGGAAGGAAATGGCAAACCATTCATGTATCTTTGCCAAGAACACCCCAAATGAGTCAAGATGAATCAAACATGATTGAACCAGCTGAAGAATAACAACTTCAGAAGTTGTACTGATTGGATTTACTGAATACTATTCTAGTGTTTGCATTGGATGCTGTGTGTTGTTTATGTAATACAATCTACATAATAGGCTCCATATAATTATCTATTTTTTAGCCTGTATCAAACTCTTATGATAATTACTGCTGGGTAGCATAGTTTGAGATCTGGTACTGCTAGAGTCCCTTCTTTCATACCCAATTCTGAACTTAAAAAATAGTTACTTTATAAAAAATAAAGATAAATACTTCATAAAAGTGATGGAAGAGCAACAGTATACATATATATATTTAAGCGTATAGATATTCCTCTAGGTGTCCAGGAGATTTTCTTGTGATTCATTCATTCTCAGTTATTAATTTAGTTACAAGTCAATTAGGCATCATTATACATCTGAATATCACAGTTCAAGGATGAGGAAAGATAGTATTGATGATTAGTCCATCAGGTGACAGGTTAGGATGCACCAGATTGTCATATATTACCACATAGCACAGGCTTGTGCTTTCCCAGCATTGTTTATGAGCCATGCTGGCCTCACTGATATAGGAGGCACTGAAATCATTTAAGGCCAAGAGACTCCCACAGTAGCCTGTTTCTTAAAAAATCAGGCCCTGGGACATTTGATTCTGCTATAGGCAAGTGAGAAGGATGCCTTGCACAGCATACCCCTCACTATAATAAACATAATTGTGTAACTCACACCTCAAATCAATTTAGTTCATTGGAGTGACCTTGATTCATTGAAGTCAACAGTAGTAATTTAATAAATGTTTATAAAGTATACAGAACACTAAATTTTGAGCTATATGGACAAAATGGAAATGAATGAACTCCACCTGCTCTAAACAATATAATAAATTGCTGCCTTGATACTCTTCTTATTCCCTTGTACTACCCAATTTAATATGGTCATTCTACAATACTTGTCAAAAACTCATTATGTGAAATAATGTGACTCTATGATGAGTATTCTTCAATTGATATTAATAAATCCTAGATTCAAAAACCTTAGAAACTTGCTAATTTTATTACCATATACAAAAATCACTTAAAATCTCCAGTTTTCTTATCTGTAAAATTATGTTAATGATATCTATACCAACTATATCACATTTGCTTGTAAGGTCCAGAAAAGATAACACAGGAAAATGATTTTCAAACTTTATTGTACTATCTAAAAGTGAAGCATTCTCATTATCAATATAAGTGCTGTTATCCCTCATCCCATATTTTATTGTATTTTGATAGAAATAATCCTGGAACAAGTTACTATTCTACTATTGTTCTTGAATGTTTAATGTTCAATGGTTATCATTATCATTTTAGTTTAATAAAATAATTGTGATATAAACCTTTTCTCTGTAGGCTCACTGAAATCATCTTCAGGAAAACTACAGTAACAACCAGGAAGACCTCATCTTATTCACATATGGTTTTGTTTTCTCCAGTTAAGTCTCTACATTTTAAAAAACATTTCATGTATTACATCTTGGGCATGATGAGTTTTGAATATGTTGTTCTTAAAATTTTATAGATTAATGTTATGTCCATCTAATTAAGACAGATTCCAATATATTTCATTTGAAGAATTCTCGAGGATATTTTTCATCTTTATTTTATTTAGCGTGTTTGTCATCTATCTTTCCTAAAAGAAAATAATCTGAAGAATAATTCTTGCCACCAGGTCATGGCTTACTGGATATTCAGTTGGTATTAATTTAATCAACCTACTGTGCTGTGTTGTACAGTTTGTAACATTCCCTCCATGATATACACTATCAGTAAGTCCATGTTCTTTATAAAGCTCATCAATAATTTTTGGTGATGATGGTCTCATCCTGAATTTCTATAAAAATTCTCCAATCATATGACTAAATCTCTATCATAGACGTTGTTCAGTGTTTCTTTGATGTAATTTTCTTGGTTGAAACTCATGAGAATGATGTTCATGGCACACCTTTGGATTCAACAATTGCCTATTAGCTATTTCTTAGGTTTTGCTTGAAGTTAAAAGCACATTTGGTTGTATCCCACAAACCTAGAGGCACACATCCCTAGCCATTATTTACTATCATTCATTACATTGATATTTTCTTATGCTCTCAAAATGTTTCTTCATCATTTTTGACATGCATTCTAGGTGTTGCAGAGAAAAAAATGTTGGCATCGGGAGACATGAGTTCAAATATAGCCTAAGATGATTACAAATTGTCTTACTCTGGGCAGGTCACTTAACTTCTGTTCTCCTCAATTTCTTTGCCTATAAAAAGGGGATAATTATAGCACCTATCTTCAGGGTTGTTTGGAGAATCACATGAGATAATAGTGCTTAACATAATGCCTGGAACACAATGAGAGCCATATAAATATTAGCAATGATGGTGGTGATGATGATGACGATGATGAAATTGTGCATCTTTCTATAGTATCTTAGAGTACTGGACCTGTGTTTTATTAATATACTAAAGGTGTTGGTTGACATTGACCAAATATGATATGATCTAATTTCTAATTCTACAAGTGTGTGTTAAGACAATTATTGCACAGTTGTTAACTACTTTTAACTTTTTCTAAACACAGAACTGTTGTGGTTTTCAATTACTGATTATTATTATACCATTATACCAGAGATCTTCCAATTTTGTTTTGGGATGATATATTTTTTAATATTTTTTCAACTGAACTGGTTTTGAACTGCTTTAGAAGATTATATAATCATATTTTTCTATTAAGACTACAGAATCTTGTGGCAGTTAGGTGGCACAGTGGATAGAGCACTGACCCTGGAGTCAGGAGGACCAGAATTGAAATCCAGCCTCAGCACTTAATGATTACCTAGCTGTGTGACCTTGGACAAGTCACTTAACCCCACCTTGCAAAAGACAAACAATAGTCCTTCTGACTCTAGGTCCGATACTCTATTCACTATACCACCTAGTTGCCCCCCAATATACCTTTTTTGGAACTCTTATTTATTACTCCTTGTTCTTCCCTCTAGTACCATGCAAATGAGCCCTGATCTTCCAAACAGCTCTATAAATACTTATCATATGCCCCTGAGTCTTCTCTTCATCAGGCTGAATATTGCTAGTTCCTTCAACTGAATCCTGTTTTTGCAGAAAGGAGGACTCTCATCCTCCTCTTTCCCTTTCTCAGTCCTTCCTAGATTGTGGTTCCTAAAATTGAAAACAACACTCAGTATGGTGTTTGATAAGTATAGAATCTGATGGTATTAGCATCTTTTATCAGAGTTCAGGACTACATTAGTTATTTTGGCTGTCAAATCACACTTGCTGATTCATATTTACCTCGGAGTCAATTTAATAAATCAACAACCATTTATTAAGGACCTACCATTTAAGGACTGTGCTAACTCCAGAAGATACAGAAAAAAAGTTTCTGCCCTCAGGGATCTCACAGGCTGAAAGGAGGGAATACATCCAAATAACAATGTAAAAACAAATTATTTACAGATAAATTGGAAATAAACCCAAAGGAAAGGCAATGAAGAAGTCAAGACCAGCCTCAACTTGAAGGAAGCTAAGAAAGTCACAAGATAAACATAAGGTGGGAGAGAGTTCCAGGCTAGGGGGGTTGGGAGTAGGGAGGTGGGGAACAAGTAGTAAAGAGTCAAGAGATGGACTTTCTTGAGCCTGCAGCAATAGGAAGGAAGGCAGGTCCTATATCACAAAGTACACATAGAGTAGTAAAATATAAGAAGATTGGAAAGGTAGGAAAAAATCCAAGTAATGAAGAATTTTGAAAGCCAGATTTTTTTTTAATTTGATTCATAAGGCAATAGATGACCTGTGAAATTTATTGAATAAGGGATTTAGAGCCCATGGTCAAACCTATATTTAAGGAAGATCAGTTTGACAGTTGAGTAAAATGCTTGTTGTCCACCAAAATGCCGTTTCTTTTTTTCAGGAAAACTGATACCTAATTGTGCCTCTTCATCTTGAATTTGTAGTAATTTAGGTTTTTAATACAAGTATATCTATTTATAATATAATTTATAATACGCTATCCAATATAACATACAAGTATATAAAATTCATCTTATTTAGTTCAGCCCAACATTCTAGTATATCATGGTCTTTTTGGATCCCAACTCAAACATCCAGTGCATATTCTTTTTTTGTTTTAAGATTTTTTTGCAAGGCAAATGGGGTTAAGTGGCTTGCCCAAGGCCACACAGCTACGTAATTATTAAGCGTCTGAGACAGGATTTGAACCCAGGTACTACTGACTCCAGGGCCGGTGCTTTTATCCACTGTACCACCTAGCCACCCTCAGTGAATATTCTTTAATGAGAAGATCCAACTATGCCACTCTCCACCCTCCCCACCACCCCCAATAAGATCTTGTGGCTTCCTATTACTTCCAATGTAAAAAAAAAAATCCTATCTAGTATTCAGAGCCTTTCATTGTCTTACCCAATCACTTTTACATTCATCCTATACCTCCATGTAATGTTTGATCTGGCAACACTGGCCTCCTCACTGTTTCATGAACAAGATATTTGACCTCTCCCCTCTTGCATTTTTTCTAGCTGTCACCCATGCGGACAATGCCCTCTCTTTATCTTCACTTCCTGGCTTCTCTGACTTCCTTCATGTTCCAACTGAAATCCCACCTTCTACAAGAAACCTTTCCCAATTACTCTTAATTCTAGTTCCCTTTCAATTATTTTCTATTCATCATGTATGTGATACATGTATGTGTGTCATGTATGTGTTGGATGACATTATATATAATAGATATTTATATAAATATATATATTATATATATATATATATATATATGTCTCTGTGTGTATGTTCTTTTGTTTCCCAGTGATATAGTCTATCTTGATCAAGTGACTTGCACTAATGATCAAGTGACTTGAACTAATCATGGACAAGCTCCATGTTCTCTTACTGTTGTTTTCAACATTTATCTTTGTTTACTTATTTCTGAGCATGTTGTCTTTGACCTCCCTTTGTGCCCTCAGTGCTTAGCACAGTACTTGGTAAAGATACTTAACAAATGTTTTTGACTAATTAATTGAAGGTTTATTCTGTGATTAGAGAGAAGAAGAGAGTAGGTAGTGATGATAAAAATTTTTGAGGTATGGAGTAGGCAGCTTGCTTCAGATGTCCTCTATCTTCTCAATGAAGTTGGAAACAAAGCCATCTGCTTTAAGTGGAAGAATGGGGGAGAGGGGAAGCACAGTTGAAAAAGGGGGGGAAAGAAGAGGTAAATCTTATTGGGCAAGGAATTTTAGGAACAATTCATGTTATTTTATCCAGAAAGGGGAAAAAACCTAGAGATAAAATTCAGTTGACAGCATGAAATGCCTGGGGTCTTGAATGGAAAATAGCAACAATAGCAGCAGCAAAAACAATTATATTTAGCAATTTATATAATTCATTGAAGTTTTCAAATCACTCCATTAATATTATCTCATTTTATCTTCGCAATAACCTTTGGGGGCAGATAACATTATCATATATATTTTACAGATGAAGAAACTGAGATAGACAGACAAGTGACTTGTCAAATAGCTAGTAACTGTTTAAAGTTGGATTTGAATGCCTATCTTCCTGACTTCAGGCCTACTACAGAACCTAGCTTGTTTTGGGACACTAAGAGGAGAAAATAATTAAGTAAAAGGAACAGGGAGACCCTGAGTCAAGCCAGTTTTGTATTAAACCTATTCAGGATTCAGATCTACACAATGGGATACAATAATGTCTACTACAGTTATCTTGCTAATAGCATATGTTGTCTATGCCTCCCATTACTCAATTCTCCTCTTGATGGTACTATAATAAATGGCAGCATTATTTTAGTTTCCTAGATTTTTTGGGAGTTTTTAAAACAGGTTTCCACTTCATACTTTACTCAACTCAACCTATGAAATTGTAGTGGATCACACTAAAATGTTTCATTGACAACTGTAATCATATATCTTGCATTAAGGTTGCCCCTAGAAAATGAAGCTGGACAAACCTCATCCATGACTGTAAACACAACTATTGAAATTTTTTTTTAGGTTTTTGCAAGGCAATGGGGTTAAGTGACTTCCCCAAGGCCTCACAGCTAGGTTTAATTAAGTGTTTGAGGCCAGATTTGAACTCAGGTACACCTGACTCCAGGGTCAGTGCTCTATCCATTGAGCCACCTAGCAGATCCGACTATTGAAATTTAAACTTTAAACAATAAAAAAAGAAAAACTGCTCTGAGTTCTGTTCAACTTTATTCACCCCTCATTGAAAATGTAAATGGTTTGGAGTCAAAGGCAACACCAATCATTTGACTCTCTTCAACAATTCCTGTATAATTCCTGTAGCACAACTCTAGTTGGTGGATCTACAAAGTCATTAAAAGGCAGTAGCAAATCAAAGCAATCCAAGACAAATAGCAACTAATAGAGAGACAAACTAACATGGATCTTTATTTATTGACAAATGAACCATATATCTTTTTTTTATGCTAGACCTGTGATTTCATCATGTTAAGATACAGTGTGTAAAACACCCTCCTTTAATGCAGAATATTATACATCTGTAACATATAGTCAGAAGAGAATTGTTTAGGGAACACTAAGAGGTTAAATATCTTACCCATGAATAAATATAATATATGCCAGAGGGAGGAACTGAATCCAGGTTTTGATGTCTCTAAGGCTCATCTTCTATCTTATAAGCCAGGCTGACTCTCATTCATAAAATACCATCATTCAAATAACTAAAAAAGAGAATTTTAAAATTATCTTCATTGTACTTCTTGCAGCATAAAGTTGAAAGGTAAAGTATTTAATCAGACAATGATCAATTCCATTTTAAAAATAATTAAATGAGAATAATTGTTACAGATGATTTTCTGGGGATTTTTTGCCCAAAAATAAAGTTGTAGCATACCAATAGCAACTCTACCGTAAGCTGGGATGTCATTAAGATATCTGTCAAAAAACCAACTCAGTTAGCAAGAGCAGTACCATGGAATGTGTCCTTGGGGGTCTTTCAAACTGATGTCCCACATGCAATAACACAAAACAAGAAATAAAATAGACAGTGCACAAAGAAAAGTGAAGAGAAAAGGCCCATTCTTTAAAAGGGGAGAGATAGATAGATATTGAATTATAAAACATAATTTGAATGATCTTCAATGGAGGTCAGATGAATTAAGAAATATATAAATAATTCATGAAGTAAAAGAAAGTAGAAAAAAAGAGGAGAAAATATGTAACCTGAAAAGGATGGAGTACTAGTTTCAAAGATTGAAGGGGAATTTAAAAAAAAATACATTAAGGAACTTTTTATTACTAAAGAATTAGTGTTGTCCTGTTTCCATTTCCATTCCATAGAATTTACAGGTAAAAGTATTAACTACTCTACTTTTTTAATATGGTGGATGAAAGAAGCTTAGACCTATTGAGATTAAAACAAAGTTTCCTAAGGTCATTTAGGTCTTCAGGCACTTATCATTTATTTAGCCAGAAAACTGGTAAGCAGATTGATTTCTTTATAGAGGTCATGAAAAGTTCTTCCTTTAACTATTTTTATTATTCTACTATACTGAGGTTTATATATATATGACAGTGACTGGTACATTATCCTTTGAGTCAAAAATACTGGAATTTGATTCTTTTTTCTGAATCACCCTAGATGAATCATTAAACTCTCTGTCACTTGGTTGCTCCCCTGTAAAATATAAGGGTTGAATACAACAGCTCCAAGATTCCTTTTGGATCTTATTATTTTTATATAAAACTGCCATGAATGTTGATACTCTGAGAAACAAACTATGATCTAACTTTTTTTTTGTATTTTCTTTAGAAATGACAAACTATACTACAAATTATTTTACTCTTTTAGATCCCACCCTATAAAAACTCTGTAAAACTGGAGACTCTGATTTAAAAGGCAGATGGAAATCGGCACCTACAATAAAGAGGGGCAGAACTTTTTACTCCATGGTATTATACGCAATTTAAATTGATAAACATTTGCTAAATACCAAGGCACTGTGCTTGGTGCTGGGTAGACAGTGATGAAATTCAAATAGTCCCTAAGTGGTACAGTTGTAGATAGAGGGCTACACTGGGAGTCAGAAAGACCTGAGTTCAAATCAGATCTCAAATACTTACTAGTTGTGTGATCCTGAACTGATCACTTCATCTCTATCTGCTTCAGTTTCCTCATTTGTAAAATGGAGATGATAGTACTTACCTCTCAGGATTTTTGTGAAGAAAAATTAGAGGCTATTGTAGATATATATATATATATATATATATATATATATATATATATTATATATTATATATTACATATAATATAATAAAAAGCTAATAAAACACTTTTCATTCCTAAAGATATAGTATAGATGCTAGCTATTAACTATTATTATTGACCCTTATTCAACTACTAAATTATCAGCTAACCCAAGGAGCTTACATATTGATTAGCAGATGCAACAAATAACTAAAATGCAAAGTATATATTATATAGATACAATAGCCTCTAATTTTTCTTCACAAAAATTCTGAGCAGATTTTACAAATGAGGAAACTGAAGCAGATAGAGATGAATTGATCAGCTCAGGACCCCACAAATGATAGGTAAATGCAACTGATTTTTTTTCCTCTGAAGTGTGTTAGGATTTCTAGAAGTCAGAGGGGTTTTTTTGTTTTTCTTTTTTTTAGGTTTTTTTTTTTTGCAAAGCAAATGGGGTTAAGTGGCTTGCCCAAGGCCACACATCTAAGTAATTATTAAGTGTCTGAGACCGGATTTGAACCCAGGTACTTCTGACTCCAGGGCAGGTGCTTTATCCACTGCACCACCTAGCTGCCCCATAAAGAGTATATTTTTAAATGAAGAACTATTTGAGCAAAGGAGAGGAAGATAAGAGATATAATGTCATTTATAAAGTCATTGATCTAGAGTTACAAAGGACTCAATCTCTTTATTTCTCAGATGAGTAAATTGAGGCCACATGCTAAGTGACTTGTCTAAGATCACACCAGCAGTAAGTAACAAAGCCATGAATCAAACTCAGGTTCGAAGAAGAAGGCGTAGCAGGCCAGTCCGACTAGGATGGAGAATGTGGACATAGAAATAATATTTTAAAAGATCAGAAAGATAGTTGGGAGCCAAATTGCTTGAAAATCTTTAATACCTGGCAGAAAATTTCCAAAGACCAATGTTAGCAAAGAATTTCTAGTCCCAATATAATAAAATAGAGAATTCATGGCATAAAAGCAAGGGACATGCTAAAAGCAGGGAACTGCATTCTGGTGGTCTTCTTCCCAAAATATCATGTTTTAGAAGGACACAATAATAAAAATAAATATCACCACCCCCTTCCAGTTCCAAATTATCCTCATGTAACTGATGGTATGTCTCTGGCTTCCTACACTGCATACTTCTTCCATGAAGTTCAGGATCTAAGGACAGATCTGGGGCCCAGGATCTCCTCCTCTGTCAGATCTGCCATCAAACCTGGCATCTGGAGTACAAACTAACAAAATAGTATCTTTTTTGCTGGGCACAGCATTTGGCAAATACACATCACCCATCAGGCAGGGTCCATGTTCATTCCCCACGACATCCATCGGCCTGTGACGTTCCAAGATAGAAATTTGTTTCTCCTACTGCTTTATGACACTTCAACTGCCTGATTATCCCACTTTATGGCAATCTGCATCATTCAGGACCCGGCGGCAAATGATACAAATTGCCAGGAAATGTTGAAAAAATCCTAAATCATGGCTCTGTCTGGCTCTCTGAATGATGGCATTTGGGTTGGATTCAGATGGTTTGGTTCATTTCGCTGTGAACAGTCGTCCCGGCCTTAATGGGTGCCATTGGCTCGTACATTAGGCTGTGCGGTGACTACAAAATGAAGCAGACTAATAGAATTTTTTTCCAATGCACTAAGCAAGCCCTCAGTAAGGAAAAACACATTGATTCTGAAGTTGTTTACTACCAACTAAATAGAACCCCCATAGCTTTTCCCATGCAACCCACATTAGAGTTAAATTAACAGACCTCATACTTATCCATTTTACTAGTATCAGACAAAAGTGCTTACACCATTAGGAAAGTGAGTTGCCTCAGTCTAAATCTTGCTACAGAAGATTGTCTCTTCCATTTACTGCCTAGCTATCAAAAGTTGTAATATTAAGCACAGAAGAGAATTTAAAGAAAAGTACTGTATTGTCATAGTTTCTGTATTTATACTCAATTATATATATTAGCATTAAGGGAAACGTGATTTGAGGGCTATTAATAGAAACCCAAAAAGAAAGGGAAAAAATGATGCGACTTGCTGATTAAGATCCCCACTAACCCTCTTTCCTAGGCTTTTCTGTGGCAAACATTTTTGATTTGTATATTTAGAAATGCAAAGTCCCATGGCCAGGAGCTCTCTCAGCAAGTATGACAATGGAGTTGGACTATAAGGCTGAATGAAGTGTTACAGCAATTCATTTCTGGTAACCATTCCTTTGTATATATCAGAGTGCTAAATTTGAAGTCATTCTCAGCTTTCTGGTCATAAAACTTTGCAAGGACCAGTTCCTGATTTCCCCTTCATCTTCAAGAATCTCTCTCTCTCTCTCTCTCTCTCTCTCTCTCTCTCTCTCTCTCTCTCTCTCTGTTTCCTTTTGTCATTAATAACAATGGTGATTAAAGATATATGTGAGAGGTTGAAAATCCAAATCCAAGAGTCTCAAAATGGTTGGTGAACTTTAAACATGAAATCTAGCAGCCTAGAGAATCTAGGAAAAATGAAACCTTTCTTAGGCCTTATGAAATGCAAAATCCCAGATTACTCCAGAGGCTTTTATATAGTTACAGTTAGTAAAGAGTTTTGGCTTGTTTAAATGCCAGAATTATCTAAAACAGAGACTAAGTAAAAGTCTTCTAGTAAAATGGCTCACCCGAAAAAATAATTTCAGGTAATAAAATATCAGTAGCATTATATATCAAAGTCAAATTAAAACTATAGAGAAACATAGTTTGTTATCCTTTCCTTTCAATTACTTCTTCTCAGATCAGTCATGGAAGCTTCTTAGAAAGTGGAGAGGAAGAGTAATGATTGAAGGAACAGAAAAACACATTTTCTGGGAAGTACTTTGTAATCACCCAGAACTAGTCCACATTATAGAAATTGGTAAGGAGGATGTGCTAATATCATTTCAAGCAATAGGTAACTTATATGTTCTTTAAGTGACATATCACTTTTCTGTTTCATTTTTAACTTCATTGAGTCTGATTTTTTTTTCCCTGAAGTTAGGAGGTTAGTCCAAGAAGACTGTCTCCTCTTTTTGATTAAGTATAGAATAATGGGCAAAATCCTAGATTTTTCAGAAAAAAGAGCAGAATTCAAACTCTGTCACTGATTCTTAGTACCTATGTGACTGTGGATAAGTAAATTTCTTTAAAATTCAGTTTCCTTATCTCCTCCCATTACCTTCCTTTATAGAAGACAGAAACTGCATTCTAAAAGCACTTCTCTTCACATTTGTTGTCCTGTCTGATTTTAACTCCAAGGAACACAATGGCCCTCCTGTGATAAGTTCATTACTCTCTCTCTGAAATTTATAATAGTTCTACATAAGAGTAATTCTCATGGTGTGCTCTACATCCTGGCCAAGTTAACAGATTAGGGGCTGAAACCTAGATGTACTCCCACAACTTTCTCCTCCAAACAACTTTAACATAATGCTTCAGATAAAGTTTCGGATGGTAGGACCAACAAAAGATTAGGGTGAGACATTTTCCAAGGTAAGAAAACTTAAGAAATCAGCAAAAAAAGTTCTGTGACACCAGGATGGAGACCTCTTTAATACACAGCATGCACAGAACATTGGCAGAACTCAGATGTATGCCCATCAATTGGGGAATGGCTAAACAAGTTCTGGTACATGAATACTGTGGAATATTATTATTCTATAAGAAACCATAAATGGTTGGACTTTAGATAAGCATGGAATGACTTAGATTCTGATGATGAGTGAAGGGAGCAGAACCAAGAGAGCAATGTATATGTCAACAAAAATATTGTGAGATTATCAACCTGGATGGAAGCAGCTCCTCTCAGCAGTTCAGAGAGCTAGAACAACCATGTTAGACTGGGTATGGACAATGTTATCCCCACCCAGAGGAAGAAAAACAAAACAAAACAAAAACAAAAAAACAACCCTTCATAATCTGATGAACCCGCTATAAAAATTATCTCTTATCTATCTCTTTCCCTTAAATCCAATTCCTCATTCCAAACATGTAAACGTGTTTATAAAAAATATGTATATACAATGCTAACCTGACTGTTTACCACTAAGAAGAGGGGGATGGGAAGGAAGGGTGGAAGGAAGTTTTGTAACTTAAAAATATACATGTGCATATGGATAAAAAGCAAAAATAAAAAAGAACTCAGAGGTGACAGTAACAGTAGCAGTAGCAGTTCAGGACCTCTCAGCCCAAAGATAGTGAAAGACTCAAATGGGAGATCCTTTTCTTTCACTAGGTGCATCTAGGGATGGTTGGCAATTTGTTCCTTAGGAGTTTTGGTTCATGGTTTCAAAGCAGAGAGGAATCCTTTTGGTCAATCACCATAAGAAATAAATCGGGGGGGGGGGGGGGGTTGATTTCAATTCCAAAGCAGAGAGAAATGCTAGTACTTGTGAAAATAGGAAAACAAGAATTCATCCTGGTTCATCCAAAGCAGAGACCAAGAGAATAGTGAACACAACTCTTCCAGGATCACATCACTTTGGAAGCACTAAAAACTTGTAAATCCCCAGAACTAGCTCTGAAGACAGCATGAAAAAATCTGAATCTTGGGAAAGAACCTTTCCACCCAAGGTGAACAGAGCACAATTTGAATATAGTGTTCAAAATCAAGAAATAGACTAGAAAAATAAGTAAACAAAAACCAAAAAAATGACCATAAAGCATTGCAACAATGGCAGTGAAAATCTAGACTCAGAAGACAATAATGTTAAAAGAACTACAAAGAAGCATCAAAAAATGTGAATTTGACACAAGCCTAAGAAGAATTCCTGGAAAAGTTAAAGGACATTATTCTAGGAGAGGAAAAACTGAAATAAGGAATTAGAGTAATGATAGAAAATTATGAATCGAGTATGGACAGCTTGGTAAAAAAAATCTTTAAAAAACAGAATAGGTCTAATGGGGGGAAATAGGTACAAAAATTCACTGTAGAAACAAGCTTCTTAAAGAATAGAATTGGTCTAATAGAAAAAGAGATAGAAAAAGTTCATTGAAATCTTTAGAAATTAGAATTGGACAAATGGAAGTTAATGATTCCTTTAGACATCAAGAAACAGTACAACAAAGTCAAAAAAATAAAAAATAAAAGAAAATATGAAATACCTCATTGGAAAACAGCTAATCTGGAAAAAAAATCCAGGAGAGCTGATTCAATAATTATTACATTACTTAAAAACCATGATAATAAAAGATACTAGATTTCATATTTTAAGAAATTATAAGAAAAACTGCATTAATTTCTTAAATTCAGAAGGCAAAATAAAAATTCAAATAATCTACCAATAGTTTCTTGAAATATATCCACAAATGATATCTCCCAGGAATATCATAGCCTAATTTCAGAACTCCCAGGCCAAGTACATAATATTATAAACAACCAGAAATAAAAGTAGTTCAAATATTGTGGAGCCAAAGCCAAGATCACACAAGATTTAGTGACTTACATGTTAAAGGAATAGAGGGCTTGGAATAAACTATTCCAGAAGGCAAGGGTGGAAGAGTTAAAAACCAAGAATCACTTAACCTAGAATAAAACTGAGAATAATAGTTCAAGGGAAAAAAATGGATGTTTGATGAGAGTATTTCAAGTATTCTTGAGGAAAAGACCAGAGCTGAATATAAATTTTGAAGTTCAAACAGAAGACTGAAGAGAAACCTAAAAAAGTAAATATGAAAAAGTAATCAAAAGAGACTCAAATTTACATTCCTAAATGGGAAGATGATATATATCTATATCTATAGGGATAAAGATAGAGAAAGAGATAGATATAGAGATAGAGAGATTAAATATGGATAAGAATATGGATATACATATGCATATACATATACACATACACATACATATACGCATACATATACGCATACACATACACATATATACACACATACATATACACATGCACATACATATACACATGCACATGCATATACACATACACATGTATGTACATAAACATATACATATACATACACATATACATACACATACACATACACATACACATACACATACACATACACATACACATACATATACATATACATATACATATACATATACATATACATATACATATACATATAGATTGGGTATAGATATAGATATAGATGATTAGATATATGGGGCAGCTAGGTGGCGCAGTGGATAAAGCACCGGCCCTGGAGTCAGGAGTACCTGGGTTCAAATCCGGTCTCAGACACTTAATAATTACCTAGCTGTGTGGCCTTGGGCAAGCTACTTAACCCTGTTTGCCTTGCAAAAACCTAAAAAAATTGATTAGATATAGATATAGATGATATAGATATAGACATAGACACAGACATAGATACAGACATAGACATAGACATAGACATAGATATAGATGATATATATATATATATATAGATATAGATATGTGTGTATGTATATATATAAACTCTGAAGAACTTTATCATTTTTAGGAAAATTGTAAGGATTCAAAATAAATAGAGAGCATGGGTGTGAATCACTCATGCTGGGACCATCTCCAAAAAAGAAATGAAGATTTAAGAAAGAGTGGTACACTAAGGAAAGTGAGAAAGGAGAAGCAGAATGGGGAAAATTTCTCCCTTATAAAGGTATGTAATGTGGAAGCTAGGTGGCATAGTGGATAAAGCACCAGCCTTGGAGTCAGGAGTACCTGGGTTCAAATCTGGTCTCAGACACTTGATAATTACCTAGCTGTGTGGCCTTGGGCAAGCCACTTGACCCCATTTGCCTTGCAAAAAACTAAAAAAAGGTATATAATAAAGAGCTTTTAAAGTGGAGAGGGAAATGGTGAGAGAGGGTGATGTTTGAATGTTACATTCATTGGAATTGGTTCAAAAAGGGAAGGATAGATATCTCTCTTACCCAATAGAAAAATAGGAGATAAAGGGGAAAGGGGAAAAATGAGGAGAGAGAGAGAGAGAGAGAGAGAGAGAGAGAGAGAGAGAGAGAGAGAGACAGAGAGACAGAGAGAGAGAGACAGAGAGAGAGAGACAGAGAGAGAGAGACAGAGAGAGAGACAGAGAAAGAGAGACAGAGACAGAGAGAGACTGAGAGAAAGAGAGGAGAGGGAAGAAGAAGAAGAAGAAGAAGAGAAGGAAGGAAGGAGAAGACAGAAAGAAAAGGAAGAAAAAATGAGAATGGAAAGAAAGAAAGAAAGAAAGGAAAGAAAGAAAGAAAGAAAGGAAAGAAAGAAAGAAAGAAAGGAAAGAAAGAAAGAAAGGAAAGAAAGAAAGAAAGAAAGAAAGAAAGAAAGAAAGAAAGAAAGAAAGAAAGAAAGAAAGAAAGAAAGAAAGAAAGGAAGGAAGGAAGGAAGGAAGGAAGGAAGGAAAGAAAGAAAGAAAGAAAGAAAGGAAGGAGGGAAGGAAGGAAGGAAGGAAGGAAGGAAGGAAAGAAAAAAGAAAAAAGAGAAAGAAAGAAAGAAAGAAAGAAAGAAAGAAAGAAAGAAAAGAAGGAAGGAACAGACACAAAAAAGAAACAATAAAATGGAACACTAATTATAACTGTTAATGTGAATGGAATAATTTCACCCATAAAACAGAAGCAGATACTAAAATGAATTAGAGCACTTCTCATTCAAATAAAGACAGATCTAAATAATTGGAAAAATGTCAATTGCTCATGGTTAGGTTGAGCTAATATAATAACAATTACAATTCTACCCAAATTAAATTACTTATTCTGTGCTATACCAATCAAACTACCAAATAACTACTTTATGGAGATAGAAAAAATAGTAACAGAATTCATCTGGAGCAACAAAAGGTCAAGAAAAGCAAAAGCAAAGGAATTGATGAAAAAATGTAAAGGAAGGTGGCCTAGCTAGCTCTACCAGTTCTAAAACTATACTATTAAGTGGCAGTCATCAAAACTTCCTGGTACTGGTTAAGAAAAAGAGTAATGGGATCATTGGATTAGGATGACTTCAAAAGAAACTGCAGTACATGACTACAGCAACCTACTATTTGATAAACCCAGCCTCTGAGATAAGAACTCACTATTTGACAAAAAGTGTTGGGGAAAATGGGTACAGGATTTATACATAAAGGGCAACACCATAGATAAATTAAAAGACCAAGAAATACACTATCATATCTGGGGAAAGGGATAAATTATGACCAAACAAGATTTAGAGTACATTATAAACTGCAAAATGAATGATTTTGACTATATTAAATTAAGAAGATTTTTCACCTATGCTGCTAAAATTAAAAGGAAAGCAGAAAGATGGGAAACAAACTTCACAACTAGGAGCTCTGATAAAGGTCTCATTTCTAAAATATAAATAGAATTGCATCAAATTTATAAGGTTACAAGTCATTTCCCCAATTGATAAATGGTAAAAAGATATGAAGAGACAGTTGTCAAATGAAGAAATTAAAGCTGTATATTATTATATATAGCTCCAAATCATTATTTATTAGAGAAATGCAAATTAAAACAACAATGAGGTATTACCTCACTCCTATCAGATTGGCCAAGATGAGAAAAAAGGGGAAATGATCAATGTTGGAGAGATTGTAGGAGGATTGAGACACTGATGCATTGTTGGTGGAGTTGTGAACAGATGCAATCATTCTGGAGACCAATTTCAAACTATACCCAAAGAGCAATAAAACTGTTCTGTCAAGTCCAAAGGAAGGAACCCAGGCCGACATCAATATGATGCATAAGCTGGTTCGTTTATTGATCACAGGATACATACTTTTATACTCTACATTTACGTAACCAATTACATAAGCGTTTTAGCAAGCATTTTTTTCACATGCATATCCTTGTGTATGTCTTAGGTGATTGTTTTGAGAACCAAACAGTGTTTTGATAAACAGAATGCAGATTGTTTTGAGAACCAAACAGTGATTTAATAAACAAAGTGCAGAAGGTAATTATCTCAGAATGTGCTATCTATCTGAGCCTGGGAATACACCTTGTTAGTTCAGACATGCAGCTACTCCCTTATCTAAGCTCTGAAGTACATCTTGCTGGTTAAAGCACATAACTATTTCTGTGTTAACCCTTCATAGCTCTTAGCCTGGAATACATATGACACAACACTGTTCATACTATTTGACCCAGGAATTCCAATTCTAAGTCTATATCCTGAAGAAATTATAAAAAATGGGAAAAGTTCTACTTGTACCAAAATATTCATAGCAACTCCATTTGTAGAGTCAAAGAACTGGAAATTGAGGGGAAGCCCATCAATTGAGGAATGGCTAAACAAGTTATGGCACACGAATACTATGGAATATTATTGGTCTATAAGAAATCATGAATGGTAGGACTTTAGAGAAGCATGGAATGAGTTACAGGATCTGATGGTGAGCAAAGGGAGAAGAACCAAAAGAACAATGTACGCATTAACAACAGCATTGTGAGATGATCATTCTTTATGGAAGCAGCTCCTCTCAGAAGTTCAGAGAGCTAGAAAAACCATATTAGACGAGCTATGGGCAATATTATCCCCATCTAGAGGAAGAAAAACAAAACAAAACAAAAAGAAAGAAAAATTAACCCTTCAGAATCTGATGAACGCTTTATAAAAATTATCTTTTATGTATATCTTTCTCTCAATCCTAATTCCTCATACTAAAAATAACTAAAATGTAAACATGTTTCTAAAATAAATGTATGGGGGGGGGTGGCGTAGTGGATAAAGCACCGGCCCTGGAGTCAGGAGTACCTGGGTTCAAATCCGGTCTCAGACACTTAATACCTTAATAAATACCTAATAAATACAAGCAATATGTTGTTTATAAGAGACATAATTGAAATAGAAAGACACATACAGAGTTAAAATAAAGTACTGGAGAAGAATCTAATATGAACCTGTTGAAGTAAAAAAAAGCAGGGGTAACCATCATGATCTAAGATCAAGTAAAAGCAGAGATAGATTTAATTAAGAGATAATTGAGGAAACTACATTTTGCTAAAAGATACCATAGCCAATGAAGTAATATCAAAAAATTTTACAACTTCCTCTACTAGAGCACTCATTCCTCATATATATATATATATATATATATATATATATATTATATATATATATATATATATATATATATATGTGAAGAGAGAGGGAGAGAGGAGTCAAATTTAGAAAAATAAGAGTAATTCCCACATAATAAATGGTCAAAGAATATGAACGGAGTTTTTCAGAAGAAACAAAAGATATCTATAACTATATGATAAAATGTTCTAATTCATTACTGACTAGAGAAATGCAAATTGAAACTACCCTGAGGTAACACCTCACACCTCTCAGAAATGACAGCTGATAGAAGGAATGAGGGAAAATGGGTACATTAATGAATTCTTGGTCAAATTGTGAAATAATCCAAGCATTCTGGAAAACAATTTGAAACTCTTTCCAAAGTCTATAAAACTATATTCTCTTAGACCCAGGAAAAAGCACTACTTGATCTATTCCCCAAAAAGAGATTAAAGAAAAAGGAAAAAGCCATAAATGTTAAAAAATTATAGTGACTCTTTATGAGGTACTAAAGCTTGAAAATTGAGGACATAGTTATCAATTGGAGAATGACTAAACAAATTGTGGTACATGATTTTGATGACAGGGATATAAGAAATGTGGTTTAAGAAATTGTGGTATAAGGAATGATTGGGGGTGGTTTCAGAAAAAAATGACAAATTGAGGCAAATTGAAGTGAGAACTAGGAGATCATTGTGCACAGTAGTGGCAATGTTGTAATTATGATCAATACAATCCAAAATAATTCCAAAGGACTCATGATGAAAAAATGCTATTCACCTCCAGAGAGAAAAATTAGTATAGATTGAAGTAAAATTTTTAACTTTTGTGGATTTTTTGTGATTAATATAGAAATATGTTTTGCCTGATTGCACATGTATAATTGACATTATATTGTTTATTTTATAGTGCATGATAGAAGAGTAGGATACAGGGAGAAAATATGAAGCCCAAAATTTAGAAAGAAAAAATGTTTAATAAATAATTGTTTTAAAAATATGAGATATGGGAATTTTGGACTTCAAGTCTTAGGATTTTTCTAATCCTATTTCTACTCCTATTGATTGTTTTAAAAGTATATTATTGTCAAAGGGAAATACCGAAGAATAAGCTAAGGTCATATCTAACTGGTTCACAATGATCTATTGTTGAGCTACTTATACGTACACACACATACACACACACACACACAAACAAACACCTCAGAATTCAGCAAATGCTAGAAATCAGGATTTGATTTATTGTTTAATTTTAGTCTAGACTTAAGAAAGTTATTAAGAAAATGTTAAGAACACAGATTAAACTTTAAAATGTTTTGAAAGTGTTACCTGTATATTTCTGGAGGCCTCTGAGACATTTTCAAGTGGTCTTCAGGATCAAAAATATTTTCATAATCATATTAAGATATTTTTATTTTTTTTGTAGTTTTTGCAAGGTAACGAGGTTGTGACTTGTCCAAGGTCACACAGCCAAGCAATTATTAAATAACTGAGACCAGATATGAACCCAGATCCTTCTGACTGCCAGACCACCTAACTGCTCCAAGATATTTTAATTTCTGACATAGTAAATATAAGCTAGTCAATAGTCAAAAGTCAATGTTTACTTATCAAACATTTACTATCTGCCAAATATTGTGTTAAACTGTTGGGATACAAATACTAAAAAGGAAATAATTCCTGTCCTTGAAGAACTTACAATCTAATGGGGAGGAACACACACACACACAAATGAAAGTTTAAAGAGGAGGTGGGGCAAAGGGAAGGAGGAGAAGTCAGTCAGAGCAATCTCAAACTAGTATTTAGAGATGAGAAATGAAGACATGACTGAACTGAGGTCTCTTGGGACTTGGAGCTCATGGCCCTATCATTCAAGAGAGAGAGAGAGAGAGAGAGGAAGAGAGAGAGAGAAAGAGAGAGAGAAAGAGAGAGAGGAAGAAATGAGATAAAGTACTAAGGTTGTTGAAATCTTCCAGGATAATAATGTTATCCCAAGAATAAATTTCCTGGTCAGTCAGAGAAGTTCAGGTGAAACATAAGCTACATAAATAAAAACAATTAATAGGAGGTGATCCGAAGATCACACAATTTGAGACAATTTGAGAAGTTAAGTGACTTGCTTATAATGACATAAGCTAGCATATGGTATCAGACAGGACACAATTAGAGATATGAAATTTTATTACTAATAGGACTATAAAGCTAGATGAAAACTTAGAGATTATTCAATACAATTCTATTGTTTTACAAAGAGGTTAAATGATTTACCCAAAAGGACATAGCTAGCTAGAATTCTTCTACTTACTGATCCCATTATTCCCCCCCCCACCTTATACTTGTTGAGTCATTTCCATCATGTCTAGGTCTCCATGACCCAATTTGGGGTTTTCTTAGTAAAGATTCTAGAGTGGTTTGTCATTTCCTTTTCCAGATCATTTTATGGATGAGAAACTGAGGCAAATAGGATTAAGTGACTTACCCAGGTTCACACAAATAATGAGTGTCCGAGACTGGATTTGAACTTAGGTTCTCCTGATTCCAGAGCCAACACTGTATTCACTATACCACTGTATACCACTGTATGCCACTGTATACCACTATAGCTGCCCTTTATCTCTGATTAAGTACGGCTACCTTTGCCTTGTATTATAAAGTCCATTTTGTTATGTCTGAGGAGTACAAAATTAAGTGACTCTATCTGCTTCCCTAGGATCTTAGTGCTAGATCAACATTTTCCTGTATTCTACACACTTTCCACCCCCACCTTCCCACCCCATAGACAACCAACTTCCTGCTTACTTGTGATAATTTACTGTGTTCTCTTATTAGTTTGTGGTAAGGTGCCTTTATAGGGCTTTAATCAAAAGTCCCTCTTTATCGAATTTGAAGTGCTATTAGGAAAATCCTTTCCAATGATCTGACTAATAGTTTTTCAGGAACTTATAGTGACAATCCAAGAATTTATGTAGTGTGTTGTGTGTGCAGTAATCAATAAGTCAATCTGATTCATTCCTAAGAGCACTAGGTGTCTTTATTAATTTATTTTTCAGGGAGAAACCAAGCAAAAATATAGACTCCATTTCTACAGCAGGATCAAGACTTCCTAGTTGAAATTTCCTTTTCATTCTTTTTTTTTTTTCCTGAAGAGTTCTTTTCTGGAAGTTTTAGAACATACTTATTCTACAGATCTTGTTCCTTCAGCTTTCCTCCAAAAATGCAAATAGACCCAAGAAGTCCCCAGGGTGCTCAGAGTTGAGGTGTTATTGTTAGCTAAACAAATACTTTGAAAGGTCACCTGGCTTCTACCCCTCTCTTTATCTGCCAGTTTGCAAAATCACAGAACTTCTTTATTTTAAAAAAATAACAACAGCATAGCAATTCCAACATGTGGGGCTCTTCTCTCTTTTCCCTTCCTTCTTTCCTTTCTTTCTTTCTTTCTTGCAAGAAAGAGAGAAATATATTTCTTCAACTGAGCTCTTGAACTAAGTTTTAAGTTAAAGGAGGAATTCTAAGAGGTGGAGGTGAGAGGGGAAGTGTATCCTGACAGAAGAGATAGTATAAGCACAAGCACTGAGATGAAAAATGAAATGTCATTAATGAATAAAGCACGAAGACCGGTTTGAGTAGAGCAAAGAGTACATAGTATTCAATCAAACTGGAAAGGAAGATCGGTGCCAGGTTACAGCAATAGAAACAGTAGATCTAAGAAGTAATGGAGAGTCACTAGAGTTTATTGAAGAGGGAAGTGATTCAAATAGTTCCATGTATTAAGAACATCACTTTGGTAACTACTGAAGATGAATTGTAGAGAATGGATTGAGGCCAATTGGGAGACTATGACAACAGTATAGGAGAGAATGGATGAATGTATGAACAACAGTGACAGTTCTATGAGTGGGAAAGTTATAAATTCAAGTGTGTTATCTATAATGGATAGAAATTGGCAGCTGATTGCATAGAAAGAGTTGATTTATCCATCAACAAGTTTTTAAATGTCTTCAGTCTCACAAGCACTGTACTAAGTTCTGAGAATATGAAGACTAAACAAAATAGCCTTCCAGAGGAGAGATGTAAATTAAACACACACACACACACACACACACACACACACACACACACACACACTCACTCACTCACTCACCTTCCTCGTGTTTAACATAAATTAAGCTTCCCCTATCTTTCAGCCCTCCTCAAAAAAAAACCCCAAAAACTGAAAGTCTAATTAGATTTTTAAAAAATGCTGAGGTATACCTCTGTAATGACTAGGCAGCCCATCTCTCCCTAATGGACAAGAACAATCTATTATTCCCTAATAAACATGACAATGCACATAGACTACACTGTTACCATATGGCAGAAGACAAAGATAGATTAGTGACATAACAAAGGAACTAAATTTACAGTACATCCCATTAAAAAGCAGTCTAAAATTTAACTGCTTATTAATACTTATTGTCAGTGGGATAGATCTTAATTAGAGTCCTATGGGAGGCTGCTACACAATAAAAAGCAAACAAAGGGTTTGAGGCCACTATTTGTGTTCTATAAATTGTCTCATTCCAGGCTTTATTTACATGAGGTCAAAGTGAAGGTGATAAACTTTGGGGAGACAGAGAGTAAAGGGATCTAGGATGGCTACTCTTATCTCAATCCTACAGGAAATCTCCATGCAGTTTTCTATCCAATAAGAAATGGAAAGATGTGAGGTTCATCAGGTCCATGTTCAAAGAGATCCAAACCTAGAAGTTCAGTGGGTTACAGAGTTCTATGTATCATTTTCACTCCACTAGAACATATTATACACATAAACAGAATAGGTAGATGCTTACATGGAAAGATTTAAAATTTAAATCTCTATATGTTTATGTAGGGTATATTTCTCCCCTATCAAGCATACTCATTGAACTTTCATTTCCAAAACAAATAGTCAGAAAAGTATTTACTGTGGGAGATGGAGGTAGGGGGAGAATGGACTATGGCATAGTCATTCTCAGAGTGGAAGAAGATGGGTAGAGACTAAAGAGAGTAAGAGTGCCAAAGGCAAAATTTGTCAACTTCACTGTTCTGCTTAGGACCAGCTTGATTCTCATTAATCAGACTCGGTGCCAGACAACAGAAATACAGAAAACAGAGGGCAAGCCACCCTCAAATACCCACTGCTGCTTTCTGCACCATGTCCTCAAAGAACTCCCGAGTTTGTCCATCAGCCTACTGGGCAGGAGAATGCTAAACAAGGGATACCCTGACACCAACCGTTTTAATACGCCAGACTCTGTGAGTATTTTTATTCATGATCCTACAATAACTCATTCTTGTTCCCAATCAAGAAAATGAAAGATTAGAAAGGACTGGACTGGCACATCCAGGTTCTATTCCCAGGCGCATAATCTTGGACAAGTTCTGTTAATCCTCTGGCCCTATTTCATCAGCTGAGAAATCAAAGAGGTAGGATTCTTTCTAATAAAAGATAAACTTAGGACCAAGATGATGGAGAGAAACCAGGTACTTTTTAAAGTTTTCTTGGGTTTCCTTCAGAACTGACATGAATCAAGCCTCTTAACAGATTTTGGATCCACACAGCCCAGAGAAGAGCCAAGGATAACATCTTGCAGCAAGGTCTGCCACAGGGGAGCATGGGAATGCCAGGGGCAGAGAGCAGAGACCCAGTGTAGGGAGTGTGGGTGAGGCCAGGGGACTGACCTGAGAACAGTAGGGGAAGTGTTTGCTCTGTGTGTGGAGAGTGGGAGAACTCCAGTGCCTTGGCCCAGAAAGCTAGCCAGTAAACTCAACTAGTCTAGAAGATATGGTCTACAAGCACTTTGTTTTCAGCTGAGCACCACTCCACTCCTTGTTCCTGTGGGCAAGGCTGACTTTCTCCAGAAATAGCAGAGAGAGGATTAAAAACCAGAATCCAATAATGTACTGCTTCCAAGATATGCATGTGAAGCAGAGAGATATATACAAAATAAAGGTAAAAGGTTGGAGAGAATATATCATGCTTCAACTGAAGTGAAAAAGGCAATGGTAGCAAGCCTTATCTCAAAGAAGCTGCAAAAATAGATCTCATTAAAAGAGATAAGGATAACTATATATATATTTATATATATATGTATATATATATATATATATGATAGCTATATCCTCTCAAAAAGTACCAAATACAGCAAAGAAATTTCAATACTAAATATGTCCATGACAAAAGGTATAGCATCCAAATTCTTAGAGGAGAAGCTGAATGAGTTACAGGAAGACATAGACAGCAAAACTCTACTAGTGGGAAACCCCAAACTACCTCTCTCAGAATTAGATAAATCTAAACATAAAATAAACAAGAAGGAAGTAAAGGAAGTAAATAGAATGTTAGAAAACTTAGACATAATAGACCTTCGGATAAAAATGAATGGCAATAGAAAGGAATATATCTTTTTCTACAGTCATGGTACCTACACAAAAATTGAGCAGGTACTAGGACCATTAAATCCTCAAAATTAAATGCAGAAAGGCAGAAATATTGAATGCATCCTTTTCTGACCATGATGCACTTAAAAATCATATGCAATGAAGGACCATGGAGAGATAGACCTAAAACTAATTGGAAACTAAATAACCTAATTTTAAAGAATGAGTGGATCAAACAACAAACCATAGAGAGAAATAATGATTTCATCCAAAACAATGACAATAATGGGACAATATTCCAAAACTTATGGGATATAGCCAAAGCAGTTATTAAAGGATATATTATATCTCTAAATGCTTATATGAATTAAATAGAGAAAGAGGAAATCAATGAATTGAGCATGCAACTAAAAAGTTAGAGAAAGAAGAAATTAAACATTCCCAACTAAATACCAAATTAGAAATTCTGAAAATTAAAGAAAAATTAATAAAATTGAAAGTAAGAAAATCATTGAATTCATAACCAAAACTAAGAGTTGGTTTTATGAAAAAAATTAAATAGATAAACCTTTGGTTAATTTGATTTAAAAAAAGGAAGAAAACCAAATTGCTAGTATCATAATTAGAAAAGTGATTTCACCATGAACAGGGAAAAAATTAAAGTAATAATTCAGAACTATTTTGCCCAACTTTATGTCAAAAATTTGGTAATCTAAGTGAAATGCATGGATATTTATAAAAATATAAATTGCCCACGTTAAAAGAAGAAAAAATTAAATACCTAAATAGCCCTTTCTCAGAAAAAAGAAATTCAACAAATCATCAATGAACTACCTAATAAAAAAATCTCCAGGGCTAGATGGATTCACAAGTGGATACTATCTTTCAAGAAACAATTGGTTCCAATTCTACTTAAACTATTAAAAAAAAAGGCAAAGACAGAACTCTACCTAATTTTTTCTATGACACCAATATGGTGTTGATACCTACATCAAGAAGAGCTAAAACACAGAAAGAAAATTATAAACCAATATCCCTAACAAATATTGATGCAAAAATTTTAAATAAAATTTTAGCAAAATGATTACAAAAGGGGTGCGGCTAGGTGACACAGTGGATAGAGCACCAGCCCTGGAGTCAGGAGTACCTGAGTTCAAAGCTGACCTCAGACACTTAATAATTACCTAGTTGTGTGGTCTTGGGCAAACCACTTAACCCCATGTGCCTTTCTAAAACAAAAAAAAAACTAAATTTTTTTTAATTTAAAAAAAATACAAAAGTTACCACTAGGATAAATACACTATGACCAAGTAACATTTATTCCAGGCATGCACTGTTGGTTCAATAATAGGAAAGCTGATAAAATTAGCTATATCAATTAAAAAACCTAACCAAGGGGTGGCTAAGTGGTGTAGTGGATGAAGCACCGGCCTTGGAGTCAGGAGTACCTGGGTTCAAATCTGGTCTCAGACACTTAATGATTACCTAGCTGTGTGACCTTGGGCAAGCCACTTAATCCCATTTGCCTTGCAAAAAGAAAAACCTAACCAAAACCATATGTTTATATCAATAGATGCCGGGAAAGTCTTTGAAAAAAATTAGTACCCATTCCTACTAAAAACAATAAAAAGCATAGGAATAAATGGATTGTCCCTTAAAATGATAAATGGTATCTATCTAAAATCATCAACAAGCATTATATGCAAAGGGAATGACCTAGAAGTATTCCCAATAAGATCAGGGTAAACCAATTATCTCCACTACTATTAAATAGTGTATCAGAAATGTTAGCTTTAGTAATAAGAGAAGAAAAAGAAACTGAAGGATTGAGAATTAGGAAGGAAGAAACAAAACCCTCAACCTTTGCAGGTGATATGATGGAATACTGAGAGAACCCTCAAAAATCATCTACTACTGGAAATAATTAGCAACTTTAGCAAAGTTGCAGGATATAAAATAAACCCATATAAATCCTCAGCATTTCTAAATATTATTAACAAGATACAGCAACAAGAGATAGAAAGAGAAGTCCCATATAAAATAATTTCAGAAAACATAAAATATTGGGAGTCTACCTGCCAAGGCAGACTCAAAAACGCTATAAAGACAACTTTTCACACAAATAAGATCAGATCTAAATAACTGAGCAAATATCAACTGTTCATGGATAGGCTGAGCTAATATAAAAGAAATGACAATTGTAACTAAATTAAAACACATATTTAGTGACTTACCAATCAAACTTCAAATTTACATTAGTGAGCTCGAAAAAAAGTAACTAAATTAATTTGGAGGAACAAAAAGTCAACAATATCAAGGTATCTAATAAAAATGCAAATTAAGGTGACTTAGCAATACCAGATCTAAAATGATATTATAAAGCATCAGTTATATAACTGTCTGACAGGTTAAGAAATAGCGGGGAGGATGAGTGGAATAGATTAGGTGCAAAAGAGACAGCAGGATATGTTTATGGTAATCCACTGTTTAATAAACTCAGAGTCCAGTTTCTGGGATAAGAAATTACTCTTCAATAAAAACTGATGGGAAAACTTGCAGATAGTTTGGCAGAAACTACGATTAAACCAACTTCTCATACCCTATACCAAGGTAAGGGCAAACTGGATGCAAGAATTAGACATAAAAGACAATACTATAAGCAAATTAGGAGAACAAGGAATAGTTTACCTGTCAGATCTATGTAAAGTGGAGCAGTTTTTGTCCAAAGAAGAAATAGAAAACATTATAAAAAATCTGGATGTTATTGATTATATTAAATTAAAAAGTTTTTGCACTAATAAAATTATTGTAACCAAGCCAAAAGGATTGTAGTAAATTGAAAACCAATTTTTACAAGTAGTGTTTCTGACAAGGACTCATTTCTAAAATATATAGAGAACTGAGTAAATTTATTTTAAAAAGTGTTTTCCCTATTGACAAAGGATATGCAAAGGCAATTCTCAGATTAGAAAATCAAAACTGTCTATAGTGATATGGAAAATTGCTCTAAATAATGATTGATTAGAGAAATGCAAATTTAATGATCAGTGTTAGAGGGGATGTGGGAAATCTGGGACTCTGATGCATTGGCAGTGTATCTGTGAACTAATCCAATATTTCTGTAGAGCAATTTGGAATTATGCCCAAAAAGCAATAAAAATGTACATACCCTTTGATCCAGCAAATCAACTGCTGGGTTTGTATCCTGAAAAGATCATGAAAAAGGGTAAAAATTCCACATGTGCAAAAATATTTACAACAGCTGCTTGTGTTGGCAAAGAATTGGAAATTGAGGGAATGCCCTTTAATTGGGGAATGGCTAAACAAATTGTGTTAGATATATGAGATGGAATACTATAAATCTATAAGAAATCAAGGGGGGGGGGGCAGCTAGGTGGTGTGGTGGATAGAGCACTGGCCCTGGAGTCAGGAATACCTGAGTATCTGCTTCAGACAATTAATAACTGCATAGCTGTATGACTTTGGTCAAGTCACTTAATCCCATTGCTTTAAATTAAAAAAATAGCATAAATAAAATTTCAAAAAGAACTCAAGAGGGAAGGAATTTCAGAAAAGAATGTAAAAACTTGTATGAATTGATGCTGAGTGAGATGAGCAGAACCAGAAGAACATTATACACCTTAACAACATGGACTGGTGATTAACTTTTATGGACTTGCTCACTCCATCAGTGCAATAATAAGAGATAATTTTAGGGAACTATGATGGAGAATACTCTATATTCAGTGAAGGAATTGTGGAGTTTTAAAAAAGGCCAAAGATTAATATATTACATTTTTTAAAAGTTGTCAAATATATTACATAATTTTGTTATCTCTAATGGTTTCTTTCTTCCTTTTGGATCTGTTTCTTCTCTCAACACATTCATTTTAAACTATGCATACCATGGAAGTAAATGTAAAAATTTTATCAGATTTCCTTTGGGAGGGGGTGGGGGGAGGGAGGGAGAAAAATATTTTAAAATTCAAAACTTTGCAAAAAAATGATTGATACAAAGTGTATGTAATTGGAAAAAGATAAAATATTTATTATAAGTAAAAAAAAAAAGGATACACTTGGAAAATTTAGATATTTATCTTTCCATTAGTTGTGGGAGTAGCATCTCATGAGGGTTCCAGTTAAAGGTGCAAATTCAGACATCAAGGAGCAGCTAGGTGGCGCAGTGGATAGAGCACTGGCCCTGAAGTCAGGAGTACCTGAGTTCAAGTCCGGCCTCAGACACTTAATAATTACCCAGCTTAATGGCCTTGGGCAAGCCACTTAACCCCATTTGCCTTGCAAAAGCCTAAAAAAAATTCAGACATCAGAACATACTCCCTGTCAACTGTACAAGCACCTCTTCTTTCACATTTGAGGTACACAAATATCATCATACATTTCTATGGTATTCGGCAAAAACTAATCTAGATGGTGAAGTAAATGAAGTGCTGAACCTGGAGTCAGGAAGACTAAAATTTAATCTGAATTGAGATATTTACTAGTTGAGTGACCTTGAGTAAGTCACTTGATCTCTCTCTGCTTCTGTTTTGTAATCTGTAAAAATGGGGATAATAGTAATGGCATTTAATTCTAAGTAATGAGAATCAAATAAGTGTTTTGCAAAGCCTAGAGTATTGTACAACTTATGCTATTATTGATTATTATTATTGTTGTTGTTACAATGCAAGATTTTATATGTAAATGTTCTTTTGTGATCCATCATTGTGATTTAGAGCTGATCTTTGGGTTCCAGTAGAACAAAAATTCTGATAGATTGCATCAATTCAGAAAGATTTTGAGAATCAGAAATTATTGTTATAAATTTTCAAAATTTGTTGAATTACATGCAAAAGTAATTTTCAACATTCATTCTTTTTAAAGCTTTTGAGTTCCATATTTTTCTACCACCTTCCTTCCCTCCCTCCTCTTTTTAGCAAAAAATAATCTGATATAGGTTGTATATGCACATTTTGGGTTTTTTTTGTTTTTGAGTAGCATATTTATTTTTTTTTCATTCATATGCACATGTATGTTTTTAAATTGTGAAATTTCCTTCCACTCTTCCTTCCCACCCCCTTCTCAGCAGCAGCAAACAGTCAGGTTAGCACTGTACATACATATTTTTGATCAACATGTTTACAGATTAGTCATTTTCCATATGAGGAATTAGGATTAAGGGAAAGAAATGCACAAGATAATATTTATAAAGAGTTCATGAGATTCTGAAGGACTGGTTTTTTTTTTTTTATTATGTTCTGTTTTGTTTTTGTTTTCTTCCTATGGGTGGGGATCACATTATCCATAGTCAATCTAATACAGTTGTCCTGGCTCTCTGAAATTCTGAGAGGAGCTGTTTCCATCAAGTTGATCATCTCACAATGTATTTGAGTTTTTTTAGGGGGGTTACTTTGGGGTTTATGGCTTATTTTATTTTTTACAATATTTACAATTTACAATTATTTTACAATATTTCCAATTATTACAATATTTTTATAAAAGTAAACATAAACCCTGCTCCCCACACCCAAGAAGATGAGAAATCTAAAGAATAGTGAAAGAGAGAAAAAAATTTACTTCAGTCTATGTTCAGATTCCAATGACTCTGTCTCTGTAATGCGTTGTCTTCTTTATCATAAGTTCCCCAGAGAAGTTGCTTCAATATTTTTCCCACAGTTGCTGTTACTAGCTGTACTTCTACTCTATTTCCCTCCACTCTCATTTATTCTTTTCTCTCTCTCCTTTCATCCTGACCCTGTCTAAAAGTGTGCTGTATCTGAGTACCCTCTCCCACAATCTTCCCTCTCTTCTATCACCTATTCCCCCTTCCCTCCCCCCATTCCCCCTTATCCCATTTCTTTCTTCTCATTTTTCTCTAGGGTAAGATAGATTTCTATACCCTATTAAGTGTGTATGTTATAACCTCTCTGAGCCATTTCTGATGAGAATGGAGGCTTACTCATCCCCCCCCCCATCTTCCCCCATTCCAATATATTGAAAAAAGCTTTTTCTTGACTCTTATGTGAAATATCTTAGCTTCTTCTTCCTTTCCTTTCTCTTCCTCTTTCAGGATCTGACCAGTGAATTCCCTCAATTGCTATTTTACCCTCTGCTTCTTGAAAAATGAAGTCCAGGCTCTTTTCCTCGTCATGACTTTCAAGTAGCCCAATAATTTTTAAATTATTTCTTCTGGATCTGTTTTCAAGGTCTGTTGTTTTTCCAATGAGATGTTTTGCATTGTATTCTAATTTGTGACTTTTTTTGGAAGAGTTTTATTTCTTCCAGATTTCTCGCAATGTCATCAGCTTCCTTTACTTCCGTTCTGCATTTGAAGGAGTTATTTTCTTCAGAGAGCTTTTTTATCCCCTTTTCCAGCTGGCCCATTCTGCTTTTTAAGGCATTCTTCTTCTCATTTCCCTTCTGTTTTGTCCCATTTGGCCTAAACTGGTTTTTAACATATTATTTTCTTATTTTTTGTATTTCTTTCACCAAGCTGCTGATTTGGTTTTCATGGTTTTTCTGCATTGCTCTCATTTCTCCTCCCAATTTTTCTACCACCTCCTTAAATTGCTTTTTCAAAGTCTTTTTGAGTTCATCCATAATCTGAGCCCGTTTCTACTTTCCTTGCAGGTTTTTGGATATGGGTGCTTCAATTTTGCCATCATCTGAGTATGTGTTTTGATCTTCCAGGGGACCAAAGTAATTTTCTATGGTCAGATTTTTCTTTTTCTGTTGTTTACTCATTTCCTCAACCCAAGACTAATTTAGAACACTTCCAAGGGTTTGGGTTTTTTTTTGAGGGGAGGGTGACATCCCACTGGGACCTTGATTCCTCCAAGGTCTTATGCTCTCTTGCCTATGCTTTGATATGTAGATGACCACAGCACTACCCTCTGCCCTGGAACTGTGAGAAAAATCCCTGCTCTCTTAGTATGGAAGCCCAAACTGCAGCCTGGATCTGAGTGTGGGCAAACAGCAGAGTCCTGCCCCAGGGAGAACAGAGAGATTTATACAGTTTTCCCTGACCCCCTTACCATCTGTGGGCTGTGCTCTGGTGGTGGAGGAGGCTGGTTCCCACCAATTCAGGTTCTGCTGCTGGTGCTCTTCACTCCATCCTCATTCTGGTGTAGTAGAATTCTCTCACCACCCCTTCAAGCTGTTCCAGGTGATCCCTGGGCTAGGCTAGGTTGGTCTGGGTTGTGCTTCAGCAGGGGCTTTTTCGCCTTTCCTGTGGAACTTCTAAGTTATCCTGGACTGGGAAATATATCATTCAGACTTTCTGTGGGTTCTGCCCCCTCTAAATTTTGGCTAAAGTCATAATTTGATGGCTTTTGGAGTGTCCTTCAATTGGGGAATGGCTTAACAAACTGCGGTATATGTGTGTCATGGAACACTATTGTTCTATTAGAAACCAGGAGGGATGGGACTTCAGGGAAGTCTAGAAGAATTTGGATGAACTGATGCTGAGCAAGATGAAATCAGTAAACAATGACATCAATTTCTCTTTAAATAAATTTAATAATTTAAATAAAAACAGACTGGTTCTCCACTCCCTTATTCTACTCACTTATCATGCACAGGTGCTGTAGCCTTGGAAATCTTCCATAACACCCTAGAAAATACAGACCACACACTAAATGATATGAGACCCAAGACAGAGAAGAAGAACTAGAAGGATTCACCAGCTATTAGCTTAAAGCATTCTTCAAGATATGCAAAGGATCTAGTGGAACTGAATGGAAGGTCATTTTTAGATTTAAAGACCTAGGATTGAATCCTAATCTGCTAATCACTAACCATGTGCCCTGGGTCAAGTTATTTTTTCTTTTAGGTCCTATTTCAACTTTATCAAATGAATGGGTTAGGTTAAATAATCTTTTAGGTCCTTTCTCTCTCTCTTCACACTATGACACAATTATTTTCCTTTTAAGGAATCTTCTTAACTTAAAAGTCTGTGTAGCTAGACTCCTAAGCAGAGAACATTCAATAAATTCAGGTCACTTGGTTTTTAAATGATCACTATTTGTAAGGTACTCTAGCTGGTGCTAGAGACACAATCAAAACGTACATTGCCCTTCCCCACAAACAGTTTAAGATCTACTTAACAGATGAAGAGGCTTATTGATCTTCTAATCCAAGCAATTTCACCCTAGCTGGGTCAAAGAATGGAGAAAATACAAAATAAATTTTTTTCCCTAGGGAAATGGAGACATGGAAACCATCTTTTCTTAGTGGGGAAGGGAATATGCTTACAAAACACTCAATTGGGGAATAATGGCTATTTCCCCTTTTGTAAAGTGAGTCATTAATGCAATAGCTATAGACAGTCTTATTGTCTGATTATAAGTTAAGCATTTCAGAAAATGCATTTAAGAGAACTTTGGTACCATTTCTTAAAGGGAAGAGGCCATTTATAAACAAGAATTTTATGATTTCAAAAATTTACCACAGTTTACAGGAAATTATGCAGCTGGAAATACTTGGTGGAAAAATCTGGCTTATTAGAATGTCAGCAAAAAAAAAAAAACAACTACCTGAAAGAGTAGGTATTCTTAACAAGCCCCTGCCATTTCCAAAGACCTACTAAAAATAATCCTGACAACAAATACTACAAGTAACTAGAGTCACTTATGACCATTAGTTTAAGGGGAAATAATTAATTTGAAACCAATTATACTCAATTCACCAAAGGCCTACTATGTGCAAATCATTATTCTACATTCCAAAGACATAAAGATAAACAGAATATACATGTTACTCTCAAAGAGCTTTCAGTTTGGGGGTATTGGGGTAACATTTGCTTTGAAAATTGCTATAGGTATTTTGAAGGGAAGATTATGACATAATCCCTTTTCTTTTGTTTTTCAATGTTTTGGGGGAAATTAGCATGCTTCAAATTAACCGTTTGTTTTAGTAAGCAAATTTGTTTCTTGGAATAAGTAATGTTAAAAAAAGAAATTATATAATATGACATATTTTGGAATTAGTGAAGTTATCTGTGCTTATATCTTCAGAATGTAACTCCTAAGAGTGTCTATTCATACTCCCTAGAAAAAATGAGGCCATTCCATCCTACCTATCTTTTCTTTTTAAAAATCTGCTCTCAGAAAAAACCCATCTTTCTTCTCCATCTTAAAGTCTATGATAGGAAGTCAAGAATATAACCCCAAGGTTCTTCCCATTATGATTAAGGCATCCAATTTGTCCTTGTGAGTTAAAATAGATCTGTACTATCAGTTCATTTTGATACATCCTTTAATTTTTAAAAGAAAGAAAAAAAAGAAAGTTGATGATAACATCAACTACATAAAAACATCAGCCATTCTGCTTTTGACAGACAACAAGAGTTCCAGAAGATATCTGGATAGTCGATGTCTCATTAAATTATAATACCATGTTCTTATACTAGATTTCTGGTCAAATTCTGCTCAAATTCCTCACCTAATAATTTTTTGACTAGGTAGTCTGAAGAAAAGAACAAAAAGAGACAGAGAAGGAAGGAGAAAGGGAGGGAGGAAGGAAGGAAGGAAAAGGACTAATTTAATTCTATCTTTCCTTATTCCATATCCTTCTTCCCTCTTTTATGACCATACTTCCAGAAAGTCCCTCCCTTTCAATCATTTCTCAGTCATTTGATCATTTATTCAATGAAAATTGTCCCTCTCCTGTTGCAAAAGATGTCTTAATTGTCAAATCTGGAGACTTTTTTTCAGTCTTTATTTCTTGATCTCTACAGCATGTGGACACTGCTGACCCCTTCTCTTCAAGATGTTCTTCCTTTTATTGATTTTTATGACATCACACTCCTGTTTTTCCTTCTGTTGTCTAATTATTTATTCTCCATTTCTTTTGCTTGATCATCATCATCTACATCTCATTCCTTAATGTTGGTTTGCCCAACATTAAGCCCTCTTCTCTCAAAGTGAATCCATTATTTCCCATAGGTCATTTGTATGGTAAGTGACTCACATATCAATATATCTAATCCCATCCTCTCTCTCTTGAGCTCCAGTCCCACACTGGCAGGCAGAATGATGGTTTAGCAAATAGAATATTGGGCTTGAATCAAAATCTAGCTTCAGACATTTACTAACTATATTATTTTGGGGAAGTCACATCTGCTGTCTACCTCAGTGTACTCATATGTAAAATGTGGATGATAATTGCTCTTACCTCCAGGGCAATTGCAAGAATAGTTTACAAATATTTGTAAACCTTAAAAATATTTAAAAGCTAAATGTTATTTATAACTAGCTATCTACTAAACATTTCAAACTTTTTATTTAATATTTGTTTTCAATTTAGTTGATCCAAACAAAATTAGTATTGAAAAAAAGATCTTCCCTCTCTTCTTAGCTTCCTTATTCGGTATAACATCATACTTCTAGTGACCCAAGTTCACAGTCTTATATCTATCTTCAGCTCCTCCATATCTTTCATCTTATACATACAATCAGAAGTCAAGTCTTCTCAATTATAAAAGAAGAATGTGGAAATATTTTTTATATTTTCTTTCAAATACTTTGAGGAAATGCATTTGCTGATTATGGTTATGTTAGATGCCACTTTTTAAAAATTACTCTCTTTTGCTATCATTGGACTGCTAATTAGATATATGTCTTCAAACTCAAAAATTGAAAATAATAGCAATGGATGTTTTGGAAATAATCTCTGTGTGTGAGAGACTGTAATTGGTTCAGGGTCTTCTGAGAAGGAGAAAGTAGAAGATGAGGGGAAAAGAATTAGTATGAGTGCAAAGCATATATGTCATCCAGCTTGAGGGAAATGAGGTGCAATCTGATGTTCCATCAATCATGGAGATTTAGACATAAGAGGTGAATCTTGACTCTATAAGAAATCATTTTAGATGACTCCCCTCATGCTTCTCTTCCCAAAGATTCCAAATAGAAGGGAAAATATTGAAGACTCTTCCAACATTCAAACGGGAACTCCCTTCAAAATCCTTATAGTCAGAACTTTACTGGCTAGTGTGGTTACCATATCTATGTTGTTTAGCCTTTGCTACTTTCTTACCTCTTTAATGTGGAAATTCATCTTTCATGATTGACACAATTATTTCACCACACTAGCTTTAGCTATGTGATCATTCTTGGAGTGCTGAAGGAAGAAGGACAGAGTTGGACCGTTATCTCCCAGTGCTCAGTGTGAGAGACAGCCTCTGGGGGCTAAAGCTGAAGAAGAACAAGGAGCTGTCCCTAGGAACTAGTACAATTGTATACAGCACCAAAACAATCCACTTCCTATATCCCACTTCTTGTTCTCACAATTGAGTTCATATTTCAATCTAAGGATATATGTTTGGGTGATACTAAGACATGATCTTTGATCTTTATCTTTCTACTGCTTCCACTTTGGGTTTAAAATATAGTGGAAGTTTATACTTGGCCAACTTGACCTCCTCTTATCTCTATAATTCCCATAGCCTTGGCTAGCTAGCATGCTCATTTTTATATATCAAGAATGACATTAATGTTTTCTTTGTCACATGGAATCTTTCTCCAATGTTATTAAAATTCAGTAAGTTTAAAGTTCTTAATGTACCCTAAGGAAAAATAGGAACTGAAGACTTTCATCTTAAATCCAGATGTTACACTGAAACATTAGATAAAGGTGATTCTTAACTCCCTTGGTCTCCCTTAGGCAAGACACAAATGAACATAAAGATATCAAGAAGGCTATGACTGAATTTATTAATTTACTGGCATTCTGAAATCAGAACTATTGGAAATAGCACTTCCAAATCAATTAACACAAGTCTTAATGTACATTTTTGTTACTATAAAATGAATCAAAAGATTTAGAAAGGACCCTAGCAAATAATATTATATAATTAATGAAACATCATGTCAAATTTCACATAAAAAAGAGGAAGAGAATTGGTAGAGATCCTTAGTTAACCCAATAATCCAGTCAATATTTGTGAAATAAGCAGACATTACTTCCAAGAAGAAGAATGAAGACTCAAAATGGGATTTAGAGACTGTAACTGAAAGTTTCGCATTTTAGAAAAGAGTTAATGAAATCACTAAGATTCAAGGATTCAAGAGTAGAATCAAAAGTTCCCCCAAGAGCAATATTCTGATGGACTCAAATATCTTCTTCCTAAATCAAAATTAAAATCCCACCTTCTACAGGAATTATTTCCAGTCCCTTTTAATTCTAGTGCTTCTATAAATCATTTCCTTTTTATCATATATATATATACATATATATATATACACATATATATATATACATAGTTTGTTTACATTTGCTTTTTAACATTTTATTTCTTTTTTGACATTTAAAAAAATTGAGTTCTAAACTCTCTCCTGCTCTTCCACCCCTTCTCCATCCTGTGCATATTTGCTTGCTGGTTGTCCTTACCATTATGTGAGATCCTCCAGTACAGGAGTTTTCCTTTACCTTCCTTTATGTCCCCAGTCCTTAACATAGTGCCTAATACATAGTAATCATTTAATAAAGGTTAACTGAATGAATGACTGACAACAGGTCAAAAAGCAAGTGTCAAATAAATGACTTGGTCGTGGCTTAGACAAAATAGATATGTTTGTGAAAAAAAACGAAATAATTTCTGATGGAAATTCTGAATCAAACCTTGAGTGATCAATTAGATCATGCAAAGAAAAAGTGGTGACTTTGCAACTTATCATCATCATTACTATCATTTCTAAAATTTATGTAATGCTCTAAAGTTTGCAAGATCTTTTACATGCCATATATCATTATGATCACATTACTGCAGTCTTTAAAAATTTAGTGCCTGTTGAAAAACAAGCAACCCATGACCTACTAGCTAGAATTACACATCAGAAGTTCAATCTTTCTAGGACTGATGAAACAAATTCTCATATCATATCTATATATAAGAGTCACTGAAACAATGAACATATGCTTGGACTGACCAGGAAATAGTATGGAATAGAAGGGCCTGGCATGCTATGGTCTGTGGGGTCACAAAGAGTCAAACACAACAGAATGAGTGAACAAAAACAACAAAAATACCAAAATATCTTGAAGAACTCTCGCAATATCTTGAAGAACTCAACCAATAAATTGTACTAGAATGATATCATTATCACAGATCAAACCATTACCTACAGCCAGAGATATGTTGAAACTAATTTCTATTACTTCTAAGAAGCAATTGCTAAATTTTAAGTGTATTTATATCTAAGAAAACAAAGATACTCAAATGGTTTTCCATTTAATTGTTCTAGATTATTTTAAAGTTGAGGAAACTGGGGTAAATATGGTGAAGTGACTTGCCCGGAGTCACATGCCAAATAAGGGTCTAAGGTTAGATTTGAATTCACAATGATCCTTCCTGAAGGCCTAAAGGCTTAGTGTCCTGTTCACTGTGCCACTATCTACCTTAGCTGAGATACATATTCCCATTATCCTTTCTCCTTCAGGACATTTATCAAGGGTTCTTTCAGAGAAATAGAGTATAAGAGTATATCCTAATTACTTCCATTTTTAAATTTTATATTTAAGGTAATGGGGTCAAGTGACTTGCCCAAGGTCACATAGCTGATCAATTATTAAGTTTCTGAGGCCAGATTTGAACTCAGATACTCCTGACTCCCGGGCAAATGCTCTATCTATTGCACCACCTATTTGCCCCCATCCTAATACTTTTATTCAATTACAGAGACTATTTTTTTCATTTGTGCAATAATCAATAGGAGGTTGAATATAAGAGAATAATAGCAAAACAGCAACTTGTCATAGGACCATTTCTATTGGAAACAGAATGACAAGATAACAATCACAATACTCTCTGTTCCCTCAAGTGTCATAGATTATAATAATCCTGATAATAATCATTTTTGTCCTTCATTCTCAAGGAAGAAGACCATGGCATTGGGAGAGGTGATGCTATGACAAGCAGATAAAATGGATTTGAGTGAGATGGCACTGTCCTGAGTCAACAGCCTCATTTTTTCTTCCAGAGTCAACTAGATCCAGTGACCAGATATGGATCAGGATGACTGGAAATGGCCCTGGATGCAAAGCAATCAAGTTTAAGTGACTTGCCCAAGGTCACACAGCTAGTGAAAGTCAAAGGTCTGAGGCTGGATTCAAACTCCCATTCTCCTGACTCAAAGGCCAATCCTCTACCTGCTGCACCACCTAACTGCTCCGCTCATAAATTAAAGACTCTAGTGGAGAGGAAATCTTACTCATTTGCTAAAATGTTATACCAAAAAATAGAAACAATTAAGAACATTCTTTCTATATGAAATACTTTGTCATATTAGAAATTGTGATTAACTGTGAAATATGAGGTCTCATCTCACTGACAAGAATACACAAGCAAAGAAAAAACTCTTTTGAAATATAGCTGTTTTAAATAACTATTTTTCACTTATTATTCTCTTTGTAGATAACTTTAGTACTTCTGGGAAGGATACTATTCATGATTAATGAATTATGATTTGTTTCAGTAATATGTTTTATGACATTGAAACTCATTAGTCTTTTGAATTCAGGAATTATGAGTTGCGCTGCAAGGGGCAAAGTTTATTGGGTGGGTGTCCACCCTAAAAGCAGCATTAATATGATGAGCACTCACGAATGGGAGATGAGGTGTGGGATGAGGATACCTAAGGAGCAGAGAACTAGTCAATAGAGGAAATAGAGAAGGTCCACACTTCTATGCTACTCAAAGTGGGACCAATCCCTGAGCAGCCCCTGTGTTTCCAGCTGGGATAGACATGGAGATCTACTCTTTAAAAATAATAATTATTATAGTAGTAGTAATAGTGATCTAACATTTTATATAGCACTTTATCATACAGTGGAAAAATTAATGATCAGAGAATCTGAGCACCTCCTTCCTATGTGACTTTGGACAATTTACTTAACCTCCCTTGGCCTCTGTTTCTTCATCCTTATTGCTAATGATGTAAATGATGACCTAAACATAAAGTCAGTCATGCTTGTGTGATTTTCGACAACATGCAATCTCCCTGGGTCTTAGTTTCAACATCTATAAAATCAGGGTACTAGACAATTTGAGCAAGATGACCTCTGGCATCTCTTTCAGTTCTAAATTTATGATTCTTTGTTCCAAAGGTATACTTATCAATTTCACTGATAGGAATAGGTGATATGATGAATTCACTAAACATTGTGTTTTAAAACATATATGATGCATCCTGGTTTCAAAAGTTTCTACGATCTATTAAAGAGAAATAAAGAAAATTAGAATTCAAGAGTATAAAAATTATAAAGAGTCTTAAAAATGGATGAAAAAGACTTTTGGTCATAGGAATCAGAAGAGGCTTAAGAGGAATCCTGGTATTTGAGCTGGATTTTGAAGGATAGTTATGAGGTCAAGAGTAAGGCTGTGGGGGAAAATATAAGCAGGGAAATGGGAGTGTGAAGGCATGGAAATGTTTAGAGTATGGTGAGCAATCCAGTTTCACTGAAGCACAGAGAATGTGAGTAGAATTAACGTGAGATCAGTCTGGATAAAGTGGGATGACAGAATCAAGATGAAGAATGGCCACAAACCAAATTTCTCAGGGATAAATATAAAGTTCTATAAGATAGGGTGGACTTGACACTGGTCGACACTGGTTCATGAGAATTAATCTTTTGGATTTCTATTCATTACAAAGTTAAGGATGAATTAGGAATATGCTGTGGCTGTTAAAAAACTAGCCAGTCTGTATTAATTATAATACAATTATAGTATATCTATAATAATATAATAAATATAATAATATAATATAATAATATAGAAGAAACAGACCCTCTGCCCTCAGAATTTGTTAAAAGATATATGGACATCATACTCAATTCAGGACATAGAATTTTAGGGCAGACTTTGATAAATTTCCACTTCTTTAAAAGAGAATGATCAGAATGAGGGATTTAGAGTCTAGGTCATTTGAACAAGGGTCAAAAGAACTGGGAATGGTAACCAAGAGAAGAAAAAACTGATGGGAGGCATAATGGCTTTCTTCAGATAGTTGAACGACTATAATATATTGTTATATATTGCTATATTGCTCCAGAAGGCAGATAAGGACCAAAGGGCAGAAGTGAAAGAGGGGAATATTTCAGTTTAATAGAGAGGGGGATAAGAACTTTTAATTAGAATTGTTCAATAGTAAAAAAATTCTGCTTTGTTAGAAAATGAGTTCTCTGTCCCTGGAGGTGTCAAGGATATGTTGAATGACCATCTGGCAGGAATTTCTTAGAAGAAATTCTTGAATTAGGTTGGAAGTTATACTAGAAGACATTTAAGGAAGTTTTCGATTTCTATTCTTTGCTCTGGATAACTACAATAGAATTTAGAAGGCTTAATCTTTTGTCTCAGCTCTTCCATGTTGCAACCTTGAGCAAGTCATTGCTTCAGATTCCATGACTATATAAATATTTGCCTCTTCCTAGCTCACATAATTTTTTGGATCAGATCTATTATTTCTTGGAGCTCCTGATGAGGAAATTGCTTCTACCGAGTTAGAGCTCTATCTGCTTCTGCACTTTATCTGCTATGCATACTCCCATTTCTCTGCTTATATTTTCCCCCCACAGCCTTACTCTTGACCTCATAACTATCCTACAAAATCCAGCTCAAATGCCAGGATTTTTCTTAAGTCTCTTCTGATTCCTATAACCAAAAGTATTTTTCATCCATTTTGAAGACACTTCACATTTTTTATACTCTTGAATTCTAATTTTCTCTATTTCTCTTTAATAGATCGTAGAAACTTTTGAAGCCAGGATGCATCATATATGTCTTAAAACACAATGTTATAACTAAAAGAACTTAATTACTCCTAAAAATTAAGAGATTTACCCAGGATCTCATATCTATATTGTATCAGAGATAAGAATTGAATTCAAGTTTTTCTGACTCTGAAACTAACTCTTTATTCACCATGTCATATTTTTGGTTTGTCCTTCATTTTCGAAGGAGACCAGGACATCAAATAGGTGATGCCATGACAAGCACATGATTTGGATTTGAAAGGGGAGGGGGCTGTGTTTAGTCATCAGCTTCACTTTTTCCTCCAGAGTCAACTGGGTCCAGTGGCCAGATATAAATCAAGGCAATTGGAAATGACCCTGGGTGTGAAGCAATCAGGGTTAAATGCCTTGCCCAAGGTCACACAGCTAGAATCAAGTATCTGAGGTTGGATTCAAACTCCTGTCCTCCTTACTCCAAGGTCAGTGATCTATCCACTGTATCACCAAGTTGCCCATTCACTATGTCATACTGTCTGCCTCAAGTCAGTTCACATTTTGTACTATAGGCAATGAAAACAATTTCATTCTTCACAAGGTAGAGGAACAAATGAAAGAAACAACTATTCTGAACTAGATTCTAACCACTAATGAGGAACTATTTACCAAAGTATAAATGATGGGATCCTTAGGAGAAATGATGATTAGAGGTTTTGATAAAAGAGGTAAAATGTCATAATAGTGTGATACATGCTCAGGACAAAATGCCTCTAAACTTTTTAAATCATACATAAGGGAAACTTGACCTGGCATAGGAAATTCTGGAGAAGGAAATCCCTTCTACTAATATATATATATATATATATATATATATATATATATATATATATGTCATCATCTTTTCTGCAATTAATTAATTAATTGTTTCAGAATTTACCTGGAGCCCAGAGTTAAATGAATTTTCCAGGGTCACATAATCAATGTGTTTTCAAGGCAAAAAATGAATCATTGAATCGAGGTCTCCCTGGTTAATAATAATAATAATAATAATAATAATAATAATAATAATAATAATAATGTATTTTACTTGTTCAATATATTGTTATTATATAAATATTTCTAATTGCTTGTTAAATATATATATATATACAAATATGCTTATAATTACATTAACTTATTTGTAAATTATATCCAAGTACTGTTATTTAAATAATTATTTATATGTTATACAACTGGCACAGAAATTGAAATTTCAAAATGATAAGTGAAAGATGAAATAATATTTGATCTCAGAGCCAATTGGGAGTCATTAAAATTTTTTAATAGAGGGTGACTGGGTCAGATCTGTACTTTAGCAAAATCACTTTGGCGACTCTGTTAAGGATGAATTAGTATAGGTACAGACATGAAGCAGGGAGACTAATAAAGAGGCTATTAACAATAATCTAAGCAGTTAGTGATTAGGGTTTTAAGACACACAAAATGGTAAGCACCTTAATCTTGCCATCATACATAAGTGTCCCATTTCCACATTTAAAAATCTCATAGTTTTCTTTATCCATTCATAAACTTTTGCTTTTTAAATTTCTTCTTATACCTTAATCTTTCTAAATCTTGATTTTGAATCCCTCCAAAGTACTACAAGTCATCACCCCCAATCTGACTCCCCTTCTCTCTTCTATATCTCAAGTCCTGATGATCCAGATCAAACCCACATTATCCTCCACTCTAGAATCCCTTTGGCTTCTTGTCCCTTCACAAAAATCCTCCATTTGGTACTTAAGGCCCTTCACAGCCTTGCCCCTTCTAATCTTTCCAGTCTTTACACACATTACAGTCCTCCACACTGTAGCCCAATCATACCTGCTGTTCCTCATATGCAATCTTCCATCTATGTATCCATGACTTTGTTCTTGGTGACTTTGATACTTAAAATGTTCTCCCTCCTATCCTCTTGCTTCTTTTAAGACTCAGGTCAAGTTTCACTCCTATGTGAGGTCTTCTGTGGTTTCTGCAATTTCTAACACCTTTGCCTTTAAGACTATCTAGAAAGGTAGGTGAGAGTACAGGTTATGAAGGTTTCTGATTGACAGAGAATTTACATTGGATTTATATTGAATATACCTGGAGGTTATATGACTGCAACAGAGTTTCTTAAGTAGGAGGGCAACATGGTCAGACCTGCCCTTTAGGTTGATCACTTTGGTAGCTGAATAGAAAATGAACTACACAGTGAAGAGACTTGGAGCAGGGAGACCAACTATTCAATTATTAGGCTAAGTAAGAGGTAATGAGACCCAGTACCAGGATAGTGGCAATATCAGAGGAGAAAAGGGAATATATACCATAACTGTTGCAAAGATAGAGTCAGGAATAGGCATTGGGAATATAAAAGGGTGTGGAGGGTCAAATTTGTGGAATGTGAGACTTGATGATTGGAAGGATATGATATATAGCATTAACACAGAAAATAGAAAAGGGAGGGGTTTGGGGGAAAAGATAACTCAATTTTGGACATATTGAATTGTTCAATATGTCAAATAGGTACTTAGAGATCTGAAACTGTGGGTCAACAGATAAATTAGGACTTGATAAGTATATTTGAATATTAACAACAGAGAGATAACAATTGAATTCATAGGAGCTTATGAGATTACCAAATGAAAGAGTATATCAGGAGAAGAAAAGAGGGCCCAGGAAGTGAATGTAAATAGCAATGTTTCTGTTTGGATCAGAAACCCAGAGGCTCTTCCCCTTCCCAGAAAGATTATTTTTTTTGACTATGCAAAAAACAGATCATTCTTTACTTCATTTCATTCTTTACCTGCCTTAATCAAGGAATGGGCAATGTCTCAGTAACTGAGAACTGATAAAGATCTTAGCTTAAAAAGACCAAAGTGTCCCCTGCAAAGGGGGTCATCTCCAGTCCTTCTGATCTATATCTGGCCACTGGACCCAGATACTCTGGAGGAGAAAGTGAGGTTGATGATTTTGAACAGCATCCCTTCACTTAAATCCAATTCACTTTAATGTCATGGCATCACCTCCAGATGTCATGGTCTTCTTTGAGAATGAAAGGTAAACAACAATTTCCCATCTACTTTGTATTTCTCTTGGATCTACCAAAATTCATAGGATGTCTTCTCCATTTGAACTTAAGTTCCTTGAGGTCAGGGACTATTTTTGTTTTCTCTTGGTGTCTGCCTCTTTAGTTAATTATATATCCCCTGTGACACTACAGTACTCTAGGGAGTTTCTAGCATTCATTTTGGTGATCACTACCCTAGAGTTCAGAGAAAGCATATGTAGGGTCCTAGTCTGAATCTAATTCAAATTTTGTATTGCCAAATACAAAATTCTTTTTTTTAATTTTTTTTAGGTTTTTGCAAGGTAAATGGGGTTAAGTGGCTTGCCCAAGGCCACAAAGCTAGGTAATTATTAAGTGTCTGAGACCGGAATTGAACTCAGGTACTCCTTACTCCAGAATGGGTGCTCTATCCACTACGCCACCTAGCCACCCCTTAGATACAAAATTCTTAAGAGAAAGTTGACCTATAAGGAAAAAGGTGCTATTTACACTAAAATAAAAAATTCTGATAAAATGAAAATTTTTTTTGAAAGAGACTGATATGGATGCAATCAATTACCTTAATTTTTTGTTCTCAATTGTTTGTTTTCCATTGTTTCTGTATAGGGTATTCTGTATCTGTAGTCAATTAAAACCTGAATATGTCTTGATAAATTAACTCCTAGATATTTTGTTCACTTTGTAGTTATTCTGAATGAAATTTCATTTTCATTCTTTTATATTGCTTTTTTTAATTTTGTTTTTATAGACATGGTTTTTTTTACATGAAATTAATTTCTGAATATATTTCCTTTCCCTTTACTCTACCAAATTGACCATCCCTTGTAACCTTAATAATGTGTTCAGGATGTGCTGGCAAAAATTTCTTTTACCCTTCCCTTTCCTCACAGTACCCTCAAGGGAAAGGACAATAATGATGCTAAACCCAGGATGTGCCATTTTCTAAACCTGGCACACTTAGCTCGTACTCTATACATGTCTGTGACTAAAATAAAGATTTTAGAAAGAAGAGAAAAATATTTGGGCAAAACTAACCAATATAACTATAAGACTATGTGTGACAATAATATGCAAAATAATTCACCAATAGACCCCCCACAACCACTGCAAAGAAAGGAGGAAGGTAGAGTTTCTCAATGTTTCTCTGAGACCATCTTTAGTAAACAGTATTCTGTTTCCTTTTTTGTTCTTTCTCTTTACATTGTTGTAGTCCATTTGCATATTTTTATTCTTACTTCTTCATTTTGCATTTCATTTAATTCTTCTTACATTTCTCTGAATACTTCATATTCATTTTACATGGTGCCATAGTATTCTATTACATTTAGCTACAACAAATTGTTTAACTATTTTGATGGAAATCTATTTTATTTTCAGTTCTTTGCTATCACACACACATTAAAAACATGCTATGACCATTTTAGCACCTTTCTTTCTGGCCTTGAGGGTCCTGGTATTTAACCCCCTCTTCTTTTTAAGATAATTATAAATTATATTATAAATTGCTTTATAGAGTACCTGGGCCAATTAGCAGTTCTACCAATAGTAAATAGTGGGTTTGTCTTTCTGAAGTCTCTCCTTCAGCAAAAAACTGTTGCTACCTGTTGTCATCTTTGCCAATTTGTTGTGTTTAAGATGATAGCAGACATGATTTAATTTAATTTCTTCTTATTAATACAGTGGTGACCAAATTATATTTCAAAATAATACAACTAGAAGATGGAAACAGGGGTAGGGTAATGAAGGTTCAACTAGAAGAAAAGAATAATCATCTAAGAGAGAACAAGGAATTCTAGAGCTCTGAATGAATTGAGGTCAATGGTAAATGTTAGGAACAGTGACAATCTTTTAAAGCATAATGGGGGCAAGCTGAAGATCAAAGTAAGGAATAATTAGTTAATGATAACAAATGTTAAAGGGAAGGAGGAACTACTCAATTCTTACTATGTATATGTTTTCCTTGCCCAGGAAAAGTAAATACAGAACAAAATGATTAATAAAGAATAAAAATTTAACTTAAACGGCTAGATGGTAAGAGACAACATAGATTATCTCAATGAATTCTGGGTTGCTGTCAGCAACCTTTGAAAAAGCATCAAGAAGTGAAGAGCTTCCATAGGATTGGGGAGAAGTAAGTGTAATCTAAAGAGCTTCCACAGAGTCCACTTCTCTCTTAGGTGACAGAAAGAAGTTGGGGAAAAGGAAAAGCCATTATCCTTTCACTTATTTCCCCACCTTTTCTATTCAATTCTTCACTAATTATCTTCCTAAATTCAAAGCTGTATTTCCTCCCTGCCCCTATCTCCATCACATCATGGATCATCAGCCTCAAAATAGACCCTGGTCCCTGATAGTTCTTCTATCTCACCTGAGGGCAAGAATACTTTTTCTATTACTGTCTGGAAAAGCTTCCTGATCATTATGTCTATTCTTTCTTGAAATAGTCTTTCCCCATCCTATCCATACTCCCTTTCTTCCTGACCCTCCTTCCTTTCTGGGGTCTTCAGGAACCTTCCAAGCTAAAATATGTCATTGCCAATGTAGTCTTATCATAATCATAATACCAATCAGATGTGCCTAAGCAAGAGCTTTTCCTTTACACAAAATAATTGGTCTTCCTTAGCATTTCTAAGTTACTTTGAACTACATAGTAATTGATGATGGGAGTGGTGAGAACTGAATGTGTCAAGTCCTAGAGGCAGCCCCATCACACACACTCTACTTGAGCATAAAGACCAATATGCCCAAGGCCTCCTGGTGGTATTTCTGCTTGCCTTGCTCTTTCTAGGTGTGGATACCCCTGTTTGATAAGAAGGTGCTGCCCTGCTCTAGTATTAGAAGTATCAGCTTCTAATTGGTGGGAGAGATGCTGTTCTGTTCCCTTTTGCTTTTAGCCCCTTGATTATGTTCAGTTTATCTACATAGCTTTCCCTTAAATGGATAAAGTCAAAGGTCCCATTCCCTTCAGCAGAGTTATAAGATAGACTCAAAATATTTCCACAGAGAAACTTGAAGTTCTACAAAAGTCTATAATTTAGACTTCTAAAAAAGCAATTGGATCTTAGACTTCATTGAAAAGAAAAAAATCAGGAAAAAATGAGGTGACAACTGCATATTGTGTTGAATTCTAGGTGCTATGTTTAAAGAAGAGCCCTGGTAAAACTGGAAAAGGTATCTAGGAAAGGGAGAAATATGATGAGGAGATAAGGATCTCACAAGTTGATTAATCAAAGACACTAGGGACATTTATTCTAGGAAAGGAAAGACTAAAAGTAGATCATGGTAACTTTTTTCAATATTTAAAGTACTGTCATATGTAAGAGGGAGTGGATTTGCTTGACTTGGTCCCAGAAAGTGGCACTAGTAGTGATGTGTAAGTTATAAGAAAATCATATTTGTGTTGAGATAAGAAAAAAATAACTTCCTAATAATTTGAACTAAGTGAAATAGATTCCTTAGAACCTCAAAGAAGAGTTAGATAGTTATTGATAGGAGATGTCTTCGAGAGAATGAGCAACATATTAAATAACATGAATATGCCTTCCAATTTATCATGAATAGATCAAGTCTTGGTTCAGTGAAAAGAATAGTAGTTCTTAAGTCAGATGATCTGAGTTCAAATCCTGACTATGTAACCTTAACTTGTCTAGAGTTCTGCCATATCAAAAAAAATGGTAAAATGAAATAAAACAAGAAAGTTATAAAATTAAAATTTTAGAACAGACAGCCTATGATATCCCTTCCAGTTCTAGTACTATGCTTTTATGAAGGAAAGAAATAAGTCTTAAGAGAAAAAGAAAAATTCTATATAAATTCATGGCTCTAGATGACCATTATTCTTACTATTTTTGCATCCTTGGTGAGTTCACCAGCTGGTTGCTTGTTGGCAATAGCAGAGACTAAACAAATAGTAGGTTTCTCACATTAGTATGGTGACAGCTAAAGCTTCTTATCACAGTACCACTTTACAGCAAAAATATTTCACAAAATCTACTATTCCCTTGACTAGAGCTAGATAAGACAGGGTATAAAAAATAAAATAAAATAAAATAAAATAAAAACATTCTCTCTACCTTTGATCCCATTTCTAAATCTCTTTTTTTTTTTAATCACAGAACCTCAAAGAACTTCATAGGGTAACAAGGTTCCTTTTCTTTCTTCATGCAGTTAAGACAGCACCTATAACTCCTTGGGTGACATAGGAGAAGACTAGCCTATTATGAATAAATAATCCACATTTCAAGCAGGATTATGGAGATAAATGAAAGACGAAAGCACTTCAGGGTACCAATTCTCCACACATCTTCACACAAAAGTGCAGTTTGTTTTCTCTCCCATACCCACCCTTCTTCCTTCACTTTGTGGGGGACCAGAGATGAAAATAAAACCATGAAAGAAAGACAAATCTAGAGACAGACAAGCAAAGAGATGGTCAGACTATTTGTATTCATCCTGAAGAAGAGCCTTCTTTCCCGTCAGCAAAACCTGAATTCCCGCCTGAACTTGGAGGTATCAGATGATCACAGTAATGAGATTGGCTGCCACTTGGCACTTGGTGGAGCCACCCCGAGTCATGATGTAGCCATGCTGAAATGTTCCCCTGTCAAATGTTTGCCCGTTATCTACCACTTGTCTTGATAGTTAATACAGTTCCTCCAGCTGCTATATCATATTAGGTCAGAGTAATGAAAACGAATGCCATTTTCTTGATGGGTTATGCAGAATTGTTGTAATTTGAATCAAGGCTGCCAAGTTTTTCTTCTATTACTCTCTCTTTTTCCCTCCTCTTCTCCCCCCACCCCCTCATCTCAACAATACCATCCTTGTCCCCTAGCAACTTCCCACCTTTTCCTGACCATCACCCCTCCCCTTCTGTCTCTGTCTGTCTTTCTTCTCCCTTTTCATACTGAATATATTGGGGCACTGGCGGGCTGCCACTCTAACAGCACATTAGAAATGGTAGAGTTTTCCTCTATCTGATTCTATAAAATGAGTTCACCAGAAGGTGCAGACCCAGCACATTTGTGGTTTTTCCTATAAATTACTTTAACACTGTGTCCAATCATATATATAATTTCAGATTTTCAATTTCAACTCACTGCTGTGTCAGCACAGACTCCACTGATATGTCTAACGTATTTAGCTTAAAATGAAACGGATGGCATTTCATTACCAGGAAGATAATATTTTTGAATATGTTTGCTGCTTGGCAGAATCCATCATTATTCTGCCATTTTATGTTCAGAGTGTGTAATAGCTTTTTAATGCCTTGATGTATTTTATTTATATATGTAATATTTTTCTAATACTATAGGATGGTTTAACTCATTGGACACATTATAAAATCTTAATTGAAAGCTTTTAAATATTAGCAATGGGAAAAGGCTGAACAAATTGCCAATATTTCATTTGAAATTTAATAAAGAGTAACCAAAAAAATGGAAAAGTCAGATAATCATTACTCTTCTCCTTGATCCATTCTCTTCAACCTTTCCCCAATCGCCCCCTCCTTCTAGTCTCACTCCTTCCCCTCTAAAAAAAACCATACACACACACACACACACACACACACACACACACACACACACACACACACACACACTTTGGGGAGAAAGGAAAGGTAAAGAAAACCCCTTGGTCCCCTGAGATTTAGAAGCTGTCAAAGTGAAAGCCAAACAACATAGGAAATATTGAACATACCCCATTGTGAATGACAGGAGACCTCTTATTGGCTGAAGCTTCTGACAGGGTTGAGATCTTTAATGCCTCATTCCTAGCTCTTTGACCAAAGTCATAGAATGTTTAAAAGACGGCTGCCCTCAAAAGCTGTCTTGGTAAAGGAAATGATTCTTCTTAAAGTCTGCAGCTGGCTGCCATTGCTAAAGGTGGTCCAGATTAACAGGTAAGTGCCAAAAGAGTGTTTCTCTTTCCCTGCCCTACTATTTTTTTCAATCTGAGTCTTATTTCCTATAGGTATCTGAAAAGATTTTGAAAATAACAGTAAGTCAAGGCAATTGTGTTTGTTTTCCACCTTTAAAACAAAGGGATAGTCATAACAATCTGCCCGAACTATATCTAAATTCATTTCCTTGTTTTGAAACACTGCCAAGCAACAGAGTTTAAAATTCTCTTGCTAACATAACCTAAGACATTTCTGGATTTTAACAACAGGGCACTTTTCTTCAAGAGTTAAGTACAGTATTCAAAGGGAGCAAATGTCATTTCTACTGATAAGTGGTCAGTTTATTTCTCCTCCCTCTGCTCCAAATTCCCCATCTAAAATCTTCAGAAGCCAATTTGCATGCTGATAAAATGTTCTCCATGCTTTGAATAAAATGTGTCATAATTATTGTTTTTTATTTACTCATGAATAGCTCCTATTGGTATGAAACTCTAAGTGTAGCCTGAGTATAATTTTTGATTTGTGGGAATTCAGAGAAAGCAAGCAGCCTGCTAATGGCAGAAAATTAAAGTGCAAACCTATTCTATCAAGTCATTGGTAATGAAGTTATTCCCTTGAATCAAATTAAAGCACTTGAGAGAGTCCTGGGAACTTTTTCAGGTCATCAAAGGAGTTACAAAATCACTTCTCTAGGACATTAAAAGATGTCTCAGTACCTAAACTCTTTAAACATTTCTAGGGAATATGGTCAATAACCCACATTTGAATGATTTGGACAGGAATAGTAAAACATGAAAAATATAAAACTAAGGAAAGGAAAGGAAGCACATGTAGATGGGAACCTGTCTGTGAGAGGGAGTTAGAAAGATTCAATGTAACATTTGATTCTATTACACTTAATTAAATTGTTGAAATGAGAATCAACCTTTTTGTGGATTTTAAGGATGAATTATTTCATTTTTTTCCCACCCATTACATTCATTACACTAAAGATAATGAGCTATGATCTAAACATAATACTGGTGAAAGGGGGATATTCCCTTACACAAGTAAGCACTAGATATTAGTTGAATTAAATTGGCAAATGATGACATAAATGATACATTTTTTTTAGATTAAAGGTCAAGACAGAGGTTTTGATTTTAATGATGTAATTTGTGCTAAGCATTAGAAAACTGTTTGCAACACTTTATTTCCTGACATAACATTTATGTTCTCTTTTGTACACCCAGTCTTAAAGTCACAGTAAGTCTATTGCCAAATTGCAATCAGACCTCAACCCCCCAAGTTTATGGCCAACTGGCCCTAAATTATTTCTTTGTAATTCTATGTAGAATAACTCTATAAAATATCTAAATAATTCTCATTATTCTAATATTTTGATTCTGTACTGTCAGATGAGATGCCAATGTGCCCAGGAATATGCCAATGAGCACTTTCTCATTTGGAAATTAGTTTTAATGATCATTTAGAAAACAAAATAGAAGGTACTTAAGAATGCTCTTCTTCATCCCTTATATAACACCTTTCATCTAGGAATATCAGAACACTCCATAGCAATTAAATAATTAAGCTTTATGACAGCACCATCCAGAAAGTAGCTGCTTTATTATCAATAAGAACACTTGGCATTTACATTGGCTGCTTGAGATGTTGTTCAATCATTGGTAATTAGTTAATGCATGTGATATCTTCATGATGCAGGACCAGCATTTGGGTCCCCATTGTACAAGTGAAGAAACTAAGCACCCTAAAGGGCAAAGGGACCCCCTCAAAGGCACACCGGAGATGAATGTGGAATATGCAATTCCCTAGAGGCCTAATCTTTTTTTTTACAGTACTGCCTACATTAACTACCTAAGTACTCACAAATGCATGGAATATGAATCAATAATCAAATGAAAACTTCTTAGCTAGTTTGCCAGTTCTTATAGCAAAAAAATAGTTTGATAGCATCATTTTGTGTCCTCTATAGTAGTTATACAATGGTAGTACATGGCTAAGTTCCCTCACAGTATTAAATACCCATTATTGAACACAAAAGAATATTGCAAATTGAGGCATATGCCTCATATAAATTGCACACTTTCAAAATAAAATAAAAGGTTTTATGATTTTTTTAATTCAAGGACTGATGATAAGGGAGTATCATATAATAATAGAGTACCAGACCAAGTTCTGACTTTTACACATATTATTTGTATGAGCTTGAATTTCTCCTGACTACTCATGTCCCAGACAACTCTCTAAGACTATAATATATAGAGAAGTTATAGATGAACACTTGACAAAAGTGTTTTTCCATACCAGATTTTCCATACCAGAAGTTCCCTACACTAATGGGATTAAAAATACAATTCATGAGAAGAAGGAATTGATAAAATCAAGACAATCCACACTGGTAATTGTTAATTATCATAAATTAAATTCAACAGAACTTAATTCAGCAACTATTGTGAGCCCAGTTAGACTGAACCCAAAGATATGCAATTTGAAACCTTTAATGGGAATCATGGTTTATAAGGTGGAGATGGCAATCAGATGACCTAATGATGCCTAGATAAAGAGAGTTATGAGAAGCCAAGGGAGACTATGAAGAAAAAGGGAGATAACAATAGACAGAAGCCCAGATAAACTGATTTCCAATGAAAGAGCCAGGAGGAGGGGGAAAAATCTTTTGAAAAGAATTTGTGACAGAGACTGGACAGAAAAAAACAAAGATGATAAAAACAAAAAGATGAGATGAAACAGAGAAGTTCCATCTGGAACAGCTTCCAAGAAGAGCCCAAGGGCAAGGTTTGGAAAAGAAAAAAGGCAACTTAGAACCAAATCTCTGGTTTGAGGTAAGACAATCTGTTAGGCAAAGTTGACTGAAGTCCCAAAAAGATTTTGTTCTAAATTCAAAAGCTCATTAAGACTTAGATAGAAGCATTGAAATAAAGGGGACCCACAATATCCACAATCTCAAAAGTCAGACCAATTATATGTAAGTCTGTAGACCAATTATATGTGTGTGGCAAACTGCAGTGGTCAGGTCAAGAAGAGAATTACTGAATGGGACCCTGGAGGTCATTTCACCCAAACCCATCATTTTAAAAATGAGGAAACCAAGACACAAAGAGCTTCATAAGATTTGTCCAAGGTCATGAAGTTAATGAGCTACAGATTCAGAAACTGAGCTCAGGTCTTTTAACCCTCAAAGTCACAAACTTCAGGAGATGAATGGAAATGGTAATGATCTGAGCCAAATAGAATAAGCCTACCCACTTACCCATCCTTTTGTTCTTCAGAGTTGTGGGAAAAGTTATCAAGAAGGACCCCAATAAGATGCTGAAGGATGCTTAGAAAAACTCTGATTGCTAAAAGATCAATACCTAACAATTCAGATTTTAAAATACCAGAGTGACTAAGGTGTCCTATGGAGAAACTTGGTAAATTATTTCTCCTTTTGATGTTTCCAGAACAAGATGTAAAATGTTCAAGGAAGATGAACTCCATTCCACTAGCCTCCTCTCTTGTCTCTGCCTCAGTCCTCTCCCTTCTCTGTTCTATCCTACCAAAAAAAATGGTCCTCTGATTTTCCATAAAATCCAATATAAAATCCACTTTGTTATTTAAAGGACTTTTCCAGCAAGGTCTTATGTATTTTAATTTATATGTTTAAAATTATTTTACTGAAGAGTTCATAGTTTTCACCAGACTGCCAAAGGGGTCCATGACATTCATTTAAATAAGAGGAGAAATCCCTCTTTGAAGCTAGTTTTCCCCAATGCCAGTGTCTATCCCATTGTCTTGTGTCTCGTTTGTAGTCTGCTTTGCCTATACTTATAATTTATCCATGCTATTTCCCATTGCTAGACTATAAGCACAACTAGGACAAGGCTGGTTTCATTTTTCTCTAACTCCATTGTCTATCACCAAGTTCAGCACATAGTAGACATTAATCCATAATATCTTTTGGTTGTTTAATGAGTTGATTCTCTGATCCCAGTCCTTGTCATTCTGCTGATATAACTTTTGTTCTGGAATTCACTGAAGTCCATAGCCACACAATTGCAGGCGACTGAAGTCATAAGTCTTTGATGGTGAATTCTACATGTGTCAGCCGGCTCTTGAAGATAGCCTTTGAAAGGAGAAAGAAAGAGAGCACTTGTCAGACAAAGACACAGAAATAAAGAAAGAATGAGAAAGTCAAAGGTTGTTCACTAATCCCTGGCATCATATACTCTCTCATTTCTCTTGTCAGGCTTCATTTTTACATCTTGCAACCCAAGTGGATATATGTTCTGGACCTTTTCCATATATAAATGTGTAAATTCTCTCTGTGCCCTCTACTTCAGGGCAACCTCTCTGGAGTTTGTTTCAGAACTTCTCTCTGTGTCTGCTGGGCACCACTTCCTTTATTATGTATATGGATCTATGAGCTACATGGAAACACAGACTCTCTCTCTCTAGTCTTTCAGTCTGTCTCTGTTTCTGCCTCTGTCTCTTTCTGTTTCTCCTTATCTTTGTCTCTCTGTCTCTGTGTCTCTGTCTGTCTCTGCCTTTATCTTTTTCTCTATTTCTGTCTCTCTCTCTCTCTCTCTCTTTCTCCCCCTTCTTCTCTGACTTTGGGATGTCACGATATGTTCATAAGATCATAGAGTCAAAGTTAAAAAAGAATCATAGAGGTCATGTGGTGAGAAACAAGAATTAGGGACAACTCATTCTGTTTCTGGTTGGCTATAACCAAAAGGAAGTTCTTCCTTACATTCAGCCCATTTTAATTCCAAGAGGTCTCCCTGTGGCCTGCTTAGTATTATGAAGCATGATACTGGGGCTACTCCACAAAACCACCAGATGTAGAGTTTTTATGTGGTTTTGTGAGTCACTGTCATTAATTCTAATTCTAGGGCCAATACCTTCAAGCTAGCCTTAAATAATGTTTGAAGAAAGTTTTCACACCCCTTTCTTCAGGCTAAGGAAAAGTCAACTGTTCTTGGAAGTCTAAGTTATTGGATGATCAAAATATTTTATCTTTCCATGATCTATAAGAACATTTTGTTAGCAATTGGTATGTGACTGAATCTGAGAGACATATCAAAAGATCACAGATTTAGAGATGGAAAGGATCTTCCAAGAAGTCATTTTCTTCAAACATTCCAAAACACCCTGCATTTTTTGCAGAGTAAGAATTGGGTCTTGGAGAGGTTGAATAATTTGGTCAAGGTCACACAAGAAGAAAGTGACAGAGCTAGAAATGAAGCTTAAGTGCCCTGATCTCAAAACCAATACTCTTCTTTATTGCCTCCTAGCATACTTTTGAAAAGCAAAAGTTAGAAGTGCTTCCTCAGATCTTGGAGAAAGATTTTGCCATCATATCTAAGCAGAGAATCTTCTATCTAGGTCATAGAGTCAATCAACTTTGAATTACTAGAGCTACTTTGAGCAGACTCTCAAAAATTTCTCCTACTTCCCTAACATCTCCACTCAGATCAAGGTATAGTTCATTTCTCCTGATCCCAGAAGCATTTGACATCTATTGAGACAGGATAGTTGAGCAGAAGGGCAAGAGTAGATGATCTGCACTGTCCTGGAAAAAAAAAATGTCCTGTGGTTTTTGCAGGGTGAGGGGACAGAGAGAAAGAGAGAGAGAGAAAGAGAGAGAGAGAGAGAGAGAGAGAGAGAGAGAGAGAGAGAGAGAGAGAGAGAGAATCTAGCCTTCTATGTTAGTTAGCCAGAATCATTTGCTGCTCATAGTGAGGAAACTGCATTACAGCTGCCTATAATAGTTAAATAGTAATGTTTTCTTTGGCTCATTGCTCTGTGGTAAGATTTCCCCCTGCAGTAACTGATGCCATCACAGTCACCTTAAATAGCACAAATTCTCTTCCTTTTCTCTGTTGGTGCATTCATAGGCTATTGGGGGAAAGGCTCTTGCATTGGAGGCTTTCAGGAAGTAACATCTTGTCATTTGCTTTTAATTTTGTGTGCACCCTAACAAAAGTAGACTATTGTCAGAATTTTTTTCCAAATTAAGAAGTTTTATTTCCCTTTTTTTTGGAATTGAGAATCATCTTCCCCTAAAATCTTCTTGTATCACCAGCAGTTCTTTAATACATTTTTAATTTAATTTAATTTTTTTAATATTTTAAGTTCCAAAGTGTTTCCCTTCCTCCCCACTCCACACTCGAGAAGGCCATCATTTGACAGAGATTATAGATATGTATGTATATATTTAAAAATTATACATACTACAATTTATCATTTCTTTCTCGGGAGGTAGATAGCATCTTCCTTCATAGGTACTTTGCAGTCATCAGCAACTCTTAAAGCAATAAATACCCTATTTATGTGTGCCTATGACAGTGACTCACAAAACCACAGCAGTGATGATTCTGTCATCCGGCGGTTTTGTGGAGTAGCCCCACTATCATGCTTCATTTTTATGCCTCATAATACTAAACAGGCCACAGGGAGACCTCTTGGAATCAAAATGAATCCTTCATAATGTTTCTGAAAAGGTAGAGAAACAGGATTTGAGTAGGGGACCTTTGCATAATTGCTGTTTACTTCTATGGCAAGGGACTAGATAGGAAAAGATATATTTGAAGGACATTTAAGGCTTGGCATTTGAAGCTTTACTTCAGTCCTTGGAACTGCCATTTGTGCTGTGACATTTGAAACTTGACCATCCCAGCCAACCCTGTTGCCAGACACCAGACACTTTGGCAGGAGCTAGCTCCATAGAAGAGAGAAGATGATCTCTAAAGGGAATGAATAAATGTCTGTTTAGACCACTTTATCATCCCAAACAAGCAGCTGCTTTCAAATGGTTTTTCCCCATCTTGCAGAATCAGAAAAGGTAAGCTATTCTAGGCAAAAACCATGAAAGAATATTATAGAACAGTTGGAGATTTTTTTAAAGGGAAACAATAAAATAATTGTTCAAATTGTACTATAGATACCCTACACAAAAGTGTTCCCTTTTCAGTAAATCTGTGCATTAGAGTCCCAAATGTATAACAATTCCCAAACTTATTTTTTTGGTTTGGTGTATTCAAATCCTTCACATGCAAGTCAAAGCCCATTTATCCTTTTCTGGTAAGTCATATATTCCATTTTGTTTGGTTGTAGTCAGGGCTTGAAGTGAGGAAATAAGGCATTGAACTGGTTCTTTTCCATCTTGCTTTTTATCCAATGCTTCCCTCCCCGACTACCTGTCTCCACATCTTGACACTACAAGAAAGTGAAAAGTAGATAAGGAGAAGGAAAGAGAAAGGAGAGAAAGGTGAGAGGCAAAGAGAAGAGGTTAGAGAAAGAAGTATGGAGGGGAATAGCTGAATAAATTACTGTATATAAATATAATTCATGACATAAGTCTAGATAAATATCAGGAATTTAGAGAGGCAGTGAAAGAATTATAGAAATGGATTCAGAGGGAAATAAATAGAACCCAAATATCTATATCTATCTATATCTATCCATATATGTATATATATATATACATATATATGTATATATATATATATATGTATATATATATATATATATATACAATGATTGCTTACAAAATGAAATTAAAAGGAGAAAGGCTAAAAGAGTAACAGAAAGAAAACAGAACTCAGAGTTACTGAAAAAACAATAATGGTTCCAGAAAAAAAAATAAACAATATGAATAAGTGAAAAAAGCATTTATAAAGAGTTTTCTATGTACAAAGCATTGCACTAAGCACTAGGGATTCAAACAGAAAAATCAAGACTGTCAGTTCTCAAGGAATTCACATGCTAATGACAGTGCAAAAATGTAGAAGAAGTTTCAGGTGCAACTCAGATGGTTTCTGGGGGTATATGGAACAAAATGAATGTGAAAGCATCTTCTGTACTATTATTTCCACAAGAAAACTGAATCCATTACTAATGACGAGTCCTCTTTTCACTTCTGATACTTACTGTGGGGTTTGCTTTTGTAAAGTAATTTAGTTTTCCTGGACCTCAGTTTTCTCAATTGTAAAATAAACACATTGGACAGGATGGCTTCTGAGACCCTTTTTTTCCAGAAAAGTGACTGTTAAATTTTCAGTCTGAGCGTTTGTACCTTAGAAATGTACAAATCAAGGCTTTATTTTCTTTGGTTTTGGTTATTAAACATTTACCAGCATATGTTACTGTTTCCAGTTACCACTAAACCTATGACCTGCACTCAGTTGAGTAAAGGGGGTCTACTGGGGCAAAATCAGAGATTCACTCATCAGACCTAGTCCTGTATCTACTGCTTTTTTCTTAGCTGACTTTAATTGTTATATTAGAGGGTTAGTTTTCAAAGGAGTAGGGAAAGATAAACATAGAATTTTTCCAGAAATGAAATATAAACAATGTAAAAAGAAAAGTTATCAATACTTTTTGAAAAGCCATGACAAACTGCAGGGTGGTTTTTCAAAATACTTAGAAGTAGAATGAAATTAGACAAAAAGATCAATTTCCAATTGCCTTGTGAACTTGTATTGAAGGGTCATTTTATTCCATGTGATTTCTTTCTAATTTTCACCAAATCATTTGCCGTCACTCTACTGGAATTATGGTTGTATTAAATACCACAAAGGTCTGGACCTAAAATTATACCAATAAGATGGAGAATTATGAAAACTATAAATAGGGAATATTATATCCAGTAAAAGCTGCACCTTATAATCATTAAATTCTTCTAGGACTCAGTCCTTATACTAGTTGATTGATATATATTTCTGTGTTTTCATTCATTTCCTGAATTCTGTTCTTGAATGAAATCATCTGTTGTCCAAATTCTTTGACCATACATTTCCTAACTTGCATAGGGCTCCCATTAGACACCACAGAAAGGAGCCAGATTCATATAAGCATTAATGCTTCATTATTTATAAAAGTATATAGTGATCTCTAGAAGAAAAGACCATTAAACTTGAGAGTAACCATTATGTTTGCCTTTAAGAGAAAGCTTGTTCCTGAAGAACTCTTGAGAAAAGTTGTGGTTTCTGTTGAGGTACTTAGGTACAAAAATTTCTTTGAAGAACCAGAAGGGATCAGGGACTAAGACAGAGGGAAAGAATTAAAGAGACCTGGAATCTAGTCCTAACTTTTTGACTAAGCAGATAAATGTGACTTCTGGGGAAGGCACATACCTTCACTAGTACTCATGTCCCTCATTTACAAGATGAATTAGAATCAGAGGCACCAAACCCATCACAACAAAATTTCCATCAGTTTCCTGAAACAGTAATGTAATCCGAGAATGTTTAACAAAATACATAAAAATGCAATATCACTTAAATAGTAATTTGTTTTTTCAAAGTCACTATGTGTCCCACAGGAACCTATTTCTATTTGAGTTTAACACTACTGAAGGTCCCTCATAATACTAAAATACTATGATTCTATGAATGATGGGTAATAATAGCACCCTGAAGTAAGCCTCTGAGGTCCTTGTTTTTTTTAAGTTTTATTAATGTCTTTTCAAAACTTTCACAGTCACTTCTAAATATATTCTTACACACACACATACAAATACATTAAATTGCCCTGTATAAGAAAGAAAAATTGTGAAGCAAAGTTAGCTGCCAAAAACTGGCAGCATAAATGACATTCTCAACCCAGATTCCCCCCACTCTCTGCTGAGAAGCAGGAAAGTTTCAGAATATATGCTATTTTTGAGTAGGGAGTTTCATTTCATGTTGTTGTATAGCAAGTGCTTGTTGATTGAATGGTCATCTTCTAAAACTTTTTCTATGTGATTTTTAAAAAATTTTATTTAAGGCAGTGGGTTTAAATGACTTGCCAGAATTGAAGTAAGGTCCTCCTGACTCCAGGGCCAGTGCTATCCACTGTGCCATGTAATTTTTATTGTTGATTTTCTTCAAAAATTTTGTTGCATTTTTAATGGTAACTCTCCTTAACATCTCCTCTAAATATATCCCTAATCCTCCTTTATACCAATAACCACTTATTATAACAAAGAATCTAAAAAGAAAGATCATCAAAACCAATACATCAACTGAGTCTGAGGGTATAAATGATATTCCATACTTATCACCACCATTGCCAAGAAGGGAAGCTGAGTGAAATATGAAGAAGGTGAAGACCATAATCCTATCTTTTATTTTACTATAAGAAAAAAAAGGTTTGGATACCATGCTTTAGATTAAGTTATTGTATACTAAATGTGTCTTTTAAAGAATTAAATCTCTGTTTGTGTGAGCTTGCCAAGTTCATCAATGTAATGTTTCATGAAAATAAAGAAAATGACTGAATTGGTTCACAAGTTCAGTTTGTGTTGTCTGGCTGAACTCCACTAATTTGAACAACTTGGGGACAGATTTGATGTAAAGTGGTGATTTATCTAGATTAGCCATCACACATTGATAGCCACAATCCTTTTTGCAAAAATGCACAGCACAATCTGATCCTAGGAAGCCTCAATATTATGAATTCCTTTCACTTGGTTGAGTGTTTCATTTGCCTGCTGATATAAAATTCATTGAGGCAGCAGGCAGCAATCGGAGTTTTAAGGAGTCTTAGTTCAGCACACCACAAGGCCAGAACAGACCAGTTAATGGCAAGGAGGGCACCAAAAATAACGCACTTACCTGTTTGGCAGAACAGTGGATTTTTTGCATATGCAAAGAACAGGTTTTTGAATTTGCAATGAATTGGGCCAAATTTGCAGTTCTAGCCACCAGAGTCTGGGTCTACTCCCATTGTGGTTCTATAACTACTTAGCAAAAATGCTTCAGAGTGCTCAGCGGGGAAAAGGAAATGTGATAATTGTAGGGAGATTGGACATTATGCTAGAGTGTGCTCTCTGGCACAAAAGAATAATATCTGTGAAATGCTAGTTCCAAGTCTTATAATACTGAATTTCTTTCACACCGCTGCATCTACAAAACGTGAAATGAGGTAGCATCAGCCATTAACACTTTAAGTCAGGCTACCAACTGGGCATGACCCATATAGAACATGGGTTCCATAGAGACAGGGGGTAAGTTTGGGAAGGGAGAAAAGTTAATGGTCAAGAAAAATCTTGGAACAGGTGTTTCCTCTCTGTTGGTTGGCAGTTCTGGACCCCATTCTCTTCCAGCTAAAACTAGAAACACACTGTGCCCAATTACCCTTCAAGATTTCCTGCCCCCCCCAGCATGCAAAACTGACTTTTCCACCCCTTTGATTATATCAACATTTCATCCAAAATAGAATCATTTTCTCTTAAAACTTGAAAGTACTTTAGGTACCATTTAGCCAAATCCTTGAATTCTTCAATTTTATGATAGGAAACTGATTCCTAGACAACCACTTAATTACCCAAGATCACAAAAGCTAAATACCCAAAAAGTCAGAATTCACCCCATGACTAGTGTATTTTTATTATTTCATGCTGCTCTTTGGTCTCAGTTGCCCAGGAAGAGAGAATCCAATTCATTTCATACCTGTTATTTTCTGATTTCCGTTGACCAAAGAGTTCAGCTCCACCTACCATGTATTCTTCAAGGCAGAATCTAGTAAACAGCTAGAATTCAGGATCTGTGAACTGAATAAGAAAAATGTGTATCCTTCTTTGCATCAATCTTTAACTTAAATTGAGTATTTAATAATAGAATATCATCATCAACAAAACTAGTATTTATATTGTGCTTCAAGGCTTTCAAACCCCTTTGCAAATACCAACTTATTTAATTCTCATAGCACCCCTGGAAGTTACTTAACTTCAGAGGCAAGTAGAGATTAAGAGACGAGCAGGGTCACAGAGCTAGCATGACAATAGGAAACAAATGTTATTCTGAGAAAGGTTGCATATGCTTCACCAGACTTCCCAAGTGATATACAAAAAAAAGATTAGGAATTTCTCCTTTAGACCCTAATTTTTATGAAATTCATCAATATTTTCATAAAAATTATTATTGGAACTTCCCAAACGTCCAAGGACAAAACTGCTTTAGAATTTTTCAGCTATCTTCTAGTGTTCCCCTCTAAAATCACCATGAATTTACTTTTTTACATACTTGCACTGAATGTGTATATTTTGTCTATCTGATAGAATGCAAACTCCTTAAGGATAAGGAGTGTGAAATGTTTGTTTTCTTAGAGCTTAGAACAATAAATTACCAAAAGGCCCTTTTGAAATGCTTGTTTGATTCCTCAGGGGAGGGGGAATAGTTTTTTTTAAGATTTTATTTATTTTGAGTTTTACAATTTTCCCCCTAATTTACTTCCCTCCCCCCACCCTCCACACCCAACAGAAGGCAATTTGCCAGTCTTTACCTTGTTTCCATGGTATACATTGATCCAAATTGAGTGTGATGAGAGAGAAATCATATCCTTAAGAAAGAAACATAAAGTATAAGAGATAGCAAGATCAGACAATAAGATATCAGTTTTTTTCTCTAAATTAAAAGTAATAGTCCTTGGTCTTTGTGCAAACTCCACAGTACTTTCTCTGGATACAGATGGTATTCTCCATCTCAGACAGTCCCAAATTGTCTCTGATTGTTGCACTGATGGAATGAGCAAGTCCATCAAGGTTGATCATCACCCCCATGTTGCTGTTAGTGTGTACAATGTTTTTCTGGTTCTGCTTATGTCACTCAGCATCAGTTCATGCAAATCCCTCCAGGCTTCCCTGAGTTCCCATTCCTCTTGGTTTCTAATAGAACAATAGTGTTCCATGGCATACATATACCACAGTTTTCTAAGCCATTCAAGGGGGGAACAGTTTTAAGGAAACTTGATGAAAATTAATTTTTGAGAGATGAGAATATGTACCTCCCTTCCTTTATTAGAAATCTAGGGGTACTATCAGTGTGGAACCAATACATAGCTATAGATATAGAAAAACACACATTATACTCTCTGACTTATTTGATATATTTGTTGTTTTATTTTTTCAGAATTATTTCTGTTTTGTCTTCTCTTTGCTATTGTTTGTTAAAGGCACGATTTACTGTGTAGGGCAGGGGCAAGGAACATCCAGTCCATGGGCCTATACAGACTCATTTGAACTGGTGTGGCCATGGCAACTGCAGGTAGGACTCAAAATTCAATGAATCTAAGAAATTTTTAGAGTTGAATTAATTGAATTTTTGACCAAATATAGCAGGCTAATTTTTAGGTTGTTAATTTTGTATGACCAAAGAATAATGATTAAAATATTCAAATGGCTTTTGGCAGAAAAAAGGCACCCTCATCTCTGGTTAGGGGAAGAGGGAATTAATTCAGAAATGATAGTAATATCAAAACAAAAGATAGAAATAAAATTTATTTTTTTCTAGAGAAGTAAGAAAGAAATTAAGAAGTAAGAAATCCAACAAAATCAAGTCATCCTGAGACCATATGAGAAAGAAACTGAAGAGAAGAAAACAAATCGATGGAAGATGGATAGAAAAAGAGTTAAAAAACACAAAGTCTTTCTACTTTCAAAGATGATATGGCCGCTTACAGTTGGACTCTAGAGGAAGGGTGCAAATGGCAATGAAAAGAAACAAAGATGAGAAAAGCAGGTGAACAAAGCCAAGAACCAGAGTGTGGCAAAATCTGAGAACATTAAAAAAATTTTAAGCAAGTTATGTGAAGATGAGGAGGATGCCAAAAACTTGAATGGAAATTCAAACCTTATGTTTGTCAAAAAAAATGTTGGGAAGGGGAAAGCAGGGGGGAAAATATCAATGACTACCTTATTACCATCAGCATGAGCACCATCATCATCATCATCATCATCATCATCATCATCATCATCATCATCACCATCATTATTTATATGGTGCTTTAAGGGTTCCAAAGTGTTTTATAAATATATAGACATAATTGCAAGTAACTAAAAGCTTGGGGAAAATAACAGCTTTTATGATTATCACAGCATCAATAACTACTTTCTTACTGAATTAATAATACTACTACTACTAATAATAACTATCATCTTGCAGTGCTTTAAGATTTATAAAATGCTGTACAAATATTAATTCATTTGATCTTAACTACTGATGAGGAAAGTGAGATTTAGAGACCTTAAATGACTTGCCTAGGATCATTCAGATAGTAAATATTTAAAGCTAGATTTGCACTTAGGTCTCCCTAACTCCAAGTCCAACAGAATAATAATCTATACATACATAGAAGACTTTTGGTGTTTTGTAAGCAAGTTTCCACAACAAAGCACATTTTGATCATCCAACAACCAAATGAAAAATGAAGCAAATAAAAGACTTTGTTATACTTTATTTTTCAACCACAAAAAAATTTAGAATTGAAAATGGAAGTATAAATTAAGAATTGGAAGAAGTAATGAAAAAAAATTCTGATACTTTTAAAATTCAAATCAATTCCTTTTTGGTCCAAATCTGTGATAACATCAGTATAGGAGATTTCCCAGTGTAGAAGTTTCCTCTGCAGAAACAGATCAATAACTCAGCTGTAATTTGGGATCATAAAGTCTAAGAGTTTCCTGAGGGATGGGGAAGTCACGTTAAGTTAGTTAAGTTGTTAAGTTTCCTAAAACAGTTTGGTGTTGAAGACTGGAGTATACCTTTTCCTGACTACAAAGCCATCCCTCTAAACAGCATGTAATATATTGTCTCTTGCAATGAAAATGATTAACTTAAGTATAAATATGTATTGATTTAAATTGAATTTTACTGATACTCAATGCTAGTCTTTTAAAATTTTTAAAAAGCATCTTATTTCATAGAACAAAAACATGATCATAAATATTTCCCTCCAATTGGCTGTGTCCTTTGAATAAGTAAAAATTATACAGATTGAGAAATTTGGAATGCAGAATGATAAATGACTTGCTTGTGGTCATATAAACTAGTATGTATTGGACTTCACTGAGGTATCTTCTCACTCCAAACCTAATGACAATAGCACTCATTATCTATGATTCAATTTCATTAAGCACTTGAACAATTTATTAAATGATTGCTTGTACTAGGCTTTAGAGTAGACAAATAAATGGATAGATAGATGAGAGAGAGAGATACATACATATATATATGTATATATATATATACATATATGATATAAAGACAAGTTTAAAAGTTTTCTACCTCAAGGAATGTGCTTTTTTTATATAACTAAATAAAAGTTAGTTTAAGGAGCCTCCAAAACAAGGGAAATGGGAACAATTACCCTTTGAAACTGTTACCTAAGCTGATTCTTAAAGGAAGCTAGGAATTCTAAAAACTGGTGATTAGAAACTCAGGCCTGATGGGACAATCTGTGTAAACACATATATAGAAGATGAAGGGAATAATTCAGGGGAAATCAAGATCAGTTGGGATAGAAACTTATTGGGAAAAATAAGATGCAATATTTGGAAATCAGAATGTGAAAGACTTTAAATGACAAGATAAGGATTTTTATATTTTATCCTAGAAACTTTAGGGAGCCTCTGAAAATTCATTCATAGAAGAATGATATTCTTAGACTCAGATCAAGACAATTAGTTTGGCAATTTAGAGGAATATATTGTCAAAAGGGGAGAATGAAAAGAAGCAGACCAACTGGAAGACAATTACAATAGTCAAGGAAAGAGATGATGAGGACCTGAAATCATGTAAGTTGTGACAGTAAAAAAAGTGGATGAAATTCAATAAATTCTCAGGAATTCAGAGCCTATAGCAGGAGTAAGGCAAACCACTAAGGCCAGGACTAGTCTTAATAGTATTGGGAAAAAAAGAATATATCTTAAATGTCTTCTTGTCATTTTTTCCTCTCTTTTTTTACACCTTCTCAATTGTCTGTTCTTTCTTTTTCTTTGGAATGTAATACCCTACATTATAGGAATTTTCCTGTCTTCATTTAAACTATGACCTTTCAAGGAATCAAACTATCTCAGGCTCTACTAGTTCATTAGTTAACTAAATAGATGGAAGAATTCTTTATTAATGCATTAATAGGGTTTCTTGTCATAATTTAATTAATTTGCATTTGAATGTTAACCTTCAATGCTTGGAATAATAATATTAGGAATTTAAGCACCAGACCAGGTCAGTACTGAAATTATATTTGATCAAGAATATGTTTCCATATTCTACAAACCTAACATATCAGTTCAAAGTTATTCTTATATGATAAAAAAAAGAGAAAATTGAAAACACCTGCCCTTATCTTGTCTTTTTTGGTTGTTCCAACAGATTACAAAAAAATCAGCAATCAAAATGACTTTTAACAAACTATTAGTTGAAATTGAACTCAATGAGCACAGTCAATAAGAAATTAACATAGTATCATAGACTTAAAAGCCAGAAGACACCCTAAAGGTCATCAAATACAGTTCCCCGTATTTGGGAAAACTGAGACTCAGTCTGAGACAAGATTTGAATTTAGTTCTTCATGATTCCCTATCCAACATCCAATACATTACAAGTTGCTGAATGCCAACTATGAACTAGGCACACATTAGGTATAAATGTATATACATATACATATATATATATATGTACACATGCACACACACACACATGCACATATATATATATACATATATATACATATATATATATAAATTCCTGAGAATTAATTGAATTCTGTCCACTTCTTTTTCTCTCACATATATACCTATATTCACACAAATGTGTATATCTATGTAAACACATGCATATACATATGCATATATATATATATATATATATATATATATATATAGAGAGAGAGAGAGAGAGAGAGAGAGAAAGTGTATCTACAGAGGTAGCATATATCATGAATAGAGAAATGACCTTGGAGTCAGAGAGACTTAGGTTTAAGTCCTGCCTATGATGCACTGTGACTCAGGATAAATCACTTTTTGTTTCAATTATTGTAGGCAACTCTCTTAAGACTCACCTACAGAGTATTTGAGGAAGTCCTCTCTGGAAGGAAAGATGTTTAGAGGGAGTTTTCTCATTGGTAGTTTTCTGCATTTATGAAACAAGGCATATATACCTACAGATATATGCATATTTATGCATATATCTATATATTAGTGTAGAAGTTGTTGTTGTACATACATATACACATGTATTATATATAAATATTTTTATTTATATGCACATATTTATTTTATTTGTTTTTGTATATACACATATTCAGCTACATATGTAAGTAATCCCCCTAGACTATAGATATATTGACTATATATATATATATATATATATATATATATCATTAGATCCTTAGAAACAGAAAGACCTAGAATTTTTTGATGTATGAAAGGTTTATAGCTGAAGACAAGGATTTTCAAAAAAAAAAAAAGAAAACAAGACTAGGAGTAGACTAATTCAGAATCATGAATTTAAATTAGAAGGATAACCACTGTGGTGGCTAACATTATACTTTACTAATTATTAGTAAAGATGAAGCTAGAATAGAAGAGTACTAGAACAACCCGACTTTGAGAAGGAATCTGTCTCCACAATACACAAGTTACAATTATGATTATTAAAAGATTTCTTAGCTAAGCCTCATAAAGAGATCAAAAAATCAATCTGAATCTGTTAACAAAAATGAATATGCTCTATTTTCAGTACTATCACTCATTCCAACTGACAGGAAAGTTTGGATGCATCACCTGAAAATAAAGCAGCAAGTATTTGTTAAGAATAATATGTTATATACTATAGAATATATTTTCAACTTTTACAGGAAACTTATTTTCCTCATCATGAATTGAAGACCAAAAGAGATCACCTATGTCATTTAATTCAATGCCCTTTTTTCCCAGTTAAGGAAACTGAGACCCATAGATGTTTAGCAACACATCAAACATTGTATAGAAGTAAGAAGTAGATTCAAGATTTGAACCTAGGTTCCCAAACTCCAAATCCAGAATTCTTTCTATTGTACCATGCTATTTTGCCCTGCCTTTCCATTTCTCCTCTTAGCTAATTTTTTTTTCCAAGAACATAGACAAATTTTTTCCATTGTTAAAGATTTTAAGTTCAGTAGTTATGTCCCTAACATAATTCAGCACTTCCACAGCATCTCTTTGTTCAAAGTTTAATCATATACCATTTGCTATGGACTTCATGCTTAAAGGCTCTGCATACTCACTCCCATGAACTATCTTAGTGATGACTGTCCCTGGATGAAGGTAGAGCAATCTTAGCATTGTAGACAGGCCTTGAAGGGATTCATGGGTCATTGAGTACAAACCCCTTATTTTACAGATGGAGCAGAGATGTAGGTGATAAAAGGGCAAGCAGAGGTTTGAACACAGACCCCATATCCAGGAATCTTAACTTTGGACCAATTCATTCCATCACTGGGGCCCCATGTGAAGTCTTCCTAAGAAGCTAGTGACTTCTTGGGCATAATCTACAAGAACCTAGCACTACTTCCTAACTACAAGGAGACTTTTAAATGTAGGGTTTCAATGAAGAACAATTTTATGATAAAATTTGCTGCCTGTATTACTTCAATGAACATCATTGTCTTTGCAAAGGACTATTTCCCAGCCCTAACGCCCCACTCCATAAAAATGATCGCAACATTGCCATACATTCACTTTGTTGCTCCTCAGAAATAGAGACCTGAGGTATATGAATTAAGCAAAGTAATTACATAATTCCAAATCTCCTACATGGAATCTGCTTACTCGTCAAATAAGATATTTGTAAAGTGCTTATGTAGCACAATGTGTGACATATAATAGATGCTTAATAAATTCAAGTTCCCTTTCCCTTACTCATCACTCCTAGAATCCATAGTTTCCAACAAGTCTCAGTTTTGGCATCACCTTCTTCTACTTGAACCCTTTTTCTAACTCCCCACCCTCAAGCTTTTATTTTTATTTGCCTTCAAATTACCTTATATTTACTTTGAATTTTGTTCATGCCCATACATGTACATACTGATACCTGGATAAAAAAGTTTTTGAGAGGAGGGACTATTTTACTTGGCTTCATGTCTTCATTGCTTCAGACAGCAACTGGCACATAGTAGGTGCTTTAAAAATGTTTTTTGGTTGACTGTTGATTAGTAGACAGTTAGGTACTGTGATGGGTAGAGCTCTGGATTGGGAATCAAGAAGACTTGAGTTTGAATTCTTGACTTAGACACTTATTTGCTAACTGGATAACCCTAGGCAAATTAAAACTTCTCTCAGTCTATTTCCTCTTCTACAAAATGGGGATAATGATAACAACAACAACAACAACAACAATAATAAAGTACCTATTTTGAAGTACTGCTGTGAGAATAATAGGTGAAAAATCTATGTATAAGCTGCTTTGCATATACATATATATGTATATATATATATATATATATTATATATATATATATATATATATAAATTCTTGCAGCTATTTTTTTATCATCATCATCATCCCAGAGGGAAGGTCATTAAGTAACATTTAAAAAAACCCTCATTACCCTAAAAAAAGGAAAAGGAACAAAGAACCTTATATCTGTGTCGTCTATGGGACTTCTGTGTTTTCAATACTGACTTCAGGCAATCCCTAGTATCCACTGTGGAGGATCAGAACAGCCATGCCCTTCTTCTCCCAACCAAGATCTCACTTTCAGCCCCTACAGCACCCTGAGCCACCCTGTCTTATACTTCTCCCTAAGAACCTCCAACCTTCCCCATCTACCCCATAGTTGCACAATCCTACGTTTGCTGTCTCTATATAATAGAAAGTAAGCTTCTGAAGCACAATATCTTGCTTTTATATTTTTATTCCCAGTCCTTTATAAAGGGCTTATCATATTTTTGTTTTTCAGTCTTGTCAATAAAAAGTCAGATCCATTTTGGAGTTTTCTTGGCAAAGATCCTGGAGTAGTTTGTCATTTCCTTCTCCAGCTCATTTTATACATGAGGAAACTGAAGGAAACAGGATCACACTAGTCAGTGTCTGAGGCCAAATTTCAACTTAAGAAGATGAGTCTTCCTGACTCCAGGTCCAGTACTCTATATACTTACACCACCTAGATTGGCATACAGCAAACTCTTATTAAATGCATTACTGTTCATTCATTCATTCATTCTTCTATAATATTTTAAGGTCTTTTCTATTATGGTTACATATAGATTGCAACCTGCCATCCAACTCAGTAATGCAGCAATGGCAAACATGTTTTAGGAGTCCCCTGTTCCTGTATGCAAAGCTGCCTCCATGATATAATTGCTTTCTGCCATGCAGCTGCTGAACATGAGCTAATCTACATGCTGTATTGCTTCGTTTACAGTGAGCTGGTCTCACACTGAGTGTAGAAAGAGGCAGGCTTTGCCAGAAAAGCTTGCTTCCTGAGGCATGTTATTTCTTTGGACGATTTGCAGTCTGATAATGGCCATGTCATGGCTGTGCAGTGATGGATCCAAATGTCCCAACACACTTGATGGATCTTAGCATAAATTGGTCATTTATCACCATATAGGACCTTTAGAATTTCCACATTCAGGCTGCTATGCCATAATACTGATGAATTGTTAATGGCTGAGAGTATCCTCCACATCTCCTGTTATCTTGAATGCATAGAATGAAGTTTGGGAAAGATTAGCCTACAAAGAGACAACTCCTCAGACACTCCCCAACACTGAACAGTGACTTCCTAGTTGTCTGAGGATCATACAGTTTCCATAAAGATGTAAACAACATACATGTACTTCTTTATATTTCCCGCAGGTCCATCAAAAAGTAGAAATATTTAGTCTCCAAAAATCAAAACTGTACTGATTGTGGATTTTCAGGAACAAAAATAACCCAAAGGTATACTTGCAATTGGATTATGCCTCATTTCCACTGTTATATAATTGAAATTTTCCAAATGTTTTTTGTACATATCTTCAAAACTTTAAGTTCTATTGCACTCTCATTAGTCAATCAATAAACATTTATTAACTGCCTACTATATATGAGGCACTGTACTAAACACTGGAGATACAAAGAAAAACAAAAGACAGTCTTTTTAGTTTAACCAAGTACAAGCAAGCTATATACAGAATAAATAGGAAATATTCACTCAGGGAAGGTAGTGGTATTAAGAGAGATTGGAAAAGGCTTTTTATAAAAGGTGAGAAATTTCTAAGACCACCAAAAATATGACTGTCTATCATTATTCAATTCAGTACAGCACACATTTGTTAAAGTCTTACTATGGATCAGGCACCAACATGTGCTAAGAATGCAAGAAATGAAAAAGAAAAGATGGAAGAGAAAAGGAAAGAAAAAATCCTTTTCCTCTAATAGTTTACCTTCTACTTGAGGATGAGGTAGGAAGGAGTAAAAATTCCTTTTTTTATTCTATTTCCCCCTTTAGTTCAATGTTATACTTTCTTCTCTCTAGGTTCTCTCAAGTATAAAGTGAGAGCATTGGATTAAGTCATCTCAAATAGTAGCAACTATTCTAGTTCTTACATTCTTTTATGATTTTCATAATCATACCCAATGGAGACATTTCTGATACCTAAAAAAGTACTATGACTGAACTAGTAACCATTGATGGAACTTACATGATGGTAGTTTTTCGGGGGCAGCTAGGTGGCACAGTAGTTAGAGCACAGGTCCTGGAGTCAGGAGGACCTGAGTTCAAATCCAACCTCAGACACTTAATAATTGTCTAGCTCTGTGACCTTGGACAAGTCACTTAATCCCATTGGCCTGCAAACAACAACAACAAAAATGATGGTAAATTTTGTATCAGTAAGAAATTGGGGGCAGCTAGGTGATATGGTGGATAAAGATCTGGGTCTAGAATCAGAAATACTCATCTTCCTGAGTTTAAATCTGACCTCAGACATTTACTAGCTATGTTACCTGGGTAAGTCTCTTAATCCTACTTGACTCAATTTCCAATCTGTAAAATGAGGTGGAAAATAAAATGACAAACAACACCAGGATCTTTGACCCAAAAAATTTCACAAGAGGTCATGAAGAATTGATACAACTGAAAAACAACTGAATATGTGAAGAAGAAGAAAGAACTTGCTAATAATTAAGCCTATCAAAAACTGGCTAACTTGTGAAGAAATGTGCTTCCCATAACTGGAAGTATTCAAATTCTGATGATGATCATTCAAATCTCAAAGAAACATTTTTTTTTTACTTTTCTCCCTCCATTACCTCTCACATCCAAATGGTTGTCAATTCTTTCTCATGTCCACAAAGTTCTCTCTGCTCATATGATTACTACTATAGTCCAGGCCCTCATCATATCTTGCCCAGGGCTATGGTCAAGGGTTCTTACCTGGAACCCATGAATTTTTAAAAACATATCTCAAAAACTGTATTTCAATATAATTGGTTTCTTTCATAGTCACAGGCATTTTATTTAATCCTTTGAAAATATTTTTTCTAATTCATAGGCTTCAGCAGACTGCCAAAGTCTATGATAAACAAAAAAAGTTTAAGAATCCTTCCATAAGTGATCTCTCCTACTTCCCTCTTCAACTCTAAGACAAATATACAATATAACCTATCCAAGGTACAAGCACAATCATTGTCTCTTGGATGAACTAACAAATTTCTTAACCTGATATTTAAAGGCCTCTACAATCCAATTGTGAGCAACTTTTCCGACCATTTTCCCCCCTTCAAACACTCTATGTTCCAGTCAAACTATACTATATCCCAAACTCAATGTGTTGTTTCTCTTCTCCCTTTCTATCTCTTCCTTTCTAATTTGTTATTATTCTTAATCTTTATCATACTTTAAGTTTTAATTCAATTGCCATTTCCCCACCAAAATTTGCCAAATGATAATTTTTGCACCCTCCTCTAATTGTCCTAGGTAACTATTTGGATTCTTCTTTTGCCTCCATCATCAATTACTTGTATTCATATCAGTATATTTTCCCATCCCACATCCAGAATATAAGCCCCTTAATGATGAAACATTTTTAATTCTTTTCTTTTTATTTAATAAGCCTAATAAGATTTTAGTATTACCTAATAAACATTTATTTAAAGAATGTGTAAATAGATTTTTAAGGAAACACTCACTATATAACAATTAAAGAAATGTGTTATTTTAGCTGAAAGATGGGAGGCAGGTGATTTCTCAGGTCCCAATCAACTCCAATTTTATAATTATTTCAAAGCCATCACCTAGTTCAATCCCCTTTATATGAAACAAGAATAATTAGGGGATTCACCCTCCCTTACTCTTTATGCTTAAATATTTGGTTAATTCTGTCACTTATTCCTTCTTGAAAAATCTTTAGTCTGTCCCTTATTTTCCAGGTCTTGTTCTTGCAACTATCTTCTTTATCAATATCTATTTTTAACATCTTTCTGTGTGTCCTAAGTACCATAACATAAATCATCTTCTATATTCAATACTTTTACCCATTTCTCTCACATGCTCACAAGAATCCAGCATACTATGTTGAGATGGAGATTAAGTGGCTGAGAAGATATTTTGCATTTGTGAGGCATATTCTTCTGCTCTTAATTGAGCCTACCTTGTAGAAGGGAAAACATATTGCATCCAAGATCAAAGAACCTGAATGTACATTTAGGTTAGGCATTGCCATTTACTATCTATATGGTTATAGGCAATTTATGACACCTTTCTGGGACTCAATTTTCTTCTCTGAAAGAAAATGAGTCTATGATCTCTAAAATCCCTAATAGCCTTAAATCATGTATTCTTAACTTGTGTGTGACATGATTTGATAAATGTTCCTAAGTATATAAAATAAAATACAACCAATTTTATTGAAATGAAGATATAATTTTTTCCCATCCAAATTCAAAGGTTTCCTGAAATCTATCCCTGGATACCCAAGTCCATAGTATCTAGGTTAAGAAATTCTCCTCTAAATTCATGATATATGATAATCAATAAATGGTCATAGACATATGAACTGAGGCAAAGTGACATAAGCAGAATCAGAACATTGTACATAGTAATAGCAATATTCTAACAATGACCATCTGTAACAGACTTAGCTATTCTGATTAATATATGATACAGGATAATTCCAAAGGACTCCTGTTGAAAAATACTGTCCATCTCCAGAGAGATAACTGATTTAACACTGAGTGCAAACTAAGTATAATTTTTCTTGCTTTTTTAAAATGGAAATATGTTTTTCATGATTTCAGATGTCTAATTGATATCATATTGCTTGCCTTCTCAATGGGTGGTAGAGGGACTAGAGGGAAACAGAATTCAAAATTCAATTTTAAAAAATATTAAAAATAAATAATTTGTTGAATATAAACAAATAAATGGTCATCGAAATTAAGTATTTTAGAGCTGATGGAAGCCTTGGTCATCATTATGTATAACCCTCCCATTTTATAAATGAGACTGCTAAAGAGATTAGATACCTAAACCAAGGTCACACTACTAGTTGATAGAAGTAAAACTAAATTTCCTTTAAACCTCCAAAATCAAACTTTTCACTAAACTATACAACCATTGTTCAATGAATGGTATAAAGAAATAAACAGAGTAAAAACCAGTTCTTTGTAAGACCTTAAGTATTTTGCTTTTTATTTTACAATAGTTCTTCATGTTTCATTTGTTTCAAAGATCTCAAGGTATGTGAGAGGGAGCTTTTCACAAAAGAGTCAAAGCCTGGCTGGCAGCTATTCTGCTTTTCAGATCTCTGAAGTAGTTGACAAAAACTGTCATTGAAAATGGACAATAAGGAACTTCCTGTCCATCTTTAAGCCCTGCTTTCTGTGATCTCTCACAGCTGGAATCTGCCTGTAACTTTTCAGTGAACTGAGAGCCAGTGAAGTAGGTGATATACTATTAGCAGCCCTCTGGAGGCTGTTTTCTTCTTATACAGCAACAGAAATTTCCCTTGGGATGCCCTACACCAAGAGGCCACTCCCATGAGGGAAATGCAGGCTTCTTGGTCAGCCAACTGTTGGCCTCTCTTCTGTCAATTAGTGCAGTTTTTAAAGATTGTTTTGTGAATTCAGTTCCCTTTTTCAAGAAAGAAATCCATTCCCTTCGCACAATCCATCACTCATCCTAAGGTAAGACTGGATATGGGCTCTTGGTTTGCACTAAGAATCTTTGATTGAAGCCTAACTAGTATGATATCGCCTTGAGCTTGTGGCAAACCATTCTGCAAAATGAAAATATCTGCTCCATGCCCCCTGGCCCACCCCCAAAATGGCATAGGGGAAATTCAGGCTCAACTCCCAGTCAGCTTGCCTCCAAGATCACTTGACAGAGTTAAACAATACCTGACAGAAGACAGTTTACAGTACAAATTACAGTAAACAGCATGGGGAAAGACACTGCATGGTGAATAAATTAAATAAATCAATCACCAGTCTAATAATAGAAAGGGAATGAAACTCGGCCACAGGAACGATGGCGAGAAGATGCATTCTCAGATGAAATTCGAACAGAGATGGAGAGTCGATGAGGCAGAAAGAGACCAGAAAGCTATTCAATAGCTCTGAGCTGGCCTGCCTTCTCCATCTAAAAATGGGGCCCATGATGAGCAACCCCTCCCTCCCTCACCCTCCACTAACCACTGCCCTTTCCTCTTAGCTTTCATCCCACAGTCTCAGTTAGGCCAGGCATCTAGGATGCTGAGACTCCCTTCACCTGGCTAGGAACAGTCGTGTGTGCCTCAGATATGGTCCTCCTCTTCCCAAAGCCAGTCCTCCTGCCAAATGAGCCTGGGAATGGCTCCCTTTTGCAGCCTGCTGATAATCTGGAACTTGTCTATAATTGTGGCGGGAACATGCCTTTTTTCCCCCTTGATGACTCTGGCGCATTTGCAGAGAGCTGCACCAGAAAGCATGCTGAACAATGGGAGATGATTGTTTTGAAATGTACCCAACAGGAAGCCCTCTTCTGACATGCTTTCAGATTGCTGGCTTTGGGGATTGAATGGATTAATGGAGTTCGACAGGAGTTTATAGTTTATCATCAACCAAGTGTTGCTGCTGCCGCCTATCTGCCCTTCTAAAGGGAAAAAAAAGAAAGCATCAGACCCAGAACATTCATTTTGCAACAATTTGAACAAGGTGAAGGGCAGGGGGTTGGGGGAGAGGAGGAGAGGGAGGAAGGGATTGGAGGAGACAAGTTGTGCAATGACCATCATAAATTTGTGGCAGAACAAAAAAATGACCTCAGCTTTCAGTTTGTCATACCAATCCTTTTTTTCTCCGTAGACACACACAGACACACACACACACACACACACACACACACACACACACACACACACACACACAAACATCCCCAACTTCTCTTAGAATCATTGTTCAAAGTGGTGAAAGGCCTAATTGCCCCGGGCAGTGTGGTCAATCTTCCTGGAGATTTAGCCAGCTGCTTTCATCTGGCCTGAGCAGGCTGGGAACTCAGCATTTCCCTCCAGGCAATCTATATGGTCTAGTAGCTCACTCTGAAAGTGATGCCTTATCGATTCCTGCCATAGCTTCCAGAGCAGACTCCAGGATCAGAGCAGCTGACAATAACTAACAAGTTTAAACCATTAGTCCCATTTGTAACTACTCAGTGAAAGGCTTGTCAGTCACCACGTACTAGAGGCTGCAGCTTTTAGCAGATTTCTAATCCCATTCATTTTGCCACAATGACCCCTGGAGTTAATGGGGGTTATCAGAGAAAACTATTTTTTTTTTTTTTGGCTTTCAAAAGCTTTGCCTTCCCCCCCCCCCCCTTCTTCTTTAAGGAAGCATAAAAGTCATTTAAGTCGCGATATTTCAAAACAGTGATGCAGGTGATGATCTGTACTTCTCTGGTGAGGAACAATCCGTTTCCTTGTGTATAGTATGTGTTGTGTGGACCCTGGAAATCTCATGAAGAGTGAGGTGCCAAGTAGACAAGTTTTCAAGGACAAAGCTTTCTCTGGTACTCTTGTAAAGAACCATTTGATTGGGTTTCTCCCCTTCTGTCTTTGAGGTTGCAGAGACTTCTTTCACTGCATGAATTTTTTTCCCTAATATACCTTTGTATTGTTCTAGCATACTAAAAGATCAGCTCTCTTCCAAAGTGCAGATAAAATATTCCAAGTGTCAGAAGTTAAATCCCCACTGTTTAGGTCAGATGATTTTGGGGCAGAAAAAATTACAGTTACATAGATTTAGGATCACAGGGTCTTACAATTTAGTTCTAGAAAGACCTTAGAGGCCATCTCGACTAACCCCTTCATTTTGTAGAGGAGGAAAATAAATCTCAGAGAAGCAAAGCAAATTGTAGGACACATAGCTAAAAACTATCAGAGGCACAGGATTTGCACCCATAGTTGCAGAACTGGGAGTGTTCTCCATCCCTTCTTAGTAGTAGCCTCCTGGGAAGTGGCATAACAACGGAAAGCTAATTTCTTGACAATGTGAGACAGTTGACCAGGACTGGCACTCAGAGTTCAAAGAATAAAAAAGTCATTTCAGACACATAGTAAATACTTAATATGCTCTTACTGATAGATTTTCTCTGGTCTTATAATTTGCAGTTCTCCCAAATCTTTTTGCTGCATTGTTCATGTTCTCCCCTCAGGCAAGTTGTGAACTAGGGCCAAAGTTTTGTACTTTTGGTTAGTATCACCTCCTCTTTCAAGATGTTCCTTCCTAATCTTTGTACTTTCTACCCCAGTCCTTTGATTCAGAAACCTGTCTGCCACCATATTAAAATCTCTTTAGAACTATCAATTCTCATAGACTGTATATGTTCCTTGTTTGCAGGGACTTCCATCTTTGTCTTTGTACTGCCAAGGTCATGTTCAGAAAATGTTTGTTGAATGAATGAGTGAATGAAATAACAAATGAAATTACTAAGAGTTTACTATATTATATTTTTATCTTTTAAATTGGCACAAAAAAACACAGCTTTGACATTGGAATTTCAGATAATACCAATGAGATCAATAGCTTATCACTCAAGGACCATCTACTCTGTTGGCGGGTCTTAATAGGTTCTGCCGCAGCCAACCATGTTCTTACCAGGAATAAAAGCAGCCTTCCAACAAAACTGAGGAAGAAGAGCCCTCTTCAATTCACCTTATAGCTAAAATTCTCATGTGTTCATCATCTCTCAGTTCCTATCTTTCTCAAAACCTTTTGATGGTATCCATATTTCTCTCATGGCTACAAGATGAAAGGAAGGAATTTTATGTTTATTTTGTTTTATTTTTTATTTAGACAAGGCCTATAATGAAGTATAGGTAGAAAGGGCATGTTTTTACACAATCCCTAAAATTTAAAAAAAAGTTAAATTCTAAACCATTGATTGGAAAGCTAATGGTCATAGCAATCTCAGAAGATAAATTGAAGTGAGAATCACATTTTTCACAGCTTTAAACAAAGATATGGAAAAATCAAATCTTGGTCTCTTTTGTTTTCTGTGCAGTGGTCTTCTATGTTGTGACTGCTTACCTTAAAGCCTGAATTATAGAAAGATGATTATAAGTTTTGGCTTTGGTGCAAAACTTTGACATTCAAAAGAGTTATAGTTTTTGTTTGTTTTTTCAATGTATGTAGAGAAATTATTTCATTGGGGTGGAGAAAACAATGAGGATTTGGAGTAAAGTTTACAATACGTCTACACCTATGAGTTCTTCAATACAGGAAATTCTAGGTGTGCAAAATCCCTCTGCAGATGCAGATAATCAATAGATAATTTATATCTTTAATCAGTTGCCTAGGATACTGAGATCCTAAATGACAGTTAGCAGTATCAAAGTCAGTCCTTGACTGACTCTGAACCTCTATTTGCTATCCCCTTATACTTCTAGTATATGTAAATATTATATATAAATTTATACATACACGCATACATGTATAGAAATTGCCAAGGATTTCCCCACAGTGACCATATTTGAATCTAGAAAGAGATTACTTATAAAGGATTATTCATTTCACTCCCCCATGTAAATTAGAAGAATGTGTGAACTACCTCTTCCTGGCAGGAGGTTTTAATGTATTTTAATATGTAATTAGAGAGTATGTAAAATAAATGAAAGTGTCATTTGACTTCTTATAACAAAAGGAAAAAAATCATAATGGATTATGGAGCGACATCTTGTGGTCCTAGTTAAGTATGACACCCAGAAGAATCAACACAGTTGCAACTCACAGCACTAATCCAACAGGTGCCATAACATGTCACATCTGGTTTCTGATAGCGCTAATAAGAGGCTATGCAGGATTATCCATACAGCCTTTTCATTATGCAAACTTAAAATGGCTTTTTTCATGAATGAGCACATTAACTTATAATTAATCATCATAAATTAATGTAAATGTATCCATGAAGGTAAATTTAATCAGTTCTTTCACTTACATAATATTTTAATAACAGGGCACTAAAGAAGACTTGCAAGATCTAAAGTTATATGAACAGTGTTTATAATCTCAGCCTATTCAGTGAAACTCAAAAGTCAGAGCTTCCCTGTAAGTTAAAATGTGAAATTCTTCTAAAAGCAGCTGATAAATCACTAAATAGCAATTTTCTCTTTTATGCAACACATCTGTATGAACAGATGCAAGCTGTCCTTCTCAGATGACCCATATAAACCCATACTTACCAATATAAACAAAATATCTTAATTATCATATGAAATGATAAGATCTAAAACTTTCTAAGCTTTAGATCCCACAGGCAAAAGCATGTGATGCTGGATTGTTTCTACTATAGCAATCATTACCAGTAGCCAAATGGTGTCTTGGAGTGGTGGGGTTAGAGTCAAAAATATCTTTGTTTGAATCCTGCCTCTGACAAGTGTGACTCTGGGCATGTCACTTAGCTTGCCTTAGTTTCTTCATCTATAAAAGGTAGACGTTAATAATAATAACTATTTCACAGGTATTGTGAGGATCAAATGTGATAATATACACATAAAATGGTCTGAAAACATTAGTTTTATATAAACACTAGATATTACTATTGCTATAGTGAAATACCTAGCCAGGTCAAATTCAACTTAACAACACACACACACACACACACCAACAGAATTAGAAAATTTCTTCAAAGAGATTAATTTTCCATTCTTTCACCTGATTCTTTTAGCATACTGCCCTCAAGTCTTCTTTAAATGTTTTTGTCTTGGCAAGAAGTTGACCCTAGGTTCTTAAAGACAATACTAATGGAACACAAACTCTGGTAGATTCTGCTAAGCTACAAGCATTATCTGGGTGTCAGACTGCATAGCTATTATCCGAAAAGCCATCTAGTGAAGGGCAAAGAATATCATCACCAGGCTGATCATGGACTGAGTGTTTTTTTTAACTGTCATAAGGCTTGAAGGCTATCTCCTAAATTATCAAAGGACTCAGCATCTCTCTATATCAATTCTTCCCAGAATTTTCTTTTCCTTCAGGGACCTGTCCCTGAAGAAAATTTGAATAATTATGTCTTCTTTCTTTCTAAAAATTGGAGGTCAGAAGACCAGAGGATCCCCAGATCTTGCCAACTCCATCCCTGCACCTCTCAGGCAGGAGCACTGAATAATCAATTTAATTAATAATCAATTAAAAGAGCCTTATGCTACTGGATTGGAGTCCAATCAACTTTCACCAATGAGGAGAGTCTTATGCAAATGAACTTTGAATTCCAAAAATTATATGCTTTTTGTGGGAGAGAAAGGAAGTCAGAGTGTAAATTGGTGAATAAGTATTGATTTTTCTAATTCTTGTACTCATTTTCAGTATAATTTTTAAAGGGCAGCTAGGTGACACTGCAGATAGAGCACTGACCTTGGAGTCAAGAGGACTGGAGTTCAATTCTGGCCTCAGACACTTGAATGTTATTAATTGCGTGTGACCTTGGGCAAGTCACTTAATCCCAATTGCCTCTCATCCAGGGCCATCTCTTCCTGATTCATATCTGGTCACTAGACCCAGAAAACTCTAGAAGAGAAAGTGAGGCTGATGACATAGCACAACACCCCTGTCACTCAAATCCAATTCATGTGCTTCACATGACATCACCTCCCTATGTCCTGGTCTTCTTCAAAAATGAAGGACAAACATTATTCTAATAATTTTTACATCTTCTTTCTCTTAAAAAAGGAACATGTGAATTGAACATCTTAGGATTTGGAGGGTGGTGATATCATTTATGGTTATCTGTCAAGCAGCATGACAAAAGTCAATAATAGGCTTTAGAGAACATATGTTCTATCTCAAGTTTTATGATCCTGGGTAAATTACTTAACCTCTCAAGAAGCCCAGGAAACTAAGGCTTTAAAGGTAGAAAAGAGAAAGAAGGTCTAAACTTTCCCAGGTCAGAGTTCCCTCCATCAATGAAATCACTAGTCTGATATATGCATATTTATGTTTACATGTTTATATTTATGTAACTTTGTTTATAAATTTATTTATTTATAGACATTTATATTTTTACATTTATTTGTATTTAAATAAATTTATATAAAAACAAATAATACCTAGCTATGGAATTTTGGACAAATTTATCTATAAGAATTTTTTAAGTACCAATTATATGTCAAGCACTCTATTAAATTTTCACAACACAAGGCAAAAGTTAAGAAATACCTTCCCGAGGCAGCTAGGTGGCACCATGGATAGAGCACCAGCCCTGGAGTCAGGAGTACCTTAGTTCAAATCCAGCCTCAGACTCTTAATAATTACCTAGCTGTGGGGCCTTGGGCAAGCCACTTAACCCCATTTGCCTTGCAACATCCTAAAAAAAAAAAAACCACCTTCCCTTTAGGATTTTAGATTTAATGAAAAAGATGAAAAAATACATGTATATGGCTTTCCTCTTCTCACTCCCCTGAGCCCAAGATGCCTGGAACTCATTTGAGTTGCTTGATTGTTGACAGAAGATAGGTGTCACCAGCTCTATCTTTTCAGTGAGATGAAAGAGAAACAGGTCTTACCATCTGCTCTGTGTTTATGCCCTCCACTATGCCCTCAGATACAATCATCTAACCCTCTAAAACAGACTAAAGGGTACCCTGAGCCTTCTCATCCCCCTGCATCTAGACCCTTAGGTCTTAAAGAGTTTTTCAACTGCTTTGAAACAAAACTTTTTTTTTAATAGATCATCTCCCCCAATTAGAGTGTAAGCTCATTGAGAACATAGATTTTTGCTTTTACTATTTGTATTCCCCAACTGTTAGCATAGTTTTTGCTCATAGAATATACTCAATAAAAAACTTTTTTATTCATTCATTTATATACAAGACAAAATATAAAGTGATCTTTCAAGGGAAGGCACTACAAACTCAGGGACATCATGACACAGTGGCAATTGAGGTGAATTTTGAAGGACCTCAGGGATTCTGCAAAAAGGAGGTGAGGACTGTGTAAAGGGAGTCATATATAAGAAGATTTTTAAAAAGGCAAAAGGATCAAGTTTTGAAGTTTCAATTCCCTCAGTTGTAAATTAGATAGCTAAACTAAATTATTGCTAAGATACCATATACATCTAGAATTTTATGCTTCTCTGTGGCAGAACTGTGAAGCAAAGCTCAATAATAGTTAAATTAACCAAATTGGGTCAGGAAAGAATACAGGTATAGGAACCTACTTCTTATCCTGATGTCAGTAAATAGAAACTCCACTTAAGACTCATGATGAGCCAACTGGTTTATATCTCTTCTTATAGGTAAGCTGTGTTTACAGTTAAGAGAAGGTTGAAATAGGAAAGGTGAAGAGAAACCATCCTACAGAAATCAATCAGAGCAGATAAGGAAAAATGAGGGCAAACATGGGAAATGGAGTCTGAGACACAAACAAGGAAGACTATGCCTCTGAGCTTATGGCAGGCAAAGAAAGTATCAAAACAGCTGGGGCAGGAGAGAGGAAAAATATGATTACTATGACTGAGATAGGAGACTTAAAATTTGGAATCAGAGTCAGCCTAAAGGATAAAGGTAGAAAAATTTAGGAAAAGTAGCTAGATAGGAAGTCAGAAGCAAATTACAGGGGGAAAAGGGCATTGTGAAAGGAAGAAAAAAAGAAGATCCTTAAGCACTGTTTCCTTTGGTTCTTAAGGATTCAATCCTACTCCTTTGGTTCTGATGTCCATTGTCTTATCTCTTCATGCTGACCCAAAAAATACCTTTGAAAGCAAAATGTATGCATTTCCTTTCTGAACCATTGTGAATCAAATGATTAACTATTTAAGCATACCTCACAGAAGGGGATTTGAGAGGTCAGTAACATCTCATTATCCCTATCATCCTGCTGTATCCCCAGCTGGATGTGAAGTTAGGCCTAGGAAATACTCTCAAGGAAAAAAAAAAGAAAATGCTAGTTGACCAGTGGTACTGATGTTAATACTGTCTCTCTGAAAAATAGAAATTTCTAGAATGTCACATTTTTGTGAATCACAATCATATAACATGCTTCTACATGTATACACATTATGACTTGGAATGGAGGGAGGGAAGGGAGAGAGGGAAAAATGGAACTGAAAATTTTACAAAAATGAAGGCTAAAAACTGTCTTTACATATAATTGAAAAATACTATTAAGATAAAAAATAAATTAAAAGAATCTGTTGTTGGCTACTAATTACCTACTAATCTACTTTTTTCTGGAGATTAATGACCAGCTATAATGAATTGCTAAGAAAATACATAGTCAAGGACCATTAACTCTTGATAGTCAATAAATTTCAAGTAAATGTCCCTATTTAAGTCATTACTGTTATGAAAATCTGAAAGAACAAAGAAAAAGAAGCAAAAGTACAAAAGTTTTCTGAAGATGAACACACCTCCTATTATAACATAAAGGGAATTTCTAGAAATTAATTGATTCATTCCTAATGGACTAGTAGTAGTAGTCAGAAGATCTGACTAATTCCTAGTTGTCAAAAATGTTCTGACTTGAGACAAGTCATTTAAGGCAGTCAGAGCAATAGGCCTGCTTAAAGTAACACACAAAGTAGAACCCACTGAGAAAATGTTGGGGAATTTGCAGTATTCCATTAAAAATAGAGTTCATTATTAAATGGAGTATAATAATAACAGGTCACAGTTATATTGTACAACAAGGTTTGCGAAGCACTTACATATATTTTCTCACTTTTTCCTCACAACAACTCTGTGTGAGGTAGGTGCTGTTATTATTCCCAGAGAGTAATAGTACATGGGGAAAATTGCTGAGCTTGGAAAGTCTCAGGACCCGAGTTCCACTCCCAATTCTTCTATTTACTGCCTAAGTGACCTTGGACAAGCCATCTGATTTCTCTGGGTCTCAGTTTCTTCAGCTTTAAAATGAGAAGGGTGAATTAACTGACCCTAAAGTCCATTTTAGCTCTCAATTATGAATCTTATGAGGCTCATAGTAGTAACTGTAAAGCTGGATTTGAATTATTATTAAATGTAGTCAAGCTAATTATGTGAGTCAAATCATATTCTCTGATAATTACTTATAATTAAGGTCTACTAATAACATAATTAACTCATGATAACCATGAGATCAAAACTCAGCTCCGATACTATGTGACTATAGGCAAGTCACTAAACTCGTCTTGAAATTCAATTTCCTTACCCTTACTCATCTGATAGAGTAGCTAGATGGCACAGTAGATAGAATGTCAGGCCTGGAGTTAGGAAAGCTCTTCTTCCTGAATTCAAATCTGGCCTCAGACATTGCCTGTGTAATAGTGGGTAAGTCACTTAATCCTATTTGTCCAGTTTCCTCATCTGTAAAAATGAGTATTAGAAAGAAATGGCAAACAACTCTAGTATCTTTGCTAAAAAAAAAAAAACTGTAAAGGGAGCCACAAAGTGTCAGTCAGGATTGTAATGACTGAATAATCACAAGTACCTGGTAGACATATTGTGAGATAGATAAAATAACGTGGATAAACTACTTTGCAAACCACTATACTAAGTAAATGTAACTCACATATTAAAATACTGTTGAAAGTAATTGTACCAGGGGTGGCTAGGTGGCACAGTGGATAAAGTACAGGCCCTGGAGTCAGGAGTACCTGGGTTTAAATCCGGCCTCAGACACTTAGTAATTACCTAGCTATGTGGCCTGGGGCAAGCCACTTAACCCCATTTGCCTTGCAAAAAAAAGAAAGAAAGTAATTGTACCAATTTTTTGTTTTGTTTTTGTTTTGTCTTCTCATCTCCTTGCTCTGAAAACAATAATCACAAAAAACTTAAAATACTGATTATTATTCTATTTGTAAGATTCTGCCTAAGTTTTTAATACTATTTCATTTCCTAATGAAATTTAAATTTTGTTTTCTTATTCTAATCAATATCTAAATTGTGAATTTTTAAAGCCTACATAAAATCCATAATTAATTTTTTGACTGAGAATATGCTTTATTTCACTGTTAGTTTACAAGGTCTTTAGCTTTTGTGCAAAGCTCCCAGGTCTTTAAATTCTAGCCCTTAATGCCTTTTCTCAGGAGAAAGAATACAGAGGAGAATATAAAGGACATCCTGTTTCCTTCCCTCAAAAAGTGAAACATCCCATTCAAGAATGTGGCAAAGGCTTTTAAATTAATTCACAAAGACAGTTTAATTGAATTTGAAAACTAATGAACAATCTGTAAAAAGAAAGATGTCTGAATTGATAAAATTAAGTCTCCACCCATATTTTTAATTGTTTATATTTAATTGTACAGGTAAATTTATATTTAATTGTATAAGTGAAAAATTGTACAGGTAAAAAAGAGGCAAAATTCATCTAGTTACCAGAGTTACAGCTGCAGTAGCAAAAAGCGTAGAGAAATGAACAGCTGAGCCCCACCCCAAGTGAAAAAGAGCTTTCATAAAAAGAAAGCTAGGGCTTCTTTATTGCAGCCATATTTTCTCTTTGGGGGAAAAATATTTCAGTAACATACACTGTAATAAAACATTAAAAATTTAAAAAAATAGAAGAAAAAACAAGCAACGTGACATGTAACGTGATAATGGAATGAGAATCTTATAAGCCTTTCTCTGAGCCACACAAGGTTGTAGGCAGGGAGGTTATCACCAATTTCTACTTACTGATGCCCCAAATATGCAGTGGGACCAAGTCAATGTGAAGTACAAAGTGAAGGTTATCCCTCCCAGTAAAGGACATAGGAGCAGTGATGAGAATTGGAAAGAAACTAATATTGGTTATAAAACTCAGAGAAAATCTGTGCTGTTATTTATGACTAAGTTTCAGCATCTCCTTGCTGAACTGCCAGGGAAGCAAAAGAAAAGCCCCAGGATTATTCTACCCAAAAAGACAAAATTAAAGGCACCGTGAGAAGGTACCCTGGGAATCTCAGTGGTACCAGATGGAACTCTGGCCTTATGTTGATAGGATTTAAGGGTTAGGGTGGTGTTTCCCACAATGAAGAGAAAATTCATGACAGCTAAACCACACTGAGGGAAAAGAAAACTCACTATAAAAATGAACTGTGGTCCAAAGCAACCATTCTATGATATCAAAAAGGCCAGGTGTATCTCAGTAGTAAGAATTACAAAATCATAGAATATGTGTTAGAAAAAAGTTTCAAAGTTCTAGCCCCTTAAAAAGAACATCAACTATACTGTTTGTGACAAGTGACCATTCTGTCTTTGTTGAAAGGCGGAAATAAATCAGAGAGAATGAATTACCTTTTGCGATTGTCCACTCCACTTTCAACTAGGTCTAATTTTTGGAAAGTTTTTCCTTACCTCCCAAACTTGTTCATTTGTATCCCTCCAATCCCTATTCCCAATTCTGCCCTCTTGGATAAACAGAATGAGTCTATTTCTTCTCCCAAATGCCAACCCTTAAAATATTTGAAAACTGTCAGTTAAACAGTCCCAAAATCTTCTTTTCTCCAGATTAAGCATTTCCACTTCCTTCAAATATTCTTCACTTATCATGACCCTGAGAACTTTGAACATCTTTTAAATTTCCTTCTTAAAATTTGGTGCCCAAAGCTAAACATAATACTCGAGATACCAATTGACTAGGATAAAATACAGTGGTGCTATTACCTCTACATTCCTGTATCCTATGCTTCTTTTAATTTAGTTCAGGATTTCATTCATTTTTTAACTGTTATGCTACTGAATCATACTGAGTTTGTGGTCCACTAAAACTCTCAGTTTTTTTTCAGATAAAATATTATCTATTCATGCCTCCCTTCACCCACATTAAAAAAGTAGATTTTTTTAGATAAGGCAAAGGCTTTGCATTTGTTCCCATTAAATTTTATTTCACTTCATTCATTCCAGTGTTCTAGACTACAATGATGATTTTTGTATCTTGACTCCATCATCCAGGGTATGATTCAGGGGTATATTGATAAATGTAACAAGCTCTCCAAAAAATGAACAAACAACAAAAATGCATATCCAACAGAATTTTAGTTTAATCTGCACTATAAATATTTTCTATATATCACTTTCTTAAGTTTAGATAGTCAACAAAACAATAAATCAAGCCCAGATTTGTAGAACTTGTTGATTTCTGAGATTTAAATGCTTACACTGAAAACTTGTCTATTGACTCTCAAGAAGTTGACTCCAGCATAACCCGGTGTTATCTCTCCCAGCATTATATCATCTGCAAATTTGATCAGTATATCATCTAGGTCTTTATCCAAATTTTTAATAAATATGTGAACTAGCACAAAGCTATATACATGATCACCGGGATATTCCACTGGAGACCTCTTTCCAAGTTGTCACTACACTCCGAATCTGGTTATTTAGTTAATCGCTGATCAACCTTACTGTATTATTCTGCAGTTCATATCTCTCTTTCTTTTCCATAAAAATGACAGGAGAAACTTTTAAAGATAGATAAAATAAGATGTCTAAGTCAATGAAACTGTTGATATATGAAAGAAAAGAAAAAAACTAAGAATCAAAGAAAGGAAAGAAAGAAACCAACCAAGAAATAAAGAAAGCAAGCAAAATTAGTTTAGCATGTTCGGCTTTTGAAGACTCTTGGGGTCTCTTTCTGGTCACCACTTGTTTTTCTTTACTTTTATTAGGAAATCAGGACTAGATTTGTAATTTCATTGGTATAAGGAGCTGGTAGAGGTAAAAATGCTCCTTATCAGTTTAGACCAGCACCTTTTCTACATCCTACAGTCTGGGTGGGATAGCTGCCCTAGAGCACTATAACTTGACCTAGGTCACACAGTTGCTAAGTGTCAAAGGTGTGAAACTTCAAGCCAGACCTTCCTAACCTCAGGACTAACTTTACATCCACTAAACCACATTATCTTTCTTTTCATTCAACATCTTTTATTGTAGTCTAGAATCCTGCTGAGAAACTGTCAACTTACTGGAATAAAATTTGCAGACTCCATGATTTGTCCTTTAAAAAGGAAAACAAACAAAGTAGGACAGCTTTTGTACCTCTCTAATAGTCAAATCTTTCAAAAAGAACAAACACTGGCTAAGAAATAGCATTTTTCCAGTTTTGTTATTGTTGGATTTGCCATTATTATTGTTTTCATTCTATGAGGATGTAATTGATCTGGCCCACATCACATGAACTCATTAGGAGTAGGTAGATTCTCCATTTTTATCTCTATATTTATCTTAAGTGACAACTCTCAATTACCTATTTTTGTTCTGTCTTTCCAGTCTGGAGATCACTCTCTATTGCAGAGAAAATAGAAGTGAAGTAAGAGTTGAGAGGCATCACCTTCTCTTCATCATCCATTATGACCATCCCATCAAGCTTGAATAGTATGTCCTATAACTTCTTTGAGACTTTAATTTTATCTAATGGAGCTTTAAAATGACATTTTATGCCATCCTTACCAATGTTTGTCAGACTTAGATCATTATAAGCTTTTGCACTCATTACCCTCTTTTTTATAGGATCATAGCTATCCTGAATAAGCACCATCCTCTGTTTTACTTTTTTCCATCTTCTTTAGACATATTTTTAATGTACCCTGTATTCGCACAACTTCCCATTGATTTTCTCATTTAACTATTTCTCTGTGCCGATTGATTTTCAATCTTGAACATTTGCCATCCTTCCTGGACTGTCTTCCCTAATCGAATTTTAATCCATGGCATTGTTCTTATTCCTTTTTTATTTTGCTAGACTATGGGGTTAAGTGGCTTGCCCAAGGCCACACAACTAGGTAATTATTAAATGTCTGAGCCCAGATTTGAACTCCTGACTCCAGGGCCGGTGCTCTATTCACTGCACCACCTAGTCGCCCCCTACTTATTCTTTATATGTATTATTAGAACCTTCCCAAAAATCCAAATTCCATGTCAAACTAAATTTCAATCCCCTTCTTTACCACAAATTCTCAAATGGAGTAATGGTAAGTCAGATGAAGTTATCTTTAAGGCAAGTAAAAAAAAAACTATTACGTCCTCAGTTTTGGGGAAAGGAAGAAAGATAGACAAGGACAGAGAACTATAAATGACATTCTTAGAGTCTTAGACTTGTGGTCTGTTCCTCAGCTCTTCATTTATTTCAACAATTTGTTGAAGTGGTCTGCACCATAGTTCAATGGTAATGTGACTTCTTTTTCTTTCCCCTTTGATCTTTACCCCACAACTCTTCACAATGTTTCTTTTCCCTGATCCCTAAATTCTCTCCCATGAGCTAATCTTCCTGCTTTTTTTTAACAAAGGAATGCACTTCCAGAATGATATCATAATTATGATTCTCATCTTACCAAGTAACTGTAATTCCTATAAGTATAAATTTGCCATTTTTCACTAAGCCTTCTAGCTATTTTTTTACTTGTTCCCCATACTTTACACATTCATTTATGGCTATCAGTGATTTTATTACTGACACCTTGTTTAGATTGAGTCTTTTGAGAATGTATGCATGCGTCTATTGTTTTTCTTATCTAATTGCTAGCTTACATAGATTGGTGGATATACTGGGACATATCCTTCTGGACCTCAAAAATCATAATTCTATTGATCTCTCTCATCCTGAAACTTTGCTCCATCTGGAATATTTTGCCATCCCTGCAGCCTGCTCACATTGGAAAATTCCTCTGAAAGGTCCACTCATTTTCTCCCATTGCTAAGTTCTTCCACAAGCTTCTATTTTGTAAAGGGACCAAGATAACCTGCCTTCAGGCTATTCCCAGATTTGTCGCTAATTTTGTGAATTTCAAACTCAAATTTATTTCCCCTCTCTTTCCTCCCCACTCCAATTTTTGGTTCCTTTTCAGCAATCCTCTTCCTCCATTAGAATCTAAGATCTTTAAGGACAGAGACTGTCTTTTTTGGGTTTTCCCGCCCAAATTCCCTGCCCAGTACTTAGTACAGTATCTACCACATAGCAGTTGTCCCATCACTCAGTCCTGTCTGACTCTTTGTGGCACTTTCCTTGGGGTTTTCTCTGCAAAGATACTGGAGTGGTTTGCCATTTCCTGAAGCAGAGGTTAAATGACTTGCTCAGGGTCACACAGCTAGTATCTGAGGTCCAATTTGAATTCAGTCCTTCCTGACCCTAGTCCCATTGTCCTATCCATTAAGTCATCTAGCTATTTTGTCTAGTACATTGGAAGCACTTAATAAATATTTGTTTCCTTCCTTCCATTAAAGCCCCTTTGATTACATTTTCGAGACTTCAAGCAAATATTTTTCCTAGTCCTTTTTTAGTCACAGTCAGGCAGAAGCCTGTCATTCATATATATTAATATGTGGTAGAGATTTCAAATTTCATTCTCAGACACCATTTTCTTAACCAATTATTCATTTCCCAAATCTATTTTTCTCTTCTGAGTCCCTGCTTTCAATGTACAGTAATGACTAAAATACCACCTGTGTGTGTCTCTGAGCAGTTTATTTTATTGCCCAAGACTTAGTCATCTTTGGCAATTGTTTCTAGGTTCTTTCTGGCAGTATCATTTGTGCCCACTTGAATCATCCAAAGTAGGTCATGGTCCTCTGCCTTGACTAATCCTGGGAGGTTCTTTATCATAGTTTGGACATAAGCCCTGGAAAAACAACAGACCTCTCTGTTCCTGTTTTCAAGGAAACACATAGTTGCCTCATTACTTTCTCAGCAAGTCGCCAACCATCATTACTTATCTTTTCTTTTTTGGTCTTTTCTGGATGTTTTCTCACCTTATAGCACCTGTGGCTCTAATAGATAAAAACAGTTGATTCTTCCATGGAGTATCACACTTCTTCTTCTTCTTCAAAAATAGCTTTTGAGTTGTTTTTGTTTCCTTGCTTGTTTTAGTTCTGGGTATTTCATTCCTTCTTTTCTTTCTCTCTGTAAGATTCTTCCACCTTACAGCTTTCTAACATAGGTCAAGATTTCCATGTTCCTATTTTTCATCTGTTTTCATTTTAAACTCCTTCCATTTTTGAAAGAAACATTTAATTCTCTCTGATAATCTGTCTAATAGAGGGATATTCCTCAGACCCCTTGCTCTTCTAATCCAGGGCAGACACAAGTCCACTTAAAATGGATAGAAATCATTTTTCTTCACATTCAGTGTAGTTCATTGAAAAATTATCCCTGCTTCCCATACCCAAGGAGAGTAATATCTTTAATTCTCATCATTCTTTGGGAGCTAGGTGGTGCAGTGGATAGAGCACAGGCCTTGGATCAGAAGGATGGGAGTTTGAATACTACATCAGACCCTTGCTACTTATTAGATGTGTGACCTTGGGCAAGTCACTTAACCCTGATTATCTCACATCCAGGGACATCTCCAGTCATCCTGATTCATAACTGGCCACTGGATCCAGGTGCCTCTGGAGGCCCTCATTCAAATCCAATTCATGTGCTTTTCATGACATCACCTCCTTGATGTCATGGTCTTCTTCGAGAATGAAGGATAAACATCATCATCATCCTAGTAAAATAGTTTCAGGGGACCTAAATTTAACTCTTGATTTGATGCATTCCATTTTTCTTGTTAATATGTTTTTTGATACTCTGATAGGTCAATGCAAATTCATTTTCCTCTTTTCATGAACCTCTTTCCTTATCTTTCCAATACTTCTTTGTCTTATTTAGCTTGTTTTTACCAACTATCCTCTTCAATTCCTCTCTTCCTTTTACTTCTTTTTCCCCTTGAGCCATTCTCTTTCTCTTTGGATACTTCACTCTCTCAGTTTCTCCTTTTTTTTCTCCTCAGGTGTTCAGTGTCAGTCTTTCACTCCTTTCCTTGAGTCATCTTCTCCATCTCAATTCTTTCTCTTTCATCTCTTCTACTTTTCTTTGTCTCCTCCCCAAATTCAATCTCTGACCATTTTCACTATTTTCAAGTTCTCCAAATCTCTGTCACAACTTGTTTATCATCTATTCCTTGAACATCTATTTCTTCCTCTTCTTCTTATGTTTCCACATTCTATTCTCATGAAAATTGAAGGAAAATAAATGGTCAGAAATCATATTTTTTCCTGTCTTCATTCTTTTCTGCCTCTTAAAGTCCATGGGGAACATAATCCTGTTAACCATCCTAACCTCCTTGATACCCTCCCCTCTTTGATTTTTCTTATCACTACTCTTTCCTTGGTCTCTTTCTGTGTTTCACCTTGGGTCATTGCTGGATTTTAATGACTCTGAAAATCAGAATGAGGCTGATGACTTTGCCCATCTCTACCTCACATAAATTCAATTAATTCATAATTGAAGGCATCATCCTCATATTGTCATTAGTCCTTTTCAAGAATGAAGGACAAACAACAAAAAAATAATTTTATCTCAACATTCCATACCTCCTCTAGGCTCTCTCCTGGGCCTTTTCTTCTTCTTCTTCTTCTTCTTCTTCTTCTTCTTCTTCTTCTTCTTCTTCTTCTTCTTCTTCTTCTTCTCTCTCTCTCTCTCTCTCTCTCTGCTTTTGCAGACTTCATCAGAAGCCATGTGTTTAAGCATAATTAGCTAGCAGATAACTCATAATTCTATGTACCTATTGTAAGTCTCTCCTGTGAGTTTCAGTTCTGTATCAAATAGGTACCTATCAGACATTTCAAACTGGATGTCATGGAGACCTGCCAAGCTCTGGCATGGCCAGAATAAAACTCATTACCTTTTTTTTTTTTACCAAATTCACACTTTTTCTAAACTTCTTGATTTCTTATATATTTTTAAAATTTTACTTATTTAAAGCAATGGGGTTAAGTGACTTGCCCAAGGTCACACAGCTAGGCAATTATTAAGTGTCTGAGGCTGGATTTGAATTCAGGTCCTCCTGACTCCAGGACTGGTACTCTATCCACTATGCCACCTAGCTGCCCCTTTGATTTCTTATGTTAGACATGATCATATATGTATAACTTTTATCAGATTGTTCACTGCCATAGGGAGGCAGGAGGGGGAGAGAAGAAATGGTGGTAGAAAAATGTGGAATTCATACAGTTGCAAATGAATGAATGTTGAAAACTACTTTTGCATGTAATTGGAAAAAAATAAAATTAAACTTTCTGATTCTATTAAAGGAACTCCCTTCTTCCAATCTCATAAGCTCACAAATCTTTGTATTCTTTTCACTACTCACTGTGACCCATCCTTTATATACAATCCATTCTCATATCTTGTTATTTCTGTTTTTGGTGTTGGTGTAGGTTTTGAGTTATTTTTCAGTCATGTCTGACTTCTTTGTGATCCTATTTAGGTTTTCTTTGCAAAGATGCTGGAGTGGCTTGCCAATGGCTTCTCCAGCTCATTTTACAAATGAGGAAACTGAGGCATGGAGGATTAAGTGATTTACTCAGGATCACATAACTATTAAGTAATTGAGAATGGATTTAAATTCACAGGTTCATGATGAGTCTCCTTGATTCCAGATTTTGCACTCTTTCCACTGTGCCACCTAGTTGATGCTCATTTCTATCTTCAATATATCCCAATTTACACAACCATTATTATAGTTCAGACCTTCAACACCTATCACCTAGGCTAATGCAATGACCTGTTAATTGTCCCTCCTGCCTCAAATCTCTCAGAATTACAGATAATACTAAATGGTATTTTCAAAATGATTTTTCTTAAATGCATACCTGACCATGTAACTTCTACACTAAATCATCTCTCATAACTTACAGTTACTTATTGGAACAAATATAAACTCCTCTCTTTAGTTTGCTAACCCTTTCACAACCTGATCCCAACCTATCTTTCCAGTTTCATCTAATGATTCATTCAAATAATATTTCTCCCTGTTTCTCATAGTTGAAACTGGATCCACCAGTTCTGGATCTTTGTATCAATCATCCTCCTGTGCTTGGAATGCCCTTCATTCTCCCCTTTCTCAGAATTTTTTCACAACATAAGTTCAAATACTACCTTATACATGGTCTTTCCTGATTTCCCCAATTGCTAGAGCCCTCCCTTTCAAACTACCTTTAACTACTTTGCATTTACTCTTCATATATATATATATATATATATATATATATATATATATATATATATATTTATATATAAATATATATATATATATACTTTTATATGAGTATTTACTGTCTTCACTGTTAAGATATAAAATCCTAGACAGTAGAGATTATTTTATTCTGTATATTTGTATCCCCAGGACTTGTCAAGATTCTAGATGTTTAAAATTGCTGATTATTTGTTGATTAATTAGATGGTCTTCAATCAAAATATTGTGAGGACAGGCTAAAGAGTAAGATATAGAGTTTAATATGTCAGGTTCATCTAGGAAGGATGACTTTTTATTAGGGGGCTAGTATCATAAATCTAGGACTGGAAGGCACTTCAAAGATACTTTGAGCCAAGTTTCTTATTTTATAGATGAGGAATCTATCGTCAAGGATTAAGTGACTAGTACAAAGATCCACAGGTAGTAGAAGAAGTCCACACAAGAGTAGAGAAGGGGTATAGTATGGTTCTACAGAATCAGGTGCTAAATTCTGTTTGTCTGAGTAATTAGGTGAACTGAATTTAATATATTATTATTCTAACCAAATAGGAGAAACCATGACTTTAGACAAAATATTTATTGGTTTTGTTAGTTAAAGTAAGAAATTTAGAAGTCTCTTTTCACAAAACAGCTACCAAAATTTCTAATTGCTTTTACTTGTAAAGTTAATTGGCTATCTAATTTTTCCTTCCACAAAGGTATTAGAAGATGAAGAGAATGGTGAAAATTTCCTGAAGGAATTACTGAATATTCTCCAAGAGGTTGATTTTGAATTATTCAAAAAGATCTGTGGACTAGTGACATAGTAAAATAAAAGGAAAACCAATTAACAGCATGTATATTCCACTGAGAATCATTCGATTAGATCAGAAGAAGGCTTTCAGCATATTGGGTGAATAGCCATCTAGAATTTTTGGGAGAACAAGGACAAGAGTCATATACCATGAGAAGGTGTGAGGATGATGATCCTACATTGGTGGAGAGAAGGAACTGCATCAATAAGACTGGAGATCCATCAAAATACTAAAATAAATTCAATAAAAAATTAAATCCCCAAAAGTAAGGGTGTCCACTTTCCACAGTTGTGTCAAAGGGTTGAAAGGATAGTTTAACATTAATAATATTATTCAAGACATACTCAACAATACAAAAAACAATGCAGTAGAATAAAGAATATTGAACCTGGAGTCTGGAAGACCTGACTTCAAATTTATACTCTCCTCTGATTCTTACCAGCTGTGTAACTGTAGGCAATCAAAATGTACATTTATTGACCACCTACTCTGTGCTAGTTCTGGAGATACAAAATGAAATACCTGCCCTCAAAAAGCTTACATTCTATTGATTAATCAACTATATCCTATTGACCAACTTCTCTAATATTTATCTACTAAATTATAAATGGATTAGTCTGTCTAAATGAATCCTTAATGTACGCAAAATAAATCTTGCTGGAGCAAGTTTATACAGATGCTAGAAAGTCACAGAGAAAATCATTTTACATCCCAATGCTTTTTCCATAGGAAGATATGAATTGCCAGATTAAAGAGAAGAAAACAAGTAGAAAGACACTAGAGGGCAAGTAATAAAATAGTTGGTAAAACAAAGAAAGGAGTCTACTTAAACTGTAAACCAGTGAGAAAATGGCTATCATCAATTGGGAGAAGAATTGCATGGAGTAGAACCACATTATCAAAGATCTCATTGCTAACCACTGTTTTTCAGCAAAAATATGAGTTAGATCAACAGAATATATGGACTACAAAAAATTTTCCAGATCGTCTAGTTCATTTCTCCAATTTTAGAAATGAGGAAACTAAAGCTGGGACAGATGAAGTGACTTACCCAAGGACACATAGCAAATTAATGGCAAACCTAGATCTCTTGACCTCTTGCCACTCTTTTTTCTATGACATAATTTTGACCATGCTAATCCATTATTGTTTCTTTTTTTGAAGGCAAGGAAAACTAATTATAGATTGTTTTTGTTCATGTATTAGTTCATAAAGGACTACCAAAGGCCATTTAGCACACACTCTTATTTTATAGATGAGAAAACTGTCCAAAAAAGATGATAGGAGAAACCCAAGGTCACACATGATACTCCATCTGATCATCTGTCCACCATTCCGGTAGTGAACATGGACAGCAAGATTTAACTCCAGAGACAATCTTCTTTCTACTGTACTACATTGTCTCCAGAAGTCACAACATATTGTGACTACAAGAAAGTAGGCATTCCACAGTGTGTATAAGAATAAATTAATAGTATTTATAAGATCCTGAGTTATATAGCATTGGGTTAAGCTAACAAGAATCCTCCAAAACTCTTCCAGTTGCAATTATTTCCCTAGCTGCTAGGGATTAAGCAGCATTCTCATTCCCCACCATTTATAGGCTCTTGTAATTCCAACCTCAGACTTACTGGCAAGGAGAGATAGATACAGTTGAAAAAGCTCAAATCTGTGGTGTCTATGTTACAGAACATGTTTTTGTTTGTTTGCATGTGTTTGTGTGTGTTTGTGTGTGTGTGTGTGTGCGTGTGTGTGTGTGTGTATTTGATGTTGCTGGGGTTGTTTTTCTCCAGCCTCTTAAGAGCTGCTTTGTACATCTTCCTTGTTTCAAATTATTTCTTAAAAATTGCATGAGACATCTGGGATAGCTGCCTGTTCTTGCTGATTAATTCCTGTATTTAGGATTTTGCTGTTAGTACCATTCACTCATTGTCTGCTGTTATCATAACATTTGTTTATCTCAATAAATAAACTAAACATGGAAATTCAGAAACAAAGGAAAGTTGATATAAAGCTTTTAGGTAGTATGAAAGAGATAATAGGAAGGCCATTTCAGGAAATCATGTTTTCACAAACCAATAGTAAGAATATACCTAAGAAAGTTTAGATGATTGACATATTCTAACAAAGGAAATATAACAGCATCCCTAAAATTAAAGAGGATTCATTTCAGGAATGTACTTCTATGTGAGAAATATCATTCCCAAAGGCTGAGATGCCATGTGGAAATAGTAATACACTCTAGAATACTGATGTTTCTCTCTTCTACCTCTTCTGCTCAGTAGGATAATCTATTTTTTCCTCACTTTAAGAGGCAAGTTGAGTAAGAATAAGTATAGAGCAATGATCACATGTTTTAAGGGCATTTTCCAACTAGTGATACAGAAGTCATTGTATACCTAGTCAATGAGTCACATAAGCAAGGGCAGTATGACACTCTCCTCAACTGACCCTTTTGTCCATAATAAAGAAAATCTCTTTCTCCTCAATCACTCAATAGGTGATCAAAACTTGCCACAACTTTTCCACATCCAAGACATATTTATCATAAAAGGCTTTCTTCCCAGAGGATTTTTTTAAATCCAGACAACATTGTAAAGTAAGAAATATTCAGGGACTCAGTGACCTAATAAATTAAAAAATAACGAGTTCTCATGTGAGACACAAATTGTGCCTCCAGTAGAGAGGGTCATAGATTTGGTGAACAGGAAATAGAAACCTTTAGGAGTATAGGAATTAACAATTATTCCCCAAGTTGTGACATTGACCTTGAAAATTTTCCACAGAGAAAAGGAGGCTAAGAAAGCCTCTTGAGGGTAAGGTTCAGGAAGGAATACCTCAATGACACCATTCTTGAATGATAACCAAACAGAATGATAACCAAAGACTATTGCTCACCTATTGCCTACAAGCAGAGGACAGAAGAGATAATTCGATTACAAGTGAAAACGTGTTGCTGACCAAATGTGAGTGATGAATAGATGAACTGGAATAGCAAGTAGGTCAAGGCAGCAGGGATGGTTGGAAAAAGAACAAGGTCTGAAACACATCCCCTTAACACCCACTCCATCCAATTTCTACTTACGCTTCTACTACCTACTTATTGTTTTCCAAAGTGTGGGTGGGGATGGAGAGTTGAGAAAGGAGAAAAAAAATTTCATTTTTTTTTATCCCTTTCTTGACTGCCAGACAAAGCAGCCTGAATTTTGGGAGCTTTATTGCTTCAACTACTTTCTTCTTTTCCATGTGATATGAAAGTATTATTAAAACTAAATGGCTATCTACTTTGATTTTATTTATGAATGTGTGGAATGGGATTTAGAAAAGAGAGTTTAACCCTAAAAGAGATCAGAAGGTAAGAATGGAACTGAGTGCAACTGTTGTTGATTTAAAAAATTTCCAAAGTATATAAGCATAAAATTATATTCAGATTATATATACTGAACCTCTTTTCTTTCAAACCCAGAGAGACAGAAATAAGGAAAACAGTAAGAAAAAAATAAAATTAAAACTTCCTAATGTGATGGTTTTAGTGTTATTTTTGCCTGAAGACACCCTGGCTGAGGCTTGCTATGGCTGCTGTCTTACAGGGTGTTTCAGAGGTCAAGTGTTGTTGATATTAGTGGGCCTTGCTAGGCATCAAGATCATTTGACATGAGCTCAAATGCCATATGCACATATGCATGCCCACACACATGCACAGAGAACCCTGATTTCTCATATTCAACACATTCCAATTTAGAATAGACTCCAACACCATGGGGAGTCATTCAATCTCTGACCAGGAAACCTGTGTTTAATATGCAGTTATTTTTAGATTAATCTAATTTCAAACCATATTCCCATCAGCCTTCTTCATTTCAAATAGAAGAATATATGAACTATTTCACCAGAAAAACAACTGACCTGGAAAATAAATCAAGGAGAGATAACTTAAGATTCATAGGACCTGAAAGCCAAGAGCAAAGAAAGAGTTCAGATATATTTCAAGAAATTATTGAGGAAAAATGCCCTGATATACTGGAACAAGGGAGTAAAGTAGAAATTGAAAGAATTCACCTCCTGAAAGAGATTCCAAATTGAAAACTCTCAAGAATATTCTAGTCAAAATCTAGAGTTCCCAGGTCAAAAACAAAACATTTCAGTCAAAAAAGAAGATACTAAAATATCATGGATCTATAGTCAGGATCAAACACAATTTAACAGCTTTCACATTAAAAGAGTGGAGAATTTAGAACATGATACTACAAGAGGGCAAAGGAGTTAGGATTAGGATTACAACCAAGAATCACCTACCCAGAAAAACTGAGTGTAATCCTTCCAAGGGAAAAATGATCATTCAATGAAATAGTCAACTTTTGAGCATTCCTAATAGGAAAAAAAACACCTGAGTACACAAAACTCAAGAATAATATAAAAATGTAAACATGAAAGAGAAGTTAGAAGGGATTCAATAAGGTTTAACTGTTTATATTCCTATAAGGGAAAATGATACAGTTACCTCCTAAGAACATTATCATTATTAGGGCAGTTGAAAGGAGTTAACATAGAGACTAAGGGTCTGAATCAATTATGTTGAAATGATCTATGAAAAAATAAAAGGAAAAGTAAAGGCACTGGAAGAGGCAAAATGGGGAAATGTTCCTTACATAAAAAAGAGGTACAAGGAAGAGCTTTCACAATAAAGGGGAAATGAGGGTGGAGTGATAAGCTATGATGGAATCTCACTCTTATTGAAATTGGTTTAAAAAATAATATAAATACATGCACAATTGTGTTTAGAAATGTATCCCCAGTGGGGGATTAAGATAAAGCAAAAGGGGGGGGGGAGAAGAGAGCAGTTTAAGGGAAGCAATGGTTAGAAACAAAATAGACTTTTGAGGTAGAAGATTAAAAAAAGAGAAAAAGAACCAGAAGATAATGGGATAGAAAGAAATGTATAATTAGTAATCATAACTATGAATGTGAATGGTACAAACTCACCCATAAAATGAAAATAATAGAATGTATTAAAAACCAGAATCTAGCATTCTGTTTCTTTTAAGAGAAATACTTGAAACAGAAAGACACACACACAAATATAGAGTTAAAATAAAGAACGTTATCTGAGACAGACTTCACCTGAAATAAAAAAGGCAGACATGACAAAGAGAAAGAAAAATGAACTTAATTAAGAGATAATTTGAGAAACTAAATTTTTCTTTAAAAGTACCATAGACAATGAAATGTTATAAAAAATCTCCACAGCAAGTTTCTATAATAGAGTTCTAATTTCTCAAATATATGTATTCTTAGTATAGAAATAGATCAAAATTTAAAAATAAGAAGTATTGCCCAATTGATAAATGGCTAAAGGATATGACAGGCAGTTTTCAGAAAATAAATCAAAGCTTTCTTCTAGCTTTATTAAAACATGCTCTAAATCATTATTGATTAGAAAAACAGAATTTAAAACAATTCTGTCACACCTATCAGGAATGTCATATACTAGAGTAGATGAGGGAAAATAGAAACACTAGTGAACTGTTAAAGGAGTTGCAAAGTAGTCCAATTATTCTGGAAAATAATTTGGAACTGTGCCTCAATGGATATAAAAGTACATACTCTTTGACCTAGCAAAAACTCTACTACATCTGTATCTCAAAGAGATCAAAGGGCCTAAATGTGCAAAAATATTTATAGCAAATCTCTTTGAAGTGGCAAAGAATTGGAATATCAATGGCATTCTCATCAGTTGGGGAATGACATATAATTGTTTTGGAATATTATTATGCTGTCAGAAATGATGAGGCAGTGCTTTCAGAAAAAACAATTGAGAAGATCTATATTAATTGATGCAAAATGAAATGAAAAGATTCAGAGAATCATTTGTGCAGTCACCACAATGTAGTAATGCTGCTCAACTGTGAAATATTTGACTACTTTGATTAGTGCAAATTCCAAAAGTATCATGATGGAAAAAACATGATATTCATCTCCAGAGAAAGAACTGATGACCTCTGAGACAAAATTAAAGTATAATTTTCACACTTTTTTAATTTTTCTTGCCTTTTGTGGAAATACTACTAAAAGGAACTATGGGAGGAAAAGAATTTGCATCTCAAAATTAAAACAAAGGGATCCCATAAATAATAAATGATTTTAAAAAAGGAAAGAAAAATTAATTTCTGTGTTATTTGGTAGGAATTTTCCTGTATCCCTAATAGAGTAGTTCATTATTAGCTTCTGCCTTCCTCATGATCATTTTCCCCATTTGCCTTGAAATCTCTTCTTTAGGTTCAGGTCATTCTACTCTTCTGGGTGTCAGTTGCCCTTATGAACTCCAATTTCCCTTCTCCTTAGTAATGGAGCACTCTCTCTAAGCAACAAAACCCTGTAGATTATACAATTTAAGGTCTTCATCTTCCTATATAGAAATTTTTTTTCTCCAAATGGTGCATTCATCAATGGTATCCTTTTCTACCCTTGAAAAATGATTTACCATTTCTTCCTCCCGTTTGCGTCTCCACAAGAGAATGACGTCTTCTTCCCGAGTCTACCAAAGTTAGTCTTCCTTCATTATTAACTTTACATCTGATTAAGTATACCACATGATCATTTCCTTTTCATGCTCCCTTCCATTATATGGTTTAGTACTTCCCAAAATTAATTCCCTTTGTGTGGGGTAAAGATACCTTAAAATAAATTCTCAGAGACTTGGTCTGAAAAAAAGAAGTGTTTAATTTACTGTGGAGAGGGAGGATGCACTCACAAAGAAAGCCATGCTGAAAGTACAAGAAGTTTAGTCTTTATAATTTCTAACTGCAGTTTTCCCTGCCTCTATCTCCCTAACCCACTCCCCCTTCGGTATATTGGCTGGGTTTGGGGAGTAATACACTCTATTCATAGAAATCTAACCTAGTAACAGATGCAAAGAAAGGAATGTAACATTTTAAAAATATGCTTGTCACTGGATGGTGGGGTGACCATGATTAGGGATATAAATAGTAATAATAAAGTTTTCATGGTCATGATGATGTGCCTCAGTTAGCAAAACAGTCTTATTTCAAAAGCAGGATGTCCTGGGTCTATTGGAATGAAAGATTTTTCTTGACATAAACACTTCCTTAACCCAGAGAGGACTTCAGAAATTTTCTGCACACCTTGAGGGGATAAGTGTACATTGTGAGGTTTGCGTCTTGATTGCTATGTTGGTTTTCCTTACTTGCTTTTCATTTGTCTTTGAAAAGCAAATAATTTGGTGTAGTCTGGTCCTTTTTCTGGGGATGCTTTGATTTCCTCTTTTAAATTGAATATTCATCTTTTTTTCAATAATGGTTAGACTCAGGCTTGTAGGATATGTCAACTTGGTTTCCATCTTGAATTATGTTAATCTTTAGGACATAATCTATACTCTCCTGCAGGTTTGGAGAGAGTTAAAGTAGTTTTATATTAGAATAATATAAAACTTTTGTATTTGAAGTCTTTCTCCTTATTGCTTGGAGAATCTGCTGTTGTATTCTAAATTATTAAATTTAGATTGGAGTTTGTAGTATATATTTTTTGGTTGTTTTCTGGAAGAAATCTGTGGGTATTGTTTAAGCATTTTGTTTACTGCATAAAGGATTTCTTGGTAGGTTTTTATATTGCTTTCATTCTGGTATTTTGTCCTGCTTGAAGACCTATTATTTTTAAATTATCACTACATATTCTTTTTATTAATTTATTTATTTTTCTATTTTACAATTTTCCCCCATCTTGATTCCCTCCCCCACCCCCACAGAAGGCAGTCTGTTAGTCTTTACATTGTTTCCATGCTATACATTGATCCAAATTGAATGTGTTGAGAGAGAAATCATTTCCTTAAGGAAAAAAATAAAATATAATAGATAGCAAAATTACATCATAAGATGATGTGTTTTTTTAAATTAAAGCTAAGCCTTTTGGTCTTTGTTCAAACTACACAATTCTTTCTCTGGATACAGATAGTATTCTCCATTATAGATATCCCAAAACTGTCCCAAATTTTTGCAGTTATGAAATGAACAAGTCCATTAAGATTGTTCATCACCACGATGTTGCTTTTATGGTGTACAATGTTCTTCTGGCTCTGCTCTTCTCACTCAGCATCAGTTCATTCAAATCCCTCAACAACAGCAACCGTGAAAAAATATAGAAGTAACTTCTCTGATTGATTTTTGATAAAGACCCAGAGATACAGCTAATGGTATCAGGAACACAGACTGAAGGCTTCTCTTAATTCCCATCCTTCCTGGTTTCTAATAGAACAATAGTGTTCCATAATTTACATATACCACAATTGTTCAGCCATTCCCCAATTGATGGACATTCACTCAATTTCCAATTCTTTGCCACTGCAAACAAGGCTGCTATGAATATTTTTGTACAAGTGATGTTTTTACCCTTTTTCATGATCTCTTCAGGGTATAGATGCAGTAATAGTATTTCTGGATCAAAGGGTATGCAAATTTTTATTGCCCTTTGGTTGTAATTTCAAATTGCTCTCCAGAAAGGTTGAATGAGTTTACAGCTCCACCAATAATGCATTATTGTCCTAGATTTTCTACATCCTTTCCAACATTGATAATTGTCCTTTCTAGTCATATTGGCCAGTCTGAGAGGTGTAAGGTAGTAATTCAGAGATGCTTTAATTTGCATTTCTCTAATAAGTAATGGTTTGGAGCAACTTTTTCATATGACTATGGATTGCTTTGATTTCCTCATCTGTAAATTGCCTTCACATATCTTTGACCATTTGTCAATTGGGATTGACTTGCTTTTTTATGAATTTGGCTCTGTTCTCTATATATATTTTAGAAATGAGTCCTTTGTCAGAAACACTAGTTGTAAAAATTGTTCCCCAATTTACTACATTTCTTTTGATCTTAGTTACATTGATTTTGTCTGTGCATTTAATTTAATGTAATCAAAATTATCTAGTTTGCTTTTAATGATGTTCTTCATCTTTTCCTTGGTCATATACTGCTTCCCTTTCCATAGATCTGACAGGTAAATTATTCCTTGATTTCCTAGTTTGCTTATAATAATCCCTTTAAATCCAAATCCTGTATCCATTTTGATCTTAACTTGGTATAGGGTGTGAGGTGTTTGTCTAATCCAAGTTTCTACCATACTAACTTCCAATTTTCCCAATACATATTCTTTAATTTAGTTGAATGTTTTACTTTTATGATGATCATATTTTTAAAATAAAGCTATGATTTTTTGTTACTCCTGCAGAACATTTTTATTTATATACACAATACTAAAATAGTCTTGTTGTAAGAGAAAACATAATCACCCTCCCCCCCACAAAAATAAAAAAAAAACCTTAAGAGAAGTAAAGTGAATTAAAGAGGAAAAATATGTGCTTCAGTCTGTGTTCTGATACCATCAGCTCTGTCTCTGGGGTGGATTGCATTCTTCATCATAAGTCCATCAGAGAAGTTACTTCTATATTTTTCCACAGTTGCTGTTGCTGATTGTAAATTCCCTCCATCCATTCTTCCCCACTACTATTTATTATATTTTCTCTCTCCTTTCACTCTGTCCCTCTTCAAAAGTGTACTGTGGATCAGCTGAGTGACACAGCAGAGTACCGGCCCTGAGGCCAGGAAGTGCCAAAAGCACATCACACCCCAGAGACCTTGCAACCACCCAGCCCCATGGACCCAGATGTGCAACCCAATCCTACCACCTTGCCAAAAGTAAAAAATAAAATGTCTTGCATCTGACTATCTTCTCCCATGACCTACCATCTCCTCTATCACCTATATCCCCCTCCCCTCCCCCATCCCCTTTCTTCCAACCCCTTTCTCTCCTTTGTCTTCTAGATTTCTTTACCCTATTAAGTATGTGGGTTGTTTCCTCTCTGAGTCATTTCTGATGAGAATGAAGACTCACTCATTCCCCCTCACCTTCCCTGCTTCCATACCATTGCAAAAGCTATTTCTTGACTCATTTACATGAAATATCTTAGCCTATTCTACTTCTCCTTTCCCTTTCTCCCAGTATATTTCCTTTTCAACCCTTGACTCCAATTTTACAATACATTATACCTTTAAATTCAGCTCTTTCCTCTCCCTTGTCTATATCTACTCCTTCTAACTGCTCTATTAAATGAGAAGGCTCATATGAATATTATCAGTATCTTCTTCCCATGCAAGAATACACACAGTTCATCATCACTAAATTGCTCATAATTTCCATTCCCATCCACCCTCTCTATGCTTCATCTGAGTCCTGTACTTGAATATCAAACTTTCTGTTCATCTCTGGCCATTTCAATAGGAACATTTGAAATTCCTCTGCTTCATTGAAAGTCTGACTTTTCCCCTAGAAGAGAATGTTCAGTTTTGCTGGGTAGTTAATTTCTGGTTGCATTCCAAGCTCTTTCATCTTCCAGAATATCATATTCAAAACCCTACATGCCCTTTATGTGGATGCAATTAAGTCCTGTGTCATCTTGACTGTAGCTCCATGATATTTAAACTGCTTGTAATATTTTCTCCTTGACTTGGGAGTTCTGGAATTTGGCTACAATATTCCTGGGAGTTATTTTTTTTGTATCTCTTTCAAGAGGAGATCAGTGGATTCTTTCAATTTCTATTTTTTTCCTCTGCTTCTAGCATATCAGGACAATTTTACTGTAGAAATTCTTTAAAAGTGAAGTCAAAGCTCTTTTTCTGATCATGACTTTCAGGTAGCCCAGTAATTTTTAAATTGTCTCTTTGGATCTGCTTTCCAGATCAGTTGTTTTTTCAATGAGATGTGTCATGTTTTCTTCTAGTTATTCATTCTTTTGATATTGTAATATTGTTTCTTAATTACTCACAGAGTCATCAGCTTCCTTTAACTTCATTCTATATTTGAAGAAGTTGTTTTCTGCACAGAGGTTTCTTATCTCCTTTTCCATCTGGTATTTTTAAGGTATTTAAGGTATTCTTCTCCTCATTAACTTTTTGGACTCATTCTTCCATTTCACCTAAAACTGGTTTTAATATGTTGTTTTCTTCAGCAATTTTGGATCTCTTTAACTAAGCTATTGACTTGGTTTTCATGTTCTTTTCCTTTATCTCTCTCATTTCTCTTCACAGTTTTTACTCTACCTACCTTACTTGATTTTCAAAAATCTTTTTTGATCTCTGTTATAGCCTGAGCCCAACTCCCACTTTTCTTGTAGGCTTTGGTTACAGAAGGATGAACTTTGTCACTGTCTGAGTGTGTGTTTTGTTCCTCCATGGGACCTAAGTAATTGTCTATGGTCAGGTTCCTTTTTTCTGTTGACTCATTTCCCCAGCCTGTTCCCTGGTTTGGGGGTGCCTCCCAAGATTTTGAGTATTATTGGGACACCCCCACAAAGACCTCAGTTCCTTGAAGGTGTTATGAGAGGCTCTGACTACTTTCCGGAGCAGTGCTTTGGTCTGTGGATGACAACAAACACACCTTTCTGCCCTGGAGCTGTGAGGTTAGAACCTGGTCTATGGCAAGGTGGTGGACCCAGACCACGGCCAGGGTCTGAATATGGACAAAGCACAAGAGTCCTGTCCCAGGGACAGAGGAGAGAACTTGACAGTCTCCCCCCACCCCTTAGCTTCTGTGGGCTAAACACCCTGGAAGCAACTGCTGGGAAGTTCCCTGCTGGATAGCTCTGTGGACCTGCTTCCATTTCCTGGGATCTGGACTAAGCTGATGGCCACATCTGCATTGAGGGCCATAGCTACCCAGAGGCCAAGTTGGCCTGGGTTTCATGCTCACTCTGGCTGAGGTTTCCCCACTTATCTTCCAAGTTGTGCTTGGTGTTACCTGGGTTGGCAGGTCAAAAAACTCCTTCTGTTGCCAGAAGCCAGTGCTCCCAGAGACCCAGGCACCCCATGGACTGTTCCCAGAAGGCTGGAGCAAAAGAGCTACAGCCTGGTGACCCTGGCTGTAGTGCTGCCCCCTCCAAACCCATGGAACAGAGCCTTCGCACAATCTTCCAGGTTACTTTGCCCTGGAGAATTGCCTCACTGATCATTCTTTGGGTTTTGTCTCTTGAAAATTTAGTTAGAGTCATAATTTTAAGGTTTTAGGAATATTTTGGAGAAAGTTCCTAGGAAAGTCTTTTCTCATGCTGCCTTCTTAGCTCCACTTCCTGAAGATCATGTTTTGACATTATCACTTTTTGCTTTTCTTCTTCCAGATTTTCCTTTGTATCTGTGTATTATTCTATTGTTTCTTGAGATTTGCCATTGGGTATTCATTTTCCTATTATGCAAAATATTTATGCTGTGCAGGCCATATATTCTACTTTCATAATTCTTGATTCTTTTTTAAACCATGAACCCTGGTATGGGTTCATGGTCTCTTAGAAACCCACAGCATCCTTTACATCATTAGGGATTTATAGGATAATTTTTCTTTTATCATGGAATATTTATGTCTATGACACTCCTAGGTCTGTATCCAAAAGACATCATTAAAAAAAGGGAAATTACCCACATATATAAAAACATTTATAGCACCTCTTTTTATAGTGGCAAAGAATTGGAAATTGAGGGAATGATCATCAACTGAGGAATGGCTGAACAAATTGTGGTATATATGAATATGATGGAGTACTACTGTTGTGTAAGAAATCATGAACAAGCACACTTCAGAAAAGCCAGTAAGGAGTTACATGAAGTGAGTGAAGTAAGTAGACCCAGGAGAATATTGTACATATTAGCAGAAATATTATGTGATCATCAATTATGATAGACTTAGCTCTTCTCAGCAGGACAATAATCAAAGACATTTCTGAAGCACCTGTGACAATCCACATCCAGAAACAGATCTATGGAATCTAAATGCAGACCCAATTATACTACTTTCCATTTTAAATTTTTTTTTATACTTTATAGACCTTTTTTTGTCCTTTCATGGATTTCTCCCTTTTGTTCAAATTCTTCTTTCATAATATGAGTAATACAGAAATATGTTTAACATAGATAATATATGTTTAATCTATATCATGTCACTTGCTGTCAAGGGAAAGAGGAGGGAAGGAAGGAAGAAAAATGTGGTACTCAAAGTCTTAAAGAAATGAATGTTGAGAACTATCTTTGTATGCATTTGAAATGATAAATAAATATATAAAATATTTATGCCTTGAGTGTTTTAGCTAATCTCTTAGCCCAAAGTATATGTTCCTTTCTGTTATTAATGTTTTCTTTGTTGTTTCATCTGCCTATGCAGGTCTTTGAGTTTCTTTCTTTTAAAATTTTTAGTAATTGAGTGGCTAGGTGGCACAGTGGATAAAGCACTGGCCCTGGCGTCAGGAGTGCCTGGGTTCAAATCTGGTCTCAGACACTTAATAATTACCTAGCTGTGTGGCCTTGGGCGAGCCACTTAACCCCATTTGCCTTGCAAAAAAAACTACAAAAACTAAAAAATAAAATAAAATTATTAGTAATTCCTATCTTTTCCCCTTACATTACCCTATTGCTTACTTTCTATTTTCCCTTTGATAGAGGTTTCTCTGGGAGCAGGACTTTGAAGCTGTTCATTGTCTTTCCATCCTGCACATTGCACTAACCTCAGTTTTGGCTCCAAGTGACTTGGGGTAAGAGGGAACAGGACTAATCCAGTCTGAATTTTGAAAAGTCAATCTGGCTGGTGCAGCAAAACAACCTGAGGAAGAAAAGGGAAGCAACATGTGTTAAGTGGGTCAAATTATCTTCATTTCCCCTCAGATCATGAATGAGACACTCAAGGACTCTAAAGACCAAAAACTTTGAGACTAGCCATTTCCTTCAGATTACCAGACATAGTACTGGTCCCTTCTCTGGAGTCATTGTGGAGAGGAGAAATTATTATGAAGGAGCTTGCAACTCTCATCACCATTAGTAACAACTATGGAAAAACTGTCACCAACAGGTAGATAAGAAAAAAGCTCTGGAAGTGACAGCACTCTCCCATAACCCCTCATTCTGTTCCTGCTTTCAGATAAGTTCTCACAGTAATCATTTAAGGAAGATACTTCTGTTGAAATACAGTCAATCAGACAGTTGAACCATCAGCACTATCTTAATCACCATCTCTGCTCAAACCTTAGTAGAGACAACCCAGGACCCCGAACTCAAGAGGTTTTGATATAGCAATATTTCATTGCTTTAGCTCATTGACCATAGTCAACATCCTGTGAATAAATATTTTTAGAAATGCAGCTTGTCAACAGCAGGCAATACAGCCACATCTATAGAAGAACCAGAAAAGAAAGTTCTTACCCTGTCATTGTCATTGGCACTGTTAAATAGGTCAACATCAGAAACATATGATTTTATCAGAGGAAATAACATTAAAGAGAAATGAACATCTACTTTGCTATTTTATCCTAAGGATTATATGACCTTATCATGTGACTTGCCGTTGGAACCTTCCATATGTGTTGTCCCCATTAGAATGTGAATTCCTTGAGAGCTAGAAATCAAATATTTAGTAATGTTTGCATATAGTAGGAATTTAATAAATGCTTTATTCGTTCATTAATGTTAAGCTCTTTCCATCAGGCTTTATTGAATATCACAGAAAAAAACTTAAAGTAATGAGTAGATGCTGTGCTACCCTATGCAAGGTTCCATCTTTTGATTTTATCCAACATGGGGAGGAAAGGAGGAAAGGAAGAAAGGAGAAAAATTCTATTGCAAGGATGTTTGTTGATTCATTCCACCCTGACATAGGGTACTGGACAATGGGGGAAGAGAGAACTGATAGCACATGTAAAAGGCTAGGATTTACCTTTTTTTTGCTGTTAATTCATGGAGTTTTATCTTATTAACATTCTTTGGGATTTAGACCATAAAGATAGCTGAAATTGATTTATCTCTTGTGTATAATTCCTATTTGGGAGAGGTTTGGGAGATTGTGAGGATCAAAGGAAATTACTATTTCTCTATCATGTGATCCAGAACAGAGTTGTCCAAAGATCTAATAGAATAACTCAAGGTCCCTTGGGAAAGTCATTCTTTAAGAAATGGAAATGAAAAAATGAGAAATCCCCACTTGAATAAAATAAGGACCAACACCATACCTTGGAACAAATCTCAGATGAATGGAATGTCACTATTGGTTTGTTCTGGGAGCAATCAAGTGAATGAGTCAAATTTCTCATCTTATTATCAGTAGCATTTACTCAATAGCAAAAGCGGACTCTGCAGGAAACATTTAGACATGGCCCCATTTGAGGCACTATTTGTACATTTCTTGACAGGGTTCTAATGTATTTTCCGAGACTGATATGTTTGAAACAGAGACAGAGAACAGTCGGTCTTCATCCAGATACTGAAAAAACAAGATAGTACTCCTCCCAAACTTCAGGACAGTCTCAGGCATTCCATATGTTCCTACACAGCCCTTTTGTATTCTACCATTGCCTTTCTTGGACCTCAGTTTTCCCATTCATAAAACGAGAGTACTGAAATAAGATTATGACTACAATCCTCTTCAGTTCTAAATTAATGATCTAATGATGAAATTGTCAGCATTCTCTTTTTTTTAACACACTGAAGGCTTAGTCATATGTGTCCCTCTCCCTCAAATTATTGACACCAATGCAATTAAATCATGGAGCTATGCAGATAAAGCAGTAATGGTTTTATTTTTAAATAATGCTAGTTTTTAATCAATGTGTTTTGCCTATGAGTCCATGAAAAAACCAGAGTGATCTCCATTGCAGGTTATGGGAGGGATGGGAAAATTCATAATAAAGGATTTGAGGAAAAGAAGGCAATAGAGTTGTATGATGCAGCAAAAAGGGAATTGCATTAAGAGTGGAACTGGATTCAAATTTTGCCTTTGCTGTGTACTTTCTACCCAACTTTGGGCAAGTCTTATGTCATATGTACCACAAGAGGATTGAATTAGATAACTTAATCCAAAAACTTAAACTTAAAGGGGAAACCTGACACAAAAGAAAAAAAAAGAAGCATAATAATGTTAGATCTTTAAAAATTATTTAAATCATTTTGATAAAATATATCCTTTTACTATATCAATTATCTTATTTGTTGCTATAATTGTAAGTATCACCACAAATTCACATGATAAATGTAATTGATATAGTTGATGCAGATTAAGAGAAATTCCAGGGAATTCTCCTCTAATTCAGAATTAGTTAACATATTATTAAAACAAACTATACCTATTTTATTCTTGTTAGATTCATCCTTACATTCCCTTTCCCCAAGACTACCTTGGTTTTCTGTATTTCTCAAGACAGATTCTAACCTCCTTCTCATCGGTACTCACTCTCAGTCAACTTTGGGAGTCATTCATCACTATGTAGTTTCCAAGTCAGAATGTCTGTCATTTAACCTTCATCCTCCTTGAATTTTCATCCTGATGCATTTGGATTAAACCACAGACTGATAAATGAGCAGTGCTTTGGCGACACAAAAGGCAGTCATTAAGGAGCCCTCTCTTAGGTATGAATCAAAGACACAAGCTTTTGCGTTTTTTTGTGTTTTCCTTCTAGTTCAGGGATTGCCTACAGCAAAAATAGTTTTTTCTTATTTTTAATTTATTTATTTTTCTCCTTGAGTCTCCAAGCAGTTTTCATCAGCATTTTCTGGTTGTTTTTCTAAAAGAATGCACGTATTCCTGGATGGTAGACAGTCCTGTTTTTTATTGCACTAATGTGGCTAGCAAAAGCATTTTATCAATTTGAAATTTAATCCAAGATCAGCAGGCATGGGGGGGAAAGTAGATGAAGGTTAAGTAACAGGCACCCTGGTGGGAAGGCAAGTCTTTCTCATAAAGACATAGGATAATTAGGGAAGTAATAGCTTTTGCTCTAAAGAGAACCTTTTTGCAAAATTGGAATTTGTAATATGAAAAGGGAAATGTTTATTTAGCTTCTATTTTCCAGTTCCTTCATTAACCCTCATCATACTCTTATAACCCTTTAGTATAAAGATTCCTGAAAGTAAAGACAAAAATTCTAGTTCCCTTTTGGCAAAAATATTATTTATATCACCTTGGACAAGTTATTTCCTTTCTCTAGGCTTATCAGAATAGTAGTTTTACTATCTTCTTGTTGGAAAAAAAAAGTATTTTTAAAACACTTATATAATTAGAACTTGGAAAAAATAGATAATAATTTATAGCTTCAGAAAACTTGATGAAAAGTGTGTTCCATCTCTTAAAGACTAAAACCACAGAATTAGACACACACATTTTAGATAAAGTCAATATATTGATGTGTTTTGCTTGGCTTTATGTATTTTTAACAAGATAGCAGGTCTCTCCAGAGACAATTAACCCCCACATTTTAGGGTCCTCATTTTGGAATCCTATTGCTCTAGAATCTAGGATCTAAGGATAGGTAATTCTGAGGGGATGGATTTTCTAGTACTGTCTCTTCCAAGCCTTCACTAGTGTACTTCCCATTAAAAATTTGTCAACCAACTACATAGCTTTTGGAAAAAGCATTATCTGAGAAAGTATTTAAAGAATCATTGCATAAAATATTTTCTCAAAATTTGAGATTAACTGTCCTTTTATATCTAATCGAATCCAGTATATATTTACAGGCATATCTATTCTATTAAATTTCACTTTATTGTGCTTTACAGACATTGAGGGGGAGTTTTGTTTGTTTTGTTTGTTTCTTTACAAATTGAAGGTTTGAGTTAACCCTGCATTAAGTAAGTCCATCAGCAGCATTTTTTCCAACACCTTGTGCTCACATCATGTCTTTGTGTCAAATTTTGGTAATTCTCACAGTATTTCAATCTTGTTCATTATTATTATTATTATTATTATTATTATTATTATTATTATCAGTTACAGTTATCTTTGATCAGTGATCTTTGTTGTTATTATTGCAATTGTTTTGCAACACCAACACCACAGATCATACTCATATAAGAAGGAAAATTTCATCTCTAAATGTAGGTTTTGACTGCTCTACCAACTGGCCATTCCCCATCTCTCTCCCTCTCCTTGGCCCTCTCTATTCCCAAAGATACAAAAACATTGAAGAATATTTCATAAATTTAGTTGATAAAGCACTATCAAGGTTTAAGAGGATTGATCTCAGTTTTGAAAAAAAGTGCTACTGTGAATGTCAAATATCATTGAATGCCACAGAAAAACTTTTGTGAAAGGAAGAGTGGTAAGCTTAATTGTTGACTTATTTTAAGAAATTGTCCCAACCATCCCAACTTTCAGTAACCACCACCCTGAATATTCAGCAGTCATAAGTATTGAGGCAAGATCCTCCACCAGCAAAAAATTATAACTCATTGAAGTGTCAGATGATTCTTAGAATTTTTAGCATTTAATTATATATTCTGTAAATAGGGTATGCATATTTTTCAGCTGTAATACTATTACACACTTAATAACCTACAGTAGAGTGTGAATATATGGTTTATATGAATACAAAAAAAATTCAAGTGACTTGCTTTACTGTGATATTTGCTTTATTGCAGTGCTCTGGAAATAAACCTGCAGTCCAAGATATGCCAAAATTAAGTGTTTATTTATATAGCCCCTGCCCCCAAGGAGCTTACATTTTAAGAAGTCAGAGAAATCACACAAAAGGAGACAAGCAGGGTAGAGATGAATAAACGGTATCTAACATGAGGGCAACTTATTCCATGGAATTAAAACCAGGAAGAATAGAAGATGAAAAGTGGAGAAAGTAGGTTCAAATTGATAATACCAAAGTAGTGAAATATATTTCAATATACATGTGGCAAATGGAGTATTTTACACCTGACATGGGGAGTTCTCTTATCTCTTAGTGTATTTTCACCAAGTTCCCCTCTGCTGGCCTCTAAGAGCATGGATTGCAATACCATAGACCAATTAAAAGATCTATCTATCAGATCTATGGAAACAGGACAAGTAGGAAATGGAGGACATTATAAAATGCAAAATGGAGGATTTTGACTATATTAAATTAAAAGCTTTTTTCACAAATAAAAATCAATGTTACCAAAATTAGAAGGAAAAATGAAAGTTGGGAAACAATCTTCACAGCTAGGGGTTTTCATAAAGATCTCATTTCTAAAATATATAGAGAATTGCATCAAATTAATAAGGTGACAAGGCATTTCCCAATGAACAGACAGCTTTCAAATGAAGAAATTAAAACTATATATAATCATATGAAAAAATGCTTCAAAACATTACTGATTAAAGAAATACAAATTCAAATAGTTTGAGGTTCCACTTCACATCTAGCAGATTGGTCAAGGTGACAAAAAGGGAAAATAATGAATGTTGGATATGTTGTGAGAAGATTAGGACATTAATGTATTGCTGGTGGAGTTGTAAACTGATGTAACTGTTCTGGAGACCAATATGGAACTATATGCCCAAAGAGTAATAAAACTGATCATACCCTTTGATCCAGCAATTCCAAATCTAGGTCTATAACCAGAAGAAATAACAAAAGGGAAAAGTCCTACATGTTCCAAAATAGTCATAGCTATTCTTTTTGTAGTTGAATGGATACCCATTAATTGGCGAATGAATGGCTGAACAAATTATGGTATATGACAGTTAAAGCATATTATTGTTCTAGAAAAAAACTATGAATGGTTAGAATCTAGAGAAGCATGGAAGAAATTATCAGAGATGATACTCAGCAAAGCGACAGGAACCAAGAGAACAGTGTACACAATAATAACAACATTGTGAATTGATCAACTTTGATGGATTCAGCTCCTCTCAGCAGAGGGAGGTGGCTCAGTAGACAGTCAGGGGATTTATCCAGTAACAAGTCATATGACCAGAGGCTATTTCCCCACCACCTCATCGCCAAGATTCCATATGGTCATTTGACTGAATCTAAGAGATAATATCTTTCCATGCTCTAAGTACTGAATACTGAGCATCTAGAGGTATAATTTGAGAGTGAAAAGAGGAAGAAGAATTCCATAAAAGAAGTAAAAAATTAATTTGAGAATTGGATGTGGTAAATTAGTGACTAAAGGAGGAAGAGGAGGATAAAAGCAGGAGGAGAGGAAGGCAGAGAAAGAAGAAGAGGAGGAAAATGAAAAAGAAGAAGAAGAAGAAGGAAGAAGAAAGAAGAAGAAAGGAAGGAAGGAGAAGGAGGAGGAGAAGAATTTAGAAAGGGACGTAAATCATAATTTTTAATTATTTTTTATTTTTAACATTTCCTTCCAAGAACATACAATAAATTCATCATTTCATATATAATACTCTTCATTATTTTCTTATTTGTAAAATGTAATTATTAGATTCTTAATAAAAAGTTTTAAAACCATGTTATATAGATTTCCAGTAGTGTATCCCCATAGCTCTCTCATATTTGACTCCAAACAAACATAAAATAGCATCCCAAAACAAATCCTGGAGCAGCAGAACAACCAAAAAGTTAGGGTGAAACAATCTTATAGTCCAAGACACTTAGAAGATCACCAAGATCTGTCTCACTTGGGTTAAAAAGGAGCATAATCCAGAACAGGAATTGTCCCAGCAATCAATCAGTAAATTCCGCCTCAGCAAACAATCAGGAATTGAGACAGATACCAAGACCAGGACCCCTCATGTGATTCAGCATAAGCAGAAGAATAAGTAGGCTGTAGCTCCAAGAGCAACCACATACTTGAACATAGCCATGGGGAAAGGCAGAAACACTCTACTGGCCTCAGCACACACCAGATATCAGATTAAGTAAAGACTGGAGGGATGGGAAGAATGACAGAACAGAAGGAAGATCAGCAGATACAATAAACAGTAAGGAGTCAATTAACAGAAGCAAGACACTGGAGAGGAGGGAAAGAGTGAAACGAGAGAGAGAGGATAAGCTGGAGAAAAATAAGATGGAGGGAAATACATTAGTAATCATAACTGTTAATGTGAATGGAATAAACACTCCCATAAAATGGAAGCAGATAGAAGAGGGAAGCAAAAACCAGAAACCAAAAATTACAATATTTGTTTGCAAGGAACATACAAGTAAAGGTAAGAGCTAGAGCAGAAACTAGTATGTTTCAGCTGGAGTTAAAAAAAAGCAAGGGTTGCTCAGATAAAGCAAAAAAAATAGACCTAACTAAAAGAGATAAGGAAGAAAATTACATCTTGCTAAAAGATGTAATGGAAACATATCAATACTACACTTATGCAACAAATATAGCGTTCAAATTCTTAAAGAAATCAAGTGAGCTATGATTCATGACCAAACAAGAAATACAGATTAAATGAAAGAGATAATTTTGTATTAAATTAAAAAGATTTTGCACAAACAAAACAAATGCAAGCATGATTAGATGGAAAGCAGGAAGTTAAGAAACAGTCTTTACAGAAGTGTCTCTGACAAAGACTCTCATTTCTCAATTGGGAAAAGTCTAAACAAGCTGTGGTATATGAACATAAAGGGATACTATTTTGCAATAAGACATGATGATATAAAAGAAAGATTTCAGAAGAATCTGAGAAGACCTGTATGAACTGATGAAATGTGAAATGAGCAGAACCAAGGAAACATTGTACACAGTATCAGGAACATCCTATGATGTTCAACTAAGAATGACCCAATTGTTCTCAACAAGCTCATGATGCAAAATACTCACAAAGGAAAATGATATCCACATCCAGATAAAGAATTGATGGACTCTAAGTGTAAATCAAAGTATGCATTTTTCACGTACATTTTTTTGATTTTTGATTTTTTAATCTATTTCTTTTTTTTACTATAATCAATATGAAAATATGTTTTACATGATAGCATATACATGACCTATATCAAATTGCCTGTCATTTTGGGTTAAAGGAAAGATGAGGAATGGAGAGAAAAAATTTGGGAATTCAAAATCTTGTATGAATGCTTGAAAAATGTCTTGACAAGTAATTGAGAAAAATGCTAATAAAAATAATACTAAATAAATAAATAAATAATATAAAAAAATAAATAAAAAATTAAAAAACTAAATAAATAAATAAAAGCCATAATCTAAGCTGATAGTTTCTGTCTCTCTGTCTCTCTGTCTCTCTGTCTCTCTGTCTCTCTGTCTCTCTCTCTCTCTCTCTCTCCCACACTCTCCTTCCTTCCCCCCTCTCTTCCTCCATGTAATCTTCCTATTAGAAAACAAAAACCATCACCACCATTCCCCCATCCCTTAGCTTATAACCACAAAGTTTCAAATCTGTCATCTTTATTTCCCGAAGGGAATTCTTACATACCTGTTAAATTTATCTAAGAAGAAATGGTTTCATTCTGAAATACTGGCCTCACCTTGTTGGATGATGTTTGTACTTTGGATGATGTTTGTACTCCCATGACAACAGGGATATAACAAGCACATGAATTGGATTTGAGTCTTTAAAGAGAAGATAGATGACTATTTTTCACATGTGGGAGGGAAAAATTTTGTTTTACTTATAGTTTAAACTAGATGTCTGCTCAGTTAGGCTTATACAGTTGAATGAAAGACCAAAATAACCTGACCCAAAGCATGAAGGCAATAGAGAAATTGGATTTCTCAATTACTCTTTAACTTACAGGAATACTTTGACCATTATATATCACTCCCCTTCTCTCATACTTGACTTGTACTTCCAATTATACATCCTCCCATCTCCAGTCTCCAGGTTTTTGCATAGGCTGCCTCCTCATCTAGAAGGCATCCTTGTTTGCTCTTTACCCCTTGGCATACGTAATATCATTCAAAGCTCAGTTCAAATACATTTTATACAAGACCTTTCCTAACATTTCCAGAGACTAGTCCTTTTTACCCAATTATTTTATGTTTTTTCTATATAACTTGTACATCATATTTGTACACATGCAGTTTTCCTCCAATAAAATGTTTGCTCTGTGAGGACAGTTTACATTTTGCCTTTGTATTCCCTGCACCTAATACAATGCTTGACATATAGTAGATGTTTGGTACATAAATATTTGTTGAGTGATTGATTCACCAAATGACTTAAAAATTCTGTGCCTCAGTCTTTCATTTCTGAAACTGGAAGGGGGAAGCAAACATTTCTAAACTACTTTTTAATAATTTATGAGGAGAAATCATTGAGACAAAATTAATTATAATTCTATAATGGAAAGGAAATGTATTATAATAGATGGAAACCAGTATCAGGATCATTAAAACCTGTATTCAAGTCCCACTTCTGACACACAGCCGCCATGTGTCACTGGACAAGACACTTAACTTTTCAGTGACTTAAACAATGCTTAAATCACAAATCTACATGGCTAGAGGGAGTGTGTTTCCTTGCTAGGATTTCCCAATACTTCATCATGGTAGCTTTCTTGCCTCAAAATCCACTGCCTCCCTTTCTCCCTCCTCAGGTTAGCTTATCCCAAAGATTCTTGGCATATTTGTCCTGTAGTCCATGGAGAATTCCTGTGCCTTCTTAAGACTCTGTCTAGCTCATTTTGTGGAGGTTGTCTAAGTCAGTGCCTTTCCTTAGAGGCTGACTTTTTAAGACTTGATCCACAGTTTTATCTTTTAAAAATCCCACCCCTTAGCCCTGTCAAAAGGGTTACTAAGAATCCTATAACTAATTACAAATAAGAACATGTAAATATCTTTAGGTTTTAGATTTGCCTCCAAATAAAATAGTAAATAGCCAGATGTTCCTAGCAGGGCCCACTGAGATTTTTGTTTTCCCCAACAATGTCCCAAGGTGAGTCACAAGACTTAATAGCAAAACATGAAAAAATAGATTAAACATTAGGGAGAGCCACAAAGAGCCTTTTCTGCCTGAAATAAACACTTCCTGGGTTAAACAGTTGGTAAATCACCTATCACACACACACACACACACACACACACACACACACACACACACACAAAAACATCATGTCAAAACTTGAATGACTGAATGACTGTCCTCACTGAAGTCTTCTCCATATATTATTATGGAACCAAACATCTGGAAAGAGAAGAGGATATTATTAATGTATAGGGAAACAAGGTGGCATGATTCTGAAAAATATAATGGGACAAAACATCAAGACATTGAGCCAACTAGTAGAGCAGATGTCTGAATATTTTTGTTCTGCCTGACAATTCTAATTAGTTTGCATTATCTCTATCTTAACTCAACCTAAAGTACCCTAGTTACACAACTCTTTCAAGTCAGATAAGATGATAAACCTCTTGAGTCAAATCAGAAAATTTGAATTCCAGCTCCAATACTAGGAAAACAATTGAACATCTCTGAGTCAAAATTTCTTCATTGTATAATGAGAGAACTAGGGAAAAGAAACTTTGAATTACTTTCTGGCTTTAAATTTTTGAACCATTTATTATTGCCCAATATTTGCTGTTCAGTTGTTTTAGTTGTGTTTGATTTTTTATGACCCTAGCTAGGGTTTTCTTGGCAAATCCTTGGCAGTTTGTTCATTTAACAGATGAGGAACTGGGGCAAATAGGGTTAAGTGACTTGCCCCAGATCAATCAACTAGTAATCTTCCTGACTTCAGGTCCCACACTCTATCTTATGTCCAATATTTAGAGTCCAAAAACATATGTAATATGAATTTTGCATGTCATGCTCAGTGTAAATTGCACAGGAAAGTCAGAAGCTGTGTCCAAAGTCACTTCTGCTATTTTGTACCTTAGTGATCCTCTCTAGATCTCAATTTCATTTCTTGACAAATTAATAAACAAACAAAGAAATAAATAAGGTCATCTAGAACAGATAGTCTACTTTGCATAGGCTGCCCCCTCATCTAGAAGGCAATCTTATTTCCTCTTTACCCCTTAGCATACCTAACATCATTCAAAGCTCTCTATTTATGAACCTACCATCCTATGATTTTATCTATTTTTTCCTACACTAAATCTCATATGCCACTTTGCTACCCAATCACACAACTTTGTGTTGATATCACTATGATTATCTCTATTGGATTGACATTTCAATAAGTTTCCAGCAGGTTTGGACTTCGGGCTTCCAAATTCAAGTCAAGGCAATGAGTATTTAAGTAGTTATTGTGAGATAGGCACTGGGCTGAACTCTGGAGATTCATAAATAGGTAATAATAATAATGCCTGCTCTTAAAGAGCTCATATTTCACTGAGAGGGAACATGGAAGCAACTATATACAGAAATATACATATGTACATATTTATATGGCTGTGTGTGTGAATATGTATGTGTGTATGCTGCAAATGTGAAATAATCCCCCAAAGGAAGACACTAACATCAACTTTTCAATTATACAGTAAAATTAAATTGTATCAAATACCAGCATTTGGGGATATACTGACCATTATTATTATTTTTCTATCTCAAGAAAAATCTATTTATTCTAATGTTTTCTTATTCAAGATAAAATATTTCCCTAAGTTTATACCAATTCATTTTTTTAAAAACTTAGAGTCTTTTCAAATGTCTTTTAAAAATTCTAAATGAAGTTATTTTGTTCCCTTTCTGCATGTACTTCTTTACTACAGAAGAAATAATGTTGATCCCTCCATCATGACTTATTCAATACAAATTTATTAGGCATCTACTAAATACATTATTGTGTGCTAGACATTGTTGCTCTTCATTATTTTTTGCCTTCATTTCTCTCTTTTTTCATTTTAAGATTCCTTTTTATAAAGTTAGAACTTTTGTCATTTGCCCTCAAGGTTCTCCAAAATCTGAAATCACTTCCTTTCCAATCCCATAACAAACAGTACTCCTCCATACCAATCACTCCATCAAGAAGTTATGTCTTAACTTTCAAGTCCACTGGCAAGACAAACTTCAGTAACACTGCCCAGGGTGAAGTGGATGTCCTTGATAACTTTGATGTTCTGACCAAGCTTTAAATAATCCATGGCACTTGTTTCAGTCACCTTCATGGCCATCAGATCGAATTATTCTCACTCACTCATTCTTGCTGAGGTGTCTTCACATGCTTAGAGTAGAAATCCCCCTACTTAAAGACAGATTTGAGGCTTATTAGTTATCCTCTACCTATTTAGCCTATTTTTGAGACAGTTTTGCCAGGGTGTGGTCACTGTGCATGTCAAGCTTCTTGGAGCCACAGATGAGAACTGAATGCCAATGAATATCAAAGGTGAATGAGCAGCCCTGAAATGAGCTCACACCAGAGGTGCTGATCCTCTCTGAATTCCATATATATACATAAATATATATATATATATATATATATATATATCTCAGTAGAAATTAGACATTATGCTTAGACACAAAGGTAAAAACAAAACAGTTCATTCTTTCCATGTACTGCACAAACATCTCCTGAGGGATGCAACCTGTACAAATATAAGCACATTATTTATTGTGAGAAGGGAGAGAGAGCACTAACAATTGCACATTTCAGAGAAACCACTCCAGAGCAGGTGGCATCTAAGATAAACTTTGCAACAAGGTAAGGGTTCAGAGAAAATTTTTATTTCCGTTCTCAGATGATAGATACATTCATTTAGGTTTGTTAAAGTGTCTAAAGATCTTTTTTTATAGATTTCATCAACTGGATACTTTTAGACATGTAACTCATTCTATCTCTTACAGGATTTCTTTCACAAGGGAATTTTCCACTGGTGACCTGGTAGTCCTCCAAACAGAGGATATTTTAAGATATATATTTTGAACAACTGTTTCAAAATTTTATTCTTGAGTTCCTTCTCCTCAGTATTCCATTCTCCTCAGTAGAATTCATTCAGTCCTAATGATTATTTTTAATCAAAATTATCAATTAGTTCTGTTATAGTGGGGTAATAGATAAGGAACTGATCTCAGAATTCAGATCTTAGGTTCATGTCCCACCTCCAATACAACTCATTTGTATAAGTATTAATTGATTAATTATCTAAGATCTCAGTACCCTTAGGAAACTCCAAAAGATTGCTAGTTCAACAACAAAAAAATACCAATTAGCAAAGGAAGAGGGAATTTGCTCATTGGGAGTCCCTTATGCCAAACCACAAGCCCAGTTCAAAACTCCATGCATTTGCCACAACTTATTCTGCACCTGTTACTTGTCTATTGAGAAAATCAATTTAGAAGTAAAACTCTCCCTAGCATCTTCATCAGGAGAACCTTCAATTAAGAACTTGGTAAATAGCAGCTCTATTTTATCCTTAAGCTCTATTTTTGTAATATGTTAAGGAAATGGTTCCACTAACTCTCTAGGTAGCTCTTTTGACTTTAATGTTTTCCAGTGACATTTTATGATCAGTCTTAGAAATTTTTTCTGAGATGGTCTTCAAATTTTTATTTTGTTCTACTGATTTCAAGTTCTATCTGAGCTTTGTGAGCTTTCCTGATTCCTTCATCGAGTTAATCTTTCAAAACTTCAAAAATATCTATTTCTCAAGGCCTCCAGTTAGATACTCAGGATCTTTGATTGGAATATCAAAGGTTTTATTGATCTGCAGTACATACTTTCCCTTGGTTTTCAATGTATTAAGGGTAAGGAGTGCATGTTAAGTTTCAGAGTTGCACAGGATCATAAATTTAGAGCTAGGAGGAATCTTTGTGATTATTTTATCTCATCCTCTACTTCTAAAGTAAAGGGACTAATTAGTACTTCCTAAAATGACTTTCACTTTTCTTAATGCATTCTTTCATAATATCTTCTTATAAAATTAAGTGATGGATTTGGATAATGGGAATGGGGGTCCTTGGTCATATGATCATGAGATTTAGAGCAGAAAGGGCCTTAGGGATCCTCTAATAGATTTTCCTCATTTTGCAAATAAGGAAATTAAGACCCAGAAAAATTAATGGATTTATCCAAGATTACCACAGAAATGAAAACAACTGAACATATTATATTTTAAAGGTCTCAGACTGACAAATGAAAACTCCAAATCAAGAACTCTTTAATTTTTGCCTTTGTACTCTTAGTGTTTGCTATTGAGCACATTGCTTGAAGCATGGAAAACTCTTGATAAATATTTGTTGATTAATTATCTCATTTGAGCCTTAAAATAAGCATGTGAGGTAAGCAATGCCATTTAGTATACCATACTTTTCAGAAAAGTGATTAATTAAAAAATTATTTCTATATCTTACTAATGTAATCTGTCCATAGACCTTGGATCATTGAAGACTACCATAACTGTTATTTAGACTGATGACTTCTCCAAACTCAATTTGAATTTTTAGTATGGAAAATTCTAGTGTCCATTAGCAATAAATAAATATATTATATAATATACTATATAATATAGATAAATATATAGATATATAGATATATAGATATATATCACTGTTCATTTTAGCCACAATTACTGCTCTATTTCTCTCATTTTACCTCAGAAAATGAGACCAAATTTCACCTTATTTTATTTGTACTATAAGTCACTGTTTAGAACACAGCAACCATAGTAGAGGCTTAATACATCCTCATTGATTGAAGAGGTGCTTCTCTGTCTTTTGAAAAAAGAAGGCATGATCTGTGGCTTTTGAACCACAAAACCCCAATGAAACATCTTATCATGCATGCCTATATAGAAAATCTCAATACTATAAATGACATTTTAGATTCCAGTTCAACTTTTTTCCAATCTAGTTTCCTTTCTTGATCTGTTTTTTCTTCCAATAGGGTTTATATATTTTAAGGGAGCTTTTCTCCCTAAGTTGTTTAATCTTCTCATTGCCATTGTAGGCCTAGAACATACAGGCTTCAAAGTTTGCATTGTTTTTTAAATACACTTTAAAAAAGATACTTACTTGAAAGAAGATGGTCTGAATAATGTACTCAAACTATCTCACATTACAGAGCCACTTCCTTTATTCTTGTTCTATTCATAATGCATAACCCTTCTTTCTTTAAATGTGTATAAAAGGATCAGTATCCCACCAGCATTATTTGTAACTGCAGAGCTTGAGGTGGTACTAGATGTCAAAAATGAAAAATAACTAAATTCAAAATTGCTTCTCTCTTTGTTTTAAAGGTGACCTGCAAGCAGGATTTTTCCCTATATTTTAAATGAACTAATTGTGGGATTATGTGCTGAATGCTCCAAATAGCAAACATCAGAGATGAACACTCAGCAGATACCTGCTCCTAAACACTTGGTATTGTTTCAGAGCCCCTAGAATTCCAGATTGCTGACATCCACACACATGCCATACAACTCCACCAAAGTCTACCACAGAGCACGGTTTGTCCTGAATAAGGAGAGCAGTGAAATGATGGGATAAATTAGGAAAGGGGAGGATAGTTTTAGGATGGTGGAGAGGTCTCAGTAGTGATATTTGATATGACTGTAGTGTCCTTTGGCATTGTGTATTGTGTTCATGAGTAGAAACATAGAAATTGAGACCATCAAACCCTCTCATTTCACAAATAAAGTAAGATAAACCAAATAATTTGCTAAAAGTTATGAGGGGGAAGAAAAGCAGAGTTAGTATTTGAACTTAAATTCTGTGACTCCAGACACATAGAAAGTTGCTACAACTACCCTGGGATTACTTAAGAAAATAATTTCAAAAAAAGTAACCTAGGGTAGACTTTAGTACCCAAAGGGATAGATAGATAGATAGATAGGTAGATAGATAGATAGATAGATAGATAGATAGATAGATAGACAGATAAACAGATAGATAGATAAATAGATAGATATAGATATATAGTTATAGATATAGATATATGGAATTTCTATCTTCTGTAGCATGCCAAATTAGGAATCAGAATGCTTATATGGTTTTTCTATAAGGGAAAGATTCCTTTCTTGGCAGTCTCCAGGAATCAACATTACCTTTGTATGGTATGTATTGTCAAACAAATGAAATAAAGCTTTGATTTCAACTCAATAGTTTGATGTCTTTTGCTTGTTATTTCTTTATATTTACTCCATGTTAGTACTTCCTTCATGACATGATTCATAACTCCTATTTAAATTCATGGGCAATCATTCAGAAGACATGACAAAAAACTTCATGACCCTGCAGCCAACTTAATGATAACTTAATTTGGTTAGGCCTTTGATAGTAAGCATATTGATCTATGACTGGACATATCTTTTTAGCATCCTGGGACCTACCACATTAGATTCTCTCTTGGTGTATTTTTATCCAAAATACATTGCTAACATACCGCAATAAGCCACCAGAATAAAGACTTTACTGAAGGTATATCATCTTCATCATCATCATCATCATCTCACATTTATAGGATATCATTTAAAAGTGTTTTATAGAAATGATCTACTTTGATACAATGAATCACTATCCTAATTTTATAGAAGCAGAAATATGGAATTGAAAGATTGCCTAAAGTTACAAAAATGGAACAGTCAAACTCCAACTTCCATCTTTTAACATTAACCTCTGTTGAGATGTAAATCTTTACAAATTATTGCAGTGATTTGCATTTTAAAAATACTTCTTGCATGTATTTTCTCTGTATTAGGAAGTGCCTCAGATTCCGAGTAAATAGACATGGGTCTGTGTCTCAGCTCCAAACCATACAGAGTTGTTACTGAGGGGATGGGATAGTCATGTGATCCTTGACAATCTCAGTTTCTTCATCTGTAAAAGAGATAATAATACTTGCACTACCCATGTTCCTTTGGGGAATATACTTTTTAAACTTAAATTCACTATTTAAGTGTGAATTATTATTATTGATATTCAATAACAACTATGTGAGTTAAGTAGAACAAGAAAATGATAGAATCAAGATTCAAACAAGCCTGGGGTGGCTAGGTGGCATAGTGGAAAAAAGCACCGGCCTTGGAGTCAGGAGTACCTGGGTTCAAATGCAGTCTCAGACATTTCATAATTACCTAGCTGTGTAGCCTTGGGCAAGTCACTTAACCCCATTTGCCTTGCAAAAAAACCTAAAAAAATATTCTAACAAGTCAACAAGCATTTATTAAACAACAACAAAGATCCATGCATCTTTCCTGAGAACTGGAGATACAAAGAAGAAAGGCACATTTTAAAAAAAGAAACCAGAACCCTCTGGTGTTCTAATACTACATCTTATCCTTATTACACTAAGCCTTCTAATGAGATATTTGTAAAGACCTTAGCATAGTTCCTGGGACACAGTAGGTGCTTAATAGATACTTGTTCCATTCTCTCTTTTCCTTTTAAGGTAATACTCTCTCCTTTTAAAATTTTGATAATATTTTATTTTTCCTAATGTTCTGTAAAGTCAATTTTTTACATTCACTTTAAAATAATTTTCTCGCTTTCTCACCTTTTCCCTCTTAAGGAGGTAAGAATTGGGTTCTATATATGCAATCATATGAAACATTTCCATATTAGTCATATTGTAAAAAAAGTCACAAATAAAAATAACCAAAAAAAGTGAAAATAATATGCGTCTACCTGCATTTAGACTTCATCAGTTTTTTTTTCTCTACATGTAGCAGGATTTTTCATCATGAGTCCTTTGGAATTTTCTTGGATCATTGTAATGATGAGAAGAACAAAGGCATTCATAGATGATCATCATACAATGTTGTTGTTACTGTGTACAATGTTCTGATTCTTCTCACTTTATTTTGCATCAGTTCAAATAAGTCTTTCCAGGTTTTTCTGAAATCTACCTGCTCATCATTTCTTATGGCACAATTTCATTGCATTCAGCTACTACAACTTGTTCAGCTATTCCCTAGTTGATGAGCATTCCCTCAATTTCAAATCCTTTGCTACCACAAAAAGCTACTATTACTATTTTTTTGCACAAATAGATCTTTTTTTTTCATTTTTTTATCACTTTGGGATGCAGACCTAGAAGTGGTATTGCTGAATTAAAGGGTATGCACAGTTTGATTGTCCTCTGGGCAAGAGCAACTCTGTTTTTGTTGTTGTTTTTTTGGCAAGGCAATGGGGTTAAGTAGTGTGCCTAAGGCCACACAGCCAGGTAATTAGTAAGTGTCTGAGGCTGGATTTGAACTCCTGACTGCAGGGCCGGTACTCTATCCACTGTGCCACCTAGCTGCCCCAAAAGCAAACTCTTCTTAAGAATGACTGGATCAGTTCACAATTCTACCCACAGTGTAATGGTGTACTAATTTTCCCACATTCCCTCCAACACTTATCATTTTCCTTTTCTGTCCTATAAACCAATCAGAGGTGGTATCTCAGAGCTGTTTTAATTTGCATTTCTCTAGTCAATAGTAATGTAGAATATTTTTTCATAGGACTCCAGATGGCTTTGATTTCTTCTTCTAAAAACTGCCTGTACATATTCTTTGATCATTTATAAATTGAGGAATGACTTGTATTCTCATAAATCAGATTCAGTTCTATATATATTTAAAAAATGAAACATTTGCCTTTCTGCTTTCTTTCTAATCTTGGTTGCACTGATTTTGTTTGTTCAAAATCTTTCTAAATTTAATATAATCAAAATCGTCTGCTTTATATCTTGTAATTCTCTCTATCTCTTGTTTAGTTATAAATTCTCTCCTTCTTCATAGTCCTGACAGTTAAAGTCTTCCTTGCTCTGCTAATTTATCTATGTTATCACCATTTTTGTCTAAATCATATATCATTTTGACCTTATCTTGTTATATGTATAAGATGTTGGTCTAAACTGTGTTCCAGTTTTTAAAGTAGTTTTAAAGTAATTATTGTGAAATAGTGAGTTCTTATCCCCAAAACTGGGGTCTATGGGTTTCTCAAAAACAAAATTACTATGATCATTTACAACATCTATTCTGTTAATTCACCATTCTATTTCTTAGCCAGTACCAGATAGTCTTGATGGTTACTGCTTTATTATATAGTTTAAGATCTGGTAAGGAATTATAGAATGAATTTAGGTTTAGAAAATGTATCAACCTTCCTTTAAAATTTTTTCATTAATTCATATGATGTTCTTGACCTTTTATGCTTCCAGATAAAATTTTTATTGCTTTTTCAATAAATAATTTTAGTAGTTTGATTGGTATGGCACTGAATAAATAAATCAATTTAGGTAGAAATGACATTTTTATTATATTAGTTTGGCCTGCCAATGAGAAACTGATATTTTCTCAGTTTTTTTAGATCTGACTTTATTGGTGTGAAAGTCTTTTGTAATTATGTTCATATAGCTCCTGTCTTAGCAAGTAGACTCCCAAATATTTTATCTTGCTTATAGCAATTTTAAATGGAATTTCTCTTTTTATCTCTTGCTACTGGTCTTTGTTAGTAATATATAGAATTGATCATGATTTAAGTGTGTTTATTTTATATCCTATAAGTCTGCTAAAATTGTTAATTACTGCAAATAGTTTTTAGTAAATTCTCTAGGATTCTCTAAGCATGCCATCATGTAATCTATAAAGAGTGATAGTATTGTTTCCTTATTGTTCACCACTAATCTTAATCAAAAGGTTTCTAACTTATCCCCATTACAGATAGTTCTAAATAAATACTAATTATTATTTTTAAGGAAAGCACCATTTATTCCTATCCTCTCTAATGCTTTTAATAAGAATCTATTTTGTAATTTTTCAAAAAGCTTCCTCTGTATATATATATATATATATATATATATATATATATATATATATGCATATATATGCATATATATCATCACATGATTTCTGTGGGATTTAATATTAATATGTTGATAGTTTAAATAATATTGAGCCAGCCCTTCATTCCTGGTATATGGTCTTAGTAATATATTGCTGTAATCTACTTCTTGGCTTTTCATTTGTATGTTTTGCATCAGTATTCAGTAAGGAAATTGATCTATAGTTTTTTTCTGTTTTTAGCATTTTCTGGTCTAGGTATCAGCACCATACTTGTTTCATAAAAAGAATTTATAGGACTCCATCTATGTTTTATTTTCAAATAGTTTAGATAGTACTGGAATTAATTGCTCTTTAATGTTTAGTATAATTCACTTCTGAACCCATCTGGCTGGGTGATTTTTATTTAGGGAGTTCATTGATGCCCTGTTTTCTTTCTTTTTCTAAGTTTATTTAAGTATTCTTTTTCCTCTCCTGTTTATCTGAGAAATAAATATTTTTGGAAATTATATAAATCAATATTACTTATATTGTCAGATTTGTGGACACAGAATTGGGCAAAGCTATTCCTTATTTGTACTTCAGTTTTATCCTCATTGGTGATGAATGTATCCTTTTCATATTTGATACTGGTAATTTGGGTTTTGTTTTCTGTTTTAATCAAATTAACCTATGGTTTATCTGTCTATTGGGGTTTTCCCCCATAAAATCAACTCCTAGTTTTATTTATTAGCTCAATATAGTCCTTACATTCAATGCTATTAGTCCCAGCTTTGGTTTTCAAGGTTTCCAATTTGCTATTTAATTGGGGATTTGTAATTTGCTTTTTTTAGTTGCATGCCCTATTTTTTTTATCTGTTCTTTCTCTATTTTTAAGGGTACAAGAGCATAAAGATTTAAATTTTCTCCAACTATTAATTTGGCTGTATCTCATAAATTTTGGTATATTGTCTCATTGTCATGAAATTATTGTTATTCTTAATGAAATTACTGATCATTCCTATGATTTGTTCTGAGGCTCACTTATTCTTTAGGATTAGATTATTCATTAGATCATTATTAAATTTTAATCTATCTTTCTACTGACCTTTATTGAATGCAATATTTATTGAATTATTATCTAGATAAGATACATTTAATATTGCTGCTTTCCTACATTTGAATGTGAAGTTTCTATGCCCTAATACATGGTCAAATTTTGTGTAGATGCTGTGTACCATTGAAAAAACAAATGTGTTCTTTTCTATCATTACTCATTGTTTTCCATAGGTCTATCATATCTAACTTTTCTAAAATTCTACTCACCTCCTTAATTTATTTCTAGTTAATTTTGTGGTTAGACTTAGGAAGTTCTGAAAGCAGCAGAATGTTGAAGTACCCTACTTATATAGTTTTACTTTTCATTTCCTCCCATAACTCATTCAACTTCTTTTCTAAGACCCTAAATACTATAATAATTGGTGCATATATGCTTAGTATTGATATTTCCTTGTCTATGGTATCTTTTAGCAAGATTTCCTTCCTTATCTCTTTTAATTAGAACTATTTTCACTTTCCTTTTTTCTGAAATCATAATTGCTAACCCTGTTGGTTTTTTTTGCTATTACTGAAGATTAACAAGTTCTACTCCAGTCTTGTTGTTTTCCTCTAAATTTTTGTCTCTCTTGGTCAAGTGTATTTCTTGCAAACATATTGTAGTATTCTGATGTTTATACCATTCTGACATTTACTTCCATTTTATGGGTGAGTTCATCCCATTCACATTCACAGTTAGGATTACTGTATATTTCCCTCCATCATATTTATCCTCTCATTTCTCCTTCTCTCTCTCCTTTCACCCTATCCTCCTCAACAGTGATTGCATCTAAGAACTGCCTTCTCCAATCTTCCCTCCTTTTTGTTAATCCTCTCCCCTTTTTAAACCACCTTCCATCCTATTTCCTTATAGAGTAAGACAGATTTTTTTATACTCAATTGATTGTGTATGTTAATGTCACTTTCAGAAAATTCCAATGAGTGTAAAGTTCAAGTGATGCCAATTGCCCAGTTGTCTGTCCTATTCATTGATCTGCCCTTTCTCTATTTTTAAGGATTGAAGAGTATAGAGATATACCTTTCCCTAAGTATTAATTTGGCTGTATCTCATAAATTTTGGTATGTTGTCTCACTGTTGTCATGAAATTGTCATTCTTAATGAAATTATTGATCATTCCTATGATTTCTTCTTTGTTTCACTTATTCCCACCATCATCTTCTCCTCTACTGTAAAATGTATTTCATGTGCTTTTTTTAATGTTTAAAATAAATGTATTTATTTATTTTTGAATTTAAAATATTTCCCCAAATCTCACCTCCCTCACCCACCCCCTACAAAAGGCAGTCTGATAGTGTTCTCATTGTTTCCATGCTATACAATGATCTAAACTGAATGTGCTGAGAGAGAAGTTATATCCTTATAAGAGTTAGCAAAACTACATAAGATAACATATTTCTTAAGTCAAAGGCAATTGTCTTCAATCTTTGTTCAATCTCCATAATTCTTCCTCTGGATATGGAAGGTATTCTTCATCGCAGATACCCCAAAACTGTCCCTGATTGTGGCAGTAATGAAATGAGCAAGTACATAAAGGATAATCATCAACTCCATGTTGCTGTTATGGTGTTCTGGTTCTGCTCATCTCAATCAGCATCAGTTCATGCAAATCCCTCCAGTATTCTCTGAATTCCCATCCCTCCTGGTTTCTAATAGAACAATAGTATTCCATAACAAACATATACCACAATTTGTTGATGTTTTAATATAATTTTATATCTGGTAGGGCTAGGTCACCTTCTTTTACACTTATTTCATTAAATCCCTAGAAATTCTTGACTTTGATTTCTCCATATGAATTTACTTACAATTTTTTTTCTAACTCATTAAAGTAGCTTTTTGGAATTTTGATTGGTAGGAAAATAAATAAATAGTTTAATTTAGGTAGAATCGTCATTTTTATTATATTAGCTTGACCTGTCCATGAGCAGTTGATATTTGCCCAGTTTTTTAAATCTGATTTTGTTTGTGAGAGAAGTCTTTTGTAGTTGTTTTCATAGAGTTTCTAAGTTTGCCTTGGCAGGTACACTCAAGTATTTTATATTGTCTGAGGTTCTTTTGAATGGGATTTCTCTTTCTAGCCCTTGCTGCTGTATCTTGCTATTAATATATAGAGAAATACTGAGAATTTATGAGGGTTTACTTTATATCCTGTACCTTTGCTAAAGTTGCTAATTGTTTCTAATAGGTTTTTAGATGATTTTTTTAGTATTTAGTATTTTAGTATGGTATATATACTATCATGTCATCTGCAAAAAGTGAGAATTTTGTTTTTTCCTTCCCAATTTTAATTCCTTCAATTTCTTTCTCTTCTCTTACTGGTGAAGCTAACATTTCTAACACAATATTGAATAGTAGTGGTTATAACGGGCATCCTTGTTTCACCCTGATCTTATTGGGAATGCCTCTAGCATATCCCCATTGCATATAATGCTTGTTGATGGTTTCAGATAGCTACTGCTTATCATTCTAAGGAACAATCCATTTATTCCTATGCTCTCTAGTGTTTTTAGTAGGAATGTGTATTGTATTTTGTCAAAGCTTTTTTCAGCATATATTGATATAATCATATGATTTCTGATAGGTTTGTTATTGATATAGTTAACTAAACTAACAGTTTTTCTAATATTGAACCAACTTTGCATTCCTGAGATAAATCCTACTTGGACATAATGTATTATCCTAGTGATAACTTGCTGTAATCACTTTGCTTAGATTTTGTTTAAGATTTTTGCATCTATATCATTTGGGAGACAGGTCTATAATTTTCTTTCTCTGTTTTGGTTTAAGTAACAGTACCATATTGACGTCATAGAAAGAGTTAGGCAGAGGTCCGACCTCACATATTTTGCCAAAGTGTTCACATAGAATTGGAACCAATTGTTCCTTAAACTTTCGATAAAATTCACTTGTGAATCCATTTGGCCCTGGAGACTTTTTCTTAGGTAGTTCAATAATGGCTTGTTGAATTTCTTTTTCTGAAATAGCATTATTTAAACATTTAATTTCCTCTTCAATTAACCTGGACAACTTACATTTTTGTAAATATTTATCCATTTCACTTAGATTACCAAATTTATTGTCATATTGTAGGGCAAATTAATTCCAAATTATTACTTTAATTTCCTCCTCATTGGTGGAGTTCACCTTTTTCATTTATGATACTAGCAATTTTATTTTATTGGCATACAGTTGGGCAAAATAATTCTGCATTGTTACTTTAATTTCCTCCTCATTGGTAGTGAGTTCACCTTTTTCATTTATAGCAGTTTGGTTTTCTACTTTAATACCAGCTCTTGGTTTTATTTATTAATTCAATAGTTTTCTTACTTTTGATTTTATTAATTTCTCCTTTAATTTTTAGAATTTCTAATTAGGTATTTTGTTGAGGAGGGTTTAATTTATTCTTTAATGTTTTAGTTGCATATTTAGTTCATTGATTTCTCTTTCTCCAGTTTTTTCATGTAAGCATTTTTAAAGATTTAATATATTCCCAGAAAACTACCTTGGCTGTATCCCATAAGTTTTGGCATGTTGTCTTGTTATTATCATTATCTAGGATAAAGTCATTAATTCTTTCTATAATTTGTTGTTTGATCCACTCATTCTTTAAAATGAAGTTATTTAATTTCCAATTAGTTTTAGGTCTATCTCTCCCTGGTCCATTATGGCATGTGATTTTTATTACATTATGATTTGAGGAGTATTCACTATTTCTGACTTTCTGTGTTTGAATTGTATTAGGTTTTTGTGGCCTATTACATAGTCAGTTTTTGTGTAAGTGCCATTTACTGTGGGGAAAAAAGTATATTCCTTCCTATCCCCATTCAACTTTCTCCAAAGGACTACCATGTCTGGGTTTTCTAACATCCAATTTACCTCCTTAACTTTCTCCTTGTTTATTTTATAGTTATATTTATGTAAATCTGAGAGCAGGCGGTTGAGGTCTCCCACCAGTAGAGTTTTTCTGTCTATGTTATCCTGTAACCCATTTAACTTCTCCTCTAAAAATTTTGATGCTATACCACTTGGTGCATATATATTTAGTATTGAAATTGCTTCATTATCTATGGTACCTTTTGGGAGGAAATAGTTTCACTCCTTATCTCTTTTAATGAGCTCTATTTTTTGCAGGTACTATGCCTGAAATAAGGATTGCTACCCCTGCTTTTTTCACTTCAGCTGAAGCAAAACATACTTTGCTCCAACCTTTTACATTTACTTTGTATGTATCTCTCTGCTTCAAATGTGTTTCTCGTAAGCAGCATATTGTAGGACTCTGGTTTTTAATCTAGTCTGCTATTCATGTACATTTTATGGAAGAGTTTATACCATTCACATTCAGTTATAATTATTAACTCTTTATTGCCCTCTGTGTTATCTCCTTCTGTTTATAGTTCCCCCTTTTTTTTACTTTATCCACATTCCCTAGTATTTTGCTTCTGAACACCACCACCTTCAGTATATTTGCCCCCTTGTATCCAACCCTCCTCCCCTTTCTTTACCCATTCCCTTTGTCCATTATTCATTCTGTTAGTTCCTCTTTTCCTCCCCACTCCCCCATTCCCCATTTTATACTTGAAAAGTAAGATAAGATTCTCAGATTAACTGAGTGGGTGTATGTTAACTTTAGGCCTAATCTGATGAGAGGAAGATTCAGGTGGTTCTCATTTCCTCCTTTTTTCCCTTCTATTGCAATAGGTCCATTGTACCACTTTATGTAATATGATTCACCCCATTCAGACTCCTCCATCCTCCCATCTTTTTGCTGTCCCAACTTTTTAAGGAGATGTTGTTTTAAATCATTCTATCAGAGTCATGGCTAAGTCATGAGTGTCCACCACTTCTGGCTAAGGATATTCTCTCTAATAGAGTTGCAGTTCTCGAGAGTTATGAGAATCTTTCTCCCAAGTGGGGATATAGCCAGTTTCATCTTATTGGATAGCAGTTTTTTTATCCTTTTTTTAAACTTTTTCATATGTCTCTTGAGTCTCCTGTTTGATGTCCAAATTTTCTATTTAGCCCTGGTCTTTTCATCAGGAATAGATGGAAGTCTCCCATTTCATTAAATGTTCATCTTTTCCCTGGAAGAGAAGGCTCAGTTTTTCCAGATAGTGGACTTTTGGCTGCATTCCAACCTCCCATCCTCTTCAGAATATTTCATTCCAGGTCCTTCGATCCCTTAATGTTAATGCAGCCAGGTCCTGTGTATTCCGTACTGTGGGTCCTTGGTATCTAAATTGTTTCTTTCTGGCTGCTTGCAGGATTTTCCCTTTTATGGTTCTGGAATTTGGCCACAACATTCCTTGGTGTTTTCATTTTGGGGTCCCTTTCCAGAGGGGATTGATATATTCTTTTTTGTTTTGTTTTTTTGTTTTTTGTTTTTTTTAGCTTTTTGCAAGGCAAATGGGGTTAAGTGGCTTGCCCAAGGCAACACAGCTAGGTAATTTTTAAGTGTCTGAGATCAGATTTGAACCCAGGTACTCCTGATTCCAAGGCTGGTGCTTTATCCACTACTCCACCTAGTCACCCCAATATATTCTTTCAATAACAATTTTGCCCTCTAGTTCCATGACATCAGGGCAATTTTCCATCACTAAATTCTATAATATTAAGTCCAGGCTTTTTTGCTCTACAATATTTTCAGGAAGCCTTATGATTCTTAGATTGTGTCTCCTGATTCTATTCTCGAGGCCAGTGGTTTTGTCAATGAGGTATTTTATATTTTCTTCTATTTTTTTTTCAATTTTTGGATTTTGTTTAACAGATTCTTCTTGCCTTATAAAGTCATTTGTTTCCGCATTCGTTTTTAGAAAAGAATTTTCTTCAGTTACCTTTTGCAACTCCTTTTCCAATTGGTCAAATCTATTTTTTTTGCAAGGCAAATGGGGTTAAGTGGCTTGCCCAAGGCCACACAGCTAGGTAATTATTGAGTATCTGAGACCGGATTTGAACCCAGGTACTCCTGACTCCAGGGCCAGTGATTTATCCACTGTGCCACCTAGCCTCCCCTGTCAATTCTATTTTTGAAGGAGTTTTTCATTTGCCCAAGTGAAGGTTTGAGAGAATTATTTTCTTTTTGCATTTGCCCAATTGAGGATTTGAGGGAAATATTTTCTTTTTGTGTTTGTCCAATTGTATTTTCCAAGGATTTCTTTTCTTATTGTGAGATGTTAATTTTTCTCTTGCAAGGTGTTAATTTTCTCTTGAGATTCTTTTTCTAATTCTTCCAAATTATTTTTAAACTCCTTCCTGAATTCTTCTCAGAAGTCTTTCTAGGTTGGAAACCAATTCATATTCTCTTAAGAGGTTCTAGATCTGTGAGTCAGGGTCTTTACCTTCCTGGTAGTTTTCTATGGACCCCCTTTTCAATGTCCTTTCTTCATTTTCCTAGCATCTTGTAAAAGGGGAGGGGCTGGTTCATAGAGCTTAAATTTTGAAATCCCTAGAAGCTTTGCTCACTAGGCTTAGTATCTCCAGGTATGTCAGCCAGTAGGAGTTACTGGTTGCTTTCTTGAGTTTGTGGCCTTGATTTGAGGCCCTCTCCCTAGGCCTGCAGGGGTAGTAGCAGAGTCTGAATTATCCTTGAAAATGTAGGTTTTGTCCTGGGGTGAGATTGTTAATCTCCCTTTCAGCTGAGCGAGCTCTGCTACCCACACCTGAACCTTGTGGGGGGGCATGGAGGGACTGTTACTGTGTTTGTTCTGAGAAAAGGGCTTTGCTGAATGTATGGAGCTCCTGGCCAGAGCCAAGCAAAACACTGTCCAGCAGCACTCTGCAACGCTCTGTGCTGGCACTCCCCAGACCTCCGCTCCCACATCAAATCCTCCATGGCTGATCTTCAGGCTTTCACCCCACCCCCACTGGCTCTCTGCTCTCTGCCCCTGTTTCACCCAGGATCCCAGGAGACAAAACTTTTGGTAGATGTTCTTCTCCTAGCATGACTTTCTGCATTTTGTCGATAGGATTTCTGTTAAGAGGTTTCTTTCATATTATTGCTGAGGCCACCAGGTTGGCCAGAAGTCTCTCCTTCATGTTCTTTATGTGAGATAATCTATTCCATTCTGTATCTCACTTCTTTCTACTCTGTGTAAAATCCTCTTTCTCTTAATTTTTACATTATCCTATCAAGGTTATCTTATCCTCTTATATTCTTTCTATGTATACTCCTTCTAATCAACTAATCAACTAATATTGATCAGTTCTTAAGATTTATAAAGATCATATTCCTATATAGGGATGCTTTATTGAACCCCATGTTTTCTTTTTTCCTTTTATTCCTTTTTTATACTTAAGTCTTACATTTGAAAATCAAATTTTTGTTAACTCTGATCATTTCACTAAGAATGCTTGAAAGTCTTCTATTTCATTGAATTACCATTTTTCCCTTGAAAGATTACTCAGATATCCTGGATACATGATTCTTGGTTATAATCCTAGGCCCTTTGCCCTCTAGACTATCATACTCCATGCTCTCCAATTCTTTAATGTAGAAGTTGTTCAATCCTGTGTAATTCTGGCTTCATGATCTTTGAGTTGTTTCTTTCTGACTGCTTGCAATATTTTCTTCTTAAACTTGGAGTTCTGGAACTCAGAGAAAACATACCTAGGAGTTTTTATTTTGGGTTCTCTTTTAGGAAATAATTGGTGGATTCCTTCATTGTCTATTTTACCCTCTCGTTCTAGGAAATCAGAGCAGTTTTCCTTGATAATTTTTTGATGCATGATGTCCAGGTCTTTTTTTGTCATATCTTTCATTATCTAACAATCCTTAAAGTATCTCTCCAGTATCTGTTTTTCAGGTCAATTAATTTCCAGTGAGATAGTTCACATTTTTTTCCTTCAAATTTTTTTCATTCTTTTTATTTTGTTTGATTGATTCTTGATGTTCCATGGAGTCATTAGCTTTCACTTGTCAAATCCTTTTTTAATTAAGTAGAAATTCAATAGTTAATAGAGATTAGAAGAAAAATAATTCTGGTGATCATAGCTGCCTTTCCCCATAATTTTTAGGCATATCTGACTGTTTATTATTTGATTTGGGATTTTATTTCTTTCTCTATTATTTTATTTAATTTTTTCATATTCATGAAAAGGTAGTTTTCAGTTATCCATTGCAAGGCTATGAGTTCCACATACCTCTATCACCCTGTCTCCCTCCCTTCTCTCCATGACAATGAACAAACTAGAAAAGTTGTACATATACAATTGTGTTCAACACAAATCCATATTAGCCACATTGCGAAGAATAAAACTAAGGGGAAAAAACTGATTCAGTTTTTTAAAAAGTTATTTTCTTAGTTAATTTGTATACTTTCTTTTCCATTTGACCAAATCTACTTTTAAGGAGTTCTTCAGTAAATTTCTAAACAGGTTTTTTTTTCATTTTTTGTGTTTCCTTTATTAAGCTGCTGCCTCTCTTTCATCACTCTCATTTTTCCCCAATTTTTTTCTTCCTCTCATTTGATTTTTAAAATTTGTTTTGAGCTCTTCCAAGAGTTTTCTTTGTGCCTAAGACTAATTCACATTTTCCTTGACTCTCTGCATGTAGTGTTTTGATATTGTTCTCTTCTGAGTTTGTGTTTTATCTTGCCTGTCACCTTAATAACTTTCTATGGTCAGGTGCTTTATTTAAATTTCTAGCTCATTTTCCACCCTACTTTGTTATTTTAAAAGTTGACCTCTACTTCTTGGGCCAGGGTCTGTAAATCCTGGTTCCTTGCTTGGTGCTGAACAAGTGCTGACGTGGCACTGTGATAAGACAGCAGAGGTTCTGTGTTGAGACAACACAAGGTCTATCACTCATCTTGTGCTGTAGGCATCAGGAGCCCCAATGGGTATGGTATTACTCTGGGTCTGTGGGGAGCCTGGCTACTCACCTAGTGCTGCATTGGGGCCAAAGGGGACTTGGTGCTGGGCTGGGACCCATACTGGGGCTGATGGTGCACTGGGTCATATGGGGGTAGAGGGTACTTTGGGGATGTTCTAATTGATTACCTGATGCACTAGAGACTTGAACCTTAATCACTAAGAACCTGAGCCTCTTGCTGAATTCAAAGCCTCTTCCTGGCTCTCTGGGGCATGGCTTGCTGCTCATTTGCCTGGACCTGCCTATCCTGGATATGTTCCCCCTTTACCTGAGTAGGAAATACCTTCCCTGAGGATCTTTTGAGTTATTTTTGACTGGAAAACTGTTTCACCCTGTCTTTTTGCTGGTTCTGCCATTCAAGAATTTGTTTTTGAGGGATTATTTTATAGTTTTTGGAAGTGAATATTTAAGACTTTGGGTGATATCCTGTCTTATTCCACCATCTTGGTTCCCAGAAATTTAAGTAGTATTCTCAAAGGAATAAACCAAATGCTCAAAGTATGCATATGCTTGCAAAATAAAATATCTATGCTCTTAAATTGAGTCTTAGGCTCTTGTAGTTGCTTACACCTACAGTTTCTAAATTTGCCATTGTTGCCAAGAATATCAACTTTTCCTTTCTCTATAGGTAAGACAGTAGCTTTAGGTAATTTTAGGCAAAACTCCCCATTGAGCACCAAATGCTGCATCAGAAATAGCCAAGATAGTTGAGGATCAGTACAAAAGCTAATTGGTCATGAAGAATAAGGGATTTATAGGTCTTTTAAAATACATTGTCCTGTTCCTCATTCTCACTGTTATAAAATCTCCATTTGGCTGTAGTGTCTGCTCCCCAAAGTCACAAAAGTATATTTTAATTAAACCAAAGACAGTAAACAATATAGAACTGAATTAGCAGTTTAATTACAATTTATCTCTGCATTTGAGTGTATTAGTCTCAACATCAAACTTTAGTACATATAAAAGATACCAAATGCAGCCAGCTATTCCTTCCTTCATCTATCTTGAGCATGTCTAGGAAAGTTACCACAATTTCATGTCTATACTTTAATGTTTATTGAGCAATAACATCCTACAATACAAGACAGTGCCTTGAAGTTTCACATTTCAGGAAGTTCCAATGACCTTCAAGTTTTCTATAATCTGATCTAGAGTTGGTCTTTTGTGGAATCATGGTAGAGGTTAAATGATGTCATAAAAAACCCCTATCCTGTCCTTGTTTTGCCATTCAGTCATTTCAGTCATGAAACTCTTCATTACTCCATTTAGGGTTTTCCTTTTGGGTGGTTTGCCTTCTTCAGATTATTTTACAGATGAGGAAATGAAGTAAACAGGGTTAAGTCCACTATGTCACCTAACTGCTCCCTGATCTTGTTACCATAGCTCAATTATATTGATCAATTACCCTAAATCCTTTCCAGACTTCAAATGCATTTCGTTTTTAAGAATCTTGGGGGGGGGGGGGTGGAGCCAAGATGGCAACAAGAAGGGATTGAGTCTTAGGCCTCTCTAATAAAACTTCAAAACTAAGGACTCTAACTAAACTTTCGAGAGACAGAACCCACAGTGGGACACTGTGAGGCAGTTCTCCTGCTCAAGGTGACCTGGAAAAGAGCAGAAAGGCTCTGTTCCCTTGGGTCAGAGGGGCAGCCCACCAGAGGGGTGGCCCTCCAGAGCGAAGGAACTTCAGCTTCCCGGAGGCAGACCCAGGGTGGGGGAGTCTCCTGAGCTGCACCCCGGGGAGCACCAGGCACAAAGTGGGGGAACAGCGGGGGATCTCTGCCCGAGCAAGCATGTGGAGCCCAGCCCTCAGGGCACACAGTGAGTAGCATGGTCTTTCGGTAGCCCTGATCCAGAAACAGAAGCAGGCAGAGCCAGTACACAGGAGCCCCCAGGGGATGAGCCCATTGAGCTGAGGGAGGGGAGTGAAAAGAAAGAGACTGCAGAACTCTGTCCTCTGCCCCTGGAAGAGGACTCTGGGGCTCTGACCACATTCAGATCCTGATTGTAGTCTAGGCCCCCCAATAGAACAGCAGGGCCCCCTCCACCTCAGCCCCATGGCAGAGGGTGGCGCTTATGGTCATTCACAGACCAGGAGGCAGGACAGAGCCTCACACACTGAGACCCTTGTGGGAGTGCCCCAAAAGCTCAGGAAGCACCCCAAAACCAGGCCCAGGCTGGGAAAATGAACAAAGAAACAAGAGGAAGACCATTGAGAAATATTTTGCATATGAGCCCAAGGAGGATCAAAACACTCAGTCTGAAGATGAGGAAGCACAAGCTCCTGCATCTAAAGACTCCAAGAAAAATAGAAATTGGGATCAGGCCATGACAGAGGTCAAAAAGACTTTGAAAATCAAATAAGGGAGTTGGAAGAAAAACTGGGAAAAGAAAGGAGAGAGATGCAGGAAAAACATGAAAATGAAGTCAGCAGCTTAGTCAAGGAAATCCAAAAAAATGCTGAAGAAAATAGCATGTTAAAAACCATCTTAGGTCAAATAGATAAAACAGTTCAAAAAAGGTATTGAGGAGAAAAATGCTTTAAAAAGCAAATTTGGCCAGATGGAAAAAGAGATAAGAAAACTCTCTGAGGAGAACAAATCCTTCAGAAAAAGAATAGAATTCAGTTAGATGGATGAATTTACCAGAAATCAGGAATCAATATTTCAAAACCAAGAAAAAAAGAAAAATTAGAAGAAAATGTGAAATATCTCATTGAAAGAAACAACTGATATGGAAAACAGACTTAGGAAAGATAATTTAAAAATTATTGGAATACCTGAAAGTCATGATCAGGAAAAGAACCTTGACATCATTTTCAAAGAATTACTACAGGAAAATTGCCCTGATATTCTAGAAGCAGAGGGCAAAATAGAAATGGAGAGAATCCACAGATCCCCCCGAGAAAGAGATCCCAAAAAACCAACCCCTAGGAATATTATAACCAAGTTCCAGAACTCCCAAGTCAAAGAGAAAATATTACAAGCAGCCAGAAGGACACAGTTCAAATATCGTGGAGCTACAGTCAGGATCACACAGAACTTAGCAGCAACTACATTGGAAGCTCGTAGGGCTTGGAATATAATATACCGGAAGGCAAAAGAGCTTAGAATGCAACCAATAATGAACTACCCAACAAGGCTGAATGTCCTCTTCCAGGGAAAAAGATGGACTTTCAATGAACCAGGGGAATTTCAAATGTTCCTTTTGGAATGGCCAGAGCTGAACAGAAGGTTTGATCTTCAGATACAGGACTCAGGTGAAGCATGGAGATTGGAGGAAAGGAGGAAAATATGAGGGACTTAATGATGTTGAACTGCATGTATTCCTGCATAGAAAAATGACACTGATAATACTCATATGAATCTTCTTAGTTAATAGAGCAGGTAGTGGGAGCTTATAGTTGAAACACAGGAGAAAGCTGAATTTGAAGATAAAATATGGTGTAAAAATGGAGTCAATAGAAAAAAGGGAAATGGAATGGGAGAAAGAAAAAGGAGAGAGAATAGGTATTTCATATAATAAGATTAATTTTTATTACAGTGAGCTATTACAATAATATGGAAGGGGGGAGGCAAGGGGGAATGAGGCAACCTTTGCTCTCATCAGAAGTGGCTAGGAGAGGAAACAGCATATATACTCAATGGGGTATAGGCATCTGGAGTAAGAAGGAGGGGGGATCAGGGGGTAGGGGTGGGGATGTGAATAAAGGAGGAGAGGATGGACCATGGGGGGAGAGTGGTCAGATATAACACATTTTCTTTTTTCCTTCTTGCAAGGGGCTGGGATTGGAAGGCCTGTCCAGGACCCTAGGGCCAGGTAGATGCTGGGCCTAAGGGGTGGTATGGGGGCTCAGGGCTTCTTGGCCCCAGGGCTAGGGATCTGTCTGCTGTGCCACTCAGCTACCCTACAGCAGAGTCAGAGTGAAAGGAGAGAGAAAATATAGTACATGGTAGTTGAGAAATAAGAAAGGAGGGATTTGTGATCAGTAATGGGAACGTTGGAAAAATATGGAAGTAACTTTTGCGATGGACTTACCATAAAGAATGCGATCCACCCATGACAGAGTTGTTGGTGTTGGAACAGACTGAAGCACATTTTATTATCATTATTATTATTATTATTATTATTATTATTATTATTATTATTATTATTATTTGGGGGGTGCAGGGCAAATGGGCCTGGGTGGCCTGCCTGGGGCCACATAGCGGGGTGATCTTTGAGTGTCTGAGGCCAGATTTGGACCCGGGTACTCCTGGCTCAAAGTCCAATGCTCTGTCCACTACCCAGCCACCCCTGCTATTATTACTATTTAATTTTATTTGGGGTATTTTTTCCTTCTTTTTGGTTTTTGCCGGGCAGTGGAGATTGAATGGCTTGCATGTCACATAGCTGGGTGACTGTTGGGTCTATGGGGCTGGATGTGGGCTCGAGTGCTCGTGGCTCCAGGGCTGGTGCTTCGTCCATTGCGCCACCTGGCCTTACCTACAATTATTACTATTATTTTTTTTTAATTTTAATTATTTTCTCTCCCCTTTACTTTATCGCTCAAGCAAGTCTATATTCATCAGAGGAAGGGGGTATTTTGTTTACTCTTAAACAAATATATTTTATTAATGTAAAAAACATTTGTACAAAATGAGAATAAAAAAATAAAAAATAAAAAAAGAATCTTCTAAAATATAGTCATCTTGCCAAGAAAAACATGTCACATAGTTCTCATTTTCATTTTAAGTCGAATTGGTTTATCACAGTATCTTTTTCAGTAAAAGCTAGCAGAGATGAAATGGGAGCATTAATTAAATAATTTTTTTAATTTTTATATTTCATTTTTTCCAACTACATGTAAAAACAATTTTAACATTCATTTTTTTAAAAAAAATTATTTCCCTTCCTCTATTCTCTCTTTCCCTTCTTGAGAAGACAAGCAATTTGTTATACATTTTCCATATTTAGTAATACAATACATATTTTTATATTAGCCATTAGCAAAAGAAAAACAGAGAAAAAACAAAAATAAAGTTTAAAATGCTTCAATCTGTATTCAGACTTCATCAGTTTTCTCCTCTGGAGGTAGATAGCCTTTTTCCTCAGATGAGTTTTGATAAGACAGAAAAGGAATGGACAATCCCCAAGTATGAGCTGTTGCCTAAAGAGGAGCAACTTATTGAATGCAAACTTGGCACAGTACAACAATTTTGACTAGCTGCAGCACCTGGACTATGCTTCAAAACTTAAGGAAACCAGTCTGATCCCTAAACATAAGACCTCAAAGTAAATTTAATGAGAATCAAGAAATGGCTTCAATCTTGCCCTCTGTTTTAACTTTCCATTTACTTTGCACAAGATAGTGTTTGTGGAGGGGAAAGGCATAATTCTAATAGCTCATTGAAAAAGTCATGATTGAATAGAATAATGAGAAAATATTGATAAATGGTATGACCTAATAGCCATTTTAGCCACTTAAAAACATGCACATAACCATGACTGGACCCATGCTTCAAATATACTATACTCTATTAATTTGATGGATTCACGATTGCCTTATGTGGACTTCATACATCCTATCCATATCTTCTTATCTTGGGTGACTTTTGTCTGTTTCAACCTTAAATCCATATTTAAGGATGTATTCTTTGTGCTTTGTCTTTTTACCTTTGATGGGTACATTAGGAGATCAACCCCTGTCTTTATTGGTGAAGATATTACATATCTCATTATATTAAAGTGGGGTCCACTCATGCTTCACTTTACTCAAGGGCCATCCCTTTGCCTGCTATTTGCAAATCCTCCACTGCCATAATCAAATTAAAATTTATATATATATATATATATATAAATTTTAATAACATATATGTTAATAACAACATATATATACACATATATGTATATATGTGTGTGTGTGTGTGTGTGTGTGTGTATATATATATATATATATATATATATATATATATATATATATATATATATATATATATGTTGTTCCCCCTATTAGAACCTTAAGGGCAGAGGCTCTGTTTGTTTCTCCAGCATTCAGCATAATATTTGGCACAAAGTCGATACTTTTTCAATCATTTCTGCTTTACTTCAATGAGTGTTTTAGGTAAGATTCCTTGCTTTTCTTTTCTTCTTTTCTTTCTTTGCTTATTTTTTTCCTTCCTTCCTTTCTTCTTTTTTTGGGGGTGGGGGAGCTTGCAGTACAAGACCATCCAAAGATCCTAGTTCTAATCTGATCAGCACAAACTTTGACCTGATTCATTCCAAGGCTCGTTCCCTCTGCTTTATTTAACCTGGTGGCCCCTGTTGCTGGGAAGGTAACCATATAAATGCTAATCTTAGTGGATTAGCTCAATTTGGCCTGCTACAACACAGAGTTCTAGCATTTTTTTTAATTTTTAAAGATTTTATTTGAGTTTTGAGTTTTACAATTTTTCTCCCAATCTTACTTCCCTCCCCTCATCCCACCACCATAGAAAGCAATATGTCAGTCTTTATTTTGTTTCCATGTTGTACATTGATCCAAATTGAGTGTGATGAGAGAGAAATCACATCCTTAAGGAAGAAACAAAAAGTATAATAGATAACAAGGATAATAAGATATCTGATTTTTCTAAATTAAGGGGAATAGTCCTTGAAATTTGTTCAAACTCCACAGCTCTTTATCTGGATAGAGATGGCATTCTCCATTGCAGACAGTCCATCAAGTTTGAACATCACCCCCATGTTGCTGATAGTGTGTACAGTATTTTTCTTGTTCTGCTCATCTCACTCAGCATCAGTTGATGCAAATCCCTCCAGACTTCCCTAAATTCTTGTCCCTCCTTGTTTCTAATAGAACAATAGTGTTCCATGACATACATATACCACAGTTTGCTAGGCCATTCCCCAATTGAAGGACATTTATTTGATTTCCAATTCTTTGCCACCACAAACAGGGCTGCTATGAATATTTTTGTACAAGTGATGTTTTTACCCTTTTTCATCATCTCTTCAGGGTATAGACCCAGTAGTGGTATTGGTGGATCAAAGGGTATGCTCATTTTTGTTGCCCTTTGGGCGTAGTTCGAAATTTCTCTCCAGAAAGGTTGAATAAGTTCACAGCTCCACCAACGGTGTATACTGTCCCAGATTTCCTATAACCCTTCCTACAATGATCATTATCTTTTCTGGTCATATTGGCCAGTCTGAGAGGTGTGAAGTGGTACCTCAGAGAAGTTTTGATTTGCATGTCTCTATTAATTAATGATTTAGAACAATTTTTCATATGGCTACAGATTGCTTTGAGCTCCTCATCTGTAAATTGCCTTTGCATATCCTTTGATCCATTTGTCAATTGGGGAATCGCTTTTTCTTTTAAAAATATGACTCAATTCTCTGTATATTTTAGAAATGAGTCTTTTGTTGGGATCATTAGTTGTAAAGATTGTTTCCCAGTTTACTACATTTCTTTTGATCTTGGTTACAGTGATTTTATCTGTGCAAAAGCTTTTTAATTTAATGTAATCAAAATCATCTAGTTTGTTTTTGGTGACATTCTCCATCTCTTCCTTGGTCATAAACTGCTCCCCTTTCCATACATCTGACAGGTAAACTAGTCCTTGATCTTCTAATTTGCTTATAGTATTGTTTTTTAGGTCCAAATCCTGTAACCATTTGGATCTTATCTTGGTAAAGGGTGTGAGGTGTTGGTCTAATCTAAGTTTCTTCCATACTAACTTCCAATTTCCCCAACAGTTTTTATGAAAGAGACAGTTTTTATCCCAATAGCTGAACTCTTTGGGTTTATCAAACAGCAGATTACTAGAATCGTCTCCTGCTTTTGCACTTAGTCTGTTACACTGGTCCACCACTCTATTTCTTAGCCAATACCAAACAGTTTTGATGACTGATGCTTTATAATATAAATTTAGATGAGGTAGGGCTAAGCCCCCCTTCTTTTGCACTTTTTTATTAAATTCCTGGAAATTCTTGATTTTTTATTTCTCCATGTGAATTTACTTACAATTTTTTCTAACTCATTAAAGTATTTTTTTGGAATTTTGATTGGAAGGGCACTAAACAGGTAGTTTATTTTTGTTTTGGGGATTTTTTAGGTTTTTTGCAAGGCAAATGGGGCTAAGTGGCTTGCCCAAGGCCACACAGCTAGGTAATTATTAAATGTCTGAGACCAGATTTGAACCCAGGTACTCCTGACTCCAAGGCCAGTGCTTTATTTACTATGCCACCTAGCTGCCCCGGTAGTTTAGTTTTGGTAGAATTGTCATTTTTATTATGTTGGCTCTACCTATCCAAGAGCAGTTGATATTTGCCCAGTTATTTAAATCTGATTTAATTTGTGTGAAAAGTGTTTTATAATTGTTATCAAAAAGTTTCTGAATCTGTCTTGGCGAATAGACTCCCAAGTATTTTATATTGTCTGAGGTTACTTTGAATGGGATTTCTCTTTCTAGCTCTTCCTGCTGTATCTTACTAGACATGTATAGCAAAGTTGAGGATTTATGAGGGTGTATTTTATAACCTGCAACTTTGCTAAAATTGCTAATTGTTTCCAGTAGTTTTTTGGATGATTTCTTTGGATTCTCTAGGAATACCATTATGTCATCTGCAAAGAGTGAAAGTTTTGTCTCTTCCTTCCCAATTCTAATTCCTTCAATTTCTTTTCCATCTCTAATTACTGAAGCTAACATTTCTAATATGATATTGAATATTAGTGGTGATAATGGGCACCCCTGTTTCACCCCTGATCTTATTGGGAATACCTCTAGCCTCTCCCCATTGAATATAATGCTTGTTGTTGGTTTCAAATAGATACTGCTAATTATTCTAAAGAACAGTCCATTTATTCCTATATTCTCTAGTGTTTTTAGTAGGAATTGGTGCTGTATTTTGTCAAAAGCTTTTTCAGCATCTATTGATATAATCATATAATTTCTGTTATGTTTTTGTTGATATAATTAAATATACTAACAGTTTTCCTAATATTGAAAAATCCTGCATTCCTGGGATAAATCCTACTTGATCATAATGTATTATCCCAGTGATAACTTGTAATAATTTTGCTAAGATTTATTTAAGATTTTTGCATCTATAGTCATTAGGGAAATAGGTCTATAATTTTCTTTCTCTATTTTAACTCTTCCTGGTTTACGTATCAGCACCATATTGGTTTCATAGAAAGAGTTAGCCAGAGTTCCATCTTTCCCTATTTTCCCAAAGAGTTTATATAGAATTGGAACCAATTCACTTGTGAATCCATCAGGCCCTGGAGATTTTTTCTTTTTTTTTGAGATAGGGTTGTTTAGGTATTTATTCTCCTCTTCATTTAACCTGGGCAACTTATATTTTTGTAAATATTCATCCATTTCACTTAGATTATCAAATTTATTGGCATAGAGTTGGGCAAAATAATTTTGAAGTTTTACTTTAATTTCCTCCTCATTGGTGGTGAGTTCACCTTTTTCATTTATGATACTAACAATTTGGTTTTCTTCTTTCCTTTTTGTAATCAAATTGACCAGAGGTTTATCAATTTTATTGGTTTTTTCAAAAAAACAATTTTGGTTTTATTTATTAATTCAATAGTTTTTTGCTTTCAATTTTATTAATATTTCCTTTAATTTTTAGAATTTCTAATTTAGTGTTTAATTGGGGATTTTAATTTGTTCTTTCTCTAATTTTTTTAGTTTTATGTTTAACTTCATTGATTTCTTCTTTCTCTAATTTATTCATGTAAGTATTTAAAGATATAATATATTCCCTGAGAGCCGCTTTGAGCGAATCCCATAGGGTTTGGTATGTTATTTCATTATTGTCATTATCTAGGATAAAATGTTTAATTCTTTCAATAATTTGTTTTTTGGTCCACTCATTCTTTAAAATGAGGTTATTCAGTTTCCAATTGGTTCTGGGTCTATATCTCCTTGGCCCAACATTGCATATGACTTTTATTACATTGTGATCTGAGAAAGATGTATTCATTATTTCTGCCTTTCTGCAGTTGATCATTAGGTTTTTATGTCCTAGTACATGATCAATTTTTGTATACGTTCCATGTACTGCAGAGAAAAAGTTATATTCCTTTCTATCCCCATTAAGTTTCCTCCATAAGTCTACCATATCTAGTTTTTCTAACAATCTATTTACCTCATTAACTTCTTTCTTGTTTATTTTATAATTCGAATTATCTAGATCTGAAAGCAGATGGTTGAGGTCTCCCACTAGTAGAGTTTTTCTGTCTTTCTTCCTGTAGTTCTTTCAGCCTCTCCTCTAAGAATTTGGATGCTATGCCATTGGGTACATATATATTCAATATTGAAATAGTGTTATTGTCTATGCTACCTTTTAGGAGGATAAAGTTTCCTTCCTTATCTCTTTTAACGCTATCAATTTTTGCAGCAGCTTTGTCTAGATAAGGATTACTACCCCTGCTTTTTTCACTTCAGCTGAAGCAAAATATATTTTGTTCCAACATTTTACCTTTACTCTATATGTATCTCTCTGCTTCAAATGAGTTTCTTGTAAGCAGCATATTGTATGATTCTGGTTTTCAATCCACTCTGCTCTTTGCTTACTTACATTTTAAGGGAGAGTTCATCCCATTCACATGCAAAGTTATGATTACTAATTTTTTATTACCCTCCGTGCTATCTTCTCTCTGTTTGTAATTTCCCCCTTTCCCCCTTTATCTTTGTTCCCCAGTATTTTGTTTCTGAATATCACCTCCTTCAGTGTTTGCCCTCCTATATCACCCCTCCCCTTTCTTTCCCCTTTCCCTTTTTTCCCATTTTCCCTTTTTCCTTCCCTTCCTTTTGTTAGTTCCCCTTTTCCCCCCACTCCCTCTCCCTTTCTTCATCCCCCCTCTACTTTTCCCCTTTTAATACTTGAAAGGTTAAATGTTTTTTAAGTTAACTAAGTATGTATAAATTGACTTTTAAGCCAAGTCTGATGAGAAGAAGATTCAGGTGTTTCTCATCTCCTCCCTTCTTCCCCTCTATTACCAAAGGAATTTTGTACCTCTTAGTGTAATGAGATTTACCTCATGCAATCCTCTCCCTCCTCCCATCTCCTTCCTGTTCCCCTTTTTAAGGAGGTAGTGTTTTTTTTTAGATCATTCTCTCTGACTCATAGAAAATTCTGAGTATCTGTCACTTCTAGCTAAGCACATTCTGTCTAATAGAGTTAAAATTCTTGAGAGTTATTAGAGTCTTTCTCCTAAGTGGGGTTAAAGCCAGTTACATCCCATTGGATAGCAGTCTCATGTATAGGTCATGAATGTCCATAACTTCTGACTAGGCATATTCACTCTGTTAGAGTAACAATTCTCAAGATTTATGAGAATCTTTTTCCCCATGCTGGGATTTAGTCAGTTTCAATTTATTAGATAGCAGCTTTTTTTTCCTTTTACCCCCCCCCCCCTTTTTTTCCTTTTCATGTGTCTCTTGAACCTCCTGTTTGATGTCCAAATTTTCTATTTAGTTCTGGTCTTTTCATCAGGAATTTTTGGAATTCTTCCTTTTCATTAAATGTCCATCTTTATCCCTGGAAGAGAAGGCTCAGCTTTGCAAGATAGTGGATTCTTGGCTGCATTCCAAGCTCCCTTGCTCTTCAAAATATCTCATTCCGGGCCCTTCAATCCCTTAATGTTGATGTAGCCAGGTCCTGCATAATTGTTACTGTGGTTGCTTGATATTTAAATTGTTTCTTTCTGGCTGCTTGCAGGATTTTCCCTTTTATCTGATAGGTCTGGAATTTGGCCACAACATTTCTTGGTGTTTTCATTTTAGGATCTTCTTCTGGAGGAGATCTATGTATTCTTTCAATGACTACTTTGCCCTCTGGTTCCATGATATGAGGGCAATTTTCCATCACTAGATCCTGTAATATTAAGTCCAGGCTTTTTTATTCTTCAATGTTTTCAGGAAGTCCAATAATTCTCAGGTTGCCCCCCCTGACCTATTCTCAAAGTCAGTGGTTTTGCTGATGAGGTATTTTACATTTTCTTCTATTTTTTTCCTATTTTTGGTTTTGTTTAACTGGCTCTTGCTATCTCATGAAATCATTAGTTTCTACAGACCCCATTCTTTTTTTTTAGGGAAAAGTTTTCTTCATTAACCTTTTGCAACTCCTTTTCCAATTGGTCAATTCTACTTTTGAGAGAGCTTTCCATTTGAACAATTGAGGTTTTGAGAGAATTATTTTCTTTTTGCATTTGCCCAATTGAGGATCTGAGAGATTTATTCCCATTTTGTATTTGTTCAATTGTATTTTCTAAGGATTTGTTTTCTTGTTGCAAGGTATTAATTGTCTCTCCCAAATTTTCCAGTTGATTTTTAAACTCCTTCCTTATTTCTTCAAGAAAGTCTTTCTGTGCTGAAGACCAGATCATATTCTCCTCAGAGGTTCTAAAATCTCTCTGATTTAGGGTCTTTTCCTTCCAAGAATTTTTCTATGAATCCACTTTTCCGCTGACCCTTCTGGTTCACAGGGTCTGGGGATACCTAGAGGCTTTATTCACTGAGTGCAATTTCTCTGGATAGCCAGTAGGAGGTGCTGGTTGCTTTCTCTGCAGGATCTGTGACCTTGATTGAGACCTTCTCCCTTAACTTGAAGGAATCAATTGAAGCTATTGAATCCTTTGGCCTTCAATCAATGGTGTGCTTTACCCTGGGGTGAGGTCATTCCTCTCCTTATTGACAGCTGGGCTGGTTCTTCTGCTCACACACCTGTGTCTGAGGCAGTAGTAGTCTGCTATTGTTTGTTCTTGGAAGAGACGTCAGCTGCAATGGAGGCGTAGACTCTGAGTTCCTCAGACCTGAGGAGCCCAGGGTTGATGTTCACAGCTCTCCTGCACCAGAACTCTCCCCTCAGCCCTGTCGGCAAGCTCCAGAGGGTCAGTGCCAACACCAGTGCCTCTGCTCCCTATTTGACTCAAGCCCCCATGGTCTGGCCCTACTGCTGATCCAGCAGGTCCTTCCCTTGGGCCCTCAGACACCCCAGCTCCAATTCAGCCACTAAAATGGCTGATCCGGGACTGATCTGCTCTCTGTGCCCAGACTCACCAGCTCGGATTCACCCAGGGCTGCTGCAGGAGACAAATTCTGAGGTAGATGTTCTTTCTCCTGGATTTTTTTCCTGGGTTTTGTGGGTCAGATTTCTGTTAAGAGGTTTGTTTCATATGATAGATGGGAAAAGATCAGGAGACTTTAGAACTGTGCTGATCTTCTCTCTGCCTTCTTGGCCAGAAGTCCTGAGTTCTAGCATTAAAGATAACTATTGGGTCTAGCCTCTCAAGTAAAGAAGTGTATCCCACCACTGTGTCCACTTTCTTGCTTGTTTATGCTATGCTACCATCTCATTTTCTTTTCCTGGAAGATATCTTGTGCCCCAATCAAGTTAAGGATCTGAACTTAAATATTACTAATTTTGTTCATTAAATATAGGATATTAGACTAGAATGTTAGAATACAGGACATTGTGGTTACCTATACCATATTCTGTGAAGATACACCTTCCATTATTCTCTGACTGAGAATCCAAATTATCATAAAATCTAGGATATAAATAGTCACCATATATATTTAAAGATCATTCTTTAAAATATTGTATGATGTTGGTGAGATCCTAAAATGAATTCACTTGCTGAAGGAGCTAGATGAGAAAGCCACCCATAATTTGGTAGTTTCCACTGTAAATTTAATGAGAAAATAACTCAAAAACCATCAAATGGCTTCTGTTCAAAAAGATGACTAATGTAGAGGATCTGTGGTTGAAAGAAAAACAGAAGAAATTAATTGTCATAGCTTTTATAATGTGATGAAAGCCAAGAATGATCTTCTAGATCCATGCTTACAACAACTACCAACTTCACTACCAAAGTCACTCAGGTTGAGCCTGAAGTAAAGCTGATTACACCTAAGAATCTGGATATGGAGCAATACTGAATACATCAGAGCTGATGATGAGGGGGCAGCTAGGTGGAGCAGTAGATAGAGTAAGGGCCCTGGAATCAGGAGGACCTGAGTTCAAATCCAGTATCAGACACATAATCATTACATAGTTATGTGACCTTAGTTGAGTCACTTAACCTCATTGCCTTGCAAAAAGCAAAACAAGCAAACAAACAAAAAAAGAAGTGATGATAAGCATGGGTGTCCATATGCAGTTTCCAGAGGCTTGAGTCTGGGAGATTAAACCACTTAATGCACTCAATAGTTAATCATCAGCATTCAAATGAAGCTCCATTTTTGTTTTTTTTTGGTGGGGGTTGCAAGGCAATGGGGTTAAGTGGCTTGCCCAAGGTCACACAGCTAGGTAATTAAGTGTCTGAGGTCGGATTTGAACTCAGGTACTCCTGACTCTAGGGCCAGTGCTCTATCCACTGAGCCACCTAACTGCCCCCTGAAGCTCCATTTTCACAAATATGCTGAATTAATTTATTTTAATTTAAAGGGAGATTGATGAAATATGGAATCTGCTAACCCATAGTTAAATGTCCCTGGAACCTGGGACTTTCACTAATGTACCTGATGAAAGCCAACCTAAGTATGACCTCCTCTTCCTTGTTTTCTATTTTATTCCTTATTTTAACTTTTTCTGACTTTAAGTGAGAAAGCAAAACAATGGTAAGGCAGAGAACAACCCACCAGGAGAGAAGCATCCCTAGGCTGCTTAAGATAAATGCATACAAACCAGAACACAACACAGTTGGAACCAAAACTGGGATAAGAGGCAAGTATGAGATAATGAAGTCAGAGAAAATTGAGAATTGATAGCTATAAGAAGATATCTTGGAAATAGCCTCATTGGGGGAAGAGGGTTATAGAATGAAAAGAAGAGGAAAAGCACAGAAGTATAACTACTGTTCAAAAATATATCCAGAATTCTCATTTAAAAAAAACAACTATAATCTCATATGACACCAAACCAATCACTTTGTCCTTGTAGTCCACCTAAAAGTAATGTTTCTAGCTGAAAGAAAAAAAAAATTAAACATTGTAGTCACAATAAATCAACCTGCCACCTTTTCTGCTTGTCTAATTAGCTGTCTCAAGGGCTGGAAATGCTATTTGAGGAAGAATAAAAATACCGTGCAAACAAGATTTAAACAATATAGATATGAATGCTGAATTACATGAGGAAAAAAACCTCCAACTTTCAACTACTCTTCATTTCAAAAACCAAATTACAATTGTGATGAATAGGACCACAAGAGTAGGTTCTATGTCCCCTTTATAGTATATAGAACAACATTAGATGGAATCTATTTTGAGAAGATAATAATAATAATAATAATAATAATAATAATTACAATAACTGTCATTTACATAGTACTATTGTGCCTCCCATTATTCTAAGAACTTTTAAATTATTTTTTCATTTGATCCCTACAACAACCTCTGGGAAGTAGATGCTATTGTTTATTATCATTATTATCATCATCATCATCATCATCATCATCATCATCCTCATTTTACAGATGAGGAAACTGAGGCACACATGACTTGTCCAGGGTTAGTATCTCAGGCCATATGTGGACCTTCAGGGCTTCCTGATTCCAACCCCAGCACTCTTTCCATTGGCTAACTCTCTACTTTCAAGTTCCCCAGAGGGTTCTATCTAGGCCTTATAGTCCACAATAAAATTAGAATGGAAGCTTCTAAATCTAGTAGAAATAGAAAGAAATAAGATAAAAGTAGTACATTAACCTAATCAACTATCAGCTATTTATACCTAAGCACTAATTAGCCTATTCCATCAAAGGTCTAGGCCTCTTTATGGGGCATGGAGGTGATTTTGGATTTTCAAAAGGATGGCCGGCAAAGAAAAGGCTCTGTCAAGCACCATTAAACTGGAAAGGCATTGAGTATTGGTATAGCAAAAGAATATATGTCTTTTGAAGGAAAATGAGCCAGTCTAAGATTAGAAAAGCTCACCACTAGAAAGCTAACTGTCAGGGGATGAATTTCTTCTGCTACAGCAATTCATGAAGACTGTCTAATAAGGTGGAAAGAGGAGTTGTGATCTGCATCAGTGAAAGGAGTACCCACACCAATGAAATCATTGATCCTTGAGATACTGAAGGAAGTGTGAGGAAGTTTTCAGCTCTTTCTAGGAAAGTGCATAGAAAGAGAAGGTGTGTGTGTGTGTGTGTGTGTGTGTGTGTGTGTTTTGTCTTTGGATCCCCAGAATCATGCTCAGAGACTGATACATAGTTGATGCTTAATAAATACATGTTGGTTGATTAATTATGAAAGAGAATAGTAAACGGGAGGGGACAATAAAGGACACTGAAACAATTTGACTACTCCTAAACATTTAGACTGTGCTCTAATAATTTTGTTTCGTTTTTCATGAATTCTATTTTTCACTTAGAAATCATTTCATCCTCTACCCAATGAAACATTTTCAACTTTAGTAAATTTAAATGCTTGTCCTTTATTCTTTTTTTTTAGATTTTTTCAAGGCAATGGGGTTAAGTGGCTTGCCCAAGGCCACACAGCTAGGTAATTATTAAGTGTCTGAGGTCGGATTTGAACCCGGGTACTCCTGACTCCAAGGCCAATGCTCTATTCACTGTGCCAACTAGCCACCCCTTGTCCTTCATTCTTGAAGAAGACCATGACATCAGGGAGGTGATGCTGTAACATGAGAGTGAATTGGATATGTGAGGAAGGGATGTGAAAAGTCATCACCCTCACTTTATCTTTGAAAACCATCTGTGTCCAGGGGCTAGATATGGATTAGAACAAGGAATTGACTCTGAAGGCAGTGAGAGATTTGCTTTTTTAAAACTAAGGTCTTTTTCAGGTCACAGTTTGACTGAGGTAAGGCCCATTCAGTCAATAAGGTTAGGTAAGAGAGGAATGAAGCAAAGAGGCCATAAATGACCACTTCCAAAAAAAAGGAAAAAAATGTTCGGAGGGTAAGATCACAAGCCAGGTAAGAAAAGCACAGAGTCTCTTTTGCATAGTCCAAAAAGAAAAAAGAAAAAAGAAAAATCAATTTGAGAGGGGAAGACCCTTAAGTTTTCTGGACAAAAAAGAAACAATTACTTTTTGCATTAACTCTCAGTCAATTAGAGCCCAAACAATGACCAAGTGGGTTTAGCTCAAGACCTATTGTTGGCCTGTCTAGGAGAGCCAGTGATTTGAAGTATGTAAATCCCAAGAAATCTTACCAGGCCTTTTGGCAGAGCACTGTGACTCCAGAGAAGAAAGTGAGGCTGGTGATTTTGTAAAGCACTCCCTCACTCAAATTCAATTTATTTACTGGTCATGGCATCACATCCCTGATATAAAGATCTTCTTCAAAAAATAAACAATAACCTCTGAGAATAATAGGAGCAGCCCCCACTGCTGGCAAATTGGTCTACCTTCATTACAAGACTCTTTGCTCTAATTATACGATGAGGGAGCTTTAAAAGTAAACAAAGCATGTCCTCAAGGAACTTATGATCTAGTAAGGACAATAAGATAGGAACTCAAATAATTATGATATGAAGTAAAATATAATGAAAAGTGGAAAAGAAAATAGATTTTTCTTCCAATTTTAAAATAATATTTAATTTTTTTAAAAAATTAAAAGCTGAAAAGAATAATGAGATGTACAAAGTTCCATGGAAGATCAAAGGCAGACTGGGAGAGGGGTAATTAGAGAAGTGTTCTTGGAAGGAGCATTTGAGCTGAGCCTTGAAGCACAGAAGAGAATGTCAACAGGGTCAAAGGGTAAGGAAGAGGTGAAAGTGGGCATTGTAGATTATATTTCATTAACATAAATAGTTTTTATCCATAAGGGAACAGAGGTTCAGGATATACCTTCTAAAACAAGGCTTTTCAGACTCCCTCTTATCCAGATCTTCCACTATCTCTGTCTCTGCCCTCTGCCTCTGCCTCTGTCTCTGTCTTTGTCTCTCTGTCTCTGTCTCTGCCTCTCTCTCTCTCTCTCTCGCTCTCTCTCTCTCTCTCTGCCTCTGTCTCTTTCTTTGTCTCTCTGTTTCTCTCTATTTCTCTGTCTTTCTGCCTCTGCCTCTGTCTCTGTCTCTCTCTGTCTCTCTCTGTCTCTCTCTCTCTCTCTCTCTCTCTCTCTGCCTGCCTATCTCTGCCTCTGTCTCTAATTCATTGTCTGGGGGTTGGGGGGAGTCTCTGTTTCCGTCTCTCTCTTATCCCACTCTCCTCTCTCTCTCTCTATCTTGCATAATGTCTTAAATTTTTTTGATTATACTTTATACTGACTTGATCTTACATATATACATATGTAGAGCACAAAGTAGAATGTAAGTTCTTTGAGAGCAGAAATTGTTTTTGTTTGTCTGTTTTGCTACCCCAGCATCTAGCAGAGTACTTTTTATATAATAGGTACTTGGAAAATGTCGTACTGAGTTTCAATCAAATGATTTTTTGAAGTATTACAAATAACAAAGTTTATGGTTGTAAAACAAGGTGAGTAAAGTACATATAAGAAAGGAAAGGAGCCAGAAGGAGCCAGATTATAGGAGACCTGAATTAGGTGTTTGAATTTTATTGGCTAGGCAATGGAGAATCAATCAAATTTTGTGAGCATTGAAGTGATATGACTAAGGATGTGCATGAGAAAGATTCATCTCAAAGCAGCCTGTAAAGTGGATTGGAGGGGATGGGGTAGAAAGTCTAAAAGAAAGCTGTTTCAATAATCAAATGAAAGGTAATGAGATCCTGAAGCAGAATTGTAGCAGTGGGAATAGAAAAGAAAAAATAGAAGAAAAAGATTGCCTAAGTAGAATCAATAAGACTGGTTAACTGATTGAGTATGGGGAATAAGAAAGCACCTGAATCTGGAGTCAGAAAAGAACTAAGTTCAAATCCTACCCTAAACATTTTCTAGCCGTGTGACCCTAGGCAAGTGATTTCACCCCTGTGAGTCTCAGTTTCCCCATCTGTAAAATGAAGATAATAATAACATCACCTATTTTTCAGGTCTATTGTGATGATCAAACAAGTACTTTGTGAAATATAAGGTCTTATATAAATACTAGTTATTATAATTACTATTAGATGACATTATACTTATTGCATCAAGTCCTGAAACATTGTGGAACCTCCTGAATGAATTCTATAATCATTGAAAAGAACTCAATTTGGGGCAGCTAGATGGCATAGTGAATAGAGCACCAGCCCTGGAATCAGGAGGACCTGAGCTCAAATCTGACCTCAGACACTTAATAATTACCTAGTTGTGTGGCAAGTTGGGCAAGTCATTTACCTCCATTGCCTTGCAAAGACAAAACAAAAAAAGAACTCAAATTAACTATCTTCATAGGAAAAAATAAATTTGATTGACAATCTATAGGGTTAGTTCATCATATGTATATATATATATATATATATATATATATATGTATATGTATATGTATGTATGTATGTATATGAGCTGGACCTGAAAGAAAAGAAGAAAAGAGATGGTTATATTGCCTTGGAAATTCTGCATGTTTTATATGACTTTAAGTTTCTCCCTGAAACAAAGACCCTTCTTTAAGAACAATATTCCTCTTTTAATATACAGTTTAAGATCTTAGAATAATTCAGACAGCAAAGAAATGAAGTTAAGGTTCACACAAAGAACAATGGAGAGGGGCATGGTGAGGCATGATCAAGCTGCAACATATTACCAACCAGACATTAAACAAATATAGTAAAGAATATTGTCAGAGGAATTGATTCATATGTACTAGAATATATATTAAAATTTGTATTGTCAGGAAAGACTCTGGATGCCAGTACAAATAGCAAATTTAGGAACAATTTTAGGACTCTAGGTATTAGTCTAGCAAATAGGACAAAGAATTACAGAAATTTGAGGAACAGTTGTTAGTGAACAGATTTTTCCTGCTGGCTTTGAAAGAACAAATCTCTATATTATGAATGTTGTGCTACATATTATGTAATTACAGATTAAGATGTACCATATATTTGTTACATATTATATAAATTCAGAGTGGTGCACAACCTGCACATTGTTCTAGAAGTCAGAGTTGGGAGTAAAAAAGCGCCTCTTCCCCAATTTAACTCCTCTCCCACTCAGCCTCCACACTCCCCTGCCTGTTCCCTGGAACAGCTTCTCTTCCTCCCTCCCTCTAATCACTTTTTCTCTCTCCTGCTCTTGAATTCCCTGATTTTTCCCTTAAAAAACTGACAATGATTCAAGTCAAATCAATTCAACAGAAACTTACTTATTACATACGATATGCTCAGCATTTTGCTAGGCAGTAGAGATACAAAGACAAAAATAAAACAATTCCTTACTTTCAAGTTTGCTTTCCACTGGGGGGGGGGGGGGACAACAGACGGATGGATGAATGGGTGGATGGATGGATGGATGGAGGGATGGATGGGTGGACAGATGATTGGACAGATAGATGATTGGAGATGGATAGATAGATGGATGATAGATGAATGGATGGATAGATGGATATAACGAAAGAGAGAGATGGGTGGATGAGACAAAATATTGTTAGGAAAGAGACAGAAAGATAGATTGAAAGAAAGATAGAGTTAATAGAAAGATGGAGAGAGAGATAGACAGATGGACAACAGATGGATGGATGAACAGAAAGCTTGATAGAAAAAAGACAGAAAGATATTCATAGAAAGATAGAGTACTTGACATATAGGCACACAGACAGACAGATGCATAGACAAAGTAATTGGAGGAGAAGGACTGAACTTTTAAGTTATCGAAGGAATTCTATAAGACAGGGTAAGAAAGGAATGCATTCCCTTAGGAGATAGTCAATGCAAAACCCTGGAGGCAGGAAATTAGATTTCATGTATGGGGGGGGGGGGAGAAAGCAGACTAGCTTGATTAGTTTACATAATACAGGATAAAATATTGTGCAGTAAATCTAAAAAGGTAAATTGGAATCAATTCAGGAAGGTCACTAAAAGTCAAACACTGGCATTTACATTTCATCCTACAGAGAGGAGAGAGGGCCATCGGGTCTTCTTGAACAGGGGCATGGAGACTGGATTATAAAAGGAAGAGACTAGAGACTTGGAGACTACTGTAGGGCAGCTAGGTGGCACAGTGGATAGAGTACAAGCCTTCAAATCAGGAAGATCTGGGTTCAAATTCAGCCATGAACATTTGCTTACTAGCTGTGAGACCTTGGGCAAGTCACTTAACCCCATTGCCCCACGAAAAAAGAAGAAATTATTGCAATATTTCAGATGAAAGATAACAAGACCCTGCACTAGACTAGTAACCTTGGAATAGAAAATGGGGGTCCTACTTATTTGATATATATTTTATAGGCAAAATCAATAATTCTTGAATTGATTAGATGTGAGGGATGAGTGAGGAGTTGGGAATGACTTCAAGATTTCAAATTTCATGTCTGGCAATATAGTGGGTACCACCTAAATTTGTAAACAGAAAAAAAAAGATTAAAAGAAGACAGATAAAGAGTTTTATTTTGGACTTGTTGACTTTAAGATACCTAAAAAACATCTAGTTGTAAATATCCAACAAACAGCTAGCAATGCAGAAAAGGTAGTTTCCTCCAATGTCAGCTTGAACAACATGTTATCTGATCTCTCTGCAAATTAACTTATTTGTGGTTGATGCCTTGAAGTCAGGGAAACAAAGCAACAGCAAAATTCCATAACAGATCAGATGCCCCGAGGTAACTCACCCGGACTTAGCCTCCTGGCCATCTTGCCTAAATAGTCAGGAGAAGATACTACTACAAAAGGGCATCACACATGGGTTCTCTCTACCATCCAACTGCACTGCCCTTACCTGACATACAACATCACCCCTTTCTTCTTTGCCTTTGTATCCACAGAATCATAATAAATTGTTTTTAAATATCAGTCACAATGACATTGTTTCTCTCTGCTCAAGTATGCCAGATGCATGCAGCCTTGGCAGGATAAAATTAATAAGATTATCAGATACTATTGAAATATATATATATATATATATATACATACAAATGCACATACACATGCATATATATACATAAGTGTATCTACATATATTTTATATATATATATATATGATGTGTACATGTAGTATATGTATTTACACCTGTACGTGAGTATTCAAATACAGACATGTTTACACAAATGCATATATTATACATATGTATAAAATGTTTATGTATTTGCATATTCATGTATATGTATACATAAATGGATGATATATTATAATCATCATTGACTGATATCTCAACTGGGATGATATATATAAAGCGTTTTGCAAACTTTAATGTGCCATATAAGTGCTACCTATTGTTATTAATAATATTTTAAAGTATTGCGGGGGTTGCTATTATAAGGAAGAAAAGGAATAGATGGTGTCTACAGAGTAATGTGACTTCAATTCTGCTAGGAAAGTATTTTGGAAAGTATAATTAATGTGAAACCCAAGAATCTGAGTTTGAATGCTGATTCTGCCACTTCATATCTGTGTGACCATGAATAAGTCCCTTACTTGCTGTGTGTCTCAGTTCCACAAATGCATTTAGGATCACATGATTTCAGTCCCATTACTCTATCCACTTGACTGCCTACCTATCTCTTTCCATTCCTTTATTTCTCCCAGTCTATTTTCTTCTTAAACAAATGAGGATTTCATACTAGATAAGCAGTACTCTAATTTTCTGGTCTCCACACCCAAGGAGCTTTTATTTATATGGGTTAAATCTATTGATATTTACTATATTGAAAATTAAAACATCTTAATATTATTATGAAAACGGTTTTGACTTCATGATCTCCAGAAAGATTCTTAAAGTAAAGGACCCCAGACCACACTTTGGGGACTGTTAAATTGGGGGAGTTTTCTCTTCACACCCTACATATCTATGATCCTCTAAAAGCTGTAAATGGGAATTCTTGTTAGTGAATTTTTGTGAGTCAAGGGATATCTATATTTTCATTGCTCTGTACTGTCCCAAACATTATTGTATTTCTATCCCTTGCTTTACAAACAGGTAAGTTTCTAACAGACTCTATCAGCTATCTCCTTCTGATGATTTCTTTGTTTTTGTTTCTGTTTTTTTGCAAGGCAATGGGATTAAGTGATTTACCCAAGCTAGGTATCTATTAAGTGTCTAAGGCTGGATTTGAACTAAGGTCCTTCTGACTCCAGGGCTAGTGCTCTATCCACTGCACCACCTAGGCAACCCTGATGATTTCTTGATTATCAACATTTCTACCAACTGCTAATTGATGCTAGTTCTTTTCCAGACCAATAGATATAATCCTAACAAATTATCCTTTTATTTCTCTTTAATTCTCTAAATTGATTGAAAGTATCACTTTCCTTCCACAAAATCAGACTTGGTTTTTCCCCCCTCACCACTTTCAAACTTAAAATAAAAACCCTTACAAGAATACTGCCCTCAAGCAGTAATACCAGGAAGCTGTCTGTCTACCAAGCTGTCTATTAAAGACTTTTCCTTAATTTTCTTACCTTCTTTTTCTTAACATTCACACAAAGCTTATCCAATGGTTGGATTTTTCCTCATAATGTCTATATACATCACCTTTTTTGTTCTTGGACTGAAATTCATCTGTTTTTATTCTCAGGCTCTGGCACTTAGATATTTTATTATGACTTTTTCATACCCATTCCTATTTCCACACCTCATCCTTTCCCTTTTTACCCTGAGGGCCCCTGCCAATATGATTTTAGGTGAGGCAAATGAAAATGTTAGCCTTTGCCCTCATCCTTCATGTTTCCTTTACTGAAATTAAAACATAAAAACAATAGATGGATTTTAATATTAAATTCTCTACCCTTCAAACTGTCTGTAATGTCCTTGGGTCTGTCAGTCAACATTTATTGAATGTCCATCATAGGCACAGCAATGTAGATTACAAGGAAAAGAAAGGAAAGGATACTTTTGGCTTTCCTTCCACCCTTTTTGCTCTGTTTTACCTCCTTCGGTATTATACTTCTTAATATGCCACTTCTGCATCTAAAATTCACTCCTCCCTCTCTTGTCTTTCTTCAAATCTTAGCTAAGTTGGAGCAGAGCACTGACCCTGGAGTCAGGAAGACCCAAGTTCAAATTCAAGCTCAGACACTTGATCCTGCCTAGATGAGGGACCTGGGACAAGTCTCTTAACCACATGATCCCACTCTTCCCCCCAAAAAAATATCTCAACTAAATTCCCACTACTAACCCCTTCCCTCTAAGATAAACTCCAGTTGATCTTTTCTATATCTTGTTTGCACATAGTTATTTGAATATTATTTCTCCTATTAAATCATGTTTGAGGAACTTGAGAGGAGACATTATTTTTGCCTTTTGTTTAACCCTAACACATTTGTTATTCAGTCATTTCAGTTATGTCCAACTCTTTGTGAACTCATTTGGTGTTTTCTTGGCAGAGATACTGGAGTGGTTTGTCATTTCCTTCTCTGATTCGTTTTACAGATGAGGCAAGCAAGGTTAAGTGACTTACCCAGCAACTATCTGGGATCAGATTTGAACTTATCTTCCTGACTCCAGGCTTATCACTCTTATCTATTGAGTCAACTAACTACCCTTGCCTGGCACATAGTAGGAGCTGAATAATGGTTGACTTGCATCTCTCTGACTACAACTATATAATGGCCATTGCTGTAAGCTGTTATCTTCTTCAGAGACAGAAGATACTGTTTCACAGGATAAACTTGAATAAAGCCATGCTTCACTCCCTGGACTTGGTCACTATGCCTCATTTGCCTTCTTCTTCTACCCCCCCCACTCACTCCCATGTTCCCCTTCTCCTACTGGTGAGTTTATTTTGAGGAAGGGCTCAGACTGATCATGCATTGCTCTCTGGATTTGGCACTAACAACTTGACCCTTTCCCCAAGATATCTTCCCCTTCTCTATGCTTTTCCTTTTCAACTGTCGTTTATGTATTTTCTTCCCCTAATAGAAGGAAATCTCCTTGAGGATAGGGAATGCCTTCCTTTTTGTTTAGATTTGTACTCCCAGAAGCACATCAAAAGTGCTTACTAAAGGCTTGATGACTTGACTGGTAATAAGGTCCAGGAAGGCTGGGACTGTGTTATATAATTTTTCATATCTTTTGTTGAGCTTAGCTAGCACAATGCTTTTCTTATAAGTTCATAACTTTAGAGCTGGAAGGGGCCTTAGAGGTCATGTTATCCAATTTATTGATTTTAGAAATATAGAAACTTGGGCCTCAGAGACGTATATGACTTGTTTTAGTCACATGAGTACAAAATGGAAAAACCATATTTTGAACTCAGATCCTTTGACTATGCATTCAACATTCTTTTTATTCTACAACAAAGTAGTTATTAAATTAATATTTAGTAAAAATTACTTGCATTGATATCATTTAAGATTGACAGCTCTTTCCTCCTTGTAGCTCTATGATATAAATAATGAAATTATTATTCTTATTTTACAGATAATCAGAGGAGAAATTACTGATCCATTGTTTCACAAATAGTAACTGACAGAGAAATTACTTGCACTGATAAAATTTAAGATTTATACAACACTTTCCTCATAGTATCTCTATGATATAAATAATGAAAGTATTATCCTTATTTTACAAATAGATAATCAGAGGAGAAATTATTTGTCTGTTGTTACAAAAATAGTAATTGTCAGAGGCAGGATTCATACTCAGGTTTCTTGATCAAAAGGTCAGTGAATTTCCCATGACATTATATTTAATGTTCAATGAATATCAAATATAATCACTCCTTAAGAGTGATTGTCTTAAGTCCCTGTCTTCAGGGGTGACTAGGTGGCACCAGCCCTGGAGTCAGGAATACCTGGGTTCAAATCTGGCCTCAGACACTTAATAATTACCTAGCTGTGTGGCCTTGGGCAAGCCCACTTAACCCCATTGCTTTGCAAAAACTAAAAATAAAAAAAAAAACTAAAAGAGTCCCTGTCTTCTATGGAAGAAGGAAAATGAGAAGGCTTTAATATTTAAAGATTTACCTTTAAAAAAATAAGCATAAGGCTATTGTGATGTTTAACCTTCCTGAATTTTGTGACTAAAATCCCAGAATTTTAACTTATGCCATTGACTGATTCAATTTGTATTAATTCCACAAACATATATAAAATGCTTACTACACATCAAACCTTATACAGAAGTCCTGGGCATGTAAAACTGAATTTGATAGTCATTATACTCCACTAACTTCTAATCTAGTAAGAAAGTAGAAATAGGTATACAGATAACTGACAAAAGATAGAAGTTAATTAAGTTCAAAACCAAGATAAGGGAGGAATCATTTCTCACCAAAAGAATTAGGGATGATTTCATGGAGGAGACAGTGCCTGGACTTTGAAAGAAGAGGAGAATTTCAATAGAGATAGTCAAGGCTATTATTCATTTGTTTTAGTCCTGGCTGACTCTTTTTGATCCTATCTGGGGTTTTCTTGGCAAAGATATTATCATTTCTTTCTCTAACTCATTTTACAGAAAAGGAAGTTGAGGCAAGCAAAGCTAATGGTTTCCTCAGAATCACAGAGCTAGTAAGTTAAATGAGGCCACATTTGAATTCAAATCTTCCTGACTCTTGACCTGGCATTCTATCTACTGTGCCACCTAGTTACTCTAAACTATACTACTCAATAGTAATTAGCAAACCTACTTCAAGACTGAGGACTTTTCAGGATGGTTTTCCCATTCTACCATTGTTCTATGAAAACACATTCAACGGAACCTAAGACAGGTTATCAAAAGATTGAGATTATAATTATCCATTTCACAACACCCTAGCAAAATGGAAAATCTGCATAAAAAATTTGGCCTTTCCATTATACTAGAAAAGTTTGATTTTTTTTTCTTTTTTAATGGGATGTTTATAGAAGTACTTTAGTAAAATATGGTTTAATGTATTTGGTCATAGGCTCTCTGCTATGTGCTAACCTTTATGTGTTGTCTGCAGCTTCTGCAAAATTCCCCAAAAATTTCCCTTTAATTTCTTAAGCCAACCCATGATACATTAAAACCAAGATGGGGAAAGTCATTATTTAGAAGTGATAACTAGTTCAAATATTGGTCCTACTTTTTATCAGAGTCACTTCACCTTAGAAAACCTTAGTTTCCTCAAAATGAGAAAAATGCTCAGCCTAGGAGATCCCTATGATATCTTCTAGTTCCTATATTCTGTGGGAAAAGGTAGGACAAGTGGAAGAAGTATGAAAGGTTCAATCTTTGGAGCTCTCAAAGTAGATAGGACACTTGATACTTTGTGCAGGAGTCCCAAGTAATCTGAAAGACTTTAAATACGTTAAGGTTGTGATTAGGCCAGGCCTGGACCTTCAACAGGATTACTTTGGCAACTGAGTGAAGGACAGGTTAGAGAGGAAACAATTCCAAGCTAGCAAAACCTGTTAAGATACTTCTGAAACAATTCAGGTGAGAGGTAAGGGACAACAGTGATTTCCTGAGCGCATTTTTGTTAACTATTGTCTGGTGTCCATCTAGCCAGTCACTGGGCTGGACTCTGCTAGGTGAGGGTTCATCTAATCTTTCCCAGATCCAGGCCTTCATCTCTGTACCAGGCTACTTACACTACAGGCATTATACCCAACTAACCCCGCCCCCCACCAACCCTCGAATCTTAGACCTGTTCCTGAGACCTTGGCTCTGATAGGTGAGTCTTCAGCTTTTCCCCGGGGAAAGCAGGTCTCTACATTCCAGTCTGACCATCTCCTTACCATGTCACAGCACACATGACACCCCCACCTCGCTACTTCACTTCCAGCTTTATAACAAAAGTTCCTTGAGAACAAGGACTGTCATGCTTGACTGTACTTGTATTTCAGTGTAGTGGACAGAGCACTGGCCTTGTATTCAGGAGGATGGGAGTTCAAATCCAGCCTCAGACACTTGCCACTTACTAGTCCAGAGCTGTCTCCAGTCATCCCAATTCATATCTGGCCACTGAATCCAGATGGCTTTGGAGGAAAAAGTGAGGCTGGTGACTTGGCACAGCACCCCCTCATTCAAATCTAATTCATGTGCTCGTTATGGTATCACCTTCCTGATGTCATGGTCTTCTTCAAAAATGAAGAACAAACATTTCTAGTATCTGGCATACAATAAATACTAAATACCTTATCTATTTTTCTTTCTATCTACCTAAGAAGCAAAATGGGAGCTATGGCTATTACCATATTTAGTAGAAGTCTATCTTCTGCCCACTGTAAGACACCCTTGCAGCAACTAGCAACTCAAAGATTAAGACTCATGGTAGCAACAGCATTAGATGGGCTTCCAGAAAAAGCCCTGAGCTCTGGGGTATATAGTACATGTCAATTTGATTTAAGTTCTGACCTAAGGGCAGCTAGGTGCCACAGGGGATAGAGTACTGGGCCAAGAGTCAAAAAGACTCATCTTCCTAAGTTCAAATCTGGCTCAGACATTTACATTCTATGTGACCCTGGGCAAATCATTTAACTCTGTTTGCCTCAGTTTCGTCATCTTTAAATTAAATTGGAAAAGGAAATGGCAAATCACTCCAGTATTTTTGCCAAGAAAACCAAGAGTCAGAAACAACAACAATGAGGTTCTGTACTGATGGCTATAAAACAGCAACACTGACACCCCATGGTCTCAAAGATAGAAGGATAGGCCCAATAATGAATATGTGCATCAATAGTTAGACAACTCTTTAATAAGGCAAATGATAGACCCAATACTAAAGACTATATATTCTCTCAGTATAATGTGTACTTCCCACTGGTTAAGGGTAGGATGTGGATAGTTTTCAAAGAGATTCTCTAATTAGCATAATTTGGTCCCCTGGGTTCATCATGATTCACCTTAATATGCCCAAATGGTCATGCCAGTATTATCAGGGCCACACAATTGGGTCACAGTAAAACAAACTGGACTATTTGAATTGTTATTATCCTATTCTTTTTCCTTGGTCTTTTTCAAAAAATAAAACCAAATATAGTTAGCTTCTTTTTTTGATCTTTCTTAGTGCAATGCCCTTTTTTATGTTTCCAAGATACTTACAAACATGCAACCTTTCCCCTCCCCATTCAATTGGAAACTTGCTTTGAAAAAATTGGGGTTTCTGACTCCTGAGGGGTAAGGCCTTTTGATGTTCAAGGGTACACTGATTCCTGGTTCTTATGACTTACTGAAAGCAATTGCCAATTGTACTGGAATTCCTCATGCTTGTTCTCAGTTCAGATTCCAGTTGGACATTTCAGGGTTGTCAGAACATGAAGGGGGAGATGTTTATCACCTGCTCAGACATTTTTCAAAGGCGTTTTTTGTGATTGGCTAACTCAAAAAAGGCTTTGTTTATAACCTTCAAACTTGTTATGATATAAATGAGAAAAGGAAGTTGACAGAAAAGGTATTAATTAATTTTTGTTCCACAGGATCATCACAAGGGTTAAAAAGCCTTAAGAGGGGAAGAATTTTGTCAAGGCAAATGTAACCTAAATACTGAAATGCACTTTTTTCTTAGTATTACAAGGAAAATAGGACACAACACATAAGAGTCATAAGTAGAATCAAAATTTTAAATTCAGAGATCTCTGACAGCCATGGTTTCCAACCCAGGGTGCACTTTCTCGATTATGCAAAATTTTTGCTTTGCAATGAAAAAAAAAACATCTAGAGTTGGCTGTAATTTCCAACACACCATATTGTGATGCTGTTATTTAGAGAGCTAAACATATGTATATATATTTTTTTCAAACAAAGATGTTGTTTCTTTAACTGTAAGCCCACAGCAGTTGTGTTTGTCACAAATATTGGGAATGATCCAGTAACAAAAGAAATTTGCTTCCTGGACAAAGGAAATAGAACCATAGAGTTTCAGTGCTGGGAAAGACAAGAAAGGCCTCTAGACCAAAACATATCTGAAAAGGGTTTCCCTCTATAACATACTCAAAAGGTTGTACAGTAGAAAGAGCAATAATTTTGTGTCAAAAAAATTTTGAGGTTTTTTTATTTTCTGAGGGAATTGGATTAGATGGACTGGTTGGGACCATTTCAAAAATCTATGGTCTTTTGATCCTATGCAGCTTCTGCAGTAAAGCCTTCATTAATGAAACCCCAAATTCAGAGAGGCAGAGTAGATACAAGTGCTGAACTCAGACTTAAGATTTATTTAAAAGTTGAGATCCTGGGCAAATCATTTAACCTATAAGCCTCAATCTTCTTCCTCATTTATAAAACGGGGATAACAACATATAAGTGATAGAATTACCGTTAACCTTCCTCATTTTCACCAAAATCCTCTGTCATACTCAGTTCTTCCTCCCTTCTCTGATTTCCCCTCCTTTTGTTCTCCTCTCCTCTCTGATATTCTAATCCACTCTAGTCCCTAGCCAGGGACCATGGAAAAGGACTGAATTCTATTAGAGGAAGCCTAAAATGAAGGGGCTTCTGATATTATTGTGGTCAGTGATATTTTGAATAAGTTATTGAACTGAAGTTCTCAAAAGTGGAATAAATATTTCTCATGCTGAAAAAAGTAGTATGATTTATAGGAGGATCAATGAGATAATGTATATACAGGATTTTACTAACATTAAAGCATTCTGTAATTACCTTTTATTCATGTTCTGTCCATTAACTATTTGAACCCTGCTCTTCTTTCAATATTAGATTCCATTGCTCAATTAACCTTCATTGGTCCTATCTATATATCAGTGTAAGGCAGCACAAGGGATAGAGTGCTAGGCCTGGAGTAAGGCAGTCATCTTCCTGAGTTCAAATCTGACCTCAGAAACTTACAAACTGTGTGACCCTGGGCAAGTCACTTAATCATGTTTGCCTTGGTTTCCTCATCTGTAAAATGAGCTAAAGAAGGAAATATCAAAATCTCTCTAGTATCTTTGCCAAAAAAACCCTAAATGGTGTCACAAAGAGTTAAACGTGACTGAAAATGACTGAACAACATCACTGTTCTAAAAGCTTGCCTAATTGATGAAGTCAATTAAAATCACCCTCTAAAGACAAAATTACAAATAAATGAACATCTGTTTTATGCTTACCATGAACAAGACACTATGCTAAGCTCTGGAGATTCAATTGTTAAATATAGTCTCTATATTTAAGAAGCTTATATTCTTAACATATATAAGAAGGAGAATTTGGAGGGGGCAGCCAGCCAAAGAATGTTTTCAGCAGGAAAAATCATAGGGATGGTGATGGAACAATAGGGAGAAGGGTTCTTACACTCACTAAATCTCAACATTTTAAATTTTCTGTTGTAATTGTCTTTAAGAAATAAGAACTCAGAGGAGAATAAGGGAAAGAAAAAAGGGAGTATTTTGAAGACCAGAAAAAACTTTTTTCTTGGCTTAGTTGGAAGGAAATCTCATAAATCCTCTACTGAAAAAGAGAAAAGCTAAGTGATTTGCCTAAAGCGGAAGTCATAAAAACCTCCTGTTTGGTAACACTCTAAATTCATTATAACTGTGTCCTTACTGTGCCATGACAATATTTTTTATTATTTTCTGATTGTTTTTCTATCAAATGGTCCCAGTGGCTATTCCAAACATTCTCCTCTGTCTTCAAGCCCCACAGCAGGACCTTCACCTCACCTCATCGTGACCAGACCTCTAATAGTTTTGCTGAAAATTTTAGCCTAGATTTGAGGTGACATTTATTTAGTACTTGCAATTACTAAGAACTTGTATTTCTTTTGCATAAATACTTGCAACAGCCCTGTCTTGAAAAGCTTACAATCTAATGAGGGAAGATACAATTTGGAGGGGTAGAGAGCTTGAGGAGTCTGGAGAGTTAGAGACTGAATTAGGTTAAGTTCTTAAGTATAGGTACTTCCTTGATGGAGTTTGAGAAAGGAACTTTCCTACTGGAGCAAGAAGCTGCAGGAATGGAGGTGTACGAACTCAAAAATGCCTCCTGAGGCAGAGGTAAACGCAGGTTAGAAGAAGCCATCCTTCCATCATGAGATCCCTGATTAGCCCCACTCTATTCCTCAAAACCACTGCATCTTTAACCAATGCCCTTCTCTGTTCATGTCTTGAGCAAGTTCTTCTCTCTATGCTTTAGTTTCCTTATTTCCACATTGAGGGGTTAGACAAAATGGCTCTAAGATCCATTCACCTCTAAATCTGTGATCTTATAGTCCTTTGATTTATCCTCTGAGCAAAACGGTACCGTAGCCTTTTCTAAGAGCAACCCATCTTGATCATAATCACAAATCTTTCATCTTCATTCTCTATCTACTATTGCTTCTGACTGTGAAATGTGTGTTTTCTCCATCTTTCAGTCCTTAAAAGTCTTTCACTAGATCCTTCCATCCCTTCAAACCATTAACCTAAAGCTCTCCTCCTTCCAAACATCTAGAAAACTGTCTAGTAATAGCTAGCATTATATAGTACTTTACAAATATCTCATTTTCCCCTCAAAATAATCACATGAGGTAGGTGTTATTATTGTCTTCATTAACGGATGTGAAAATGGAATCAGATAGAATTTATATGACTCACCCAGAGACACAATCTAGTAAATGTCTCAGACTGGATTTGACTTCAATTTTTCCTGATTCCAGGCTAAGGTCTCCATTCATCATAACAACTAGCTACCTCTATGTAAACTCATTGATTTCACTTCTTCATTATCCATTCCCTTCTCAACTCTATCAATTTATGAAAGACTTCTGAAAGGTCACCACTGATCTCTTAATTACTCAATTTAATGATCCTTTCCAGTCCCTCATCCTCCTTGATATCTCCATAGTTTTTGATACTGTTGTCCACCCTTCTTTCCCTAGCACTCTTTCCTCAATTGGCCTAGTCCTGCTCTCAATTAATCATATTTCTGTGGTTATTTCTATAATTTTCTTTTTTTTTTGAGTTCTATGAGATACAGCCCTAATATCTCTCTCTCTCTCTCTCTCTCTCTCTCTGAAATTCCACTCTCACAACTCTAACTGCATAGTAGGTTTCCATCTCCAGATGTTATATTGTCAACGCAAGCTAAATCTTCATTTTTTCCAAACTTTGGAATCTCTTTAACCAACTTCTAGGATAAAATACAAACTTCTTTATCCAAGATTTCCCACAATCTGACTCCTACTTACCACATGTCAGTCCCCATCTCAACTTCTGAGACAGTTAAACCAAAATCCCAAATGTTTCCTAGACTTTCTATTTTGAGAATCTCCTTAAGTCATCCTTCATGCTTAAATACATTCCCTCCATCATTTATACCTTTCATGATACTTCTCTTCCCTTCCTTCCAAATTAACTCCAATGTTAACTCCTCTATGAAGCCTTTTCTGACTTTCCTCTAGTTTCTATTATTCTTTTCTAATTTAAATTTCCTCTGACTCTCTCTCTTGATGAGGGTCCACAGATGCCACTGTCCAGCTACCCTCAGTGGGCAAGTCCCACCATTGAAGCTCCGAGAGCCCAGAGGGGATGGTAGTAGCAAATATGCAAATAAGAACTTTGAAGGTCAAAGTTTCACTTGAACAGCAGTTGAATATGGGTCAGTCGGTCCTGAAAGATAGGTGAGTTTCATTCTGATATATTGGGAAATTGTCTTCATTGCCTTCAGCTAATTGAAAGGGATCCCCAAATCTGGAGTCACAGAGATAAGCAATGCGAGCTATCTAGTATGGTAACGTGACTGATCCTGGAGAAGCCAGCAAGAACCCCAGAGAGAGTCCTCTTTTCTTAATGAAATGGTTTGAAATGGGTTCTCCTCAAATGAAGTGCTGAGCCTTGGAAAGTGTCAAGGTTTTGGCAGCATCCAGTGAGCAATAGCAGTAGGATTTGTATAGCAGAGTAGTGTAGCTGTATGAATAGCAAGTTGATAAAGCTAGTAGCTCACAATTCAAAGGTGGAAGGATTGAGAGGTAAGGCCATGCTGGCGATTAGCTCATTGAAAGATAGGTTTAGATATATTGGGTTGTCACATTCTATCACCAAATATCACTTGCTGGTACTTGCCTGGAATTAATGGTACCCTGTGGTGCCCTACTGATATGGGAGGAAAAGTAACCAATTCAAGACCAAGAGAACACAACAGCCAGACCATCTCCAAAAGTCCTGCTTTCTATCAATTAGGTTAAGGGCTGAAATAATTCTAGTAAAAGCAAGTGAAAAGGATGATTTGCACAGCATAACCCTCACTATAATAAACATAATTCTACAACTCACATCTCCAAACATTGGTTGTTTGGTGTGGTCCTCTTTGATAGAGAAGGACTAGTAGAAGAAAGTAAATAGACACCAGACTCCCAAAGGCAATCTCTTTTGCCTAGCAGCCAAAGAGGATGAAAAGGAAAAAACAAAAGGAGGGGTTGGCTAGCAAAGGAAAAAAGAAAAAGAAAAGCTGGCTTCTTCCTGGAGGAACAAAAGGAAGGTGAAGAAAGCTAGTGTTAAAATTTATGCTACTGGACCCAAGGACTACAGCTCATCATCTCATTCCTCCCAGTTCACATCTAGTCAGCAACTAATATGAATTCCTGTCCTTGCATTCTAGTCTAATAATCCTCCATTCTTGGCCTTTGCTTTTCTCTATACTTGGATGATCTGGAATGGAAACTAAGAATTCCCTAACCTGATCCTCCATTAGCCTCAGATGGCATTTCCACCCTCTTGATTTCTTCTCAAAAGTCTATCCAACATCAAAAATCAGGAAGGTGGGTAACTCAAGGTAGTTTGCCTTTCTTAAAGTTAGATATTTGGCTCACCAAATTTCCATGGCAATTAGTTGATAGGACAAGTCAGAAAATTGCAGATATATATATATATATATATATATATATATATATAGTGTATTTATACATATACCATATTTGCAATAATGTGTGTTCCATATATACATACATGTGTATGCTATCTCTCCCTGTGAGATTGTAAGCCCCTTGAGGACAAAAAGTGCTTCACTCTTGCCATAATATTACTGACACAATACCTACACATGATTAGACACAAAACAGATTATCAATTAATGGGTAGAAAGATAATGAGAGTCAAAACCTGAATCAGTGTATCTTAGAGCTCTTACCATTAAGCTGATTGTGTCTCTCTGCTGCTCACTAGGAAATTTTGTCATACTCAGTCACTTTTCTACCCAGCATATGCTCATCTATATAAATTATGAATTCCATTTTCTTTTTTAAGTAATAATTCACTGTAGTTCCTACAGTCAGTGACAATGTTGGGGAGTTGGAGAACATTCAGACTAACTCCACAAGAATCTAAAGGGTGTTGGCTTCCATCAGAGTACCTGGGGAGGGAAAAGGGGTGGGACTAGGGCAGTGGATTCCAATATAGGGTTCTAGCTATGCCTATCTTCTACTTCAAGAGTCTTTTCAGTAATTAGTGGAAGAGGTTGTAGGGTCTTTCAATTTTGTTCAATATAGATACAGGTGTGGGGAACTTCAGGCCCATGAACCATATTGGTATGGTGTTGCCAAGGCAATGACTCAAAATTCAATAAAGCAAATTTTGCAACTCATGCCAACCAATTATTGGTTGGTTGATGTGGCCCTCTTTGATAGGGAAGGACTTATAGTAGAAAGTAAACAGGGTAATCAGACTGTTTAGGGGTGAATTATTTAAATGTTTGACCAAATATAGTCCTTGAGAGATATTATAAATACCCAAATGGCTCTTGACTGAAAAAAAAATTCCCCAGTCTCCTGAATCAAAGCTTATTACCTGGGATTATTGTCCTCCCTCTACTACATATATTCTGTATCCCACTGATCTTCATCACAATGGGCTCAGATGGATGTCAAACTGTTCCCTCTGGGATCTTGCTAATTATGGATAAGCAGAAAGAATACTCTATTCAAGACATTCTTGATTCATGGAGGCAAGAAAGCAAACACCAAGACCTAGTCAAATAGAGGAGAGAATATGGAAACTTCTGTTCATTCTGCATTACCAGGAATTGGTAGAGCTCTTCCAACAATGGCTTCCTGTCAAACTACAATTTGGAAGTGTAGGAAGACATTGATTAAGAAGAGATAACACATTCATCCCCTATGATCAAGGGGTTCACATTCTAATGTAGGTGACAAAATGCAAACAATTGCCTATACAAGATGTATACAGTGCAAGACAAAGGGATATATGAGGGAGGAGGGAAACCAGGAAAGACCTTTCAGAAAGTGGAATTTGAGGTGCTTATCAGTCTTCTGTTATCTATACAGGCAATCTGATGGGCATAATTTTAGACAATGGGGTTATAGTATAGTATAGTCTGCTCTTGATCACATGCTACAACAGCGTACTGAAGAGGGAGACAGGAAACACTACCATTGATACCTAGAAGTTTGATCCAACAAATAGTTATCTCAACACTTTGTGCATTTGCCTTCTGATTCAACATCATCTCCCAGTAGTTTGCATCTCCACCCAGGCAAATAGCATTCTTATTCTTGCTTAACTCAGTCCTGTGGACTTTGGCACTTAAATATCCCTTTGATACCATGCTGGCTCAACTTTTTGATTTACAAATGCTTACCTCATAATTCAGATTAAAAGTCATGTATACCAAAATGTCCACATCTACCTTGGTTGGAATATGATAGTAGACACTACTAAAATCACCCTTAGGGAAAGCTAGTTATCTTTAAACAAATGTAGATAATGGAGAGAGTAGAAGAATGAGAATGGAAGAGAACACAGAGGAGGAAGGAAAAAATTAGAGAAGAAAACAGAGCTTATAGCAATTTTCATGTTTCATTAAATTTCTAAACTTAGCACTGATAATAAGGATAAATATATTTAGTCTATGTGGGATGAACACTAGTCCTTCTGACTTCCAGGTGTATGTAAGAGAGTGGAGGATGGGTGGAAAAGAAGTAGAAAAGTTACATATCTGTCCAGAGGATTGATTGTGGAGAAAAATCCCATTTTTCACAAATTATGGGCTTCTTTTTTTCCGCTGGTAATGCACAGAAGATTAAAGTGAAGTCTATATTTCACAAATGGGAGGACCAAATGATTTAAAACCTCTGTTATAATGACCTACTTTGGAGTGAAGAATCAATTTCTTTTACAGCAAGAATCTGTTAATATAGGGAAAAGGGAAGGAGAAAGCAAGAACAGGAGCTGAGCGTAAGAGGTAGAGAAGGAAGGACAAGGGGAAAGAATTGTGAAAGAGAATGCCAGGGAAAATTTTATGTCTTTATTTTTGCATAATTAGTAATAGAAATTTTGGCTATTAAAAAAGGAAATTAAAAACTGTAAGAAAAATTTTCTGGCATATTGGCAATACTCTGTCTTAAATTTTTATTTTGTTTTTCACAAAATCAAACTATGTGTAGAAATTTCCAACAAAGTGCAGTCCACTTTATACAGATGTGTATGACATCTGGACTACAGTAGCTTATTCCTTGAATGTGTTTTTGAGGCTATTGTCTTTATACAAAACTGTGCTTGATGTGAACAAGAGATTGGTAAATGAAAAGAAAGTCAAAGTGGAATTTTTAAGTCCCCTTCCATCTTCTCAGGGACATTATTTTATATTTACTCACTAGATTTTGAGTCAGAAAATTTAGATTCAAATACTAGTTAGATTATTTATTTCAACTATGACAATGGCCAAGTCACTTCTTTCTGATTTTCATTTTGAAAAAAATGAAGATGAAGGGGGAGAGAACACTGGAATTGGACGATCTAGACAGCTAGCTGTTGTAGTGGATAGTGTACTGTCCTCAGAGTTAGGAAAACATGAGCTTAAATTCTGCCTCCAACACTTAACAGCTCTAAGACGCTGGTCAAGTCTTTCAAACTCTCTTAACTCTTTTTTTTCTTATCTGTGGAAGCCATGACCTCTAAGGTTCCTACTACCTCTAAATCTAGCATTTTATTAACTCTAATATACCTTTTATTTCCTTTTTGGATAACTTTTATTTCTAAATTCTATTAGTTTATGACTCTATAATCATCCCACTCCCTGTCATCTCTTTCTGTCTCTATCCCTCTGACTTTCTGACTGTCTTCCTCTCTGGTCATTCTGCTCTTCTTAAGAAGTACTGGGCTAGAATTATATCTATATTTTCTTTTAAATAGTTAGACTAGGGGAAGTGAATTTTAGTTTCAAATCAAGTTCCTGATCACTAGTCTTTAAGGTGGGAAGGAATCTTCCAATGCTTGATTCCCTTCCCATCAAATGCCAGTTGTACATTGAACCCATGTAACAAAAAGCAAATAAATCCACTTATCCATGTTAATAGCAAAAGAGAAATCAGAGAAGATATACATATGAGAACATATTAAACAATACAAAGTGAATAAGCACTTCTAGGAGCAGGAGAAAGGGAAATAGAGATGGGAAAGGGAGAGGACAAGAGAGAGGTTTCCAAATTTTCACTAAGGGTGAATTCCCTGAAATCTCTAGAGTAGCAAGTTGGGGATAAGGAAATGAACAAGGTGCCAGCTCCTCTACATGTTGACATCTTCCCAAAAAAGCATCTCTCTTCAGGCACCTCTCTCCTTGAAGAGAATTTAGAACTGTGTGACTTCTTTCTTATAAGCAAGCACTCACAAGGGGGTCAAAAGAAGTAATACTGAAACACCCTGAAAGTCTCTCCTAAGGACTTTTAAATTGATTGTAAAACATGGGAGACCCTGGCATATGACTGTCACCATAGCATACCCTCATCAGAAAGGGGGCTACATTCTATAAGGAGGGCAGATTTGAAGCAGATCAAAGGAAATGTGACATACATAAGTTTAGAGTACAGTTGGACACAGTGTAATTTGTCTCAAACATAGTGAGGTCATTTTGAACTTCTTTGATAATGAAAGACAAGAATTAATCAATTTATCTATACATAAAGATACATACATACATACATGTCCATTTGAGATTATCAAATATATTTGATCCTTTCTATTCTCTTTAATTCTAAAGCACTGCTCTTTTTTGACTCTCCCTATCTGATCACTCCTTCTCTTTCTCCTCTCTGGCCCCTTAAGTCTTTGAGACCATAAGGTCACTCAAGGATTTGTCTTTGATCCAATTCTCCTCACTCTGAACTTTCTTCTTTGGCAATATCATTGACTTCCATAGTTTCTATAATTCCTCTAGATAGAACCATAGAAATTTATTAAATACTTACATCCATCCAACATTGTACTAAGTGATGAGTACCATAAATAAAAACCTTCAAGATAATCCCTCCCTCAAAGAGTCTATACTCTAAATGGTGAGAAGATTGAAGATTAAAGTAAAAAATTTGGGGGGCCATTCTTTCACATACGATACAGAGGGGCATTCACCATTTGGCAGATGGCCCCCTCAGATCTCTATCTCTAGCTCTCATGTCTCCCTGACTCTAGTCCCAGATTTCCAACTTCCCAGTGTATATTTTTACCTGGATGATTTGCTTCCATCACTTAACATTTTCAAAACTGAAACCATAATTTCCCCCTGAGACTTGTTCTCCTCTGTCTCAGTTTTTTCATTTGTCTTAAGAGGACAGTAGGAGCCCCTCCCATGCCAGCTGTGTAAAGTGCTTTGCAAACCTTAAAGTACTGTATAAATGTTAGCTATCATTATTAGCGAGAAAATGAAATGAGAGAAGAGGAAGGATAGATTAAGCAACTTTGCTCTGAGTACTTTGTATGCAGTAACTGCATCAGGGGTACTGCTACATTGAGCTGTCTCAGAACTGGCAAGACCAATAATGTGGCAAATCAAAGATACTTAAAACATATCAGACACAATCTCTAGAAGCCTTAGGGTTGGCTTTAGTCAAGTTCCTTTCTAAGAAATTAATGTAAACTTTCCCTTCCCCCATCACAGCAGCCTCCTATGAAGACAACCAGGCTTGTGTGCAGTGCCATACTCCTGCTGAATTGTTGTTGAATTAAGGAGACACTCAATACAATTGTACTGAATTGAATTGAATCGGATTTCTAGCTAGAGGGGAGATACCCAAGAACTAATAACCCAGAATGGTGATTCAACTCCCTTCAGTGCACAGATTGGTTCATAGTGACATTCCTCCTACACACAAAGAGGAAAATGAAGCTTGACTAAATCAGTGGTTAAAACAATAAATTTCCAAATGACATTGCTCTGTAGAATCCCTGAAAGTGTTAATGGAACTTACAAAAGAACATACAAAGATATCTGTAAAATATAGCCTAATGTCTCTTTATGAATTTTTATATCCTTTGTGATCTAAGACAGATAGATATTGTACCCCATACTATCATACATCATTAAGAATACCAAAGGCAGAGAGGAAACATAACTCAGAGAGGGATTCACAGGACAATGTGGTGGGAGGAACCTCTGCTTACTTAGTTGTCTTTGATATATTCAACAAATTTGGCATACACTAATGAACAATGTACTAATGTGGTATCTACTCATCAATACAAGGCATCTTTTCCATTTTTTGTTTAAAAAGTTATTCACATATATTCCTCATAAAGCTCTATGCAATAAAGGTTCAACTATGATTTTCCCCTTCATTTAAAATGTGCCCTGAAATATAGCTTTGTCCATCTGGTTAGCAGGATGTGAGCCTATATAGCATCTCCTTGGGAACAAATATCCTTTTATCATTAAAATGGCAAGTGTTTTTTCCCCTAAGAAGTAATAAAAAAGAAGTAAAAAAAAAAAAAGAGACCCTCACTTTGTGCCCAATCCCCTATCAGCAGCGATTACCAGATCTCAGCACAGGGGAAGCCAGAAATAAAGTGAAAGCTGCCTGGAGGAAGGTGAGAATGGAGCCAAGAACTTGGATGTAGAAAGAGAGTGAAGAGCTATTAAACTTGGGAAATATATAAGGAAGTGAGCTTGTTGACTGTCCTTTTCTAGAAATGTTCAGAAACAAATCTGATTGCCTTCTTGCTGGAATGGACTGCTGCTTCAAGATAATCTCCAGGTCCCAGGGTGCTGTCACAGGTCAGTCAATCAACAGATATTTTATTGAGCCCCTATTGTGTCTGAGGTAGAGGATTATAGCACTGCAGTTGGCAAACTCAAGCAAAGGACTTTATGAAATAACAAATATTCTAATAACCCTCCTGTCTTCATTTGGAGGGGGGGGGCCTCAATCTTTGTCAATTTAAAGATGAATAGCCTGCTTTGGAGGATAAATTAAGAACAAGAAGCACTGGGTTTTCCTGACTTTTACTTTTCACTGTTGCCAAATTCATTTTTTAAACATCTTTAGGTGAAAAAAGGAAATGGGGGGGGAAATGAAAGTTAACAGGTGAAAATAATAAGGAAAATTGGGATTGATACAAAGCTATCAATTACTATAAACAACAAAGAAAAATCGGAGCGTTGACTGCTAGGGAAGAAAGAAAAAGGTAGAAATGGAGAGACAGGACAGGATGAAATAGAATTTAGTGAAGTAAGGCTTATGTACTAAATGTTATAGCTTTATAAATTCCCAGAAGTGCAAAAGAAGATCTCTGTGTATACAGTACTTTTAAAAGTCACAGAAGGAAATAGGAAATGAATTCAACTCACTTGCTTTCTGGGCTGTTTTTTTTTTTAAATCAGATAAATGCTGCTAACAGAGCTCTTTGCAATGTTTCAAAAATGAATAAATAAAACCTTTCCTGCCAACTTTTTTTTTATTATTATGTCTGTCTCTGACTTTTTAAATGCTTTCCTTAAAAATGTTTTCATGCTTCCTTTTCCCTGAACGTTTTACGGTTCGCCTTCTTAAATTTCACTGGAGACCTGCAAATCAAGTTGCATCTTGCTGATTTGATAGCTGCTTTTTACGCGGCCCAGCGGAAGGCAATGCGTTAGCATCACTCTTGCTGGGAGGAGAGTTTATTAGCAAGCCCTCCCCTGCTCTGCCAGCAGGAGCCGTGCCTCAAAGGCAACGTCAGGGATGCTGTCCGCAGGTGGCTGGAGTGAGTTGTTAGGGGCCACTTGGCGGGCTTGATCAGTGACCTTCAGTCCTGGGCAGGACAGCAAACGAAGCCACCTCTTCTACACGATATAATTAGGAGCCCAGGTCTTCCTCTATATCAGAGAGAGGGAGGGGGGGAGGGGGACTGGGGATGGAGAGGGAAGGGTGAGGCATCAGAGAGAAGAATACATGTTTTGCAGCCCTAGTAATTAGTCCTGGAGGATTTCTCCAACTGCTACTGTTGGCAAGGAAAGCTCGGGAAAAAGAGTCGCCAGTCTTGCCTTACACGATGACTGTGGAGCCAGCTTCCTACTTGAAATTCAAATGAGTGCTGCTCTGACCTTTACTGTCACATTTTTTATTTCATAGACAGTTTACAAGGCCTCTCCACCATGCAGGTCATGTTTTAGTTTAAACAGAAATACTCTCGTAGGTGTTAGATGCGAGTTAATGATTACACTGAAATCATTCTAATTAGGCTCTGTTGTTACATGCTGCCCTTTGGGGCCTGCCTCCGTTGTCACATAAAGTATTTTGTAGAAAAATAATTGGTCTGAGATCTCATCCTCCCCTTTTCCCATCCCATCCCTACATTTTTTTCCCTGGAATTATTGATCTATTCAGTACTTGATCTACAGGAAAGCTATTCAGGACTCTCTGTGACACATTGCTTCCAGGTCCCTCCATGGGAAGAGAAGAAGTGATCTAGAAGTAAACTTCAGAACCACCCATCAGGATTCCATAACTGAGCACCTGAAGGCAGAACAATTTGAAGCATCCTTTAGCTGACACCCTTCTCAGAAGAGAAAAAAATAATAAGTTCCATTACTACGATGAGTTCATATATCCTAGTGTGCAAAGTGGCTGGAAAGTCACATTAATTTTTATGTGTTGTTTGTACATTATTTCTACAACAGGCATGGCTGCTATAAGAAAAAGGAGGATGTACACATTTGATAGGAGAAGGATTAAATTTTCTAGGACTTTTCTTGGATCTATAGCAGAAGCACTGACTAGAAAAGATCAAGGACTCCATTTCTTGTAAGAATATATGTTTAAGGGAGCAGGCAGGTGGTGCAGTGGAAACAGAACTGAGTCAGGAAGACCTGAGTTCAAATCCAGCCCCAGACTCTTAATAATTACCTAGGTGTATGACCTTGAGCAAGTCACTTAACCCATTTGCCTTGCCAAAAAAAAGAAAGAAGAGTAGAAAATGTTGCTTTTAGATTCTACATGGAGAGCCCCAACTGATATGTGGGAAGGGAATGAGATATGTTATGGGTACATCCTATAGATTGATGCAGTGAACAATGGCAAAGTCAAATCAAACCAAGAAGGACATAGAAATGATAACCAAGAAGTAGGCATCACAGAATATGGAATGAGCCTTCTATGCAAGTCAGCTCCCCAAACCTTTCCAGAAATTAACTCAAGCTGCTGAGACTCTGCCCATTCCTTTCCCAGAAGATTTCAGAAAAGCTTGTCTCCAAAACTATCCAAGATCTTATGGACAGTGGAACTAGTTTTTACTTGTTTGGGAAATGAGGGTTGATATTGTTTTCTGTTTCATTTCTGACTAATTTGAGTGCTTTACTCTTGCAATACTAGGCTTTACCTAAAACTATCATTTTGTACAATGCCCAGATCTAAGTAGCTTCCAGTTTTCTGAGTGAAGGCAAGAGTGAACCAGAGAAGTCAAAATCCTACAATTTAAAACTAACTCTTTGAGAGTATAGATACATGCTTACAGAAGACTGTCTAGTACACTCTTTAGTCATTAAGTCCTTTGCTTTATATTGATACTCTTTGAATCATCATCTATTTATACTTTCCTTTCTCAATTGATAGCCTTATAGATTTAAAGATAGAACATATCTCAAAGTTCATGTTCTCCAGTTCCTTAATTTTATAGATAAGAAAATTGCAGTAAATGAGGCAAAGTGATTTTTCTCTAGGTAATAAGTGATAGAGGTAGGATTTGAACCCAGGTCCTTTATTACCAAAATCAGCATTTAATTGACTCTCCATCTCTCCAAATATGGTTGACTTAGGTATTTGGTTCAAAAAAGACATGGCAAGCTAAAAAATATGCATATTGCTAGAGGAAAGATAGACAAAAGTTGTGGAGGTATAGAAACCATGAAATCATAGCTGATAGAAGACCATTCTACAGAATGATTCAGCAGAGTAGACAAAAAGACTAGACATCACTACATGAGAAAGAAAATATCCTGAATACCTGACAGCTGACTGCCTAAAATTGACTAAGTGGGAGGAGAAGGAAGCAAATCAAGGATTGTGGAAGATACACATTGGGCTTGTAACCTCCTCTCCAACATCCTAATTTTTGCCAAGAATAACACTCTGTCAAGTGCCATCATTCTGAGATATATTCCCAGACACCTTTCTGTCTGGACTCAATACCATCACAGATCTAAAACAAATAAAAAAGAAATGTAGTCTCTGTCACTAAGTTTATTTACAAACTCAAACTTCATGGAGGAAGACAGGGGAAAACATGTTAATGAAGATGAACTATGCAAAGAATGAAAACCCTGAACAGTGGAAATTCTTTTTGGCCTTACCTGCCTAAACCACCATATTTCTGGTGTTTAAAATCTGGTCCTTATAACTAGCCTTTACAAAGCACTAAATTTAAGGTCTACAAAGCACTTTAGAAATATTTCATTTTTCCTCAAAATAACTCTAGGAGATGTTTTTATTATCATCATGCCCATTTTACAGATAAAAATGGGACAGAGAGAGGTTAAGTGACTTGTCCAGAGTCACAGAGCTAATGAGGATCTGAGATCACATTTGAACTCAAGGTTTCCTACCCTGGGGCCAGCATTCTATCCACTAGGGTACCTGGCCATCTATTTTTCCTCCACATCAAAACTGTAGGGACTTACTATATAAACTTTCAAATTTTAGATGATATACAGTTAAATTGAAGAGTCATTATTAATCACAGTAGTAGCAAAAGTTCAATCATTGGTAATCTGATCTCAGTTCAACAAATAACTGTATCAGGCTCTGTGGCAGGAACTGAGAAGCATAGGTAGGTATAATCTATACAAGGCACACAAAAGCAAAAACAAAACAAAACCAAAAACCCACAACAATCCCTGCCCTTATGAAGCTTTCATTCTCCTGGCTATGAAAAGGTTTGTTTCTCTTCTGATTTCTTCCTTATGTTTTTCTGCAGATTTAGTTTTATTTTTTTCTTCTTTCTGTTTTGTTCTTTAAAAAAACACTTCTATAGATTGTTTTGTTTTTAAAAAACAGCTCTATAGATTTTTCTTTATTAAAAAGTCTCCCTATGTTTTTTACCAACTAACTTTATTTCACAAATCTCAAGAAGCACAGGCATCAGCCTGTTGACTGCCAGGGCCCTTCTATTGTAGCTCTGCATTGGGAACACCTTTGTCACTGCCTAAACAAGGCATCAATAATTAAATTCCCATTTATAAAAAGAGGAAATTATTCATGCCATCAGCAATCCCCATCAATAACAGGAGGGAACCTAACTATCTCATTACCCCATTGCACTGTGTGCAAACAGAACTGCCCGTTGTTGACAATAAATATTTGATAAGTGAGGAAACAGGAAGGATAAACCAAGGATGGAGATAGAGAGTGGCAGCTCCATTGTTGCCATAAGATCTGACCCAGGTGGTTATGGTTTACCTTACTTATACCTCAGCTTGTTTTCTTTTCATTTGATCTGGAAACTGATCCCAGCTAAACTGGAAGTCAACCATCTGTCTATTGCTACTCTCACATATTCATGCTTTTATTTTAAAGTGTTGGGTTTTTTAAAAAAAAAGTAAATGTTCCCTCCATATTTCTCTTTAGTAAAGAATTTTCTTTAAATGAATTTGAGTTTGGGACCCCATTTATGCTTTTGAATCCAAATTTATGCTACATAGACTCATGGATCAAAAGCACACAGTACTGGGAGAAAAAGGATTATAGGATCAGAGTTCTAGAGTTAACTGAGACCTTAAGGAGTATACAATCCAACCCTTTCATTTTGCCCAAAGAGATGAAAATCCTGTAAGTTAAAATTCTGAGACTAACCTTTACTAGCTCTGAGACCTTAATAAAATCTCTACAACTCCTAAAGACCCTTCAGAAACCTTATTTCTAAAATCAGAGATTGGATTATGGGATCGCCAAATTACAGCTGTTAAGCCAAATCCTAAATTCTAAATATGAAAAACATTATTTTAAAATCTAAAAAACATTCTTGTCTCATGGGACTTTTTTTTTTGCAAGGCAATGGGGTTAAGTGGCTTTCCCAGGACCACACAGCTAGGTAATTATTAAGTGTCTGAGGCCAGATTTGAACTCAGGTCCTCCTGACTCCAGGGCCGGTGCTCTATCCACTGCACCACCAAGCCACCTCCACTTTCTATTCTAAAGATCTGTTGGTTTAAGATACATTTGGATTTACATACTTTTTCAGTATAATGTTTGAAATAAAGAAATAATAGCTAAATTTCTCATAATCAAACAGCAAAGTGGTAAAGTAAATATCAAATTGTGTACATATACAAGAAGAACTGAGTTCAGATAAAAGGTTTAGCAGTCTTCACTGCAGGCTTTGAATAAGCCTGCCTCATTTCCCCCTTTTCTTGGGAAAGAAATTTATTATAAATTTGTGTCAACTAATCTCAACTGCATTCACACTGAAGCAAGGTGAGGATTTTTCCTCCTCCATAATTGGTCTATCCTACTCACTAGAGGCTTATCCAACCTTTTTTCTCCTAAAAGTCTCCCATGGTATCTACTACCCTTATCCTTTCAGCTAAGGATTTTCCCTCATATATTACTCAGAAATTCAAGCCCGTTCACATCCCTCTTTCTCTCTTCTCTTCTCACAATCCCTTTGCTACATCTTGCACCAGCTCCTTCTTTGACTTCAGCATATAATGAAGAGGTGACCCTTCTCATCAAGACCAAGTACTCTTTACGTGACCTTGATCCCATCTGTAAATTGTCCTCACTATCATCATTTCTTGTCTAATCTTTAATCTCTATTTCCTAGTTTTACTTCTGATGCCTTCAAACACATCTATTCCTCCCTCACCTTTAAAAACAAAACAACTAGCTATTGTCACATATATATATATATATATATATATATATATATATATATATATATATACCTATACTCAAAGTTTTATAAACTTCTGAAGTATGATTTTTGGTCTCATCACTTATCAGAGACTACTCTTTCCCAAATTACCTATAGACTCTTAAGTTTCAGATGAAATATCTTTTTCTCAATCCTTCTCCTTAACTTTTCTGCAGCATTTCACACTATTAATTCATTCTCTCCTTCCTCCTACTGCATTACCTCTCTATCTATCTATCTATCTATTTATCTCTGTCTTTCTCTCTCTGTCTCTTAGTCTTTATCTCTCTGTCTCTCTATCTCTATCTATCTATTTATCTATCTCCAACCCCCTGATCCTATCTGATCCCTCCATGTCAGACTCCTTTGCTGAATTAACATCCATATCATACCTATTAATTGTGATTGCATCCTAAAGTTCTGTCCTTGGCCCTCTTCTCTGTTTTTTCTATCCTCTGTCACTTGGTAACCTCATCAGCTTCCATGGATACAATTATCAACTATATGTAGTTGACTGAGATATATATAATTCTAGCCTCTCTCTTGAGATCCAGTCTCAGTTTCTTAATGCATATTGGACAATTCAAACTGGGTGTCCCATAGGTTTCTCAAACTCAACATGTCTAAAAACAATTCATTATCTTTTTTCCTTCTTTTGTCTCCCTATTTCTCTCAAAAGCACCATGATGCTCCCTGTTACGCATGTTGATAACCCAGACACCATTCTTTTAATGCTTTACTCTTCTTCATTCAAAATAGGGAATTGGGGGTGGCTAGGAGGTGCAGTAGATAGAGCACCGGCCCTGGAGTCAGGAGTACCTGAGTTCAAATCCAGCCTCAGACACTTACTAATTACCTAGCTGTGTGGCCTTGGGTAAAACACTTAACCCCATTTGCCTTGCAAAATCCCAAAATAGAGAATCAGTAACTGATTCTTGTTCCTGTCCTGATAGCATCTCTTCTGAAGGTACCATTCTCTCCATTCACACAGTCTCCTTATGGGCTCTTACCACCTCTTACCTAAACTAGACTTGCCTAGACATTCTGCAAAAGTTTCCTCTTTGTTGTCCTTATCTCCAGTAGCTCCCCATTCCAATCCATCTACTTACTATACAGCATAGCAAGGTGATCTTCCTAGTGATATCATCTTCTTTCTCAAAAACCTGCTACTTCTGGGTTCAAATATAAATTCCTCTGTTTGAAGTATTTTGAAGTATTAAGTATTTCATAATTAAAATAATTGAAGTTCTACCTTATGCTCATCATATTGACAAAGCTGACAAGAGAAAAAATGACAAATCTTGGAGGGACAACAGGAAAATGGAGTATTGATATAATATTAGTGGAGCTGAGAAATGGAACTGTTGATCTTCTCACATCCTGAGAAGCAAATTAAAACCATTCCCAAAATAATACTAAATGTTTTTTTCCTCTTGGACCTAGGCATATATGCCAAGGAAATTGAAGGAAAATTATATATACAAAAATATTCATAGCAATTTTTCATAGTAACCCCAAACTGAAAAACTAAGAAAATGACCATCCATTGGGGAGTAACTGGACAAATTAGGAACTCTGAATGTAAATGGAATGTTATTTGCTCCATAAGAAATTAATACATGAACAGTTTCAGAAAAAAATAGGAAAACCTCCTTGAAAAGAAATAGGATGAAGTGAGGAGAGCCAAGAGAAAAATGTTTATACTGATAACTATATGGAAAAGTAAAAAGAACTTTGAGGAACTTTAGCTTTTTGGCCAATATAATGACCCATCAAGATTCCAGAGGACCGAAGACAAAACATCCTATCCACATCCTGACAGAGGTAATAGACCTAAAATGCAGAATGAGATACACATTTTTAACATAAGGGCTTTATTGTAATTTTGTTATTGTTTTTCAATTATAGAGTAGGAGGAGGAAAAGAAAATGTAAATTAAAAAATAATAAATTATTTTAAATCCCTCTAAAACCAAGTCCTTAGAACACTTTTCCCAGCTTAATACACATGACTCCCTTCCAAGCCCTCTATGGTCCAGTTGTACAAGTCGTTTTGCAATTCTTCATCACAACTTCATCTCCCTCCTGTCTCTATGATTTTAACTTGACTATCTCCCATGACTAGAATGTTCTCTTTTTTTCCCCTATGCCTTTTGAAATCTCTGGTATTCTTCATGACATAATTCAAGCACCACCTTCTACAGCAGATTTTCTTGTTTCTTTCAGCTGCTAGTGCCTTACACATACAGACACACACACACACACACATACAGAATTGCCCTGTGCATTTTGTCTACCCTATTAGAATACAAGTTTCCTGAGGGCAAGAATTGTTGTGTTTTGGGCCAGCTAGGTGGTGCAGTGGACAGAGTACTGGTCCTGGAGTTAGGAGAGCTGAATTCAAATCTGGAATTAGACACAATAATTAGACACAACCCCATTGCCTTGCAAAAACAAAAAAAAAATTGCTGTGTTTTGTCTAATATACCTTCTGCCACACAATGGAGTCAATTAAAATATAACCAGTACACTGCAAATTTAAAGAAGCCATTCCCAAAGAATAGAATGGAATTATATACATATGATGAAAATGGAATATAGCAAGATCATAAATCAGAAACTCTAAGCCTGGCCATATCCAGGACTTTTAACGATACCTATATTATAGATCCTGGGGTTGATATTCCACTATGGCATTACCAACCTATATCAAAGTAATATGATAATTGAAATAATACCATAAATTTACATCTTTTCCTTTTTCAAAATTCTGTATTAAAAAGTACATATGACTAAAACACTATCAATGGAAAAAACAATAATAAAAAAGAAAAATGTGAGCACTTTATAATTATAGAGAACACATTTGGTCTCAGAGAAGAAATAAGAAAATTCAGCTTCCTCCCTTCTATGTTGAGGTGGGGGAGGGCATGAGTATGAAACATTAAATATACTATCAGACAAGATTGATAACATTTTGTCTTTATTTTTCTTTGTTATGAGGGATGGCATGTTAAATAACAGAGAGGGAAGGATATGGTTGAAAATTAAAATGAAGTAGCACAAAAAATATGAATAAAATTATTTTAAAATTCCATGGGGAAGTTTTAAAGACTAAAAGCTTCCTAAAGTCAGGAATTTGGTAATATACTTCTTTTTGAAATCCTCAAAATGCCAAGCCAGAGTTATAATGAACTCTATTGGTACCCAGGAGGATGTCTACAAAATGAGCTCAAGGCAAGCTGTATAAAACAATTTTAGATGACCTTTTTAAGGCCAATTTAGTTGAGGCTAGGGAGTTACCTAGAACATATCACACCATGGCAGGTGAGGGCAAAAAATAATGTATAACTTCTAGAGAAATTGCATTGGTGATGACCAAGGGTAAAGGGCCAAGGAGAATCAGGATTATCAGAGAAACAGCTAGGCATCATCGGGAAGAATGATTATGGGGAAGCTTCCTGTTTTACATAATGATTCTTGCTTACCAGACACTAAAGTCAGTTCATTTTACCCCTGCCTGAAGGAGTATGTGTTGTGACTACCCTCTAAATGTTGATATCCTGGAATGATGCCCCAGTTGCCCCCTCTGTACTTGAAATGTGTACCTAACACAAAATTAGAGACACATACAGTTCTCAGGAAAGAAAGACTTGCTGAATTTCTAAATAGAAGTCTCAAGTATGCATTTCAGCTACATTACATTCAAAAGCCAAAAGAGTGAATAAAGGCAGCCCTTTCTGGAAGATAAAGCTAGAAATATTTATTAGGCTTGTCAATTAAATCAAGTTTGTGAGAATTTCCCAACACTTTATCCAATAACCTTCGGCCATTAGAGAGCATCAATACATTTAAAATACATTAGAAAAAATTTCTCTCCACAACCAAAGTGGCATCAGATATGGTGCATGATTTTTGTACATTGACCTGAGAGATTATTACATTTCATCATAATTATGTGGATCTTAAATGCAATTGAAATCTGCACCCCAATAACAACTCCACACTCTAATCTACACATTATGGGTTCATGCTTGCTATGAAATTTTATTTTATGGGTGACTGAATTTTGCATAATTTTTTTAATTTTATTAAGTGCTATCTATTCCTGGACTCGAAATTGTCCCTTAGATGCTTTTATTCTGACCAGCAAGTCTTCTGGTAAAATTTCTTAATGCAGGGGATCTTAACCTTTTTATGTCACAGACACTTTGGATGGTCTAAAAAAGCTTACAGAACCCTTCTCAGAATAATATTCTTTAAAAAGCATAAAAGAAGAAATAAAATAGGAATGTAAAGATAGTTAAAGGTTAGTGAAAAGAACGAATTTCCCATCCACATTTTCAAATCTAAAGAGTTCAGGTAACTCAGTCTAAAAAAATATAATTGACCACAACCTATGAAAGCAGGGAGATGCTGATTGTGATTTGGGATCTTGTTTCAGTTCATGTCTCCTTTTTGTTATCTGATTCAGAAACTCCCTAAGTTCCAGAGAAATTGCCCTAATCATGATGTTCTTTTACTTCTTTCCCGAAGACACTAGAGGAATTTAACAAAGAAGGAAAAAACTAAGGAAAGATAGCAAGACCCAGAAAGGGAAGAAAGGAAGGGGATATTTTCCAGGAATATATCAAAAAAGTGGTTGCCTCTGGCTCCTTTCCCTTCTCTTCTTGTCCCAGTGAAAGTTTATAAAAGCAAGTATGTGTTATGGCAGCTAGGTGGTACAATAGGTAGAATACCTGTCCTGATGTCAAGGAGGTATTGAGTTCAGATCCAGTCTCAGACACTTAATAATTACCTTGTGTGACCTTGGGAAAGTCACTTAACCCCATTGCCTCACAAAAACACATGGTCATTTATAACCACATCTTTCAAGAAAGCTTAAGCAATTTTGACATATCATGGGATATGCCTTATTAGTTGAATGCCTTTAAGCAGAGTTTTATTCAATTATGTCTTTATCATCCACAAAAGATAAACCCAGCAAAATTTTGTGGTGTTTAATATCTTTTAATCAAAGATTTATGATAGGAAAGATATGGTTTATTTTAGAATAGCATTTTGTGAAAGCTTTACTAGTCCTATCTAGTATCCTGACCAAAGCTTCCCATAATATATGTGCAGGTTATCCTCATTAAACTTTTTATCAATGAGAAAGAAGTCAGATGAACATGAACTGCAGTTTGTTATGCTCTTAGTTACCTTTTGGGGTACAATAATGAGGTCTGAAATTCCTTTTCATACCTTTGGTATTTTCCCTTTCTTCAGGCACCATGAGAATCAACAACCTAATACCTCCAAAGTTGTGTTATCTCCAACCCAATCCTCCTCTCTTTCAATTTATGCTACTTCAAGCTGCTTTTGTCGTGTTGATTCTTTTCAAAGTCATTTCCACAGTGGAGATTGTGCTTTTGGAGTTTAAATATTGTGCCTTCTGTCCATAATGATGAAAAAGAATCTATGATAAAATTATTTACAGATATTTTCCAGTTTTTGTCTATATGCTATTCTTATTTCATGCTCAACTATTCCTGGACATTGACTTTTGCTTGTTGAGCATCTCAGCAACTCTCTTAAATTAGTTTCCCTTACCTGCTTCTCTCTTTGGTGAAATTATGTTTCTCATAGTCTTGCACCATTTTTCTCAGTAAAATTTTAGAAATTAGTTAACATTTTTTACTAATGAACCTTTAGCTCTACTATTAATAAAAACATAAACAAGTTCATCAGAATAAGAAAGAAATCTTATACCAAATTCTCTGCTCCCTAAAGGCAGGAACTATATTTCTGAGTTCTGAATTCTTCACAACACTTAGTTCCTTTCATATGGAAGGCAATTGACAAAATTGTGCTGATTTGATTTGATTTTAGATTGGGTATCAACCATCTTTCTTTCATTTTCCATCATTTTATAGATGGGCCAGAATCTAGATAATGCATAAATAAGAATTCATATGTCCTTTTCTCTACAGCTGGTATTTATCCTATTCTCAATACCCCTGGTCTATAGAGATCAGTTTCAGTTATACAATTTTAAGAGTGACATACAAATAAATCTATTGGTGACCTGAGGGGAACACTCCATCATCACCTCTGTGATGCTATTCAGATATCTTCCTACTAACATAGACCACCAATTGGCAACCTTTGGGCATCACTAGCATACATGAAATTGCTTTGTCAAATCAAAAGGCATTTTGGCTCCAAATTAAATGAAAATCCTGGAAATCTGCCAAATCCCATTTATCAATGTAACAAAAACTATTTGCCCATTGCTTTATTTCCCTAAATTATTTTTCATCCTCAGGACATGGGAGAACATTGTTGTTCACATCTTAATTTACCATTAATTTCTCTGCAAGTATTTTCCCATGTGTGCTTCACCTTATTCCTACTCCTGACAAAAGCAAACACTGATTCAGACAATTTTGGCAAATTGCTAATACAATGGATTAGTGTATTCTACCTTAATCGAAGTCAGATTTCTAGTCCTGTGGGAACTCCAGAGTTATCAAATTTAATTTCATTCCTTGATATTTTAGCAATTGTGCATGGAATTTCTTTAGACAACTGAGACTGAAATGTGTCTTTGACAACAAGTTTGAACACATTCCAGTCAAATGCAAAAAATCATTTTCTTTTCTCTAAACTCAAGAAGAGGGAAATAAGAATATATGTACAAGAAGGTAGACTGAACAAAAGAATAATTCAGCTCCAGATTTGGGACTAAATCTGCATTTCATTTATCCATATGCAAATCATTATTTTATTCAATCAATTATTTCAATTATTACTACAATTCTGTTAAGAAATTCATTTCTAAAGGAAATAAAGTAAACTACCCAGCATGTTCACCCACCTTTACTCTCTCATAGGCACTATTTATGCTTCATGTCATCATTCTTTTTGTGGGGTTTGCTGAATCTTTGCAATTTCTGAACTTTCAAAATTTTTCTAAAGTTTTATTCCTTCCATGGTCTTTTCCCATCATTCAGTTGACCAAGCAAAAGTGATATAAAGATATCAATAAGCAATCTGATGGGGTTGTTCCCATGAAACCACTGGGCAAGGGGAAGTATGGTTGATTGTGAGGCAGGGTCACACTAATGATTAGTCAAATGAAATACATGTTTGGCTATACCTTGGTATCACAGCCCTGAGGTGCTGAAGCTTCATGGTGTCTCACTGATGGGAGATGAAACCATATTAAAACCAAGAGACTCCCACATCACCTATCAAGTCAGGCCATATGATGAAATGGTTCTGGAAAAGGCAAGTGAGAAGGATGTATTTATTCACGCCTCACTATAATAAATATAATGTGCAATTCATGCTACAATTAACTTGGTTGATATGGTCCTCTTCAAATATTATTATTAATATTATTTCCATTGTATATAGCATTCTTTCCTAAATATCCAACAATTTAAACCACCAAATGGAAAAGATTCACATTGTAAATACTTTATTAATGTATTCACTTAGTCATAAACATCCACCATACTGTAGTAAAAATAATATTGAATTTTGAGTTAGAGGCCTTCAATTCACATATCCGTTTTGGTACTACATGAACAAATCATTTAACTCTCTAAGTCTCAATTTCCTCAACTGTAACATGAGATGATTAGACCAGGTACCCATTACCCTTTGATTATTAATATATAATGAGTCATAAAACAGGGCTATATAAATACAATAAGGATCAAAGTAGCAGGATGTCCTACAAAGAGTACAAATCAAATGAGGTTCCCAATAGATGAGTTCCTTTAGATGTTCCTGTTTATCTTTGTACTGATTGGTGCAAGTCCAGGAATTGGAGAATCTCTCAAATAACTGCTCAAAAGACTTTGGTCCATAACTATACAGGAAAAAAAAATCAAGTGATAAAGGGATACCTATTGTTATAGATCATGATATGAAACTGGAAAGATCATCAATACATATATTTTGAACATAACTTGCAAATGAAAACAAGATGATGAAATTTTAAATAGAAAAAGAAAAATTGAGGAAATATTGTATTTGCATAAATATATAACACTTGTAATAATTCCAATCTTTTCCAATGAGGCTATGAAACATGGAATAATAACATGCCATGAACTTCACAGGTCATTCAAAGAGCCATTAAAAATGTACAGTGGGTGTGAATAGCTGGCAAGGTATTACTACAAAGAAATTCATGAAGAAATAGTATACAAAGTATCATTAAGAGATGATTGTTAGGAAGGAGTTGGTCCTTTCCAATAGCAAAACCAAGGATTTAATAGGCAAGTCATGTGTCATTATAATACTGATGAAATATTAAAAATAGATGACCCAAAGCAACCCCCCCCCAAAAAAAAAACTCAAGAAAAATAAAATTTTTAAAAGTATGTTTCAAGGGGCGGCTAGGTGGCTAAGTGGATAGAGCACCGGCCCTGGAGTCAGGAGTACCTGAGTTCAAATCCGCCCTCAGACATTTAATAATTACCTAGCTGTGTGGCCTTGGGCAAGTCACTTAACCCCATTGCCTTGCAGAAAAAACCTTTTAAAAAAGTATGTTTCAATGTATATTCAGATACCATTAGCTCTATGTTTTAGATAAGTCCTTCATAAGTCCTTCAGAGTTCTCTTGGGTCACAACACTGCTAGAACAGTAAGTCATTCACAGCAGATCATCCTACAACATTGCTATTACATTGCATATAGTACATTTCCCTTTACATCTGCTCATACAAGTTTTTTGTTTTTTTTTTTACTGAGAGCATTCTATTCATCATTTCTTATAACAATAGCATTTCATCTTGATCACATCCCACAATTTGTTCAGCCATCCCCCAATTGCAGGGCATCTCCTCAATCTCCAGTTCCCTTCCACCAGAAAGTAGCTGCTAAAAACATGTTTATACACATAGGTCCTCTTCCTCCTGTTTTTCATCTCTTCTGGAACACAGATCTGGGAATGGCAATGAAAGGCTATAGGGTAGGCATGGGTTCATAGCCTTTTGGGCATAGTTCCAAATTGCTCTAACAAAATTGTTGAATTCTGTCATACTTCCTCCAACATTGTATTAATGTCTTATCCTTCCTGTAACCCCTCCAACACCTGTCATCCTCCCCTTTTGTCCTACTAGTCAATCCAATAGATATAAGGTAGTACCCCAGAGCTATTCCAATCTATATCTCTCCTGTCAATAGTGGGTTAGAACATTTTCACAAAATGATTGTAAATAGGTAGCATTGATATTGTCATCTGAAAACTGTTCATATCCCTTGATCATTCATCAATTGAGGAATAGCTCCCATTTTTTTATAAATTTGACTCAGTTTTCTATGTTTGAGAAATGAAGTCTTTAACAGAGAAATTTGTTTCAATATTTTCCCCAAAGATGCTATTGCTAACTGCATTCCCCTCCATCCTATTCCCCACTCCATTTAGTCTATTCTCTCTGTCCTTTCAATCATTCCCTCTTCAAAAGTGTTTTGCATCTGACTACTTCCCTCCCCTCCCATCAGCCCCCTTTATACCATCCATTTCCTCTCTTACTTTTCTCTAGGATCAGAGAAATTTCTATATTCAATTGAATGTGTATGTTATTCCCTCTATGAGCCAATTCTGATGAAATTAAGGCTCTCTCACTCCCCTCACCTCCCACCCTCTTCCACTCTACTGTAAAAGTTTTTTCTTGCCTCTTTTATGGGAAATGACTTTACCCATTCTATCTGTCCCTTTCCCTCTCTTTCAGTACATTCTTCTCCTCCCATTAAGTCCATCTTTTTTCAATATATTATCCTTTCAAATTCAACTCTCTCCTTTTAATATATTATCCTTTCAAACTCAACTCTCAACAGGCTCCTTGCCTGTGCTCTCCTGTGCCTTGTTTATATATGCTCCTTTGAACTGTCATTTTTATGCTTCCCTTTGGCCTTATATTTAAAGATCAAAATTTCTGTTTAGCTGTGGTAATTTTATTAGGAAAATTTGAAAATTTCATCTCCCCCCCAAAAAACAGTATGTTCAGTTTTGCTGGGTAAGTGAGTCTTGATTGTAATCCAAGCTCTTTTGCCTTCTGAAATATCATATTCAAAGGCCTATGCTCCCTCGGTCTGAAAGCTGCTAAATCTTGTGTACTTTTGACTGTGGTTCCATAATACTTGAATAGTTTTTTTTCTAGCTACTTGCAATATTTTCTTCTTGACAGAGGGAGGTCTGAAATTTGGCTATAATATTTCTAGCAGTTTTCAGTTTGAGATCTCTTTCAGGATGTGATTGATGGATTCTTTCAATTTTTATTTTACTCTCTGCTTCTAGGTGATATCCTAGGGCAGTTTTCCTGGATAATTTTTTGAAAAATTTCATCTAGGCTTTTTTTGTCATGTTTCCATGTAGTACAATAATTTTTAAATTATGTCTCCTAAATCTGTTTTCCAGGTCAGTTGTTTTTCCAATGAAATATTTCACATTTTCTTCTAGTTTTTCATTCTTTTGATTTTGTTTTATTATTTCTTGATTTCTCCCAAAGTCATCAGCTTCCCTTTGCTTCATTCTATATTTTAAGGAATTATTTTCTTCAGTGATCTTTTATATATCCTTTTCCATTTGACCAATTCTGTTTTTAAGGCATTCTTCTACTCACTGAATTTTTAGATCTCTTTCTTCCATTTGGTCCAGTGTGGTTTTTAAAATGGTGTTTTTTTCAGTATTTGTTTCATATCTCTGCCAAACTGCTAAACTCAGTTTTCATGATTTTCCTGCATCCCTCTCATTTCTTTTTCAAATTTTTCCTCTACCTCCCTTACTTGGATTTCAAATTCCTTTTTTGAGCTCTTCTATAGTCTGGGCCCAATTCATATTGTTGGAGATTTGGATATAGAAGCTTTAACTTTGATATCTTTTTCTGAGAGTGTATTTTAATCTTCCATATGACCATAGAAAGTGTATATAATTGGATTTTTTTCTTCTGTTGTTTGCTCATTTCCCCAGTCTATGATTTGATTTTAACTCTTTGTTGAGGTAGGATTCTGCTTCCAGAGTGAAGGATGCACTGTCCCAAGTTTTTAAGGGATTTTATATCTGTTTTCAGAGATATTTCAGTGTACCTACAAGTTTTCAATTCTTCCAGAGTCTTATGAGAGATTGTGACTACTCTCCTTGCCTGTGCTCTGGTCTTTGAATGATCACTAGCACTCCTTGCTTCCCTTGAACTGTGAAAAGGGTCCCTGCTCCACTGGGACAGTAAGCTCTGTTGTGCTACTGCTCCTCCTTTCCTGGGTCTGGGGCCTCAGACTGTGACCCCAGTCTGATAATGGCAAAGCAATAGAGTCCTGACTCAGTGATAGTAAAGAAAGCCCTGTAATCTCTTTCTGATCCCCTTATCATGTCTAGACTGAGAGCTCTGGAAGCAGCTGTCTCTGCTGAATCAATAGCTATTGAAATCTATGCAGTTCTGCCCTCCTTTCTCTCCCCACTGCAGCAGACCCTTCCTGCTGATCTTCCAAGTTATTTTGGGATGGATAATTGTTTCACGTGGTCTTTTTTGTGGGTTTTGCTACTCTAGAATTTGGTTAGAGTCATTATTTAATGGTATTTGGAGTGGTTGCAGTGAGAGCTCAGGTAAATCTCTGCCTTTTCTCCACCATCTTGGCTCTCCATGATAAAACATTAAACTTTACAAAACGCATTATGCTTAGTAATTCCAGGAATTAGGTCTTACAACTCACTATATTATGCCCATTTTACAGCTAAGGAAACTGAAGTTGAAAGATGCAAAGCAACTTTCCCATTGACTTACCATTAGAAAGCACAGGAGCCAGGACTCAAAATCCTATATTGAAAAGTCAAGATATATACTCTTTCCTGTACAGTCACCATGCAAATAGATCTCGGTACTTTCCTGATCTTATTCTATCCATCCATCCCCCATTATCCCAAATACTGTCTTCCATAAATATGGATTCTATCATGTCAGTTCTCAATTTAAAAACCTTCAATAACTCCTCATTTTCCAAAACTACAGAATTTGAGATATGAAAGAGAATTATCAACCTCTACCAATTCATTTTATAGATAAAGAAAACAAGGTCAAGAGACCAAGTCTAGACCTGAAATGATAGAGGGTAGATTTAAATTCTGACTCAGTTCCCTATCAGTCATATTCTCTAAATTTCAGTTTCTTCATCTATAAAATGGGAATGATAATATTTATACTATCAAACTTACCAGATTGGAGTATTTGGTAAATCTCAAACTTCTCTTTGAAGTTGATTTGTTGCAGTGAACCAATTATTTGTTGCTTTGCATCATTTTTCCTATATTACATAATATAAAATTGTTTACATTCTATAATATCACATTGTAGGAATTGGAATTACTTTATATGGGAATAATGAACCAGCTAGTTAGTGTGGGCACCAAAAAATGTCCCCAGTGACTCAACAAAGGAGATCAGTAGAGGGAAAAAATCTGTCGCCAGGATAGCTATTTCTGCCTTTAGGAGGAAAAAGAAAAGCATGATTCCATGCAGCAGAAAATCAGATATTTCTGACCACTTTATTCCAATCCTCAACTGATTTTTCAGGATTCACAAAAAAAGCTTCTTTTTAAAGGCATAGGGCCATGAGAACAGTCTCACTTTGAGCTGTCACTTTTCTTTAAACGTTCACTGACAATGTGAGATAGCTGAATGAAAAGTGTTATAGATAGGTGGAGAATGATGTAGCATCCTACACATCTCTCCATTAGCATAATGTAAACAAGAAAGGTGCTGTATCTCATTCCCACTAACTCCATGATAAATTATATTTGCAACCCAGCACCTGTAATCTAAAAGGCCCCTGTTACACCAGGTGCTGTGTACAAGCAGACTGATAAGAAAGAAAAGGTTTCCAACCACAGGAGTAAGGACTATGTCAAGAGAGGTGTAATTTGCTCATGAAAGAAAGCAAAATGAGATGAGATGTATAAGCCCGTTGGGCAAAGACCGTGTCTAATTCAATATTTCATGTGTCATCTTGCATATTATTGGCTCTTGAAAAATGTTAAATAACCTTGAAAACATCCTTGAACCTTTTTTTTCTTCTAGGGGAATAAATAGAGGAGTTAACTTCAAAGGTGCTGCCTGAAGAACTCAAAGCACTAATAAGGCCTGGAAGGGACATTAAAAATCCAACCCTTTTCTGAATGAATGAATCAATGAATGAAAAATATTCATTCAGCATTTGTTCACTAAGCACAATGCTAACCTCTGGGGAAACACATACTAAAGGCAAGACATTCCCTGCCTTCAGTAGCTTACTTTATAACAGAAGACATCACATATAGGGGAGTTTTAGACAGAAAGGTCACAGAATGGTGAGTAGATTGGCAAAAACCTTTACAAGAATAATGACAGAGTTGATTTGATCCAATTCAATTCAGTAAGCATTTATTAAGTTTTAACTATGTGACTGATAGCTTGGCTTAGTGCTGTGGATCTCATCTCACCCACTTCTCAGCCTTTAAGGATGTGATCTGCTTCCAATATACACACATCTATCCTTCTCACATAGCAGTTAAATACATCCCCACTTAACTCCCTCCCACTGCTGTATGGTTATTGTATAAGGTCCAGTCTTCTGCCTTCTCTGTAGAATATTAGCCTGTCAGGATTGTCATAACCCAACACGGACCTGAAAACCTACAGCAGCAGAAGTGGTTGGGAATTGCTCCCACCCATTTGCAACCTCAGTTTACCTAATCTCCCCATACCATTCTCTATAGAACTTCATAATTGGGACATATGTTCCTTAGAGAATAAGTTCTAACTCCTGGAGCAGTGACCAAGCCAGAATACCATCCCACCCTCTTCATTTTCAGGAGGACAAAATGATTTGATTGTAATTGACATCAAAAATCAAAATGTTACCTTTTCCCCAAACCCATCTCCCTCCCAAGCTTCTTTATTTCTGTCAAAAGTATTACAATCCTTCCAGTTACAACCTTGATATTATCCTCAAATCTTCACTTTCACATACCTCATATTTATAAGCACTTGCCAGATCTTGTCATTTCTCTCTACACAACAGCTCTAATCCATCCCCTTCTCTCAATTCACATAGCCACCATTTTTAGTTCATCTAACCTGGATTAGTGCAATATCCTCCTCTTAGGTCTCCATGACTCAATTTTCTCTTCACTCCAATCTCCTCTTCACACATATGACAAAATGGTCTCTAAAGTTCAGGAAGTTCATGTCATTTCTCTATTCAATAAACTCCAATGAGTTTTCTAGGGTAGCTTCTCTTTTTGCCTTTTAAATCCCTTTGCTTCTTAGTCCCAACCTACTTTTTTCTTAGGTTTTTGCAAGGCAAGTGGTGTTAAGTGGCTTGAACAGGGCCACACAGCTAGGTAATTGTCTGCAGCTGGATTTAAACTCAGGTACTCCTGACCAGGGCTAGTGCTCTATCCATTGCGCCACCTAGCCACCCCTACCCAACTGACTTTTCAAGTGTTATTATGCTTTACACCACTTCCTACACTCTGTGAGCTAGTCAAATTATTCATTTTAGCTGTTCCTCACATTCATACAAAAAGAGAACTAAAATGTCCAAAAAGTAAACAGGAAATTTAGTGATGATATCATTCATTAAGTAAACCATAAAAATAATGAGCATGGATTTCTATTAAAAAATTTATACTTGGACAGCTAGGTGGTGCAGTGGATGGAGCACAGGCCCTGGAGTCAGGAGTACCTGAGTTCAAATGTGGCTTTAGACACTTAATAATTACCTAGCTGTGTGGCCTTGGGCAAGCCACTCACTTAACCCCACTTGCCTTGCAAAAAAAACCTTTCTGCTGAGGGGTAGCTAGGTGTCTCAGTGGATAGAGCACCAGCCCAGGAGTCAGGAGTACTTGAGTTCAAATCAGGCCTTAGACACTTAATAATAATTACCTATGTGACCTTGGGCAAGTCACTTCACCACATTGCCTTGAAAAACCCAGAAAAACCCAACTTTCTGCTGAGATGAAATCAGACACAAATCATATTTGTTTGTTGACTTTATAATATATTTGGTAAAGATTTATGCCCAGAGAAATATGACTCATAATGAAAATCTTTTATATTTATGTTTATGTGACCTTTTATTTGATTTCTATACTGTCCATTCTTCATTTTAAAAGTATCTTTAAAAATTCACCTGTTCAATTAACTACATTAATCAAATTAACTGAATAATGGATTTTTAATAGATTATCAGAGTAGCTATGTAGCATAGTGAATAGTATGCCAAGTCTGCCAGCAAGAAAATTCATCTTCCTGAGTTCAAATACAGCCTCAGATATTTACTAGCTAGGTCACTTTGGGCAAATTATATAATTTCTTTAGGTTCATTTTCCTCATCATAAAATACACATCATGATGATAATAATAATAATAATAATAATAATAATATCTACTTTGCAATATTATTTTAGTAGGCAGTAATTTATGAAAGGTCCTAGCTTATTTGTAAATCTATCTTTATCTGTGCTTTTTTTTAAAAAAGCATTTATTATTCTTCATGATAAATTGAGTCTGAATATTTTTTGTCATGGTGTGAAGAATCATGATGATCAAATGAGATATTATATATAAAAATTATTTTCAAACCCTCAAGCACCAATTATATAAGTACCAACATTAATAACCAGCATCTATATAGGAGCTACTTTGAGTCAGGCACTGTGCTAATGCTTTAAAAATGTCTAATTTTATTCTTATAACAACCCATTTTACAGATGAAGAAATTGAGACCAATGGAGATTAGATGCTATGCCCAGGATTACCCAGCTAATAAGAACCTAAAGTTCAATATGAACTGATTCTGTTCTTGGGTATGCCACCAGCTTAAAGTGTTTGCTTAATGTATAATATATTAGCTCAACAGTACATGTATATAAATCACAAATAAAAACTTTATTTCTACTAAAAGTACTGAATCCTAAAAAGTTTAGAAACAACTAGAAAACTGTATAGAAAGTCAAAGCCAGGAAAACTTGATCCGAAGACTTACCTTTGATACAAACCAGCTGGTGACAGTGACCAAGTCACTTAACCTCTCAAAGATTCCCGCAGCTCTCTAATTGTAAACTGCAAAGAAGATAATGATCTTGTTAATGAAACATTTTACCCATATACTAATGAAATCACAAGGCCACCTAAAATAAATAGTTGGTGATCTTAAGAAGCTTACATTCTCCTGAAAGAAAACTGAGGCTCACAGGATTAATTGCAATGGTGTGCTGGTAAATATTTAACAACTGGCTATGGGGGGGACTGGAAGGAGGGATGTTGTATGGACAAGTCATATTTAAGTTTTTATTGTTGTTCAGTTGTTTCAGTCATGTCCAACTTTTCATGACTCCATTTGGGGTTTTCTTGGCAAAGTTGCTGGTGTAGTTTGCCATTTCATTCTCCATCTTGTTTTACAATTGATGAAATTGAGGCAAATAAAATTAAGTGCTCACAATCTAGTAAATGTCTCACAAACTAGTAAATGTCTGAAGTCCAGACATGGCACTCAGCCACTGCACCATCAAATTACCTGATATTTAAGCTTAATTTACATTTTTACCATTCACTTTCTTAAGTCTAGACAATCAACAAAAAAAAAAAAAATAAAACAAGTCCAGATTTGTAGCAATTGCCATTTCCCTATGTACAAATGAAAATTTATGAATAAATTAATTTGAGCTGGCTATAGTTTATGTGGTTCCATGACAAGCCCAAGGTCACATTTGTCATAAATGACAGACTTGAGTCAGCCCTCTTTTTTTCTCTCTTGCACAGCAGTCTCTAAAGCTGCTTTTATAATAACTAATAAGTAGAAAGCACTCATTCAATGTACCTTCACACCATCACTGCACAACAGGAAAAAAAAAGCAGTTTATAAGCATTTAATTTAAAGCTAGACTGCCCATCCAAAGCACCCACATGCCAACAGCTTTGTAGCAATGATACCCACCAAATAATGATCTCTGAACTGTCTTAGGAAAAAAACTCACTTGGCTTGTTATCTTTTTTCCCATTATTATTGAAAATTCGCACATACCCTTCTTCTATGCACTGACATCTGGTTCTTCACACCATGACAAAAAAAATTATTCAGACTCAATTTATCATAAAGAATAATGAATGCTTTTTTTTTTCAAAAAAAGCACAGATAAAGATAGCTTTACAAATAAGCTAGGACTTTTCATAAATTACTACACACTAAAAGTGTACAATGGGAAAACTGTCATGAAATCATATTGAGATAATAGCAGTTTTAGTTAATGAAATTTGGTGACCAATAGAACATGAGCTTTAGGAATTATGTAATAACAAAACCTTTTTGTTGTTCCTTGTCAGTAGCAGGGAGTAAAAGTTAGAATGTATTGTTAAGTCAGAGAAAAATCTACAATCAATTACAAATCTTGATATCAATATCCAAAATTCTAATTCTGATTCTTTGGTTCTTATTATGTAATGGGCTAGACTGTCCAGACAGAAGAGAGAATGCCAGGTCAACTCTCAGAAATTTACTGTTTGTGTACTATCAGTTTCTCTTACAATATAGAAGCAAAGGCAAATGGATGTTTATAGAATTATTTTTAGCTAAAGGGACTTCATGTTAGTCAAGTAAAGAAAGCACAAAGGGGTTTTGAAACAAGGCTAAATAATTGCTTAATGGCCCTGTTTTAATTAAGATTCCAATGCCTAGGGTCATTAGCACCTCCCTTCCTATGGCCATCAACATTATTTTTTTTTAATCAGATGGGTACCTGGATGACAAACATCTCTGCATCATTATAATTGTAAGCAGCTTGTTCTGGGGTCACTGTACAGCTCCATTACCCCAATGTGGCCAATAGATTAGCACTTTGATGTTCCAGAATGGATTGCCTCTTAGTAATAGCTAATGAGCCTATACCCCTGGAAGGGTTGCAAAACTCTTTATCTGATCTAATTTGAACCTTACAACAACCCTAAAGAGTGCTATTAACCCCATTCAGATGAGAAAATGGAGAGCAGAAAGGGTTCAGTGATTTGGTCAAGATCAGTGTCAGGTGGAATTTGAATGTATACTGACTCCAAGTACAGCCAGGAAATGAGGGAGCACAATGGATAGAGCATAAAACTTGAAGTCCAGGTGACCTGAGTTCAAATCCTTTCTCAGATATTAACTGTTATTTTATTTCTCTCTGCCTCAGTTTCCTCATCTGCAATGTAAGGATATTAATAGCATCTAGCTTATAGAATTATTGCAACAATCAAGTGAATAAACAAATAAAGCAAACTCTAAAACTATATAAATGATTCCTATTATAATTATTATTCCATTCTGCCTCTTTAATAGGTGTCTAACCTTAAAAAACATATTGTCCAGCAGATTCAAGTGCCTGTGGGGGGGTTGGGGGATGGGAAGGATAAAAAGACAGAGATGGGGGGGCAGACAGAAACAGACAGCCTAACAGAAGAGAGACAATGGAGGATTGTCCTGAGCTCAATGAGAAGCATTATGACATATAGCACCCAATGGGTAAGCCTGCCAGGGAGAAGGTGAGAGAAAAAGAGGGACTAGGAGACACTGGAGTGTCCTTTGGCACAAAAAGTTGATGCCCAATTAGATTTAGAAAAAGTGACAAAGAGTTGATGCCCAATTAGGTTTAGAAAAAGCTCTTCTCTGTAAACCTCAATTACCTGTGATGCCTTATGACATTCAGCGTTTACAAAGTATAATTACACAATAGTGTCTGACATTTAACGTCTATGGATAATTTAAAAGACTTGTACTTCAGCAAGGCTGCTCAGGAGCAACAGTAATCACTTCAATTAGCTTGGCACCATTACAATGTAACAAGACCATTTGACTGCCTATTAGAACCAGCCAAGCTCTTCAAGTGTGTTAATTTAGCAGTCATTGCTAATTTCTGGGCTTTGCAACATTTGCATAGGAAAACATAGCCTTGTTCGCCAGAGAGGGAGTTTCATTCCTGCACTAACTTCCTATTCTTAGTGGGGCTTTTTATATTATTATGAAAAACAGAAACATTCAAAATATAGACATCTCCTAAGGATGTAGGGAGAAAACGCTCCCATCTAGCCGCCATTTCATCAAGGTGTTGGTTCTCCTGGTCCCTCATTCTGCACAAACAGATTTTCCTTTCTTCTGAACTGAGCAAAGTCATGCTGGGAAAATTACAAAGACTTTGACCTCTCAAAGATCTCCAGGGGAAAGTCAGTGAATTAGAAATGTTTATGAACTCACAGACCATATTACTGTTGTTGGTATTATGATGAATAATAATAATTCACATCTGTAGAGAATTTGAAAATCACCAAAGCCCTTTCACACACATTTTTCTGTTATTCTGTTGTTGTTTTTTCTCTCCTACCCCTGTGAAGCATGTAGAGTAAGTGTAATTGTCCCATTTTAGCGAGGAAGAAACTGAAACTAAGAGAAGTGAAAAATATAGGATCATTAGAGCTGGAGGGGGCCTCACAGGCCATGGAGTCTAATCCTCTTACTTTACAGATGAAGAAACTGAGGCTAATCCAGGTTAAGTGACTTGCCTAAGATCAACAGATAATAAATTCCTGAGGCAGGATTTGAACTCTCTCAAATTCAGCATAGTACCCACTCTACTATCTAATCTTTCCTAATCTGATCTGCCCAAGGACTCTAGATAACTAGCCTGATATCTTTGCTCTACACAATATTGCCATTAGAAATGTTAGTGGCACAACAAAACCATAGATTGCAATTAGGAAGGGATCTGATATCTAGAAGACCAACTTGATCATTTTACAGAGAAGGAAACTGAGGTCCAGAGAGAATAAGTGACTTATCCAAGATAACAAAGACAGTAAATGGCAGAGCCAGAGCCAGGATTCAACTCAAACAGTTCAGCTTAGATAGACGGGAAGGAAGGAAAATTTTTTATCAAATTACATTTTCCTAGATGTATTGAAATGTTAGTTCAATAGACATAGTTCAAGTTAATCTGGATTTATTCAGAGATTTTCTTAAATGCAGCAAATTCATAAACTAATCCATTTTTTGTGTTCTATCTTTTTTTAAATTTTAAACATGAGAGTTCAATAAAAGTTAATTATTTAAACCAATAATGACAATAATCAATGTCTTATAGTAGAAAGAGTGCTGGATTCATAATCAAGGAACCTTGGCTTATATACCTACCAGTTTGCTATTTATGTTTGGCCCTATACTGACTGAAGAGGCGATCAGAAAAATGAAGCTTTTCCAGGTTAAAAAGAGGACGAGGGATAAGAATACTGCCTGTGTCAGACAAAATCAGAAATATGGAAGTGTTTATAGAGAAGAGGTTTAGACTGTGGATACATATGAGTGGTGGTAGAAAAATGCTGCTACATCAGACCATAATGAGGTAGAGTTTTATTGTCAATGCATTTATGGAGTGATATTTTTGGGTAGTATTTGCCATTGGTTAGTCTAAGCCTGTTTCACTATTGGGAACTGGTGAATTTGTCAGCTCTCCATTTTCCCTCTTTCTCCTGTGCTGGTGCTGCCTGTGAACTGGTATTACTTACTTTGTGAAGCTTCCTTAAAGGACTTCTTTTAAGTCTCATTTACTTACAGTTTGTACTTTGATCAGAGGTTTTACCTCCAGATAAAGAAAATCTAATATTACTTTTGTTTTTATGTGAATGTCTATTATAGAAAAATGTTGATAAAAGAAACTAACTAGCTAGGTCATTATGGAAGGTCAGAGACTAGTGTAGGGAATGAAATGATCATTGTTTTTAGGGAAGGAAAAGATTTCTTCCCTAAACTGGAACTGAATACTTTACTGACTTGCATTAATCATTGGCATTATTATATTATCAAAGGCATCTAGGTGGCGAAATGGATGGAGCACTAGCCTAAGTCAAGAGTATGAATCTGGTCTCAGACACTTGACCCTAACTAGCTGTGTGACTCTAGGCAAGTCACTTAATTCTGCTTGCCTCACATCCGGAGCTATCTCCAGTCATCTTCATCCATATTTGGGCACTGGATCCAAATGACTGGAGTAGAAAGTGAGGCTAGTGACTCAGCACACTCAAATTTCACTCAAATCTAGTTCATGTGTTTCTCATGGTATCCTCTCCCTGATGTCATAGTCTTCTTTTAGAACAAAGGACAAAATCAATTAAACTATCAGAAATAATAAGATTAATGGTCAACATGAACTTATAGGGTTGGACTTAAACAAAAAAACTATAACCCTATATTGAACTCTCTTCTAGTGACATCAATCAGCTACAATACGCAAAAGTATGACAAACAGAAGGTGTTTAAGAAATGTTGATTGAATGAGGAGATAGTGCTGGTCTTGGAGTCAAGAAGACCTGCAGTTGGATTCTGATAATTATCAGTTATATAACCAAGGACAATGTACTTAATTTCCTTATTTATACAATGGGAACAATAATGACTGTAATATCTACCTCTTGGGGTTGTTGTATAAATGTCACTCATTATTATTGTCTATGTGATCTTGAACAAGTCATTTAAACTCTCTCTGTTTTCTTATCTGTAAAATGAGTGTTGGATTATATAATATCTAAGTCAAAGGACACAAATCAGTAGATTTCATAAGGAATCAAAGCTATCAGTGTTCATATAAAGATTATCCAAATGACTAATAGAAAAATGCATATAAAAAATAACCCTGAGGTTCCATTTCATACCCATTAAATTGTCATAGATGACAAAAAAGGAAAATAACAATTGTTGGAGGGATTGGAGTAAAACAGGAACATTAACACAATGTTGAAGCTATGGACTGGTCTGGTCTGTTTTGTACCAGTAAAGTATATTTATAGATCACAAAACAATAAAATGAAGAACCATATACACAAAACATTTAGAGCACTTCTTTTTGTTACAAAAAAAATTGAAAAGGAGATGCCCTAAAGAATAGATGAAGAAATTATATGAATGTAATGAAATATTTTTGTACTTAAGAAGTGGGAAAAAAGAATGGTTTCAGATAAATCTGAGAAGTCCATAAACTGATGTTGAGTAAAGTGAGCATAACCAAAATGATGCTTTGTGTAACAACAACATTGTTAAAAAAAATTTTAAGACTTACAATTTCTGATCAATGTAATGACCAATAATGTTTCCAGAGAATCAATTATAAAGCATGGTCAATATAGGAATTCGTTTTGCTTCACAATATAGTTGCTTCAAACTGTTTTTTTTTTCTTTCCTCGTTTGAAGAAGAGGAAGTAAGAAAGACAACAAAAAAGATTGACAAAATGAATGCATTAATTTTAATGCTGTTGGAATGTATCTTATTAGGTTTGTAACTGTGGAAACCTCATTCACCTTACAGGAAGGAGGATGAATGAGTGGGAAACGTATTGTGTCTGGACTTAGAGAACCTCTGTTTAAAGTCATAGCTTTACCCATGAGATCTCACTCATATAACTTTATCTCGTTGAGCCTTAGTTTCCTCATCTGTAAAGTGAAGAGACCAAATAAACTCTAAGATCTGTAAATCAGTCATCCTATGAACCTGAACCTACAGTTTCCTAAGATGGTTGTGCTAGATGATCTCTAAGGTCCCTTTCCAGTGCTACTGTTCTTTAATTATACGGTATACCCATTGCATAACACTTCTATCTCAACAGCCCATATATAATATTTACTCTACCAGATATCCTATGCAATAAAGAAAAAAAGTTGTTTTTTTATCTCTCTATCTTTCTGGATGGCAAGCAGTGAAAAACAGGGGTACCCTTTTGTGTCTGAGTCCATATAGTAAACTACTACAACAAGAAGAAAAATGTGTAGTGCCTTTTGAAAATCAGATCTTTTGAGTCTCACTGCCTCTTTCCTACTCAAAGGATTTAAACTGAATTCACTGATAGAAAAATATTCCTGGCAGATGTAAGTTGCTCTTCCAAAGATCAACAAAAATAACAGATCAAAATGTGTATAAATATAGAGAGATAGAGGGGGGGGGGGAGAGGGAGAGGTAGAGATAGAAATAGAGGAGACAGAGATAGAGATAGAGATAGAGATAGATGATAGAGATAGAGATAGAGATAGAGATAGAGATGATAGAGATAGAGATAGAGATAGTGATAGTGATAGAGACAGAGATGATAGAGATAGAAATAGAGATAGAGATGACAGAGATATAAATAGAGAGAGACAGAGACAGAGATAGAAATAGAGATAGGGATATGGATATGATTATGGATATATATATATGTATATATATATATATACATATATATATATATATACATATATATATATAATAACAAAACCAAGAGCATTTCTGTCAACTGGCTGATGTCCTGGTTTGTACATCTCACCTTGTGTTCACAATCTGATAGTCTGTTAACTGAGCAAACAGACACTAAAGGATGTTAGTCTTCATTAGGGCATATTAAAAGTGCTTTTTAAAGCAGTAAGGTTGGGGAATAACAAAGTAAAGACAACTTAATTTATTGACTCTCTTAATATATTAACACCAACTAATGAGAACTATCAACTTCTTAAATTTATTTGTTTAATAAACACACCATTAAGCTGTTCAATGAAGGTCAACCTAACCAGAAAAGGAAAATCTTACTCTATGTAGAAATGCAGTATAAATGATCAGTAAGGTGACTTGAATTTATTGAGTTCTTATAATGTACTAGGCACAATGCTAAACTCTGAGGATAGCTACAAAGAAAGGTAAGAACAATTCCTGTTCTGTAGGAGTATATTCTCCAATGTGGAGTTATCAAATAAATAAGTAGCTATTTTCTAAATACAAACAGAGTAAATGGAAGGTAATCTGAAAGAGAAAGAGATTAGCCATTAGAGAGACTAGGGAAGGGTCTCTTGAAGAAGGTAATAGTTGAAATTAGTCTTGATAGGAGCCAGAAGAACTAAGAAACAGAAGTGGAGGAACATAGCATTCCAGGAATGGGGGACAATGGAGTGTCTTATTCAAGGAACTGTCAGTATAACAGAATTGTAGTGTGTGGAAAATATTAACATGTAAAAAGACTGAAAAGATAGGAAGAGACCAGGATATAAAGATCTTTAAAAGTCAAATAGAAGGGTTATAGTTGTGTTTTTTTTTTTAAGGAATAGGGAGTCACTAGGGCTCATTCAGGGAATAAGGGAGGTAGTAATGTGGTCTGGCTCATGCTGTATAAAAACCATATTGGCAGCTGTGTGGAGAATGGGTTGAAGTGGGGGAAGTTTTGAGGCATGAAAGGCCAATTAGAAGGCTATTGCAGTAGTTAAAGAGAGAGGTGATGAGTTGTGTGACTAGAAAGAAGGGAATATATAAGAGAGATGTTGGGAAGGTAGGAATAGCAAGATTTGATAATGGATTGGATATGCTGAATAAGTGACAGTGAGGAATCAAGGATAAGTCGCTGTTATTGTTAGTGTTGTTTGCCTTTCATTCTTGTAGAAGACCAGTGATTTCACGAGGATGATATCTTGATTTATGTATGAATTGGATTTACGTGAGGGAAAGCTGTGTAAAGTAATCGGTCTCAATCTCTCCTCCAAAGTCATCGAAGTCCAATGACAATACAAAAGTCAAGTTGACTGGTGATGGCTTGATGGCTTTGACCTTTCTAAATTAAAGTCTTTCCCAGGACAAAGAGTCAGAAACAGAAGTGGGACAAGATAAATTGCCACCAGATCTTCCTGGCTCCAAGGTCAACTTTCTATTTACTACTTCACATTAGCCTCTCATAGTATAGTTGCTTGTATACTTGTCCTTCATCACATAAAATTATATGCTCCATGTGAATGGGGGTCTATAATCATATCTCTATCTGTATTTTCAGTGCCAAGAGCAATGCTTTGCACAGAGGACACTCAATAAATGTTTGTTGAATTTAATCGAATCCTATTAACAAGTGATAGGCTATCCATTTGGGAAACCAACCTGAAAGGACGTGTCTCATCCTATGCTCTTATGACCAACAAAACAGGGATTTGTCAAATCCAAAAGACTATTCTAATTTACATATGCAAAATGTCAACTTAATCAGTTGTCAAGACACAATTAAAACAAATGACCACAAATCAGTCATATAGGACTGTATCCAAAAGGCAAGTATAATTTACGAAATATGATTAGTACAAATGAGTTCCCTGAAGTGGTCACATTATTTGAACCTGTGCCTATTTTCGTACATGACTATAACTTCAGATAATGCAAATTGAAATATATGTGTAACACTGCACTTTTTCAAGGGATACCAAAAATTCATTCCAAAGAATTAACCAAAAGAATCATACTTAAAGACAAGGGTATAAAATAAATTGAGTATCAAACTCAGTTTAATTCTGATGAAGCTTGAACAATACAGAAAGAAAAACTATGAAAGAAGAAAAATGAGACTTTAATGTGACGCTATTGGAAAGATTGTTGCAAGAAGCCAAGGTATTTCTACAAGGAATAGCATGGAGATTCTATACACATTTCTGGTCACATCCAATTTTATTGCTCCACAATGCTGAGATTCCAAAGTCAGTTTTCTTCCTCATCTGCTAGTCCAATATGGCTGATTGAGATATCATGTCTTCCCACACACTGGCAACCACTACTGTCTTTGTTAGGGACACAGACTCCTCTTTCTCTTTCAGTTTTAATTGTCAATCCATAATATGATACATTCATGAACTGGTAAAAATTTTACAGGCAGTTTCTGCTGAACATAACCAGGGAGAAAACTATTTTTGTGAGGCTGAAAAACAGAGATCTCAGTTTTTCACATACATTCATGAACATGCACACATGTACCCTCAACAGACTGCACTGGTTACTGCCCAGAAATCTTGTCCAGCAACTCCTGGTTCAAGGAGGTTTCATGTTATGAGAGATATCATTTCTATCACCAGCAATGAAGAACAGGAACTATTTGCCTTAATTCTCATTATTTGCACTAATTGGGAATTACATGAATTTCAATTGTTAAGTAATTTCTTAAATAATTCTAAGTAATTACTTAGAGTATGGATCAGCTAGATCTTGATTAGAGAATATTCCTTATTTCTAAGCTAATAATATTAGCTTACATTTACATAATTCTTTTAAGTTTTCAAAGCAAGCATTTTACATACTTTAGGTCATTTGATCTTCATGTCAATCCTGTAGAGTAGGGAGAGAGTATTGTTTTGCTGTTCAGTTATGTCCAACTCTTCATGATTTCATTTGGGGTTTTATTGACAAAGATCTGTCGTTTCCTTCTTCAGTTCATTTTTCAGTTGAGGAAACTGAAGTAAAGTGGGTTGACATGACTTGTCCAGGGTCACACATCTAGTAAGTTTCTGAGGTCATATTTGAACTCAGGTCATCCAAACTCCAGATCTGGGACTCTATCCATTGTGCCATCCAACTGACCAGATAGGATTAATGTAAAAATCTTGTAGAGAAGAAACTGAAACTTTGATGAAGTGCTTTGTGAAGATCATAAGATGTGAAAGTGGCATTTGAGCAAAGTTCCTCATTCCAATACATTGCTCTGTTCCCTGTGTCATACTATCTCACTGAGGAGTCTAGGTTCCATAAGGAAAGATGTATCTATAGAATCTAGAGAGGATATTGACTAGTATCAAAAATAAAAGGAGTATAAAAGAAATATAACCAAGTGACCAAAATCTCTATTTCCACTAGGGTCAAAGGAAAATTATGGAAGCAAAATCAAGAATTTAGATACCTGGAAGAACTTTCTTGAGCATAAAGTGTGAATCCTAGTAGCAAAGAATCAGAGTAGAAGAGGGTTGCATAGACTACTTTTAAAATGAAATGGATACACACCTGGAAAATTTTGGATAGGTTAGAAATCATGTCAGTCTAAAGATAAAATGCATCATCTTTTAAGATTTCTTCCTCCCCAATCTGGATAATTCTCTACTCTGAAAATGTAGTATCCTCTAGAAATCTTGACCTTTTCATTGCTATTCAAGTATATATATATATATATATATACATATATATGTATATATATGATTTTGAAAAAATCATGTAATCAAAGTTAATACTCATTAATTTTTTCTCAAACTTTGGCAAGATTTTGTGGGACTTTGTAGGTACCTAGAGCAAGAATCAAGGGAAAATTATGCTCTTTTACCACTAGAACATTTTCCTCAAAGTATTCCTCAAATTTCATATTTCCTCAAAATTTCTACCTAAAGCAAGTCGGTAAAATGGTAAAAATAGCTTCATTTCATCAGTTCAATAATTAAGAAACAGCAGTGAATGTGAACACATCCATCTTTTTTTTACACTTTTAAATACCTACCCATCCCAGAATATCATACTCAAAAGAATGTTTAATTGATCAAAAGAACAATAAAGAAACATGGGATGGGAACAAAAGATTACTATATCACATGTAAGAAATGGCAGAGAAGAACTCATCCAGGAAGTTTTTATTCAGAAAAAGGACATGGGCTAGTGATGTACTAAGAACAATGAATAAAAGATGATTCCCATGTAATGCTAAAAGATCTAGTAGAGGAAAGACCTCTAAGATATTAGGTTGCTATTCATGGAACACTTCAGAAAAGACATGGATAATAATGGTACAGGATGAAAAGTTATGGATATCATAACGTAGAGTATTCATACCAGTAGAATCATGTAACCATTAAAGCATTGAAATATGGATGCATCATCTGTCAATGGTTAAATATTTATTAAGTGTTTACATTGGGCTAATCACTGGGAATTCAGAGAAAGATAAAAATAGTCCTTGTCTTTAGGGTGCTTATGATCTAATGAGGAAGACAACATGCCAATGATAAGTACATTCAAAATATGGACAGTATAAATGAGAGATAATCTCAGAAGAAAGGCACTAGAGTTGGAAAAGGATTTGATTTTAAAGGAATCCTGGGACCAGCTCATCTGGAAGGACCTTTCAGAACATAGAATAGCATCTCCCATACTGTCATTCATACAATTAACTCCATTACTGAGATGCCATCAGATGGGATAGTAATCTTAGCTTATTTTTTATCTTATTCCACTACTAGATCAGAAGCTCAATGAGCTCAGAGACTACATGCTCTCTAAATTTGGTATTTTCCCCTTTGCTTGATGAAAGAAAGGGAAGAAAGGGAAGTAAAGGAAAGGGAAAGGAGAGTGTTTGGTATCAGATTTGAACTTGGGTTGTCCTAATTCTAAGCCCAGCATTCTATTCACTTCATGATATTGTGGGTCGAGTAAATCAAACACCAAAGAAAACAGAGTAAAAGACCCTTGTCTGATAGCAAAGGACTCCATAGGCAATGAGGACTGGATGTCAGAAATTGCTACCTCAAGAAAGACCATTAGGATATTATTAGGAGATGACTACTAGGATTAGGTTCTTATAAATGTCATCCCTTTACAGACCTGCAGTTACTGAGGAACAGCAGAGTTCCTTGAACTTATCCTCATTATATACACTCATATTATGATAATCCAGTATGAGTAATCTTTAAAATAACACTAGGAACCCCCACTTCGATCCCTTGTTTGTTAAGAAAGTATCCTCACATAATAGATCATCTTATTTAGAAAGAATTCTTCCCAGGGGAAGTGATAGCTCTATTTTGCTAAAATACACATAGGTCTCTCCCTCCCTGATAATTTGCCCATCTCCTAATACTGAATGGCCAACAATACAATAGGAGTGGGGGCAGAGGTTAACAATTGAAGTCATTTATATCAGAAACCACCTGCAATAAGGAAACATCCTTTTACATCACCATTCACTCCATGAGAACTAAAATTCTCTTCCATTTTAGGGCATGAATCTAGAGTCATGGTGATTTAAATGCTTCACAGTGGTGGCCTTTATAAATTATTAACTAAAAAAATGATGGTGACATTCTCAAGTTATTTTAGTTCTTTAGAGCACTGCCTAAATAGAAAGCCCAATATAGATCTACAAATTCAAAACATCGTGACTTGAAATAACTAATACAACCATTGAAAAATAAATACTGCAGTTTGCCCTGAGATAATAAGTAGCAGTGAGAGAAGGTATTGCTCAGAAAAATGTGACTATATTACTCCTCAGTCATTTGAATACTACTAAATAATGTAGCTATTGAAATATATAATCCCCATACAGTACTCCCCCGAACCCATAGTATATAGCATCATCTAGTCATTTAAACAAACTAACAAAAAAACAGCATTCACAGAAACCTAGATATTATCTAGATCAGGCAATATCTTTTGTGTCCTTTTGTTATTATATGAAGAAAAGGTAGTGTAGTGTTGTGGAATGAGCTCTGCACTTGGCAATAATTCTAGGTTCAAATTCTGGTTTCTTCATAGGTGTCTGCATAGATTCAAAATATAATATAACATGATATAAAATAGTTGATAAGTGTTCTTTAGTACTGGGAGTATAAATTGAGGAATGAGATAATGCTTTCTTCAAGGAGCAGACTCACTCTAAGTTAACCCAACTGCAGGGTTAAAGGATAATACGCAAAGTTCTATAGCTATGTTCTATAGTTATAATGTAAGAAAGAACAAGAAAACATATTCACTTCTGCCTCACAGCTATCCCAAGTCTCTGTCTTGATCTGACTCTTGGAATAATAAATACAGTGACATTTCAAAAGCACTTTGAGGTTTATAAAGAGTTAGATTAGATTAGATAGATAGATAGATATGTAGATAGAAGCATAGACAATTACTTTAAGGTTTGCAAAGTGATTACATGTATAGATATGAATGTATATATCTGCATGTACCTATATCATATTTATAAATAATATAGATATGCATATATAATATAGATGTATTTGCATATATATAATACATAGTCACTTATCCCTTACACATCACAGGTGGTAACAGATCTAGAAAATGCACTTAGAATTTTTGACCCTCCCTTTGTACCAAAGAAATTTGAATTATTTTCTTTTTTCCTTATAATTGTTTATAGTACTTTATTGTAAATTTTAGGTTAAATATTTGGTCACAGGTTTGTGTTGTCTGCTGGCCTTCACATGTGTTCTGCAATTTCTGCAAAACTCCAAAAAGATTTTAATTTAGTATCTTCTACCTACCTGTGATATATCAAAATCACAATGAGAATACTCTCAATGTTGAAGGAATAATTTTATAATATTACATATATAATATATATTATTGTGACCTTCAAATGAAGAGTTTGATAGATAAATAGCACTTTAAGATTAGTAATACATCACTTAGCAAACCTTAAAATGTTAGTTATCTAGCTATCAACATCTCATTTGTTCTTCACAATAAGATATACATAATACATACATAAATACATATCATTTTGTAAATTTCAATTATTAACTATCTATAAAACACCTCATTTGATCCTTTGAGTTAGATAGATGTCATTCTACAAATAAGGAACTGAGATTCATAAAGGTTATTTGCCCAGTCACAAAACTAATGTGTTTGAGAATGAATTTTAACCAAGATGTTTCTGACTCCAAATCTAGTATTCTATCTTTTATGCCATGCTATAAGTGAAACCATGGCAACTAACTAGACTCAAACAATTGGATAGTTCAGATATCAGAGGATTATGGGACTCTATAATGGGGGTGAACAAAGGGAACTGAATATTCCAACTTATTATAAGAATGCTCTAGCTACTTCTGAATTCAGTCAAACTGCAGTGTTTGACCAAATTTCTTTGGAATTAGGGAACACGCAGCTAAGTAGATATTTACCATGTAGCTCTCACTGTATGTCTTCCACCCTTCTTCTATCCAGGAATCCCCAAAGCAATGAATCCAGAGGAAACTATTATGACAAGTGAAGGAAATGTATTGGTGAAGTTCACCAACCCCTATAAGCTTAGTGGTGTCAGTGCTAAAAAATAAAATAAAAAAGGATCACAGATTTTGAGTTACAAGGGACCAAAGAGTACATCAAGTTCAACTCCATCATTTGTTCCAGATGAGGAAACTGAAACCCAGAACATTTAAGCACTTTGCCCAAAGTCACATAGGTTGTGTTATAGCCATGATTAAAACCCATTTTTAAAAAATCCATCTCCAGTTCTCTTTCCAGCAGTTGTAATAATAAATGCTTGTTAATTAGCATTTTCATCCTTACTGCACCTTTAATTGGCTCCTTATAGCTCTGCCCCAACAGTATAGTAGCTTTGTCATCTCTTACACATGGCTATGAAGCAAGAGGTGAGGAGTTAAGGGGGAGAACATATTGGGAGGAAGTCCTTGTTAGAACTCTTAAACAGTGCTGCTAGTAATGTTGCTATTTTGATAACCAAGGAATACAGAGAAAGTGGTTTGATAGAATAAAGCTGGAATAAATAGAATAAAGCCTCTAAGTTCCAATGCAACACTGAGTTAAAATAAGGATAAAAAGAATAGCCAATATAGATGAGAAGATTAGCATGCCATCATCTCAGAAATCATTTATGAGTAAATGTAGTATGGAAACTATGTCTAAACAAAGCAATAATTTTTCCTGAGCGCCTCTCTTACAACAGTCTTCCCTGAAGGGAGGGAGTATATTCTAGCAGCAGTAACCTGGGCACCTTAATGCAATTTTAGCATTCAAGTATTGTCCATTATAGGCCTCGCAAAAATGTCAACTATTTGCATGGACTCTTCACTCTCTAAGATGCATTGATCTATCTCTCCTATGAACTTTCAGAGTTCTTTGTATTTCTACCACATTCTATGTTCCTGTCTCTTCTGTATTGGTATGCCTCATCTTCTCCGTAAGATTTCTAAGGTCTAGGAGAGAAGAAACCATGCTTTATATATATATGCATCTTTGTGCCTCAGCACAGTCCTTAGTATAGCATTCCTATTATAGGATCTCAACTAAAATTTGTTGAATTATATTCCATTTTATTTCTTGTTCTACTCAAAAAGCATGTGCTTGCCATCCTTTATAGGACAGGACAGACTGTCAGCAGATCCTTTTTCATTCTCTTAAATGCTTGGGAAGGGTACCATACTCAGGAGAGGTGTTTTTTTTGCAAGCTGTTAGTATTTGCCAAGTCCCAGAGCCCACGCTGAGTTATTTACACACATCTTAGATCAGAAACTATTAGACAATCACCACCCTTCCCTGTTGTCACATGTGGCCCTGTCATGTGACACCACAGGAGCTTTGGGAATTGAAAAATGAGCTATATTTAAGCATGGTGAAAACACAATTAGCTGTTATCTTCCTAAGGGGCCCCTTCAGGGGAATATTAGAATAGCTGCATCCTGACAGAAAGGAAAGGGTTAGTCTTCCTGTTTTCATATTGCAGTCTGTTTACAAGCAATAAATATACTTAGTTGGTCATTACATAAAGGATAGGGAATGCATATGAACGCTTCGCAAACACTTGTGTAATGCCTGAAGAGGGAATATACATATTGACAAATCCACTGTGTTCTAACTGGAATTTGGTTTTTTAGAATAAAATCATAAATAAGGGCTTCCTTTGACAAAAGCAACCACTGCCCTCCTGTAGCTAGCCCAGATGGTTCCCTCAGGTTTGGCAAATTCAACAGTGACCAAGATTTCTACTTGGATCTGTTTGGCTTTGTGCCTCTATTTGAACGCCAAACTTTAGTTCAGTCTGTTTTTGTTTCAATATTTGGGGTAAAGAATTAAGAAATTATGAATTAAGAAATTTGAGTGGTCTATGATATAATTTTCATTCATTCAATAAATATTTAATGTCTATATAATGATGGGTACTGTATAAACATCAATTGGCTGCAAATTAATTTTGGTTTTTTTTACATCTTTATTAAAAGCAACAATCATCAGCAAAAACATAGTCATATATATATACATATACAAAATATATATATATACAAAATATATACATATATATATATATACATACAAAATAAGTAATAAAGTCTTACCAAAAACCTTCTCATTTAGCAAATTAGAACTCGTCAATCTTCAGGCTGCTGAGTGCTCCCAACACCTATCCATGGTTATTTAAGTAACTCTCTGAAACATCTCCCCTCCCCATCCTCTTCCCCATGCTGTCTGCTTTCCTCCAGCACCCTATCCTTGTCTCCATGCTATCTACTCCTCTACTCCTTCTGTGTCATTTGTCTCTATTCTTTCTGTACAATATGTTCCAGTATCCTCTGTGCCTTATTAAAATGTGATTGAAGTATGACTCCCCACCACATCACAGCCTTTCCCAGCAAGTACCCAAAGAAAAGGCCTACCTGTTCACAATTCATAATCCATAAATTAATTAGCAGTTTAATCATGATTGGATTTATGGACCATGGCTTAAAACTTAAAGGGATGGAGCATTTTTATCAAGCATTTGTGAGAATGTATTTGAATCTTTCAAAGCTAATCAAAAGCAAATTAAATAGAAAAGGAAGGGACAGGATGAAAATTGCCCCAATATAACCATCTTAACTAGATATCTTAGACAGAAGCTACAATTTATGAAGAATAACAACTAAAGACATCTGTTCCAATCTGTTTCACTGATCGGCTTTTCTATTTTTAAACTGGTTACAAATAGTTTTGATGACTACCACCTTGTAGTATAGTTCTTGGACAACCTTTTTTCCCACACTTTTTTTCATTATTTCCCTTGAAATGTTAGAACTTTTGTTCCTCCAGTTGAATTTTGCTATTATTTTTTTCTACCTTTATAGTTTTCTTGGTAATTGGGTTCATTTGGCACTGAGTAACTTAATTAATTGAGATAGCATTGTCTTTTTTATTATATTGATATTGTCTAACCATGAGGAATAATATCTCCAATTATTCCACTGTCTTTTTTATTTCAATCGGGGGTTTAGAGTTTCTTATAATTCCTATGCATATCTTGGTGAATTGACTCCTAAGATGCTTTTTTAATATAGTTTGTGGTTATTTTTAATGGAATTTCTTTTTCGACTTTCTCCTGCTAGGTTTTGTTGGCAATATATAGAAAGTCACTTCTTATGAAGGCAACAAGTTATAGTAAGTAAAAAGCTGGCTGTACAGCCAAAAAGAACTGGGTTTGACTCCTACCTCTAGCACATATTGGCTGTGTTATACTCTCAGTACATCATTTAATATCTCAGTGTCCCTGGCAGATCTCTCTATAACTATACGTTACAGAGAAGATACCAATTTGCATTAATAGAGGTAATTATCTCCCCTGGGAAATTCCTAAATCAATGAAATCACAGGTTCAGTCCCTATACTTTTCTTTCCCAAGGGTCATTTACCTTTATACTAGAAAGAAAACATCAAAAATTACTAATATGGATATGTAGTAGAAGAGATTTTTGTAGACTGAACCCAAATGGCTTATAAGTTATCTTCCCATCCTGAGATTCTTATGCACTCATTTGAGAAATGGCTACGATGCCTGAGACTTTGAAAGCATTGTCTGTGTAATACAGTTAAGACAGTGAAAACATACTGCTCCCAAGAGAAAGTCTCAGAGAAGTTAGCTTCTGGAAGGATCATAAACTCTTTCAAGGGAATGCTTAATACACTGGAAGCAGAGTGTAGTTTTTGAATCAGTCCACTTCCCCAAAATGTTTGATTTTCAATTCAAAGAAAAAATCTAATCCCTGATGTATAGAAAATAATCTAAACTTCTCAGACAAGCTACAGGAAGGATTCCCTCTTAGTTTTAAAATTTTGAGGTCCCTTTATTTCAAGGGAGAGTCAATAAGCTGTGATTATATGGTATGTGCATCTCCCCACACCACAGATTATTGCCCATGGATCTAAGACTGTGATTGGTCAAAGAGATCTCTTTAATAAAGTATTATGCCAAATGTCCATTTAAGTAATTAAATATCCTAAGCTTTTATGTCCTGTTATAGAATCTGATGGATATGGTTCTTTTGACCTTTTATTCCCTCTTCAATTTAGCTGATTTATTTATGCATAATACCCAAACTCACCTATTGCTTTTCTGATTATCTATCACTGTTACCCATACACCTGGTAACAAAATACAAATTCCTTAAAATTCTCTATTTGTGGAAGCCCTAAATATGATCTAAATCATTTTCCTGAAAGAAATTATAAGATTAGAAGAAGAGAAGTAGAAGTCACTACCAGTGGTTGCTCATTCACAGTCAACAAGCTAAAGAGTCTATTTGTGAATGACCAGTTTTTATGTCTGTTTCCCCTTCTATGATCTGGCTTGTCCAGGGGGCTTTTCTATCTAGGAAATGGGGACAGTCTTATGGAAAAGAGACAGAGGATGTTGATTATCTTTTGAACTATTTCATTGAGGATCCCACACAGGATTCTGTATTTACAGGTAACATGGGATCATTAGAATTATAGAATTTTAGGATTAGAGGGGACCTCAAGAAGTCATCCTTCTGAAAAAAGAACCAGTCTCATTGACCATTATTCCACTACCATAGCTTCATTATAGGAATTCAAAATTCCCTCTTGAAGTGCACTATAAACACTAGGGATCATTCTTTATCATCTAAGTTATTTATTTATGCCTTGGCAAGGATTACCAGGAATCAGATCCAGGACAAAGTTAGGACAGAAAAAGACATACGAGTGCTAAGCCTGGAATTTCAGAGGAAGAGGAAGGTGGAGTTGGAAAGAAGAAAAGGGCAATAAACTGATGGAAGGCAAGAAGGAACCAATAATAAATCATGTCTACCATCAACCATGATGGTAAAATACTGACCTAATTTAATTTTATTTATTTCTTTATTTTACTACCAAGAAGCAGAATATTTAAGCAAAAGGCAAAATAGTGAATAATGCACTGGTTCTGAAGTCAAGTTAACCCAGGTTCAAATTAGACTTTAGATGCTTACTAACCTTGTGACCATGGGCAAGTTAATGTCTGTCTGCCTTTGGTTCCCTCATCTATAAAATGGGAATAATGTTATCATCTACTTTCTGTTGGGAAGACAAAACATAATAATATTTATAAGGTTCTTTGCAAATCTTTATGTGCTATGTAAATGCTAGTTATTGTTATTATTTAAAACATTGGCTAAGGAATAGCATTTTATTAGATCCCTTATGCAATAAGCTAATTAGTTTAGAAATGGTAAAAAGTTGAACATTCTTTAGTGCTTATACTCTAATTCCATGGTGCAAACTAGCTTGGGAGAGATGACTGATAAATTTCCCATTGTAATTATACCTTGGAAATGATGTTTGTTCTTCATTCTCAAAGAATATCGTGACATCAGGAAGGTGATGCTATGACTTGCACGTGAATTGGGTTTAAATGAGGAGGCTTACTTGCCTTACCAATACATATATAATCCAATTCCATGAATCTCAGTGAAGGAAATCTCAGTCTTCCTTCAATCTTTCCCCTTACCCAGTCTGTGTATGTATGTGTTTCTGTCTCTGTTTTTGCCTTTTTTCCATATCTCTGTCTCTGTCTCTGTCTGTCTCTGTCTCTGTGTCTGTCTGTCTGTCTGTCTGTCTGTCTCTCTCTCTCTCTCACACACACACACACACACACACACACACACACACACACACACACACACACATAAACATAGAAGTGTAGAACTATTGCTAATCCTGGTCCTCCTCATAGCTTGGGGATGCTGAGGCTACACTCAGGATCACTTATTCACATCTCTATACACTGAGACTAAATTCAATTACTATGAAATTAGCAAATTATTTAAAAAAACCCTCCTCCAACCTGGTAGTAGTCACTACTAATTAACTGGTTCCATTCTCCACTCCTGCCTTTGAGCAGCAGGCTGATGAGGAGAGCTGTCAAACCCTTGCCTGTGGGGTAGGTTTGAGCTACTGTGACTTGATTTGAACTGACAAGGCACAGCAAGCAAACATCAGAGCCCTTTTTAGGGGGCCCGTGTGACATCTGAGGAGCAGACACAGAATGAGAATGGCATATTTATTCCACAGAACTTTAAGAACCAGTAGGGAAGAAGAGGAAGGGGGGGGGAGCAACAGTCAGGACCAACAGGTAGCAAGGTTGAAATGCAGAGAAATGGTAGGAACACCCTTTCCTCTCTTCTTTCCATAATTCAAAAATCCTTATGCCTCATTTCCTCCATCCCATGAAACCAATTTTCTTCATTTAGTTGAGAAAAGTGATTTCCTGCAACCTGTTTCTAAGCTCAAATGTGTAGCACAAGATGATAGGATTAGAGGCATAGATTTAGAGCTAGAAGGGAACACACAGTTCATTTGATCTAATTCTCTCATCTTAGAGATGAAGAAATCAAGGGACAGAGAGATAATATTATTGCCCAAGGTCACACAAGAGGCAAATGTCAGAACCAAGATTCAAACCCAAGACTTGTCTCCAAATCTAGGCAGAATAATTCCAGATTCTATCCTTCTAGCCAGGGAGATGACAGCCTGAGGAGGTGCCTAATATATGATCCCAGGTTCAGGAGCCATGACAGCAGAAAAAGAACAGGATTTTATGAATAGTTTTATGAACTGGTTGAACATGTGACTTGGAGAAGTAAGGCATGTGAAGGAGGGCACATGATTTGGAGAAGTAAGAGATCTGGACCTTGCAATCATAGTGAATTATGTGTGAAATGACTGATGGGAAAGTCATTACCTATTCTGTAGGACAAAAATGCATTTACATTCTAGAGAAAGTCTAGACTATAGAAAATATTATAACCTTGAAAGGATCAAGGTCACCCAGGAGGACCATGGAGTATCATGGAGATCATGTAGAACATTAAAGGCAGCTAGGTGGTATAGTGGATAGAGCACTGACCTTGGATTCAGGAGGATGGGAATTTGAATCCAATTTTAGACACGTGTCACTTACTAGCTGTGTGGACTTGGGCAAGTCACTTAACCCTGATTGCCCTGCATCTAGATCCTTCTCCAAATGTCCTGATTCATAGCTGAACATTGATCCAATGACTCTGGAAGGGAAAGTGAAGCTGGTGACTTAGCACAGTATCCCCCTCACTCAAATCCATTTCATGTGCTTGTCATGTCATCTCTTCCTGATGTTCTGGTCTTCTTTAAAAATGAAGAACAAACATCAGTATGTCAACAGTGTATCTTACTTACCAAATCTAATGTCCTCTTCTCACTCCTGATCCTTCTTGAACTTTCTATAGACTTGAACTCTATTGATCAGTGTTGCATATTTTCTCCCCCCTAGGTTTTTGTAACATTCTTCTTTTTTGATTCTCCTCTTACCTGTGCTAGTGCTTCTTTTAGCCTCCTTTGATGGTTCTTTACTTAGATCATGCTGACCAAATTTGAATATTCCTTAAAACTTTGCCCTGCACACTCTTTTCTTCTCCCTCTATTCCCCCTGTTTTTCCTTTTATAATTGGTAATCATCTCTCATGGGTTCAATTATCATCTCTATGCAAATGATTCTCAGATGCATCTATTGAACCCTAACCTCTCTCCTAAACTCCATTTTCACTTCATCAATTAATCGAATGTCCTTTAGACTTTTCAAACTCAACATGTCTGAAATAGAATGAATTATCCTTCAAAAAAAATTCTCCCCTCTTCTAAACTTCCCTATTACTGTCAAAGATACTTACCATCCTCCCAATCATCCAAGCTACACCTTCAGTATGATCCTCAACATCTCTTTGTACTTATGCCACATGCTGGGTACCCAATACCAAATAACTAATCTATTGCTAAATCTTATACTTTCTACCTTTGTATTATCTCTCGTATATATCCCCTTCTCTCCACACTGGGGTAGACTCTCATTTCCTCACATCTGGATTATTTCAGTATGAGTCAATCTCACTTCTCCGCATTTTAATCCTAAACTGCCAAAATCAATCTCTTAAAGCCCAGATCTGTCCATGTCACATACAACCCCCTCTCCACTTAACTCCAGTGACTCCCTGTTACCTCAAGGATCATGTTTTTAAAGTTCTGTATTAAAAGTTCTCTTTGGCATTTAAAGGACAGCCTGGCCCCCACCTATCTCTCTAGTCTTTTTAAAATTATATCATCTCCATTTATTTTATGATATAGCAACACCTGCCTCTGTGATGTCCCTCTCAAACATTCCTCCAGCTCCCTATGGTGTGCCTTTTCACTGAGCTATCCCTCATGTTCGAAAGTTTTACCTTCTTACATATGCTGACTTTTCTGACTCCCTTCAAAACTTGGCTCCAATCTTACTTTCTGTAGGTATTTGCCAGTTTCCCTTCCAAAAATGCTAGACCTTTTCTTCTCAGATTACTTCCCATAAATTCTGTGTTGTTTGTTGTTATTGTTATTATTTGCTCTTTGTTCTGAAAGAAAACCAATGACATCAAGAGGTTGATGTCTTGATATATGAATTGGCCTAAGTGAAGCAGAACTGTGTAAAGTTGTCTGCCTCACTTCCTCCTCCAAAGTCATGGAGTCCTCTGGCAAGACGAAAGTCAAGAGGACTGGAAATGACCTGGGTGGGGGGGGGGGGTTCTAAATTAAGGTCTTTCCAAGACCTCATTGCCTAAAGCAATGTCTATCCAATAACTAAGGAATTAAATCATCTCTTATAGAATGAAAGGAAGCATGACATAGTGTAAAGAGTATCCTAATAGAAAGGAAGCTCCCTGAAACAAAGATTTGTCTTCCATTTTATTTTATATATGCACATAATTATATATATATATATATGTATATATATATGTATCTATGCATGCGTGAACAATTTTTTTGCATATTGTCTCTCCCATAAAATAGTGGATGCCCTTCTTGGAAGGGCATATATTTTTGTTTTCTTTGTATCTTTTCATTTAATAAATGTTTGTTGACTATCTAATATTAGCGCTGATGGCAACTTTGAGTTCATGTCCTACTGAGAACAATTATGAGTGGTGTTAAGATTTTTAGTTTCTGTCCTTGGGTTCATCTTGGTAATTTGAGAATTTTTTATTTTCTATGTGATGAAAAAAAAAGTTTGTTCTCTACCCATTGTTACCATGAGTGCTTATAACAAGTACAGGGAATTAATTACCTGCATAGAGGTTTCTCTTCTTTTCTTTTTTTATTTTTCAAAACTTATTAGTATTTTTCAGTTACGTGTAGAGACAGTTTTCAATATGAATTTTTTTAAAAACTTAATTTATTTAAGTAAATGGGATAAAGTGGTTTCTCCAAGGTCACACATGTCTGAGACTGGATTTGAACTCAGGTCCTCCTGACTCCAGGGTGCTGTATCCCCTGCATGACCTAGCTTCCCCAGTATTAACTTTTGTAAAATTATCTCCCTCCTTCCCTTCCCTCCCCAAGACAGCAAGTAATCAGAAATAGGCTTTACATTACAGTGTTGTATGTGTTCAAGGAAGAATAATTCTTCTGGTATGAGACCTATTGAGCCATTTTCAAATTTGCTTTCCATCTTCAGTGTCCATCTGAGCCAACTCACTCTCGCTTGTAACTCTAAGAAGCTGTAGCATGCACAGCAGTCACACCCAGGCAAACTGTTTTGACAAATGGGCTAAACCAGTCTGAGGGTAACTGAGGGCTCCTCAAACCTATTAGTGAGTTGGAGAGGTATCTACCTCAAGCATGTGAAATATTTTACTGATGAAATGGGTGAATGAGAACAATTTGTTCCAATGGCCCTGAAGGTAGCTGAAGCAGGTGCTGCAAAATGCTTAGAGCTTGGCTAGACATTGAGGTTGCCAAGATCATCCACTACATCTAAAGTCATCACCAGTTGTCTTGATTCTGTCATGAGACTGGACTGTGATGACTTTGGAAAAGCGAGTGAGACCAATGTCTTTGTGCCACTCTGCCTCACTTAAATCCAATTTACACATGAATCAAAAGATATAGCCCATAACATTTTACCATTCCTGCTTTAAAGTCTTGTGGTGGCAGGCAAGTGACAAAGCAGCAGGTGCAGATACTCTGGGAGCTATAGTCAAAAATCTGCACTCAGGCAGCCCAAGTTATAAGATCATCTACTCATTAAAAGTAGCAGTGGGATTCAGTAGCCTCCTGGGTGTATGAGGAAGCTATCTTCCAAGAATTCAAAGATGCTTCCATAGTTAGTGTCTATAAAGATAAAGATTTGTTCTGACAACCACGGGGGTGTATCTCTCTCAGTCATTACTGGCAATATTGCATCCTTCACCTGGAAGACAGTCACCTACCTTAGAGCCAATGTGACTTCAAAAAGTGTCAAGGAACAGTGTTGCTTGGTGTTTCCTGGTGTTTCCTGCCCAACAACTTCAGAAAAAATGCTTGGAAGTCTGTATACCATCTTGATAGATCTGACCAAGGTCAGATATTTCAATTATGAGATCTTATGGAAAATTATGTCAAAATTTGGTTGCCTGGAGTTCATCAGTATTATAAGTCAGTTTCATGACAGTATGCATGACTTGGTTCTGGATAGTGGATGACACTCTCATGCTTTCCCATCACTAATGGAGTGAAACAAGGATGTGTCCTTGCTCCCATGCTTTTAAGCAAGATGTTTTCAGTCATGTTATCAAGTGCTTTCACTGAGGATGAATACCAAATCAAGGTCAGCTTATCTCACTGATGGCAAATTCTTCAACTTGAAAAGTCTATAAGCCAAGACCAAAGTGGAGGGAGTGGTGGTACATGATCTTTTATTTGCAGATGATTGTGCACTTGGTGCAGCCTCTGAAGCCAATATACAACAAAGTATGGATCAATTCTCTGATGCTTGTGTTTATTCTGGCCTAATGATTAACACCAAGGAAACACAGGTGTCCATCAACCAGCACCACACCATCCATATGTGAAACCAGTGGTTACAGTAGAGAAATTTTAAATAATGTGGATAAATTCACTTACCTTGGAAGTATACTCTTCAGGGAGGTACACATTGATAATGAGGTTGATATACACATTGCCAGAGCTAGCTCAGTGTTTGAGAGATTCTGAAGGAAAGCATGAGAGAGAAAAGATATTAAATTGACTACCAAATTGAAGGTCTACAGAGCCTCTGTGCTGAGCTCATTGCTGTATGCTTGTGAAACCTGAATAGTCTACCAGCATCATGCCAAGAAACTGAATCACTCCCATTGAAATTGCCTTAGGAAGATTTTGAAGTTCACCTGGCAGGAGAATATAACAGACACTGAGGTACTTTCTTGAGCTAAAAGACTATTTTTAGGGAGAGCTCACACAGGTCAAATGGTCACAGTGGGGGAGGGGGGTTCCAGAAGAAACAATACAAAGGCCCTCTGAAAGTCTCCCTCAAGAACTTTAGAAATGATTGCTCAACATGGGAGTCAATGGCACAGGACTACCTAGCATGCTGTGACCTCATGAGAGACAGTGTTGCACTCTATGATCAAGACAGAATAGAAGTAGTTCAAAGGAAACGTGAGATATATAAATGTAGATAACCACTCCAGGTGTTCACATGTACTATTTGTGCCTGACCTGTGATAGAGCATTCCAAACTCATATTGGTCTGATCAATAACAGTCAGACACACTTTAATTTTTCTCTAACATATTAATGTCATTTTGGTCTTCTTCAATAACAAAGAACAAGAACCAATCAATGGGCTACATGCATAATTACATTAAACACATTTCCATAATAATCACATTGTGAAAGGAGAATTAGGACAAAAGGGAAAAATAATGAAAATAGTAAGATTTGATCTGCATTCAGATTCCACTGCATAGCATTTTCCACTGAATAGTGAGTGTTTCAAGAGTCACCTAGACATAAGCTATACTGAAATTATATTAGAAGAATTCCTAAAATAGACTCCAGATAGCAATGAAACAAGCAGAGAGAGAGAGAGAGAGAGAGAGAGAGAGAGAGAGACCTTCTTGGGTCAGACTCTGATATCAGATCTAAACCACAAGACTCCATTGGGTTTCAGGGTCCCACAGTCTGAGGCACAAGGCCACGAGTTAGACATGGTAGGGACATAGTCTAATGAAATTAGACTTTTTAGTTCTCAAGATATAAGTACAAAAAAAAGTTTAATAAATTATCTAGCTACCAATATAAGTAAGGATGAACTTGTACCATCAGTTTATTCTTGCCTTTGTCTTTCTCTATTTCTTCTTTTTTCTCAAAATTTAAGTATTAAATATCTTAATGGTTATATTAATGTCATTTCCTCATTTGTTGTCCTACCCCCATTTGCTGTTTCCACTACTTCCTTCTGTTCTAAATATTGTGTCTTGTATACTTCCTGGTCATAAGCTAAATATTCCATTCTTCCCTCAGTTATTCTAGAGTCCTTATAGTCAGGAAGAACTTCCTTATATCTAAGTAACTCATATCCCATATGCCATAAAATATGTTGATTTTTTCCCCTCCCTAGGAAGGATGAATAGCTGGTCCTGCATTGGGTATGGCCTTCTGAAATGGCTGGCTAAGTATTTACAAACTCAATGTTACTGATATGGATTATAATGAGTTAAATACTAAGGACAAATCAACATTGTGTCCTAGAAGTTCACAGGCCAAAATCAGGAACCAGCTAAATCAGGAAGGCTAATAATTTTGTAACCAGGGATTCCCTAGTAACAGATGCTACAAAAGCTGCCTGAGGGTTTGATCAGCTTCTTAAATTCAGACTGTTCAGATCCACCTATTCCCCTACATTGATGACAAGTCCTTACGCATTAAAGTTGCTTCTTTAGTCTCTGACCAGGCTTTCACAGGCAGCATAGTTTAGCCAGTGTGCCTATATATGATTAAGGAATTTTGGAAGGGGATACAAACTAAAGACTTTGCATCTAGTTGCCATTCTCCTTAAGTGGGCTTGGGATTGTAACCATATATAAATTATTGCTTTCTTTTTTGTTTTTTGCAAGTGACTTACCCAAGATCACATAGCTAGGTAAGTATTTAGTTTCTGAGGCTGGATTTGAACTTAGGTTCTCCTGACTCCAGGGCCGGTATTCTATTCACTGCACTGCCTAATCACCCCTAAATTATTGTTTTCTATATAATGATCTAGATCAATCAAAGATATTGGATCGCTATTATATTAAGGAACTTTGGATCTCCCTAAACTATTGCTCCCTTAAAGCAATAATGTAAGCTTTTAAAAAGGACCTCTAAAATACTATTTTGGGACAAGTTTCCTTGTCTCCATTACCTCTACAACACATCTGCTCACCTCTCCTAGGCTCTACTATGTGTCTTCACTTGCCTTCTTCTGTGGGAGAACCTGTGTTAAAAAAGGTCATTTTGCAAGTTACCTAAGTTGTCTCTGGTCTGCTCTCAATTTTTTTATCTTCCTTATCTTTCTTCCTTCCTTTCTCATCTTCTACCTTACTACTGCCTTTAGGTACCTTTCCTCTCCCTCCCCCACCCCCAATGCTCCCTGTGTTAATTTCCTTTTCCATTAGCTTATTCTAATTTCCATTAGCTTAATTTTCCTCTGCTCCTATCCTAACATCTCCCAGACTTCTGACCTCAAGGTCAAAGCCATGGAATAAAGGCCAAAGCATGGAATCTAGACACTTGGTTCATTGAAAGAGATAGACAGAGAAACAGAGACAAGGATGTCAGGCATAGTATTTTTCAGTCGATCTTCCTTTTCTTTTTGCTTTGAAAGGGAAGTTAAGCAACATGAAAAAAAATATACATCTGAAGGAAATCACAAGCTGTAAAATCACTTCATCTATATCACTTCATTTTTATGTCAGATGAAATATTCAAAGATGTCTCTGGACCTCTTCTATCCTTTGTACCAGGGGCAAAGGATTGGTATGTCAGCTTGGGAGGTGTCAAGAGGACCAAGACAAGATTTGACATCTGGCAGAGTTTGATTTACTCAGATTTGATGTGGGTGAACATCTCCCAATCAAATATTCATATTCTACTAAAAGAACATGGTAAGTCACATTTTGGGAAATGACCAAACCAAAAGTCACTATCATCTACTCCAAAGAAATGCTTCAGTTAAAGCTCAACAAAGCAGTAGATAACAGTTATGAATCCATTTGTGCCATTTTGTATAGTTATAAATATGATCTTTCTCCTTCTTATTCCTAATTGGACAGATGACTCCTATTCATGGGTATGCAGTAGAGAGATACCTCTGGGGAAATACAATCAAATTACTCTTTCCATTTAATAGGAAATGTGCCCGTGCTAGTTTATCATATAGAAAAGAGCTCTGTTTCAGGAGAAAAGGTTCCTTGTGACTTTCTTCTCACTCCTCCCTCTGGTTCAAAATAATCACTCAGACTGTGATTATTGGAAGCTAATGGAAATTACACAAAAGGCACTATATACCTACCCCCTGCACCCTGAGACTTCAATACTTCTATGCGTTAATGCATTACCTTCTCTAGAGAGAAGAGTTAAAATTTGGGCTTGAATCACAAGTGAAAATGAGTTTGGTAGTCTGATCCTTGCCCCTGGTGGGCATTTATACACATCATAAAAACTTTCACACAGCTAGAGGTTCCAGCTCATCAAAGCAGTGAGGCTAAAGGGAAAGAGAGGTTTGCAGGCCAAGACTGAAATGTTTTAGAATGAGAACATGAAAGCCCTTTCATTATGCCTTCAACCAATTTTGATTATCATTTCTTACTTTTGTTTTAAAATGGTATCTAGTCTCAGCACCATAAAAATATCCATCTTTTAATATACAGAACCAACTGAAGAAGAGACACTGAAACTATAAAGGAATGCTTAATTAAATGTTACAATGCTCCAAATCAGTGTAACTGATCACTAAAGAAAAACTGATATTAGAAAATTATCCCAGTGAATTCAGTTTCACTGTACAAAGAATAGCAAAATTAACATTTCCCCAAAGTTCATTCATTTATGAAACAAATATTTATAATATTCAATTACTATTCTTATTGATATATATTTTCTAATAGAAATGATGTCACAAGTAATGGCAAGCTCCCCCTCTCCCCTCTGCTGAGCCCAAAAAAGTCATTTTTGACTTATTAAGTCAATTGCCAAGCAATTGCCAAACTAATTAATTAATTGATTGTATTAATTAATCACATTAATAAATCTGATGATAATTAATAAAATAAAACTCAATTTTTATTAATAATACTGTTCTTGCAGGTTAGCTTATTCCAAATTCTAACCCAGAAGTATAATTTCAGGAGTTTGAATCCCCCTCCTTTCTCTTTTCTGCACTAACAGCATTGGCTAGTGGGGAGCTCATGAAAATCCCAAGTAGCCATTCTGGTAACTGAGGTCTGGGTCTTTATCTGATAACAGCAATGAACTAGATTTTCAATAAACAGTGAACAATGATGGAAGGGAAGAAAAACAGTTTGGTTCTTCAGTGAATGTCAATAGTTCAATTAAGAGACTTTTGATTAAGCAGACAATAAGCCTGAGTCACAGGGGGAGGGAAAGCAAAGATAAAACTGCCAGCCACTGGAAGGATGATAAATCAGCTGATGAGAGCACCATTTCCCCCTTGCCCAAGATCTTATGGAACATATATATCCCATATTAGTATAACTTCATAGTTATTAGGACACAGAATCAGCAGGAATCTCTTACCTCTGAGTCAGCAAATCCCTGATAATCTAATCCCTCAGATCAAAGGGAGCTCATACTTGATGCTGGTCCTGCAGGCTTATTCCAATACAGAAAAGGATGAGGCACACTAGGACATCTGTCCTATTCAAATTGAAAGCACAATTCCTTCCTCTGGGTCCTTAGAGTTCAGGCCCCCTAGTAACGTTGCTGTTCTGAGGTTCAGGCCACCTAATGGATCTGCTTGGTTTATTTAATGGATGTAAAATCTGGTGCTGATTTAACTTCGTGGTGGCAATCTGTGGATAAGGATAAATTTATAGGAGGGAATAGTAATTCCCCAAATGACTCTACATTTCGAGTTACTTAATTTCTTACTCTCTGAAAAACCATAACCATTATTTGAAAGGAACCTACAAGTTTCTGATTCATCCTATTTATAATTGCTCATCTTCAATTACTATTCTTATTGTTTTTCATGGAGTATGTTTTCAATTTCCTGCTTGTTCCTTTATCTATACTTATAGGCCACAAGTATTCAAAACCAATCATTTTAAGTCTAACATGTATGCAAACTAATAATGGAGAAATTTATTTTTCAAAAATAATTAAGGATAGATTCTTGTTTCTCCTTGCACTGTGCAACACATATTAATTCTTTTTAAAATTTATTTTTATTAAAGATATTATTTGAGTTTTACAATTTCCCCCATCTTACTTCCCTCCCCCACCCCCCTACAGAAAGCAATCTGTCAGTCTTTACTTTGTTTCCATGTTGTACCTTGATCCAAATTGGATGTGATGAGAGAGAACTCATATCCTTAAAGAAGAGACAAGAAGTCTAAGAGGTAACAAGATCAGAAAATAAGGTATCTGTTTTTTCTAAATTAAAGGGAATAGTCCTTGAACTTTGTTCAAATTCCACAGCTCCTTATCTGGATACAGATGGCACTCTCCTTTGAACACATATTAATTCATAAGTAAAACTTCCCAAAGAGATAAATAGGCATAGAGGAAAAAATAAAAATCCTATTATAAGTGAAGAAAGGAACAACATTTCTACAAACGCCTTTGTAAATAAGGCTAGTTTAGGCAATATTTATCATTCATTAACAATTCCATGTTTATAACTAATTCTCAATAATCTGTGGATATCAGTGGGAATAATTTTAGCATTTTCCATGGATTTGAATTTTATATCCTTTTTTCTGTCCATTCATTGATGTATATACAAAGACCAATGAAATGGACAAAAAATGGAAAACCAAAGAGAGGAAGAAATTGAGTTTAATTAAGTATTCTCATGATGAATGACAATGAAATCCTTAGTCACAGAGTAATCATTAGTTGGTTAATTATATGGTACCATTTTAGCAATTTTCCAAATTCTCTTCAGTAGCATGAAAATTGCAAAATCATAAGAAGGTAGAACAAGTAAGAGCCATAGATATCATCTAGGCCAGAGGTTCTTACTCTAGAATGCATAGATCAAAAGACTCTTTTTATAGATATTCACTATGTCTTTAGTTCTAGAGTTTCCATTTTAATGATTTCCATTTTTAAAATCAGGAAAACAATTTTCTTTTAAATTTCTCTGTTTCGAAAGATATTATTTCTTGAAAAAACTCATTCACTTGTATATTTTTCGGCATATTTTCGGCTGTAATAACTTCTCACCTTTTGCTTGAATAACTGATCTACTCACTATTAACTATTGCTACTAGTCTTTTGGATAATTAGCATGAGGTAACAAGGGGACAATCTAGTGGGTGTCAATTTGGAGATGCTCTCTTTCTCTGAAGGATAGTGACTGGGAAAGCTGGTAACTTTGGAATCTAAAAATCATGCCCCTAGATGAGCAATGATAAGAGTTAATAGATGGATACAATTATCTCAGAAGAGAACAATGACCAACCTCATGGTCCTTTCTCCTTCTCTGCTCAAATGTGGAATTACAACTTCCTTTGAAGAAATCTGTACAAGATTCTAGAGATGACTATCCAGGGGGATGTTGATAAATATTTAACAACTGTCTCTCTGCAAGAAGTAGGTGAGGGGGATATGTGGACAACACCCTTATAAATTTAATCTGTATTATTAATATTTTCTTTATCACTTTCTTAAATCTAGAGTAATAATTAATAAAAATAAATAACCCAAGTCTGAGTTTATAGTACTTACTAATTTCTAAAGGTATCTATCCATACCTTCACAGTATCTATCCATACCTTTCCTTGAAGGTATATCCCATGTAGATATACTTTATATGAGTAACACATAATTTTTTAAAGGAGAAGAATTAATGGAGTTCTTTCCCTCTGACTCCCAATATTAAAATAACTCTTTGTTTTATGTCAAATTAACTCCAAATTGACTCAATTCACCAAAGTTACTATGTATAAGACATCAAACTGTACATTGGGAATACAAAGACAAAAATAGAAGTCATCTAGTATAGCTTACATTCTATTGTAGTTCTTCTTTTGTTGTACAAAGTGCATTGGCTTTAGAGTCAAAGGCCCTAGGTTCAAAACATACATCTGAAAACTTACTAGATAAGTCAGTTAATACCTCCCAGCTTCAGTTCTTCATCTCTAAAATGAGGGTGAGTATGGAACTAGATGATCTATAAGATCCTTTCTAGCTTTAAAGCTATAATCATGTGAAATAAAGACAAAATGTGTGTTTCTGTATACACATATGTCCATATATGTGTGTTACAAATAAATTCAAGAAAGAAACCGCTAATATCTTGAAAAGGTCTCAGATAGGAAGGAGTATCTGAGCAGTACTTTAACAGGGATAAAGGAATCTAAGTGATGGAAATGAAGAACTGTCATATTCTAGACAAGAGCATGGGAGCAGCCAGTATGAAAACTGGCAAGTGGGAAAAGCAATATTATCTAGTAGGAACAGCTAGCAGATCTGTATGACTAGAAGACAGAGTGCAAAGGGGAATAATATGAAGTCAGAGAGGAAGGTAGGTGGGGTTATAGATTGTGGAGGACTTGAAATGCCAGATTTTAAAAGCAAAATCTAGCATTTTTATCCTCAAGGCAATTAAAAAATTGAGGCAATTGAAGATTTTGGAGTAGGAATTTAATGTGGCTAGATCTGTTTTTTTAAAGTAACCAATTTCTTAGAAATGGAAGCATTGGGGACTGGGGTCAGGGAGATTAATTAGGAAGCCATTGCAATAATTTATACAAAAATTGACAAGTACTTGACAAGTATTATTCTGATAAAAATCTATAAGGTTCACCAGATTAGCCAAAGGGTCTATGACACACAAAAAAGTTTAAGAAAACCTGATCTCTAATTTTTTGCTGTTTTTAAGGTTTCATTATTATAGTCATTTTTCTATATATGTATGCATCCTTCACATTTTCTCCACCCCTAAACAAAGACAACAAGTTAAGCAAAACTAATTGATATGGCAGTGACTGTATCTTTCAGAGTATGAGTATGAGTAATCATTCCTCATCTCACATTTCCTTCCTGAGGAGAGGAATGTCTTTCTCAAAAGTTTGAAGAACAAATAGTACTTATCCAGAGTCTAACAAAGCATTTGATAAAGCCTTTCACACTATTTTTGTGTTAAAGACAAAGCATTATGAACTAAATAATAGCAGAATTTGGAACTTTTTGAATGACTGGATCCAAAGAATAGTCATTAATGTTTCTATGTCAACTTGGAGAGCGGTCTCCAGTGAGATTACATAGAAATTTATACTTGCTTCTATGATGGTCAATATTTCTATTGATGACTTTAAGACATAGATGGCATCCTTTTCAAATTCACAAATGACATAAAACTGGGAGGAATAACTCATACTAGATGACATGATATAGGTTTAAAAATAATAGATCACTGGGTTGAATCTAACACGATTATATCAGATGGAGATTAATTTGAGATCCTGCATTGGGATTCAAAAGATCAATTTCACAGGTATCAGGTAGAGTAGCCGTGACCAGATTATACTTCGAAAAAGATCTTATGTTTTCATGATCTGTCAAGTGAATGTGAGCCAATAGCATGGTATGACATCTACCAAAGCTAATTCATTTAAGAAAGTCAGTGTCCAAGAATAAGGACATGTTAATCAATAAATTAATCAATCAAGTATAAAGCACCTACTTTGTGATATGTTCTGAGCTAAGTTCTGAGGATACAAGAGCAATGAATGAAATAACCCAATCTTACATTCTTATTGAGGAGATGGGAATATATAGTTTAAAGAAATAAATACAATGATATTTTAGGATGGAGGGTATTTTGGTTGCACAGTGGATAGAATAACTAGTCTTAGAGTCAGGGAGACCTCAGGTCAAATCTGACCACAGACACTTACTAACTATATAACCCTGTGAAAATCATCTGCAAAATGTACAGAAGAAAGAAATGGTAAGTCATTTCAATATCTTTGCGAAGAAAACTTCAAATAAAGTCACAGAGACTTGGTCAAGACTAATCAACTAAATAACAATAAAAATTTATGAAGCAAAGCATTAGTAATTGGGAGGACAAGTAAAATTTTATGGAGAAAGTGGTACCTGAAAGGCATGTCAAAGGAAGAGAGGGATTCTATAAGGGAAGGATAAGGAAGGACTGTCCTTCAAGTTTATAGTACAGAAACAGGAAATGGATGACACAAGTGAGGATCAGAGAAAAGGCCAGTTATGCTTAATCACAAAATGTGAAAAGAGGAGTAATATACCTTATATACATATACATATGTGCTTATGTATATTTTTATAGACGCATATATTTATATATGTATGTATTTAATATCTGTGTGTCATCAAGATAAATATGATCATTAAACCCTGACTGCTAATTAGGTTACCAAAAGAGAGAGTATGAATTGAAAGAGAAAAGAGCACCATCTCAATCTAGTTTTTTCATCTGTTAAAATGAGAAGGTTAGATTAGATGGACTCTGGGGTCACTTCCAAACTAGAAAATTCTATGGTTCGGTGATTTACAGAGTTGTTGTGACAACCAAATGGAAAAGATGTCTTTGAAAGTATGTTGGGACTGCAAGCTGCTAAATAAATATGAACAGTGAGAATGAGAGATAATATATAGATAGGTCAAGGATTACAATGGTAACCCTAAGGTATTAAAAAATCAGAAAGTTTCTGAGGTTAGGTTGCATGGACATTTCTGATGGATATATAAGATGCCATGAATAAAATATTGGAATAAAAAGGTATCAATTAAATTGTGCTTTATGGTTTGCAAAGCATTTTACAAATATATCTCTTTATTCTCACAAACCATCCTGGAAGTAAACACTATTACTGCCCTCCTTTGACAGATGAGGAAACTGAGACAGGTTGGAGTGAATACCCACATCAATGAGATCATATCCTTTGGAGTAGTGGTGTAAATTAATTAACAAAAATACAGTGAGAGGATTAAAGAAAACAAAGAGAAACATGGTCTGGTATTCTTTTTAATTTTTAATCTTTATTTTACAAAATAAAAAAAATTATTTTAATGAATCCTCAAGAGAGGATTCATAATATAAAAGAAATAAGAGCATTTGTAACACAAAACAATAAATTTCAAATTCAAGATACTTATATAATAAATAATATATATTGTATTCAAAATAATCCATCTTTTCTTTGCATCCTTGTAGGTTTTCTTCTACTCAGTACTCTGCACAGTTTATTTTCCCCTCCCATTTACGCCCAAGATGGCTGTAATTAAATGTGGATATATATAGATATTCATAAATATACAGAGACATAAAGAGACACATCCATGCTGGGCCCTCAACCTCACAACACACCCCTATCTTCTCAGTTTCTGTTTTTGTATAATCTTATACCGCTGGATTATAAACTCATTGAAGGCATAGATAGATAGATAGATAGATAGATAGATAGATAGATAGATAGATAGACAGACAGACATAGAGAATAATCTGATATTCTGATTAAAAACAATCCCTCCATATAAAGCAGAAGTAGGGTGGTCTAATGGAAAGAGTATCTGGAGTCAGGAGAGAGGTTTAAATCCTAACTATTACATAATCCTCCACTACACTTTAGTTTTTTTTTCTTCAAAATAAGGAGAGACTAACTTCCCAAATATCATTGCAGCTGTAAATTCTAGAATGGTAGGACTTTTTTTTAGCGGAGAAGGGCAAACCTGTCCATCACTTGTAGAGGTCAATAGTATAAAATGTGAATGTGAAATTATATGTATATAAAACGATTTAGTGGAAGACAATGGCAATTCACCTGGGCAATATGATGATAAAATCATTTGTAAACATACTCATGTGCATTGGAACCACTGAATCTTTGAAAATCCAATATACTGGCTCCAGTAGGGGAAGGAGACCTCCAATGTGAAGTCCTAAGGACATTTATTGATGAAAATGTGGTTTTAAAAGGTAGAATGAACTAACTGATGCAGAGTGACAGGGCTACTGGCCTGGTTCAGAGGGGTAGCATTGGGATACCCTCCCCTTAGAAGAATTATGTGAAGGGCAAAGGCAAGGGGAAAAAGGACAAGAAGAAAACAGAAAGAGCAGAGTGGCAGATAAGAAAGGTCAGGATTTGTGAATGGTTGTGAGTAGTTGAACTCAGAAAGTTATGTGTCCACAATAGGCAGAGATCAAAGATTTCATTTTCACCAGGTTTTCTGCTGCACAGCATCCCATGAGAGGCTCATCACCAGAAATCTCACTCTCATGGAGATTGCTTCATCTTTGATACTCAACTCCTTGATATTCTCAGTTGCATCTCCACTCTCCTCCCCAAATTTCCTTTATAAAGGACTAAGAATTTTCCAACCAACTCTTCATTTCTCACTAGATACTCTGCTTTTTTTCTCTACAAACAATAACGCTGTGCTGTGTCCCACCACCACCACCACCACCACCACTACCTTCTCAGCTTCCTTTTCTGTATTACCTTTCACCTTTGGATTATAAGCTTCGTGAAGGCAGATTATCTTTCTCTTTATTTGTACACCCAGTGTTTATTTCATCATAGGTGCTTAATAAATATTTATTCATTGAAAGTTGACTATTTTCTAGAATCAGGGTAATTGGTGGGTCAATTTTGATCTGATAACAAAAAAAAATGTCTGGAGCCCAGACATACAAGACCTTGCTTTGGTCATAAACTGCTTGAAGACTAAATTAATCTTCTTGGCCTTGGAAATTTTGATAAAGTGGAAAGATGTATTAGAAAAGATGAGAGGGGTAAAAACATGAAGTGTACAAAAATAATTTTTTAATACTTTAAACCTGTTTCAAGCTAAGACAATATGGGTTTGGGTTTTTTAAAATTATTGCAAGGAATTGAAGTCAGGCAGGATGAATAGCAAGAATAAAGAATGCAAGGTGGACAGTCAGAGTGCTGCCTTGGAATCCTCCTGATGTCCTAAGAAAGTGAGTAGTGAACTTTTAGAAGGACAAAAACTTTTATAGAACAGGATAAACATCCCCGAAAGGACTTCCTAAAACAAAACATTTGAGTATATGCAGAATGGATAAACTGAAGTAAATAGATAGTTGAAATAATTTACCACAGTTACAGAGTTAAGTAAGCATAAAACTCATAACTGAACCTGGGTCTTCAAGCTCCAAATCCAATATTCCTGCTGCCTCTCAATTACAGATCATAATTACAAAGGAGGGGATGGGTGATATTTAAATAACAAAACAAACTTGAAATAACAAACAGCAATCATTAATAATAATTAATGTGCCCAGGCTCTGTGTTAGCCATTAAGGATACAGAGAAAGGCAAAAATAGTCCTTGCTGATAATCTATTGAAGGAGACAACATGCGAACAACTATGTGCATACAAGATATATAAAGGATAAACTGGAAGCAAAACAAAAAATATAACCATAGGGGCAGAACCAAGATGGCAGCATGAAGGTAGAAATTCCTGTAAAATTGTTCCTCCCCCAAAACTCCAAAAGCCATCAAATTATGACTCTAACCAAAATTTAGAGGGGCAGAACTCACAGAAAAACTGAGTGATACAATTTCCCAGCCCAAGACAAATTATAAATTCCTCAGGAAAGCTCTATTTCATCCGGACTGGGGGCTGGAAAAAGCCTCTGTGAATGTAGCCAGAGCCACAATGTAGCCATAGTGCAGCCAGGTCGAGTGCCTAGATCAATGCGGGCACCTGGGTCTGAGGCAGAGGGGGCAATTTCCAGATTGCCAGGAGCAGCTTGAAGGGGTGTTGCCACAGGTGAGTGTGGATTAAGTGCTGGCCTCAGAGAAGCCCTTCAGTGAGAACTTGCGGGGGGAATCTGCACCACCAGAGCCCCACAGATGGTAAGGGAGTGGGAGGGGGGAGACTGCAGAGGTCTCTCTGCTCTCCCTGGGGCAGGACTCTGTTGTTTACCCACACTAAGATCCAGGTTACAGTTTGGCCTTCCATAGCACAATAGCTGAGCAGGGACTCTTCTCACAGCTCCAGGGCAGAAGGGAGAGCCTGTGGTCATCCACAGACCAAAGCACAGGCAAGAGAGCAACCAAAGCCTCTTATAAGATCTTGGAGGAATTAAAGTCTCAGTCTGTGTCCCCCCAAAAAACCCCAAAGCCTTGAAAGTGTGGTAAATCAGTCATAGGCTGAGAAAAAGAAGAATCTGATCCTAGAAAATTATTTTGGTCCCATGGAAGATTCAGAAAATGACAGAATCGAAGCTTCTATATATAAAACCTCCAAAAGAAATTGAAAAATGGGCTCAAGCTATAGATGAGCTTAAAAAAAGACTTTGAAAAGTAATTAAGGAAGATAGAGGGAAAAATTGGGAGGAGAAATGAGAGCGATGCACAAAAATCATGAAAACAAAATCAGCAGCTTGGTAAAAGAAATACAAAAAAATACTGAAGAAAATAATATGTTAAAAACCAATTTAGGTCAAATGGAAAAGTCAGCACAAAAAAAGGCAAATGAGGAGAAGAATGCCTTAAAAGGGAGAATTGGCCAGCTGGAAAAGGAGATAAAAAAGCTCTCTGAAGAAAATAACTCCTTCAAATGTATAATGAAACTAAAGGAAGCTGATGACTTTGCAAGAAATCAGGAAGAAATAAAATTATTCAAAAAAACCCACAAAAATTAGAAGAAAATGTGAACTATCAGGAGAGATAATTTAAAATTATTGGGCACCCTGAAAGTCATGACCAGGAAAAGAGTATAGACTTCATTTTTCAATAAATAATACAGCATAATTGCCATGAGATCCTAGAAGCAGAGGGTAAAATAGAAATTGAGGGAATTCACTGATCACCTCCTGAAAGAGGTCTCAAAACAAAAACCTCCAGCAATATTATAGCTAAATTCCAAACTCCCAAGTGAAAAAGAAAATACTAAAAGCTGCCAGAAAAAAATTCAACTACCCTGGCTTTATAGTCAGGATTACACAGGATCTGGCAGCTTCTACATTAAGGGCTCATAGGACTTGGAATATGATCTTCCAGAAGGCAAAAGATCTTGGTTTACAACTGAGAATCAACTACCCAACAAAACTGAATGTCCTCTTTCAGGGAAAAAGGTGGAATTTCAGTGAAACGGGACTTTCAAACTTTCCTATTGAAATAACTAGAGCTGAACAGAAAGTTTGATCTCCAAGTACAGGATTCAGGTGAACCACAGAGGGGTTGGCAAGGACTAATTATGAGGAACTTAATGATGTTGAATTACCTCTATTCCCTCATGGGAAGAAGATACTGAAAATTCATATGAACTTTCTCATTTATAAGAGCTGTTAGAAGGAGCATATACAGACAAAGCATAGGAGAGAGTGGAATATAATGGTATAATATAGTAAAAAGATGGAGTCAATGTGTGATAAAGGAAAGTACTGGTAGGAAGAGAAAGGAGAGGAAGAAGGGGCTAAAATATTTCACCTAAATGTCAAGAAAAAGCTTTTTCAAAGGAGTGAAAGTGGGGGAAGGTGAAGGGGAATAAGTGAGTCTTCATTCTCATCAGAAATGGCTCAGAGAAGGAATAACATACACAGTTAGTAGTGTATAGAAATCTATCTTACCCTAGAGAAGAATGAGAAAAAAGGGATGAGATAAGGGAAATGGGGGAGGGAGGGAAGGGGGGAGTAGGTGATAGAAGAGAGGGAAGATCGTGGGAGAAGGTACTTTGATACAACACACTTTTGAACAAGGACAGGGTGAAAGGAGAGAGAGAGGGGGAATACAATAAATGAGAGTGGGAAGGAATAGAGTGGAGGGAAATGCAGCTAGTAATCGTGACTGTGAGACAAATAAAGGAACTTCTTTGATGAACTTATAAAGAAGGCAATTCATCCCAGAGTTAGAGACATTGGAATCTGAATACAGACAGAAGTACATTTTTTTCTCTCTCACTGTTCTTAAAGTTTCTCATCTCCTGGGGGGGGGGGGGGGGGGCGGGGAAGCAAGAAGGGTTTATGTTTATTCTCATAACAAGATTATTGTAATAATATAACATAAATAAACCAAAAAATAACTCTAAATAACCTAGCTTTATATGTATATGTATGAATATATATTTTTGTGTGTATATATATCAACATATATTTTTTAGATAAATTCTAGTTATCTATAACAAAATTATAAATTAGTTTTGTACTACAATAAGTAGATCATTTTTCCACCCTCTGACTCAGACCTCTACCTTTCTATAGCTGCTGGAGGACCACCTAGCTAAGCTAAAGCAGTACTTCCCACTAGGGGTTCCCAAGACCCCTCAACATTCTCACTGTGCCCCAAGAATCCCTTCATAACAGCTCCCATAAAAAAGGATCTTTCATAATAATCCTACTCCCCCGTGACTGAAAAGAAGTCCCCATAGGACTCTCATTCTCATAAGCTCAGAGCCTCACCTTTACTAAACAGCAGTCATTTACCTCACTCCCACCCCAAGCAGCTTCTAGAGGCCCTCAGCTGACAACAACCTGGAAATTCAATCACAGCAACTGAGTGTCCTATTCACCTGCTGTCTATTCCCAGAGACCACCATAAACTGTTCCCACCATCTCCCACCTGATTGATATTGAGAGATTGCCTCTAGAGGCCCTACTGAACCCACTCCCACTGAAAGCTCAATCTCCGAACCCCAGCTGTTTGGACCCTCTGCACCAGACCACAGGGGCTCAGACCACTTTCGAGGCAGACCCCCAGAGGCTCAACCCTCTGTATTTGGTTCCCAGAAGCTGAGATAGCTTCTCTACATCCTATGACCCAAATAGGGAACTTGTCCATCCACATGGACATCATCCCCAACCCAGTATTATTGGTTGTGTGTGACTAGGAGAAGAGGTACTCTGACCTTCCTGGGCCTTTGGGCTTAGACCCCAAGGAAGACCCAGATCATTGTTTCCAGGGCATCTGTTCTCTTCCACCTTTGCTGAGTCCTAGGCAGGGAGAGAAGGTAGAAGATGGGGAAGGATTCTTTGTCAATGAAACTCCAAAGGATTCCTTTCAGGACTAAATGTGGATTTAGAAATATCTTCACTTGGCTTGCGTTTTACACATATCTCATGTTGATCACATTCACCTTCTATGCCCATGCTCATCTGTTAACATAGATCCTGAGACTTAGCTTCAATAAATGGGACCTTTGACCACCCTGGGACTTAATCCTTGTCCCCCAGATCCTTTAGCCATCCACAGAGAGCCAAGACCCCCTCAGCCAAGAGTTGAAACTTAAGAGGCTCCTTCCTACTACCCTTGGCTTGTTCTACCTGATGACACCTCCCTGCACCCCTCTCACCAGGTCAGAGACTGCCTTTCCATTGTCAGTCACCCAAGGACCTTTTCAGTCATTCTTCAAGCCCTGATTGAATTCTTCTACCTTCCAGAAATCTAAAATTGCTTTTCTAGATTAATAAACCAAGAATTCCTTAAGGGGAAATATTACTAAAATGCTCCTTAATTAAACCAACAGTTCAAAAACAAGTGTGTCTAGGAAGACATACAAACACCACCCACAGTTATCATTTCCCATTTACCTTAATGGGTAAGCATTGAAAAAGGCAAGGGAATGGCAGATACAAGGAACTTCTCAGCCTCTGCCATGTGAAAAAGGATTCTTATCTGACCATCTCTGCTCTGACCCAAGGTGGTCAGTGCTGAAGTTGCCCTTCACAAACCATGGCAGTCAGTACCAGCAGACTGAAAATTAACATGCTTGCTCCCCATTCTGCCGCCTGTCAGCCCATATCTTTGTCCACTGAGGGGAAGCAGGTGGGGGGGTCAGGGCTGCCGTGTGGTGTATGACAGCACCCTCTCCAGAGACCCAAGATGATTACAACTGGCCCTTCTCATGTTGAATTAACTTGTTCTGACTGTGTGACAGTTCAAACGATGACACCATCTGATCTGATGCAAGGATCCCTGGTCCTTGCTCTTATGGACTGTCACTGAGCAAACCTTGTCAGGGATGATGAACTCCCCCAGAGACAGAGGTGAGGGACTCAGCCTCAGTGCAGCTCATACAGGGCTTGTTCAGTTCAAGGAAACTATCAGCTGATAGGAAGACTGCGTGGAGCAGGTAGACACAGTGGATGAGGATGTGAGGAAGAGAATTCCACTATCAAGTACCACTGCCAAAGGAAAGAGGGTTATTGGGAAATTCCTAGAATGTAAGCTACCTGAGGATGGGATGATTTGGCTTTTGTGGTTGTAATCTTAGTACCTGGCATGCTGATTTGTCTTACTGACTTTTTTGTATTTTTTTTTGATGAGGCAATAAGGGTAAAGTGACTTGCCAAGGTTCACACAGCTAATAGGTGTTAACTATCTGAGGTTGGATTTGAACTTAGATCCTCCTGAATCCAGGGCAGCTACTCTAACCATTATACCACCTAGCTACCCTTAATAGTAAGTGCTTTGTAAATGTGATTTTATACATGTTCAGTTTGTATATTAAATTTGACAACCAATATTATATATATTGTACATATATATAAATTATGTGTGTGTATTTTCATATCATATGTGTAAAAATTGTGTTTTGCATATGTATATAAATTACATATTAGTTTATTGTGTATATATGTATGAAAAGATATTCATATGTATGCAGGTACATACATAATATTGTGATGAGCAAAATCTAAAATAATAGAAAATAAAGGTTTGAGTTTCCAGACATATTAAATTATGAAGCAATGAATGCCAACTGCATAACAAATTGGGATCAGACCTCCTCAGTTTAGGGCTATTCCTCAATTACAGAGGGAGACAGACTTTTATGCATTAAAAGAAAACAACCAGTTATAAACCATGATATGAGATTAAGTAATCTGATTTCTCAATGGAGGAAAGATCAGGAACTTTCTAAACTGGAAAGGGGAAAATTAACAGTTACAATTCCCTAAAATCAGACAAAGAGGTTTCCTATCCCCTCCACATGGCTGTATTCAATCAAAGGAATATGGAAACAGTAGCTCATTGACCAGTATTAGGCCAGTTTTCAAATATGGGTTGTTTGAGATGTATAATTGTGAGAAAATTTGCATTACTCTTCAGATCTGAGTTTCTGGTCAGCATAGTTAGATCCTTAGTTAAAAGTCTAAGCAAGAGATAGAGATGGTCTAGCTTTTCATCCACACAGGGCTCAAATAACATAATAAAGTTTTCTCAAAATTATGATAATTGAATAGTTTTCTTACAAGATAAAAGTTGGATTAGAATCATAATTAAATAGGGAACTTTCAGCTACAGAATTCAGTCACAAGATGAAATCAATATAGTTTACTCAATTCCCATAATTCTCACTATACACACACACACACACACACACACACACACACACACACACACACACACATTCACAAATATAAATCTCTTGGACAAACATTTATATAAATGAGCACTGAAATGGGTCTAAAGAAGAGGGGAAAATGGGTTGCCCTTCTCTTGGTGTTAACTTGTCGTGACATTGAATCAGTTTAGATGATACAACATGATGCAGGGAGCCTAGTTTCATACCACATCATAACTAGACTATTGCCAACTGGGGTTCCAGTTCTATTCTAGTCTACTAATGGCTTCCATTTGGGGAAAACTACAGTTTCTAGACAATGGAAAGTAAGAGCAATGGAAATTTGCATAGTGGGTGTAAATAGGCTGTGACATAATATAAAAAAGGAATTTTGGAGAGTCAGAGTAAAAAAAATCATATATATATATAATATATATATACACTATATATGTATATGTGTGTGATATATGTATGCATATAACATATAACATATAACATATATATATATATATATATATATATATATACACACACACACACAAAGGAGGGATACGGACTGGTCACCTGGTGAGAACAAGATGATAACCATTGGACTATAAATGTGCCCCAAATGTATTCTCACAATGTCAACTGATATTGAAAAAGAACTGAGAGAGCAGCTAGGTGGCACCATGGATAGAACACCACTGGAAGACCTGAGTTCAAATTTGGTCTCAGACACTTAATAATTACCTAGCTGTATGACCTTGGGCAAGTCACTTAACCCCATCTTCTTGGGGAAATGAAAAAATTTAATTAAAAAAATAAAAGCAACTGAGGATGGTAGTTCATGACTGCGGTCCCAATTTAGACTGATGAATTTCTGCTTGGGATTTCTGAACACTTGTGGACTGTACTGATCCACACTAAGGCATCAATTTAGTGTGCCTTCAGAAGGGGATCCAGGGTGCAGGATTATATTGGGAGGACTTAAGTAATAGGGTTGTACCTATGAGTAATCACAACACCTGAAGCCTGGGCAAGATGGGAAGACAGTCTTTAAAATTAAAAAAAAAAAGCAAAAAAGAGAAGGAAAAGAGAAAAGAAAGTAAGGAAGACCCCTAATCTATTGAGTGGACCCGCTGTGGCAAATTTAAGGAAATATAAGAACAAGTGTGGTACAAGATGATTAAACACATATATGTGATTTACATTGTGAATTACTGAGGAATAACTACATTTATTACATCACATTTTTCTTTGAATATTTATGTATGGACAATAGGTAAATATGCTCAGAGAAATCCTTTTTCTTTCCAATTTGGCAAGAAAAAAGATCAACCAATCAATCAATCAACAAGCACTTATTAAACATCAACTACATTTCAGAGGTACAACTACCAAAAAATGAAACAATCCCAACTTTCAAAGACTTTACATCCTAATATAAATAACAAATACATGCATAAATATAAATTGAATGAATACAAACCTACAAACATGTGTACAATTTTTGTTAAACCAAGGCAACTTGAAAATAAGGGAACCAACAATTGTAGAATTAGGGAAAAGTTTCATTCAGAATTGGTACATGAATTGAATTTTCAATAAAGATAAGAGACTCAACCATGCAAAGATAAGGAGGGAATGAATTACAGGCATATGGGAGGATCAGTGCAAAGACCTGGAGAGGGGAAACTGAGTGTTGTGCTTGAACAACTGAGACCAGTTTGGCTGGAGGAAAGGCAGATTGGTGTGTTCAAACTATGACCACTCCAGTGGTTACTGGGCAGGAGGTTATCCCACAATTGTCTATCATTCTCTCATCAAGTCTCCTTGAAGTTTATGGCCTAGTAGGATATTTTGGATAAGACATAAGTTACTTCTCTAATGAACGTTTAACTTTAATTTCAAAAGTGCCTCATCCAATGGGTAAATTCCCTTCTTCATTTAATCAAATAACCTGAGAAACAAGGCAGAGAAGAATGGAGAAGTTCACAATGATTTTTGTAAATAGCCACCTCTGCCAAAGGAACAGCATTTCTGCTTAGACAGTCAACAAATATCTCTCTTGGGAACATATAACTTTCCTGTTTCCCTTTTCAATGAGGTAATGTCTGTCTGGATATTATGGGTTCCTTACCTATATTCATGAGTCAGAATTGAGAATCAGAGTGGCACTTCTAGATACTTTGAATATTGGGCAAATCATATCACCTGCATGGTTCTCAATTTGCTCATCTATAAAATGAGGGGAATGGACTAGATGGTCTCTAAGGATCTGTCTAGCTCAAAATTTACAATCTTCTGATCAAATCGATCTCTTTATTTTACAAATAAGCAAACTAAGACCCAATAAAGTGAAATAATTTCACAGAATCACAAATATTTGAGCTAGAAAAGGGTTTACAGCCTAATTACTAATCATTAATTAACTAATTACTAGTCTAATTTTCTTTTTTTACAGAGAAAGTTGAGCCATTTGAGAATAAAGACTTACCCAAGGTAAGTTGTGTAGTCAATGTAGGCATGTGACTAGTTTCTTTAAGTCTTTAAGTTTCTTTAAGTCTTTTTTCTAAAGAGGAAAATTAGTCACATGTTGACTCAGCACTATGATTCTATGGTCAATCTAGAGCTGTGAAGGAGGCCATAAACCTCCAAGAGGTCCATCCCCCTCTTTTTTCAGATCAAGAACATGAGGGAGATTAAGGAGGTTTAAGTGATTTGCCCAAAGACAGACAGATGGTATGCAACAGTGGTACAATTTGAACTCATTCTTCTGACTCAATAGTCAGTCCTCTTTCCACTGAAACACATGTCCAATCAGTATACATCAAAGGCAGAACTTGAACCCAATTCTTTCTAACTCTAAGACCAGTTCTAGATACTGTGACAAATAGCCACTTTTAACTTTAAACAAACATGACAATTAAGACTTCTAGGTATCTAATAAAGGAGTTAGTAGACATTAGGTTCTCTGTTCTGTTCCAAAGAACAACTACTCTCCCCTTTACAAACAAAAAACAGTCAAAATTATTTAAATAGAATTTTAGGAAACTGTTTTGAGAACAATAAGGTAATGTCATGTTCTATTGGTATCCACCCAATGTCAAGAGATCCTAAGAAAGGTCTTCAGCAAGGTGCACGTACCACTTAGCAGAAGATTTATGGAGGGATATGTGGAAGCATCAGAAAAAATGAACAGAAAGAATGTATTGTTACATATGTGGTTGGAAATATCCATATCAATAAGAACTCAAATTATAAATGTATATTATCTTTTTAATAAGATAATGTGAGAGAATTATAAATTTATTATAAACAAAAGCACAGCTATTATCATATCACAAATATTAATACTACCAATGAAGAGCTCTTAGACCTAAAGAAACTTAATATGCCATCATATGTCTCCAGATCACATTGTGAAAATTATTATTCTAAAGAATCAAGAGAACACATGCTAAGAAATTAATCTTTTGTGAAGCTGGGATAGAGAAATGAGAGATTGTGTTTTACCCAGAGTTGCATAGGACAGTTTTTAAGAAAAATTGATTTAAAAAATAAATTGCAACTTCCAGGGTGGAGCCAAGATGGTGGCACAAAACTTGGAAGCTTCCAGTGCTTTTCCCAAAACAACTTTGAAAGCAGCCTCTAAGTAGATCCTAAAACCACAGGACCCTTATGAATAAAAAGTGCAACAACTTTTCAGTGAGATATCTTAGAAGAACATCAAGGAAAGTTCTATTCCAAGTGGGTAAAAGAGTTTTGTAGTCAGTGTAGGCAGGAGAACTGATAAACCAGCAAGTGGATCTTAGCCATAGCATACCTCAGATTCTGGCATGGCTAAGGTCCCAGCAAGGGATCAGGTCCTAGCATGCAACTCAGGTCCCAGCTCAGCAGGTCAAAAGTTAGAATCTAAACCACAGCTTGGAGATCAAGGACCAAGCTCCAGAACACCTATGCAGCCTTGGGTTACCCTAGGACAGGGAGCAAATAACAAATCCCCAACCCCCACTCCAGCACAAAACCCTTGGGACAATACACTATACCACAGGAGTAGAGCTCAACTATCAAAATGAGCAAAAATACTCCCAAAATGCTAATCATAAAAGCTACTTTAACTTTTTTAAATATAGGGATGATAAAAAATGCCATCTCAGAAGAGATAATGACAAAATGCCTACCTGTGGTGTCATTGGGGTTTATGAATTGACCTCAAATACAAAAAAGAACTCTTGAAGAACTCAAAAAGGATTTTAAAAACCAAACAAAACAGGGATAAAATGAAGAAAAAAGAAATAAAAGTCATAATGGAGAATTATGAAAAATTGATTGAAGAAAACAATAATTTTAAAAGTAAAATTGACCAACTGGAAAAGGAAAGCAATTTATGAAAATAAAAAGGAAACACAAAAACTAACTGAAGAAAATAAAATTCTAAAAACTAGAATTGGACAAATGGAAATGAATAACTATGAGATACCAAGATTCCATCAAGCCAAGACAAAAGGCTAAAATAAGATAAAATTGTAAATTACCTCTTAGGAAAAAATAATCAATCTGGAAAACAGGTCCAGGAGAGATAATTTATGAATTATTGGTCCTGATCAGAAAAGGATCAACTGTACAATATCTTGCAGGAAATTATCATGGAGAATTGCCTTAATATCCTAGAACCAGAAGATAAAATAGTCCTTGAAAGAACCCCCAGAAAGAGATTTCAAATTAAAAACTCCAAGATATATTGCAATCAAATTTCAGAATTCTAAGCTAAAGGAGAAAACACTACAAACAGTAAAAAAAAAAAGAAGCAATTTAAATGCCAGGGAGCCACACTCAGAAATACACAGGACTTATCAACTTCAGCATCAAAGGATTGGAGAGCCTGGAATATTCCAGAGGGCAAAGGAGCTTGTATTACAACCAAGAATCAACTGCCCTTCAAAATTCAGCATATTCTTTCTAGGGAAAGGATGGCTTTTTCAAAGAAATAGAGGACTTTCATGCTTACCTGATATAAAGACCAGAGCTAAACAGAAAATTTGATCTTCAAATACACTCAAGAGATACATAAAAAGGTAAATGGAAATGGTTAGTCAAGAAGACTAAATTGTTTACATTCCTATACAGAAATACAATACTTGTAGCTCCTGAGAATTGTACTTCTCTTAAGACAATTGAAACGAATATACTTAAACAGAAGGTATGAGTAGAAATTGACTGTGATGTGATGAAACTTCTAACTCATTTGGACTTCTAACTCATGGGACATTTGAAGAAAGGTACTTGCAAAGGAGGTGTAGGTATAAACTGACTGTAATATGATCAATCTTTTTTCTTCCTTCTATTTATTTTTCCAACTACGTGAAATGGTAGCTTTCAACAATCATTTTTCTATGCAGCTTTGAGTTCAAGATTTTTCACCCTCCCTCCCTTCCCTACCCTCTTCCCTCTGAAAGAAAGCAATCTAATATAGGCCCTGCATATATAATCCTGCTAAATATAGATCTATATTAGTTATCTTGTGAGAGAAGAATTAAATAAAAATAAAAAACAATAGCAATAAAGAACATAATACATAAGGCAACCTTTAAAAATTGAAGATAGCAAGTTTTAGTCTGCATTTAAACTCCCCAATTTTTTTTCTCTGGATATGGATGGTATTTTCCATCACAAGTCTTTTAGAATAAGATATGATAAATATTTGTATTGAGACAGTTGGAGAGATTGTACTTGAAAAGACAGTATAAATATAAAGTTATTATGATGTAAAGCTGCTTATGCATCTTGAGAAGTATACTTCTGTCAGGACAATTGAAAGGAGAGTACTTAGAGGGAGTGGGTACAAAACAGCTATAAAACAATTAGGACATGGAAAAAGGGATTATGCTAGGAGAAGAAATGGCATAAAAGAATAAACAACGCAACATAAAGAGGCATAAAGGATCTAATATAGTAGAGGGGAAAGGAGAGTGTGAGAACTGAGTAATTCTTATACTCAATAAATTTGACAAATAAAGGGAATAGCATTCATTTCCAACTGAATTTAGAAATTTATCCTACCTCTTTCCTAGAGGGAAGTAGTGAAGTGGGGAGGGAGGGGAAAGAAAAGGAAATAAAGGGGTTATAAAAGGGAGGGGAAAGTAAAAGTAAAACAAGGGAGAATAAAAAGGGAAAGGAAAAGAAAAGGAAAGTAGCATGATAAGAGGGAGTGCAGAATGAGGAAGGCAGCAGTAAAAATCAATACACTGGTGAGGACATGTAAGGGGAAAGAAGAGAAAAAAAGTATAAATGGGGAAACAAAGATAGAAGGAAATACAAAGGTAATAATTATAACAGTGAATGTGAATGGAATAACTCTCCCATAAAATGGAAGCAGATAGCAGAGTGGGTTAAAAATCAGAATCCTATAATATGTTGTTTACAAGAAACACTTTTCAAGTAGAAAGATACCTACAGGGTAAAGGTAAAAGACTGGAGCAGGATATATTATGCCTCAGCTGATGTGTGAAGAGAAATAAAAAAGAACTAGATATAGCAATCAGGAATAGTAATCCTTATCTCAGACCAAACAAAAGCATAAATAGATCAAATTAAAAGGAATAAGGAAGGAAACTACATTTTTCAAAAAGGTACCAGAGGCAAGGAAAAATATTAATATTAAATATATTTCCACCAAGTGGTATGACATCCAAATTCTTAGAAGAGAAGCTAAAAGAGTTAGAGGAATACATAGATAGCAAAGCTACATTAGTGGAAGACCTCAAACTCCCTCAGAGGATTACATAAGTAGCCATAAAGATAAACAAGAATGAATATGGAAGTTAATAGAATTTTAGAAAAGTTAGATATGATAGACCTCTGGAGAAAACTGAATGGGAACCAAAAGGAATAAACTTTCTTCTTTGTGGTACAGGGTACTTACACAAAAATTTACTATGCATTAAGGCATAAAAACCTCATAATCAAATACAAAAAGGCAGGCATATTAAATGCATCCTTTTCAGATCATGATGCAATAAAAATTACATGTAATAAAGAATCTTGGGGAAAAAAGTAAAAATTAATTAGAAACTATATAAACTAATTTTAAAGAATGGATGGATAAAACAACAAATCATAGAAATAATTAAAAATTTCATCCATGACAATGACAATGATGAAACATCATACCAAAACTTGTGGGATAGTGCCAAAGCAATTATTAGGGTGAATTTTATATATCTAAATGATTACATGAATAAATTAGAGAAAGAGAAGATTGGTGAATAGGTTATGAAGCTAAAAAAAGCTAGAAAAAGAACAAATTTTAAAACCCCAGTTAAATACCAAATTAGAAATTCTGAAACTCCAAGAGAAATTAATAAAACAGAAAGTAAGAAAATTATTGAACTAAAAAATAAAAACTAAAAGTTGATTTTATGAGAAAAACAATAAAATAGATAAAGCTTTCTTATTCTGATTTTTTTAAAAAAAGAAGAAAATGTAAAAATAAAACTAAAAAAAAGAAGAAAACTAAATAACCAGTATCAAGAAAGGAAAACAGTGAAATCACAATCAATGAAGAGGAAATTATGGTAATAATTCAGAGCTATTTTGCCCATATGCCAATATTTGACAATCTTAGTGAAAAGCAAATTACAAGGCACAGCTAAGATGACAGAGAGAAAAAGGGAACTTGCCTGAGCTTCCCCTCTAAACAACTTTTAAACAACTCAAAATTAATTCTGGAATAGCAGAACCAGCTACAGGACAGGGTGAAACAATTTTCCACTCAAAGATAATTTAGGAAAACTGCAGGAATGGTCTGACTCACTCAAGTAAAAAGAGAGTACTGCCCAGAGCATGCAGTATCCAGGCAAGCCAACATGAAGCCCATACTCCCAGCACAGGTCAATAATTGAGGCCCCCATAGTCCAAGGACAACAGGGTAGCACAATAGGCCAACTGTGAGACCTCCAACCATTGGCACAGCAGGTGTCGAATTACTATAGCATAGTAATTTAGTGTTTGATATGGTGACAGCTGGCTCCTAGTGCAAGAAATTTGGGACAGTACCCCCTGTACCCAGGAGCAGAACTCAACTTTAAAAGTAAGAAAATAGATTGGAAAATGAGCAAAAATAAAAATAAAAACCTTGACCATAGAAGGCCACTATGGTGATAGGAAAGATCAAAATACAAACTCAGAAGAGGGTCACAATGATCAATGTCTTCATGCAAAGCCTCAAAGAGAAATATGAATTGATCTAGCCCAAAAAGAACTCTGGGAAGAACTCAATCAACTTATATTTTGATTCTTTATGATTCACTATATATGCTATCTTATTATCTACAAAAAGTGAGTCTTGTATTTGAAAGTCAAAATTTCTGTTCAGCACTTGTCTTTTCATCAGGAATGTATGGAAGTCCTCTATTTCATTGAAAATCCATTTCCTCTCTCTGGGATTATACTCAGTTTTGTTGAATAGATGATTCTTGGTTTTAATCCAAACTTCTTACTTTTAATAATGTCATATTCTAAGCCCTCCAATCCTTTAATGTAGAAGCTGCTAAAACTTGCATAATTTTGACTGTGGTTCCTTGATATTTTAATTGTTTCTTTTTGACTGCTTGCAGTATTTTCCCCTTGGCTTGAGAGTCCTAGAAGTTTGCTGTAATATGCCTGGGATTTTCATTTGGGAATCTCTTTCAGGAGATGATAAGTAGATTTTTTTCAATTTCACCCTTCAAAAATGCTATTTAGACTCTTTTTTTTAGGGGAGTCATGACTTTCAGGTGGTCCAATAATGTTTAAATTATCTCTCCTGGTAGCAGCAAGGTGGCACAGTGGATAAAGCACTGGCCTTGGAGTTAAGAAGACCTGAGTTCAAATGTGACCTCAGACACTTAATAATTGCCTAGCTGTGTGACTTTAGGCAAGTCACTTAACCCCATTGCCTTAAAATAAATAAATGAAATTTTTAAAAAATATCTCTTCTGAATCTATTTTCCAAGTCAGCTATTTTCCAGTGAGATATTTTACATTTTCTTCTCTATTTTTTTCATTCCATTGATTTTTGGGGGGGGGGGGGCAGGGCAAGGCAATAGAATTAAGTGACTTAAGATCATAAAGCTACATGAGGCTGGATTTGAACTCAGGTTCTTCTGATTCCAGGACTGGTGCTCTATCCACTGTACCACCTAACTTCCCCTCCTTCCTCCCACCACTGTGCCACCTAGCTGCCCCTCTTTGATTGATTCTTAATGTCTCACGGAGTCATTAGCTTTCACTTGCCCAATTCTAATTTTTGTTTTCTTTAGTGAGCTTTTGTACCTTCTTTTCCATTTGGCCAATTCTACTTTCTGAGCAGAATTGTTTGCACTGGATTTTTGTGCCTCTTTTTCTATTTGACTAATTCTACTTTTAGGGAGTTGTTTTCTTCAGTGAATGTCCATTTTTTCCCATTTTTGTGCTTCCTTTACAAAATTACTGATGATGTTTTTTCATGATTCTCTTGCATAGTTCTCATTTCTTTTTTTCTTTTTTCTTTTTTTTTTGGTAAGGCAATGGGGTTAAATGACTTTCCCAAGGTCACAGAGCTAGGTAATTATTATGTGTTTGAGACCGGATTTGAACTCAGTTCCTCCTGACTCCAGGGCCAGTGCTCTATCCACTGTGCTATCTAACTGCCCCATAGTTCTCATTTCTTTTGGGCAAGCCACTTAACCCCATTTGCCTTGCAAAAAAACCCTAAAAAATAAAATAAAATAACTGTAGATAATATAAAATACTTTGGAGTTGACATGCCAAGGAACTATATGAACACAGTTACAAAACGCTTTTCACACAAATAAATTCAAACAAATTGAAAAATATTAGTTGGGGTGGCTAGGTGGTACAGTACATAGAGCAGCGGCCCTGGAGTTCAAATCCAGCCTCAGACATTTAATAATTACCTAGCTCTGTGGCCTTGAGAAAGACACCTAATCCCATTGCCTTGCAAAAAACTAAAAAAAAATATTAGTTGCTAATGGATGGGTTCAATCAATATAATAAAAATGACAATTCTATCTAAATTAATACTTACTCAATCCCACACCAAGCTATCAAAGAAATTATTGTAGAATTAGAAAAATCATAATGAAATTCATATGCAAGAACAACCATTCAAGAATATCAAGGAAACTAGTGAAAACATATGTGAAAGAAAGTGACCTAGTCATACCAGATCTCAAACTGAATAATAAAATAATAATCATCAAAACTCTTTGATACTGGCTAAGAAATAGAGTGAGGGATCAATGGAATATATAAGGTAGACAAGATGTATTAGTAAATGACTGATAATTTGGTGTTTGATAAAACCAAAGACACCAGCTTTGGGGACAAGAAATCATCCCAACTTGTCCCAACTATTTGACAAAAGTTATCAGGAAAACTGGAAAGTGGTATGGCAGAAACTAGGGATAGACCAACATTTTTACAGCAAATGTCAAAATAAGATCAAAAGGGTATATGATTTAAATATAAATGATAAAATCATAAACAAATTAGAAGATCAAGGAATAGTTTACAAGCCAGATCTATGGAGATGGAAAAATTTTATAATCAAACAAGAGACAGAGATATAAAATGTATACATTAAAATGAACAATTTTGATTATATTAAAATTAAAAGATTTTACACAACAAAATAAATGCAACAAAGAGTGGAAGGAAAGCAGAAAGTTGGAAACAATTTTTACATTGTCTTTGAAAAAGACCATATCAAGTATAAAGAATTGATTCAAATTTAAAGCCATTTTTATCATAAATGGTCAAACAGGCAGTTTTCAGATGAAAAAAACAAACTTTCTATTTTCATGGGAAAAAATGCTCTAAATAGCTGTTGATTAGAGAAATGTAAATTAAAATACTTCTGAGATATAGCCTATTACCTATCAGATTGACTAATGTGACAGAAAAGGAAACTAATAAATGTAGAAGGAGATAAGGTCAGGGCAGCTGGGTGGATAGCGTACCCATCCTGAAATCAAGACCACCTAAGTTCAAATTCAGTCTCAGTCACGTAACCCTATGACCTTACAAAAATCAAAAAGAAGAAGAAGAAGAAGAAGAAGAAGAAGAAGAAGAAGAAGAAGAAGAAAAGGAAGAAGAAGAGGAGGAGAGGAGGAGGAGATAAGGGAAAATTAAGACACTAGTGCAATGTTAGTGAAGTTGTGAATTGATCCAACCATTCTGGAGAGCAATTTGAAACTATAGCCAAAGGGCTAAAATTTCTACATACCCTTTGATTCAACAATACAATTATTAGGTCTATATTACAAAGAAATAAAAAAAAATGGGGGTGAAAAGAACCAATTTGTACAAAAATATTTATAGCAGCTTTTTTTGTGGTGACAAAGAATTGGAAATTGAGGGGATGACCATAAATTAGGGAATGATTGAACAAGTTGTGTTATATGATTGTAATGGAATATAATTGAGCTATCAGAAATGATGAGAGGCTGACTTCATAAAAAGCTGGAAAAATTTATAAGAACTGTTGCAGAATGAATTAGCAGAACCAGGAGAACATTGTACATGTAACAGAAATACTGTGCACTGTGACATAGCTATTCTTAACAGTACAATGATCCTAGACAATTGCAAAAGATTCATGATGAAAAATGCTATGCATTTCCAGAGAAAAAACTGGTTGGGTTGGGATGCAGATTGATGCTCAATATTTTTCACTTTCTGTATTTTAGGGGTTTTCCCCCTTGGAGTCAGTGTCTTCTTTCACAATATGACTACTATGGCAATGTAGTTTGCATGAGTGAACTTGTAGAGCCTATATCAAATTGCTTACCGTTACTGGAAAAGGAGAGGTCAAGAAGAAAGGTAAAAAAAATTTTTAAATGAATGTCTCTTTATAATTGTTTTACTACTTAATTATGAAAAAGTAAAATATTATTAAGAAAGAAAAACTTATAATAAATTATTTGTTATTTTGTAAAAAGGCAAATTATTGTTGAATCAGAAAGGGACTTCAATTTTTTTAAAAGACCCAATGAATTATTACCATGGTATCAAATAAGGAATAATTATATTTGTAGGTGGGTGTCTGAATTGAGAAACAGATGAAACTAAGTCATTTGGCTGTGGTCATCCATTTAGTAACTATTAAAACCAGTTATTCCTTGAGACTAAAAAAAATCAATAGAAAATGAGAGAAAGTTGTCCTTCCAGTATAGATAAAGGAAGCTTCATTTCCATTTTAAGGCAGAAAGTCATAATAGTAAAAACATCAGTGTTTTTCTTTCTTCTTTCAAATTTTATAGTTACTATAAATTCAGAAAGGTAAGTAAATAGTTCTTAAATATAATTAGTGAGAAAAGACCAGTAAGTTTCATAAGAGCCATCACAATAATTGATCATTTATTTCCCAATAAACAATTAATCATACATCATTCACAGAGTGCCAAAATTACGTATGCTTCAAAACATTCTTGGGGTCAATCTCCTTCTTGTTCTCCTCTCTATTTATACACTATTTGCAAAACTAATTCTATCTTTTTGCTTTTATAGCTTTGGGTACTATTGTTGGCTGAAGCTCTTGAAGCACACACTGATTACAGGGAAATGCAATATACATTAGCTAAGAGCTCAAGTATTATACAATAACCTGAAATCAGGGAGACTTATGAGAGGCTAATAAGAGGAAGTAATGTAGAAAGCTACAGTCCTTTATTCTAAATTCAAGAAATACATTACAAGATACATTTTAGGAGCAGGTAGCAAGTAGGGGACTTAAATACAGGGGAAAGGAAGGGGGAGGGGAAAAAAGAATTACATGGGGCAGGGGATGTTACATCTTATAAGAAAAGACATAATTTTTAAAATTCAAAGTAGGAAATTCCAAACAAAACTAGCGTCCATTTTTTGTATAATAGTTGTGATTTTGCTCCATATACAATTAGTAACCCTACAAAAATAGTCATTTTGACATTTTTTCCATGTTAATTTTTTTTGCTTTCTCCACATTTTATGAGATATATTTATATCAATTTCAAAATTTTCAGCAAGAAGACTATTAACATTTCTACAATGAAATTTATACAAAATAATTCAGTAATGTAAAAACAAATGATATGATGAAGCATAATTATAAGTACACATTTATATGTGTTAATTCATTATATAGAACAATTGAAAAGAAAAACTCTTGTCTACCAAAGCAACAGAGCCAATTTACAGAATCTCTGCAATTTTAAAGAGAGGGTTAAGTATGACTTGAATTGCTGTCTTCCTGACTTCAAGACCAGATCTCTACTGATTAAATGAAGCCTCTTCCATGTTTGTGTGCATAATACACATACATATATGTATACAATCATATACATGTACTTATGTATATGATAATATATACATATATTTAAAAGACATGTATGTTCATACATTCTATTTTGGGCTTTCTAGCCTTAATATAAAAAAAACCCTCTGCTTTCTAACACTGATCTATCAAAATATCCAGTTAATGTTTGTGAACATATTAACACATTTCCTACTATATTTAGCATGGAGATGAAGGAGTGAAGTTAGAAAGTAGAGAGTAGTAGAGTTGGTGCAAGGAAAAACAACTTAAAGATTAGAAAAGGAACTGAGAGCAGGGGTAGGAAGAATAACTCTCGAATGTTCCGACTTCCTTATATCCAAATCTTTTCTGATCCTAGGTAATCTAGACATATGCACTTGCATTGTAATTCTATTGTCCACATAATATTGTACATGGTTTGTTCTATTTTTAGGAACCCATAGACTAAAAAAAATTAACTTAAGAAAAACAAAATCTGTGTGGCCTTGGGAAAGCCACTTAACCCCATTTGCCTTGTAAAAAAACCTAAAAGAAAAAAAAAAGAAAGAAAGAAAAAGAAAAGCAAAATCTTTTGAGGCAATTTAGGATTTAGGTCAGAACCTTACAAGTTGAGTTTTACTCAAAATGATAATTTTTTTTAAAGAAACTGTATTGGGGCAGATCCAAGATGACAGCAGGAGAAGAGCCTCTCTTTGTTGCTCTCTCCAAAATATTTCAAAAACTTTAAAATTATGACTCTAACTAAATTTTCAAGAGACAGAACCCACAGAAAGATCCAGTGAGATAATTCTTCAGCCCAAGGTAAACTGGAAAATACTGGAAAAACTGTGTTCCATGGGATTGGAGGGGCAGCCATGCCAGAGCAAAGGAACTTCAACCTCCTGGGAACAGCCCCAGGGTGCCTAGGAGCAGCAGCTCCTGGCAGCAAAAGTATTTTCCTGACCTTCACCCAGGGAGCACCAAGCACAACTTGGAAGATCAGCGGGGACACCTCTGTCAGAGTGAGCACAAAGCATGGCTGCAGCAGCCCAGATCCAAGAAATGGAAGCAGGCCCATAGAGTCACCCAGCAGGAGCCTTCAGGCAGCTGCACCCTGAGTGCTCAGCCCACTGAAGGTAAGGGAGTTGGGGGTGGAGACTGCCGAGGTCTGTCCTCTGTCCCTGGAACAGGACTCTAGGGCTTTGACCACATGCAGACCCTGGTGTCAGTCTAGACCCCCCCCCATAGAGCAGGGACCCCCCCACAGCCCTGTGGCAGAGGGTTAAGCTTGGTGTCATTCACAGACCAGGAGAGCAGTCAGAGCCTCATACTCCAAGGTGCTTGTGAAGGTGTCTCAATAATACTCAAAATACTCAAAATACCCCCAAACCAGGCACAGGCTGGGGAAATGAGTAAACCAACAAAAAAGGAACCTGACCATGGAAGACCAAAATACTTAATCTTGAAGAAGAGAAAGTTTCAAGCTTCTGTATCTAAGACTCCAAGAAATATAGAAGTTGGACTCAGGTTATGATAGAACTCAGAAAAGATTTTGAAAATCAAGTAAGGGAGATAGAAAAAAATTGGGAAAAGAAATGAGAGAAATATAGGAAAAACATGAAAACAAAGTGAGCAGCTTAGTCAAGGAGATCCAAAAAATGCTAAAGAAAATAACATGTTAAAAACCAGTTTAGGTCAAATGGATAAAACATTTCAAAAAAGTTACTGAGGAGAAGAATTCTATAAAAAGCAGAATTGGACAGATGGAAAAGGAGATAAGAAAACTCTCTGAGGAAAACAAATCCTTCAGATGTAGAATGCAGTTAAAGGAAGTTGACTACTTTGTGAGAAATCAAACACAATAGTTCAACATCAAAAGAATGAAAAATTAGAAGAAAATATGAAATATCTCATTGATAAAACTGATCTGTAAAACAGATTCAGGAAAGATAATTTAAAAATTATTGGGATACCTGAAAATCATGACCAGGAAAAGAGCTTTAACCTCATTTTTAAAGAATTCCCACAGGAAAATCACCCTGATATCCTAGAAGCAGTGGATAAAATAGAAATTGAAAGAATCCACCAATCTCCCCTGGAAAGAGATCCAAAAAACACAACCCCCAGGAATATTATAACCAAGTTCCAAGTCAAAAAGAAAATATTACAAGTAGACAGAAGGACACAATTCAAATATCATGGAGCTGAAGTCAGAATCACACAGGACTTAGCAACAACTATTTTAATGGCTTGTAGGGCTTGTAATATAATATTCCAGAAGGCAAAGGAGCTTGGAATGCAACCAAGAATCAACTACCCAGCAAAACTGAACATCCTCTTCCAGGGGAAAAGATAGACTTTCAATAAAAGAGGGGAATTTCAAATGTTCCTATTGAAATAACCAGAGCTGATGAGAAAGTTTGACCTTCAAGTACAGGACTCGGGTGAAGCATAGAGAGTGGAGGAGAAGGGTAAATTATGAGGGACTTAATGATGATGAACTACATGTATTCTTGCATGGAAAGATGATATTGATAACACTCATATGAACCTTCTCATTTCACAGAGCAGGTAGAAGGAGCTTTTTTAGATGAAGCACAGAAGAGAGCTGAATTTGAAGATATAATATATTGTAAAAATGGAGTCAGTGGGTAAAAGGGAAATGGACTGGGAGTAAGAAAAAGGAGGGGGGAAGGTGAGGGGGAATGAGGGGAACCTTCAGTCTCATTGGAAATGGCTCAAAGAGGAAACTGAAAACATGCTCAATAGGTGTAGACATCTAGAGGAAAAAGGACAGAAGGGGGACAGAAGGAAACGGGGGGGGGGATGTGGGTAATAGAGGAGAGGGTAGATCATAGGATAGTCATATATAACACATTTTCTTTTTTACTTTTTGCAAGATGCTGGAATAGGGGTGGCCTGTCTGGGACCATGGGAGCCAGGTGGTTGCTGGATCTCTGGGGTGGGATGTAGGCTTGGGGCCTTGGCCCCAGGGCCCGTGCTCTGTCTGCTTCACCACTGGGCTGCCCCACAGCACATTTCTGAAGAGGGACAGAGTGAAAGGAGAGAGAAAATATAATAGATGGTAGTGGGGAGGAATGGATGGAGGGAATTACAATCAGCAATAGCAACTGTGGAAAAATATGGAAGTAACTACTATGATGGTCTTATGATAAAGAATGAGCTGATGGTATCAGAACACAGACTGAAACAATTTTTTCCTCTTTTATTTCTCATGAGGTTTTATATTTTTGTGGGGGAGGGAATATTATGTTTACTCTTAAACAAGAATATTTTAGTAATGTGTAAATAAAAAATAATTTTTGAAAAATAAAGAAACTATCCTTTTGTTCAAGCAATTCAATTCTATATATATTTAAGCATTTATTTTGAATCAATTACTGTCTTAAATACTGGAGATACAAAAATGGAAAATGACACAGTCCCTATATGACATATACCAATAATAACACAAAATAATTAATAGGGGCAATAGATAAATACAGTCAAAGTGGTCTGGGAGGAATTTAAGGACAAAGAAATCATTTTAAACTGATGGAATTAATCTTCATGGCTTCAGGAAAGAAGTAAAGAAAGGAAAGACTTAATTAGGCTGAGATAAAGAAAGGAGTCTGTTCTAAGTATGGGATTTGATCTACATTTATCCATGGAAGCAGGAGAATGCTAGTAATCAGTAATCCAGTTTAACTGGAACATACATGTTATAAAATAAGACTAGAAAGGTGGGTTTGAAACAAGTTGAATGAAACAAGAGAAATCAAGATGAGTATTTTATACGATATAAATTTTATTTTTTTTCTAGAGGCATTAGGAAGAAATTTGTAGTTTATTCTATAGCAATGGGAAGCTTTACATGGTATTTGAGAAAGATTGATGCCATCAGATCTGTTCATTAAATAGATTTGGAGGTTAATCAAAAAATGGAATAGAAAGTAGAAACTAGAAGTATGGGAATGAGTTAGTAAGCTTTTGCCATATTTTGGAGAGGAAATGTTAAGGGAGTATGTGTAAAGAAGAGAAAAATGGATGAAAGAATAACAATAGTGTAGAACGGAGGACTTGAAATCTAATAAATAAGCAAGAGAGAAGTCAAATATGACTACTTGGAAGCCTTGAAAAATATTTATTCCATTAAGAGAAATAAGAAAGTAGAGTAAGTAAGTAGTTTAGTTGGAAAGGTAAGAAGGTAGGCTCTATGTTGAACACCAGTCATATTATCAATATTTTTCCTAATGACCAGTAACATTAGTATTAAAACTATATACACATACAGTACACATGTGCCCCACAGAGGTATATCTGAGATTGTACCAATTTTAGACCCTCCCCCCTATATAACCTCAGAATTTTCAATAGCAATAATCCCTGGAGGGAAAAAAACTTATAGAGTGGTCAAGTGTTAAGTTGTTAATCTAAAAGATTCTCAGCCGAGTAAACTGCAAATTAACTTAAAATTCTGAAAATTTATCTGAGAAAAAGAAAGATATCAGGGTTGTTGGGAGGGTTTTATTGAAGGTATAGTGATCATAAAAAATGCCACAAGAAAAGAGCCTGTTAGAATCACAGCTCCTGCTACTGCCTCCCCAATCTCTGACATCCCCTCAAACAATTGCTTCATCTGTGTGAAGTTTTCTCTCTGAAACAAAGATTACAGGGCATCTATTCTGGCCCTGTGTGGACAGGAGTTCTGACAGAGGAAAAACTGGTGGGGAGGGTAAGGAAAAAGAGTTAGTAGAGGGTCTGGGTATTACCCTTGTCAGAGTTGCCCAATGCCTAATCTTGACCCCAATTTCAATAGAATAATATTTGTACATATACATATATGAGCATTATATACAGTATATATTTATATACATATATAAATAAACACATATATACATTATTATTATTAAGTGACTTGTCCAAGTTAACACAAGTGGTAAATTGTCAGTCGGGTCCAGTACTATTTTTACTATGCTATAAAATTTTTAAATTCCCATGGTCCCCTCTTTTTTACAGATAAGAAAATTAAGGCACACTCAATGAAAAGTAGTTGTCAAAGGTCACACAGCCAGAAACAGAAATAGAGTCCAGAATTTCTGACACCACAGTCATCTTTCCCACTATAGCAGCCATCACAGTATCCAAGATTTAAAGATTGAATGGGACATTGGAAAAAAGACTGCAGTGGCCACCAAGCTCAACCCCATCAGTTTACATCAGAGAAAATTGAGGCAATAAAGATAAATTGACTTGCCCAAGGTCACACATGTAGCAAGTGAAAAAAGCTAGTTTTAAACTCAAGTGATTAGATCTGTACCATTCTACCCCTTATGAACAATTCCACTTTACTATTTGGAATGGAAGACCCCTGGAACTTATGAAATCAAACCTTGACTGTCTTTCTTACCAAAATGAGGTGGGGGAAGTAAGGAAGGACAGCAAGGGAGAAAAGTATATGCCCATCCTCATCTATATTTCCTGCTTACTGATTCATTGGATTCGTTGCTACTCTGAGATGCATGGTAAGGAAAAGCCAGTACATTTTGTATACTCAGGAGATAGAACAGACAGTGAAAGCTTGGCTCTCTTTCATAGTAATGGATCATATATTTTCAGAGTGCTACATGGCTTGAGCGATTTTAAAGTAGGTAGTCTGTCCATCATCAAAGGAGGCAGAAAAAGCTCACTTTGAAAGTGCTCTCGCCCTCACTCACAAACAGTAAGAGGTTCACTTCTCTCTGCAGCTGACAATGGGAGCCCCAAAATGCTCAGCTGCATTGCTTCCAGCATGATTGGATTTTTATTTTGATGGTGGGGAGCAAGAGTGAATTTAAGATTCTCTTTTGTGAGAATTGGGTGGGGGGCATGATTCTTGCTTATATCAGCAACTGGCTGATTACTGCCTCTTCTTCCCTTCCCCTTCCCCCCCTTTATTTTATTTTATTTTATTTCATTCATTTATTTAACTGCTTATCTGATACTGTGATAACCATTTCCGGCTATATATTGGCTGAGAAAGCTTTCTCCAGACTCCAGAACAGATCAATAAAAGTAAGTCATAGTGATTCACAAAAATAAAATTGTCATCATTATTGTTCAATTATTGCTGTGTCGGTGAAAAGGAGTTCCAGAGCTGAAGGCTTCTTGGCTAATATTTATAATCTGCATTGAATGGTGCTAATGAATGAGTGGGTGTGCACTAGGCTAGAAAGGCAGTGTTATTTGATTTATACAGAGTCCAGGGCTGATTGCTAATGTTAAAACCATTAAAATGTCTCTTAGATCTGCCTTAATGTACTCCCCTGCATATAATAGAGCTTAAACTTACCCGTTTACTTAGCTTTTCATTATTGGTTGAATATTTGTCTTTATTACATTATCCCCATGATAAATTTGACTTGTGAGAGTTTAAAAAACAGTACTTCAGAAATAATGGCCAACATTCATATAGCGTTTTAAGGTTTTAGCAAAGTGCTTTATTATATAAATTATTTCATCTTCACAACAACCCTGGAAGGTAGATGCTTTTCTCATCTCCCTTTTTTTATCTATGAGGCAACTGAGGCAAAGAGAGGTTAAGTGACTTGCCTAGAGCCACTAGGCTCTAGTGACAGAGATAGGTTATGATCCTGGATCTTCCAAATATCAAACTCTATTCTATCCACTGAGTCACTTAGTTACTACTTAAGTAGTCAATGAAGTAACTTTAGATGGCTTTAGTATTCTCTTCTCTCAGATAATAATAATTATTTTTGAAAAGTTCAAACTGTTAAATCCTTGTATGTCCCAAATCATAAAATCCAGGTGCTCAGGGGAAGAAGTAATATTTCAATGTGAAAGAAAAATAAAAAACAAGCCACACTGGAATAAAAGATATCCTCCTAAGCTGTCACCTTTTGAGTCTCTGAGAGGAAAAGATTTTTGTATTTCTCTTAAAATGTTTTTCCCTGAAGGAGTCCGTAAAGCAAAAGTGTAAATAGAAACAACAGGTTTAGAAGACTTAGGAAGAATTGCCAAGGTTCTAAGGTCACTGTTTCATAGTAATTCTGCAAAGGACATGAAGTATGAAATACACAGGCTACCTACACTCCTCTCCCGTCATCTACAAGATTTTTCTATTCACAACACAGACTGTCCCAAGGGAACATTGCCAAGTCAGTATAGGAGGATATTTCTGAGATTTCCTCCTCCCCATGCCTTGCCTCCCTGGCTTCACTTGAAAGCCTGGCTTTCAGCTAAGTCTTTGTTTGGCCAACATGATCTAACTGGATTAGAACCAGGAACTGACCTCCTGTTCACTTCCCCACTTCTAGCTTGTTTGGACAATCCAATCTATATTTTGCAGGAGGTATAAAGTGCTGTTGGGTATACATGAGCTGTCTGCCAGGCTCTGGGAGCAATGATAAGAATCTCTCTTTGCCAGGAACTTGATCAGATGTAGTAAAATAAATAGGCTTTCATTTTATTTTCAAAAGCCTTCATCTTTTGAAAAGTTCAACATGTAATTTAAAAACAAAACAGAATGTCCTTTCTACTCTATTCTCTCCTCTCTCCTTTTCTTTCTCTCTTCTTCCCTCCCTTTCTCTGTCTCTGTCTATCATTCTCTCTCTCTGCACATACATACAATCAGAAGTAGATTAGACTAAACAATAAAAATAGTAGTAGTAGCATAATCACTATTATTTATATAGTAATTTAAGGTTTGCAAAGCTCCTTACATGAATTTAACCATCCTCATATTACCCATGAGTAAATAGAGACTAAAGAAGATAAAATATCATATTCAGATTCACAGCTAATAAGCATCTGAGTTAGGATTTGAACTCAAGCCTTATTAAGCTAACTCACAGTGCATAGAACGCTGGACCTGAAGTCAGGAAGATCTGAGTTCAAATTTAACTCCAGACACTTACTAGCTGTATGACTCAGTTTAAGTCACTGAACCTCTCTCTGCTTCAGTTTTTTCAACTATCAATTTGGAAATAATCATAGCACTTATCTCCCACAAGTTTTAGAAGCACAAAATGAAATATTTGTAAAGTACTTGGCTAGTACTTGGAATACACTGGAAGTTTAATAAATCCTTCCTGATTTCAAGTTCAACTAGAGGGCCACAGCAATTAGAACAGAAGGGCTCTTTCCTTCCTCAGAACAGGGTCTTATATACTTTCACTTTGGAACTTGTATTGGAGTTATATGTATGCAAATCTTATCTCCTCCTGTTAGAGTAAGCTCCCTAAGGGTAGGGACTGTTTTGACTACTTAATCAGTATTTGATAAATAAGTGAGGACTTACTTTTTGTTGTCTTTGGACAAGTTCAAAACAATTTAAATCAACCAAAATTTATAGAATGTCAATATAATGGTGAAGGACTACTCGTGGGCAGGTGTTATGGCAGCAGTGAGAGGGGGGACCCAGCCCTCTCTCACCCCAATCCTGGAGGGCCAAGGTGGTGGGGGCTCATCATATAGTGCTACTGCAAAGGAACATTCAGTCATGGATAACAGTGAGCTGGTGCAGAAGGCCAAATTGACTGAGCAGGCTGAGAGATATGATGACACGGCAGCCTGCATGAAGTCTGTTAACTGAGCAAGGAGCTGAATTATCCAATGAGGAGAGGAATCTTCTCTCTGTTGATTACAAAAATGTCCTGAGGCCCATAGGTTATCTAGGAGGGTTGCTTCAAGTTTTGAGCAAAAGACCAAAAGATGGAAGGTGCTGAGAAAAAAACAGCAGATGGCCCAAGATACAAAGAGAAAATTGAGACTGAACTAAGAGATATCTGCAATGATGCACTGTCTCTATTGGAAAAGTTTTTGATTCCTAATGCTTCACAAGCAGAAAGCAAAGTTTTCTATTTGAAAATGAAAAGAGACTACTTACCATTATTTGGTTGATGTTGCTGCTGGTGATCACAAGACAGGAATAGTGGATCAGTCACAACAAGCATTTCAAGAAGCATTTGAAATCAGCACAAAGGAGATTCAACCAAGACATCCTATAAGATTGGGTCTGGCTTTGAACTTCTCTGTGTTCTATTATGAGATCCTGAACTCACCAGAGAAAGCTTGCTCCCTTACAAAGACAGCTTTTGATGAAGCCATTGCTGAATTTGATACATTAAGTGAAGAATTATACAAAGATAGCACACTAATAACGTAATTACTGAGAGACAACTTGACATTGTGCACCTCAGACACCCAAGGAGATGAAGCTGAGGCAGGAGAAGGAGGGGAAAATTAACCAGCCTTCCAACTCGTGTCTGCCTCATTCTAAAATTTATACAATAGACCATTTGTCATCCATGCTATCCCACAAATAGTTTTTATTTATGATTTATGACAGGTTTACATTACTTCTATTTGGATTTCTATATTTCCCATGTGGTTTTTATGTTTAATATTAGGGGAGCAGAGCCAGTTAATATTTGAGGAGTTAACTGTTTTCATCTGAGGTGGCCAATATGGGGATATGGAATTTTTATACACATTTTACATGTTTGGCATAGAACTTTTGGTAATTGTGATTTCATAAGGCCAGTGTTAAAACTACTTCCATATCTAGGCAAAGAAAACTGCTTACATATTGACCTGTCATGGTGAGGGGGGGATAAAAAGGGTTAATTGGTTCCAGTCACAGGTGTAGTTATTGTGGCTACTTTAAGGTGGGAACACTCATAGCTGTAGTAGAAACAGATGTCCCATAGATATTACATGTCATACCATGTGTATCTGTGGATCTCAACATGTACAACTTTATGAATGCAGTTGCAAAAGTGTTCCTTAAGACAAGATTTTAAACCAATCAATTTACTCTGGAGAAGGGCAGAAACAGTTCACCTTCCATTATTTGTAAAGTTACCTGCTGTTCACTTTCATTACTTTTATTTTATTTGTATTTAAATGGTTTAGGCAACCTAAGAACAAATGTACAAGAAAAGATGAAGTAAAAATGAATTGCTTAATATTCATAAAGTCATTGTATGTCAAACACAGCAGTAAAACAAAAAAACCCATGCATTTAACTTTTTTTGAGGTTTTTTGCTTTTGTGATTTTTTTGATACTTGCCTAACATGCATGTTCTGCAAAAATAGTTATCAAGGAAATAAATTGAGATGATGGCTAGCTTTATTTAATGTCTTATGAAATTTCCATGAACAATCTAAGCATAATTGTTAAGAACATGTATATTAAGTTGATATAAGTGAAATAAAAGTTTTATGAATGGACTTTTCAACTACTTTCTCTACAGCTTTTCATGTAAATCAGATATTTAGTTCTGAAATTTCTCTAAAGAAAATTGTACATTTTGAAGATTTACTTCCCACTTGATAGTTATATAATGAACTTTTTTTTAAAAAGTATAAAATTATCAAATGGCAAAAGTTCCCGCGTTCCATATTGTTCCAAGCATTACTCCCCTCTTCACCACCCTGATTTGGTTTATCTTTTAAAACAAAAGGTGGTAGTCTGAATAAAATCATATGTTCCACTTTAAAAAAAAAGGTGAAAGACTATATTGTGATAGAAGAATAAGAAGCAGTCTCAACCTCAATGAACTTGAAGATTAGTTGAGAGAAACAAGACCAAACAAGTTAAACAATGTAATCTTTAAAAATTGATAAATAACAAAATTTGATAAATCATAAGTCAGCACATAAGTAAGTAATTTGGACAATCAATGCTCAGCAAGTTCAATGAAGTTAGAAATGGCTGTGAGTTAGAGTGTCTAAGAAATCATGGAAAAGACAAGACTTAAGTTGGACCTTAGAGGATAGAAAGAATTTGGGCAAGAAGAAAGAGTGAATAAACTGTGTTTGTGAGGCTGAATATCTTATTACATTGTGATGTTAGAAAAAGTCCAAGATTTCCACTGATCAAAATCTCATTTTTACCAGAAAAAAAACAAACACTGAAATGGAAAATCAAATAATCCAAATCCAAGAGCTCCTCTCCCACTTTTTCACTGAATCCATACCTGAATTCTACCTCTAATTAGGAGTTAAAAATGTGCCTGGGTTACTTCATCAGCAAACCTAACCCCTACCTCAGATCTGCCTGACATGCCATCTTTCTTGAGTACAGGTTTCATTATGAAGTTCTCTGTAGCACACCCCAAGACCACAACTAATGAAACACTTTATCAGATCCAAAGTTATTGGTTTCTTGTGGGTAGATTTCAGTTCTATTTGTGGCTGTCCTTCTGTGAGCTATGAGGGACTGCCTGTGCATGAAGCAGCAATGACTTAACATCCACCAGTTATATGCTGCCTTGAGGACATCTATGCTGCCTTCCATCATGAAAATTACATTATCAACCAAAAAAAACCCTTCCTAGAGATCTTCAAAGAATTACCTATTGGATAAATCTGTGTGTTGGCCTTCGAGTAAGATGATGCAACTCTAAAGTATTTTGAACTTTTAATTTTTTTTTTCCTTCTGGTGCTGGCAATGGACTTACACTGATCTTCAAAATGTCACACTAATAGCATGACTAGGTAAGATGACTGAGGTTAGAGGTGAAGTATGTGCATAGAGAAAACAGATTCTCAATAAATCTTTGCTTGTCTGTTGTTATTTTTTTTATATTAAAAAAACCATTACAAGACACAGTTGTAATCCCAGGATGTTCTGACAAAGGTAAGTTTAATCAACACAGAGTCAAATTCCCTAAATCCTTAGGTGCATTTGTAGCTTACAGATGAAGCCAACACCCAAAACAACACCAGAGACATTAAGAATAAAAGATAAAAATGAAACCACCTAGACTACCTCTCCAAGCGACATTGTTCTACTAGAAAGGAGTCTCAACAAGCTCTTTTGTTCTCTCTCTCTGCTCTACAGCCATCTATAAGGTATCTCATTTCTTATTATCAACCAAGGAGTTCTCTTTTTTCAAATATTAACTATATCAGCTGCCTAGAGTCAGACTCAGATTGGGAGAAAGGTTAAGGAATTATTATGTTTCTTGTATGGTATGGATGATCTTGGTAGCACCTGCTGCTTTTCTATGCCCCAAACTCAACTAGCCATCTTCCCTAATTTTCTAAGAAAATGGACTCAATCTTTTATTATTCCAAGAAGCTTCTCTACAGAATAATAGTAACATTACAGTATGTTAAAGGTGGAAAAAGCTTTGAGTTTGCAGTCAGAGATTCAAATCCTACCTGAGTATTTCTTAGTACCTATATGATTTAAGGAAAATGTCTTAACCTCTCTGATCTTAGTTCCCTCATTTGTAAAACTGGACTGTGAGATCCCTTTCAGCTCTAAATCCACAATACTGAGATTTTAGCAGTGATCAGCTTATACCAGATGTAGCAGGACCCCCCCCCCAACCCCAATGTCTGAAGATCAGGTATTTTAGTTTACCTTTTCCTCAGGGTTCTCCTCATAAAGGTTACTCCTTATAAAGGGGTAAGGAGGAGGGGTGTCTAGTCTTTCTATCATTGGCTCAAGTCCCCACTAATTGTGTTCCCTCAATTTTAGGGTCTTTGACCCCAGTTCCACTTGGCTACATAAGAGTCAGATTCATCTTTACAAAGGAATATTTACTTCAAAGGTGTAAAAAGAAAAATTTACAAATACCGGGGGGCACATAATCTCAATCTCTAAGGAAAAGATTAGGTTCATAGTTTAACCCAGTTCCTAAATAGCTTAGTCCATCCAAGCTCCACCTTGACCTTGCAAATTATAAAGTCCATTTTTACTTGCATCCCAGCACCCTGGCTTCTTACACCTTACCTACTGGACTGGAAGCAACCTCTGGTCTGAAATCCTGACTCAGTTATCTTAGTCTGAGCTCCTGGGTCCATAGACTCTAATACCTGGGTCTAGATCTTAAAATGACAACTGAAACACACAAAAGTCCTAAACCAGGTTCTCAGGACAACAGAACATAAGGGGGAAATGGGGCAGGGTGGGGGTGGTGTGGGTGATAGTCTATCCTCCAGTCCCAGTTTAGTATATAGTGTCAAAATTTCAGACGAAAAGAGCTTTCACACACACCCAGATGCTACTAGAAAAGGAGTAGGAGAGAGACAGAGAGAAACAGAGAGAGACAGAGAGAGACAGAGAGAGACAGACAAAGAGAGAGAGAGAGAGAGAGAGAGAGAGAGAGAGAGAGAGAGATCGTATCAGTTTACCAGTTTTAAAGATATAACCAAGTAGAAGGAGAAGGTTCCTAGAAGCAAATCCCTGCATTGTCCCACATGGGTATCTCTATGCTCAGTGATTTGGGCATGCACAGAAAAGTCCCATTATAAATTACAAATGCTGTACTGAACAAAATCAAGCCAGAAGATCCATTTAAGCAGTTAGGTATTTAGCTTCAGTTCTCCAACTATGAATCTGTCCCTGGAGATAATGCTTATGCTGATTTTGATAAACTTTTCTTCATCAATAGGCACACATCTATCAAATACATCCTTAATGAATATATGAGAAGAGAATAAGCAGACTTTTGCAAATTATATTCCACAGCAGAACACACACAACTATTGATAAAAAAAAAAAGTTACAGAGAATACAAGATTCCATGGTAGTCATTACTATTTAAGAAGTATTTGAAGCAGTAGTACAAACTAGTCTTAAAAACTATCCTCTGGCATGATGTCTTTCAGACATAGGTTAAGATCAAATAAGATTCCTTGATAGTTAGAATTACCATAATTTGATTTGATTATTAATAGCAAACAAAGCAAAAACTGGGAGATAGATATACTCATGATAGATGTCCAGGGCATCTAAATGAAAGAGGGAATATTTTCCAAATGTTCTTGCTGGCAAATGACATTGCAATGCTTGTGTCAAGTCTCAGAACACTGTGGAGATAAATGAGACCATAACTAATTTAAATAGCCTGAACTAACAATTCAAATAGGAAAAATCAAGGGAATAAAAATTATCTATTGTCTAATCTATGAGATGCATATGTGTATGTGTATGTGCATAACCCTACAAATATATATATAGTTACATATGCACATAAATATATATATAGTTACATATGCACATAAATAAATATATATATATATATGTCCCTTCTACATCATCATCACAATTTTTCCTACCATGGATTGGCATAAGAAATTACTACAAATGGAGGGGTGGGAGTTGGGACAGCTAGGTGGCAAAGCACTGGCCCTGGAGTCAGGAAGACCTGAGTTCAAATCCAGTCTCAGACACTTAATAATTCCTTAATTGTGTGATCTTGGGTAAGTCACTTAACCCCCTTGCCTGGCAAAAATCAAAACAAACAAAAAAAATTATTATAAATGGAAATTTAGGGGGGAGTTTTGCAAAAGATGCCCTATTTTTATTTAATGTTGACCTAGAGATTGCCTATAAATAACTACTTAACCCAAATTTTACAATAATATATTATAAACACTCCATGAAAGAAAACGTTCAGACTTCTTCTCTTATACAAAGGAAGGATCAGAAAATTTTCCACAGACTTTCCAGATTGTAGGGGTGCCACTCCACTAACATCCACAATATGGAAGAGATAATTATATAGATATATACCTACTAAGGTATACATATATACACACTATCTATCTATTTATCTACCCATCTACCAACATATATGGAGAGAGAGAGAGAGAGAGAGAGAGAGAGAGAGAGAGGTGGAGTTGAACCCTGAAAATCAGTAGTTATATGGCATCAGAATTGAATAGCAGGAAGATAAGAAGCTAGATGGAATTTGGGAAATTATGCTTTCTATGACCCCCATGCTTCTCCCTGGAATAAAAATTCATATTTTAACACTAATATGCTTCTATTGATGGCATATTGCTATGAATTACAAAAAAGAATAATATTTGAGAAATTCTAATTGTACATCTCTCCCCCATAAGACAATAGAGAACTGCATGGTGAGTATAAATGGACTATAGCATATTATCAAAGATAAATTAAATGCAAAATGCAGTTTAAAAAAGTCATCAAAGATGTATATTATTGGAAAAAAGGTGGTCCAAACATGTAGTAAGAACAAATGAAGAGATGGTCATATTATATGCTTCATTGATAATCATATAATATCAACAGATGTAGGGGAGGGACTTGAGGAGAGTGAGTAACTCCTTTGGTTAGAATTTAGGGGAAGATATAGGCAAGAGCTGTGCAGGATAAAAAGGTGTAGATAGATTGAGATCTACAACCCTGGAGGAAGTGAAGTACATGCATGATGAATGGTTTAAGTTAAAAATGAAACAAAGTAAATGCCTCATTGGCAACGATAACTACTTCACAGACTGGAATGCGTTATACACATGCACACACATACACACAAACACACACACACACACACACACACACAAACATGCACACATGCACCCACGCACGCGCGCAAGCATGCACGCAAGCACATCTCCAAAATATTTTCTCTACCAATGACTTTGCAGACACTGAATCTGCTTCATCTCTGATCACTAAAGAACCAAGTCTTTGGCTTCAAAAGCTAAGAAAAAAAATTATCTGAAAGAAATCAAAACAGTCAAGTTGGAAATGTTTATCTTATAAAATGAAATCTATAACTATCTTTAAATTGTAATTTAGAAAAATAAGAGAAATATACCAAATTATTTTCAAATGTCCCCTGCTTAAATGTATTTTTCCAATGTTCTTTCTTAAACATCACTTGGTAAATATTGACAATAGCCACAAAACAAACCTAACTACTCAGATTGCAACTGTCATCAGTAATACTACCTTCTAATATGAAAGATAATTTAATGTGTGCTGAGTATATTTCTACATATGGTAGTACTTTATATAAAATCATCTGTGATGTCAACTACTTTAAAGATAAATCTAGAAATTATACAGTAACATTCTGTACAATACCAAGTGGACCAAGTCAGAATTAATCCTCTAAAATGGAATTTAGCTCTGTAGGAATATTTTTATTGTTATGAGTTTTAGCTATTGGGGTTGAGGTGGAGTTTAGACAGGAATTTATTTCCAGGGAAAGTATGTCCCACCACACAAACAGGATTAGCCTTTAGATGCAAGTGTTTTGTGGAAAGAAAAGTGAAGTGAAGGAGAGAAAGGATATCATATGATTATCCTGGATTAGGTAGCAAGTAAGCCCTCTGTTAAAAATGGCAAACATGACAAGAAAAGCTGTATTCTTGTTAATTAAATATTCTGATTAATAAATAATAGCCACACATGCCACACACAGATGGCCAAGTTTCAGAAACTAAATCAAATTAAAAAAATATTTTTGGTGATTCAAAAGACATTCAAGATTTTGCAATTCCTCAAGGTCACATTATTAACTTGGATTATTGCAGATGTGCAGATGCACAAATATACAATTAATAAGAGCATTTCCATTGATACAATAATAAATTTAAAAGTTTACTGTATGTGAGAAAAGAAATCCTTTTATAAAACCATTGAATCATAGAATTTTTTAAAATTAGAACATAGAGATAAAAAAATCCAAACTATGGAAAAGGGGGAGGGTGTAATTTATTATTAGAAAAACTTTAGGACAAAGACTAAGAGTTTCTTAGCCCCCAGAGAATAATCCATATTGAGATATATGAACCAATGTGGCAAAATCACTTTTGATTTGCTAGAATGGCAAATGTTGAACAAGAGGTACACCAAGGGGTTATCAGGAGAGCTCCTTTGAACAAATCAAATAGCTTATAGGTCGCTATAGTTGTTGGTGGTTCTTCATGTTTGAAGAGGAAGAAAATGACATCACAATGTCAAGGTCAATGTATGTGTCCAACTTTTTTTGATCTTATAAATAAAGTTCAGAAGATTCTACCACAGGCTGGGCATAAATAGATTTTATGACCATTTGGAAGGAAAATGTCTCTAAATTTTTGCATCTCAACATAACTTTGGAGCTGCTGCAATTCTGCTTTGCGCATAGAGCCTTAGATTTTGTGGTTTTCTAGTATATTCCACATTTCACAATTGATTACAAAGTTCTTCCCAGAGATCGTGAGAATGTCCTTGTATCACTTTTTCTGACCATGATGTGAGTACCTGCCTTGTTGAGTTCTCTATGAAGTAGTCTTTCGGGCAGATATACATTTGGCATTTGAACATTGTGGCCAGACCATCAGAGTTGCTCTCTGCAGTAGAGCTTGAGTGCTTCTCAGTTCAATTTATAAAAGAACTTCAGTCCAGTACCTTATCTTGCCAGGGGATTCTCAGAATCTTCTTAAGACAATTCAAATGGAAGCATTTCAATCTTCTGACATAGTGACAATGAGGTCAGCACAAAAGCTCAGTAGACCTTCAGTTTGGTAGGCAGCCTAATACTTCTCTCCCTGCATTCTTTCAGTCTTCCAAATGCAGAACTAGTTCTGGTAATGTGAGCATCAGCCTCATTTATGTGTACATTCCTACAAAGAAAAATTTTATTCCTCCCTGCTAGATCTGGTAATCTGAGTCTACTCTAGAGTTAAAGTCACTCAGAATTACAAGCTTGTCCTTTTTTGACACATTGGTGATGAGAGTCTTCAGATCTTCATAAAATTCTTCTTCAACCTCATCAGGGTTCATCATGGTGAGAACATATGAACCAATGAAGGTGACATGGCAGTTCAGTTTCCTGCAAGAAGCAATCACATTGTCATAAGTCTGTCATTTACTCCTTTTTTGGGAGGCTTAAGAGCTTGTTGACTACATGAATTTTGATTGCAAAACCAGTTTCATAGCACTCCCATCACTGTAATAACTCAAGAAAAAAAGTGTACCCAGTTCTGACTTCAGAAAGCTGACCTTTATTTACCAGTCTTCATTCGGGGCTGCTATTTGGATGTAATAACTGCTGAGTTTTCTCAGAACAAGAGGTTTCAGATCTATTGGACTGTGCATTGTCCATAAGCTGCTAATATTCCATGTACCAGTAATGAATGGAATAACTTTACTTAGTTTTTGTCCATGTTTTTGCATTTCAATTGCAGAGTAGAATCCCTGCCTGCCACTATAAAGCAGTCTAGGGTTAAATGAAGTTCACAATTTTCTGACCTCTTCTTCATGCCAAAAGATGAACAGTGAGGTCCTTAAGAAAGCTGCTCAAACATTCAATGGGTTGCCAATCCCACTGCTGCTTCAGTCTAGTGAAAAGATGACCCTATGGCATGAGTCACCTATGTTCAGGGTTATGATTATAGCTCCCAGTGTGCGTGCTCCATCACTAGCCCATTGCCACAGGACTTCAAGGTAGGTAAAATAGTAACAAAGTAAAATAATAAATAATAAAATAGTAAAATGGTTGAAAAGCAAAATGATAAAATTGTAAAACTATTGAATAGTAACATAATAAAATATTGAAATAGTAAATCACCCATAGGTGATGTCTTTTGATTTGGACATAAAGGGAATATAAATGAGGCAGACTTGCACAATGTCATCAGCTTCACTCTGTCTTCCAGAGTCATCAGAGAGCTGTGGCAAGAAAAAAGTCAAGACAAATTGGCAATGGACTATAGGATACAGTGAATGATCTTGGCATCTTTGGTGACTGACCAAGTTCTAAGCAAACCACAGTGCCTGCTCCTGCTGCCTTCATGGCCCATTGAAACAAAATATTCACATCTACCTATTCCACCAGGGAAACCTTCACATACTTAGGGTAGACACCCTGCTTGACTCACTGTCAGATTTGAGGCCTGTTGGCTACCTTCAATCTGGTTTTGCATATCTTTTAAGATGGTTTAACAATATGTGACCACTGTGAATGCTACTGTTTCTTAAGAGTCACAGGTGAGAATCAGATGAAGGTGGACACCAGAAGTAGATGAGTAGCCCTGAAAAGGCTCAGCAACCTTCACGTCAGACTAGACCTCCATGAACATCCCATATAACCCTACTTATAGGGTAGTCCTTAATTGCCTCTCCTTTCAAAAGTCATGAATGACTGCCCTAGGGCAGAAGCACAAGAAAGTCTCCTTTTTCTAAACCACAATTTTCTTGCCCAACCAAATAACAGAGCTTTGGAGATATTGAAAAGTTGAGACATTCATTAAATATCATAAAAAAGCACATCAGCACTACACATACTTGGCCATGTGACCAAAGAAAGAAATTCTTGGACAATGTTCCTAAAACTCATCCATCTATGTAGAAGAAAAGAAAAGTTTTATTTCTTAGGCACTGCAATCCCAGAATCTAGTTTCCAAGTTAGGAAAAGATTTCTTATATAACACCACCTTAGGAGTCACTCCAGAAATTGGGATATTGCTTGCTTCTTGGAGAGGAAAATAAGATCTCCTAAATGGCCCATTATCAGGAAAAGAAATCAGGAAAAAAGCCATAAGATGAAGTAGCAGAAAGCATGTACTTTATTCCTTACTATTAATGGGAATTATTCAGACAGTGCAGGCACAACAGGAAAGAATCTGGCTAAGAAGCAAAACCAAAATATATTTGCCTCTTAGGGGTGGCACTTTAAGAGTGGAAGTACCTGTGAAGCTTTACCTTATGATAGGTCCTGAATAAATGTTTGTTGATTTGACTTAAAGGACCCTATGGAAGAGAAAAGTGTTTACCTTAATGAAAGAGTTTGCAACCCCCAAGTTTAGTTCCCTTTCAAAGAGATTCCAAATTATAATATGATCATAGGATAATAGGAAAGAACTTTAAAACTCAAAATTCACCTCATTTTACTGAGGAGAAACTAAAATCTAGAAAGGTAAGATAACTTTTCTAGGGTTATAGATGATAATCTCCTGAGTAAGAATTTTAACTCAGATCTACTGAGTCCAAATTCAGCATTTTTCTACTAAATCTCACTTCCTCTTCCTTACTGATGCTGAAATGGATTAACTTTAAGTCACCAATGGGAAAAAAATAGAACCCCTAAGAGAGGAATAATTGTGTTTATTGCTTACAGATTTCTCTACATGATTTAAATGTTTTCTATACTTGTTTATGGATCACTATTAGTCCTTAGCTCCTTCATTTTCCTTAGAATTAAAAAAAAGTTGCCTTTTATCCTATTATAGCTCCTATAATCTCTGGTAGTTTTTATCCTAAGTCTTAGTCATACTGAGTCAGGTTCCCTAGAGTAAAACTGGCTATATCTCCATGTTCAGGGTTCTAGGAGTATCCATGGAAGGTTGAGATGTCTCTTCCTTAATGTTATCAGCTCAAATCCTCAACCTGGTGTGTCAATCTATTAAAGATTAACACCTTAATTTCAGTTAACCAATTAATATCAATTACCTTTTACAATGGAATATTTATTGAGAAAATATAACAAGAAGAGAGTTATAGAGTCAGTCCTTCCAACACTTAGGAGCACAGTGATCATATTCTACCTCAGCATCTGGGGAAAGTGGGATCACCCTTAAAGCAATCATAACAAAGGGTTCACACTGCCAAGTTTACTTCTCTTTGCAGAATAGTCACTTTTACTCTCTCTGGGCTTCTTTCTATGCACTGGCCCATTGGATTAAAGCACATCCTTTAGACTTCACCCTCCTGCCCTTTCAAAGTTCACAAAGTCACAAAATAATCTGATTTTCCTTCTAAGAGGAGTAAAACATATCTGTGCCATAAGGACAGTCACTGTTGGTAGGTTAGCCTGTGGTTCATCTCAGATGTCCCAGGGAACTTATAGCACTCCTCACTCCAAAACAGCCAAATCATCTTTAGGGCTTTTTATAAGTATTTTTAGTTCTGACTCAACAGTATAAAGCTTCTCTTCTTCATATGTTAACAGAATAAAGATAATACCTGCACAGACTCTGAAGTCTACATAGCATCACATTGGGCAGAACCCATCATGTCTGCTCATTAGGTCTGGGATCTCCAATTACATGATAGTAATCAATTTATTTTAAATGTTTCTATGACAAATAGAGATACTGCCACATCCATCTGTAGAAGAATAATATCAACTTATATACAAACTGTGGGGTTTTTTTTGAGAGTAAAGTGTTGACATACAGCAATAATAGTAATTTCTGCAGTGCTACTCCAAGATTAAACCTGTGTACATGAGCTCAGAGCTTGTGGGTATGGTTACACATACCTACACAAATGCATACAAATTTATGAAAATTATGAAAAGCATTCTGCAAACTTTAAAACTTCATAGACAAGCAAGTTATTTGGTAATGATGATGGTTATTATTACTCTGCCAAGCTGCTTACTGCAGCAAAACAAACTGTGGAATACCATAATCACTGGAGCATCAAAACTATAAGCAATTCAAAGGCAAAGAAAAGTCATACATAATGGGTATTAAGCTGTAGTCTACAGCATATTTCTAACAATGATAAAGTTTGAAAACTTGCATAAATACATCATCAAAAATGGTATGACAAGAAAAGAAGATGGGCTGATTCTATAGGGAGAATAAAAACAGATGGATAGCCTGTGTATTGTATTGGAACCCCAGAGATGAAATCAATGATTAAAGAATCAGTAGAAGGCTAACTGAACTTTGTAGAGGTGGGGTAAGAGAAAGGAGGACTGAAAAAGCAATATACACAATATATACAATATACAATACAAGACAGTATATATAATAGGAAAGTGAATATGCACTGATGGAATCATAGATCCATTAGAATCAACCAAATTTTTCAGAGACAAGTGAATTCTTCAATGGTTAAGACAATCAACTTCTATAGAGAAATCATTGAACTGTCCAGAGAATTTCTTTTTTTGAAAGACTTTATTTATTTTGAGTTTTAGAAGTTTACCCCATTCTTGCTTCCCTCCCCCACCCCCAACAGAAGGCATTCTATTAGTCTTTATATTGTTTCCATGGTATACATTGATCTCAGCTGAATGGGATGACAGAGAAATCATCTCCTTAAGGAAGAAAAATGAAGTATGAGATAGTAAAATTACATAATAAGATAACTGTTTTTTCTAATTTGAAAGTAATAGTCTTTGGTCTTTGTTCAAAGTCCATAATTCTTTGTCTGGATACAGATGGTATTCTCCATTGCAGACAGCACAAAATTGTCCCTGGTTGTTGAACTAATGGAATGAGCAAGTCCGTCAACATTGATCATCACTCCCATGTTGCTGTTAGGAGGTACAATGTTTATCTGGTTCTGCTCACCTTGCTCAGCATCAGTTCAGGAAAAATCCCTCCAGGCTTCCCTGAATTCCCATCCCTACTGGTTTCTAATAGAGCAATAGTGTTCCATGACAGCTTGTTAAGTCATTTCCCCAATTGAAGGACATTCACTTAATTTCCAAGTCTTTGCCACCACAAGCAGGACTGCTATAAATATTTTTGTACAAGTGATATTTTTACCCTTTTTCATCATCTCTTCAGAGTATAGACCCAGTAGTAATATTGCTGGATTAAAAGGGTGTACACATTTTTGTTGCCCTTTTGGCATAATTCCAAATTGCTCTCCAGAAAGGTTGAATGAGTTCACAGCTCCACCAACAACGTATTAGGGTCCCTGATTTCCGACATCTCTTCCTACATTGATCATTGTCCTTTCTGGTCACATTGGTCAGTCTGAGAGGTGTGAGGTGGTATCTCAGAGATGCTTTAATTTGCATTTCTCTGATAAGTAATTATTTGGAGCAATTTTTCATATGACTGGATTACTTTGATTTACTCAGCTGTAAATTGCCTTTGCATATCCTTTGACCATTTGTCAATTGGGGAATGTCTTGTTTTTTTGAAAATTTGATTCAGTTCTCTGTATATTTTAGAAATGAGTCCTTTGTCAGAAATACTAGTTGTAAAAATTGTTTCCCAATTTACTACATTTCTTTTGATCTTGGTTATAGTGGTTTTGTCTGTGCAAAAGTGTTTTAATTTAATGTAATAAAAATTATCTAGTTTGTTTTTAATGATATTCTCCATCTCTCCCTTGGTCATAAACTGCTTCCCTTTCCATAGATCTGACAGTTAAACTACTCTTTGATCTTCTAGTTTGCCTATAATATTGTTTTTTATGTCAAAATCCTGTATCAGTTTGGATCTTATCTTGGTATTGGATGTGAGGTGTTGGACTAATCTAAGTTTCTTCCATACCAACTCCCAATTTTCCCAACAGTTTTTATTGAATAGAGAGTTTTTGTCCCAATAGCTGGACTCTTTGAGTTTATCAAACAGCAGATTACTATAATCATTTCCTGCTGTTGCACCTAGTCTATTCCACTGATCTATAACTCTATTTCTTAGCCAATACCAGACAGTTTTGATGACTGATGCTTTATAATACAATTTTAGATCTTGTAAGGCTAAACCACCTTCTTTTGCACTTTTTATTGAATCCCTGGAAATTCTTGACATTTTATTTCTCGATATGAATTTACTTACAACTTTTTCTAACTCATTAAAGTAATTTTTTTGGAATTTTGATTGGTAGGACACTAAACAATTTAGTTTTGGTAAAATTGTCACTTTTATTATATTAGCTCAGCCTACCTATGAGCAGTTGATGTTTGTCGAGTTATTTAAATCTGATTTTATTTGTGTGAGAAGTGTTTTGTAATTGTTTTCAAAAAGTTTTTGAGTCTGCCTTGGCAGGTAGACTCCCAGGTATTTTATTTTGTCTGAGGTTACTTTGAATGGGATTTCTCTTTCTAACTCTTTCTGCTTTTCTCTAACTATCTTGCTAGTCATATATAGAAATGTTGAAGATTTATGAGGGTTTATTTTATATCCTGCTACTTTTCAAAAGTTGCTAATTATTTCTGGTACCTTTTAGATGACTTTTTGGGATTCTCTAGCTATACCATCATGTCATCTGCAAAGAGTGAGAGTTTTGTCTCTTCCTTCCCTATTCTTTTTTTTTAGGTTTTTTTCGCAAGGCAAATGGGGTTAAGTGGCTTGCCCAAGGCCACACAGCTAGGTAATTATTAAGTGTATGAGACCGGATTTGAACCCAGATACTCCTGACTCCAAGGCCAGTGCTTTATCCACTACGCCACCTAGCTGCCCCAATCTTCCTTCCCTATTCTAATTCCTTCAATTTCTTTTTCTTCTCTTATTACTGAGGCTAACATTTCTAATATGATACTAATGGTGGTGGTGATAATGGACACTCTTGTTTCATCCCTGATCTGATTGGGAATGACTCATTGCATATAATGCTTGTGGATCATTTCAGATAGATACTGCTTATTATTCTAAGGACAAACTATTTATTCCTACACTCTCTAGTGTTTTTATTAGGAATGAGTTCTGTATTTTGTCAAAAGCTTTTTCAGTATCTATTGATATGATCATATGATTTCTCATAGGTATGTTATTGATATAATAAATTATACTAAGTTTTTCTAATATTGAACCAACCCTGTATTCCTGGGATAAATCCTACTGGTTCATAATGTATATCCTAGTGATAACTTGCTGTAATCATTTTGCTAAGATTTTATTTAACATTTTTGCATCTATATTCATCAGGGAGATAGGTCTATAATTTTCTTTCTCTGTTTTAATTCTTCCTTGCTTAGGTATCAGCACCATATTAGTATCATAGAAAGAGGTAGAATTCCATCTTCACCTATTTTTCCAAAGAGTTAATATAGAATTGGACCCAATTTTTCCTTAAATGTTTGATAGTATTCACTTGTGAATCCATCTGGCCCTGGAGATGTTTTTCTTAGGAAGTTCAATAATGGCTTGTTGAATTTCTTTTTCTGAGATAGGGTGATTAGCTTTTTAATTTCCTCTTCATTTAATCTTGGCAACCTATATTTTTTGCAAATATTCATCAATTTCATTTAGATTGTCAAATTTATTGTCATATAGTTTGATAAATTAATTCCAAATTATTATTTTAATTTCTTCCTCATTGGTGGTGAGTTCATTTTTTTCATTTATAATACTAGCAATTTTGTTTTCTTCTTTCTTTTTTTTAATCAAATTCATAAGAAGTTTATCATTTTTATTGTTTTTTTCATAAAACTAGTTCTTGGTTTTATTTATTAGTTCAATAGTTTTCTTGCTTTCAATTTCATTATTTTCTCCTTTAATTTTTAGAATTTCTAATTTGGTATTTAATTGGGGGGTGGTTAATTTGTTCTTTCTCTAATTTTTTTAGTTGCATATTTAGTTCATTGATTTCTTCTTTCTCTAGTCTATTCATGTAAGCATTTAAAGATATAATATATCCCCTGACAGCTGCCTTGAGTGTATCCCATAGGTTTTGGTGTGTTGTTTCATTATTGTCATTATCTAGAATAAAATAACTAATTCTTTCTTTACTTTATTGTTTGATCCACTCATTCTTTAAAATGCTTAATTTCCAATTAGTTCTGGTCTATATCTCCCTGGCCTAGTATTGCACATGATTTTTATTGCATTATAATCTGAGAGAGATGTATACACTATTCTGCCTTTCTGCAATTGATCATTAGGTTTTTATGTCCTAGTACATGGTCAGTTTTTGTGTAAGTGCCATGTACTGCAGAAAAAAAGTATATTCCTTTCTATCCCCATTTAATTTCCTCATAAATCTGTCATATCAAAGATTTCTAAGAATCTATTTATCTCCTTAACTTCTTTCTTGTTTATTTTATGATTAGATTTATATAAATTTGAGAGCAGGAGGTTGAGGTCTCTCACTAGTAGAATTTTGCTGTCTATGTGTTCCTGTAGCTCTTTCAACTTCTCCTCTAAGAATTTGGATGTTGTACCTTTGGGTGCATACATATTTAGTATTGAAATTACTTTATTGTCTATGGTACCTTTTAGGAGGATATAGTTTCCTTCTTTATCTCTTTTAATTCTATCTGTTTCTGAAGCTGCTTTGTCTGAGATAAGGATTGCTACCCCTGCTTTTTTCACTTCAGCTGAAGCAAAATATATTTTGCTCCAACCTTTTACCTTTACTCTATATGTAATCTCTCTGCTTCAAATGAGCTTCTTGTAAGCAGCATATTGTAGAATTCTGGTTTTTAATCCACTCTGCTATCTGCTTAGTTTTAAGGGACAGCTCATCCTATTCACATTCAAAGTTATAATTGCTAACTCTTTATTGCCCTCCATGCTATCTTCCTTCTGTTTGTATTTTTCCCCTTTTCCCCCTTTTTTCCCTTTATCCATATTCCCCAGTGTTTTGTTTCTAAATATCACCACCTTCAGTGTGTTTGCCTTCTTATATCAACCTCCCTCCCCTTTCTTTCCCCTTTCCCTTTTCCCCTTCTTCCCTTCCTTCTGTTAATTCCCTTTTTTCTCCCCCTCCCTGCCCCCCTCCCCTTTTCCACTGTTAATACTTGAAAGGTAAGATGAGTTACTTAACTAAGTGTGCCTAAGTTAACTTTAAGCCAAGTCTTATGAGATGAAGATTCAGGTGGTTTTCACCTCCTCCTTTCTTCCCCTCAATTACAATAGGTCTTTTGTACCTCTTGATGTAATGAGATTTGCCCCATTCAGTGTCCCTCCATCCTGCCTTCTCCTTATTTTCCCCCTTTTAAGGAGGAATTGTTTTTAAATCATTTGGTTTGAGTCACAGAAAAGTTATGAGTGTCCATCACTTCTGGCTATGTATAATTCTCTCTAATAGAGTTACAATTCTCAAGAGTTATGAGACTCTTTCTCCCAAGTGGGTATATAGCCAGTTTCATCTTATTGGATAGCAGTTGGTTTTTTTACCTTTTCATGTGTCTCTTGAGCCTCCTGTTTGATGTCCATATTTTCTATTTAGCTCTGGTCTTTTCATCATGAAATCTTGGAAATCCCCCATTTCATTAAATGTCCTTCTTTTTCCCCTGGAAGAGAAGGCTCAGTTTTTTGGGGGTAGTGGATTCTTGGCTGCATTCCAAGCTCCCTTGCTCATCAGAATATCTCATTCCAGGCCCTTCGATCCCTTAATGTTGATGCAGCCAGGTCCTGCATAATCCTTACTGTATGTAGCTCCTTTTTATTTAATTTTTTTTTCTTTCTGGTTGCTTGTAGGATTTTTTTCTTCTATCTGATAGTTCTGGAATTTGGCCACAACATTCCTTGGAGTTTTCATTTTAAGATCTCTTTCCCTCTGATTTCTTTGCCCTTTGATTCCATATCAGGGCAATTTTCCATCACTAAAACTTGTCCAGGATTTTTTTCTCTTCAATGTTTTCAAGAAGGCCTATAATTCTTAGTTTCTCCCATCTTGTTCTGTTCTTGAGGTCAGTGGTTTTGCTGATGAGGTATTTTACATTTTCTTCTGACTTTTTGATCTTTTGGTTTTGTTTAACACAATCTTGTTTTCTCATGAAGTCATTAGTTTCCACTGATTCCATTCTTTTTTTAGAGAAGATTTTTCTTGGTTTATCTTTTGCAACTCCTTTGCCAGTTGGTCAGTTCTATTTTTGAAGGAGTTTTTCTTTTGCCCAAGTGTAGTTTTGAGAGAATCATTTTCTTTTGGCATTTCCCCATTTGAAGATCTAAGAGAGTTATTACCATTTTTTATTTGTCCAATTGTATTTTCCAAGGATTTGTTTTCTTGTTGCAAGATGTTGATTTTCTCTTGCAACATGTTAATTTTCTCTTGAGTTTCTTTTTCCAATTTTTCCAATTGATTTTTAAACTTCTGGGCTTTCTGGGCTGGAGACCAATTCATATTTTCCTCAGCAGTGCTAGATCTCTCTGGGTTAGAATCTGTCTCTCCATGGGTACCCCCCCCTTTCTCTCACCTTTTTCTTCTTTCTAGGACTTTATCTTGGGTGGGGGGAGGGGTCTGGTTCTCAGAGATTTGCTTTTGAAGATTCTAGAGGCTTTGTTCACTTTGCTTAGTAATTCCCAGGGCCATCCATAGCAGGCACTGGTTGCTTTCTCTGGAGTGTTTGGGGTCCTCAGCAGCAGGGTCTGAGTTGACCTTGAACATTGGACTGGGCCCTGGGGGAGGGAGTTAATCTCTTTGTGTTTGAGTGAACTCTGTTGCCCTAAGGGGGGTGGTGATGGGGTTGTTTGTTGTTTGTTCTGGGCAAAGGGCTCTACTGAAAGTATAGAGCTCAGGTTCCAGGCCCAGCTGGTTGTTCTCCAGGCATGCTCTGAGACTCTGTGCTGGAAATCACCCTCCTGCAGCTCCTCTCCCCCCCGCCAAAGACTCCACAAATAAAATTGGATCTCACATTTGACACCCTCTGAAGTCCCTATGGCTAAGGCTGGCCTTCTAGCTTCCTCCAATTGCTGTCCCTACGGTCCCCTGAGACAGACCTTCTTGGTAGGTATTCTCCTAGTTTCTCTTTCTAGGTTTTGTTAATCGAATTTCTGTTAAGAGGTTTCTCTCATGTTGTTTTTGAGGGGAAAGAGGAGAACTTATCACAGTGCCTATCTTCTCTCCACTCTAATATATAGTCATAATCAATCTTTTTTCTTCTATTATCAGTAAGCTTACAGTGAATAAGACATTGCCTAGGGAAGTCAGGGAAACTTTGACCTATTCTCACCTCCCCTGTCACCTTAAAAGGGGAATTTTTTTAGTTCTGTCATTTCATTAATGGAGGGAATCACTAATAAGGAAACTCTCTCTACCACTGTGAATTGACAATTGCTTTGAAAGTTTTTAGTCTAATATGGAAGTATGTTAACATGATTCTACATATATATAATCTTTATCAGATTGGTTACTGCCATGGGGAAGAGAGAAGGAAGATAGACAGGTAGAAAAATGTGAAATTCAAAAGATTACAAAAAAGATGATTGTTAAAAACTATCTTTGCATGTTATTTAAAAAGAAAAGAAAATTAATAAAAGAAAATAGAAAAGAAAAAAAGATTTTAGTCTTAGAGAGTTGTCAAGAGTATTGTGAGTTGAAGAAATTTGTTCAAGGTCACAAAGTGCCAAAGGCAGGTCTTGAAATCTAATCTTTCTGACTCTGAGTCTGGCTCTATATCCACTATGTTGTACTGCCTTTCAAATAAATACATAAAGATTATTATTACAAATTGCATCTCTCATCAAAACTCTCACATGTCTTTGCAAGTATTCCAAATTTCAGCAATGTCCTTGGAATATACAAGCACTTAATAAATTATCTATCTATTTCTCTATCTATGTCTCTGGGTTAAGGGCACCACCATGCTTAAAGTCACTCAGATTTCCAATCTTGGTATCATCCGCAATTCTTCACTCTCACTCAATCTGTGTGTAACAAATATTATTAAAATGTTGTTAAAACTATTAAAACTATCTGTAAAATTATCTCTCACAACTATCCTTTTTTCTCCATTCCACAAGATGTTCTCCTAATTCACACTCTTATTACTTCTCACCTAGACTTCCTATTTGGTCTCCCGGTCTCTACCCATCCAATCCATCCTCCAAACACCCACCCTCACACACACACACACACACACACACACACACACACACACACACATTCAATAAACAACTCCAATGACTATTACCCCTAGAATTAAATATAAAAATTTAGAGTTTGTCATAATCTGCTCCCTTACTATTTTCCCAATTTTTTTACATATTACTTCCTAACATAGACTGTTTGGATGTTACAATTCCTCACCTTTGACAGTCAAACACTATACCTGAATGTTCTTCTTCTGGGGCTCCTTCTCTTCAAATCCCTGGTTTCCATCAAGAAGCAACTCCACCCCCTAAAAGAAACCTTTTCTCATCCTTCCTCCCCAATCAACGTACCTTTCAAGGTTAACTTGCAACTGCTTTGTATGTGTTCTGTGTATGTGCCTGTTGCCTTCCCCTTAAAACATGGACATCCAACCTTTTAGCTCTTCTGAACCTCATTGCCCAATAAAAACTTGTCAAGGGCAGCATATAGAATTTAATATTTATTTATGACTACATTGTAACCTATATTACCAATGAATATGATAATAAAATGTAATAATGCTACATGAATGGGCTTTGAAACCATATGCGGGCTGCAGGTTATTTGTTGTACACACCTATCTTGAAATATAAGCCTCTATGAGGTCAAGGGACTGTTTAATTTTTGTTACTCTATCCATAATGTTTAGTAAGATGCTTCACTCTATAATAAGTACTCATTGACTGATTGATTGATTTCCTGAACTGTTTCTCATCTGTAAAAAGAAAATGATAATACTTATTTCCAGGGATGTGTTAGCAAATGCTTAACAAGCAGCTCTCTTTAAAAATGCATCCATGACACATTTTAAATTTAACCTCTTTATTAACATTTTTCCATCATCTAAAGTCTAAACAATTAACAAAACAATAAATTATACTACATTTTTGGACCACTTGTAAATTACCAAGGTGTGAATGCACTCAATGAAAATTTAACAATCAGCTCAGGTGAGCTAAAAAAAGCTTATTCCAGTACTCTATTACTTATTCCTAATTATAGTAACTATTTTTCACAAAATAATTTTAAGATTTGTGAAGTTCTTTGATGTGCATTTTCTTGTTTGATCCTATGCCTCCTCTTCAGGAGAAAAAGAACAATTTGAAATAGCTTTGGGGTATTCAAAGGAAAGTCACTATATAAATTTGTGCTATTACTGTCATTATTGTTTTTATTATTCAAAACAAAAAAGTAGTTTTCTCTGCCTGAAATATATTCTTTCTGCTCTAAGGCATTTATACCTTGTATAAATGTCACCCTCCTATGCAGACCATAGTTTGAAGGTTGCTACCCTGGACAGCAAACAGATCCCTTTAGCTTTTGTGCATTAGGATTAGTAAAAGGTAAAGTAAACATTGCTTTTTAGCTTTGTTGTCAACAAAATGAATAAAGTACTCAGATAGCCCACTGACTATCAAAATAGCAATTATCTGATAAAAGTTCACTGATAAACAGGTCTTAAGAAAGGATACACATGAAATTACCTGCCAACCAAATTTGCTGTGGCTAATTATATTTGTCATCATCTATGACCTTCTACAGGAATCCTTTCCCACCCCACTTAATTCTAATGACTTCTTTTTTTCTTTTTCTGAATATAACTTTCTTTGTAGATAATTACTTGCATGTTGTCTCCCACTTTAGATCTGAAACTCCTTGAGGACAGTAACTATCTTGTGTCTTTTCTGAAATCCAATAAATTAAGCAGAGTGCCTAATATATAGAAGGCAGGTAATAAATGTTTATTTATTGATTATTAAAGAAATACATTAAGTAGTCAAAACTGCAATGTACAGGGTTGGCCAGGGAAGTAATTAAGGCATTACGGACCTGAATGCCAATGATATTTGTTACCAACTTCACTACTGACCTATTCTGATATTGATGCCTATCTCTGAAACATTTTACAAAGAGAACTCTTTTTATCTTTATATGGGGCTGGCATGATGCTCTTTATGTGATTGGCACAATTATACCAAATCTGGTCCAAATGAGAAACAACATTTTATGAGAGGAAAAAAGGAGTGGATCTGGTCATGTTCCTATCTATTCGTAGGCTTGTTGACAGATAAAGGTGGTATTGAGAGAATGTGATTTATAGCACTAGCCTTAGAGACAGGAAAACCAATGTTCAAATCCTCCTCTGATACTTAATAAGCAAGTGAATATAAGCAAGTCACTTAATAAAAGAGAGACATGCTGGGAGCTGAGGATACAAAAATAAACTATAAAGCAGCCACTGATCTCAGGGAGCTTGAATTCTACTGGGAAGGATACAATACATAAAGACACAGACAATTATTGGAGAAGGAAAAAAAGACACTAACAACTCAAGGGATCAGAAAGATTTCCCTGCATGTGATATATGAGTTGAGATTTGAAAAAAGTAAAATATTCTAAAAGATCTTAGGTACCTTTCTGTGTTCCAAGCCTTAGACACAGCTTGGGCAAAGATATGCCATAGAAAATAGAATTTTCAAGGAACAACAACCTAAACTTTCCAAGCCTTAGTTTCCTTGTCTACAAAGTGGGACTCTACTATCTTATCTAATTCTTGGGTTATGAGAAATACAATAGTATGCAAAAAAGTTTTACCATGATATGGAAATAGGTCTTAGTACTAATAATGAATCTCACAAAGTGGAAGGCAGCATTTGAATTCATACCATATAGTTCTGTTGGTTGGAAGTAATTACCATGTTTTACATAATTATAACTTCTAATAATGATAATTATGCAAACAACTACTTCAGAGGATTCATTATTTGTAATAATTGAGACAGCTATTACCATTTAAGTAATTTTAAATAATTCTATAACCAAAGAAAATTGTTAGGTTAGACTTCTTTTTTGCCATTGAGAATCTCATCAATGCAGTATTGGGGGTATTCTTGTTTTAAAACTGAAGAATTTTAACTACAAAACTAAAGACAAGAAACAACTGATCAGCAAATAATTCAGCTATGAAAGCTAGAGCCCATTCTGGGTCAGACTTCGAAGACAGATGTGCTTACTTTGCTGGATAACCACCAATAAATAATCTTTTTGGTAATGTACAGAAATGATTACCTTGTATAAATGTCACCCTCCTAGATTTGTACAGGACAAAGGGGGAGATTCATTAATAAGGAAAAATTAGACTCCAAGGGCAACCCAATAGAGAGAGATAAATGAGATATGAACATTGCCCAATCTATTGTATACCATTTACCCAAAAAAAGCATTCTCGATTTTAAAAATATAATACCCTATTCATTTTTTATTTTACAAAATGCACCAAAGCATACTTCAGATCTATTCCCATGTAGCTAAAAAGAAAAATAGAAGATGCATTGAAAAGTGATGATAATATTACTGTGCTTTGCTTCTATCTAGATGCCTTTCATCTAAGGATCTTTCAGCCCTTAAATAATAATTGATTATGTTTTACAATATCCTTCCATTAGATAGGTATGTATCTTTAAATGAAACTAGATAGAAGCAGAGAGAGGCTGAGTGGATTGAATCGCCCAAGTTCAAACCATAAGGCTCTGGATTAGACAGAAATAGACCCAAGAGGCTTACTCCCATTCTCCTGCTTTAATCACTGGGAAATATTCTATCCCCAAGGAATTGTTAGCAATGCTGCCTTCATTCCTGACAGTAGCGAAAATTTTCCCCATTTAATTGCTTTCTACAACATCCACCTTTGACAGGTCTTTCTGAGATGATTACTCTCAGAAATGGAGAAAGAGTTGACTATGACATCCAAATATGGTAACCTCCCTATTGGCTGTGCAGAAAGCCTGAAGGTAGTGCTCATCAAACCCTGAACAACTGTGGGATGAGATGAAGGGGGAGAGAAGGGAGGGATGCTGTTGGCTAAATTACTAATTAATCTCTAGTAATTAGTACTCAAATGTAATAAGTGTTGCATTCAAGTAATATAGCAGTAGAAGTAAAATCTGCTCATTCAGTTATTTGCTAGTGAGTCTGGTTGTTCTTTTCAGATAATTCAGGGCAACCAGTTCACTCATTTAAATAGAAATGAAAATTTTCTTTCCACACTTATGCCTATTACCAGGATTCGTTCCTATAAGTAATTTGAGGTAGCATGCTATAGTAGATAGAATACAGGACTCAAAAAGGCCTGAGTTCAAATCCTGATTCAGGGTAGCTGGCAAGTTTACTGGACCTCTTTTGAACTCAGTTCTTCATCAGTAAAATGAGAGGGTTGGTACTAGATGGCTTCCAAGATCCTTTACAGATCTTTGAGTCTATATTAATTCATTCACCTTTAAAAGCAGCAGCCTAGCAAAGAACAGAAATAGAAAAATGACCTTGGAAAAAGGAAGATTTGAGATAAAGCCCACTGACACATCCAAGGATACTTTGTGAGCTTGGGCAAATTGCTTAAGCTCTCAGATCTGTAGGCAACTCAGATGTTGCAGAGAAAGTGCAGAACATCATTGGTAAAGGAAGTTTCCCTAATTAAACTGCATATCTAGTCCCCAGCCCTAATTTGACTAACACTATTCCCCTACAGACATTGATCAGTCAGATTCACATTCTTTCTAATACCAAATTATACTTTTCTATCTTCTTTATCAATTGCTGCTTTTTTTGGAAGACCTTTATAGTTCATTCCAATTCATATCATATAAACAATAGTCAAAGGCTGCTAGGTGGTGCATTGGATAAGAGTACTGGCCCTAGAGTCAGAAGGATAGAAGTTCAAATCCAGACTCAGACACTTGACAGTAACCAGCTGTAGGATCCTGCGCAAGTCACTTGACCTTCATTGCCTAGAATCCAGGGTTATCTCCAGTTGTCCTGATTCACATCTGGTCACTGGATCCAAATAGCTCTGGAGAAGAAAGTGAGGCTCATGTCTTAGCACAGCACCCCCTCACTCAAATCCAATTCGCATGCTTGTCATGACATCAACTCAATGATGTCATGGTCTTCTTCAAGAACAAAAGACACACATCATCAGAGCACCTGACCTGAAGGTGAGAAGATTCATCTTCTTGAGTTCAATCTGTCCTCAGACAATTGTGTGACCCAAGGCAAGTCACTTAACCTTGTTTGCCTCAGTTTCCTCATCTATAAAATGAGCTGGAAAAGGAAATGGCAAACCATTCCAGTATCTCTATCAAGAAAACCCCAAATGGGGTCATGAAGAGTCAGACACAACTGAAAATGACTGACTGAAAACAAGTCAATGTATTTTATAAAGCTGGACATACTGATGACTAATGGTTTTTTCTGATGGGTTTTTTTCTGACCTCAGTAGAGTACAGTGAAACACACCCTCTTAATAGACCTCTCCTTTTTCTTTTTCTCCTGCCTTTTCCTTTGCTCCTTCTTCCCACTTTTCATGTCTTCAATTATATCATTGAGATGAAAAAGCAAACAGGTATCAGATCGCATAGGAAATGAAATTCTTGCATACTTCTGTATGTTCTCTCTCTAAACTTGTCTTCTTGTTGATCCTAGAAACAGTTTTTATCATATTGGAAGGAATCTTAGAAATAACCTAATTTGATCTTTTCATTTCACTTGAGGAAATTGAGACTTAGGATGAATCATCTGATCAAAGTCAGTATTCAAACTCAAATTCAATGTCCAAGTTCAATAATTGTTCCATTGTACCTTACTTTTTCAACCATTGTCATGTGTTCAAGTATTATCTTAGTTTTCCCCTAAACCTGCCCTATTTCTACTGTCTTCCTCATCTTTCATCTGCTATTTTGGAGTCATTTTTTAATTTTCCCTCCCCTTCAGCTTAACAAAATTCTGGATCAGTTGCCAAGTTTTGTGGATTCTATTTTCACAATCCCTTACTCAAATGGTCCCTACCCTAAATAACCCTCTACAACCTCCTGTGTGAGCTATTATAATAGTATCCTGATTGTTCTCTCTGCTTCAAGGCTCTTTTCTCTCCAGTTCATTCTCCATGGAGCTAACCATTGGACTACTCTGCTCAAAAACCTTACATGACTCCCTATTGCCTTTTAAATAGCATAGTAACCCCCAGCCTGTTATTAAAGCTCCTTAATATCTTATTCCAATTTATCTTTCCAGATTTTCTCTTTTTCACACACTATGTTCTAGCCAAAGAAGCTTACTAGCTTCCCCCAGTCTCTACATTCTATCTACACATCCATGCTTTATCTATACTGGAAGAATCCTTATCTTCCTTTAAAGCTTAGTTCAGGTGCTATAGAAATTACATGATTTTCTTTTATTCCTCCCCCTTCGGTTTTCAGTGCTCACTTCCCCCTCAAAGTATCTTATATTAACTTATCCACACTCATATTGTTTCCCTCCCTTCTCCATTAGACCATGATCAATTTGAGAACAAAAAATGTTTTGCTTTTGCCTTTGTGTCTCCAATACCTAGAAGCAGGACTTTCAGATAATGTGTGATGTTGAACTAAATTGTATGACCTTAGACAAGTCATTTAATCTCTTTGACCCTCAGCTTCTACATTTGCAAAATAATGGTGCTGAATTACATTATCAAAGATCCATAACCAGGACAAAGTATAAAAGTATTGACTTCCTTATTAAGAACATGTATTAAGGGCTCACTTGATTTGTACCTAGCTTAAGGTCATAATGATGCTCTGATTCTGCTCCAGTTAGAGGGGCCCCCTCTAGTTATTTATATTTTATATATGTCATAACTATTTCTGGCACCCAATCTGTATATGATTCTCTCATAGAACCTGACCAGTTATTATGCTAGACATTGGGGTCAGTCTCTTCCACAGATGACAGGAGTTGGGATAAGATCACAGATTTATTAAAAGGCACTGAGTCTGGTCATTATAGATCAGAATGATGAAGTGGGGACAGGGAGAGAGAAGGAAAATCTACCTAGTAAGTATCTGAGGCAAGATTTGAACCAAAGTCTTACTATCTCCAAGTGCAATGCCTTATTCACTATGATGAGTTGCAAGCAAGGAATGAAATCAATTGATTGCTTCCATTTCAAACTTGCCAGCTTCAATTTCTACATCTTTAAAAATGAAGAAAAGGGACAAAATAATCTTTAAGATCTACCTCCAACTCTGTGGGTTTCTAAGTTCCCTCTTTTTTTCAAATCTCTCCTGATAAAAAAAAAAGGAACCAAACAAGTAAAAATCCCAAAAAGAAGAACCAATCTGGAGAAGAGATAATCAAAATTACTCTACAAGGGAAATAATTCAATATTGATTATAATTGCACTGATAATCAGCATTATCATTATTACAAATGATACTGATTCCTAAAGCATAAGATGATCAGGTCAAAGTGCTGAACAATCTTTTACTCAAATATCAGCATTTATTGTTATGTGTATGCTTCTTTTCAGAGTATTATAGAATCGCCAGACTGCTAGGATATGATTTCCTTTCTCCAGGGACTAAGTCTCTCTTCTTTCACAAAATGCCAAGAGAAAATGGTAGAACTGATCAAAACCTTTCCCATCCATTTAATAAAAGCCAGGCACAAATGAGAAGGAAACTGTGGATAGACTGGGAAAATGCCAAGGTGTTTCTGGACACCTATGAAATGTGACAACCCCCTCAGCAGTCTGACAGCCAACTCAGTCCTATACCATCAGGCCCCCCAAACCAATGAAGACAAAAATAAAAGCACTCACAAACATATTTAAAATGATTCATCTCCTCATTGTTTCACTTTGAAAACCAAAACCAAAATGGAAGCATCCCTATTCCCTATTGAAAGTAATCACAGCTTTATATCCCTTGGTGTTTACATAAAGAGAGCTGTTTATTTAGAATCCTTGGTGATAAGGATGCCAGGAGCTCATAACTTATTATATATTCTCTTTCCATTTTGTCTTTTTTTGGGGGGGTGAAAATTATGTATATTTTATGATAACCCAAAATGACTTATACATAAAAAATACAGACTTTAAAGATAAAAAGGATTAGTAGCAGGTAATGCATTTTCCATGAGTGGCTATAGGGCTCTCTGTTCCAAGATGTACAGGCTGCATACAAATGAATTGATAAAAGTCTGAAGCTGTGGATGGCTAGGAAGGCTCATGCTTTGCTGGAGATGATTCTTAAAGTTACAATAAATCAGACAGACAGTGTCGGCCTTTGAGGATAAACCTGTGATGGCTTGTTGTGCCTTTTTGAATCGCCTCAGAGGCCCAGGGACTAAAAAGTGCCTAGATGTCACATTAAATCTACCGGGAGGATGGAGCACTTCAAAGAGAAACGCAATCAGATCTGATGGAAAATACATTTTCTGAAAGCTACTGACAAAAAAGTAATCTTTGATGTGGATGTTGAATAACAATTGATATTGTCTTTCCTGACATTTTTCATTATTGCCGTCTTATACAGCCTACTTCATGTATTAAAGCAATATTAACTGTTTGACAGGGACAAATCCTCAAACTATCACATAAGCAATTGTTTCTGAATTGTCTTAGCCCACTGCCTGTAAAACCTGTCCCAATAACTGCTTTTAAATATGATGGTACACTCTTTCTCCTGACTAGCTAGACAGTGTCTGAGCTCTGGCATAATACAAGGGAGTCTAGGGGATATTAAAAATGGTTAGGTGGTTATGAGGTGTCATTTGATTATAAGGAAGGAGCAATAGTGTTTTCTGAAGGTGACTTTTAATGAGAGAGGTCTATAAAAGTTAGTCCTTATTATTCCCCATGTACAGTATACATTTATATCAAGTACATATATGGACTCAAATCTCAGATCTGTGATGATTCTTACAGCTCAAAAGGGAAAATAAAGAAAAGCACAGGAGGTATTTGTTATTTATGCAATGAAATAAACAAATCTATGCCTATACTCCCCCCCAAAAAAACCATAAAATATACTGAAGTTAAATCTCTGCAATGTTACTGTAAAGAGATTCATGTAGATCTGGAAACCACATCTCATTTTCAAAGCCAAGAGACAGCCTCTCTCCCCTCCCCCTAGATTTGTTGTCTTAACCTTACAATGTAGATATGTTTGGTTTTATCATAAGTATCTATGATACTTACAAAGTTTAAATTTCTAATTTTCCTATGACCTTGAGTTTCCTCATCAGGGTGAAAGACTGGGGAAATGGAAGGGAAGATCTATAAAAGGACAGTTGGAATGTCAAATCTGTTTTCATATTTAAGAATCTTACTGCATGCCACCATCAAAGGAACTATGAATCAGTATCCCACCTACAACACAACACAAAGTCACAGCATTGAGACTATTGAGTACTGCTAGTCTCTCAAAAGTTGTCATTTATGGTAGATAGCAATATCACACATGTCTTTCTTGTTATTACCTTAGCATGATTTGCCAAAACCCTCCAGGTCCTCCAAATTTACTATTTCTAACAATATTTTTAACTTGTTTGTATTTTTATAACGTAGAAGTTTTGTGCAATAGATAGATCTCCAAGGATATCTGGAATGAGGGTCTTTCTCCCTTCTTAAACTTAAAAAATCAAAATGATGGTACCTTTGTAAAAGGAATGTTGGGCTGAGAATTAGAAGAATTTAAAAACTGAGAGCTGCTCCTTTGTAACTGTGTAACCTTTAGGAAGTCACTTGACCAGTATGCATCTCAGTTTGCTCATCCATAAACTGAACTTCATAACACTGGCCTGTCCCTAAGTCAAATGGATATTGTGTCTAATAAATGCTTTATGGTAATGTTTTCAATTCTGAGGATAAAAGGTTATAGATAAAATTCACAATACTGTAGTAATAATAACTCACATTTACAGAGCAATTTAAAGTTTAAAAAGCAATTTCCTTCTAAAAGATCTCATGACTTGGGGATATTATCTCCATTTTGCAGTTGAAGAAACTGAGACTCAGAAAGATTGTGACTTCTACATGATCAAATATTCTGTTAGTGAAAAGCAGAGTTAAGCCCAGAATCCAAATCCAGTACCAGCTCTAGTACTGTACAAGCTGAGATTCACTGTGTCTGGCAAATAGTAGGTAAATTAGCAAATGCTTTTCATTAAGTCAGAAACACAGTTGAGCAGAAGTAGCAATATATTAACCTACTAGGCCAGGGGTTCTTAACCAGAAGTCTATTAACATGCTTTTTTTGGTATTTTGGGAATATATTTAAACATTATTTATTTCCTTTATATTCCTGCATATTTTATTTTATTCTTTTAAAAACATTATTTGAAGAAAGTTTCATAAGTCACCAAATGGGTTTTGGACACATATACATACAAAGTCACGAACCATTATAGTTTTTATAATTGGAATTTGGTATTCAGTATAATGGTCCCAAAAGTCCATATGAGCCCAAGTTTAGAGATTCCAACTTAGGAAGGACTTTCCACTTGTTCCTTTTTTATTTCCTTTCCCTGTGCTTTCTATTTACATAGACTAAGCACTTTACCTATATGGAATACTCCCACATACAGATTAGAAATTCCAGCTGTCCCTTCATAGCTCTCATTAGTTGCTTACAACAACCCACCAGCATAAGTGCTTTGAAAATTATAATTCCCATGTACAGATAAAGCTTGAAGACCAAAAAATAAACAGATTTGCCCAAAAATAAATGGTAGATGTTCAGAGCCTGGACCTTTCAAAACTGGCTCCAAGACAGGTCTAATTTCAGACTTTTATCCTTCAACAGTTGGAATCAATTGAAATCAATCTGCTGCCTTTCCCAGGAAGACTTAACATATTTACAAGTCTAGTTTGACCCATCACTAGAACAAAAGGCTTTATCTCTCAAAAAGAATTTCTGGTTTTGGAAGAAAGAAGGGAAGATAAGAGGTTTTTGACTCTTTTTTGCTAAATTTAAAAAAATATGACTAGGGACCATCAACTTCTCCTTCAAGGGTAAGGCTGGCTCTCATCACAATTTTTCACTCATATTTTGGCTGAAACAAAAATTTTTCTTGTCCTGGAAAAAGAATTAGTCTATAGAGCTAGGGGTTTTCGGTGATCATGCTTTTCTCTCTACAATCCTATACTTTCTTTGAGATGCTGACATCATTACTGTCCTCACAAGGATATGGCAGCTAGCCACTAGGCTTGCCAACACTGGCCCCAGCTTCTTTCAATCCAGTGACAGCTTGTCAGGCCCTCCGGATATTCGCAATGTACTTCCCTCCTCATTCTTTCCACCCCTCCCTTGCTCCTTCCCAGAGACAGCTGGTGTGTGTATACTTCACATCCAACAGAGATGGGAGGGATAGGGGGTGAGAAGCAGGAAACCTTCTCTTGGCTGATTCATAAGTGATAAATGGTTCCACGAAAAAAAAGAGAAAAAAACAGATAGAGAGGGAGAAGGAGAGGAAGGGAGGAATTGAATGTAGCCTTGCCATCTTAAGCACTTTGGAAAGGTTACTTTTTCTTATCTCTTAATCCCCCCTAGACCTACTGCTTTTTGTTATTTCACAGACCAAAGAAGACAAACATATCCCTTGTGTACATCTGTCTAAAGTTCATGCCAGGCTTTTCAGCACTCCAGCCTCCTTGGACTGCTGCTCCAATCTTTCAGAAGGAATTCTGTCCCTTTCCTGCTCTCCCCCCTTCCTTCTCCAGTGAAAATTCTTCATGCTCGGGTTTAAGCTTCTTCCTCATTCTATTAAGATATCTCTGCACGCAAGGCCAACCCCCTAACTGAAATGACTCAGAAATGACCCTGTTATTGATAGACTGCAAAACCTTCTGAAACACACCAAAACTAATAATATGAAATCATCTCACTCTATGGTGGCACCCCAAACAGTAAACTTATTTCTTAAGATCTGAAAAATACCAAGTTACAAAAAGAACCCAAGAATTTTGGGAGGAAAAGGAAAATCTCTGTCTTCCTCTTTATATTATAGTATGCTGAAATAGCCTCATTCATCAGAAAATCTATATATTTCAATGATAAGTGGATAGAACTGCATTGTTGCTTGATGTTAATTGGGGCACCACACTCTAAAGGACACTTCCCCCTTTATACCTGTTACTTTTTTTAACCCAAACTACCCAGTGTATACTTTATTTTTTTAAGTATATTTATCCAAGTATGCATTTATCCTTCCATTCTACTGTAAGTTCCTTAAGAGAAGGAATGGTTTTGTCTTCATCTCGTTCCCTTAAGCTTCATGTCATCCTCATCTATATTTGACCATTGGACCTAGGACAGAAAGTGAGGTTGTTGACTTTGCAGTCTTCCCTCACTTAAATCCAATTCACTTGAATTGAATTCACTCTTTAAGAACAAAGGACAAGGCTAGGTGGTGCAGTGGATAGAGCACCAGCCCTGGAGTCAGATGTACCTGAGTTCAAATCTGACCTCAGACACTTAATAATTACCTAGCTGTCTGGCCTTGGGCAAGCCACTTAAACCCATTGCTTTGCAAAAAAAAGAACAAAGGACAACCACCTCTGGGAGTAATTGCAGGACCTGCACTCTATGGACCCAATTGATCAGAGGCAACACAGCCACTTTCAACACATGGCCTGATTTGATAGGAAATAGGACTTTTGATGCTAGTCTGGTACTGTGGGAGTTCTTGGCCCTTGATTGTGAAATTTTTCCTTTCTGTATCAACAAGGTGCTCCAATAATGCCAAGCAAAGTAGCAGTATGTGATATCTAATACAGTTCATAGAGGAAAGGTAATAAACCAGTTTTTAAAATTCTTATCCTAACAAAAGACAGGAATTGTCAATTTTGGAAATGGTAGGAGAAGGCATATGAATGCTGTGAATTGGAAAAACAATTCTGGAAAATAATTTGGAATTAGTATATTATTATATATTAAGTACTTTTGATATGGCACTCATTAATTCGGGGGGGGGGATCCCTGTTCTCTAGGAGCTCACACTCTAATAGCAAGATAATATGCCAATAACTATATACAAACAAGTTGTAAAGAGAATAAATTAAGGGTAGAAGTAAGGAACTAAGAGGCTTCTTGCAGAAGAAACTTCAGGTGAGCCTTGAAAGAAATCAAGGAAGCCAGGAGAAGAAAATGATGAGGGAGAGAGAGTTCCAAGCATGGGATATAGTCAGTAGAAAATGGTGTATTTTGTTTAAGGAATAGCAAGGATGCCCGTATCATTGAACCACAGAGTAAATGGAGGGAAGTAAGGTGAGAGAAAACTGAAAAGGAAGGAAGGAGCTAAGTTATAAAAGACTCTGAAAGTTAAAGTGTTTTATATTTGATCCTCAAGGTAATAGGGATCCACTGAAGTTTACTAAATCAAAGGGGATATATGGTCAAAACTGAATTTTAGAAACAACAATTTGATAGTCAAATGGAAAGTAGCCTGGAGTGAGGAGAAACTTGAAGGGGGGAGAGACCAACTAGCAGACTTTTGAAACAATCTATGAAAATAATATAACTAAGATGAATACTTTCTGATGCAATGATCCCAAAGGACTCAAAGAAAGCACATGTACACACATATACAAAAAATTATAATACCTTTTTATGGCAAAGAATTGGAAAATAAGGGGGTACCCATCGACTGGAGACTAGCTAAATAAATTATGATATATGAAGGTAATGGATTGTTAGTATATCATGAGAAATAGTAATAGATATGGCCCTCAAGAAATTGGGAAAGTCTTGTATAAACTGGGAGAGATGTAAGCAGAACTTGGAGAACTTATATAATAACAACACTAAAAAGACAAATTTAAAAAATGTAAGAAATCTAATCAATGCAGTGACCAGTCAGTACTTCAAAGGGCTATTAATGAAATACATTATTCTTGTCCTGACAAAGAGGTGATGGACTCAAGAAGCCAAATGAATCATACATTTTTGTATATAAACAGTGTGTGAAATTTTTTGCTTGACTATGCCTATTTGTTAGAAGTAGGGTTTTTTTTCCCTCTTTTATAGGGAGAGGAGGGGATGGAGAGGAAAGAGAATAAATGCATACTAATTTTAAAAATCAAGAACAGTTTAAAAAATAGCTCATATACTAATAAAAGTCAGGAATAGTGATTCTTAGAGGAGTTGTAGAGAAATAGGCATGCTAATACATTACAGGTAGAACTGTGAATTATAAATTTCAGAAACCATTCTAATAATTTAGAATATGAAAATAAAGTTACTAAAATATCTTTTCCCTATGATCTATAGATTGCTTTATCAGGTATACATGCCAAGAAGATTGATGACAAAAAGTAAACCTTATTCAAGAAAATATTTATGGAATACTTTTTTATAGTAGCCAAGAGTTGGAAACAAATTAGATGCCCATCAATGAATAGTTAAGCAAATTGGGGAACATAAATGTAATGGTATATTACTCTTCTGTAAGAGATGACAAACATGATAAATGTATAAAAATATGAAAAGCCTTATATGAATTAATTCAAAATATAAACAGTCAGGAAATTTTTGAACACATTCACCACAGCAATCTAAGTAGAAAGAACAACCAACATAAAATAGCAAAATCTAAATTTTGTGACATGAAGAGTAAGATTGGACACAAAAAAAAATATGAAAAAATACTTTTCTCATTTTCTTGTAAAGGTCTAGGTCCAGGGGAATGGAATGTTGCTTTTAAAGTTATATTTTTTCTAAGAGTCATTTCATTTTGTTTATTTTTTCCTTTTAAAAAAATTCTTCATTATAAGGGATGACTTTTGTGAGGAAAAGGGGAGGGATATGAAGAAAACAAAAAATCAATAAAAATCTATTTTAAGAAGAAACCTTTTAAGTTTTAATCAATTAACAAGAATTTTTTTCCTTTAAATCCTAGTAAGAATGTTCTTTTTTAATTTTAGTTATTTGATATTTTGAAAAGAAAGAAAAACTCACTACTGAACACATATATATAAAATAATAAAATGTCAAAGCTAATACCCTTTTAAAAAATTCTATCAATGACAAAGCAAAGTGAACAGATCACTTATACAGGACAAACAAAAAAGACCATTTTGAGCAAGTACAAATAAACAAATATTTACCAAGCACTAGAGCTATAGTTAGAATAGAGTGACCAAGTCTTGTCCTAGGATAAGAAATTTGAGGCTAGACAACACTTGCAGCATTGAAACAAAACTTAGCAAGAATCCTTATTTTTATAAAGGAAGCTAACAGACAAGTTAGGGATAACTCTCATGATACATCCTGATCTCTTCAGATTCTCTTCTACCCTAATTCTCATTATCAGTGGTCAGAGCTAATTTCAAAAGCTTTCTATCTTCTACCCTTAGGGTGGTGCCCCATATACTTCCCTTTAATTTTATGCCATTTATCCTAGGCTGCCAATAGGTTCAAAAGTTCCTCCACTGAGACAATTATGAGCAAGGACTGTACTAGGCAGGAATACATCAACCATCTATAATTTCACCACTATGGAAACTCACTTAGCCAAAACAGCAGACAATCTATAATTTTCTGTCTTAGAAATCTGATTTAAGACTGAGAGAGACCGAGTGACTTACTCATAGTTATACAGTTAGCAAAAGCCACTGACCTGATTTGAACTCAGGTCTTCCTGAATGGCTGATCCAACATTCTAGTTATTATCAATGGTATATAAAGATGAAAAAAGACACAGTTCCTGTCCTGACAATATTTAAAAACTAGTAGTTAGCTAAGACATATTATGGAATCATCCATCCTCATCTCTACCTCCTGGCTTCCCTGGCTTTCTTCGAGTCTCAGCTAAAGTTTTGCCTTGTATATAAAACCTTTCTCAATTCCCTTAAAGTTAACACATTCCCCATCTCAATTACTTCCAATAAACCCCATGAATATCTTGTTTTTACATAGTGTTTACATGTCATCTTCTCCATTAGAGTGTGAGCTCCTTGGGAACTGTCTTTTGCCTTCCTTTGTATCCCCAGAATCTGACAGGTAGTAGATGATTGTAAAAGTATATATTAGAGTACAAATTAAAAGGAAAGATACATAAAGAAACATTATAGAAACTTCCAGGAGTTAGAGATCACATCCAAATGGAAGAAACTGTAGATATTCAACACAGGAATACCATAGCCATGGAAAATTAATTGTATCTTGAAGAAAGAAAACATATTTCAACTAACCTATAGGAGAGGAGAGTCCCTTCCAAGCATGGAAAACAGAAGAAATGAGAGAGAAAGGAAGGCGGTAGGACTAGACTAGAAAATCATGAGTAGCCTAGCATTACTAAAACATAGGTTAATACAAATTAAGGCTGGAAATATATGGTGGCAATGGAACATGGAGGAGGTGTACTAAGAAGCTGACACTTAATTCAGAAGACCAGTGAGGAACCACTGAAGATTCTTGAGTAAAGAAGTAGTAATAGTAGCCTTTTTTATGTTTTTTTAAGAAAGATTTTATTTATTTTGGATTTTACAATTTTTCCCCTAATCTTGCTTCCCTCCCCCCACCCCCCACAGAAGGAAGTCTGTTAGTCTTTACACTGTTTCCACAGTATGCATTGATCTAAGTTGAATGTGATGAGAGAGAAATCATATTCTTTTTTTTTTAGTGTTTTTTTGTAAGGCAAATGGGGTTAAATGGCTTGACCAAGGTCACACAGCTAGGTAATTATTAAGTGTCTGAGGCCGAATTTGAACTCAGGTACTCCTGACTCCAGGGTTGGTGCACTATACACTGTGCCACCTAGCTGCCCCAGAAATCATATTCTTAAGGAAGAAATATCAAGTATAAGAGATAGCAAAATTACATAAGATAATGGTTTTTTAAATTAAAGGTAATAGTCTTTGGTCTTTGTTCAAACCCCACAATTCTTTCTCTGGATACAGATGGTATTCTCCATCGCATAGATAACCCAAAATTATGCCTGATTATTGCACTGATGAAATGAGCAAGTCCATTAAAGTTGACCATCACTCCCATGTTGCTGTTAGGGTGTACAGTGTTCTTCTGATTCTGCTCATCTTGCTCAGTATCTGTTCCTGCAACTCCTTCCAGGCTTCCCTGAATTCCCATCCCTACTGGTTTCTAATAGAACAATAGTGTTCCATGACACACATATATATATATATATACACACCACAGAGTTTGGTAAGCCATTCCCCAATTGAAGGACATTCACTTAATTTCCAATTGTTTGCCACCACAAACAGAGCTGTTATGAATATTTTTGTACAAGTGATGTTTTTACCCTTTTTCATCATCTCTTCAGGGTATAGACCCAGTAGTGGTATTGCTGGATCAAAGGATATGCAAATTTTTGTTGCCCTTTGGGAGTAATTCCAAATTGCTCTCCAGAAAGGTTGGATGAGTTCACAGCTCCACCAACAATGTATTAGTGTCCCAGATTTCCCACATCCCTTCCAACAGTGATCATTGTCCTTTCTGGTCATATTGGCCAGTCGGTAAGGTGGTACCTCAGAGATGCTTTAATTTGCATTTCTCTAAAAATCACTTTGATTTGACTAGTTTATGTTTTAAAGCATTTTGAGGTTTGCAGAATGCTGTTCTCACAACAACCCTATGAGGGAGTTTAAAAAGTTCTATTATTCCCATTTTGCAAAGAAACTGAGACTCATAAAGAATGAATTATTTTTCTAGGATGACTTGATATCAGAGCCAAACCTCAAACACAGGTGTTTTGAATCCAGGTCCCAGAACCCTTGCAGGAAACTATTTTCAAGCCCAGAGTAGATCAGGGTGTTTCACAGTCCTAAGTTTCCCTTTCTTAGCACCATAGCACCATAATAGCTCCCATGGGTCTGAAAGCTCAAAAGATCTCCCATTTCCCCCCATAATTATACCTTTAGAATCCAAGGTCTTTCTGTGGACTATATGTGGAATTAATCAGTCACATTCCCATTTTACAAATGAGACCCAGAGAGTTAGCATGTGGCCCAAGACCATATAAACAGTAGAAATGGGCCACACTGAAGTGGTAGAATCAGGATTCAAAATCCAGGTATCCTAATGACAATTACAGTCAAATCTGCCTCAACAATCTCTCTAAACTTCCCCTTCTCCCCATTCACTTATTCACAAGACTTTCAGGCCTTCATCTACAACACTCAGTTAAACTATTGCAAGTATCCTAATTAGACTCCTGGCCTCTTCAACCCCTTCTCCACACGATGCCCCTAAAATGGTCCAAAAGTTATATATATATATATATATATATATATATATATATATATATATATATATATATATATATGTAATGCCAATCCCCTGCTGAAGGCATTTCAATACTCACTCTTGTGTCTGGGATCCCATACAAACTTCCCAGTTTGGCATGTAAAGCCCTTCACAGTCTGGCTCCAGTTACCTTTTCAAGCTTATTACACATTACTCCCCTTCACACACTCCACATTTCAGCCAAACTGGCCTATGTGCAGTTTCTTCAACTTGGCACTCCATCTCCTTGTCTTGGCAGAAGCTTCTTCCCATACCCCAAATAGGCTCCCTCCTCATTTTCACCTGTTATTGTCCCTAACTTCAGTCAGTACTATCTCCTATGGGAGACCACTCACTGAACATGATGTAGGTATAAATGTGTAAACAAGAGTATATCTATCCTTTAATTCTCGATCACATTGGATCCCCCTTGGTTGATTCACAAAGGGAACAGAAGGACTGCTTATCAAATATGAAGGAACTGCTGATATTAAACCTAGAAAAGAGGACTCTAGAGGCACATGATAACTGTTTTCAAGTACTGGAAGTCATGTAGAAGAGAAATTAGCCTTGTATTATTTGATCCCATATGGATGAAGTAGACGAAATGGTAGCAATTACAGAGTCAGATTTTGGCTCAGTTTAAGGGAAAGTTTCCCCAAAATTGGAACTGTCTCCAAACGGAATAGGCTGTCTAGGAATGTGGTGGATACCTATCACCAAAGGACTTCCCCTTGTCAGGAAGTTTCTACAGGAGATCCCTTCTCATGTAGACAAGGAACTAGACTCTAAGGTTCTAACTCCAAAATCCTTCTCATTTTTGCTTCAAACCTGTGATTTTAGTCAGTGCTAGAAAACTGCCAAGTGGAAAATCCTTTCATTGATTCAGATCAGAAAATTGCCTAGGGCACCAAGAGTTATTCAGATAGTATGTCTTAAACGTTTGACATGAGGGGCAGCTAGGTGGCGCAGTGAACAGAGAACAGGCCATGGAGTCAGGAAGACCTGAGTTCAAAGAGGTATCTGACATACCCTTATTTATACAGGGAAAGAGAAGGAAAGAAGAGAGAAGAAATGACATGAGACAACTAGTTGTCTGTAAATGGGTCTGGAGTTCAGAAGTAGGTGCCACCAGTGGTCAGCCAGAAGGGGCAGAATTTCTAATTAAATTATAAAACAAACTTGCAAGAAGGAGCATTGAATAAATGATTGTCTTAAAATAGATCCTTGGTAAGGTTAAAGGGTGAAGATCACCATAACTATAACCATAACCTCAGACATTTAATAATTAGCTAGCTGTGTGACCTTGGATAAGTCATTTAACCCCATTATCTTGCCAAAAAAATCACTTGAACCCATGTATTTCTGACTCCAAGGCTAGACTTCTAGACCACATTGAGGTTCTATTATAATGGGGAAAAAACCACTAGATACATTGACCTTGGAGAGAATATTTAATCAAGGGGCGGCTAGGTGGTGCAGTAGAGCACTGGCCTTGGAGTCAGGAGTACCCGAGTTCAAATCCGGCCTCAGACACTTAATAATTACCTAGCTGTATGGACTTGGGCAAGCCACTTAACCCCATTGCCTTGAAAAATCTAAAAAAAAAAATTTAATCAATTGTTCTATGATTTTACTTATGATCCATGTCACTTCTTTGAAAAAATATTCCTCCATAACTCCCATTTTTCTATGTATATTATCTTCCCCCAGTAAAATATAAGCTCCCTCACCCAGGAATTCCACTAAGGAATATATCAGGGATGGCTAGGTGGCGCAGTGGATAGAGCACCAGCCCTGGAGTCAGGAATACTTAAGTTCAAATCCAGCCTCAAACACTCAATAATTACCTAGCTGTGTGGCCTTGGGCAAGCCACTTAACCCCATTTGCCTTGCAAATACCTAGAAAAAAAGGAATATATCCAAGGAAGATATCGATAAAAAGAAAAACCTTCATCTATACAGAATATTTCTATCTCTGGCTATTTGCCCAAGGCCTTTGTCTTCTGTATGTTTCTTATCAGTATCTACTACTTATGATTATCTTCACCCTTTAGCCTTACCAAGGATCTATTTTAAGACTTAATCATTTATTCAATGCTCCTTCTTGCAAATTTGTTTTATAATTTAATTTGAAATTCTGCCCCTTCTGGCTGACTGCTGGTGGCACCTACTTCTGACCTCCAGACCCACTTACAAACAACTAGTTGTCTCATGTCATTTCTTCTCTCTTCTTTCCTCCTCTTTCCTTGTATAAATAAGGGTATGTCAGATGCCTCTTTGCTAGAGTTTCTCCTACTCTTGGGTCACTGTCAGCACAGTGCCCAACAAAATGCCAACTTGCCTGAGAATTGCATGTCTTGTGAATTCTTTCTCAGACCAGCACCAACCTCAATATTATGGAGGTGCAAACCCCAAAGTGTTGTGAAATTAAGTAAGTGAAGCCAAGGAAACAACAAATACAATGATTTAAAGTAAACCACAGAACAGCTTCCACAAAAATAATCACAAGTTAATACTGCAAAATAACAAAGAACATGCATGACTTCAATGAAGAAATAATATACCTCCCCTCATTCCTTTGCAAAATGTGCAAACTATCACCTATATTTTCATTTTTCTGTTTCAAATGTAAAGAATGTTGTAAAGGATGTCTATCTGGGATAGTAAAGAGCAAATATACAGGAGGGGAAAATATTTTAGGTTATGTGAAAACAAAAGATATTAATAAAAATCTATTTTTTAAATGCAAGCTTCTTGAGAGTAGATTATCTTGCTTTTTGTATTTTTATCCCTAACACTTATCACAGTATCTGATATAGAGTGAGGGTTTAATGATTGCATTTTGATGCATTTATTCATTCCTCTATTGCTGTCAAATCAGTGAGGAATAGCAAAAAAAAGTAAAAAATACATATTATTTCTTGTTCTCAAAAAAAATATAGAAATGGAGAAACAATATTTGCATTCAAGGAACCAGTGAAATATATTAGTTGTGTGGTATTGACCATGAATGCATTTAGAATCAAAATCTTGATTGTAATTAAAGTTCAGAGAAAGAGGGGAGCAATTTTACTTGATAAGACCTAGAAGGGGTTGATGGGTTTAAGTCAGACTTGAAGGATAGATTGAATTTATATAGGTACAGCTGGTCCTTGGGACCAGCCAACTCACAATTTAGGTGCTCTGAAGGTTGTAGATTACTGCAGCAATCAGAATGTGAAGGATAACCCTGAAGGCCTGGATTTCACAAGCCCCCACCGGTAGTTCACAAGCACCTACAAATTTCTCCCCATTAATAATAGTCAGTTAATATAGGTATGTGGCAAGAGTAGGCTCAAATTTAAGAGTATAATGATCATAAAGAACATATAGAATACAAAAATAGCAAAGGGGGTAGTTCATAATGCTTCATGGCTTCATGGCCTGGAAGTTCTCTCTTGAGTTTTTATAGTCCTCATAACCAAGACATTATACCCCTTGAAACTTCTTCCATTTTCAGAAGATTCTTTTTATTGCATCGTTATCCTCTGTGTTGTTGTACTGCCATCTACATGTGGTGGCTCCTTCTAGTCTAATCTCTCTACTAAAATGGTCAAAGGTAGAACATCACCTTTCCCCAAAAGCAAGTAGTCTTCAACTCCTAAGCTAGGGAGTCCTCCATAACTAGAGTAACACACTCCAGATTACACATCAACTGAGATTTCTTCTACTATTTAAAGACACAGTGGGGGTGTTTATTTGAGGGACTGGTCTATCTATACTTTCCTGGGATTGCATTGTATGGATGCCTCGAATCCCATTCTTTATATATAGGTAAAAAGGATGAAGGATATTTCCAGTTGGAGACCAAGAGTTAGAGTATTAAAGGGAGACAGAGAGAAAAAGTGAGGAGAGTTGGGTCTTAGACATTTTGTTCAATGGTCAGATGAGTTCTGGGTATTTTTTTTTTATTTTTCACAGCTCACAACCAAAATCTCAAAAGCATAACTGTGACAACTGACAATTTCCAATCAGATAACAGAACTAGCAAAATATCTCAAAATCAGACCTGACTAAAAACAGTAGCTTTTAGGCAAAAAAAAAAATGAATACTCTGGTGAAATGTTCATTTTGAATCTTGATCTTTTTTACACATTCCCTATTGTTTGTATTTTTTCGTAAACTCTGAATGCAATAACCTTAATTTAACTATTCCAAAATGGGGAAATAGTTGTCAGTTTTATAAATAATTCTTTAAATTCCATGGGTAATTTTTAAAATCTCTGAAAGCCAAGTTCATATTTGCCTGTTATTTTTCTTTTGGGGGAGTTTCCCCAACAGATGCAAAGGCCAGTATTAGTAGAGACCCTCAACAATTACTGTAAGGGAATACTTTAAAAAGAAATCAGAGGCATTTTTTCAACAAAAAAGATCCTTTTCCTTAGGATTAGGAAGTTATTCTTCTTGATGGAGACTCCCTTCAACATTCATCTTAATCCCTCCCCTGCTATATATATAATTGAGAGCCATAACCTTCCTGACAAGCCTAGGGGACTAACCTTTTGCCCTAGCAATCTGCTTCATGCCTTCACCCCGAGGGAATGAAACCTCTGCTTCTAAACTACTCGTTTCAGTTTTTATTTCAGCAGGCCTGTTACCCTGTAATTAATTCATTACTAATTAGGTGATTACTTTCATTTATGGTAGCAGTTAGAAAAAATGAAATGACATCCCCCCATTCTCCTTTGAAAAATAAATTTAGCCTATTGTTACAGGATTTTTCCTCTCCTTTCTTTCTTCCTTTTTTATTAAAAATTAGGAGCTTGGTTCATTTTTTCCCAGCATCCCTTCATTCATCCTGCAGTGGATGGCAGCATTATGGAATGTTGCTGGGAGCTGTGTGGTCAGTGATTGTTTTGTGTGGGTTTTCTCCCAACAATGAGAGAAGAACCCTGGCCTTCCAAAGGTTACTGGCACTTGGCATCCTTTATCTATAAGCGTGCCTTTCAGCAACCTGCATGCTGAGGGCTTATCAAGAAGATTTATACCATCATCTAGTGGAGGGACCAGATAACTACAGTCCTTTGATTCCTTCTAATCTGGTTTATACTCAGAGCCTGAGACAGAAAGAAGAGGCAGGGCTGTCTTCTTATGCAGGTTACTAAAAATAGGACAGATTTTTGACATCTCCCAGAGTGGGATAAATTTGCCGTAACTGCTGTAATTAAAATGCTACTCAATATTTTCCTAGCGTTCTACTGAGTTCTTGCAAATGCTCTTTTCCCCCCTATATCTCTTCAGTGATATTTTTCAGATGTAGAAGCTTAACCACAGCAGCTGCCATGACACCCTGTAAAAATTCCCACATCTGGCCGGAGGAGATGGGAAACGTGAAGTCTGGTGGGCAGGATTTTGTTTGGTTTGGTTTCAATTCTGACTGAACAGAAAAGACTTCAATTTCTAAGTCCCTTAAAAATAAGAAAGATTCTCTTACACTGTTTCCACCCCTGCTGCTCATTCCTACACTTTATGTATATTCTTACTAAGATCTGAAGTGACCTGGTGAATATGTGATTATTTTAATCAGCTATCAAGGATTTAGGGGCCTGGAATACATCCTTCTGAAACCCAAATATTCAATATCATATTCTAAATCTTTGTTGTCAATCATGTATCGATTCCATAGGCAACCAGGATGCTTCCTTTATAGCAGGGGTCATCAACACTCCCCTTTCTAGCTCTCTCAAGGATCTGAATCCCAAAGAGCAGGGGAAAAACAAACAAAGCCAGCAACAGAGCTCCTACACCCCACTAATGAAACTCATGATCAAGACAACGGAACCTCAGTCTTCTGAGAATTGAGTGATTACAGTGTACTTACTCTCCAAGACACAGCAAAGTCTTATGTGAGCGCCTCGGTCATTAGTGATTCCCCTGCCCCTCCCTACCCTCAATTTCTTGTCCTTTTGCCTACATTCAACAACAGAAATGCAATTATCTCGAATTTTAGAAACAGGACAATGGCTCCTTAGTGTGGTAACAAAGTGAACCTGTGACAAGGAAAGACACCCCCCCACACACACACACCAGTATATAATGAGCTGTATCATAGATGCTTTTAGTGGCTTCATTAAATTTCGGAGAGTTTAGCATCCATTTTAGGTCCCTCCTTTGTCTTTCCTTGCTTCCTCTTTCTTTCTCTTTTTTCCTTCATTTCTTTATCTTTGCAGGGGGAGGGATTGGGGTAAAGAAAAACAAAAAGGGAGGGAGATAAAAGCCATGACCTAGCTCAGTTGGAGAAACTAGTTGCATTCCTCTCTCAGATGCTCAATGTGACAGAGCAATTCCACAATTAAAAGCACAATAATTTGCTTGTTATTCAAGTCAGACGTTAGTCCTGGTAATGGGGTGCTTGGTGGAGAGATGGATTTCCTTGTTAGGAGCTAAGCACAGGATTAGCTGAATTCTCCATGGAGAAATCTTGATTTGTTCAAGGTCTTTCATGTTTTCTACAGAGAAGGGATTATGTCTTCTTAAAGAGGGGCCTTGCTTAAAAAGCTACAAAGTATAAGAAAAGGATTTAGGGCAGCGGGGCCTGCGGTTAAGTAGCTGAGGGGTAGAGGGAGTTTTAGAGCAGAGGATTATTTAAAGCCATAAAGTTCAAAAAATAATTGGTTTAGCACTACTGGGTCAATGCGGGGTAACAGGCTGTAAAGACAGTTAAGCATAAGCTAATATTCATTTTACTCTGGCTAATTATTGCATGGATTCGGGAGAAAAAGAGGGAAAGGGAGAAGCATTCCCTCACCCTTTTCCTTGGGACCTGGAACATGGATATTTCTTCTTTCCATTTTTTTGCTCCCTATGTGAACATTCTTTATGATATAGGTTAGTGTCAGCAGAATCATAAAATTCGTCTTATTTAGAATAAAGAAAAAATATTCTCTGTCAGAGTAAAGGGTTCTACTTCTTGACTGTCCAGGAGACCCAAGTGGAAATCCTTCTATAGTCTCTATCATCTATCATTTTCTGAGATAATCAATGCCCCCCTCCATAAGTGTAGACACACAAAACACAACACAACACACACACAAACACACACACACACACACACACCCCTACCTCATCCTTCATAATTAACTAAATGACCATGTTGAACTTTGGCTGACAGACACCTCTTTCTTTCTTTCTCTAAGTTCTTCAGGCAGTTTTACAATGAAGGAAATAAAATAACCTCCAGGGAAACCTCTCCAGAGAGAGGTTAAGTCAGGGATACTCCAGGGATTGACTGTTTTTTTCCCACTCTCCCCTAACACTAATTCACACAAATTCTTGATCAAAGTCCAAGTCAGAATTGGAAAAAGCCTTTTCAAGCTTTTCAGCCATACACACACACACACACACACACACACACACACACACACACACAGACAACACACACACACACAAACATACACACACACACACACACACACACACACACACACACACACACAAAACATCACTCAGGATTGCTGCCTGGCTTCCTAACATGAAGAATCCTCTTTCCTACAAGCTATGAAGAGGCAGGTGGATGCCATCAGATGGAAGACATCCATTCTGTCCCTAGTGATTAATGATAATCATCCTGAGGAAGGTTTAACTTATGGGACAGTAGTTTTCCATCAAACTAGTTAAAGCAACTAGGTTGTCAAATCCAGCCTCTAACTCTTTGGGAGATTTTGGACAATGCAGTTAACCTCTCTTTACTAAATATAGAGAATGAAGGCTAATTTGAAGGGTGAACAGGGGAAAGGCTATCCGCACTTATTTTGTCTACATTGCTTATCCTAAACATTATCAGTAAGGTAAGGAAATTTGTCACCTATTATAACATGAGTTCCTTAGGAGCAAAGATTATTTCATTTATATCCCTAATATCTAGCAGAGTCCCTGACACTTAATAAATGTTTGATGATTGATTGACTGATTGACTTCCAGACCTTGTCCTTTTCCTTCCCCCTCCCAACTCTGTTTTCCCTATTTTTCATTCCCAGCAGGACCTGGATCCAATCTTTCCTCTCTGACAATACCAGGGTTTCAAAATGAACCCACCTCTCATCATCAGAAAATAAGATGAATATTGACCTCCCAATAACCTATGATTTTAGTGGTATAGTGACCCAGAGGTTAGACAACTTTCACTACCAAGAAAACAATCGTAATAAACCAGTTGTTGGTTGGCCTTTTAAAGAGGACCAATGACATCAGTATGTCTTGACTTGCAAGTGAATTAAATTGAAGTGAGTAAGAGCTGTGAAAAATCACCAGCCATACTTTCTCCTCCAGAGCCATCAGGTCCAGTGACAAGATATAGATCAGGATAACTGGAGATGGCCCTGGATGTAATGATCTTTTTTAGCTAAATTCCAGGTCTCACTTTGCCTGAGGCAATAACCATTCTATGATTAAGGCTAGGAAATAAATGAGGGAAAAAATGGTCTCTTTTTACCTAGTCAAAAAAAAGCTATCTGGGTGGGAAAGACCCTCCAATTTACACTGATATGTGAAGAGCTGATAATAGTTTTGGTTGTTATCTCTTTTGGAAGTGTTGCCTTTAAAAAGAGAAGCCCACAAATATGAGGGTTTGGTTGATAAATTTATTCTATTAAGTAATCCTACTGTATTTAAAATAAAAGATAAGATGCCCTACTACCTTAGTAGATGAAAACAATATATCAATATAAATCAAAAACTTTAATTACAGTCAACCAATCACCAATCATAATTTTGAGGAAATTTCAAAAAGTCTTTGGAACTAAAGTTACACGGGAATACTGGTAACATAGGGTTGAGAAAATTTGGTCAAACCCTAGGTGTTTATAAAGTATTAAAGTAGTTTAGAATTGAAATCATTCCAGAGATTGATGTGTCTTCCAGGAAACTCTCCACAACTCTGGAAGTAACACCTAGGAAGGCGGGATGCGGGGGGGGGGGGGGGGGGGGGGGGGGATGTTTCACCTTTGTCCTAGGTCAACCTCTCCCTTGTTTTCTCCCTTTAGCCTGAAGAGGATCTTGCTGAGTTTTCAAGAGTTCAGAAATTTTTGGAGTACCCCTCTTACTAGCAGTACTTCTAGGTAAGCTGAAGCCAGCATTTGCATCAAGGACCAAGGACAAACTAGAAATAGATTCACGGCTCTATAAAGAACCAAAGTAACCATGTCTAAAGGGAAATTCTTGCAAACCTCATGAATGAAGGGGAAAAAAATCTAGAAATCAGATGTGACTTTCCCCTTGGATTTTGTTAATGTAGGTTTAAAAGTGTATGAAGCTATTAGTGGTATTCTGCACCAGGTAGTCTTACTGGACCCCCTTCATCTGAAAGCTGTAAGGTTGGCTGACTAAATAGATAATATTGGACAATCTTGTAAGAGAATGCACAAGAATCAGGGTTTCAGGAATAATACTAGAAAAGATACTTTCAAATCCTTTAGGGGGGTACTAAGGGGTTTTATAGCCATTTCTGGGAAATATGACTCCTCATTTCAAGAGTAAGTTGGGATATTTCCCTATAGAGCATGTGCTTCATTAATCAAGGTGAACGCATTTCTAATAGTAGGATCCAAGTCTCCTAAGCTGAAAAGAAAAGAATGATACAAAAAGTAGAGACCCACTTCCCAGCACCCTTAAAATGATAGCATGCAGATGATATGCTTGGCTATTTCACATACAGGTAAGTCTGACCCAGATTGTCATGTAACAGGCTAATCACCCTGGATCACTGAAAGTAAAGTCAAGGGACCCCAGAGGAAATCCAGGCATTTTCCTTAGGTTACTCAAGAGCTCCTAGGTTCTTTCTGGGCCAAAAACCAGCAGGGCATCATCTGGCTGAATTCTTTTCTACTATGACATAATTCAAGATGTCAACAATCTTCAAAAGTTCTTTCCCTTTTCTCCAGAAGCTCTATTCACTTATCTGAGATGATTTCGAGGTATGAGGGAGGAGGAGAGAAAGGGAGATTTTGCCTGCTACCTAAATCAACCATTGAGTCCTGTAGCAACAATAGTCACTGTGCCAGCTGCTCTTTAAAAATAATTTTCCTCAGAGGAAACATATGAAGTAGCTGTTTCACTCTCCTTTTGCAGGTGAAGAAGCTAGGGTTCAAAGAAATGATGATTGGTCCCCATCATGAAAACTATTTAACAAATGCTTAAAGTGGGGCTATAACCTAGGTCTTCTGAATCCATTTTCAAAGTTCTTTCATTTTATTTACTACTTCAAGGTATGCTTCCTTAAAACAGTGAGCCCTCATAAGCGTTCAAGTCAAGAATCCCCAGGACAAGAATTTTAGAAGATCTGTAGAGCTGATTCAGCAACTAACTGGTAATCAGAGTAATACAATAGGAAGAATACTGGTTTTAGAATCAGATGACTTGGTTTTTGAATTCTAACTCTGTTATTCATTAGTTATATTACCTTGGCCAAGTTGTACAACCTTGGACAAACCTCTCTGGGCATCTATTAAAGAAGGGCATTGGATTAGATAACCAGGTCAAAATCCTTGAACTCCAAAGGGATAAAAAATATCCAAGGGATAAAATCAAATCTGGATTGCTTCTTCATCCTTGGCATGTCTCTTTCCCAAAGATTCTATGAATAAAAAATTGTATTATATGCACAATGAGGGACAATTGTCAACGTACCCTTTCAAAGCATCCTTCAGATACCACTTTGAGTTTACTATTCCCTCCTTTTTGAAATTAGTTTCTATTGAAGCTTTGTCTTCCTTTTTCCCCCTGTCCCTTTTAATATGAAGTAAGATATGGATAGGGGAAAGGCAATTGGGAAAGGGAAGAAAGGGGAAAAGCAAAAAAGGAAAGGAGAATTATAAAAGTATCTTTTTTAAAAAAATGCAAAGAACATAGACAAACAGGGCAGATATGAAAGCTGGAGTTTAAACGTTCCATAAATGCTAAAGAAAGAAAAATCAGTTGTATATAATAGACATCTGCAGTTTCATGTACAATTTTTTTTATTTTCTGCTATGTATATGAAAATACTCATTTCATTAGTGTTTAAATTGAGAATAAAAATAAAACTTATAAAAAATTTCTTTGCATTGTTTTTTATGTATTTGTCTACATGTGGACAAATATCCCCTTACTTTCCCTCGATGGAATGTTACCCTCATGAAAGCAAGGATTGTGTTGTCTTTGTGTTTATATTCTCAGTTCCTAGTACAAGACTTTGCCCATAGAATACTTAATGCTTTTTCTTTCTTTCTTTCTTTCTTTTGACTTTTGTGAGGCAATAGGATTAAGTCTCTTGCCCAAGGTCACACACAGCTAGGTCTGATTTGAACTCAGGTCCTCTTGACTCCAGATCTAGTAGTCTATCCACTGTGCCACTTAGTTGCCCTTTCAATGTTTAATGTTTAAAAGTTTTTAATATCTGTTTATTAAATTGATAAGGCAGAAAGTATACTGGACTGGGTGATAGAAGATATTAGGCCTAATCCTGGCTATGCCAATAAATATTTGAATGACCTCAAACAAGTTATGCCCAGGAGCAGGAACTCAGCTTCCTTGCCTGTTAAGTTAAAGGAGGATTAGATAACATCTAAATTCATCTTCTTCCTCTAGTAACATTTCAAATTCCTATAAAATTACTAATTCAAAACCCTCTGGGGTGCTACCCAGTACTCCATATCCCCCAGTACTTCATATCTCAGTTTTCACTTGCACAGCTCAGACAGGAGAGGTTATCTAGGTTAACCAGAGATGATTTATCTAGTACTTTGAAAGCATGGGATGCAAGATGTTCCAAAGTCTGCCATCGTTACTTAGGAGAACTGATTCAGTTGAATAAAAGCTAGTGACAATTGCTCTTTTCCTCTCTTCTTTGTGTTCGTTCTAGAAATAGTTTTATTTTACTTTTATAGTATTGTTGTTCTGATCCAGTAAAAGAAAAGTACACTTCCACCCTGAAAATCAGAGCAAGGTAATAGAAAAGTCAAAGAAATTAATACTTTTCCACTGGTTCTTAGATGTCCAATCCTCCAAAAGGCACCAGTTGAAATCTCAGACTCCATAGGATTGATACATTTGCATTATTTTCACCAAGATCCTTATACATCATGGAACTGGCATGGTATAATAGAAGAGGTGATGACCTTGTGAAAGGCCCAGGTTCAAATTCTACCCACTTCTGTATAGTTCTTTATAAACATTGCCCCTGAGAATAATATTGGAAAGGTTAGATTGTAGAATATACTGAATACCAACTCAATATTGGACCTTATCCTGTAGCAATAAGGAGTTGGTGAATGTTTTTGAGTGGGAATGATGCTAAAGTGGACTTTAGGATGATGGGACCCTTGATTAAATGGAAAGAGCACCAGCTGAAAAACCAAAGGTGCTGAGTTCTAATTCTACCTATGACACCATCCATATGACCTTAAAAAGTCATCTAACCTATTAGGCCTCAGTTTCTTTAACTATAATATAGCAGGGTTGGACTAGACAACTTCAGCAAACCCCTCCAGCTCTAGATCCAGGAGGCTTTGTCAAGAAGAACAAGAAGCACTAAGTGTATGAGTGAAAACTGAGGTGAAGGAGAGGAATAAACTCAAAGACATTCTTAAGGTTCTGAACTAGGGGCCAAACATACTAGACAGAGAGAAATTGGAATCTTTCTTACAGGAGGCCGATCCATAGAACTTCCTCTTTTCTACCATGATACATTGTGCATATTCCATTGTAAGAACAGCTCATTTCTCTATTATATGAGGATTGTTAGTAGAAAACATAAAATCTTTTTAGGGCCATGCAAGGGACTCTAACTAGAAATAATGGGATGAAATTAAATGAAGGGAATTTAGGCTATAGCAAAAAGGCCATAATATTAAGCTCTGTTGGGAACTGATATTCAGCATCTCAAAGGAAGAAAGGAATGTCCCATCCTTTCAGTGATCTAGAGCCTGTCTCAGGATAGTACTATAGGAGGCATGCTGAGTTGACAATGGGCAGATGGTCTTGTGGGTCTTTTCCATCCTCAATGTCTGAGGAACTGTAGTTAAAACTTGAGATTTCTAATCCAATAAGGATCATTTGTGCACCACTGGTAATGTTAGCTAACATCTTCTGCCAAGCTGTCACAGTTATTCTTCATCAGTAATGATACCTTATACAGTACTTAATGCTTTTTGAAGGGCTTTTATGTACAATATCTTATTTGATTCTCACAATGGCTGTATGAGGTAGAATGGATAGGTATAATTTATGCTCACTTTACAGATGAAGAAACTTGGAACCACAGAGGCTAAATGACTTGTTCAAAATCACAGGCACTAATTCCAAACTGAGATTAGAACCTAGATTCCCAGTTTCCTCCTCCTAACACCATTTCCCTTTTTTTCTATTTAATGTAATAGATATTCATCAAGTACTTCTCATTTACAGGGAGTCACCTTTGGCATTGAGGATATAAAGACAGAACAAAAGTCATCTCTTATTCTTAGAGAAAATGCATCTAATTGTAGAGAGACATGTACACAGAGGCAGGTAGGTGGTACAGTAGATAGAGTGTTGGGCTTGAAATGAAAAAGACCCAAGTTCAAATCTAACCTCATATACTTTTACTAGCTGTCTGCCTTGTTCAAGTCACTTAAGCTTTCTGTGCCTCTCTTTCCTCATTTATAAAATTTGGGCAATAATAAAAACTCCCTCCTAGGGTTGTCATGAGAATTAAATAAGTTAATGGTTGTACAGTGCTTTGAAATCTTTATTTTTAACAATTTCTTTTTGGTTTTGCAAGGTTGTGGGGTTAAGTGACTTGCCTAAGGTCACACAGCTAGGTAAGTATTATGTGTCTAAGACTGGATTTGAACTCAGGTCCTCTTGACTCCAAGACCTGTGCTCCATCCACTGTGCTATCTTGTTGCCTCCAATTTGTAAGTTTTCAAGTATTATTTACTTGCTATCATCATTATTTTGGGGAAGAAGGTATTAATATTAATATTTAAGAAAATATGTAAAGGGTTTTTTTTTCCTTAGAAGAGAACACATAGAAGAAGCTGGGAATTTAAAAGGCAAAAAATCAGAATTGTGCAAGAGGACAAGAGACAGATAGAGGGATGGTTTGGCTAGAATCAAGAGTGAACAAATGGAGTAATATGTGATAAGCCCAGAAAGGTTAGCTGCAGTCAGACTTAGGGGCTTTAAATGCAATACTAAAAAATTCAATATTTATACTAGAGGCAATAGGGACCTATTGAATTTTTTAAACAAGAAAGGACTTTAATCAGATATTTGACTAGATGATATTATTTTAACAGCTGTCAGGACACTGGGTTGGAGAGAAAGAATTTGGATGCCAGGGGTATGAAACTATTATAATAATCCTGAAGATACAAAGAAAGACAAAATAGTCCCTAGTCTCCAGGAGATGATGAGGGTGTGAAGTAGACTGGTAAGTTGTGGTTGTTGTTTGTTGTGGTGGTGGAGGTGGTGGTGGTTGTTTGTATTGTTTATGGTGATGTTGGTTTGTGGTGGTGATGGTGGTTAGTGATGGTGGTAGTAGTGCTGGTGCTCCAGTCCTTTGTTCTCAAAGAGGGTCATCACACTAAGAGGATGATGATTTGCAAGTGAATTGGATTTAAATAATGCAGAGCTATGTAAAGTCATCAGTGGCAAGACATAGATCAAGACAACGGTGATGGCCCCAGTATGAGTAGAGAGAAGGGGATGAATGTGAGAGTTAGTAACTGATTAGATATATGGAGCAATTAAAAAAGGAAGGGTTGAATATTCTTCAGTTGTGAATCTGGGACACTGGAAGCATGATGAAAAAGTAGCCAACAGAAATAGGAAAGTTTGGATGAGGAATGGTTTTAGTGGGGAAAGTTAGTGTTATCAAGTAGTGAATATTGATCTTCCTATCACTGCTTACTCCCCATATGATCTGTAGTAGCAGAGGGGTTTTTCCCCTGGTGTACAAAAAATGCTCCATTTCAAAGAGTCATCAACTACCTTTCTTTTCACACTGGCATCAAATGAGATGGCTGCTAATGCAGAAACCTTTTAGGTAGAAGGTTATAAGAAGGTATCTAAGAAGTCTCCAGAAATGATATTGAGCTAACAAATACTGATAACTCTGGAGAACGCGACATCTGACTAGGAGTTATTTTTTCCACCTTAAAATTTTGTGTAATTTCAAACATTTCCTCTAAGGATATTAAATTGATTCAGTTGTCAAAAGCAGAAACTTTTTAAATATATGCAGGGTTGTTTTTTTTACCCCACAATCAACACCACCTAACACCAACTAAAGTCAACAAATGACAAGTCCTCCCCATGGGAATATAGCAATCTGGAAAAAGATCAGAATATTAGATTTATATCTTTCATAAAAAAGTTCAGGAAGAATATAACTAAAAGATTACTCTCCATTCTCCTAACTTTGAAAATCCTGGGGCACATTTTTCATTTTCCTATTTTTTTATGTTTCAATATAGCTTTGTCTTAGATTTTTAATCTATTCCAATTTCTACATAGTCTTATTCTATTCACCCATAAGAAATGGTTCTTATTGGAAAGCAATATGTCATACAGATTCCAGTAATAATGCTTTTTTTCCAAAATAATCCCAGGTTGTTTTCTTACTTGAGCCTCAAAACAATTTTATACCACAGAAATTTGTGTGCCCATTTTACAGAAGAGAAAATTGTTTTCCTGTCTTTGGGTTTGTACATGATTACATGTCAGACATGTAATGTCATATAATTATATGACAAATGACAGAAAACAGAGATATTCCAAGCTCATAAAATTGTACCTCCCAAAATGATCATTGTTGAAAGTATCAGTTTCCATCATTCCTTTCCTATGGAAAGGGATATCCCAGTGAGAAGACTATATAAGTAAAATAATGATTCTGAAAACTTTAGACCTTACTCAGTGGAATCACATAAAGCGAAATGTCACAAATGAATAAAAGCAAATGTGAGGGTTATTTTCATAGAGTACAAATGCTATATCCATTTTACTTTATTTTAAGAAGGGAATATGAACCATAATTTACATAAAATATTTGTCTTTGTACTTGCTTCCAAACCAAGTATCACATTTCATTGAAATTTGATAAAATTGCATATGATATGCCCATTTGGACATTTTCAATGAGCCATAATTTTATTTCAAGATGGCTGACTCACAAATTAAACTTTAGTATTGTTATCTAACTTGGAAGATGAATAATCTAATTTGATCAGGCTTTGAAATTTCTCACTGGCAGCAAACTCCTGTCCTTCCAACTCTCCCATGCCCTCCCATCTCCTGGATTGCTGTTCATCTTCATTTTAATCTTCAGTCCCTTGATACAAACCTATTATACCTATTCTGACTTCCTTTCTCTCATTGTACCCTTTTGATATTGTAGTCAGAATTTTAATAATACTTTTTCCTCAAGCAATAGAGAACCACAGAGCAACCCCAGTTAAGAGGTTCTAATGTGCAAACTATTTCCAAATGACAGCAAGATCTCTAAAGTTCCTCCTAGCTCTGACATTCCATGATTATTTATACTTCTTTTTTCTCCATTTGATATGATACTTGAAAGAAAATCCCTTGGAGATAGAAAGAAAGATTCAATATTTTTGTGTGACATTTGATGATTTCAAAAGGACCAAAATGCTTCCAAGTACGTATAATTAAAAGCACCATCTTGAATCTGATCCAAATTCTGGATGTAGGGAGGGTAAGAGTGGTTGTTGTTTTGAAGGACTTTTTTAAAACTTTCACAATTTTTTAATGTACCTACTGAACTCATCCTGATCTAAGTCCCTATGATTTTAATTTTTTTTTTCTTCCAGATAAACAAAAGGACATACTTCACTGAGTAGAGAGAATCCTGCCTGAAGTAATTCTTTTTCTGTCTTTAGAATCAGACCTTGGAGCGACTAGGTGGCATAGTAGATAAAGCACCAGCCCTGGAGTCAGGAGTACCTGGGTTCATATCCGGTCTCAGACATTTAATAATTACCTAGCTGTGTGGCCTTGGGCAAGCCACTTAACCCTGTTTGCCTTGCAAATAATAATAATAATAATCAGACCTAAGCATGACCTTGGCCAAATGACAGAGTACTCCAAAGTTAAAGGTGATAGGGCAACAATTTGATTCTTTATTGAACTGTGACTCTTAAAAAAAACCTTCAATAAAAGCCCAGTGAATAAGCACACCACTGAAAGAGATTGGTTCTTGATATTTTGGGGGTTAAATATCACTCAAGCTTATCCCAAAGAGTTGTGAAACAGGAATTCTGTGCAAAGCTGTCAACTAGAATTTGTCTTGCTTACCTTGGGTGTGGTAGATATTATTATGCCTATTTTTAGGAAAAAATAATAATAATTCAGAAATTTGTATCCATAACACCTAAAACAGTGCCACACCAACTTTTTTGTTTTATCAGAATTGTGTTTTCTTAATGTGGGAAATATGAGATGAGGAACTTCTAGAAAAGCATATCAGTGCCTTCTCTGTAATTTGAAGTCTTAAGTAATAGCCTGGGAAATTGAACAAATCGTGACAATTCGTGACAGAGGCAAGACTTTAACTCAGGTCTTGCTGGCTAGAAAGCAGACTTTCATCCTAAACATATTAGGTGTCTTGTAAATATTAACTTATTTGAATGAAATTGAAATGGAAAAAGATCCAAGGGTTTTGACTTATTACTTAAATCATCAGTTAAAGTTAAATTGTGAATCCAATAGAGAGGAACCATTCAAGAGGCAACATGATATGGAGGAAAGAGTACTGGAGTCATGAGTCTGAATTCTGTTTCTGATTATTGCTTATGAGACCTTAAACTAGTTTCTTAAACCATCTGATCCTCTATTCTCTCACCTACAAAATGAAGACTTGGGGTTGAATGACTTCTAAAATCTGTTCCATTTCCAGTGATACAGTGAAAAATATACTGGTTCTACAATCAAAAGGTCTAGGTTCAAATATCACTTCTAAGATTGTTTGACCTTAAACAACTTAAATGCTCTGGATCTCAGTATTCTAATCTGCAAAATGAAAAGATTGGATTAGATGGCTCTATATCTGTAATCTTTTGAACTATGTATCAATGCCCATCTATATTTTATGTTGTTTATTGTTGTTCAGTAATTTCAGTCTTGTTCAAATCTTCATGATCCCATTTGGGGTTTTCTCAGTGAGAAGTGAATTTTAATTCTAGAGTCTTATGAGAATGAAAGGTGGAACAATAGCAAAATCTTTTTGTAAAAAGCTTGTGTTAATGGTAGCCCAAAGGGTTGGACAGTGATGGCTTCCCTTGTTCTAGGAGTCACCATTCTAAGATCATTCATATGAAATAGGCACATTTTAAATAGATCATTTTAGATGAACACATGTTAAATATTGTATTCATGGGAGCAAATTATATTAAGATATTTCATCTGAACTTCACACGATTTTTACTAATTCTCTACAATATTTTTTAAAGAAAACCACCAAAAGGGGGCAGCTAGGTGGGATAGTGGATAAAGCACTGGCCCTGGAGTCAGGAGTACCTGGGTTCAAATCCGGTCTCAGACACTTAATTATTACCTAGCTATGTGGCCTTGGGCAAGCCACTTAACCCCGTTTGCCTTGCAAAAACCTAAAAAAAACACCAAAAGAAGAAAAGTCAAGAAAACCACCAATACCAATGACTTCCTAAATGTTCTTAGGTTTGTGCCATGTAGAAATGTTGTTCCTCCTGAAATAAAAAATTAACCACTGATAAACACTAAACCAGGAAAAGCTATTTTGGAGTAAACCCATAATGAGAACTAGTCCCCTATTATAATATAACCTCCTAACTCTTAAGATGAGAATGTATGAGAAAAAATATGGGAGGAGAGGGGAGGAGGGAAATAAGGGGAGTTCCTGGGTAATTATAAGAATCCATTGGCATGGATGAAGAAAATTAAATGAAGTCCATAAATGATCATGAGGACTTTGGTGAAAATAACTGTTGTCAAAGGGTGAGTGAGAAGCAAAATAACCTAGGACTTGTCTTATGAGCAAATATAGGAAAAAAAAGAAAATAAATGGAGGTTAAGGAAATTCTTAAAATGACCAGGCAAGAAGAAAGAGGCAGGATGTTGTAGGTTCAAGGGTAAACAAAAAACAATGCAGAATTTTCAAATAAAGGATTGTAATCTAGGCTCTATCACTTAGCACTTGTTGATCTTTGGCAAGTAGCCGCATTTTTGGCCATATATTAGATAAAAATGAAAGGACTGGGCTAGATGTCCTCTAAAGTCTCTCCCCACTCTAAATATATGAACTATGACATGATGTTAGTTTTGTTGATCATAGGTTTAGAAATTCGATGCTTAATACCATTTTCTCTTCCAAAATTTTCATGAAAGTTGTTCATTTTCTAATACCAATGATATCAATGAGTTGTGTATATCTTGACTCATTCTTGAATTGTATTTAAGTGAAGCAGTTACATGAAATCATCAGCCTCACTCTCTCTTACAGTCAACTAAGTCAAGTGGCAAGCCAAAAGTCAAGAGGACTTCAGTGGCTTAGGATACAGTGGATGACCTTGGTGTCTTCAGTGTCTGACCATGCACTGTGTACTCCATAGTACCTGTTTTAATTGCCTTTGGCTATTGGAATAACTTATTCTCATCTGCTCAGACATTTCCCACTCACCAATGAGTGTGATAGCTATTGGTTTGGCCCATCTGCATCTTACCAAGATAACTTGACTTCTGCACATGTTACAGCTTCTTGGATTCACAGATGAGAGTTGAAAGTCTTGTGAATGAGTAGCCCTAAAAATGTCTCTGCAAATTTTCACACAAAAAAGGTGTCAATCCTCCCTGAAATTCATACACCCCAATATTGACATTAGTCCAGAATCCCAGAGTGTGAGAGAATGGGAAGTGATCTTGGAGATCATCTAAATCATGTGACCAGGCACAGCTCTTAATCCACAAGACAATTCATGTCATTTCATTGCTCACAACTCTCTAATGTCTCCCCTTTTGTCTCCAAGACAAAATACAAACTCCTCCATCTAGTATTTAGAGTCTTCAAGCTACATTTTCAGACATTTCCTATTAATCAAACTACATTTTCCAGCCAAACCATAACACTATTCTCTAAACTCAATATTCTTTGTTCTCTCTAAAATGCATTTTCTGTGCCTAGAAAGTACTCCCTGCCACCTCTTACAATTCTTAATTTCCTTGAAATTTCAGCCCAAGTGCCACCTTTTGCAAAACATTTCCTTATTCCATAGAACCTCCTTCTCATTCCAAAACTTACCCTGTATCAACCTACTTGTGTAAATATTATATGCTCCAGTAGAAAGTAAGCTCAATGGGAGCAGGAATTATCTAGCTTCTTTCTTTGTATATTCTCATCCCATAAGATAGTATCTTTCACATCACAGATACTTAAGTACTTGGTTGATTCTTGCCCTTTGTTATTGAAGAAAACCAAAATGACTTCACTATGTTAGAGATGAGTTACCAATTAGACCAATTCAATCTTGGAATGCTCTACCACAGGTCAGGCACAAATAATCCATGTGAACACCTGAGATGGGTACTTTATATTTATATATCTCACGTTTCCTTTGAGTAGTTTCGATTCTGCTTTGCTCATAGATCTCAACACCCTCTCTGATGAGGGAACACCATGCTGAGCAGTCATGTTCCAGTGTCTCCTATGTTTCACAATCAATTTAAAAGTTCTTAAGGGAAACCTTCAGGGGGTCCTTGAATCACTTCTTCTTATCCCCCCCTGTGAGTGCTTGCCTTGTGTGAGTTCTCCTTAAAATAGTCTTTTTGACAAGTGTACATTTGTCACTCTAACAATCCAAGATAGTTGTGTTCTCTGTAGTAATGTTTGGATGTCCAGCAGTTTAGCTCAAGAAAGGACTTTTGTCAAGTATCTTCTCCTACCAGGTGATCTTCAGAATCTTCCTAAGACAATTTAAATGAAAGCAATTCAGATTACTGCCGTGGCATTGGTAGACTGTCCAGGTTTCATAGGCATACAATGAGGTCAGCACACCAGCTCTAGAGACTTTCAAGTTTGATAGTCAGTCTCTTTTCTCCTACACTTTCTTCTCCTCTGGCAAAGGGTATACTTCCCTAGAAAGTATACTGCCAAGGTAAGTGAACAGGTACTTAATATTTATAGAACTGGAGAGAGAATTGATTTGAATATAATCCAAACCTCTCATTTTTTTCATAAATCAATTAGGGAATTTTAATATTTATTAGGATTTCTCCATCACAAGCATTCAAAACATTTTGAATGTCATTTGACCCACCCTATGAGTTTTATTACCTCTAGCCTAGCCCTGTGTCTCTGGCAGGTTAGCACTGAAGTCTATCTCTGACGGAGTTACCCATATTTTTATTCAATGTGTTGTTCTGGTGTTCAATAACCCTCTCAAGGAGATTCTTTCTTTCTTTCTTTCTTTCTTTCTTTCTTTCTTTATTTCTTATATCTAATCTAAATTCTTCTCTTCCTTCTCTGCTGCCTTCTACTTAAATGAAATATGTTGGAATATAAATCATTTCATATACTTAAAACTAGTTATTAGGTTAGCTTCCTCTTCTCTTATATAATTCTTTTGCCTTTCCACAGAGTTCTTTTATTCCATTAGTTCCATTATTTTTCATTGTTATTCTTTGGTGCCCTCTTCAATATCCCCAATGTAGTAACTTAAACTGGATATAATGCTGTAAATGTAGACCCGAACCATATTACATATAGCAGACAAATCACTCACCTTTGTTTTTAGATCTCATGGTTTATTACAGAAATAGCAGTGAATGAGGAATCAGGAGCCCTGGTTTCCAAGTCAACCTCATCTAGTAACCATGCAAGCTTAGACATTTTATTACGTGGGCTTCATTTTCTTTAGCTCTCAAAGGAAGCTAAGATGATTGCCCAGATGATGTTTTGCCAAGATGTTTTGATGAAAAACTGTAGAGTTTACATGAATAAGTATATCTGCAACAGATCACTCAGATGGACAAGGAATTTGGCTCAGAACTAAACAAGAAGGGATCAGGAAGGATAGATTACCTTCAGAAATGGCAAAACTTTTCTAGTGATCCCAGGATTCCCAAGGAAGGAAGGGACTATGGTAATGGATAAACTGCATTGGCACCATAAACAGTTCGTGATGTGCATCACTGAAGGGAACTTTCAAAGTGAAGGCATCACAAATGAATATTTGAGCAGCCTTCCTTTCTGTAAGGTGGTTTTAAGGACATTTTGAATACTTAATATCTTGAAGCTAAATTTAATAGTAAATGGAAAATATAAATATATGACAAAAATATAATAATACTAATAGTAATAAATCCCAGTATCAGAATATTTATTTCAGTACTTCAAGAGTCCTTTTTTTCACCTGTGTAAATTTTCCCTCTACAAATATAGAATCAATTCATTCAAGTCTTAATAGGCAGTCTCTCTGAGCTAATGTGAATAGAAAAATCCATCATCTCACTCTGATAATGACACTCTCTGTCCTGGAACTACAATCAGTCAATACTGCCATTGCTACTGGAAAATGTTGTTCCATATACTCTCCTAGGGCTCCACTCACATACTTATAGTTTTCCTTTCCTTTTTCTTTTTTTTTGCAAGGCCATGTGGGGTAAGTGACTTGCCCAGGATCACATATGTGCAAAGTGCCTCCAGCTTTCAGAGGATCTAGATCATTTAGTACTTCCCATGTGCCAGTACTGCGATAAGCATCGACAATCCCTGCTCTCAGGAGTTTTTTGAAATATCGTTTCAAAAGTACTTTTGTACAAATTGTCTCATCTGATCCTTCCAATAAATATGGTAGTCATTCTTATCCCCATTTTGCAGATGAAGAATCATAGCAGTAAAGTTGTTTGCCAAAAGTAACAGATCTATCAAGTGGGGTGGGGCTCAACCCTTGGAATTCTGGAGCATCTCTCCATCTAAATGATTTGCATGATGCCATAAATTCATCTCTGTAGTCCTTATATCAAAAGGAAAAATTCTTGGGAGATATATCCTTAAATCTTAGTAAAAGGAGAGAAGATTCTGAGAAGGAAAAATATTGTTGTCAGAAACAAGCTCTAGTCCCAGAAAGAATGTTGCCTAGCATGTTCCTCCACAGAGGTGTACATAAACCAGAAGAATTGAAAACAAACCCAAGACATAGAGTTGTCATTCATGCAGAAAGTTCATTATTTCTAGTTAAGTTCTACACTTCTCAATGACCATCAAGAACAACCATTTCATCCAACCACTGACTCAAAAACCTACAATGGTTCCTGCTACCTCTAGAAACAAATAATAGTGCCTCAGTTTGATACTTAAAGCTTAGCACAACTTGAGATTCAGCTCTTTTTTCTTTCCAGTATTCTTGAATACTGTGATTCTAAATACATTACAATCTTATTTGCAATTTTTTACACATTGAAGCCCCAATTACCATCTCTGTGCCTTTTTAAAAGCTCTTCCCTATGCACAGAATTATCTCTCCCCTTACCTCATCATTCCCTCTGTTATAGCTAGCATACAAGTTTGCCAAAGCTAAGGACCTTGTGGTATCTGCTAAGCCAATTTCATGTCAGCTTGCTTGCTCAGATTCTGGGCAAAGGACTAGGCTCTCATGCTTTTCCAGTCACTAATGGAGTGAAACAATTCTGGATGCTTGCTCCCATGCTTCTTACATCAGTCTAATAGTATGCTTGCATTCTCTAATTCAAAATCTTATACTGTAGATGACACCCTCCCATCATCCTGGCCATTTCCATTTGTCTTTTCCCTGTCCATACGATGAAATTCAGTTTTCCACTGATAGCAGCAATCTAAAGTGTTTTTATGATGCTCTGAAGGTTACATATGGTACATTTCAACTACTTAGTACTGATCCTGGACTGAACACTTCTATTTATTCTCAACAGACCATCATCAATCAATGCTGAAGTTCACTGACCATTTACCTCAGCTTGAAATCAATCTCTCTCTAACAAAATTCCAAATGAAGAAGAAGTTTTGAAAGCCATTCACCTCCTCTCTATGACAAAGTGGTCCAGGTTCTGGGTAATGGACAAGGCTCTCATGCTTTCTCAGTTAGTAGTGGGGTGCAGCATGTTTGTGTGCTTGTTCTCATCCTTTTTAGCATATTTTCTGCAATGTTATCAGATATTCAAAGAAAATAAACATCAATGTCATCCTATTGCATTGATGGCAAATCATTTAACTTTAAAAGGCTAGATGCCAAGACAAAAGTAGAGGGAGAATTAGTGCATGATTTTTTTTCCAAAGATGATTATGCATTCAATGCAGCTTCCAAAACTGAGATCCAACAAAGTATGGATTGATTCCCTACTATTTTTCTAATTCTGACCAAAAAATTAACACCAAGGAAACACAGGTCTCTACCAGTCAGCCCCACATCATCTGAACTTGGAACCACCAAATACAGAAAATGGAGAAGTTTTGAATAGTGTAAATAAGTTCACTTCCCTAGGCAGTGAACTTTCCAGAGATATTCCCATTGATAATGAGGTTGATACATGCCTTGCCAGAGCTAGCTCAGTATTTGGAAGGCTCTGAAGGGAATAGTGGGAAATATTAGTGGTAGATATTAGAGTGCTTACCAAGCAAAGTCTACAGAGCCCTGGTGTTGATGTAATTGTTGAATGCCTGTGAAACTAGAAAATATATCAGTGCCATTCCAGGAAACTCAATTTTTCATTTCAATTATCTTAGGAAGATTCTAAGATCACCAGGCAGCAAAAAGTATTAAACAAAGATCTCTTCTCTCAAGCTAAATTACCAAATATTCAAACTCTCCTGCAAAGAGGGCAATTCCAACATTCTGACCACATTGTTTGAATGCCAAACATATGTTTGACTAAAAGGCTAGTTTTACAAAGATTTCACCCAAGGAGGGTGCTCACATGGGCACTCTGAAGATCTCTGAAGAATTTTGGAATACATGCCACTGGCAGAAGACCACTCAGGATGGAGAGTCCACATCAAGGAAGGTGTTGTGTTCAATGAGCAAAGTAGAATTACAGTAGCTCAAAAAAAATGTGAGATGCACAAATTTAGACATTTCTGCCCCAAATGTTCATATGGACTATTTATGCCTAATCTGTGGTAGTGCATTCCAATCTCACATTAGTCTGATCAGCCAGTTAGACACAATGTAATTTGATACCAACATAGTGATATTATTTTGGTCTTCTCTGATAATGAAGGACCACTACCTTCCCATGTTTCTTTAGGAGTCATTTAAGAAGATGTTTATGAAGCAACTAGAGGACTCAGTGGATAAAGTGTTGGGTCTGGAGTCAGAAAGACCTAAGTCCAAATCTGGTCTCAGATATTTACTAGCTGTACCTGGGAAAGCCATTTAACCTCTGCTTGCTGAAAAAAAAGGAAATAAAGCAAACCATTCCAATATCTTTGCAAAGAAAACCCCATTGACAGTGTTGTCATTTTATGGTACATAAGTTGTTCAACTGAACAACAACTACCATTCCACTGATCACTTCCAATTTTCTTTTACCTGCCTATGTTCCATTAAAGACATTTAAGAAGCAGATTATTTTTTAAAGTTTTAATTATAATGATAGAAATAATTCATAGCACATTAGGATCTATACATCCAGGAAACATATTACCATCTTTCTAGTATCTATATCAATATCAAATCCCCCATCCCCTCCCTATCCCTCTGAAGTGGGCTAGAAGATCATTTCAAGCTCCAAAGGTTTTGTAAATGGGTTTGGGATAGACTGTTTCTGTCATCCAAAGTCCAGACTAACTTACATCTAGATGGGTTTTTGATCAAAAACTTGACCACAAGTTGTTTCATCTTTTCTAGCTCTCAAAAAGACCTTCTACTAAGGTTCATGTAGTTACAAAGTCCTCTAATTAAGAAGAATTCATCTGATTATAGATTTGTGCCACCGAACCCCCACTTCCACAATTATAATGGAATTTGTATCTGAGTTCATTTATTGCACTAATGTGGGAAGATGAAGGGGAAATGTATTGGAGCACATTTGGATATGAAAAAATGGGAAGCAATGCTTTTTTTAAAATTCTGCCAGTAGTGGACAGCTGCATTAAGGCTGCTATGATGAATAGAAACATGCAGAGCTGTGATGAAGTTTTGATTAACTTCTCACCCAAATAGCCTCTGGAAAGGGAGTAAAGGAAATCTTTTACTTTGAAATTTCATTCAGGCTGATGTTGAGCACCGAAAAAAAAAAAAAACAGTTCACTTTGAGGGCTTTGTGAATAGGAAGACAGTGTCCCCAGTGGCAGAGAAAATGTCTCTCATATGAATGTTTGTGGAAAGAATGAGAGGCCCTTCCAGATCCAAAAATTACCTGGGTCATCCCCCATTGGACCTAACATAAGGATCATAGAAACAAAAAGCAATAGAAAGACACTCAGCAATAAAGTTCAATGTTCTCATTGAGACAAAAGGAATCTGGTCCTTGAAATCATCACTTTTCTTAAAAAAAAACCTCAATGACTTCAAGAATTAACATTGGATTAGCTGTACAATTCACAAGGTGACTTTTCAATCTTCTTTAAAATGCAGAGCTCAAATAAGCTAAATGACTCATCCAAGGTCACACAATTAGGACTGGAAGTCCTGGAAATAAATTTTAGATCCTCAGACGGGTACCTTACATCATGCTGCCTTGCAATATCCAAACTGCCTCCAAACCCATTGTGTAAAGGTCTTTGAAGCTGGGTATCTCACTGTGGTGAGACTATGTCAAGTTATCAAGTTAAATATGCCTATATATTTGCCATTCATTATTACTAAAAGGACATCACCATGGTAAGTACAATGCATGTGTATGTATTTCTCTACTTTCCCCTAAAAACACATAAATATACAGTATATATATATATGTATATACATATATATATTTGTGTGTATGTGTATACACTGTATTTTACAGATACAGAATTCAGATACAATTATATTAAATTCTAGATAATTGTATATATAACATATATATATATATACAAATATGTGTAATACATGTATCTACATAAATATTATATTCACACTCTCTTGGCTATATAACAACCTTGACTAGGCTGTTATATAATTTTATCTGAATTCTTCACCTAAACACTAATCACTAAATCAAAAAATTTGCAAAGACCCAACTTCACCATTTCTTTTAATGACTCATTCCTAGTTTCTGAATGGCATTGGAAATTTTTATCCTTTTGATAATAGATGATGTGTATCTTGTCTATGTATAAATATAAATATCCAGATAAAATTATATTAGACCTTAACTCTTTGAAAGACAGTTCAGAGGGGCGGAGCCAAGATGGCGACATGAAGGGATCGAGTCTTAGAAGCTCTCTGATAAAACTCATAAACTAAGGACTCTAACTAAACTTTTGAGAGACAGAACCCACAAAGGGACCCAGTGAGGCAGTTCTCCTACTCAAGGTAACCTGGAAAAAAGCAGAAAGGCTCTGCTCCCCAGGGCTGGAGGGGTGGCCCATTGGCCCGCCAGAGCCAAGGAACTTCAGCCTCCCAGAGGCAGCCCCAGGGCGCTGGGGGCCTCAGCTCACAGCAGCGGGGGAGTCTCCTGAGCTGCACCCCAGGGAGCACCTGCACGGAGTGAGGGAGCAGCAGGGGACCTCTGCCAGGGCAAGCACTTGGAGCCCAGCCCTCAGGGCACACAGCCAGCAGCCTGGTCTTTCAGCAGCCTAGACCCAGAAACAGAAGCAGGTGGAGCCTGGAAGCAGGAGCCCCCAGGGCATGAGCCCATTGAGCTGAGGGAGGGGAGTGAAGAGAAACTGCAGAGCTCTGTCCTCTGCCCCTGGAATCGGACTCCGGGGCTCTGACCACATTCAGATCCTGATCCCAGTCTAGGCCCCCCCACAGAACAGCAGGGCCCCCCCACCTCATCCCCGTGGCAGAGGGGGGCACTTATGGTCATTCACAGAACAGGAGGGAGGACAGAACCTCACACACTGAGACCCTTGTGGGAGTGTCCCAAAAGCTCAGGAAGCACCCCCAAAAACAGGATTAGGCTGGGAAAATGAACAAAGAAACAAGAGGAAGACCATTGAGAAATATTTTGCAAATGAGCCCAAGAAGGATCAAAATACTCGGTCTGAAGATGAGGAAGCACAAGCTCCTGCATCTAAAGACTCCAAGAAAAACAGAAATTGGGCTCAGGCTATGATAGAGCTCAAAAAAGACTTTGAAAATCAAATGAGAGAGTTAGAAGAAAAACTGGGAAAAGAAAGGAGAGAGATGCAGGAAAAACATGAAAATGAAGTCAGCAGCTTAGTCAAGGAAATCCAAAAAAAAATGCTGAAGAAAATAGCATGCTAAAAAACAGCTTAGGTCAAATGGATAAAACAGTTCAAAAAGTTATTGGGGAGAAGAATGCTTTAAAAAGCAAAATTGGCCAGATGGAACAAGAGATAAGAAAACTCTCTGAGGAGAATAAATCCTTCAGACAAAGAATAGAATTCAGGGAGATGGATGAATTTACCAAAAAACGGGAATCAATACTTCAAAACCAAAAAAAAAAATGAAAAATTAGAAGAAAATGTGAAATGTCTCATTGAAAAAACAACTGATATGGAAAACAGACTCAGGAAAGATAATTTGAAAATTATTGGAATACCTGAAAGTCATGATCAGGAAAAGAGCCTTGACATCATTTTCAAAGAATTACTACAGGAAAATTGCCCTGATATTCTAGAAGCAGAGGGCAAAATAGAAATGGAGAGAATCCACCGATCCCCCCCGAGAAAGAGATCCCAAAAAACCAACCCCCAGGAATATTATAGCCAAGTTCCAGAACTCCCAAGTCAAAGAGAAAATATTACAAGTAGCCAGAAGGACACAGTTCAAATATCATGGAGCTGCAGTCAGGATCACACAGGACTTAGCAGCAGCTACATTGGAAGCTGTAGGACTTGGAATACAATATACCGGAAGGCAAAAGAGCTTAGAATGCAGCCAAGAATCAATTACCCAGCAAGACTGAATGTCCTCTTCCAGGGAAAAAGATGGACTTTGAATGAACCAGGGGAATTTCAAATGTTCCTTTTGGAATGGCTAGAGCTGAACAGAAGGTTTGATCTTCAGATACAGGACTCAGGTGAAGCATGGAGATTGGAGGAGAGGGGGGAAATATGTGGGACTTAATGAGGATGAACTGCATGTATAAAAAAATGATACTGATAATATTCATATGAACCATCTCAGTTAATAGAGCAGGTAGAGGGAGCTTTTATAGTTGAAGCACAGGAGAAAGCTGAATTCGAAGATAAAATATGGTGTAAAAATGGAGTCAATAAGAAAAAAAGGGAAATGGAATGGGAGAAAGAAAAAGGAAAGGGGGAATAGTCCAAGCTATTTCACATAATAAGATTTTTTTTATTACAATGAGCTATTGCAATGATATGGAAGGGGGGAGGCAAGGGGGAATGAGGGAACCTTTGCTCTCATCAGAGATAGCTAGGAGAGGAAACAGCAAATATACTCAATGGGGTATAGACAATTGGAGTAAGAAAGAGTGGGGAGCAGGGGGAAGGGATGGGGATGCGAATAAAGGAGGAGAGGATGGACCATGGGGGGACAGTGGTCAGATATAACATATTTTCTTTTTTTACTTCTTGCAAGGGGCTGGGATTGGAAGGCCTGCCCAAGACCATAGGGCCAGGTGGATTCTGGGCCTAAGGGGTAGTATGGGGGCTCAGGGCTTCTTGGCCCCAGGACCAGGGATCTGTCTGCTGCTCCACTCAGTGACCCTACAGCAGAGTCAGAGTGAAAGGAGAGAGAAAATATAGTACATGGTATTGGAGAAATAAGAAAGGAGGGAGTTGCGATCAGCAATGGCAACGTTGGAAAAATATGGAAGTAACTTTTGTGATGGACTTATCATAAAGAATGTGATCCACTCACGACAGAGTTGATGGTGTTGGAACAAAGACTGAAACAAAATTTTTGTTATTATTATTTGGGTGAGGGTGCAGGGCAAGTGGGGCTGGGTGGCCTGCTTGGGGCCACATAGCAGGGTGATCATTGGGTGTCTGGGGCCGGATTCAGACCCAGGTGCTCCTGGCTCAAGGGCCAATGCTCTGTCTGCCACCCAGCCACCCCTACTATTATTACTATTTTATTTTATTTTGGGTCTTTTTTTTTCTTCTTTTTGGTTTTTGCAGGGCAGTGGGGATCGGGTGGCTTGCATGTCACATGGCTGGGTGATTATTGGGTTTACAAGGCTGGATATGGACTCGGGTGCTAGTGGCTCCAGGGCTGGTGCTTCATCCATTGCGCCACCTGGCCATAGCTACAATTATTACTATTATTTTTTTTAATTTTAATTTTTTTTCTCCCCCTTTACTTTTTTGCCCAAGCAAGTCTATCTATATTCATGGGGGGAGGGGTATTTTGTTTACTTGTAAACAAGTATATTTTATTAATGTAAAGAAAAACATTTGTACAAAATGAGAATAAAAAATAAATTAAAAAAAAAAGAAAGACAGTTCAATAAAGTGGAAAGAATCCTTAATTGTAAAGTCAGAAGCCTGGATTCAAATCCTGGCTCTGGTACTAACTAGATATATGACCCTGGACAAATCCTTTGATGTTTCTGAGGTCTTCATTTAAAAATATGAATATTAACGCTTATACTCCCTAACCCCACAGGATACATTGAAGAAAAGTCTTAGTAAGTCTTAAAGTGCTATATAAATGTGAACTATTAATATTTGTTGTCTCTGATATCAATTAGACAACAAGCATTTTGAAGATAAGTATATTTCTGTATTAGGAGTACTTATCCTTGCACATATTTCAGAAGTCTGTGATTCACCATTGGTTGTGTCAAAACTCCATAGGATTTCCCTGAATATGGAAGAAGTTTAGTTTAGTAGACAGGACCAGAGGGTGACATTTTGGCACTCACCAACAGCAAAGGGATACCATCATGGTAAGTACAGTATTGCTTTACACCCTTGTAATATGCTTTGAGTTTTCTGGAAGAAAGTAGTTTGTATGTGAGGAATTTATTAATATCCTCTTTGATTTTTCACTTATAATCATGCTGACAGTAACAAATGGAATTTGACAACTCATTTCATTTGTTCATTTGTTCAACTGTATTTTGATAAGATGCAGGTTCCTCAGCTTGGCATATAAAGCCTTTCATAGATTGGCTCCAGCTTACCTTACTTTCTGGGGTTATTCCATGCTATTCTTCTTCATAAATTTTTCTTTCCAGTCAAATTGATGCACTTGTGGCTCCCCAAATCCATATAACATCTCCTACTCCCTTGCTTTCCCAAAACTGTTATAGGATCATAGATAAAAGGTTGGGAAATATATTTCTGCCTCCTCTCATTTTCATGGATGAAGAGATTAACACCTAAAAATGTCAAGTGATTTGCCTAAGGTCACACAGATCATTCCATAAAGTATGGAATATAATGTTTACTCATTTCTATTTCATTATGTCCTTCATTTCTCCCAAGGCTCAACTCAGATGGCACCTCTTAGAGAAATTCTTTCTTGTTGGTTCTCTCTTGTTCTTAAAAAAATGGAAGGAAGGAAGGAAGGAAGGAAGGAAGGAAGGAAGGAAGGAAGGAAGGAAGGAAGGAAGGAAGGAAGGAAGGAAGGAAGGAAGGAAGGAAGGAAGGAAGGAAGGGAGGAAGGAAGGAAGGAAGGAAGGGAAAGAGGAAGGGAAGAAGGGAAAGAGGGAGGAGAAAGAAAAGAGGGAGAGAAGGAAATAAAAAAGAAGGGATAGAGGGAAAGAAAGGAAGGAGGAAGAAAAGGAAAGGAAGACAGCAAGGAAAGAGAAAAAGAAAGAAAGGAAAGAAAGAAGAAATCAAGAAAGAGAGATAAAAATATACAAGAGAAAGAATGAATAAAAGAAGGAATTTCCCTCTAGACTTGGGTAATTCTATCCTGTAATAAACTGCTTATAATTACTGGATTCCAAAAAGAGGTTTCAGACTGAATGGGTTTGCTCCATCCTGCAGAGTGCATCAATCACTCAATTCCTTTTTCCCAAGACCTGCTAGGTGAGTAACACAGAACTCCAAACAGAGGTTTATGATTCTCCATCCCTCTTTACTAAAACAACAACAAAAAAAAAACATGGAAAGGAGAGGCAAAACACTGGTGGAAAGAACAATCTTAAAGCAGAGATACAAACTAATAAAAACAAGTAAGTTCTGTGTCAGGGCCGCCACGGAGTCTTAAACCCAGGCCCAGTGTGCTTTGATATTGCAGAAGCACATATGGTCTTCCATTAGAGGGTCTCAGAGCAGTGGGCAATGTTACCATACCATATGTGCTGATTGGAACAACGGGGCTGATTTATGTTAGTATGTGTAGGGCTTTTCTTTGTATTTCATCTCCTTGTTATTTCAAAAGAGAAATGTACTGGTAGATTTATTCTGCCATTAGAAATGAGCTTCCTAGAGTTTGTTTGTTAGTTTATTTAACTGAGAGTTTCCTGTAAGGCAAAGCAGTCCTGTACCCTATAAAGACTTGGGGAAAAACTCAAGCTTCCTGGTGCTTCTTCAAGTGGAAGTAGTTTCTCTCCCATTTTATCAACTTCACACTAAATTTGTGAGAGCAGGGAAAATGTCCCCTTTTGAGTTCAGTAGACATGTATTAAGCATCTAGTATATGCAAGGCATATAGACAGTTGGTATCTTGCTTAGAGTGTGAATTTTGAGTCAGGAAAATTACTAATTAGGTCAAATATTGTTTTACACACTATTGTTGGAACCTGGACAAGTCACCTAAGCACTGTAGGCCTCATTGTCCTCAACTGTAAAAATGAGTCATTTATTGGCCTCTATGGTACTTTTCAGTTCTAGACGTATGATCCTCTAGGCTAGGTACATAAAGGAGAATATGCAGCAGACCCTGCATCCAAGGAACTCAGATATATGACATGCACACACACACAGAGATAAACAATACAAATTAATCACAGGAGGGAAGAGAGCACTAAGGTGGAAGAGGGGAAGGGGGGGTCAGAAAAAACTTCTTGGAGATAGCACCTGGGCTTACTTTGAAGCATGCTAAAGATTCTGCTAAGTGTAGACAAGGAAGTACATTTCAGGGATAAGAGGCAGGCTGTGCAAATACATAGAAGTGGGAGATGATGATGATGATGATGATGATGATGGCAATTATATATTGCTTTAAAGTTTGCAAAGCACTTTACAAATCTTATCTCACTTTATCTTCATACAGCTCAAGAAAATATCCTTATCTCCACTACACAGATGAGGAAACTAAGGTAAATAGAAATTATATGACTTGACCAGAACCATACAGTCAGTAAGTGTCTGAGGCAATACTCAAACTCAGGTTTCCTGACTTCAAGCATGAGTGTACCTTGTGCCACCAAGGAGTTCAGAGAATAGTAGAATAAACTGATAATTCAGTTTATTCTGTTTCAAGTCATCTAGAGTCTTAATAAGGCCAGAAAGATAGGTTGGAGATGAATGTAGAGAGCTTTGAACACCAAAGTTAAGCATTTGTATTTTATCATATTAAAAATAGGTAGTTCCTCAAAACTTTAGAACCAGAAATCAAGGTAATCAGATCTGTGTCTTGGGAAGATTATCTGGCACCTGGGTCAAGAACTATATCTTAAAATATCTGATACATAAATGAATAAATAAAATTTCATCTAAAAATTAAAAAGAACACATTGGAGAGAAGAGACTTGACACAGGGGGATTAATTTGGCTATTACAATCTCCTGGACAAGAAGTGATGTTGTCCTGAATTAGGATAGTCATTGTATAACTAAAGAGAAGGGAACATATTCAAAAGAGGCTTTGGAGATAAGTTGGATGGGATTTGGCAAATAATTAAATTTGTAAAGACCATGGAAAATGACTTCAAAGTCGTAAATTTTGGTGATTGGGAACATTATGACACCCTTAATCAAAGCAGGGAAATTTGGAGGAAGGATGAGGAAAAGATAATAGATTCTCTTTCTGATATGATGAGTTTGAGGTACTGAAAAGACATCTAGTTGAAGATGACATAACATAGGCAATTAGGGACATGGGAATGGAAATTAAAATAAAGATTAGTGTTAAATATATAAGTTAATTATATATTACTATATAAATATATCATCATATATTATATACTTAGCATTATATAATTACATTATGCATTTAGCACCAAATAGATAGTTATGTACATAATCATTTATGTATAGATGAGAACTGAACTTATGTATGAACACTGAGATCACCAACACAGAACAATGTCTTGGTGCTATCCATGTTTAAGGGGTGGAAGATGGATGCTTTGTCACAATTCAGTTTTTTTTTTATCTGTAAAATGGGGATAGGGAAAAAAGAGATAACAAGGAGTAATTAGACAGATAGGAGAGACAGGAGAAAGCAATGTCATGGAAGTCAAGAGAGGAGACAGTTTTCAGAGGGGAGGTTATTCAATAGTGTTAAGAGTTACAAATTTCAAAGATGATAAAGATGGGAGAAGGGGTACAGGGAAAGCCTTTAGATTTAGCATTGAAGAAATTATTTGTATCTCTGTAAAATTATAGACTGAGAAAAAATGGGTGATTAAGGAAACGGAGACAGAGTTCAGGTTCCTCTCTTCGACTTAGTAGGAAAAAGGAAGAAAGACATAGGATGATTGCTCAAAAAATATATCAAGAGAGGAATTTTGAGGGGAAAAAATTGCTGAACATATTTTTATGCAAGGAAGCAAAGAAGTCATCAAATAAATAGAAAAAGAGTGAAATTGAGAGAAAATTCTTTTATTGCTAGAGAGAGAGAGAGAGAGAGAGAAAGTCTTTTATTTTTTCCAATTACATGCAAAGATAGTTTTCAAAATAAATACTTATGCAAGCTTTTGAGTTCCACATTTTGCCTACTACCCTCCCTTCTCCCACTCCCACCCATGGCAGTGAACAATCTGATATAGGTTGTACATGTACTATCATATTTAATATATTTCCATATTAGTCATGTTGTGAAGAAGGAATTATAACTAAGGGAGAAAAAATAAGGAGAAAGAAAGAAAAAATATAAAAAATGTTTTAAAAAGTGAATATAGTATGCTTTGCTCTGCAAATTCAAATGCCATAGTTATTTTCTCTGGACATGGAGGGTATTTTCCATAAAATCACTGAACTGTTGAGAATAGCTGAGTGCATCTTCGTTGATCATCTCGCAACTATTCATGTATACAAGGTTCCCCTAGTTTTGCCTGGTTCTGATACTGTCATTTAGTATCAATTCATGCAAGTCTTTCCAGAGAAAATTTTCAAAGAGGCAAACTCCAAGAGCAGAATTGAGCAGATGGGATAAAAGGATCAAGTAAGCAAGTTATAATAGGCAGGATGTCACCCCAATTTTTTCTCCGAAACAGTTAGTGAGGTGACCTGCTCTGAGAGAGGAGAGTTAAGGTTTTGAGAAGAGAAGAATCAATCTCAGAAGAATAAAATGTTGCTGTGAAGCTATGAGGGATCAATTGTTCAAAGGTTTTCAGCCGTGTCTGACCCTTTGTGACCCCATTTAGGGTTTTCTTGGCAAAGATACTGGAGTAGTTTGCCATTTCCTTCTCCAACTTCTTTTATAAGATGAGAAAACTGAAGCAAACAGGATTACATGAATTCAGGCAGATCTGACTCTTCTTGACTCCAGTCCGGCACTCTATCCACTATACCACCTAGCAATGAATGTGTAGAGACCTTGTTGTCATAATTGTATGACTCTTTCCATTCAGATGCTTCAGATTAAGTGTTGAGAATGGAGATGACAGGGGCAGCTGGGTTGCACAGTGGGTAGAGCACTGGTCCTAAAGTCAGATGAACCTGAGTTCAAACTCACTTAATTGCCTAGCTGTGTGACCTTGGACAAATCACTTAACCCCAATGCCTTAAATAAATATTTTTTTAAAAAAGAAAGAGAAAATGGAGATAATAAGTGTGTCCCATCAGGACTAACCAGTAGAAGAAAAAGGAGGCAAGGGATTAAAGGACATAAAACAAATTGGGTCCTCCCTCTTTTCCTTGAGGAAGTATGGGTGCAGAATCCAATATATCTTGTCAAATAAGATCAATAGGTTAGGCTGCATTTACTGAATTTTTTTTCTTCTTTTTTTATCTGTGTCATAGGAAAAAGCTCTCTGATCAGGGAAGAGTGTATTAGGAAGTGAATATGTTGTAAACACAGAAGACATCAATAGAATGAAATAAAACAAGGATCCAGACAAGTTGATAGAAGACAAATGAGTTTCAAAGGAGGAAAGGTTGTTGCATAATAGCAGCAGAGAGTCTGCAAGCAACAATGAGGGACCAGGAATATTCCACCTCTTTTGTGGCCAGGGTATTGTAGCGACTGAGGGGAAGAGCAACTAGAGAAAATGGAGAAAATGGTCAGGCATAAATTGTCTTCTGGAAAAACTTGCTTCTCTGAGTATCACCATAAAAATAATTCACTTGGTAGTGAAATAGGCAGCATAATTATTATAGTGCATAGTAGAGATTATATACATATATATATATATATATATATGTCATGGTATATACTATATCAATAATATATCCACGATGATAATATTTGCCCTATGTTTTTGAAGAAGAATATGACATCAGGGAAGTCATGTCATGACAAGCCCATGAATTAGATTTGATTGATAGGGTGCTGTGCTTAGTCACCAATCTCACTTTCTCCCCAGAGCCGTCTGAATCCAGTGGCCAGATATAAATCAGGACAACTGGAGATGGCCCTAGATGTGAGGTAATCAGGGTTAAATGATTTGTCCAAGGTCATTCAGGTAGTGTCAAGTATGTGAGGTAAGATTTGAACTCAGTGCTTCCTGACTCCAGTATAAGAAATTTACATACATTCTATAGATAAAGATGCTGGAAATGTTAAATCTAGAGGTAGAAGAAATGAGCCTCAAAAGAAGAAAGCCTATTGCCCATGCTGCACACCTAGTAAGTGTGACTAAGGAAGATTTTGAATACAAGTCCCTTTGACTCCGAGTCTGACATTTTACTCATTATACTATCCGGCTCCATTAAACTAGACAATCTTAATCAAAGGCTCTAAAAATTTTCATCAGACCAAGAACTTGAAGGAACCTTAATCAATTTGTCCTGTTCTTCACTTTATAGATGAGGAAATGGAAGTCAAAAGAAATTAAATGATTTGACCAGAGTCACAGATGTTTGGGCTCTGACAAGGAGCTTGATATCTTAGAAATCTAAAGTTGCTGCATCCAATGAATTCATTTCTTCATCAAAAAGGAAAACATGGATTTGCTCATTAATTCAAAGTATGTGAAATCACTTTGAATCAACTTTTGATCCTTTCATTTAAAAGCATGCTCTAATAGTTTTGGGCTTCTTTCCTCTCCCTTTCTTCTTCCATCTGTATGGCTATCTGTATTATTTCTTCTACTTCTCCAGACTCAAACAACAACAAAAAAATTCCTACTTTCCCAAATACTATCGAGTTCAATATGATTCTTCCTCAAGCTCCTGATCCAAAAGTCATCTTGGACTCCTCACTGTCTTTCATACCCCACTCTCCTCTCACCATTGATCAGTCAACACTGCCTCCACTCTTGGGCAGCTCCTCATTACCTTAAACTTGGACTACTGTAATAGTCTGCTGGTGGGTCTACCTGACTCAAGACTCTCTCTCTCTGTTCCAGTCCATACTCCATTCAGTCACCAAAATGATTTTCCTAAAACATAGATCTATTCATATCACCCCTGCCCCACCCCTATTCAATGAACTGTAGTAGCTTCCAGGATTAAAGTTCTTTGTAATCTATCCTCTTCCTATCTTTTCAGAGCAAACCAGAGGGATATTTCACAGTAAGAAGTTACTCTTCTTACACATAGGTTAGGTCACAGCACTTACTGTTCCATCCAGTGACATTAGCCTCCAGGCTGTTGTGCAAACAAGATCCTCCATCTGTTGGCTTCAGGCATTCTCTCAGTTGTCTTTGATTCCTAGGATGTCTTCCCTCCTCTACTCAGACCACTGACTTCCTTGGTTTTCTTTAAATCTCAAAAATCTTAAAATTCTACCTCGTACAGAAATCCTTGCCCAGCCTCCAAATTCCCATGCCTTTCTTCAATTGAAAATTCCCTATTTATGCTGTTTACAACTTGCTGTCTCCCTTATTAGATTTTAAGCTCCTTGAAAGCAGATAATATCTTTTGCCTCTTTTTTGTATCCCTAGCACTTAATATAGTGCCTGGCAATAGCAGGTATTTAATAAATGTTTATTTATTCATTAATTGATTAATATCTGCTGAGAGCAGGAACAGCTAGGTGGCACAATGGATAGAGCACTAGCCCTGGAGTCAGGAGGACCTGAGTTCAAATGCGACCTCAGACACTACCTAGCTGTGTGACCATGGGCAAGTCACTTAACCCCATTGCCTTGCCAAAAAAAAGATCTGCTGAGAGCACATAACTCATTTCCAGAGAAATTGTATTTATTGGAAAATTACACATTCCATGGAGAGTAAGAATCAGTAAGGAAATAGTGTAGATTAGGGCAACTAAGAAAGGATCTTGTTTTCTAGACTTTTCTTTGCTGTATTCATCTCTCTTTGGGTAACATTGGGAGGAATGTGGACATAAGCTACCACAATAGTGTTGAAAGAGTTGGGAACAAGGGAAATTCGAAAATAGAAGGAAAGAGATCCTTTATTTATTTATTCTGGGGGGGTCTTAACTACCGAAAAATTTCATGTCAAAAGTTTTAGAGTCATATAGGTCACTACAACAATGTCAGGTTTGGTGTCAGATGATCTGAGTTTGAATTGATAAATCAAAAAAATACTTATTAAAAGCCGACTATTTGCCATGTATAGGCAGTGGGAATTTTTTTCAGTGAAATAAATCTTGCTCTCCAAGAACTTACATTCCTCCTAAAAGAATTCTGATTTCAACTCTAAATCTTTACTTCAAATTTGTAAAATAAAGAAGTTAGATTGGTGCAGAGAATTATGAATGTATCAGAAACAAATTCTGTAATTTTTCAGTGCTGTTAAAATCTTGTTAATTGGGGTGGCTAGGTGGCATAATAGATAGAGCACTGGCCCTGGAGTCAGGAGTACCTGAGTTCAAATCTGACCTCAGACCCTTAATAATTACCTAGCTGTGTGGTCTTGGGCAAGCCACTTAACCTCATTTGCCTTGAAAAATCCTAAAAAAAAAAAACTTCTTAATCGTGGAAGACCATTTGTTCCTGAGATGTAAACTGATCCCTCTTGTTTGTATCCTGTCTCCCATTTTCCCCTTCACCTAAACTTAGTCATAGATACTGGGGAAACAGGAAATTGTATTGAACTTGGGGGTCCATGCACCTTGAGACAGGAAGAACCAGTACATAGTTTGCCACTGGAAGATACCTGACCCAAGGTGTAAGACCACTCCCCAAGTGGCACCCCTTCTTGGCTCTTTTTCTACTTTGACTCTAACTTCCATCCAGCAGGATTGGTTTTTCTCACATTCTCTTTCTTAGGCCACATGGAGCACCACGGGCCTCCCCCCCATGCCATATGGACAGACTAAGCCCAGCCTCATGGCTGCCTACCCTTTTCTCTCTCTTTCTCTTTCTCTCTCTGGTCCAGTCAGCTCTCTCTGTCTTTATACCTGCCTTTCTTAATCTCCCTTTCTCTGTCTCAGTCTCTGTGTATCAGGCAACTTCACCTAGCCTTTTGTTATTCGCCCTGTCCTAAAGTTCTTGTTGACCCTTCAGGAGGAAAAGTTTTTTTAACCAATTTTCTTTGCCATATTTTATAATAAAATCTTGAACAGTTTTAAAATCTCAGAAAGTACACATTCATTCAGTGACCCTAGTTTCTCAGTTACCCCAAATTCTATCTTTAAATTGGTGACCCCAGGGTGGCTAGGTGGCGTAGTGGATAAAGCAGCGGCCCTGGAGTCAGGAGTACCTGGGTTCAAATGTGTTCTCAGACACTTAATAATTACCTAGCTGTGTGGCCTTGGGCAAGCCACTTAACCCCATTTACCTTGCAAAAAAAAACCTAAATAAATAAATTGCTAACCCCAAAAAATCCCAGTGACAACAAAGAGGCAGGAATAAAGATGGGAAACAAGATACAAACAACAGGGGTCAGTTTACATCTCAGGAGCAAACAACCTCCCAAAATTAACAAGATTTTAACAATGAAAAATTGAAATCATTGAAAAATTACAGAATTTGTTTCTGCTACATTCATAATTGTCTGATACCTAATTTTTAGCACTAAATTTCTAATTCTAATTATTCAGGCTTCCACACTTCAGGTCTCTAGTCTTTTCCTCTTGTGGACATTCTACTTCCTTCCTGTTTAGTCTTTAGAAAGAACCTGAAATTAATTTACACTAAAGTATAAATGACTAAAGGGGGGGAGGTATGGGGGGGGATGTCTCATTTTAACAAGAATGCAAACTTCAAGCTTCAGAGACCAGACTTTTCTGTAATGTTTCCAGTAACATAGAACAGAGCAAGCCAGAGGGATATTTCAGAGTGAGCAACAAAGCCTCTCTCAATTATATCATAAAGTCTTTGAGGGAAGCCTGGGTTAGAGCCAGCCAAGGGAAATGAATAAAAGAAGGATAAAGGAAATCAGGAAATAGACTAAACTCATTGTTAGTTTGGTAACATTTTTCTCATTAACCCCGAATTTGCCCTTATAGTTTCAAAACTAGTTCCAATTTAAAATTCCCCTCCTGTGAAAAAAATCAAAGCTCTAGGGTACATGCATATATGATCTACAAGAGACTTGAATTTTGACCAGATAAATCAATCCCCAAATAAGTTGAACTTATCAAGCTCTAAATCTGAAGCTGCAATAAAATCCATTATTTCAATTAGACTGTAATGGAATTGTATATAAGTGTTCCATTTGCCTGAAAAGAAAGTTAAAGTTAACTGGGAGATTTCGGCTTAGAGCCAGTCTTTCTTCTGAGGGCTTCAGTAAACAATCTGACCATTAAGTCATTAAAGCCCAGAATGACTCCTTAAAGGAGATAGAAAACATTCTAAGCTCCAACTGACAGATGAGGGAAAATAGACACAGAATGGGTAAGTAAATGTGTATGAGATCATACAGCAAATCAGTGGCCGAGGGGGCTGCTAGGTGGCGCAGTGGAAAGAGCACAGGCCCTGGAGTCAGGAGTACCTGAATTCAAATCAGGCCTCAGACACTTAATAATTACCTAGCTGTGTGGCCTTGAGCAATTCACTTAACCCCATTGCCTTGCAAAAAAACAAAAACAAAAACATAACCTAAAAAAAAGAAAAATCAGTTGCAGTCAGAAATCAAATCCCTACTTCCTAATATGCCAAACCCTTTCTAAACCATGTCATGACTAGAGCCTTCTTCAAAGTATTACATAAGGGTTGGGAGCAGAATGATGGATGATGGAGAGAAAAGCATCCAAATATCTGCCACTCATTATTTTTGTGATCAAAAAGAATATACCCATATTCAAACCACAGTAATTTCTGTCTTATACTTAAGAAACTCAGCATCAGAAGGGAATATATCTATATGCATCTATGTATAACGTGTGCATGTGTGTGTGTGTGTGTGTGTTTGTGTGTGTTGTGGATGTCTATGCACTAAAAATACACTTACATGTGTGCATATACCCACATACACACATATATTCCTTGGCTGTAGCCTCAGCTGCCACCATAGAACCTGATGACACATAATTAGAAAACAAATGACAGATTAGTTTAATAATATTCATTAGCAACTAATGAAACTGACAGTGTTTCCTATGGAAAGCAGCTTGAGTTGATGGTTGGTTTTAAGTAAATTCTGATTTTTGCCCTTCAGCTAAATGGGGGCGGGAAGTAGAATGCGGAGGGGAGAGAAAAAGAGAAGACAACACAGAAGGGAGAGAGTTGGGACAGTTGGGATGGGGATAACAATAAAGGAGAGGAAGAAAGAACAGGGCTGTGGGGAAGAAGGGCTGGAGTGAAGGGAAAATGGTAGGGGGAATAGGGGGGGAAACAGATTTTTTTTAACTCTTTCCCTTCTAGTCATTTTTACCATGTTTCATTGTTGTCAATAAGTTTCCCCTTTGAGAGGAATTGGTGAACAGGGAAAACAATGCTTCTTTTCAGGCATTGTTGTTCTTTTCTTTCCTTTCTTTTTTTTCTCCCCCCAAATTATCCTAAGTAAGAATTTTAACGATATGCAGAAATCATAGCTGTCTTGCAGAATCGTTGTAGGACTGACCCCCCTTGACAGTTCTTAAATTATTCAGCTATCAAGGGCCTGCTAAACATTAAATTAAGCATCCTCTCTCCCCTGTCCTAAACCATTAAGTTATGCAAATGCACAGATAATGGGGCATATGACAGCTGGAGGCATTAATCAAGCAGCTCTGTCTCTGGGCTGTTGTTATGTAGAAACTGCATCTGCCAACAGACAGAACCGACACAATTAGATCTCACTTAATGGAATGAGAAGAAACTACCTAGCTCTCTGCTCTCCTGTTAGGTTGTAGACCTGGGAGTGAATAAGACACTTGGGAGAACTGCCTGGCTCTTCCTCCCTCCCTCCCTCTCTCTTTTTAATACCTGCTCCTCCAATTGAAATGAAAAATTACCTGTAATTGTTATCATTTGCAAACAAAGCCTGTCAAAAGACAAACCCGCTGTTTACAATGGATGTTTTTGTTGTTCCCTGGTAAGGTTCTTTGGGGAATTTTCTTCATTTTTTCTTTAATTCTGCTTAGGAGAAGGAGGAGGAGGAGGAGGAGGAGGAAGAGGAGGGGAGGGGGGGCAGAGAAGCAAACAAACAAATCTCCCATTACAGCATCTAAATTACTGCCTTAAAGATGCAGCCACAATCAAACCAAAGGTACTTGCTGATGCACTAGACAGTTTCCCAGATTGACATTTGTGGCTATTCTTCTCTCAGGAAGTAGAGTGACAACTGGTGCCAAATAGAGTTTTATTCTGTCACTTTACTTCCTTTCTTAAAAACAAAAACAAAAACAAAAATACTCTCAATGTGGATAGGACAAGGACTCAAATCCCAGTTCTGCTCGTTACTCCCTGTGTCACCTCGAATAAATCACAATTTCTCTGGACTCTAGGTTCCTAATCTATAAAAATCAGAGAATTAAACTAGAGCTAACAGTTCTTAAAATGTGGTCGGAGATCTCCAGGAGATTCCCCAATATTTTTTCAGGGGGTCCTTGAGGTTAAAACTTTTTTCATAATAATTCTAAGACATTTTAATTTCTAACACAGTAAACTATCGATAGTTATAGGTCACATGAACAAAAACTCCTCAGGAAGGAGCTTCTTGATAATTTTAAGAAGATAAAGGAATTCTAAGAGCAAAAGAGTTTGAGAACCACAGAACTAGAGGAGGATCTAAAGGACTTCCCAGGCCAAGAAACAGTGAGCCTTCCCCCCATGTTCTATAATGAGCTTAATGAACTATAATTCTAATTGTATAATGAATTTGTATATTCTTTTCCCAAAAAAGCTTTAAATATATAGTAAGATAGCTCACGTTTATATAGCACATTAAGGTTTACAAAGCTCTATGAGTTAAGTTGCTGCACCCCTCAGCATTTTATAGACTCAGTTTTTATCATAATAATTTGTGCCTCAATCAAACAAGTTCCTATAGACTACCTGCTAAGATTCTGGCTTTGCCCTATAGGGAATACAGAACCCTTTGTAACAATCTTGCCCTCAATGAGCAAAACATTCCAGATGGGGGAACAGGGATTATAGAGTGAATAAGAACAACTGATACTTTTGAAATACTCAAGATTTACTTTTGTGGTAGGTATTTCTAAATCTTATAATGATATTTTTTTAGGTTTAGAAACTGAGGTTTGAGATTTTAAATAAAATGTCAATAAATTTTAGTCAGGATTGAAAATCATATATCTCTTTTTCTGAGTCCAGGGATCTTTTCATTCTCCCAGTCTGACTCTAGCTCACACATGTATCATATACTTTATGTACATTATCTTATTTGTGCTGCATGAAAAATGTGAAGTAGGCACTGTAGCAAATTTACAGGAAAGACTTTGCCTGACAATGTTTTGGACTGGGATTCAAACTTAGATCTTCCAGAAACAACAGGACTCTTCCTAACCTACTACTTCATTTTCATAGTTTAAAATGCCCAAGTTAAAGAGAATAAGAGATTGGGTGATATTAACTCTGAGGAGAGACCTTACTTTGAAACTGGAAGATGTAGGCCAAGTCTGACCTCTGACATATATTAACTTCATGACTCTAGTCAGGTCATTTAACCTCTCACTGTATTTGGGACATTGTATGTAGAAGAGGAAATGTTGGCCTGAATTGGTGGAAGGAACTTTATCACCTAAGAGTAGCCTATAATTCCTGACCTCTTTGTCTCATCACTCTCTTACCTAACCTTAATAACTGAATGGGCATTGCCTCCATACAACAGTGACCAGGAAAAGACCTAGCTTTAGTCAAGGTCTCCCACTGTAGCCAGGACAACTCCAGTCATCCTGATCCATATCTGACCACTAGACCCAGATTGCTCCAAAGGAAAAGGTAAGGCTGGTGACTTGGCACAGCACCCTCTTACTCAACTCCAACTCATGTGCTTGTCATGGCCTCACCTCCCTGATTCATGGTCATCTGAGAACAAAGGACAACCAATAAGAACAATAAGAACAAAAATATCCAAGAATAACCTATAGTTATGAGAACAGGTCTAGATAATCCCTCTCCCTAAATTTAAGTCTATCTATGGCTAAATTGTCCTAGAATTCAGTTATTGCTGTTTTTTAAACTGTATTGAGCATATGAATGTACAGATACTACAGAAATATATCAATATATTTGTATATGCAAACAAATATAACTAGCAGACTAGATGGAAAACAAAACCTTTTTATGTTCTTATTTATATGATGGCACAATGGATGGGCTGGTGTCAGGAAGAACTGAGTTCAAATCTCAACTCAGATGTTTCCTAGCTGGATAACCCTAGGCAAGTTAAATGTCTTAATAATTTTAGTCAGAATTGAAAACCACATATTTTCTATTTGCCTCAGTTTCCTCATCTGTAAAATGAGAATAATCATCATAGCTCCTAAATCTTCCAGGGTTTTTTTTTTCAGGATCAAATGAGAGAATAACTGTAAAGCATTTAACATGGTGTCTGGCACATTGTAGCCATTATGTAAATATTAGTTATTAGTACTATTTTACTTTTAACATTTTTACAGGCTGCAATTGAATCTCTATATTTACTTGAATAATTTTCTCCTTCGTCCTCACTTTTACTTCAAAATGAAATTAAGAAATTATAATATGCTCCATAATTAACAGTTTTCATTCATCTATGTGTATAACTAATCCAGTCACTTTCTTTTTGGTCCTCAGTTTCCTCCTCTCTAAAATGGACATGGAGTGGGGAGAATTATACTAAATTACCTCAGAGGTCCATTCTGGCTCTCTAAAACTATAACATCATCTTAGATATTAACTTTTCCCTTTAATTATTTTTAATGAAATCATTCAAAATTATTACCTCAACTAAGTGGTAAAGTTAGGAGGAATATTTATCTTCTACTATATCTCCTCTTTTTTTTAACAACTCCTTAATTAGTCATAATGAAAAACTAAGAGAATTTAGGAAAGAGTGAGAGACAATAAGACAGATGAAGAGACAGAGAGGAGAGACAGAGACAGAGACAGATTAAAAAATTTGATCCCTATTAGAGTCCATTTGCTTTGTACCACATAGTAGTGCATGGTCTAATCCTTGGCCAATCATCTTGATAATGCATGCCTTCCATTCCATCAATGACTTAGCAAGAAAGTACAGACAACTCTACACAATCAATCACATATATACAAAGGGAAAAAATCAAATTCCATGTCATTTTGTTAATGGGTCAGTAATGTCATCTTTGTAGATGGAACAACAATATATGTTGTTGCCTCCAAGTCTTCAATGGTTAACTGCCTTCCTCTAAATGTATTTCATACTAACCTTATATTTCCCTTCTCTATAAGGCCTCCCACTATTCAGTTTAAAGTCATCGAAAAACAAATGCTGAAGAACTGGGTACATGCTTACATATAAATACGAAAGAATGTCACACATCAAAGATCAATCACTATAACCAGAAACAATACAGGTAAAATTCCAAATAATAAGAAATTTGCTAATTGGTTCTACTTATGACCCCCAATTACCAGATTTCCATGACCATTACTTACTTACTACTCCTGAAACCACTGCCAATCCTTTATTAACTGGCCTCCCCAACTCTGAGTCTCCTCCACCCCAGATAATTCAGATAACACAGGAAAGCAATCAGATTCACTATGAGATTCCACTAAATAGAACTATCACCTATAAATACTCTTAAGATGGACCCATTGGTCCACCTCAATAAAGATTTATCAATGAAACCTCTAAAATATTTCTCATGCCAGATTTACTTTCAGAAAATCAGTGTCCTCTAAAAATGCTCACTTACAATAAAATCCCAAATCTTCCTTTCATATCCAGATACAATCAATGGTCTTCCTTCTTGAGGTTCCCAGAACCTGCTGTGCTGTTAACATCTGTTCTACAGTTGTACAACATTTCCCTCTTTTGTTACAGGCTTAAATCTTACAGAGGTTGATTAAGAAAGTTCCCACCCATGATGTTTGGCTCCTGGTGAATTAAAACTAGAGGACAATTTCCACTAAGGTAGTTTTGATCAGTAAATTTAGAACAGTGATTAAAATGCAGCAGGAGGGGATTTAGGTAAGCAACCAGAAAGCATTTTTTCTGGTAATAAGAAACAGTCCTAGAACAGATTACAGAACACAGGTTTTCTTTCACTGGAGATCATTAAAAAGAAGAGAGATACCCAACTACATGAAATGTTTTAACTGAAGCCAGCTCAGAAATAAGAGGAAAAGACCAGCTGACTCCTATTGACAATTGTCCAGCCTATATTTCAATAGATTCATAAACCATTAAATTGAGAGGGATATAGGAGATCATCTCTTCCAACCCGATCATTTAATTATGATACTATATTAAGCATTAGTAGACTCAGTCATCACCTCCAGGTTTCATTTGGCTGTTTATGGTCTGTAATTGGACTCAGTTTTAAGGAAAATGTAGTTGAGGGAGGGCTAGCCAGATGGATGATGCATTTATTCACTCACACCCTCAGGCACCCACTGTGATGCTTCTTCTGAAGTTTCTGAATACTACAAGCTGGATGACTAATAACTATTCAAGATAGGAATTTTATACAAGATCTTTTATGATTTCAAGCCCCTGTGCGCACGCACACACACACACATACACACACACACATACACACACACACACAGTTGATAAGCATTCTCCACCCTATGTCAGGTGGAATTGACTTTGAAATTATTTTGCCTATATTTTATTCAATGAGCAATATCGTATAATGGATGGAGAGGTGACCTTGGAGTTATGGAGACTTAGATTCAAGTCTCTTAGTGGCCAGTATAACATTGGACCAGTCACTTAACCTCTGAATACCTGAGATAATTCTAAGATTTTAAGTAATTTTTTTAAACTGGATTTCCCCATCTCATCTGGGCTAGAAGTAAGGTAGCTATGACTCCTTAGGTCCACTCCTCAGGGGCTTACCATATTGGTGTCAGATTTAATGTGGACACTTTTTTTTAGCCCTAATGCAACTTGGAACTACCAAACACAAGCAAACCACCAGCTTCTCAACCTCCCCATAGTATGGATATACCACCACACCTACCTCTCAGGAGGGAGAGAAATCCATATAATTTTTCTCTATATATGTTACTTTATATATTATGGTAACATATTATTATGGTTAATTGAACAACTCATAAAAATCATAGAATGTTAGATTTGGAAGGGACCACAGATAGCTCATACTCTCATTTTACAAATGAGGACCCTGAGACCCAGAGAGGTAGAGTTAATTGTTTGAGTCATTAGGCTAAGAAATGCCCAATTAGGGACCAAGATCAAGGTCTTCTACCTTCTGGTCCAGTTTTGTGTTCTTTTGTTTTTAAGTGTAGGTAGAGTCTAGGGACTTTGACCAAGTTACTTAATCAACCTTTCTGGGTTTTGGCTTGCTTAATTATAAATTGAAGATTTGGGGGACTCAAATACCTAATGTGTGCCTTCAGTCTAACTATTTATTAAATGTATATGGGATGGGAAAAAGCAGGAGAGGGAAAGAGAGACAGACACACACACACACACACACACACACACACACAGAGAGAGAGAGACAGAGACAGAGACAGAGACAGAGAGAGACAGAGAGACAGAGAGACAAAGAGACAAAGAGATAGAGACACAGAGAGACAGCAACAGAGACAGGGTGTTTGCTTTTTTATTTTATAAACTTCTCCAGGTCAAGTTCAGAGCCTATGCCCTATGCTTTTCTTCTTATGCTCCACATAGGCTAATAGTTCCTCAGTAAATATTCATTGAACAAATGAATGAATTAATGAACAAATGAGTTTAAAACAATGGATTTCTTTCTATACTGAGACAACTTCCTGTTAACTGGTTGGATATATACTAAAAAGGCATTGTGGTATGGTGGAAAGAGCATTCATTAGACCTGCCTTGTTATTCCTTTAGATACCAAGAATATATATTGGGTATTTGATGATTTGAGGTTTAGTCCAGGACATATGGTTTCAGACAATAATAATAGATCACTTTTATATATAGAACTATAAGGTTCACAAAACCTTTACATAGATTATATCATTTCCTTCTAAAAATAACCTTGTGAGATAGGTGTTAGTATTCCCATTTTGCAGATGTGAAAACTGTAACACAGAGAAATGAAGTGTCTTGCCATGGATTACATAGTTAATAAGTTTCTGAGGCATCATTCAAAGTTCAGGCCTCCTGTCACTATCCTCTGTCACCATTCTGCTACCACACTAGGTTATTCTGAGAATCCAATCACATGAAAGTACTTTGAAAATTGTAAAATGCTATATAAATGCAAGGTATCATTACTGATTGCCAGAAACTCCAGGGTATACTGCTATAAGTACATGAAGGCTATTGACATGAGAAATTCCATTGCTACAAATCATACATTACTATAAGATTTTCCTCCTACCTACAAAAGTGTACCTCTCCATTGCTTCCATAACTCTGCCTCACTATTTAAAGATACTTGATACTAGTATTAGAATCTTTTTAGTGGATAATTTTGTCAGTGATTTTCTAAAATGGTACTAAAGATCACCAAAAGTGGCATAGGGATAGGACTATATTTATCTGTCTCATACAACCAGAAAGTCAAACAGCAGATCAGAATACCTATTACTTATTGGATTGATGCAGAACATTCTTTAGGGTATCTATCTTCCTACCACAGTGCTCCACTTCCTAAAACTCTCTGGGACCCTAACTCCTCATTCTGACTCCCACTTTCTTTCACTTCAAAGGGGAAATAAGCAAAGACAAGTAGGAATAAAGGAAGGAAAAAATGTTGGATTACTAGCCAGAAAATCTATGGTATTTGAATATAATTATAGAACTCTGAAAAATGATGACTATGAAGAATTTAGAGAAACTTGGGAATATTTACATGAACTGATGCAAGGTCAAGTGAGCAAAATCATAGAATAGATATTAATATAGATATATACTACACTTACATACACAGACACACACACACACACACACACACACACACACACACACACACACACACACATATATATATATATATATATATATATATAAAATGCATCTATAATAAAACTAAAACAAAACACCACTAAAAGGTAATCAAAATCTTGATCCTAGGAAAAAAACACTGAAACACACTTTTTTCTTCTCTGTAGAGAAATAAGGGGATATGGATGCTAAATGTCACACATATTATCAAACCCAGTGGCTTGGTTAGCCAATCTTTCTTTTTGATAATTGTTTTTCTTTGTTAGAAAGTAGTTTTCACACAAAAATAAAAATGAAAAACTGATGGAAAAAGTCATCAATAAAATAATGAATTAAGGAATAAGATATTTGCCTTAAATAAATTCAAAATTTTACAGAAAAAAATTAGGAAAATGTGACAAAAGTTTATTTACAAAATAAGTGTGAATTTTTGTTTTATGTGCTAAAAATAAAATTAAATTATTTGGATAGATGATTTCTTGTTTTACTTCATAAAGGAAAACATGTGTTATTATAATGATATGCTTTATGCCACAGGGTTTGTTAGCACTTTATCTTTTCATTACCAGTTTGTGAAAACTATTGTTGTCTCTTAGAAGTTAGTTTGTAGTAAACTGCTACTTTTTTAAGGAATACAATGATCATAACAAATATTTTATCCATGTCTATAGGAGAGTGACAAGATAGAACATGACTGAATGATTGATCAGTCTGGTTCTTAAAGATCATTTTTCAATGGCAGAGAGCAGCCCTGATAATTAGTAGAACTATCTTAGTTTTTAAATGTATTTGTTAATTTTTCCATGAATGTGTAATGTGTCTCTTTTATTATTCCTACCACACACGTGCCTTTAGACAAAAACAACAGCAAAATTCTGGGGGTGGAAGGGGGAAAGGGGACCCTTATCATAAAAATAGATAGCCCAACAAAACAAATCCCCACATTAGCCATGCCTAGAAAATAGATGTCTCTCTGCATTCCTCTGTCAGGAGATGAGTAGAGCGCCTTATCTTCATTCTTCTAGACTCATGATTGATAATTACATTGATTGGTTCTTTCAAAGCTGTTTTTCTACACACAATATTGTCATTGTATAGATTGTTCTGGTTCTGCTCCCTTTGCTCTGTATCAGTTCACAGAGGTCTTCTCAGTTTCCTCTCACACCATCCATTTCATCATTTCTTATCTACAAACTGATAATATTCAATATCATTGTGGTTTTAAAGATTTTTTTATATGGAAAACCTTCTGAATGAGTGCAGGTCTGTCAACTTTGTTTAGATTCTCCTGCACTTCACAGTAATTGGAATCAATAGTTAAGGATTAGAGAAGTCAGTCAATCAGTATTTATTAAGTGCCTACATGGTGTCAGATACTGATAAGTGCTAGAGATACAAAAAAAGAAGTAAAAGATAGTCCCTACCCTCAAGAGATTTACAGTCTAATGGGGGAAAAGTAGGTCTATAGGTAAATAAATAGCTTAAGTAGCCCATATAGAACCTATCTACATGATGGTGGATAAATAAATGCCTTTCCCTACACTCATTGAAGCAAAATTTTCAGAATGTGTATGTCTCCCCCATATTCTAATTGATTCAATGTTTGTTCTGATCAACTCAAATGAAAGAAAAACTGACAATAGTATCATCATCATTCTCACTTTCAAAATGATCCAAGAGGTCTTGAGAATTTTTTTCCATGAAGAATATAAAAATCAGATTCTGTCTAAGCTCTAATGGGCTATCACAGATGGTCACTGATCTCTCTGAATGGATAGTTTTCATATAAAGATTGGAAATGATACATTAATACATCCTGGCTGTTTTTTGTTGCCTGGCTTCCCACATTATTGTAAATTTTATGAAATAGCTTGATACTTTCTCATTATTACCAGTTCTTGGCATTCTGAAATATCAGATTTGTCATCTGAAACTTATCTTGTTCTTGTCAAATTTATGAATTTATGATAACTCTTTTCCTCACCTAACGTAGGATCTTGATGTCTCAATAATTATTCTTACCAGTAATGAAAGAAAACATATGCTGTTGCCAGTTGTTTTCATATCAGTCGCCTTCTATACCGTTTCCCTTTGTACATCAATTCAATAATGTGTCAGTATGTTACCATGAGTGTGATTGTTCCCTCTCTTTTCACCATTCTGCTTTAAAAGGAAGAATGACTAATGAATCTGAGAATGTCTATCTGCCATTGGGACCTTTGGAGAGAGCCTTGCCTAAATTGGTCAGTAAATTAGTCAATAAACATTTATTAAGAACAGGGCCAAGGCACTGTGAAATAAGCAGTGAGGATACAAAGATGAAAAAGGAGAAAGACAATTCCTGCATTTAAGGAACATATGATGGAAAGAAAAAAGACAATACAAAACAAAGATGAAAAGTATGTGGGAGGGGAGATATCTGGTGAGATTCAGAAGAATGCAGTCAAATGATAGGCCACTAAGTAGTTCAGTGGATAGAGCATGAGCTCTGGATTCCAGAGGATCTGAATTCAAATCTAGCTTCAATCTCTTAATACTTACCTAGCTGAGTGACTTTGGGCAAGTCACTTAACACCACTGCCTTGTAAAACCCTAAAAAAAAAAAAATGCAATCAAGTGAGAAATGAAGTGATACTGGCTTAAATGAGTCTCTAGGAGGAGCTCTCAGCTCTCTCTACCTTCCAATCACAGGGAAGGAGGGGCTGGAGGAGCAGATGGTATTGGGAAGGTTCCAAGACTGATGTGATACTGCAGGGATCCTTGGTCAACTTGTGCCTGAATCTGACCACTGGGAAATTATGTTCAATCTTTGCTCTTTCAGGCTACCTTGGGCTCAAAAGTTCTACAAAACCCACAAGTGACAAAATACTGGGATGGAAGATACTTAAAACATTGAACAAAACTTTCAGAACTGATGTCTAGAAAATGTTCCCTGATTCCCTCTACTTCTCAAAATCTTTATCTTCCTTCCTTTAATGAGTAAATCAAAAAACAATACCAGCACTGTGTCTAACATTGGGGATACCAGTACAAAGAATCATGATCCCCAATCATAATGAGTTTACATCCAGACCTGATTTCAAGTGCCACCCTCATTGGAAGCCTTTCCTAATTCTTCCCACCTTTGATAATCTTATACTGACTGATCCAATTATATTTTAATACTCATAGCATTTAAGCTCCTTGAGGGTAAGAATTTATTTTCATTTTTGTCTCTATATTCCCAGTACCCATGAACAATACCTTGTTTGTTGCACAAATGAATTCATAGATGAATGAATCTGTTCATGTTTGATGCTAATCCCACCATGAAATCTTCCCTGATAATCCCATAGAGTTCTCTCTTATATGTCCTCTGAACTTCTATGACACATTTTCTGTAGGATTCTTTTGACACAATCTATGTTTTTAAGTTCTCCATTACATTTGCATACCCATGTTCTCTCTCACTAAACAAAACAAAGACATTTTAAGAGCAAAGCTATGTCTTTCAGTTATCTTAATCTCCCACTTTATCTTGCATATAATTGTACTCAGTAAATGTTTATTGATGAATTACCTATTCTGTTCAATGTTTTTAGCACTGACTTGGATGAAGACAGAGAGAGCATGCAAATGACACTAAGCTAGGAGGGATAGCTAATGTCCTGAATGACAGAACCTCGATCTAAAATGTATTAACAAGATGGAGTAATGGAACAAATCTAATAATGTGGACTTTAATAGAGATACATTGAAATTTCAACTCTGGGATTCAAGATAATAAACCGTACAAGAAGAGCTGGATGGGGTGGAGTAGATGGAAAGCATAGCAAGAGTTCATATGAAAAAGGCATGGGGGTTTCCATGGATTGCATAATCTTAGAGAAGCAGTGTGATGTAATGGATAGAGTACTGTACTAAAGACAAGAAGACCAAATTTCAAGTTCCATGTCTGGCACATACTGACTGTGGGACCCTGGACAAATCATTTAATCTTTCAGTACTTTAAGCAGTTCTCTTAAGACTGTTCATTTTATAGGAGGTATCAATGTGTAATGCTGAAGGGAATTTCCTCACCCAAAAGTTCTCTATACCAATTAAATCATAGATCCAGTATTTATCCCTATATAGTTTATCCCTTCCACACTGGAAGGGTTAAGATCTGGAAATTCACATAAAAATTTTTGGTCCTCCATAACAGAGAAGAAATTTGAACTATTATTGTATTAAAAGATAAAATATGTTGACATTATACATTACCATAATATAGTTTATGTATTTTTGAGTTTCTAAACTTTTTTCTGTGACATCACATGTCATCTGCAGTTTCCACAAAGCTCCCCCAAAATTTCCATTTAATGGAGAAAAGTCAGATGTAGAAAGGATGACTATATTTAAAAATTCAGAATGAGTCAGTAGTATGCAAAAGAAATCAAAAAAGTCATTGTACTTAGGCAACCTTCATAAAAACAATGAAATGACAATTTTGTTGTCCCACTTCTCTGGTCAATCCACAAATAATTCCATTTTAGGAAGAATATTGATAAGCTGAAGTACCTCTAAATGAGGTTGACTAGCCTGGTCAGAGGATTCAAAACTATGTCATGTAAGGATTAGCTGAAGTAACTGGAAATGATTAATCTGGAGAAATCTTATGGAGAAGGCAACAATAGCTTTGGAATACTTCAAGAGTGACTATGTGGGGGAAAAAAGATTGTGTTTTAGTTACTCTCACCGGACATAAGTAGAACCAAAAACTTATTGTAAAAGCCATATTTCAGCTAACCAGAAGCTGACTCTTTGGTAATATCTGTAAAAGTGATGCCCACTTCAGATATAGGACTTCTGGATTTTCTTCTACCTTGAGATTCTATGATTCTACTTCTACTGTTTGTCACTCAAAAGAAAGTTCTACTCAAGTATGAGGCATTGTGGCACAGTACAAGGCATGTCGTATTAGGAATCAGAAGCCTCCGGGTTTAAATTCTAGCTTGAGCTCTTACTTCCTGTGTGACCTTGGACAAGTCACAATCTCTAGGTCTCAGTTTTCTCATATGTAAAAATTAGGGAATTGGACTAAACCCTTAAGATCTCTCCTAGGTTGAAATCTGGTGTTATTTCCATACATTACTAATTAAATTTGTTATTCAATTTTTTAAGCTAGAAAAACCTTCAAAGTTCCTGACTTTGTCTTGTTTTGTGCTCTATGAACCCATCCATAAGCTATTGATTTCAGCAAAAGATGGTATGATTATAAAGCAATGACACTGATTTAAATAAGACACAAAATAACACATATCTCATTGTTTTATGATCACTCTGTATGTAACAACAATATTGTAGTATAGCCCATTTTCTCTACCTCTATGGGAGATTAGATATTTTCCAACTATCTTCTAAATTAAGTCTTCTCTGGCCTCATTTCGTTGTTAGGGATCTCTCCCTTCTAATTACCATGTATGCATAAATGTTGTGTAGTTCCACTCATAGGAGAATGTAAACTCCTTCACGGAAGGAACAAGTTTTATATTTGTCTTTGTTTAATTACTATTTATCATAGTGCCTTGCAACAATGATCATTAATAAATGATTACTAAATTGAGTTTTAGAGTATTTCTAAACTCCTAACAAAAAATATAATTGATATTATTAAGTCTTTGGCTATGTTCACTGCCAGTCCTAGAAACAGAGGTTAGAGTATTTCTAAAAATATTTGACAATTTTAGTCAATCACAAATCAGTAGTCTAGGAAGCCAGAATTACTAGGGAAGCAGTCCCCATGACCGCCTTTATCAATCATTAATTTTATAGATTTGTTTCACAAGGAACAAATGAATCCATATCCACTCTAAACAGGGCTCCAAATATCATTGAATAGCTCCTGGAGTGTTTAGAGAACCATAAAAAATTAGAGAATGTCTTTAGGATCATTGGTTCAAACCCACTATAGGAATCTCTATAACATCTCTGATAAATGGGTAGTCAGCCATTTTTAAAATATTTTAAATACTTTAGAGACATGTATCTCACCGCTTTATAAGAAATTCTATTCCATTTTATACAATTCTAAAAAACTTTCTTGAATTAACCTAGAATTTATAACTTTAAAACTTTGTTTATTGAGTCTAATTTTGCTTGCTGGAACAATGTAAAATGTTTGGGTTTTTTTGTATGTTTTGCCTTAACTTCTCCAAATAGTTTTTCACATTGATTCTGTCAGTTCTAATATTGGCATAGTATGAGGATGTTCTCTTGTTCTTTGGGACTCTGGTTCTTGTTCTTCCATAAGCTTTTCACAGGGGAACCACCTTCTATTATAAGAGCCTTCCTCAGGTTCTCTTGGTACTACATGAATACCAAAAGAGCATAAAGACCGTTGATTTGCCATCTCTTGATTTTAACACAACACTTTTCTTCTAAAGTCACAAGTCTCTCATATCATCCTTTTCACTGGTTCTTTGTAAAACTTTTGGATGGTAATTTGCTATAGCTCACTCAGGCCCTCCATTTGTCTCTTCATTGGTATTTGGGAAACACACAACTTTTTATTCTATGGACACTGTGTTATTTCTTGACTTGTAGCCAGCTTTGTGACCCTGCAAAGAAGATAAGCATAATCTTCTCAATCCAAGTAAAAAAATGTTGAACAGAACATGATTGGGGAAAAGTCTTGTGGTATTTTGCTACAGATCAGTATAGATTAATATTAATCTATACTGTTTGAGAATATAGTTATTCAACAAACTATGATTGTACCTAACTGTATTATATTACAGCCCACATTTTATAATCTTATCTGCAGGAATATCATGACTTTGTGAAATACTGCCTTGGAATTAAAATACAATGTGTCTATTATATTTCCTTAATTCAGTTACTTAGTAGGAATTATTCCCTACCCCACTCCCCAACAGAATATGCTAAGGTTATTTCTAAGAACAATAAGTGAGGAGAATGGGGCAAGAGGCTGGGAAGGGGAGGGAACAAAGTTTTTACCAAGTTTTTCTTGACATTTCAATTTATAATCCTGAGCTCCAGGGATTATAACCAAATAATATAGCACCAGAATGCAATGACAACAAAAAAAAAAATGAACACTGAGGAAATTTTCAATAAGGCAACTATTACTATATACTTCCAATATTATTTTGTAGGGACAACCGAAAGAGCAATATACATTATTAGAGAAATGAGTTATCAAGTAATTTTAGTTGTAGAGACCTTTAGTAATTGGTAAAACCTCCCGGTTGAAGCTAATTTTTATCTTTTTGTCTCCTCAAATAATCAGTCCAAATCTCGGTCATTGTCTCTAATTTTATGTCCAGACATATTGTAAATGTCAGTGGTCACTCAGGGTCTGCTTTTAACCGGCTGATTGATTTCTATAATGTTCCAGGCAATTTCAAGTTGTCAGGAAGAACTAATTCTGTCTCGTTACCCGTTTCACTCTTGGCATCTCTGTGACCACTTATTGGTTTCTGACTTCAATGTTCCATTTTCTCCTACTAATTCTAAAGGCTTTTTTTTATCTCCCACCTCATTCAAAGGTTTGATGTGATAATCAGAGGGAGCCACCAAAGACAATTATAGGTAATGGTATCAGCACTTCTTGTGTGCTCAAAAGTTGAACCCTGAAGCCACATACATCACGAAACCTTCTGCCAAACCAAAATCCATTACAACCCGTGGCCTGTGGTGCTGTATTACTTAATCAATCCACCTCCTCCAGAGCTGTATTCCTCTCCTGACTTGACTGGATATTAAAACAACTTGTCAATCCGTAATTGTAGAATTCTCTGTTCCCTTCTCATCTTATGAACCTTAATAATTTTGAATTTGATCATGACCAGCTGTACCTCTTTATGTCCATTTTCTTAATATCAAAAATAAAAACATTCTATGAAATACTTCATATGGAAGAAATTTAGTTATTTAGTAATATCCCATAATAAGAGAAAAACTCAATATATACACTATACAACATCAGTAATCTTTAGCTATCATACATATAGGACTCAAATATACAAAATAAATTTTTGCCATTAAATAGAATAAGTGATAACTTCTAATTATACCACATGCATAGAGATGTTTATTGTTCTGGAAATCACTTTAGAATTATGTAAGCAAAGTTAATAGATTGTTCTTAGCCTTACTCTTATTGAAGCCATGACTGTGTATTTTCAAGGACAGAAATAAAACCCCCCATCTATACCAATATAAAAAGTAAAGATATTAGAACCAGAATTGTTACCCATCAATTGGAGAATTTTTTTAAAATCATATAGCATATAAATGTACTGAGAATTTTATTGCAAAAGGGATTAATAAACATGAGGAATTCAGAGAAATTTGGGAAATGTAACTGATGTAAATTTTTTTTAAAAAAGAACAAAAGAACAAAATGCAATATAACAATATAATATAAATATAAATATAAATACTATAAAAATAACATTATATGTGGGGAACTATATGACATAGATATATTGCAATAGGTCTTAAATTTTTGTCAATAAACACCATCATAAGTCATTATTTCAACCTATACCACAAATACTTCGCAAGCACAGGAAACAAAACTCCAAGTCTAATTTATAGCTTTCCTAAAGTCTTTCTATGCTTTCTCCCTTGGACGATAAGAGCTATGCTTTTCAGAAACTAAAAAAGATAGGTTTTTAGATCATTCTCATATTAACAAGAGTCAAAACTCTTCTTAAAACAACTCTCTAATCTTTTCTTCCTCTAGAATTTACTCACATACTTTCCAATAAGTCATTTATTAAAGGACAAGGAGCAAAGAAGGCAATTTAGTTTTAGGGTCAAGCCTGGAGCTAATGCTCTTTTCTTCATACCATAAAACCTTTGAAAGCAGAGGGATAACATTAGTGAAAACCCATTTTCTTGATGCAGTTGACTGTCTTGGCAATTATCCAGATCAAATGAGTTTGAGTTTGGGATTCTGAAAGTCTTCAAAGTTAGGAAGCTGCTACCTATTCAACCTAGTTTACTTCAATTACCTAAAAAAATCTAATAACAGAGTCACAGACATCACTGCCAACATTTCAAATCAACAAAATTTCATTCTGACAGGGTATCATCTTTCTCTTCCCTAATTCTCAAGATGGCATTGTAGGTAGAGAACCTGAATCAGTCAGAAAGTCATGGGCCTGCATTCCACATCTGGCAGAATGGCTATGATCTTGGGTACATAATTAACCTCTCAGTTCCCAGGCAACTCTCTAAGTGGAAGATCAGAGTTTGAGCATAATAGTAAGAGATCTTAGGTTCAAATCCTGCCTCTGACACTTATTGCCTATGTGATTGTATTGTGTATTTCATTTCCCAGTTCATTTTACAGATGAGGAAACTGAGGCAAATAAGGTAAGATGATTTGCTTCTAAGACCAATAGCCCAAACACCATACAGAGTCTGTCTGGCAGGGACTTTGGCTGTTTTTTGCCAGGGGACAGATGTGACCAAATACTTTCTATTCAAGCAGGCTTTACTTTCAGCATTAAACTTAGCACTCCTACCCTTGTGCCTCTGAATGGCATCCATTTCTATAGAAAAAGAAAGGATGAAACCCTGGAGAGACTTATACAATTGGAATTCCCACATTCATCTTGACAGATGATGGAAGCACAAGTAAATGGAGCTTTAGGCTGTCCTCACCAAAGTTCTAAATATGATGAACTGCATCATCCATGCCATCCCTGAATAAAAAGTTAGGATAAATCAGTTTAGTAGCCTTGTATATAAAGAACTCTCTCAACCTGAGTGCAAAAGGACTCTGCACCAGATTTTTATTTATTCACATTTTTGCAAGCTGCTTCAAAGGCACATTTTGCAAAAATCCTGATGTTCTATTTTCAGGTTTAAGTACTTCTATGTAAACTTTATATTTTATTGTGCAGCTGAAGACAAAAATAAAATCAGTTACAAAACAAACCAGATTGTGAAGTTTTCATTGATGATGAAATGAGAGAGCTACCTCTCTCCAATTCACCTGCATCTTTTACATCATAGAATAAGTCTCTGTTATAATATGAGAGCTGGGCATATTTCATTTCTGCCTCTTTATCCCTAGGGTCAAGCATAGCCCTCAAATAGGCACTTAATAAATACCTTTAGATTGATTGGTTGTTATTTTTTCTTTTATTTTACAACAGGTTATCTTCTAATGCCAATTGACACAGTTAGATGAGAAATAAATGGCAAAAAACCATACACTCTCTCTTTGGCAAGAGATCTGCAAGAGATTAAAAGTCAAGGTCCTATATGTCTCCAGTGGCTTCCTATTGCCCAGGTTCCTATTTTGGTCACTTTAAACCCTTCATAACCTGATAGCCAACCTGTTACTAGCCTTATTATGCATTGTTCACACACTCTGGTCCAGGTAAACTAAATTCTTCCTATTCCCTGCACATGATCCTTCATTTCCTATCTCCTTGGCTTTATATCCTCTATCCCTTAGAATCCTCATTTTTCTCAAAAGTCCAGTTCAAACTCCATATCTTATAGGCCTTTCAATCTCCTAATTCAGTCCACCAAAGTCACCTTGTTTGTGCCTTATACAAACTCATATGGAACAACATTCTGGCAAATGTAAATTCCCCCCATCTCTCTGGAGGGAAAATGTACACTAGAAAAACTTTTAAATTTAATCCCCTCCATTAATATCTTCCCTATAGCTTTATTAAGTCTAGACAATCAACATAACAATAATTCAAGTCCTGATGTGAAGTCTTTGTTGATTTCTGACATGCAAAATATTCACACTGAAAATACAATTGAATTTCACAAGCCAGTTCTAGCTGACGCTAGCACACCACTACTTACATGATGTATATATGTTGCCTTCTTTCATCAAATGAAAGTTCTCTGAGGACAGGGACTTTGAGAGATGAGTGGACCAGTCTATAGACTTAAAGAAAAATAATGTAAGAGCCCAAAAGTTAAACTGTGTCTTATGAGGGAACTTTTTACCTTTCTGAAAAGGTAAATGGAGATCTAGAGAAGGGATAATGAGATAATATCACGGAAGGGTGGCAAGATCAAGGGACAGAATATATTTTGTTTTATTTTAGACTGGGGAGACCTTTTTCTTTTTAAGAGGTATTTTATGACTTCCAGGGAGGAGCCAAGACAGCAGCATAAAGTTAGGAAGCTACTGGAGATTTTTCCAAAATGACTTTAAGTGAAGCCTCTACACAGACCCTAATGCTACAAAGCCCACCCCCACAAACACACCTACACAAAGAGGAAAAGAGGAACTTCATAAAGGTCTGTGTTACCTGGGTAAAAGGAGAATATAGCCCAACATAGATAAAAGAACTGGAAAACCAATGGGATGCTCTTAGCCATAGAGCATCTCAGATCCTAGATCAGTAAGCCAGAAAGGCAGCAGACCAGTAATGAGGGTCCCAAACTTAGAAGAAAAAGTTCAAGCTCTGGGAATACCAGTGCAACAGACTAGACTGGATTGGGCTACCTTATTGCAAGGAACAAACTTCTGCATAGTCAACTGAATCCCAGTCCCAGCACAAAAAGATTAGGACTATACTCCTGTGCCCCAGGAGTAGAGTTCAACTATCAAAATGAGGTTTTTTTGTTGTTTTTGCAAGGCAATGGGGTAAAGTGGCTTGCCCAAGGCCATACAGCTAGGTAATTATTAAGTGTCTGAGACCAGATTTGAACCCAGGTACTCCTGACTCTAAGGCCAGTGCTTTATCCACTGGACTACCTAGCCACCCCAGCCTCAAAATGAGTTTTTAAAAAAGAGCATTAACATAGTTAGTATTATTCTGAAGGAATGATAAAAATACTATCTCAGAAGAGGGAAAGCAGTGACAAATTGCCTACATAAAAACACAAAAGAGTTTGTGAATTGACCTCAAATTCATAAAGACATCTTAGAAGAATTCAAAAAGGATTTTAAAAAACAAAGAAGAAAAGAAGAAAATGGAGAAAATAAATGAGAGCCATGTAAAATTATGAAAATTTGACTGAAGAAATCAACACCTTTAAAAGTAAAACTGATCAAATGAAAAAGGAAAATGGTTCCTAAAAATGACCATTAGGAAAGGAATTAGCTCATCAAAAAGTAAAATTAATCAACTGGAAAAGTAAACACAAAAGCCAACTGAAGAAAATAGAACCCTAAAATTTGGAGTTCAACAAATGGAAACTAATGATTCTATGAGACACCAATACTCCATCAAACAAAAAACAAATGTTTGAATAAGTAGAAGAAAACATAAAGTACCTCAGAAAAACAATTGACCTGGAAAATAGACCCAGAAGAGATAATTTATGAATCATTGGCCTACTTGAAAGCCTTGAACAAAAAAAAATAGCCTGAACAATATCATGCAAGGAATTATCTTGGAAAACTGCCATAATATCCTAGAACAAGAAGGCAAAATAGTCCTTGAAAGAATCCACCAATCCTCTGGAAGGAAATTCCCAAATTAAAATTTTCAAGGAATATTGTAGGCAAATTTCAGAATTCTCAACTAAAGAAGAAAAACTTCAAGCAGCCAAAAAGAACCAGTTTAAATACCAAGGAACCATAGTGAGGATTACACAGGACTTAGCAGCTTCAACATTAAAAGACTGGAGAACCTGTCATATGATATTGTGAAGTGAAAAGGACCTTAGATAACAACCACGAATCAAAACATTGGAAAAATTCAGCATATTCATTCAGAGAAGATGGATTTTCTATGAAAAACAGGACTTTCAAACTTATCTGATAAAAAGATCAGAGTTGAACAGAAAATTTTTTCTTCGAATCCAAGACTCAAGAGATGCCTAAAAAGGTAAACAAAAAAGGAGAAAATGTTACTCAATAACATTAAGCTGTATATATATCTGTCCATGGGAAAACAACACATAACTCTTGAGAATTGTATTTCCCTTAGGAGAGTTAAAAGAAACATACTTAGAGAGAGGATTTGGATTTAGATTGATTATGAAAATGATGATGCTTTAGTTGATATTTTAATTCATGAAGGCTGAATATAGTTGGAGGGAGTGTACTTAGAGGCTGTGGGTATAATTGGATCATAAAGTGATTTTGCTTTACAATATACTTTACCCCATGAAGATTATATTTCTATAGAGGGTAAATAAAAAGAGGATGTGGTATATAGTGATTATAATTTGATGATGCTTATGGTCTAAAGAATCATATTTCTAATGGAACATTTAAAGGAAGTGTACTTGACCAAAAGCTATGGGGTTTGAAGTGACCATGAGGTAATGATGCTTATATATCAATCAATCAATCAATCCACGAGAATTTTACTTCTAGCAGGACAGATAAAAGGAGTTTGTGGGTACAATTAAAACATAAAAATAAGGATTATGCTAGGAGAAGGTGAGGCATTAGAGGATAAATAACATAACAGGAAGAAGCACAGAGACCCAGTATTGTAGAAGGAAAGAAGGAAGGAGATAAGCACTGAGAAAATCTTATTCTCAATAGACTTGGTCTAAAGAGGAAAAAGCATACATTCCCAATTAGGTTTAAAATTTTATCCTACCCAACAGGAAACTAGGGTGGGGAAGGAGAAAGAAAGGGGAAGAAGGGACTGATAAAAGGGTGGAGAAATTAAAAACAAAGGTGAAGTTGACATTATAGTAAAAGTTAAAAAGAAAAGTAAAAAGGAAAAGGGAAAGGAAAGGGAAAAGGGCTGGTAGAGAGAAGGGCTGATGGAAAGGAAGCAATCAGAAGCAAAACAATGGTGAGTAGGGATAAGGGGTAAAGAAAGAGAAAAGTACTAATGGGGAAAGATAGCATGGAGGGAAATAATAGAGTTAGTAATCAAAACTGTAAATGTGAGTGGGATGAACTCTCCCATACAATGGAAGAGGATAGCAGAATGGATTAAAAACAGAATATTAAATATATCAAAATATATATTAAAGACATATTGTAATGTGTTGTTTGCAAGAAACACACTTAAAGTAGAGAGATACACAGGACAAAGGTAAAAGACAAAAACAGAAGATATTATGCTTCAGCTGAAATTTAAAAAAATAGCAAGGGTAACAATCCTGATCTCAGACAAAGCACAAGCAAAAATATATTTCATTAAAAGGGATAAGGAAGAAAATGATATCATCTTAGGGGTATATAAATGTTATGGAGTACTATTGTTCTAAAAGAAAACATGAATAGTCAAGCTCTAGAGAAGCATGGAAAGAATTATGCAAACTGATGCTAAGTGAAGGGAGCAGAACCAAGAGAATTTTGTACACATTAACAAAATTGTGAGTTGAAAAACTATGATGGATGCAGTTCTCAGCAGTTCAGAGATAAAAGACAATCCTGAGAGACTAGTTATTATGTACAATGCCATCCATCCATCCAGGTGAAAAAAAAATGATTTTAAAAACCCCATAGAATCTGAATGAACACTTTTTTAAAAAATTTCTCTTATTTTTTTCTTTCCTATCCCTTAGTTCTACATAAAATACACAAAATGACTAAAATATAACTATGTTTAACACAAATGTATATGTCCAGCATTCACTAGACTATTCACCTCTGAAGGGAGGGGGTTGGAAAGGAATGGTGGGAGAAAATAGTGTAATTTATAAATATGCAATTGGATGAATGTTGAAAAATGTGCATAACATGTAATTGGAGAAATAAAATAAAATATATATTTAAAAAGTGGCACCATAGGAGCAGCTAGGTGGTGCAGTGGAATAAAGCACCAGCCCCCAAAATCAGGAAGACCCGAGTTCAAATAGGGCCTCAGACACTTGATCCTAATCAATTGTATGATCTTAAGCAAATCACTCAACCCCATTGCCTTGCCAAAAAAAAAAAAGATACCATAGTCAATGGAGTAATATCAATATTAAACACATATGCCATATAAATTTACAAATTATTTCTACCAAACATTCAAGGAACAATTAATTCCAATTCTATAGAAACAATTTTGAAAAATAGGTGGAAGGAATTCTGCCAAATTTTTATGACACCAATATGGAACCTATACCTAAACCAAGAAGAGCCAAAACAAAGAAAATTAAAGATCAATCTTCATAATTAATATTGATGTAAAAATTTTAAATAAAATTTTAGTAAGGAGATCACAAAGAGTTATCACTACCATAATATACCATGATCAGATAGGATTTGTTCCAGGTATGCAGGGATGATTCAATATTAGGAAATAAAGCAACTGACTTTATCAATAACAGAAATTATATTATTATCTCAATAAAGGATGAAAAAAGTCTTTGATAAAATATAACACTCATTCCTATTAAAAATACTAGCAGGCACAGGAATAAATGGAGTTTTCATTTAAATAATAAGTAGTATCTATGCACCAAGTGATATAGCATCAAATCTTAAAGAAGAAGCTAAATGAGTAACAGGGAAACATAACAGCAAAAACATAATATAGAGGGACTTCAGCACTCTCTCTCTTAGAATTAAATGAATTTAACCACAAAATAAACAAAAATGAAGTTAAGAAGTGAATAAAATTTTAGAAAACTTTAATATTATGGAGAAAATTGAATAAGGGTAGAAAGAAATATATACCTTTTTCTCTGAAGCACATGGCACCTCACAAAAATTGACTATGTACTAGGACATAAAAACCTCACAATCAAATGTAGAAGAGCAGAAATATTAAATAGGTCATGATACAATAAAAATTAAATGTAATAAATAGCCATGAAAAGATAAACTAAAAATTAATTCAAAATTAAATAGTCTAATTTTAAAGAAAGTGATAAAACAACAAATCTGAGAAATAAGAGCAATTTCATCCAAGACAATGACAATGATAAGACATCACCTGTGGGATGCAACCAAAGCATCTATTACAGTAAATTTTATATCTCTAAATGCTTGTATGAATAAAAAAGAGAAAGAAGAAATAAATGAAATTGGCATGCAACTAAAAGAGCTAGAGAAAGAACAAATGGAAAGTCTTCAATTAAATATCAAAGTAGGGGGTGGCTAGGTGGTGCAATGGATAGAGCACCGGCCCTGGAGTCAGGAGTACCTGAGTTCAAATCCAGCCTCAGACACTTAATTACCTAGCTGTGTGACCTTGGGCAAGCCACGTAACCCCATTTGTCTTGCAAAAACTGAAAAAAAAATCAAAGTAGAAATTCTGAATATCAAAGTAGAAATTAATAAAATTGAAAGTGAGAAAACTATTGAACTAATAAAACTAAGAAATGAAAAACAAAATAAACTTTTGATTAAACTGATTTTTAAAAAGAAAGAAAACCAAATTGCCGGTATCAAAAATGAAAAGATGAACTCACTACCAATGAGGAGGAAATTAAAGAAATAAACTGGAGCTATTTTGCCCAACTGGTTGTCAATAAATCTGCCATTATAAGTGAAATGGATGAATATTTAGATAACTATAAGCTACCCAGATTAAAGAAAATAAAGTACTTAAATAATCCCATTTCAGAAAAAGAAAATGAAGAAATCATCAATAAACTCCTCAAGAAAACATTTCCAGATGGATTCATAGGTGAATTCTACCAAATTCTACCAATTCTACCAAATTCTACTAATTCTACCAAACATTTAAGGAACAATTAATTCTAATTCTATATAAACTATTTTGAAAAATGGGTGAAGGAAAGGCAGCTAGGTGACACAATGGATAGAGCACTGGCTCTGGAGTCAAGAGTACCTGAGTTCAAATCTGACCTCAGATACTTAACAATTACCCAGCTGTGTGGCCTTGGGCAAGCCACTTAATCCCATTGCCTTGCCAAAAAAAAAAATCTAAAAAAATAAAATAGGTGAAGGAGTTCTGCCAAATTCCTTTTATGACACCAATATGGTACTATTTAAATCAAAAGAGTCAAAACAGAGAAAGAAAATTATAGAGCAATTTCCCAAGTGAATTTGGATGCAAAAATTTTAACTAAAATATTAGCAAAATGATTTCAGCAAGTTATCACTAGGATGTTATATTATTATCAAGTAGGACTTATACACGGAGTACAGGGTTGGTTCAATAGTAGGAAAATTATCAGCATTATTGGCCATATCAATAACAAACCTAACAGAAATCAAATGATTATTTCAATAGATCCTGAAAAAGTTTTTGACAAAATACAGCACACATTCCTATTAAAAAATCACTAGAGGGGTGGCTAGGTGGCGCAGTGGATAAAGCACCGGCCCTGGAGTCAGGAGTACCTGGCTTCAAATCCGGTCTCAGACACTTAGTAATTACCTAGCTGTATGGTCTTGGGCAAGCCACTTAACCCCATTTGCCTTGCAAAAACCTAAAAACAAAACAAAAAAAATATCACTAGAGAGCTCAAGAGTAAAGTGTTCCTTAAAACAATAAGTTGCATCTATCTAAAACCATCAAAAAGCATTATATGCAATGTTGATAAGCTAGAAGCATTTCCAATAAGATCGGGGTGAAAAAGAATGCTGTTTGTCACCACTATTATTCAATATTGTATTAGAAATGTTAGCTTTAGCAACAAGAGAAAAAATAAATTGAAGGAAATAGAATAGGTAATAAAAAAACAAAACTCTCACTCTTTGCAGATAATATGATGGTATTCTTAGAGAACCCTAGAAAACTATCTAAAAAATTACTTGAAACCATTATCAACTTCAGCAAAGTTCAGGATGTAAAATAAACTCAAAAACATCATCATTTCTATATATTACTAACAAGGCATAGCAGGAAGAGATAGAAAGAGAAATTTGATTTAAAGTACCTGTAGACAACATAAAATACTTGGGAGTCTGCCTTCCCAAGCAAACTCAAAAACAATATGAGAGCAACTATAAAACATTTTTCACACAAATAAAATCAGATCTAAGTAATTGGGCAAATATCAATTGCTCATGGGTACACCAAGCTAATATACTAAAAATGACAATTCTACCTAAATTAAATTACTTATTCAGTGTCATGCCAATCAAACTGTCAAAAATTATTGTATTAAACTAGAAAAATAGTAACTAAATTCATGTGGAGAATCAAGAGCTCAAGAACATCAAGAAAATTAATAAAAAATGCAAAGGATAGTGGCCTAGCTATACCAGATCTAAAATTAAAGTATAAAGCACCAGTTATCAAAACTGTTTGCCACTGGTTAAGAAATAGAATGGTGGATCAGTAGAATAGATTAGGTACAAAAGAGATAGTAGTGAATGACAAAAGAGGTCAAGTGCTTGATAAACCCCAAGATTCCAGCTTCTGGGATAAGAACTAATAACAACTGCTGGGAAAACCAGAAGATAATGTAGCATAAACTAGACCTAAAGCAAGATCTTATACCATACACCAAGATAAGGACAAAATAGATGTAGGATTTAGACATAAAAGGTAATATCGTAATCCAATTAGAAGAAGAAATACTTTACCTTTCAGATCTATGGGAAGGGGAGCAGTTTATGAGCAAAGAAGAGATAAGAGAACATCATAAAATGCAAAATAGATAATTTTGATTATATTAAATTGAACAATTTTTGCACAAATAAAACTAGTGCAACCAAGATTAATAAGGAAGGCAGTAATCTGGGAAACAATTTTTACAACTAATGTTTCTGTCAAAAGACTCATTTCTAAAATATATAGAGAACTGAGTGAATTTTGTAAAATACAAGTCATTCCTCAACTGATAAATGGTCAAAAGATTTGAAAAGGTAATTCTCGGGTGAAGAAAGCAAAGCTATCTATAGTCATATGAAAATGTGATCTAAATCATTATTGATTAGAGAAATGCAAACTAAAACAACTCTGAGGTACTAACATCCACCTATCAGATTGGTCAATATGACTAAAAAGAAAAATGATCAACGTTGGAGAGAATGTGGGGAAAATTGGTGAAGTTGTGAACTGATCCAAACTTTCTGCAGAGCAATTTGGAACTATGCCCAAAGGATAATAAAACTGTGCCTACTCTTTGATGTGTGATCTCTTTGAGATTACACCAAAAAAAGGATAAAAAATTCACATGTACAAAAATATTCATGGCAACTTTTTTTTTTGTCATGGCAAAGAATTAGAAATTAAGAGAATGTCCATTAATTGGAGAATGGCTGAACAAATTCATATGAACGTGATGGAGCAATATTGTTCTATAAGAAATCATGAGGGATGGGACTTCAGACTTATATGAACTAAAGCAGAGTGAAGTGAGCAGAACCAGAAGAACATTATACACACTAACAACTACATTTCAGCAGCACAATAATTAAAGGCAATTCTAAAAAGACTTTGGTGGAAAATAATCATCCATATCCAAAGAAGAAACAGTGGAGCTTAAATGCAGAACAAAGCTTACCATCTTCAATTTTTAGAAAGCATCTTTTGTGTTATTTTTTTCTAATTTTTCCTTTTTTGATTTTGATTTTTTCCATTTTGATTTGATTCTTCTTTTGTAACACGATTAAAATTACCTTTGTTTAGCATAGTTACATATGTATAGACTATATTCAAATGCTTTCTATCTGGGGAGGGGAGGAGGGAAGGAAGGGTGGGAGAAAAATATAAAACTCAAAATCTTGCAAAAAAAAGATTGTTGGGGTAGCTAGGTGGCTCAGTGGATACAGCACTAGCCCTGGAGTCAGGAGTACCCGAGTTCAAATCTGGCCTCAGACACTTAATAATTACCTAGCTATATGGCCTTGGGCAAGTCATTTAACCCCATTTGCCTTGAAAAATCCTAAAAAAAAATGATTGTTGGGGGCAGCTAGGTGACGCAGTAGATGGAGCATCAGTCCTGGAGTCAGGAGGACCTGAGTTCAAATCCAGTTTCAGACACTTTCTAATTACCTAGCTGTGTGACCTTCGGCAAGTCACTTAACCCCATTGCCTTGCAAAAAATAAAAAATAAAAGCTGGCAAGAAAAGAATTATTGTTGAAAACTACTGTTGCATACAGTTGGAAAAATAAATAAATAAAATATTAGTAAATAGCTTTAGCAAAGAGACTACAAGTTATAAATAAGATAATAGAACATGATCACTTAGGATTTATACCAGGTATGCAGGGATGGTTCAATATTAGGAAAATAATCAATTGAATTGACCATATAAATAACCAAATTAACAGAAATCATGATTATCTCAACAGATGCTGAAAAACTCTTGGTCAAAATACAATACCTGTTACTATTTTAAAAAAACACTAGAGAGCAAGAAATAAATAAGGAATTTTCCTTACAATGATAGGCAGTATCTATCTAACAGCATCAACAAGAATTATATATAATGGGGATAAACTAATTGCATTTCCAGTAAGATCAGGAGTGAAACAAGGATGCCCATTATCACCACTACTAGCAATGTTAGTTTTAGCATAAGATAAAAAAAGGAACTGAAGGAATTAAAATAGGCAATGAGAAAACAAAACTTTCCCTCCTAGCAGATGATATGATAGTATACTTAAAAGAACTCTAGAAAATCATTTTAAAGCAACTTGAAGCAATTAACAGCTTTAGCAAAGTAGCAGGATCTCATCAGCATTTCTATATATGACCAATAAAGCCCAAGAGCAAGAGATAGAAAAAAGAAATTCCATTTAAAGTAACTGTAAACATTAAATACTTGGGAATCTACCTCAGAAAAACACAGAAACTGTATAAACAGAATTATGAAGCGCTTTTCAGATCTCAATAACTGGGAAAATGTCCATTGTTCATGGTTGGCCTGAGCTAATATAATAAAAATGACAATTCTACCCAAATTAAATTATTTATTCAATGGCAAAACAATCAAACTACCAAAAAACTTTTACCGAGGAGGGAAAAATAGTAACAAAATCCAAAGCGAGAGAAGATCAAGACTATCAAGGGAATTAATGGGGGGAAAATGCAAAGGAAGGTGGCCTAAAATTATATTATAAAGCAGCAGTCATCAAAATGTCTGGCACTGGCTGAGAAATAGAAAAGTGGATCAGTGGATTAGTAGATACAAAAGAAACAACAGTAAATGACTAATTTATTTTTTTGATAAACCCAAAGACATTACCTTCTGGGATAAGAAATCACTATTTGACAAAAACTGCTGGGAAAACTGCAAGATAGCATGGTAGAAACTACAAATAGAGCTACATTTCACACCCTATACTATAAGTTAAAATGGGTACAGGATTCAGACATAAAGGGCTATACTCAATTAAGAGAACAAGCAATTTCTATAAGTAGGATCTATGGAGAGGGAAGAAATTTATGACCAAACAAGAGACAGAGATTATTATAATTGCAAAATGAATGATTTCAGCTACATTAAATTAAAAAGGGTTTACACAAATAAAACCTCTGCAGACAAAACTAGAAGAAATAAGAAAACTAGGAAACAATTTTCACAGCTTGTATTTCTGATAAAGAATTCATTTCTAAAATATATAGAGAAATAAATCAAATTTATAAGATTACAAGTCATTCTCCAATTGATAAATGGTCAAAGGATATAGACAATTTTAGAAGAAAAAAATAAAAGCTATTTACAGTTATATGAAAAAATGATCCAAATCATTATTGATTAGGGAAATGCAAATTAAAAACAACTCTAAGGGACCACTTCACACCTATCAGATTGACTAAGATGACAAAGAAGAAAAATGATTAATGTTGGAGAGGATGTGGTGAAATTGGAACATTAATGCACTGTTGGTGGAGTTGTAAACTGGTCCAACCATTCTGAAGAATGATTTACACTATCCCAAAGGACAATAAAACTATGCATATACTTAGCACCAATAATACTACTTCTATATCTATATCCCAAAGAAATCACAAAAAAATGGGAAAAGTTCCACATGTATAAAAATATTTTTAGCAGCTCTTTTTGTAGTGGCAATAAATTGGAAATTGAAGGGATGTCCATCAACTGGGGAAAGGCTGAATGAGTTATGGTATAAAAATTTTATGAAGTTCTATTGTTCAGTAAGTAGTCATGAGTGGCCAGACTTCAGAGAAGCATAGAAAGACTTACATGAGTTGATGCTGAGTGAAGTGAACAGAAATAAGAGAACAATGTGAACATGAACATTATACTACCTTATGAGATGATCAACTATGATGGACATAGCTCTTCTCAGCAGTTCACGGATCATGGAAAGTCCTAAGAGACTTGCTATGGAAACTGCCAATCCACATTCAGAGAAAAACCTAGGAAGTCTAAATGCAGAACAAAGCATACCATGTTCAATTTTTAAAACTTCTTTTATGTTTCCTTCTCAAAGTTGTTTTTCCTCTTAGTTCTAATTCCTCTTTCACAAAAGGAAATATGTTAAACACAATTGTACATGTACAACTTTTACCAAATTGTCCACTATTGTAGGAAAGGAGAGGAAAGGGAGAGTGGTAGAAAAATATAAAATATAAATATAAATATAAAATATAACACTTATAAACTTGCAATTTTCCCTGTAAGTGGAAAAATAAAATAATAAATTTAAAAAATAAAATGTATTTCATTTTCAATAAAGACTTTATGTGTTTATATTGCAAAAAATAATAGAGAATCAGTCACTCGGAGTGAGAGGAAAGCTAAAGCTTCCAATTTCCATAGGCAAAAGCAAAAATATATCTTTTGAAATTATTTATTGTTAATAATAATAATAATATCTAAAATTTAAATAACATTTTAAGTTTTCAAATCATTCTACAGCTAAAGAGAGGGAAAAAATACATTTATTAATTGCTTACTATGAATCAGACTTGGGGCAGCTAAGTGGATAGAGCACTGGGTCTGGAGTCAGGAAAACCTGAATTCAAATCCAGTCTCAGACACTTAATAATTGCCTAGATGTGTGACTTTGATGAAGTCACTTAACCCCATTACCTTAAAAAAACAAAGATAGCTTCAGACACTTACTAGTTTAGTGATCCTGGGCAAGTCACCTAACCCCATTTGCCTCAGTTTCTCATGTGTAAAATGAGTTAGAGAAAGAAAAGACAAACCAATCCAATATCTTTACCAAGAAAACTCCAAATGGGGTCATCAAGATTTGGACACAACTGAAATAACAGCAGCTACATGAAAAATATATAAATATAAGCAAGCAAGATAATACCAAAACTCAAGATACTTACATTCTGTTATTTATTAGATCTTAAAAATAACTTTGTGATATAGTTACAATCCCATTTTACAGAAGAGGAAAGAAACTGAGGGTGGGAGAGGTTAAATGACTTGCCCAGAATCACCATGCTGGTAAGGACTCAAGGCCAGATTTAAGTTCAGACCTTTCTCAATCTAAGGCCATAAGGGAGTATTTTGCCTTTTGATTTATTATATTCCTCATGTAATTACCTCTTATCACTGCTGTTGTCACTTCTCAGACCCCCAGAAGCAGGTCCAATGTGAATCAATGGAGGGTACTAGTCTGTGCTGGATTAAATGAAAGTTTAGCTCAGAAGACTTTGATAATGCAGAATCCATTTTTATGTACTCTTCTATTGCATAGACATCTCCTGAAGGCAACTTCATATCTATGGGTACAACATTTATGTCAGTCCTTCTTCAACATATCTCTTCAAAACTCCCTATTTCCCTCAATGAATAAATCTGAGTCTATTACTTTTACTCATTCCCTAATAGAGACCATTAATATACCAGCAGGAATAGGTTCCATGTCTTTGTTACAGTCCATTGCCCTTTACCTCTAGGTATCATCTTTTGAAGGCTCTTCTGAGGGTTTTCCTTGGATCCTTCCTCCTAATACATCACACACACTAGTCCTATTATGTCTGGTGCCTGAGGCAGACTGGTAGAGGAGCATGTCAACAGAGACTTGAAATGTAGCTGATTCAAGAGAATTGACGAGCAGGAAAACCAAGTCTTTAAAAGGGGAATTCTTGTATTTTCAGTGACAGAGTCAGATGGAGTTGACCTGCTCTCCACAGAAAGTTATTTGTACACCCAAGCCTAGTGTACTATCTGTTTTTTTTTCTCCCAGGTTGATTATACTCACTGTAGTAAAGAAGACCAAGAGCATGGGATGTACCAGGTTTCTCAATGGGTGAGCAGAATGGAAATCATTTAAGCACATCTCTGGAAAAAATAATCAATTTTTCATATACTTGTTATAGGTTTCATAAAATATATTGCACATATATTTTTAAAACTATGAAAATGGCTTTTTAATGATACTTAAAATATATGGCATGGTGAAAAAAATTTTAAATATGCTAGAGAGGTCTAGAATTTGGTACTGCCTGCTAAAATATAGATGATTTGGATAAGTCTGTCTTTTTCAGATAGCTGTGAAATTTAGTTCATCTGATTATAAAGATAATAGAAAGGGAGACTAGGTGGCCAAAAGGTTTAGTGAATGGTATAAACTCTTTCTGAATAACAATTCCTCTCAATTTTCACCATTTAGCAACTGTATACTGTATATAAATTAAATTACTAGCTATAATTCAAGTCACAGCAAGAAAAAATTATCCAAATTGGAAAAGTTTTCCTAAGCAAGGCTTCTAGTGGTGGGTATAGTTGTCAGAAGATAAAGAAATGATGTAGAAAAGGTAGGCTCTCTTCTGTTCCAAGTTTCTACTCTTACCAGTTAGTTTAGCAGCTTAAAGTATGTTGTTCACAGGACCAAGGTGCCAGGTTCAAACCCATAACAAGCAAGGGAACCTTGTACAGAGAAGCACTCTTTCCTAAAGTTATTCCCCTACCACCTTGCAAAAATAGACTAATGGTCTAAAGGAGAGGAGAGAAGCAGTCACTTAGGGGTGGGAAGAGAAAGCAACCCAAATCACATGACTTACTGATGGCAAGTCAATGGATTGTTGTTTGATAGAACTTGATATAGGGCAGAAAAGATATTTTATGCTCTATGAGCATATAGCCCTTGAGAACTCAGTAACCAAGGTAAAGTTCCAACCCTTTTCTTAGCCTTAATAAATTCAAATGTTCAGTCAAAGAGTTGACAACTAGGTTGCAATTATTTTTTTTCATATAAAGCTACTCCTGAAGATCATCTACTGAGTCACAGAAAGAGCTAGATAGGAGTAAGTGTAGGGAATTACTATTCTGTGGACATCGCAGATAATACAACTACTGAAGAATATATAGGGTACTGGGCTAGTAAAAGATCTAATTTAAATTCATTGAAGACAGTGTTGTGTGTAGAATTTAGCAATAATGTAATTCTCTGATTCTCTGAGCAAGATAGTATTTATTAGCAGGAGCACGGTACCTGCCAATTAATGAGTCATTGGATTGCTTCTATGTTTGTGAAAGACTCCAAGCAAAAGGATATTTCCCTTTTATAAGGTTTGGGAAGAACAGGAAAAAGTACAGAACAGGATAGATGATACCATGGAATTGAAGTCAATATGATTAAATACAAAGCTGAGAAACATGATTGGCTAGAAGTTTGATAATGAGGGCTTCCAATAACTCCCTCCCCTTCTTCTCTCATGAGTTTAAGAAGTATTCATTATTGGAGTTGAAAAGCAAGGTCAAAATAAAATAAACCAGGCTTTTTGGAAAGAAAACCAAACATATGCGCGCGCGCACGCACACACACACACACACACACACTTAAATTCCTTGAGGTGAGAATAAATCAGTGATTAAGCAAGAGTTAGAGTTCTAAACTTTACCCATTCCAGACTAGCTGAATGCTAAACCAAATGCAGAGACAAAGAGCCATGACTTAAGTAATTACAGGACAGGAACAATTAATTGTAAGTAGGATCAATAAGAAAATGATACAAGATCAATCTTAGTTTTCTCAGTTAGCATTATTTTAACTTTTATCACTTTCACTTGGACTATTGTATCAGCTTCTTTTTTTTTAGGCTTTTGCAAGGCAAATGGGGTTAAGTGGCTTGCCCAAGGCCACACAGCTAGGGAATTATTAAGTGTCTGAGACCGGATTTGAACCCAGATACTCCTGACTCCAAGGCTGGTGCTTTATCCACTATGCCACCTAGCTGCCCCTGTATCAGCTTCTAATTACTTGTACTCTCAGTTTTAAGTCTTTCACTACTCCAATTCATTGTCCATACAGCTACCAAAAAGATTTCCTAAGCCATATATATGTATATGTAACCTCTCTATTCAATAAACTTCAATGACTTCCAATTACCTCTTGGAAAGAACAAGCTCTTTTTCTTACATTTAAAACTCCTTATAATTGGCCCCATTCTTATATTTCTAGACTTTTAATACATTATTTCCTTCCATACACTTCACAATCCAGTTATCCTGGACAACTTACTGTTCCTTCATACTTATTAAATAACTGAAGTCAGTTCTGGAAGAATTTCCCTTATAGCCTCCACCTCTTAAAATTTTGATTTCTCTTAAGACTTATCTCAAGTTCAATCTGCTTCAAGAGGACTTTTCCAGGCCACCAATTACCAGTTTCTTCCCATATTAGGATACATGCTTTCCATATACTCTATAGTTATCTTGAATTTTCTGGTTTATGCATATGGTATAGTGTAAATTAGAATGTAAACTCCTTGAAGGCAGGGATTATTTTATTTTTAATTTGTAAACTCAGCATTTAACCCAGTGTGTGGCACATAGTAAGTACCTAATACCTACTGACTGTATCTCAAGTTGCTAGGCCAGGGATTGTGATATATGAGATACTCAAAAACACAACAAAACTATTGATTGCTCTCTAGGCACAAGGAAAATGAGGATAAAATGTCACAGATCCTTTTCTCAATTTTATATTTTATTACAGAATAAAGTCTATGTTGTTTTTATTATTATAATTTCATATTATATATTATTCCATTGCATATAATTATATATATAATTCCAAATAATAATATCTTAAAACATGATTAACAAATAGGATATTTTTCAAAAGAAAGGAGTGAGAGATTAGGGAAGGTAGAATTACTTCTACTGGGTGGTATTATGGAAGTCATGACAAGAGGATATGGCATCTGAGCTGGGCCTTGAAGGAAGAAAAGAATTTCAACAGGTAAAAATCTGGGTAAAATCTATTTCACACATAGGGGATTGTGTACAAATAACAGGACAGGACAAAGAGTTAAAGTTATAATGTAGTTAAGGTACTGTTCTTGGATTCAGTAAAATCTGAGTTCAAATCCATTTCTGCCACTTTCTAGCTAGGTGACCATGAAAAAGTCACTTGATTTCTCCGAGATTCAGTTTCATCATCTGTAAAATGAGAGAGTTAAACTAGATCCCCTTTCTCATACCCTTCTAGTTCTTAATTTATGAATTTATGATGTCCTACAGATTAATGAATTGAGCAAGACAAGATTGGAGAGTAGCCTTATTCTAATTTTATTGAAACAAATATGAAATAAGACTGGAAAGTTTGATTATGTAGTCTTCAATGTCAGTCTAAGGAGTTTGCATTTTGTTTAGTGAACAAGAGGTAATGTAAAATTAAAAGAGATATCTTTGTGATTTTTGGTGGTGATATGTGTGTAAGATTGATATATATTTTTTGAAATAATAATAATAATATGTATGAGTTTTTAATTTCCTTGCTTTTCCCTTCATAGAGGAGAAATTGAAGTTAAGGCAAGCTGTGAGAGGAAATGAACAAATCCAGAACACTGAATTTGGAATCAGAAAACCTGGGTTTAAGTTATAACCCTTTCAACTACTAATTTGTGATCTTTGGAGAGTTACTCTCTGGGCTCTGTTTCTCATCTGTAAAGCAAAGAAGTTAAAGTCCAAGGTCACTTTTAGCTATAAATATTATACAAAATACGGTAATTATGAGGGAAATACCAAAATTCCATCATTCCTTTAAGATGTTCCCTGATGGATCAAAAATAAACTAAAATTCTGGGTTCAAATCCGGTCTCAGACACTTAATAATTACCTAGCTGTGTGGCCTTGGGCAAGCCACTTAACCCTATTTGCCTTGCAAAAAAAAACCCTAAAAAAATAAAAACAAACTAAGATTTGCAAGAATGGACCACTGATTCCAGGCAGGAACATTCAAATTGGCAAGTGCTCAAATCAAACATTATTAAGAAAAGATGTCAGTTTGGTGATAGAAATAAATGGCTTGGGGCAGCTAGGTGGCACAGTGGATAAAGCACTGGCCCTGGAGTCAGGAGTACCTGGGTTCAAATCTGGTCTCAGACACTTACTAATTACCTAGCTGTATGGCCTTGAGCAAGCCACTTAACCCCGTTTGCCTTGCAAAAAAGAAAGAAATGGCTTCCAGCTTTAGAGAAAATTGTAAACTAACTTAGACCTCACCATCTTTAGTTAGAGATTAGGCCAAGTGAGAAAACATTCTTAAGATGATACACAATAAAGTGAGTAGAATCAAGAAAATAATTTATATGGTAACAACAACTTTATTAAAAGATAAATAACCTCAAAAGACTTAGGAACTTTGATGAATGCAAAGACCAACCACAATTCCCAAAGGGCATTGTTAAAGTATACTACCCAACTCTTTAAAAGAGTAGATGTTTGAAACACTTTTCATATAAATAAAGTCAGATCTAAACAATTGGTAAAATATAAATTGCTCATGGGTAGGACAAAAGAATGTAAGAAAGTGACAATTCTACCTATTTATTCAGTGCTTTACGAATCAAACCACCCCAAAATTAGTTTATATAGCTAGGAAAATAATAACAAAATTTATCTAGAAAAAAAGAGCAAGAATATCAAGGGAATCAATGAAAAAAGTGAGAAGAAAAGTAATCTAGTCATACCAGGCTTCAAACTATTGCAAAGCAATAATTATCAAAATATTTGGTACTAAGAGACAGAGTAATAGATAGATGGAATGGATAAGGTACACAATACACTGTAGTAAATGAACATAATAATATTGTAAATGATAAATACAAAGATCCAAGTTTGGGGGGGGAAACTCATTATTTGACAAAAATTACTGGGGAAACTGGCAGAAACTAGTTATAGACCAACATCTCACTCACACAAGATACCAAGATAAAAAGATGAAAATGGATACATGATTTAAAAATAAAGGGTGATATCATAAGCAAATTAGGGTAGCATGGAATAGCTTACCTATCACAACTATGGATAAAGGAAGAATTTAGAACCAAAGTAGAGAAAGTATATTACAAAATGGAAAATGTATAATTTTGATTAAATAAAATTTAAAAGTTTTTTGCATAAGCAAAATCATTGCAAACAAAATGAAAAGAAAGCCAAAAACAAGGCAAAAAAATTTTACAGACAATATCTCTGATAGAGACCTCATTTCTAAAATATATAGAAAACTAAGTCAAATTTTTGAAAATACAAGAGATTCAGTTCTAAAGGACTCAGGCTGGAAAATGTTATTCACATTCAAAGAAAGAAATGATGGAGTCTGAATGAAGATTGAAGCATATTTCACTTTCTTTACTGTGTGTGTGTGTGTGTGTGTGTGTGTGTGTGTGTGTGTGTGTGTGTGTGTGTGTGTTGTCATTCTGGTCGGTTTCTTCTTACACAACATGCCTAATATAAAATATAATTTCCATGGTTGCTTTTATATATAATCTATTTAAAATTCTTACTTTTGTAAGGAGAAGGGAGGGAAAGAGGGAAGGAAAAAAAAGTTAAAACTCAAATGTTTTAAAAAATGAATGTTAAATTTTCCTTTTACATGTAATTTGAAAAAAATAAAATACTATTTTTAAAGTATACAAGACATTCCCCAAATGAAAAATGGTCAAAGTATGTGAATAGGCAGTTTTCAGACAAAGAAATAAAGCTATAGATAGATAAATAGATAGATAGATAGATAGATAGATAGATAGATAGATAGATAGATAGATAGATATAGATAGATAGATATTCATATTTATATGAGTATATATTCATATTTAAAATATTCTAAATTTTTATTGATTAGAGAAATGAAAATTAAAATAACTATGAGATACTACCTCATATTTATCAGATTGACTACTGTGACAAAAAAGGAAAATGATAAACGCTGGATAGGATGTGGGAAAAACAAGACACTAATGTACAGTTGAGGAGTGGTGAATTGATCCAAACATTCTGGAGAACAATTAGGAATTATGTCAAAAGGGCCATAAAACTGTGCATACCTCTTTTTTTGATCTAGCAATACCATTGTTGGGTCTACATCCCCCAAAAAATAAAAAGGGGAGAGGGAGGGGGAAGGACCTATTTGTACAAAAATATTTATATCAATTTTTTGTGGTGTCTAAGAACTGGAAACTAAGAGTATATCCATACATTGGGAAATGGCACGAGTTGTGGTAAAACATTGTGCTATAAGAAATAACAAGAAGAATGATTTCAGAAAAACCTGGAAAGACTTACATGAACTGATGCAAAGTGAAGTGAATAGAACCAGGAAAACATTGTAAAATTATTGTACAATAAAGAATTGTGATTGACTTAGTTATTCTCACCAAGACAATGATTCCACGCTTTCCCAAAAGACTCATAATATGAAAAATGCTATCTACCTCCAGAGAAAAAGTTGATATTGTTTGAATGCAGCCTGAAGCATACTGTCTCTCACTTATTTTTGTGTTTTTCTTTCTCTTTTCTTTTTTTGAACCTTCTTATACAAAATGACTAATATGGAAATATTACATGATTGCATGTATATCAGATTGCTTACCATCTCATAAGGGAGATATAAAGAGGGAGAATATAGAACTCAAAACTTTTTTTTTAAATGATAAACATTTTTTTAATGTTTAATATAATGGAAGAAGAAATTAAATGTTATTTATAAAGGTCAATTTTCAAGGTACAAAATAAGGTATATCTTTTGATTATGGACTATAAGGAAATTTCCTTTTAACTGACTGTATTTATAACAAGAGCTTTGTCTTTCTTTTTAATTCACCAATTGGGGTAGGGTGGAAGAAGAGATATGAGAAGGAGAAAAAAATATTTTTCTTAATTGAAAAAATTAAATTTAAAAAATAGCAGATAAAAAAATCTTAGGTTGCATTCAGTCTGAGACTGGGTAGTTTTTTAATACAAACTTCTAATAGTAATATAACAAGGAAAATGTATATAGCAAAGAGTGTAGCATAAAGATAAAGGATCAACCTTAAAGGCAAGAACAGTTGTGCTCTAGTCTTGTCTCCATACAAACATACAAACCTAGTGACTATGAACTCACCAGGCAACTTAAGATTTAAAGGAAGATGAGAAGGTGATTTGCTTTCATGGAAACACTTTCCCCCATATTGATAACATGATCAAAAAAGTAAATATGAACTATATGATAATAATAAAAACTAGCATTTATAAGATACTTCAAAATTTTAAAATTTGTAAAATTTGTGTATATATATGTATATATATATATACATATATATATATATATAATTCTTTTTTCCCATTTTACAGATAAGGCAATTGAGTCAGGCAGAGGTTAGATGATTTGGTTAGGGTCACATACCTAGTGTCTGAGGTTGAATTTAAACCCAGGTGTTTGGGTCTTCCAGACTCTAGGTCCAGAGATCCTGTATGAGTTTGTATTACTTCAAAGTTTACAACTACTTTTTTTCACAATAACCATGGAGATAGGTAGTAGAAGTAATATTATTCTTATTTTATACATAAGAAAACAGGTTCTAAGAGAATTTAATTATTTGCCCAGGTCAGTTACCAACAAGAGCCATGGCTAAAATTTGAACCAACCATTCCCAAACCAGGCACAGGATTTTTTGGAATAATTTCCCATGGATCTAGGATGCACTTTGCATTGTAAGCAAACCCCGGAAAATGCACTCTCATGGTCTAGAATATGAGAAAATACAAGTAGAAGAGAATACAGAGAGTGGACACAACAGCTAAGGCTTCCAGAAATGATGACAAGAACTGAGGACAGAAAATAAGGATTAGGTTTCATCAGATCTCTAAACTTAGGGAGTCAAATTGGTTCAGGGGTGAGGAGGTTAAAGGGGTTTTATGCCTCACATCACAGTTGAGCAATCAGGAACATTTAGAAGGACAATGAGTCCCCTGTCTCACTTCCAAGTGGGGGAGTTGATAGCCAGGAAATCAGAATGCCTGGTCTTTCTGGTCTGAAATCCCATGACTTCATCCTTCAAAGACTCACAAAACTATTGAAGTATATTGGATTTGGGCATGATGCAATGTGAATAATCAGATCACCCATGTTTTAGAAAAATCACTTTGGCAATGATATACATCAGGGAGCAAGGGCAAGGAGAGAAGGGTATGTAGGTCCTGAGGAGTCCTGAGGATAGAGGAGTCTTTTGGACCCATGGCAAGAGGAGAAAAGTGCCTGAATCACCTTTAATCACCTGAATCACCTTCGAACCAGTTAGGATGCAGTAGATAGAACACTGAACCTGGAGTCAGGAAGACGAGTTCCATTTTGATCCCAGAAATTTATTAGCTATATCATCCAAGTCAAGTCACTTAATCTCTTTCTGCCTCAGTTTCCTCAATTATAAAATGGAGATCAAGACAGCACTTACCTCCCAGGATTGCTGTGAGGATCAAATTAGCTAATAAGAGTACAGGTGCCATAAAAAGGATAGCTGTCATTGTGATTTAGTATATTGTTTATATTATTATATCTAATATAAGTATTACATTACATTACATATTCTATAGTATTATGTTGTGTGATAAATCTACTCTCATTCTTATCATATAGTTACAAATTAGTTCTGTCACAAACATCCCACAAGAAAGGAAAGGCAAGCATTAATTAGTATTCTCATGTCACAATCGAGAGACCTCAGATTTCAGAGAGGTTAATTGATTTGCTCATGGACTTGAGTCCAACTCTCCTGACTCCAGGTCTGAGCTATGGAAGATTAGACTGCTTACCTCTGTAAAATATAGCCCAAGGTGAGAAAGGGACTACTCTGAAAATGTTCAGGCAAGAAAAGAGTATCATCTCTACTCTTATTGACCCTGAAAAGACAGAACAAGGGCATAAGGAGGAATCAGAATTCCTCATTGAGAAAGGATGGCAGCTCTCTGATCTGACTGCACAGGGAGGGGGCTAATCCAGCTCAAAGGATTGTGTTCTGGTAAATTGTAAGCTTCTTTCACATTCATCATCATAGCCAGATCACTTGAAAGTCGTCAGTGTCTTGCAGCCTATGGGGGAAGGGAAGGAATTCTCAGAAATATAACTACCCCAAAATTCTATTAAAACATCTTTGTCAAAAGAAATTGTAAAAAGAAAAAAAGTCACATTTGCATATATACTCCTTTGGTTTCATAAGAATAATAGACATTGGGGTGGCTAGGTAGAGCAGTGGATAGAGCACCAGCCCTGGAGTCAGGAGGAACTGAGTCCAAATTTGGCCTCAGACACTTAATAATTACCTAGCTGTATGGCCTTGGGCAAGCCACTTAACTCTATTGTCTTACAAAAACCAAAAACCAAACAAACAAATAAACAAAAAAAGAATAGACATTTATAAAGTTTGCAGGGAAATTTTACATGTATTAGTTCATTTGAGCTTCATAATACATTGGTAAGGTAGACATTATTACCACCACTTTGCAGATCAGATAACAGAGACTCTGGAAAGTGTGGCTTAGAGTGACTTTGGGTCACATCAGAAGTAAAATGTGAATCCAAGTCCTTTTAATACAAAGGCAACACTTTTTCCATCATACCACACTATATTACCAGAACCTAGCATAGAGCCTGCCATATGATAAGAACTTTACACATACTTGCCACTCAACTGACAACTAGCCCCTCGGGTAATTAGTGAAGGCAAGAAAGGGGAAGGAGGTTTAGTGTCCAAAAGTCCTCAGAAATTCTCTCTAATGTCTAAGTGTGCTAGGGATTTTCCTAACCTACCCAACATGTTACAATGAAAAGAAAGCTGGGTCTATAGTAGAAGAACCTAGTTTCACTTACATGTAATCTGTCCTTATTAACTCTGTGACCTGGGGCACAGATTCTTCATATATAAAATAAAAGGGTAAAACAAACTGACTTCTGGATCCCTTACAGTTCCAAAGCTATAATCCTATGATTAGATTGGAATGCTCACTGTCTCCCATACCTGGAATGCTCTCCTTCCTCTTCTCACTTCAAGGCTCCAACACCATCTCCTACATGAGGCCTTTTCTAATGTCCGTCTTTTTAGTGTCCTTTACCACCTCCCAAATTCCCTTATATACATTTTGTATTTATTTATTTGTAATCATATTTCACTTTAGACAGGATATAAGTTTCATGAGGTCAGGGATTTTTCCTCTTTATTTCCAGCACCTAATCTAGTGCCTGGCTCATAGACAGTTAATAAATACTTGTAGCATCAATGTAGGAAATATACCCACAGAATACTGCATTGAATAAATGAGAGATATTTCTGCTTTCCTGATCTGGGCAGGATGGTTCCCAACTGGTGATTTAGAGAAAAAAAAATAAAGAGACAAAACATGCATATTGTTTGCTAGTTGCATTTTGTTTGGGAAACCCAAATTATTCACAGAAGACAAATCCTGTTCCAAGTCTTCTTGTGTTTTTCCTTTGAACAAGTAGGCTGTCTCCCTCAAAGAAGGGTTCCTGTTTAGCCTAGCTTTTGTCTCCCTCTCCTGCTCAAACTATGAATAGCACTGAACAAACCCAAATTCTAAACTTGAAACCTGGAGAAAGAATTGAATCCTTTGATGTTTGCACAAGTTGTGTAAAGTGATCTTAAAGAGGGTACAGTGTTGTAGTGTTGTACAGACAACTCTCAAATTAATGCTTTCCCAGTGAAAGTAAAGTTCAAATCAGAGAAGATCAGATCAGTATAAATTGCAAACCTATTTGACTAGTAGAGCAAAATCAATGCAAGAGTTCTCTGATCACTGGGTTAAAAGACTCAAGATTGATTTCCCCCCCACTTTTAAATAAGAAACTCCTTGGTAAATAGAAGTCATCTTTGAGTTCGGTATTTCACAAGGTTTATGTTGTAAAGATAGAACATTTTATTTTTAAAACAATTTTTCCAGTAGCTATATAGACATCTGACTTGCATGATCTCATTGAACAAAGATTTTTTTTTAAAACATTAACCTTGGAAAAAATTCAGGTCAAACACCAGGGATAGAAATTGGAGAATTAAATATACTCCTGCAAACTCAGCTAAATCTTAAAATGTCCAATTATCATCTTCTTTCAAATGTAATCTACAAAGAAAGTTGTATTTCTAAGTGACCTTTGATCTCTTCTATAATGGAGCTGACTCCACTCAGTCTTAGAAAGAGGATTAGATTTGGAGTCTGGAGACAGAGGTTCAAATAATATCTTCTAGCACTTACTGGGTGAACCTAAACATATTAATTAACTCCTATGCACCATCAGTCTCCTCATCTATAAAATGGGTTAATGATACCAAACTATTTTCCTAGATTTATTTCATACGACCTGCCCCACTCATCACCCTCTTACACTCCTACCAATCCTTGTTCTTCCCTACATTTGATATAAGGGCAACTAGGTGACCTGGAATCAGGAAGGCCTCTTTCCTGAATTCAAATCTGGCCTGTTACTTTATTAGCTATGTGACCCTAGATAAGTCACTTCACTCCTGCTTACTTCATTTTCCTGACCTATAAAATGAGCTGGAGAAGAAAATGGCAAACTGTTCCAGTATCTTTCATAAGAAAACCCCAAATTGGGGGCAGCTAGGTGGTGCAGTGGATAAAGCACGGGCCCTGGAGTCAGGAGTACCAGGGTTCAAATCTGGTCTCAGACACTTAATAACTACCTAGCTGTGTGGCCTTGGGCAAGCCACTTAACCCCATTTGCTTGCCAAAAAAACCCAAATTGGATCAAGAAGAGTTGAACATAACTGACAATGACTGAACAACAACAACAAAAAGGCATATAACTTGTGCCCTTAGATCAGGTAGCCCCTAAGCCTAAAATGTTCTACCTCCTCATCTTCTCCCCTTGGAAGTCTTCATTCCATTCAAGGCTCAATTCCAATGCCACCCATCACATAAAGGCTTTTTTTCCTCTTCACCACTGTTAAGGTTCTTTTTCTATCCTCCAACTCTGAAAAAAAAACTTTGAATATTCTTTATAAATTTTTATTTACTTAGCTGTAAACTTGTATAATATATAATAATATATAGTTAATATAACATGTATAATACCTGATAAAAATATAAAGTCCTGGGAGGCTGGGAATGTTTGATTTTTTTCTTTGTATTTCTATCCTCAAGAATAGTGTCCAGCTCACAGCAGCTGCTTAGTAAATGCTCATTGAATTGAATTAAGCTGAATATCATTAAACCTCAAGCTTGTTTTTGAGAGATGCAGCTACTAGAATCCTGCTACAAAGGACCTCATTTTCAAAACATATCCTCTTATTCTTCAGAGAGATATGCCTAGTACCTTTTAGAACACCAAATGAAATGACATTATTTCTTGCTTTTAGCCTAGCAATGATTCCAATGACCTCTAGCAGAGAGGGCGAAATAGTGAGGAACACAGAGCACCAATTATTTCCAAGGGACCAATTCAGGTCCTTCCTGCTCATTCTATTGTGTGAATCCCAGAAGTCTAAAGTGGAAAGTAACCTTAGAGATCATTTAATCCAGGGTAGATGACTTTTGAAGTAGAAGCAGATTCTCAACCATGTCATTCTATGGTTACCCACTGTTCCCTATCCTGCTACCAGGACATCAGATGGTACATTAGGTTAGGAACATGTGGACATATTGGACTTTCAAACCAGAGAATAAGAGTATAGGTGGACAGACTAGTCACATACCAACCAAGGCTTTGGTGTTTGAAGTGTTAGCAGTGTTTCTCAAATCCCAAAGCTCCCTCTTTAACAAGTTTATGAACCTATAATATGGCAATTGATTTCATTTAGCAAACTTTCTGTAATATGCTATAAAAGACTGAGCTGGGTCTGTGGGAGACACAATATGGTATGATCAATTAATCAATCAAGTTGTTATTAAGTGATTACTATATGCTAAGCTTGGGGGATACAGAAAAAGTAAAAAACATTTCATGCTTTCAAGGAACTTATATTCAAGTTGGGAAGACAATATGTAAATAAATACACATATGCAAAATACTCATTTTGCTATCCTCAGTATTTATAACAAGATCCAACCCATTCTCAAGATTAACTAAAATTTGGACACAGTTAACTAATGTAGAGCAGAAAGTAATAAGTACATAGGAGAGATGCTACGTTCTATAAATTATATCATTTTTTTAGAATTCTGCCTGAATACTCATGTGAAATAGACTAGTTTGAATAGTTCCATTTTAAAGATGTTGAAAGCTATTATGATTTGCTCTAGGTAAAGGAGTTCATCAGGTTCATAGAATCATGGATTTAGAGCTGGAAAGGACCTCATTGAGTTCAACCCCTCACCTTACAGGAGAGGAAACCAAGGCCAAGAGAGTATGTAATTTGCCCAAGATGAAATTTTGTAAATAGCAAAGCCTATGGTTGAACCCAGGTATTCTGACTCCCAACTCAGTCCCACTACTCCTTATTTCTGGCATGGAGGAATCACATACTTGAAGAGAGTTATGTCCCGCCCCCTTCTGAACCATCTGCCCTGGATTCTTTCTATTCTCCAGGTACATGATGGTCCAGATGCTATGGCCTAAGTCCAGAAAAGCCTTAGATTTATCTTCGCATCCTTTGTGCCTTCCACTACTGATATATGGGGGGAGGGGAATCACTTAAGATCAAAAGAATCAGTCACCTAAGACTTGTGTAGTTTCTTCTGCCCAAACTGTACCTTACAGAGGGAACAATGTCCAGTGCCCTTAAAAAAAAAAAAAAAAAAAAAAACATTCACTCAGCGACAAGTGTAGAATGCTGGGGGTGATGTGGTTAAAGGATGTGAACTCAATCCATTTCCATTTCTATTGGCACCAGTTCCCAAGCAGCCTTTTAACAGAGATGTTTAATTGATCTTTATTGAGCAGAACCTTCCCTTCTGCTTGTAAAAGAAATTATCGTTTTCCCCCTCCAGTTCAATCTGGTAAAGTTAATAGCCCCAGTTTTCCCTTACAGCAGAAATACTTAATGACCAGAGACTATCATAAATAGAGTTTATTGTCTGAGATACAAGCCTGTTTCTAATCAGCCATCATGGCTCAAACAGCCTCACCTGAATTTGTTGACTTTTGGAGGGACTCCTTCAAGCTGATATGGGCTGTCACTTGATTTCTGTTACTCAATTAGTCATTGCCTTCAGCAAAGTGATCTATAGGCTTTTGCACTAAGCCCCTGAGAAGACTGTAATGTCTATTGATCGGACCCTCTTACACTACCACTTTGAGACAAGGACAAGAGCTCTGCAGTCATCTGTTGCACATGTTTTGTAGGAGTACATGTAGTTACCAAAAATATAATTATAATTTTCCTAAACTAAGAGATTTAGCTTACATAGGTTCATACTTAAGCACCTGGAAGAGGAAGAAATGATTGAGGAATAAAAAAAGGAAATAAAGTTAAAGGGATTTTTTTTTAAACAACTAGGTGAGGTATCCTATAAAGTTTTCAACCACAGACTGTGGATACTAGCATTTTTTTTCAAGAAAGCTTAATGAAAGCATGAGCCAATCCTAAGATTGCCATTTTGTAGATAGGGGGAAATAGGGTTAAATGAAACTCTTAATTAGAAGGTCAGACTTAGAAATGAAGTGGAGTCTTCCTGTCAACTTTTGCTTATTTGGCAATTAATTGTCCTTTTTCTTACTCAAGATTTTCGCTCATCTAATTTCCTTCCATGTGTCATGCCAGTCTCCCTTAGATAGGAGCTCAGTAACTAGACAAGAAGCTCCTCCATGTAATCGAAGAACCCCTTTGTCAGAACAAGACACCTGTGCACTCCCTGCTTGGACCACTAGACTGAAAGTTCTTTGAAGACAGGGATTGTGCTTTATACATCACTGCAACTCTGCCAGAGGCTAGCCTGATGGTTCATAAGAAATATACTAAATTTAGTCTGAGGAAATGAACAAATGAATGGAGAACTGACCCAGGATGCTCAAACAATGGAGCCAGTAGCAGCAATTGAAAGCAGATTTTGCCTTCCAATGTCACTTTGCTGCAGGGAAACTATAGCCCTTTCATTTTAAAGACCCATCTCCAAGCATTTACTTATCAAGGACAGAAGAGAGAATGCAGTGAAAAAAAGGAAGGTTGGTCCTCCAGTCATGTGCAGGGAAGGACACAATAGCCCTGTCTTGGTCCAAACTAGAAAATTAAGCTAATTGCCTTACACTTAGGCCTCTGTCTTCTTATATCTCAACCTTCTGAGATCATACAACGGTCCTAGAAACTGAGGGTATCATCAAAGTTCATGCCTTGGTAGTTAAATAATGGATTTAAGTTGGTTTTCTTCTCTCTCTCTCTTATTTGCCTTTGGCATTGGGGGAGGTATAAAAGAAATAAAATCCAAGTACATTATTCTGGTTTCCTAGTCCAGCCATTAATGTATGAGAAGCATGAGGTGCTAATAACTTTTCTTCACCCTCATTTCTGAAGCAATAGATAAATCCAATTTATAGCATCATTTTCTTTTCTCTAAAGCAGGCAATATTAATTAAGAAATAAGAATATGACAGGGTGTGCACTAATGGGCTATTAATGATTACCATGGGCTCCTGGCCTGGTTCAAAGCCAAAGGCCGAATGACTTCCACCATTCAATAATGCACTAACAGCCAATTAATGCACATTCTGAAATGGTTTCTATCTTAGATTCACCAAGTTACTTCTATTTAAAAAAACAGGAAGTTTGTGAATTACTTGTTTCAGTGTATCCAGGTTTTGCTGTTTTGTTGTTTTATATGTTTGGTTTTTCCCCTTTGCAGTGGAAAATGAATTCTCCAAAAGATTAGGAGGGAAGTACCAAAAGTCTGAGACCAGATGGACTGAACAAATGGCCAGAGGAAATGTTCAGTTCTTTCTCTGTGTCCACATTTACAGGAAACAAATATATTCTAGCATATTGTGCTATTTGTTTCCAGAGACTCAATTACCATACTGTGAAGTAGGATTTTGCCTTGGAGCAATTTGTGGCAGTAGGAAGTAGGGAGATACTTCTCTCCTATTAGAATCATCTCTATGTTCCCTTCCAGGGGACATCTTTCTCTATGGCTTCTTGAGCTAAGATCAGTCCCCTTATCCACCCCCAGCCCCCTCCCCAAGGAATTGTGCCCATGACCATCCTCTCCTTGGTCTCCTAGGATAGTCTAACTTCACTCTTGATTAGATTGTTCTTTCTCCAACTGTTTTTAAACCAGGTGAAAAAATTTCTTCTACTCTATTTGTAAAACATCTACAAGATTGTTTTCTCTCATGTTCTGCCTATATTGCTTGCCTGGTATAGAACACAAAGGTTTTAGAGAAAAACAATCATTTACAAGCATGGGTTTGTCTTACAATCTAAAAAGATATTGGGCAGATGCAGATTAGAAAGTACTCTGCAACTTGGACAGAGAAGTGGTTCAGGGATTAAAGCTATAGCCCTTGAATCAAGAACACGAGTTCAAATCCAGTCTCAGATGCTTCCTAACTGTGTGATCCTGAGCAAGTCATTTAGCTTTGACTGCCTCAGTTTCCTCAGCAGTAAAATGAGAATAGTAATAGCATCTATCTCCCAGGTTTTTTGAGATGATCAAATAAGATAATATTATTTGTAAATAAATAGCACAGTGCCTATGATACAGGAGTTTTAAAAATGCACATTTCCTTTCTCCTAGTTGTTCAATGATTTTTTTTTAGTCATGTCTGACTGTTATTGACAGCATTTGGAGTTCTCTTGGCAAAGATCTGGAGTGGTTTGCTATTACCTTCTCCAGTTTATTTTACAGATGAGCAAACTGAAGCAAACAAGGATAAGTGACAGCTAGTAGGTGTCTGAGGCCAGATTTGAATTCAAAAAGAACAGTCTTCCTGATTTTCCTTCTATCCTGGAACCAAATTTTTCACACTGATATATAAAGAAATAGGGATTAAAACTGCTTTTGTTAGTTTAGGGATCTCCAGGATAAAGAAACTTCCTCTGCTACTCCAGGGTGGCACCCTTAGAAATTTATTCAGGGCGGGGTGGAGCCAAGATGGCGACAATAAGGGATATAGTCTTAGGAGCTCTCTGATAAAACTCATCAGCTAAGGACTCTAACTAAACTTTCGAGAGACAGAACCCACAAAGGGACCCAGTGAGGCAGTTCTCCTACTCAAGGTAACCTGGAAAAGAGCAGAAAGGCTCTGCTCCCCGGGGTCAGAGGGCTGGCCAGCCAGAGCAAAAGAACTTCAGCCTCCCGGAGGCAGCCCCAGGGCGCTGGGAGCCATGGCTCACGGCAGCGGGGGAGTCTCCTGAGCTGCACCCCGGGGAGCAAAGTGGGGGAACAGGGGGACCTCTGCCAGAGAAAGCACGTGGAGCCCAACCCTCAGGGCACACAGGGAGCAGCTTGGTCTTTCAGCAGCCCAGCTACAGAAACAGAAGCAGGCAGAGACAGTAAGCAGCAGCCTCCAGGGCATGAGCCCATTGAGCTGAGGGAGGGGAGTGAAGAGAGAGAGAGACTGCTGAGCTCTGTCCTCTGCCTATGGAACAGGACTCTGGGGCTCTGACCACATTCAGATCCTGATCCCAGTCTAGGCCCCCCATAGAACAGCAGGGCCCCCCCACCTCATCCCCGTGGCAGAGGGGGGCACATATGGTCATTCACAGACCAGGAGGGAGGACAGAGCCTCACACACTGAGACCCTTGTGGGAGTGTCCCAAAAGCTCAGGAACCACCCCAAAACCAGGCCCAGGCTGGGAAAATGAGCAAGCAGAGAAATAAGAGGAAGACTATTGGAAATATTTTGCAAATGAGCCCAAGAAGGATCAAAATACTCAGTCTGAAGATGAGGAAGCACAAGCTCCTGCATCTAAAGACTCCAAGAAAAACAGAAATTGGGCTCAGGCTATGACAGAGATTAAAAAAGACTTTGAAAATCAAATGAGGGTGTTAGAAGAAAAACTGGGAAAAGAAATGAGAGAGATGCAGGAAAAACATGAAAATGAAGTCAGCAGCTTAGTCAAGGAAATCCAAAAAAATGCTGAAGAAAATAGCATGCTAAAAACCAGCTTAGGTCAAATGGATAAAACAGTTCAAAAAGTTATTGTGGAGAAGAATGCTTTAAAAAGCAAAATTGGCCAGATGGAAAAAGAGATAAGAAAACCCTCTGAGGAGAACAAATCCTTCAGACAAAGAATAGAATTCAGGGAGATTGATGAATTTGCCAGAAATCAGGAATCAATACTTCAAAACCAAAAAAATGAACAATTAGAAGAAAATGTGAAATATCTCATTGAAAAAACAACTGATATGGAAAACAGACTCAGGAAAGATAATTTAAAAATTATTGGAATACCTGAAAGTCATGATCAGGAAAAGAGCCTTGACATCATTTTCAAAGAATTACTACAGGAAAATTGCTCTGATATTCTAGAAGCAGAGGGCAAAATAGAAATGGAAAGAATCCACCAATCCCCCCCCCCAAGAAAGAGATCCCCAAACACCAAACCCCAGGAATATTATAGCCAAGTTCCAGAACTCCCAAGTCAAAGAGAAAATATTACAAGCAGCCAGAAGGACACAGTTCAAATACTGTGGAGCTGCAGTCAGGATCACACAGGACTTAGCAGCAACTACATTGGAAGCTTGTAGGGCTTGGAATACAATATACCGGAAGGCAAAAGAGCTTAGAATGCAGCCAAGAATCAATTACCCAGCAAGGCTGAATGTCCTCTTCCAGGGAAAAAGATGGACTTTCAATGAACCAGGGGAATTTCAAATGTTCCTTTTGGAATGGCTAGAGCTGAACAGAAAGTTTGATCTTCAGATACAGGACTCAGGTGAAGCATGGAGATTGGAGGAGAGGGGGGAAATATGAGGGACTTAATGAGGATGAACTGCATGTATAGAAAAATGATACTGATAATACTCATATGAACCTTCTCAGTTAATAGAGCAGGTAGAGGGAGCTTTTATAGTTGAAGCACAGGAGAAAGCTGAATTCGAAGATAAAATATGGTGTAAAATGGAGTCCATAGAAAAAAAGGGAAATGGAATAGGAGAAAGAAAAAGGAGAGGGGGGAATAGTCCAAGCTATTTCACATATTAAGATTTTTTTTATTACAATGAGCTATTGCAATAATATGGAAAGGGGGAGGCAAGGGGGAATGAGGGAACCTTTGCTCTCATCAGAGATGGCTAGGAGAGGAAACAGCAAATATACTCAATGGGGTATAGACATCTGGAGTAAGAAGGAGGGGGGAGCAGGGGGAGGGGGTGGGGATGTGAATAAAGGAGGAGAGGATGGACCGTGGCGGGAGAGTGGTCAGATATAACACATTTTCTTTTTAATTCTTGCAAGGGGCTGGGATTGGTAGGCCTGCCCAGGACCACAGGGCCAGGTGGATTCTGGGCCTAAGGGGTGGTATGAGGGCTCAGGGCTTCTTGGCCCCAGGACTACATCTGTCTGCTGAGCCAGTCAGTGACCCTACAGCAGAGTCAGAGTGAAAGGAGCAAGAAAATATAGTACATGGTAGTGGAGAAATAAGAAAGGAGGGAGTTGTGATCAGCAATGGCAACATTGGAAAAATATGGAAGTAACTTTCGTGATGGACTTATCATAAAGAATGTGATCCACCCGTGACAGAGTTGTTGGTGTTGGAACAAAGACTGAAGCACATTTTTGTTATTATTATTTGGGGGAGGGTGCAGGGCAAGTGGGGCTGGGTGGCCTGCCTGGGGCCACATAGCAGGGTGATCTTTGGGTGTCTGGGGCTGGATTTGGACCCAGGTGCTTCTGGCTCAAGGGCCAATGCTCTATCTGCCACCCAGCCACCCCTACTATTATTACTATTTTATTTTATTTTGGGTCTTGTTTTTTCCTCTTTTTGGTTTTTGCAGGGCAGTGGGGATTGGGTGGCTTGCATGTCACATGGCTGGGTGATTGTTGGGTTTACGAGGCTGGGTATGGACTCGGGTACTCGTGGCTCCAGGGCTGGTGCTTCATCCATTGTGCCACCTGGCCATACCTACAATTATTACTATTATTTTTTTTAATTTTAATTTTTTTCTCTCCGCTTTACTTTTTTTTCACCCAAGCAAGTCTATCTATATTCATGGGGGGAGGGGTATTTTGCTTACTTATAAACAAGAATATTTTATTAATGTAAAAAAACATTTGTACAAAATGAGAATAAAAATAAATTTAAAAAAAAGAAATTTATTCAGAATTTCACAGCAGGTATGTGTCAGAGGCTGGATGTGAACTCAAGTCTCTCTTGGCTCTGAGGATAGCTCTCCATTCCCTCCATCACACTGTCTTACACAAAGAACTTGACAAACCTAAAAACTCTATTCAAATGCTAACTATTCTTAGTATTGAGACTTGAAGTCATATGCCACACTTCTGTTTCCCATAGTAACTATCTTTCTTTAATAGTTAAAATGCAATCCTGGAAGACAACTCCAGGATGGAAGCAAGGACCTTCCAATAAGGGTCCTATTGAGACCTAAAATTCAAGGCTTAATTAAAGACCATATCTTGGTGTATTTGGCTTCCTCTGAGTGAAGGAGTTGCTCTGATACCTTAGAAGCTCAAGAATGGATCTTTCTCCCTCCTCCTTGAGACTCTATTCTAAGTTTTTGAGAAACTGCTAATTTTGGTTCTCTTCCTGATTGACTCTTTTCAGTCACCTTTGCTAAAACTTCACCAGATTGCACTCACCAATAAGGCTCTGTCCCTGGGCACACTTCTCTTCTACCTCTATACTATTTCTCTTGGCAATCTCTCAGTTCCCATGTATTCAATTATGGAGCCACCCCTAACCTCTCTCCTCACTTCCAATCCCAGATCTCCAACTACTTATTCAACATCTTCAACTGAATATCATATAGGCATTTTTAATTTTGCATTTCCAAAACTGTACTCATTTTCTTCACCCCCCTCATTATGCCCTTCCCCCTTCCAAACTTTACTGTTACTACCAAAAACCCTATCATCCTCATAATAACCCAGGCTTACAATCTATATGTCAACCTAGGTTTTTCCTACATAATCAGTTGCCAAATTCTGTTGATTCTACCCTCTAAATATCTCTTCCAGGCTTCTTTTTCTCTCTTCTGACACTGCTACCAACCTGATGCAGGCCCTCACCACCTCACATCTGGATAACTACAATAAGCTTTCTGTTGGTTCTATTTGCCTCAAGTCTCTTCCCACTCCAGTTCATCCTCATTCAATTGTCAAACTGGTCTTTCTAAAGTGCAAGTCTGATCATGTCACCCCAATAGTCAATAAAATCTAATGACTCCCTATTACCTCCAGAATCAATATAAAATCTTCTGTTTGACTTTTAAAGTTCTTCATAGCCCAACTGCACTGGGTCTTCTTACACTTACTCTTCTCCATGTACACTGTGATCTAATGACACTGGCTTTACACAAAAGAAGTTCTATTTTTTCTGCATTTTCAGAACTGTTCCTCCTACCCAGGACTCTCCCTTCTCATCTCTACTTCCTGGTTTCCTTCAAGTCCCACCTTCCTCAAGAAATCTTCCCCAGTCCTCCTGCACGATAGAACTTTTCCTCTTAGATTATCTCCCCCTTAACTTGTATATATCTTATTTATAGATAATCTTTTGCTCTCCCCATTACACTGTGAATTCCTGAAGAGCAAGGGTTGCTTTGTTTTCCTCTGTATCCCCTGTGCTTAGTACAATATTGGTCTGGGACCTAAAAGGTATTTAATAAATGCTATATAAATAAGCAGAAGGTAGTCATATATAGACAGACAGACAGATAAATAAAATTAGATAGACAGGAAGACACAGAGAGAGAGAAAGAGAGAGAGAGAGAGAGAGAGAGAGAGAGAGAGAGAGAGATGGATAGGCAGGCAGCAGGCAGACAAATAGCACAGACAGATAAGATAGACAGCCAAATTAGATAGATAGATAGATGATAGATAGATAGATAGATAGATAGATAGATAGATAGATAGATAGATAGATAATTACTAAGACAAAAATGCCAGGACAACCCAAGAACCTTAACCAGACTCTGGTTTTCCTCTGTTCTTCCCCAGCTTTAAATTTAATACAGTATCATATCTTTATTTTTCTTGGGGTTTAAGTTTCTTGGTTTGTGGTTTTGTTTTATTTTGTTTTAGATGGGGGAGGAAATGGGATAAGGATCACATAAGGATTTTCTTCCTTAGTACAATTTTTAGGCTTTTATATTATATTTTTCTTAAAATGGACTGGGGCATATCTACCCTTCAGAGAATGATTTCTTATAACTGAAATTTCTGTTTTAAGAATTGTGCTGGAGGCTTATGTGCCCTCAGTAATAAAAGGTATTTTCCAGGCTCATTCCAAAGAATGAAAATCTGGGTTTCTAGAGAGCAAGAAAATGAAAAGTCCAGAGATTTGTTTCTTTTACTACTTTTAACCTGATAAAAGACTGTCTCAGGTGAAATATATTCTACTATAAATTATTAGTATCCATAGGACTCCTATAATTAACTGAATTATTTAAATTGGTTACAATTTAAGAGATGGTTTACTGAACTTTAACAAATTGGTATCAGGGAGGCCTAGTAGAAAGAATGCTCCTCCTTATAGTGCCTTCCCTTCGTTGATTATTTCTTATTTATACAATGTGTATGTGTCTCCCCCCATTAGATTGCAAGCTACCTTGAGGACAGAGATTTTGCTTTGCCTTTTTCTGTATCCTTCAGCACTCAGTACTTGGTTCTAAAGGCATTGGGGACACAAAGACAAGAGTAAAACAATCCCTATGCTCAAAAAACTTACAATGTAGTGGAAAAAATAAATATATAGAAAGAAAAACAGATAGGATAGATGGATGGATAGACAGACACAGATGGGCAGATGGATCAGTGGATGGATAAATGGATAGATGGATATTTAGACAGACACAGATGGAAAGATAGAGGGAGAGATAGATAGACTGACAAAAAGATGAATAGATAAACAAACAGATGGACAAATAGGTGATGGATAAATTGATAGACAAACATAAAATGGACAGATGGATGGAGAGAAAAGAAAAGATAGATAGGGGAAGCTATATGGCACAGTGGATAGAGCACCGGCCCTGGAGTCAGGAGTACCTGAGTTCAAATCAGGCTTCAGACACTTAATAATTACTTAGTTGTGTGGCCTTGGGCAAGCCACTTAACCCCATTGCCTTGCAAAAACCTAAAAAAAATTAAAATTAAAAAATTAAAAAAAATAGACAGACACAGGTAGATTAATTGATAGCTAGAGAGAGAGAGAGATAGACATATGGAAAGATAGGTGGATAGATAGATAGACATATAGATGAATGAATAAATGGACATACAGATAGAGTCACAGATCAATAGATAAATGGATAGGTAAATAGACAGACACAGATGAACAGATTGATGGCTATATGGATAGATGGATGGATAGATAGATAGATAGATAGATAGATAGATAGATAGATAGATAGACAGACAGACAGACAGATGACCAAATGGCTGGATGGATGGATAGACAGCTGGATAGATAGACTGTCCATAAATGGACAAGTAGATAGATGGATGAATAAATGAATAGACAAAAAGATAATAGAAAGATAAATGGATGGAATAGATAGATACTGACAGATAAACAAAAATGGGCAAATAGGGGCAACTAGGTGGCACAGTGGATAGAACACCAGCCCTGGAGTCAGGAGTGCCTGAGTTCAAATCTGGCCTCAGACACTTAATAATTACCTAGCTGTGTGGCCTTGGGCAAGCCACTTAAACCTATTGCCTTGCAAAAAAAAAAAAACTAAAAAAAAATGGGCAAATAGATAATCGATGGATGAATAAAATTAATAGATATAAATATAGATAGACAAAAATGGATGAATAGAAGAGAGTAAGAGAGAGAAAGAGGGAGAAAGAGGGGAGAGAAGACACATGAAAAAGAAAATATAAGATAATGTTAGAGAAGAAAGCATTTAGTATTTGGGAGAACCAAGAAAGACCTTTTGCAGAAATTGACACTTGAGCTGGGTCTAGAAAGAAATTAGTTATCCCAAGAGCCAGATTTCAAGATAGAGAACATTCAGGTATAGAAACTGCCAGTGAAAAGTGAGAGAAAGGAGATGGTGCATCAGCTGTGAAGTAGGGAATGTAGGCCTGCACCAAGAACATTCAAGAATATTAGAAAGAACTGAACCCTGAAGAAAACAGGGAGCCATTGGAAATTGTAGAGTGAAGAGAAAATCACTTTGGTAGCAATGTTTTATAATAATACAAAAAATACTAATCCATAAGGATTTTCCTTAGCATGTTAATGTGAATTATGAATCTTGAAATGAGAATATTGTAAAAGAGGTTAAGTTGACTGAGTTGAGGAAGATGATATGCTCAACCAGGATACAAGTCGGAGTATCAAGGGATAATGGTATGAAAATTCTGAAGGGTTTGTTTGGTAACAAATAGGAAAAAGGAAGAGGAGAAGGAATGCAGAAGAATCCAAGACAATTAGAGAAATGCCCAGAGAAATCAGGACAAAACTGATGGAATATAGATTCCTAGGTTGAAGGATATAAACAAAAAATTTTACATTGGTGATGAAGGTAGTAGCACTGGAAGGCATACCAAAAGATCAGTTCCTGGGACCCAAAGAAATGTCTTTTATTCTTCTAAAGACAAAATGGGTAGCCCACTCAGGATTGCTGAATAAAGATGGTAGACTCATCTGATGAACCACAGACCCAAAGGCAAAAGGCCAAGTGGAAAGACCTGCACGACCAAAGGAGAATAACATCAGAGAGGTTCAAGGAGGTATTCTTCAGTGAAGACTGTTGCAAAGCTACCTGAGACATGTGAGTAGTGTCAGATATAGATGTCAACAGCCTGAGTTTATACTATGAGATTCTTTGGAGTGGTGGTTTGGTTGAATCACTTCTTTATGCTGGATAAGGATGAAAGGTGGGGATGATTTTACTACCCTGGGGAAACCAAATAAGGTGAAGAAAGATCAAAAACTAGGAGCAAAGTCTTCCATGAGAAAGAGATTGTGTTGTTCCTCTCTAATATTGAAAGCAAATAGAGAACATGAGGCAGAACAGAGAAATGTACAATACAGGGTGACAGGCCTATAATCTTACAATCAGAGTGAATCTTCTTACTTAAAGGAAAATATATGTTTTTAACAAAGTATACTAAATTTACCAGTTTCTAGGATGAACTTTCTCCAAGTTCTCTTAACACAGATTTTGTTAACATTTAAAAGTGTCATCAAGGATCTCTAAGGAAGGAGATTCCAGTGGTAACCAATAGATAAAATATTTGCTATTTTAAATCTAGTCTGTTTGTTATTAGAGTTTTGCCAAGCATTGTTCTATTCAGTAGGTTTCCAATGTATTATCTAAGGAAATACAGAATACTATATTAATTATACCTAAAATTTAAATATAGAAACATCCCGGTTAACCAGCAAATAGAATGAAATCTTTATCAGAAGTACCTAGGTGTAGTCATTATACTGATCCACTGTCCTTTGCTTTCTGCTTCCATTTTCTAAAGAATTCAGTTATTCTTGTCAATGGGAATTAAAAGGATTCAGTCTATAATCTAAGTTTATTCTATAAAGTAAATCATGGAGAGAAAACTTCAAACATGCATTCAAATAACTAAATCCCTTTATATCTGTACCATTGTTTTTCAGTACCAGTTATATCATTCCTTATGTTTCTAATCCAATTTTATTTTTAAAATAGCTATTATTTCTTAGGAAAGCAAAAAGGTTTGTTTCCTAGGTGGGTGAAGTTTGGTGGAACGGATTTGTTTATTTAGTTTAGGATTTATTCTCTTAACAAAAGATATGAGAGACAACTTTAAGATCTTAATACATTTTAAAGACTTACTACATTTTAAAGAAAGTGTGTGTGTATATATATATATATATATATATATATATATATATATATATATTATTCTTTGGAAGTCTAGGTACATAAACTGAAATCTGTAGTGAGGGAAATTCTAGGTTTCTAAAATGCACAATTAAAATATTAATATAATTGAGCATATATGTGAAAAGGAATTTCAAAATTTTAGAACAAAATGGATGCCCATAAATTTAGAGAATGGATGAGTCAATTCTGACCTATGAATGTAATAGAATATTATTGTACCATAAGAAATAACAAAGAGGAATTATGAGAATGAAACTAATAAGGGTCAAATAGGTGGTGCAGTGGATAGGGCACCAGTCCTGGAGTCAAGAGGACCTGAGCTCAAATCCGAACTCAGACACTTAATAATTACCTAGCTATGTGGCCTTGGGCAAGCCACTTAAGTCCATTGCCTTGCAAAAAAACTAAAAAAAAACAATGAACTGATAAAAATAGAAGAAAACAGCACCAGATGAACAATATACACAATGATTTCAGTAATACAAAGGAAAACAACGCAAGAGCAGTTGAACTCTGCTTAATTTTAATGAGAAATCTTGGTACTAAGATATAGATAATAGAACTGATGCCCCATCTCCCAATAAAAAGGTGAGGGATGATGCAAGAAAAATGTTACATGTTATATTAGAAATGGTTACTTGGTCAATGAGCTTTCTTAAGTTGTTGAGTTGTTGTTGTTTAATTAAAGAGGAGAGTTCAGTGTAGAAGAGAGAGAAAAGCTATTATGAGTTAGAACTCCAAACACCCATTCTTATTTCCTGTTTGGATCCTTGCTTGACCTAGATAGATTTATTAGAAACTTTAGCCATCTAGAAATTTCCAGTTCCTAACTTATCACTCTCCAATCCTTTATTTTTGTTAAAAAAAAAAAAAGTTCCTTTTCCCAGTCAATAGGAATATGTTTCAAAACTAGATATGTCTTTCTTTCTTTAGTAGGGAAAAAGGGCTAAAAAATTCATTAATTAGAACCTTGTTTATTCTACATTCACAATCAATGCTAATAATTTTCTAGTTTGAACTAATCTAGTCCAAGCTCATTACACTCATTAGTGCTTGTCAGTAACTAAGAACATATTTTCATTTTCACAAGCGTGTCTACATTTTGTGCACAGCTAAAGACTCAAGTTCAGCCAGGATTTTCTGACACATTCATGAGTAAGGCATAAAATTGTACTTAAGTTAACCTTTACAATAAGACTATAAAAAGAACGGTGTACACTGAACTGCACACATACTTGAAAATTGGTTGTCAGTTTCATTTACAACACAAACAAAAATATATGTGTCATACTGGTCTTACTGAAAACTGCCCCTAAATATACTTCTTTAAGTACATATAATATATACTTCTTTGAGTACATATAATTTCATTCCACTAGCATACCTAATTCTTTCCCCATACTGTGTACTTTCCTAGAAAATCCAATTTGATGTATCTAGAATTTAAAATACCATAGAGCTTTTGTTTTCACCACATCAAAAGAACAATTTTATTCTTTAAAAATCCAATATATCTCTGCAAGCTACTACTTTTTCTATATATTTCTCAATATCTCTTTGATCAAGCTTTTCCAACCATTCAGAAGTAATCCATGGGTAATTATAACTTCTTAGCTTCTTAGAGTAAAAGGAGCCAATTTATCACAGACTGTCATGAATTCCAATTTTAAATTATCAAGAGCCCAATTACCAACAGAAGTAAGGGATCCTTCTTTCCAATTAAAGTGATTGATTTCATAGAAGACCCAGTAGCATTTCACTTTTTAATTATGCTCACTCTGATCAAATGTGAGAAGATTCTTCCTCATTTTATTTTCCATTGAAAGAGTGAGATACAACAAACATTAATCATATATACCGATATGATGCCAGACTTGATAACGCTTTCAGCATAATTGGACAATATTCAATCTATTAAAGTACCCTGTCCAATTTTTATGGATATCCAAGGTTTCTTCTACTAATGATTACTTTAAAATATTAACAGTAGTATCCTAAGGAAGGAGGGGAAGAATTATTTGCTACATAAAACAATTGCACCTATTTTTTAAACTTCCAAAGCTTTTCAGGATGACAAAATACAATATAACCAAATTATATTAATTTTTCTATGAAAATATAGAAACCTGAGGATCAAAAGTGAAACCTAGTTCTATTTTTCATATTTGAGTTAAGTGCAGAATCATAGGATTCAGCAGAAACTGATGAAAAATGCACAAAGCTCAATATATGTTAATCAAGTATTTTTTCCTATTCACTTCAGTGGGCCTGTTTTCTTGTCCCTAAAACAAGAGGTTTGGAATAGAGATATAAGACTAGAATCACAGACTAATAAAGCTGGGAGGAACCTTACAAGGTCATCAAATCCAACCCCTCACCAGAGGAATTCCATCTTTGACAGATTGTTTACCCTTTGCTTCTATTGATAAAGAATTCACTTGTTAATGAGGCAACAATTCCATTGTTAGACATGTTTAATTATTGGAAAGATTTTCTTTAATGAATATGAATACGCCTCCCTGTATCTTCCACCTATTTGGTCATAGTCTTGTAGTCCTCTAAAGTAGTAAATAATATATTTGATCTCTCATTCACTATCTAGAGACATTGTAAGTTTAGATTCAGACTTTCTAATGTCAATATTTATATTAAAAAAATTGAAATTTGGGTGCAGAAAGGAAAAAGAAGGTGCAGTATATAGCATTATCAGCTAAAGTAATTTTTTTATTTTTCCAGAATTCCAAGATTCAGAAAACTTTTATTTTCATTTAGCAAGATACATATAAATTCCACATTCCACAACAGAAAAAATGAATCCATCCTCTCCAATTAATTTTTACTAATGAAAAGACTAAGTCAGATCTCTAAATTTTTGTTACTAATCCTAATTCCCTTGTAGAAATCATACAAAAGTCATTTTATCATCTATCTTCTCTGTATATTTTGTATTCTTTATATAGTATATATATATATATATATATATATATATATGTATTTGTATACTTTATATGAATCTAGTCACATTATTTATTATTTTCCCTGTAAGAATGTAAGTTCCTTGAGGGCAAGGTTTATTTTGATCTTTCTATATATTTCTATTGGTTAATAGTGCTTGGAACATAACAAGACCTTAATAAATGCTTATTGATTAATTGATATCAAGAACCGCTTTTCTAAAATGTGGTGTCCCTTGGCACTGTCAACTTGGAACAAGAGCATCATTTTACTTCTCTTCCTCCTCAAGTCCCAATGATTTCTTTATTCCACTGATGTGTGTGCCATTTTGATGATAACATATTCAAGTAAGTTTTAATAAATACATTTTAATGAATTTCACCAGTTCATATGACCTAGAGTTGGGAGCTTTGGAATATATTGCCCATGCTTTTCATTCTATGGATGAGGAAACTGAAGTTTACAGAGGTACAAAATTACACAAATAATAAGTGTCATATCTATGATCAAACATTGGCTCCAAGTCCAGTCTTTTCCATAAGATCATACTAATGAAAAGGCACACATGGAAACCCAAAGCCTCCTTGAAGCCCAAAAACAAATCAGTTTAATTTGTGCCCAAAGACTATTTACTTGCCACCTGTATTTTCAACAAATGGGCAGATGTTTAGTTCCTTAATGTATTATCTATTGACTTTTAATAATTTATTTTTCTAATAGTTACAAAATATGATTGTTTTTCTTCTTGGAAATTAGGTCCGCAACATTTATCAAAAATTACTTTTTGTCACTTTCCTTCCTGATGTATTCCAGTGACTCCTAGGGCCTCTAGAATCAAACTTCTCTCTTTGACATTCAAAATCTTTTATTACTTTGATTCAACTCTCCTTTTCAGCCCTCCCTGTTACATATCAACTCCTGTTATACTTGCTGTGATCAGCCAAAAGGATGTTTGCTATATCTATCCAACTATACCATATTTCTTCTTTTCACCTTTGCACATATCTTCAAATAAAGGGAATAGGATGCCCTTCTTCCTAATTTCCAAGGACTTTTATGTCCCATTATTCATGCTTTCTACATCACAAAAAATTACCTTATGTTTTACTTCGTATATATTTTATATATGTTTATGTATATTTATTATTTCCTCTGCTAAAATAGAAATTCCTTGAGGGAAGAATCATTTCATCTTTGGTTTTTTATACTTAGCACCTAGATTGTAATAATAGATGATTTCCTGGATAGCATGCTTAGTGTCAGAAAACACACACACACACACACACACACACACACACACACACACACACAAATATACAAACAAACCACATGACCTTGGGCTATTCACTTTATCTCCATCTGCCTCAATTTATTTAACTGTAAAACTGAAATGAAAGTACTTTTCAATATGATGAACATTGAAATGCACAGGAAGACTTCTGTGAACTGATACAAAGTGAAGCAAGCATAGTCAAGAATAAATATATAATGATTATCCAAAAATGGAAAGAACAATAACCACAAAACAAATGAAAATGAATGTGACAAAATTACAAAGAATAAGCTTGAACACAAAGATGGGGGGGCGCATTCCCCTGCCATCTCTGCCACCCCTATCCCTTTGTAGAAGAGCAGGTTCTGTGAGCATAGGATACTGCATAATTAGGATTCTTTTAAAATGTACTGACAAGTCTTTGCTAACTTTTTAAAAAATTCTGTTAAGCCATTCCCCAATTGACAAATAGTCAAAGGATGTGCAAAGGCAATTTACAGATGAGGAGATCAAAGCAATCCATAATTATATGAAAAATTGCTCTAAATCACTACTTATTAGAGAAATTCAAATTAAAGCATCTCTGAGGTATCACCTCACACCTCTCAGACTGGCCAATATGACCACAAAGGACAATGATCAATGTTGGAAGGGATGTGAGTAATCTGGGACACTAAATACATTGTTTGTAGAGCTGTGAACTCATCCAACATTTCTGGAGAACAATTTGGAATTATGCCCAAAGGGAAACAAAAATGTGCATACCCTTTGATCCAGCAATACCACTACTAGGTCTATACCCTGAAGAGATGATGAAAAAGAGTGAAAACATCACTTGTACAAAAATATTCATAGCAGCCCTGTTTGTGGTAGAAAAGAATTGGAAATTAAGAGGAAATTAATACCCCTTCAATTGGGGAATGGCTTAATGAACTGTGGTATATGTATGTCATGGAACACTATTGTTATATTAGAAACTAGGAGGGATGGGAATTCAGGGAAGCCTGGAAGGATTTGCATGAACTGATGCTGAGCAAGATGAGCAGAACCAAAAAAACATTGTACACCCTGACAGCAACATGGGGGCGATGATCAACCTTGATGCACTTGCTCATTCCATCAGTGCAACAACCAGGAACAATTTTGGGCTATCTGCAATGGAAAATACCATCTGTATCCAGAGAAAGAATTGTGGAGTTTGAACAAAGACCAAAGACTATTACCTTCAATTTGGGGGGGGGGGGGATTATCTTATTATGTAATTTTTCTATCTCTTATACTTTATTTTTCTTCCTTAAGGATATGATTTCTCTATCACATTCAACTTAGATCAGTTTATACCATGGAAACAATATAAAGACTAAAAGACTGCCTTCGGTGGGGAGTGGGGGGAGGGAAGCAAGAATAGGGGAAAAATTGTAAAACAAAACAAATAAAATCTTTCTTTAAAAAAAAGTTCTTTGCTAGGGGTGGCTAGGTGGCATAGTGGATAAAGCACCGGCCTTGGAGTCAGGAGTACCTGGGTTCAAATCCAGTCTCAGACACTTAATAATTACCTAGTTGTGTGGCCTTGGGCAAGCCACTTAACCCCATTTGCCTTGCAAAAAAAAAAGTTCTTTGCTAAAAACTTGGCTTTCAGTAAAGAGAGGCAAGACAGGGAAATTTAGGTGACATAAAAACAAAAGATATCAATAAAAATTATTTTTAAAATAACAATAATAGTATCTGCCTCCCAAAGTTGGTGTGATAATAAAAAAATTTGCAATTTTAAATTTGCATAAAGTCCTGTATGAATGCTACTTATTACTTTATTATCATTGCTATTATTAATCTCTGTGGCAGTTTTAGGTAAGAATTCCACAAGATGAGAAGGCATGTAATGGTTGCAAGCTTCAATATCAAAGTAATGAGTTGGGCAAGAGTTTAATTAGTACAACAATGTAATCACTTGGCTTTTTGCTCAAAACTCAACACACATCTTCAATGCACAAAAATGTTAAATTCTGAGAAGAAAAGCAAGGTAAATTAGTTCAGTACTAGACCAGGCCTGGATGGTCTAGTAGTTCTATCTAATCCAGTCTAGAGAATCTTAAAAACCCATGTTAGTCAAAATACATTAAAATTTGCATCTCAAGGTCAGTGAAAATATAAGCATCTCAAGTCAAGTATATTCTTAGGTCTGCCTCAGAGTAACTCCAGATATCTTATTTCCTGCAAGGAAGCCAGGAGGAGTAATGGATAGAAAGGCCACTTGAATGAAAGGCCACTTCAAATAATTAAAAGGAAAACATTCAAATGTAAACAATTCGACATTTCACCTCACATCTAGCAAATTAAAAATGACAAAAGATGGAAATAATCAACTCTGGAGAAGCTACAAGAAGATAATCACACTAATATGTTATTTATAAAAATATGAATTGATTTGAATCACCTGGAAAAGTTTAAAATCATGAACAGTAATCAAAATGTTCATATACTTTTGACTCCAAGATCTTACTGCTAAGCATATTCTCTGAGAACAAAGACAGAAAAACTAAGCCTAATATATGTCATAATATTAAAAGCATCATTCTTTGTGGTAGCAAGAAATGCTGCAAGCAAATGGGTCCCCACTATTAGGAAATAGCTAGATAAATGGTGTTACATTAATTTAATGAAAGATTATTGTGCTAAAAGATACCACAAATTAAAAATCTTCAGAGAAAAGTGGGAAGAATTGTATGTACTGATGTAGAATTAAGGAAGTAAACCCAGGAAGACAGTACATATGATAACCAAAGTAATAAAAACAAAAAAAAATCCTAAAATGAAGCATAATCCTAATGCAATTGCAATGATCATTCTCAGTCATAGAGAAGAGATTTCCTTGGACAACTTTATCTAATTCCAGTGCATTCCCTCCTCCAATTAACTTACATTCTTTTTTTGTTTACTTATGCATATTATCTCTCCTGATAGAACATATATCCTCTGAAAGCAAATACACTTTAATTTTCATCCACATATCTCTAATACATTGCATAGTACCAGGATAAGAAAATGCTTTTTAACTTATGGGTATGGAATATTGAGTCAAAATCACTGTGTATATTGACTTTGCTTAGTTAGTAATAGAAGATGTCATTTATATAGAGCTTAAAACAAAAATTATTTCATTTGAGCCTCACATCAAACCTGGGAGGTATACACTATTATTTTATTTTCCTCTTCACAGAGATGAGAAAAGTGAGGCTAAGGAATTAAGTGCCTTGCCCAAGGTCACTTACACAGTAAGTTATAGTCTGGCAGAATTTGAATCCAAGTCTTCCTAACTCTAAGTTTAAGACTATTATGCCACTTGGCTATTTTTCTTTTTGTTCCCCCTTTTTCAGTTAACGCTATTTTATTTTTCCAGTTACATATGTAGTTTTCAACATTCACTTTTCTAAGATTAAATTCTAAATTTTTCTCCCTCTCTCCATTCCTTGCCCCCTTCCCAAGACAAGGTTAAATACATGTACAACTGCATTAAATACATTTCCAAATTGGTCATGTTGTGAAAGAAAAATCAGAGCACAAAGGAAAAACTACAAGGAAAAAAAATTTGTAAAAGTGAAAATAGTATTCTTTGATATGCAGCATTCAGACTCCATAGTTTTTTCTCTAGCATTTTTCATCACAAGTCTTATAGAATTATCTTTGATCATTGTATTGCTGAGAAGAGCTAAGTCTATCATAGCTGATCATCATAGTGTTGTTAAGGTATATAATATTCTCCTGGTTCTGCTCACTTCACTCAACTTCTGTTCATGTATGCTTTTCCAGGTTTTTCTGAAATCTGCCTTGTCATCATTTCTTATAAAATAATATCCCATTACATTCACATGCCATAACATTCAGCCATTCTCCAATTGATGGGTATCCCCTTAATTTCCAATTCTTTGCCACCAAAAAAGGGCTATTATAAATATTTTTATAAGGTGGGTTCTTTTTCTTTTTTATGATCTCTTTGAGATACAGACAGTACTGGTAATGGACCTGGCTATTTTTCTATATTACAAGAGAAGGTTTTCTAGATGAACAACAGGAAAATTACCTGGAAATAAGTATGATTTTAAAAGATCATTTTGCCTTTATCAGAGATCGTATTTTGACTAACTTTTATACAATGCTTTAAGTGCAAAAGTACTTCAGAAAATTATCTCATTGGCTCCTTAGAACAATCCAAGGAGGTTTATGATTAATGGATGTAAAATGGATGAGTCATTTTTACAGCTGTGGAAACTGAAGCAAATGAAGTTAAACAACTTTTCTCAGGTCACAGAGCTGGAAAATGTCTTAGACTGGATCTGAAAAATGTCTTAGACTGGATCTCAGTACCCCCAGATGTTTAGTTATTTTATTTATGCCTTCTAATCAAAACTTATAAAGAATATTCAGTGTTAAATAAAACAGGAAATGAAAGACATGAGAGACAACTTTTAGTGCTCTTAATGTGGTTTATTGTCTTCAGTATCACATACTGATCAATGCAGACAAAAGAAATGGGGAAAGGGTTCTTTACCAGGCATTCCCCAATAGGTAAGAATACTGATCCATCAGCAGAGAAAAGCCAACAGCCAAGGGAATAAAAGTTTAGGGTATTTTAATAAAGGCATTGTTTTGAACTTAATAAGAAACTTTAGGGAAAATATTTAGAAAATTTTTAGGGAAAAATTTAGGGAATTTTAGGGGAAAAATAGAGGAAAATAATAATATTCCTGTTTGAAAAGAGCAGGAAAATAAAAGAAAAAAGGAAAAAAGCCCACACCACAATCCCTTGTTAATTTACTGAGTAAGGATTTTTATATAACTATGATTATAAGAGTACAAAGAACTGTTACTTGAAATATAAATGCATAGAAAAAATAGCATATGATATTAAAAGTAGACCTTAATAGAAATAGTCTTAATCAGTTTTGTCTCTTAAAGAGATTATACAAAACAATACAAAGGAAGATTCATGGTTTGCCTGTGCCTTCAGTCTCTGAGTTTATAAGCAGCTATCAAGTTTGTACCTAAATAAATGGAAGCAAACCATAAGAACATCCCAGGACATCAATCTACACAACTATGGCCTATAGGACAAGTCTGGCCTGCTAGAAGCCTGTTTCTGTACAATCCGTAAGCTAAGAATGGCTCTTCTATTTTAAGATAAAGTTTTATTGTATTTAAAAATGCAAAAAAAAAATCATTCTTAACTAGCCTGCTGTAAAAAAGGAGGAGTTCAGATTTGGTATATAATTTGCTGACCCTGGTCTAGAGTATCCTTGGCATTCTGGGAAGCGTTGAGCCCCATCTATCATTGATTAGGTGCCTATAGAAGCCAGGTTATTCAAAAAGCTGAATAAAACACACAGTCAAATTTGCAAACTGTGATTTAGCAAGGGGAAAAAAGCAACTGCGAAGGAAGAAATTGAACTTCAAATAAAACGTAGGAAGTATAGCTTTAAAAATTTTACAGTACTAGTCAGAGTGAAGATGGGGGGCTGTCCTTGGCTATATTGTAACAGTTTTGTTATTTTTGTTAAAGAGTTACAGTAGATTTGTTTATAAGGAAAATAATTTAATTTGTTAAGTGCTCATAGCTATGTATACCACAATATGTATTTTTAATAGGCTGCCTGTTTTTATGTAGGCAGTATATAAACTGGCACCAAAGAATTCACAGCCTATGCATTTCCATAAAAGTCTTCATAAATGCAGCCAGCTTCTGAACATCCTCCGTGGTAACTGCATTGTACAGAGAAGCACGAATTCCTCCAACAGACCTGAAGAAGTCAAAGGGAAAATGTTTAACAGCCATACATTAGACAAATTTACTGAATACACTACTTTTCATTCACCTTTTTCTGTAGGACATTTTCAAGATTGGAATCAGAATAGGAACAGCCCTTTCAAAGCTATCAAAATCCAGTCTTTTTACACAATATAGGAAATGAAATTTTCATGGTCATCTAGCTTTCACTTCTATTGATGAAGAACTTGCAACGCAATGCAGTAGCCAGTTCCATAGTGAGACAGTTCTAATTAAAGAAATATATCTCCCTATGGCTCCCATTCACTGGTCATAGATTTTTGACCTCTGGAGCAATAAAAGTCTAAACCCTTCCTCCAAAAGTATCATCTTCCTTAAGTCTTTTTACATATAACAGTAGTGATCTCTGCGCATGTTCAGTTAGTTTCCTAATAATTCTAGATTTGAACTGTCTACTACCACTAATATTTATGAGGAAGTTGAGTCTTTGGGGAGGAAAAGTACTGCACCGCACAGCATTACCTGCTAAAGTTGCAGTTTTTTTATCCATAATTTCAGGTTACAATACACATTTTACATACATTTCAAAGATACATGAGATCAATTCCACATTCCACAAGAAAAATAAAAAATAAGGCTGTATCATTTCTATGGTGATAGTTCTTTCTCTGTAAGTTATATAGTTGATATTCTTAAAAAAATAAAAAACCACTGAAGGACAGGTCCCTGGTTATCCAATTCAAGTAACTTTTACTTTTTCCTGCAAAGACTAAGCCAAATCTCTACCCCAAACTTTTGAGTTATTATACTTACCTATGTCCCTTCAAAGAGATCATATTAAGTTCAAGAGCTTTCTCCAGAAACTTCTTTTCCAGATGCTCATCTCCCTTAGAATTACCAATGCGGAAAGGGATGTTCATTTTACTTCTGTTCTGTTTTTCCACTGGGCATCTGAAAAACACTGCATTGGTTCAAGTATCTGTTCTCGAATATGTAGAGTATTACCAACAAATTATTCCTTGAAATCTTTCTGCATGTAAGATATTGCTCTTGAGACATTTAACAATCTAGTTGGGGAGAGATGGCAGGAACACAAGAAAAGGTGATATGAGGAAATAGCAAATCCATCAATCAATTAGCTACTATGAACGCTCATCAGTCAAAGCCAGGATAGGGATAACAATAATGACATCAGAATATCAGACTTTTTTTTTAGATTTTTTTTTTTTGCAAGGCAATGGGGTGAAGTGGCTTGCCCAAGGCCACGCCTAGGTAATTATATTAAGTGTCTGAGGCCAGATTTGAACTCAGGTACTCCTGACTCCAGGGCCAGTGCTCTATCCACTGTGCAACCTAGCCACCCCAAGAATATCAGACTTTCTTAAGAAAACATCATTATTTTGGACTCCACTAACTTAAAATCTCCAATAATTAGGTCTGGTCTGAGTTGAGATTTCTCTTTGTACAATCTATGAAGAAAGGGTGTAGGAAGTAAATGAATAGTGTAAATGAGATCATAAGAATCATGATTAATCTACAAGAGAGAACAAAATTTTTTTTCAAGGCTTCAGCTTACAAAACTGCTTAAATGAAAATAATCCTAATTATCACAAACTTCATCTATTCATTATATCAGACTCAACAGGGGGCACTTTTGTATAGCAGGCCCAGTAGGGGGCATTTTGTCAGCAGTTACTGTAAGGTACTTAGAATAAGTAATAAACTTTAAGATTAAAATAAAATTTAAACTAAAATTTTGTGTTTCAGTGTTTCACCTAAGAAAGGTCTCATGATGAAGCAGAATGGGGTATACTCTGTCTAGTCAGCTTCAAACTAGATCATATCTCACCTCTAATCTACCCATCCAACTGCCCCCTTGAGTCATCTTGCCATTTGTCCTACAGGAGATCAGGTATCATTCCTAACCCCCTTTTCTACCTCTTGCTCTGCATTCAGAAATTAAATCAATACTACAGTTAATTTGATTGACCACCCTTTGGATCTATTCACCATTTTTATGACTTCACTGATCATAGATTCCTGACTGGTTACCATTCCCCTACAACAACACAGATACAAATGCACAAGGAACTCCCAAACCAAATTAAAATTTAAAGAGAAATTTAGAGATAGAATCAAGGCCAGCCAAAAGAGAATTAATATTACTATGGCATGGATGAAATAAAAATACTGTCAGAAATGCCAAAGAACAAAATAAGCCAAAGTTTATTTTAAAAATTAGGGACAACAAAAAGGGCTTGTTTAGGGGGCTTTTTGTTTTTAAACTAAAACAGGAGGAAAAAGGGAGAATCAAGAAAGGGAAAAGACCTCCATTTGAGGTGGACAGAACAATGATAACCAGCAAACAGGGAGATAGCAGAGGTATTACTTGAATCCCCTAAACCAGATAAAACCAGATAAAATCTTCTTGTCCTAAAAGAACTGGCTGATATTATCACTGAGCCATCACTGGAAAGACTTAAAGGATCATGGAAAAGAGGAGATGCCATGAGGCAAGAGAAGGGCAGTGCTCCTGGGTCCTTTCTACTACAGTATGAAATTTCTCTGCTTCATCTGAATTCATGACCAGATGTGGAAGGAAGCTTGGTAGGCAAGATGGCAAAATATCTCTTAGAGAAATCTGATATATCACCATAAAATTTTGTGAATGCAGACCAGGGACAACTAGTAGTACATGAAATCTAAAAGACATTCTATCATCTAAATAGCAATAAATGCCATACTTGGCTGGAAGGTGCTCAATGGATATGGAGAAATCTTTGTGAGAACTGGTAACTCTTGCCTAAGGGAGAAAAAAAATTACCATTGGTTCTTGGGTTCTGATTTTGAAAATGAGCAACTGAGAATACTATTGAGATATAAGAATGAACCTAAATCTCTGTTCTGGAAAGACAAACCTAGATGTAGTATGCAATCATTCATTTGCTTATTTATTTATTTTTAAGCAGAAGCACATTCTATTTTATTTGAAGTCTCTGCTAGGTGGGATTCATTAAAATTAAACTGCAAATAAAAACAGTGGAAGGGAAGTTCCCATTAAAAGTTATACTCTCCCTAGAGGCACATATATAATTCCTATGAAAGTTAATAGGAGTCAAGTGTACACCTTTAAGGCAGAATAGATACTAAAGGGAATAACCAAATACCTTGAAACAAGCTTTGGACTTGAATTTCTGTCCCTTCTTTTCCAGGGGACGCTAGGTTATTTCACAGCTGACATTTAAATTAAAAACACCACAGCTATGCTGTTAAGACATTCTACTGCTGGGAAAATGCAATGTACTAGTTCTGGTCTTGATGTTCAGCAATTAAATGCACATCTTAGTTTGAAAAAAGTAACAGTTACCATGTTGAAAATTGGTGTTTACGGTTTTTCTCTGCCAAAATTCGCTATTTCTACAGGAGTACATGTCACAATGGATACAAAGTACTGATCTTGGAGTTAAGAAAACCCTGAATCAAATCCTGTCTCAGATACATAACTAGTAGTGTGACTCTTGGGAAGACGTAACTGCTCCCTGACTCAGTTTCCTCATCTATTACATTATATACTATAAACTGCTTTGCAGAGTGGTTATGAGAATTGAACCAGATAGCATATATACAGGGTTTTTGCTTTAGTTTTTACTATTTAAATCTTAGCAATATAAAGGAAATCAATTACTCCTGATTTCAGAGTCAACACTTTATTCACTGCACCATCTAACTGTGATGGGTAGAGTGTTGGTCCTGAAGTCAGGAGAATCTGATTTCATCTGACCTCAGATACTAGCCATTTACTAGCTGTGTGAACTTAGGCAAGTCACTTAACCCTGATTGTCTCACATCTAGGATCGTCTTTGGCCATTGGACAGGGAAAGTCTCTGGAGGAGAAAGTGAGACTGGTGACTTAACACAACACTCCCTCACTCAAATCCAGTTCACATGCTTGTCAGGGCATCACCTCCCTGATATTATGGTCTTCTTTGAAAATGAAGGACAAACATCATTATGAAGTAACACAAGAATCTATTTAAGGTTTACAATATTATCTCATTTAATCATCACAACCTTAAGAGTGATTTGATATATTATTCCCATTTTACAAAAGAGGAAACAAAAATATAGTAAGGTCAAAGTGACTCGTCTAAGGTCATACAGCTAATAAATATTTGAGGCAGTATTTTAACTCAAGCTTGCCTAACTGTCAAACTCTGTCTACTGTGCCACCTAATTGCCTCCAAAAATTATGATTAATAATAATAGCTATCATTTATATGGCACTTTAAGGTATAATGAGATTACATACTTATGTGTGTGCATGTACATTTATTTATATGTGTGTGTGTATATATATATACACACATATATGTATATTATGTATGTATGTATAAGTCCAGTGACAATTCTGAGAGGTAGGGCTATATGAAATCATGGACTAAGAGGTCTTGATCTATATTCATAGGAATATCTATGTTAATTAGATCAGTGATCTTCTGGAGTTGTGAAGATGGCTCTTCCAGACACCCCCTTGTTGTTTACTGTTTTCCATACTAAAATATATGTTAAAAATACTTCTGGTCTTAACCATTAGCCACTATAGTCATGACCCAGAGATGGGGGGGGGGGGCAGGAAATAGTATATTCTGCTCTAGAGAATTGGAAACTAGCCTGCTCTCTGGGTAGGATTCCCCAAGGTACCTAGTCACATAAGGAGATACAAACTCCAGTATTCTAAGGTTAAAAGATTAGAGATTTTGAAATTAATTGTCAGATTAGGGAAACTAGAGAAATCATAAAAATAGTAAATTAGCTGCTCAGCATTCCTTTGGATTTAATAAGACAACATTTTCTGGACTGTTGTTATTATCCCTATGACTTTTAAGCTACTAACTTTATAATTGGGCAGAAAAGGATACTGATGCACTGTTGGTGAAACTGTTAATTAGTCCAGCCATCCTGAAACTATCCAACGAAAGTCAACCAGAAATACTAGGCTTATACTCACAAAAGGTGAAAGAAAGAAAATGGATCCATATATCCAAAAATATTTATAAGAACTCTTTTTTGTGAAAGCAAAGCACTGGAAAGTTAACATGATGGCTATCAGTTGGAGAATGGCTAAACAAATATGGTATATGAATTTAATAGAAAACTATTGCACCATGAAAAATGATATAAACCTGGATAGACCTTTGTGAACTGATGCAGAGGCAGAGTGAACAGAACCAGGAGAACCTTTTGTACAATATCAATGGAATTAACATTGGAAGATTTAATAATACTGATCAGTTTAAGATCAATCAGGTCTCCAGAGGACATATGAGAAAAGTTGCTACCTGCTTCTTCACAGAAATATAATGGTCTCAAGAGGCAGAATTCAACACATTTTTTATTAGATTGGGACAGGAAGTTGGGCTGGGAAGGTTTGACAGCCATAAACATGGCTCTAAACATAGACCCTACTCAATATTATCTCTTCCCTTGTAAAGACCAAAACAAAAAACCTGGGACTTATGTATGTTTACTAGTTGTATAATTCTGGGCAAGCTCTAAACTTCAGTTTCCTCATCTGGAAAATGAGGGGTTTAGATGTAATGACCATTGAGGTCATTTTCAGCTTAAAATCTATGATCCTATGACTCCACCAAAAGGAACAGTTTAACTCAGACACTATCCTTCAGGTGTGTGAACAGCAAAAACAATAAAAATAGCCCTCATTATTGTTACAGAATAAAGATGGCAAATGAGTCTTTCTACTTTGGGTAGGGTGCCTTCTCTTGGCTTGAATAAGTTTGGGGTTTTGGTGGGGGTTAGTTTTCTGCTTTTTTGCAAGGAATGAGGTTAAGTGATTTATTCAAGGTCACACAGCTAGGTAATTAACTGAACTCAGGTCCTTCTGACTCCAGGCCTATCTCCTGTGCCACCTAGCTGCCCCTGAATAAGTTTTTAATCTACTTCAGTAACTTTTGCTCAATGTATTACTGATGTTTGTGTCTCAAATTCCCAAGAGCTAATGCCAAGTAGTTCCATTCATCTCTGAATAATGTGTTTAAACTCCCTGAAATATCCAGGCAAGAACAATAGGGGGTAAGTGTAAAGAAAAAAGCAGCATCCCAGGGGAACTTCTAGCTGAAAAAGTGGGAGAATTACATGATCTGCCCTATCTCAATAAGATGAGAATCAGAAAACAGGAAATTTGGTGCTCAGCATTCCTCTAACATCCGGATTGGGATGACTTTGGACTATTTGAACAACGTAATGATATGAACTCATGGGAATCATGCACTTGGAGGCCCATCTTTCCCTCTTACTAATGAGTGCCAAGTTCATTTAGAAATTACTAATAATGACCTCACTGTAAATCCTTTTCCTCAGTAAAGTTCCCCCAGAAATATATAAGATGATATATGGAAAAACCTGTCAGGGAATAAGAGGTGAGCACATCCATCCCAAGCTAATTTCCATTATAAAGAAAAAATACCTCAGGAAGCAAAAAGATCAAAGAATATGAAAATTAGAAATAACCTGAGGAGTCATTTAATATAACCCCTACCAGAAACTTGAATCCTCTTGAGAATATCATCAAGAAATGGTCATCCAACTCCAACTTGAACACTATCAATAAGGGGAAATTCAGTACCTAATAATTATTAAATTCTTTCTTTAAAAGTTGACATAATTTCACCCTTTCTAGTTCCACTTCTAACCTCTGGATACAACAAGAATAAGACTTGTTTTCCATAAGACAACCATTTAAACATTTGAAGACAGCAGTGAGGCAACTCTTATCAAATCTCTTCTTGGGGATAAGCATTTGCAATTCTTTCAATTGATTTCTGAATGTGAGATGGTACACTGTCCTGCTTTTTTACAGAGGTAAGAAATTATGGGTGTAGAACAGAGCACTGGCCTTGGGGTCAGGAGGATGGGAGTTCAAATCCAGCTTCAAATATTTGATATTTAGTAGCTGTGTGACCTTGGGCAGGTCATTTAACCCTGATTGCCCTACAGAGGACATCTCCAGTTGTCCTGATTCATATTTGGCCACTGGTCCAGATAGTTCTGGAGAAGAAAGTGAGGCTGGTGACTTACAACCCCCCCCTCCCTAAAATTCAATTCATGTACTTGTCATGGCATCACCATGATCTTATTTGAAACATCATATATGTGTGAATGTATATAAAGCATATAAATGTATATACACCCACTCTGTATATGCTATCTATAAGTACGTTATATATTTCACTCTATATGTATGTTAATATGCATATACATATAAAACATATATAATAAAAAGTCTTACATTTATATATTAGATTTTTGCACTATTTTTTATTTTGCCAATTTTTTCTGTCTTTATTCTTTGTTTTAGGAGATTTTCTATGAAGGAAAAGGAGGAATCCATTAGGAACTAAAGGTGATTCAAAACCAAGAGACATCAGTAAATTTTAAAAAAACTGATTCCTGAGAGACAGTTTCAAAATATAAATTAGTGCAATTGTAATTTAGATTAGAGAAATAGACTCTTCACATAGCTCCTGCTATATTCTAGGTTCTGGTCCCACAATCCTTAGCAAAAACCTGGTACAGAGGAATTTCTATAAAAATGACTTGAAAAAGTTTGAGCTATGTTAATTGGGCAGTAGAAAAAATTCAAGGGCATCATGGGCATACAAAAGAGCCTCCATTCTGGTCCATGAACAATTGCCAAGGTTACTAAGTAATCTAGAAATAACAGCCTAACTGGGATTCTTTTCCTCAGTGAGTTTCCTGAGAACTATGCTTGCCAGTCAACATCCATCACTCCTATATTGACTCCCTAATCACTGCAATGGAGTGTAGCCTCTCTTTCCTAAGCAACAACAACAAAAAAATCAATAGCAAGAGGGTACTGGTTGCACCTGAAAAATATCTTATCCAAAAATCTGATTTTCAACCTCATGGTTGAAGCACATTTTGTCCATCATTCTCTTGGGGGGGGGGTGCTAGATTACCTATACTGTCTCCTAGACAGAAAGAAAAGAGCAAAGTTTCAAAACAGCTCAAGGAAGATGCAGAGATCACTGGGAAGTAACCAGGAAGTTAAATACTGACCATTTTAAGGAAACACCAACAATAACAATCTGTTTTTGTAAGAAGAATAATTTTGCAAATGTATTTTGAAAATGGCACGACATAGGAGACTGAAAGGTGAATTTGCATCCAGGTGAATTTGAATTCTACCTGGTAGGATTGTGTAACCCTGACCAAGTCACTTAACTTATGAGTTTGTTTCCTCATTTGTTAAATGGTAATGATGTCTACGGGACTTATATCACAGGATTGATGTGATGTTTCAATAAGATAAAGGATGTAAAGTGCTTTACCAATTTCAAAATGCTTAACAAACGTCAACTATTATTTACTATTAGTGTTATAAATCAGATTTCTTTGGACAGGAGTGCTTAGAAATTGAAAAGAGATGCTTAGTGTTTAATTTATTTGAAATGAAATGATCCATAGCATAACACTGTACAGATACAGACATCCAATGGAAAAGGATATTCTAAGAGGTTAGAGGTCTCAGGATGAGATTTTCCCCATATACTACACCTGAAATGACAGTTCCAAGAGAATGAATGATCAAACTGTTAAGGTGCATAATGGAAAAAAGACATTCAGTTTTCCTTCCCCTTTAACTCTATCTATTCTTGTTTAAATTTCATTTTTTCCCAGGATGTCTGCCTTTTCCCAGAATCAGAACCTATACATATTAAGTTTCAACCTATGCCTATGTGTTTAGAAATATGTAGTTGTTTTTTTCCCCTTTTAAATGTCTATTTCCTTAAAAAAATATATGTATAAAAAAATACGTCCAACAAGACAGCAGCAGAGAAAGGAATCCAGGAAATAAAACCACAAGGAAAAGTTTGTTTTCCACAAAACTGCATGGTGTTTTGAAATAAGAAAGGTTTAATGGCATGGGGGGGGGGGGGCTTCTAAAATCAGGCATTTGAAAATAAGAGCTTTCCAGTAACAATCTTATTCTGTGTGTATGTATTGGATAGGGGAAAAGTATAGGAGAGAATTCAAAGAGACTGAGAGACAAAACTGGAATGGGTTTCAAGGTAAGAGCCATGAGAAATTTTCAGAGAACCATACCATGATTGAATTAGATCAATGATTCAATTATTATGACCACTGTGCCCTTTACAGTTGGTAACTCCCTATCACTAGGAGACAAATCCAAACATAAGTGGATTAAAACATTTATATTCATAGATAGCTTCCTTAGGTCTTATTGCAAAGAATGCAAAAATATAGAAAGGTCTCAGGATATAATGGGACTAAAATTAGAAATTGCATCATTTTAAGAGCCCAACTTTTCCCACTTAGAGAACAGCTATAGATGTATAGATAGGTAGTAAGGATCCTAGTAAGATCTAGGTTCCCGTTTCTAACTAGCTTTGTCACCAAAAGCTTTATAGTATACTAACTTATAGAGAAACCAGTCCAGGCTGTTGAATGCCTAAGATGGTCATTCAGCATCAGACCCAGGAGGAGGTAGAAGGGGAGTATTGATGGTCAAGAGACCCATCATGAACTGTCCACTTTGAATAGCTCCATAGTAACCTTGTCTCCAACATGGGCTAGGTCTAATTTTCCTGCTTCTTTAGATTTACTTTACTATATTGCCTTCTTGGAATTCCCCATCTGTCATCCCTGTGTATATCCTATCCATCCTTCAAGATTCAGCTCATTTACCATCTCCATCACAAAATCTTCTGTTTGCTCCAAAACACAATTGTTCCCCTAACTCAAAATTACTAAATTAATTCCATACATTACATCAGAAAATATATTGTCTTGTATGGGTCTGTTAACATGGTACAGAGAAAAAAAAATGCTACATTTACAGATACTGGACTTTGCCAGTTCCTGGCTCTATGTTTCTTTATTTGAAAAATGTTGGAGCAGATGACATTTAAGGTCTCACTCAGATCTAAAGCTATAATTTTATCACTTATAAACCTTTCAAGGACATTTTGTGCTTCTTTTAATTTCCCCTTAGCACCTAGAATGTTGATGGACATTTAAATAAAGAACAGTCAGTGAAAATATTTGGTTATTTAGTTTCATAAACAATTGGTTGTAGGAAATCAATTTGTCCCCAAAGCAGAGCTTAAGAGCTAGACTGAGGAAGATAACATAGAGAAGAGGTAGGGACCTCTTCTCAGAATGATTTTCTTTTAAATGCATAAAATACATTATTGCAAAGGAAACCAATTATATTGAAATTTAGTTCATAATATTAAAAACAAAAATTCCCAGACCCTAGCTTTGTAACTGCTGTTCTAGAGGAAAAAAATAAGTTTGCTTTTTTTGTTTTCTTCAAGGACACATCTTTAGTGGTGAGAGGCATCTTGCATTCTTGGCTTACAAGCTTGGCTTCCTTTGCATTTGTTCCATTTTTTCCTCCTTCACTTTACCTCTGTATCAATTGTTTCCCATGCTCTTCTATTTCTTCCCTTTTCTGAACTTGTGCAAGTTATCTTGTCTACTTGACCATTATGAAGAGGCTAGGTAGATGGCCAAATGAATAGAATACAGCTTTGTTACGTCTTCAAGGAAATGCTGTGGACAGGCTTTCTATTATTATCATTATTATCCCCTTTGCTAATAGAAACTCACAAGTAGTTCTGTGGTGGTTTTCTTTAATATTAATTAGGGTTCTTTCTCTTTTGCAACACAATTTTTTACAACACAATTGTTATATGAACTAATGGCAAGAAGAGTAGTTTTGTCACAGATTATTCCCTTCCATCCTTCTTCCCCCCCAAAAAAAGAAAAGTTTCAGAATTCATCACTGTTTTTCATTGTACTAATTGCTAAATTCGTCCACATTTTTCTGCACATCAGATGACAGCAAGCCCAGAAACATTGCAGTAGGAGATGTCAAACTCAGATTAAAAATCTGCTGAAGATAATCTATAAAATCACAGTATAATGGAAAAGCACTGGTCTTGGCCTCAGAATTTCTGGGTCTGAGCCTTTCTAGTCATGGAAGCCAGAATACATCCTTTAACCTCTCGGGGGTGGGTGGGTTATCTTCTCAAATTCAAAGGTGGAATAATTATATTTAAATTCACTACCCTATAGCATTATTATGCTAAAAGTGCTTTATAAATCTTAAAGTGCCATAGAATTTTATGATATTGTTATTACAAACTGGAGAGCCTATGCATGAATTAATCATAACTATACATTAAACATAAAGTTAGCAAACTGACTTTATGGTTTCAAGCATCATAAAAAAATTATCATCAGCAGCATCAGCATCAAAAAATAATTAAGGCAAACTCCCAGATCCTTGAGTATGTGCCTGTAGCAAACTAAAGAGAAAACTTGGACAAAAATAGCATGGGAAGACCAAGAATGGAGGGTTTTATATCACTGGCAGGAATACCAGTGATTACTAATGAGATCACAGGGTCAGCTAGGTGGGCTGTAAATAGACTACCAACCCTGGAGTCAGGAAGACCTGAGTTCAAATGTGACCTCAGACACTTAATATTTGCTTAGCTATGTGACCTTGGACAAGTCATTTAACCTCAATTGCCTTGTGAAAAAATTAATGAAATTACAGATTCATGAGTATAATAATGGCAAAGAGAATGTTCCATACAACAACAGTGATAACTATAAAATAAAAATAAATTGATATCTATTTTTCCCAGTCCTTTATCCCTCAAGTCACCAAGATCTTATCTAGGTTCAGCTGGGCAGGAAAACTGATATGGCTGCTAATGCCAAAGTAGGAATAATCCTTCTGGAAAGATGGAAAATCACCAGGCCTTGCCAACTGCCTTGCCACTATATTCTAAAGTCTTTTGGGTTTACCATCTGCCTAGGTATTATGCTTTTCTAACCACTGGGCACTGCCATTTTACTGGCTAATGTACCCTAAAGTCCCCTGAGCCTAAAAGAGTTCCCCTTTTTAATGGATTGTTTCTCTCAATTAATAAATGAGTCCTTGAGAGATAAATTGTCACTTTTTCTTTTTGCATCCCAAGTGCTCAGAAAACATCTAGTAAGATAGAATAAGCCCTTAATACTTCTTCATTTGTTTATTCATTCATTATTACTTCAAGCACTTGAAAGAAATGTAGAATTAATGATGAAGGAAAGAGAAAACTCTTATTTAAAAAAAATAACCTTTAATCCAATCCAACTATAGCAGTGATACTAGGAAAATAATACATTTGCTGGTATGTTAACAAGTATTTTTTGACTGATCACTTTTGCTTGCTGGCAATGGAACACATGAAATGACAAGTAGCTGTTCAAATATCTATAGATTCAATTTACATAATCTTCCTTTCACAAATGTTTAGTGGTCTTACTTTTTAAAAAGAAATGCTTCCTGTCTGATACTATGAATAAAAGAAATGTGGGCATGATAGCCTCATTACTGCAGAGTAAGAAACTCCTTGATCCTCATTTAAAGCTCTGGATTAAGTTAACCTTTACCTTTTCAGGTTTATTATTCTAATCCCCTTCATGTAATCTACGGGCAATAAAAACTAGCCTATTTTGTCTTCTGTATTAGCTGCCCATACCCTAAACCTGGGATGTGTTCCTTCACCTATCCTTGGCATAAGATGCCACAGCATCTTATGAGATCATGGCCACCAGTATATAAAAACAAGCCTCTGAAGGTTGGGAGAGTTTCATGGAATCCAGTCAAAGCCATGAGAAGTCTTCTAATATCTATTTGTTTCTTACTCTGCAGTAATGAGGCTATCATACCCACATTTCTTTTATTCATAGTATCAGACAGGAAGCATTACTTCTTAAAGAGTAAAGACCAAAGTCAGTCCTAGGTTGAATTGAATCAGATTCTCATCCATTTACTTTTCTCCCTCTCTCAACTATTAACCAATTACAGTGTTCACAAAATATTAATTTTGTCTTGGATGAAATAAATTAACACATTGCTTCCTCATCACTCACTTCCTTAGAATTCTTAGGAAGTTGAAGGAAATTGTTAACACCAGTAATACACATTAAAGATGGGTTCTTTTCTGGAAAAACAAGAAAGTTAGAAAACTATTTTTGGAGCCTCTGCCTTCCTCTCTCCATTTCCACCTTCCTCCCCATAGGCTGGTCTGATACAGATACGGAAATCAATAAATCCCCTATCTCCAACTTAGATGGTAGTGAAGGGGAAATGAGGTGACTCAGTGGATAGAGTACTGAGTTCAAATGTGACTTCAGACAATCACTAGCTGGGCAAGTCATTTAACCTCTGTTTGCCTTGGAGGCAGCTAGTTAACTCAGTGTAGGGAGTGCTGGGTCTGGAATCAGGAAGATCCAAGTTCAAATCTGGTCTCGGACTCACTAGATCTGTGACCCAGGACAGTCACTTAATCTGTTTGCTTTAATCCACTGGAAAAGGAAAAGGTAAAACACTTGTATCTTTCCCAAGGAAACCTAGTATAGGGTCGCTAAGGGTCAGACATGCCTTTAACAATGGCAGCAAAACAACTGTATCAAGCCATCCTGGTCCAGGGCTCCATAGACAGAAAAAAAAATTATCATTCAATAAACCTCATTCAAATAGATAAGTATGGTACATAGGTTCTTTCTTCCCTTTTCTTTTTCTACTATGAATGCTGATTTACCACAAAATCACTTATTTGTGAAGGCGTTTTGTGCCAAGCATAGGAATTAGGATGGGTAGAAAAATTTAATGAATTCTAAGGGAAAAAAATCCTAAGAATACAGAAAAGTTCACCTCCAGTAGAAAATATGGAACTTCAAGTGTTAAAAGAACTAAACAACGGAAAGGGTGATTTTTTGTAACATCCCAGAAAGTCTTAGAAGGAATTGATTGATCCCTTTTTCCCCCAGAGGACTGTGGGCACTTAATTAAAAAATGCTTGTCATTAATGACATTAGTGCTAGTGATGAAATTAGTGTCAAATAAATGATGTGGTCATCATAAACACACTTTTAAATTAACAAATACTATAAAACAAGATTGTATCAACTTACACGTAGAATCCTTGGGATTCATCAATTATATCATAAATCATTTGGGATTTGATTAGGCTGAGTTCCTTCATAGCTGCCGCACCCCCGTTGTTTTTAATCCACTCTAGGACCAAGCCCACGATGTAGATGCTGAAATAATAACAAAAGAAACTATTTAGTTTAGCTTTGGCAAGCAAAAAAAGATTTGCAGGTGGCATAATAGGAATTTTTAAAATGACTTACACCTACATATTCACTACTTGAAAGTCCTAAAAATATTACTACTATCACTAATACTACTACTTCTACTATTGCTATTACTACTATCACTATTACTACTACTACTACTACCACTATTACTATTTCTACTCCCACTATTACTACTACTTCTACTGCTATCACTATCACTATTACTTCTTCTTCTACTACTATCACAATTTCTATAATATTTCTGCAATAATAATTATTGTAATTATATTTCTATTATAAATATAATTACAATAATAATAATAATTATTATTATTACTATAATCCAAGTCTAATAGGGTTCAAAGGTTTACAAAATCCTTTCCTTTTAACAACTTTGTAGAAGACAGTGTAAAAACCACCAGTTTACAAATATGAAAACATAAGTTTGCCAATGGTTACCCAGTGAGGGGGTTTTGGAGTAGATAATCACACCCTATTTATGGCTTAAAGGCATTTCCAGCCCTTTTAAACCTTAGCAAGGGAGGTTTATAGTCCAGGAAACAAAAAAATAGTATTTCAAACATTTACAGGACTGCTAATTGAAGAAACCTTTTTTTTTAAGAGAGAGAGAAGGTGGCACACTTCCATCTTGTGGTTTGTCCTTAAAGAGAATGGAAGAATTCCAAGTTGTTTTAGGGGGAAAATAGTGAGAGTCCATTGAAGTTCAACTATTTTTAGGTAAATTCTCTTTTGGATTGGGAATGATGCTACTTGACCCCCACATAGAAAAGCCAACTCATTCCAAATTCTAAAAGGATTCCTGATGGCTTCACAGGATGGGCCCCCTTGTTGTCAGAAATGCTAACAAGAGTGTTGAATTCAGAGTTGAAAGGCCTGGGCTTGAATTCCCATCTCTACCACTACTTGGAGCCCCAGTTTACTCATCTAAAAATGGGAATCATAAAAGTTCTACCTCATAAGGTTGATATTACTTATATATGTAAAAGAACACTCTAACCTGCAAAGAACTTAAACTCAATGTAATTCACCTGTATATCTAGACAACTTAGACCTTTATCCCTTTTATTTCTTCAGACTCAAAGGAATTTTTTCCTAATTCCAAAAACACCATCACCAATCTCTTAGAAAGGATCAGCTATATTTGTCAAATGTTCTGTAAGGGTGAAATATTATTATTATCATCATTAATTTAAAATGATGCTTTTAGAAGATGAATCCTGGCTACCAATACTTTATTCCTTCTAGTGGTGTCTTTTGGATAATTCCTTCTGAAAACTTTAATAGAAGATGTTATATTTCCTAACCACATTTATTAAGGACTTACTAAGTAATAGGAATGGAGGGTGCAAAGTCAAAAGAGAACCTGTCCTTGACCCAAGGAGCTTCCATTCTATAGGGGGAAATAACACACATACGGATATGTATGTATAGACACATGTGCATCTATATACACACACACACACACACACACACACACAAAGTATAGATGGAAAAGGCAGTGAGAAGATGTGGAGAATAGGAAATCAAGAAAGGCTTCATGCAAAAGAATGGCCTTTGGCTTAACCCTGAAAGAAACTCAGGATCTTTAAGAGTCAAAGTTGAAAATGAGAGAGGAGTATTTTAAACAGAAGGACCAGACCCTTGGTAGAAGATGTAATCTGAGTTTCCAGGAGTTTCCATATTTAAAACCACCCCATACCTTAACCTGCTTTCTTAGAAGATCTGAACCTTCTCTAGGGATATGGATTCAAGACAGAGATAGCCCAGACCCAGCTCATAATCACAGTCCCTCTGTATCTGGGACAAGAGGACAGACCAACCTCTGAGTACAAGAAGATTACAGTGAAATAAAGACAAGATTCTCAGGGAAGAATCCTAGTGTCTTCAACCCTACTAGATCCAAGAAGTCTTATAAAAGACCTTTTAAATGTTCCAGGATTAGAATAAACATCTTAGGACCATATACATTTCCATGTTTTGGAGGTCAAGGGAGGACAAAAGCCTTATAATCTGTAGTCTAAAATGTCTAAACTCTTATAATCTTACCCCAAATTTCCCTAATACCATTTCAACAACTTAGGGGTCCTTTTAACTTAATGAGTGGAAAGAACCTGGGAAATATAGTGCCACATATTGAACTTTACACAAATTATTTAATTCCTTAGCTTCATAACCAGTAAATTGAGGAATAATGTTGGCCTTACCCATGTCAGAAGATTAATGTGAAGATGTGATGAGAAAAGAATCATAAAAAGCTTAAGAGATAATTATTATTAACTTCAAGGTCATTATTTTCTTTTTATATATATATTATGTTATCAACCCTAAAATTCCATTTAACAAGTCAACTGTATCATTATTCCATACTACTCAAAGTAGAACTTGCTTTGTATATTATTTAAAAATTATAATATTCACACACACTATAATTAGTAGTAATAAATTAGATAATAGTAATAATGATAAAAACACATTGATGGTTTTCCTTCATTTTCAAAGACCATAACATCAGGGAGGTGTTGCCATGACAAGCATGTGAATTGGATTTAAGTGAAGGGTTGGGTAGTGCTAAGTCACCAGCCTCACTTTTCCCCCCAGAACCATCTGAGTCCAGAGGGAAGATATGAATCAGGATGAATGGAGATAGCCTTGGATGGGAAGCAATCAGGGTTAAGTCACTTGCTCAGAGTCAAGTGTCTGAGGTCAGATTTGAAAAGTGTTGTATAATCGTGTCCATATAATCTTTGGATTTGTTTCAGCAGGTAAATATTACTTGGGTCTATTTCTCATCTGAGATCATTCTTTGTAGAATAATTACACTAAGAATTTGGAAAGGAAATTTTGAAAAACTTCAACTCCACTTGCCAATTTCCCAAGTTAAAACAAACTTATACACTTCACCTGATTTCCTAGGAAACCTAAGCTTTCTTTGGGGATATGGATTTAAGATAGTTGTTCTCTGACTAGAATGACCACTAATGGATTAAATAATATCAGAATAAGGCCCTTTATTCTAACCCAGAGCCCAGACATATGACATAAAAGCTCATTTTCCCGAGCTACAAATTATTTAAAGGCAATTTATCCCTTGTAAATTATATATATATATATATATATATATATATATATATATGGTATAATATATATGCACACAAATATATTCATTCACATGTACATATATATATATGTATATCCAAAGCCTCCTGATATTCTATCTTCATTAACAAAATAGTAAACTAACCAATGATACAGAAAGCTCTCTAATTTTCTAGGTTTATAGTAACTCATCACAAAAAGATTAGAATAAAAGTAATGCATTTCTTTCCCAATTCCCCATTGGGCCTTTGCTATTCATCTATTCACTTTCTAAATGTGAACATAATTTAACTTATAGCTTTCTAAATGTTAATAACTAAAATATTCAAACACTCTTCTAGATATTTCAGGTGAATTATAGTAGAAAATTCAATTAATCAGATCATAGTTTTTCTATATGCCACTTTTAAAAGAGAAAAACAAACCAAAAAAAAAAACTTTTACAGAATGTCCTAGAAAAATTGATCTACATTCAAACTCTTACATGAGATTATTATTTAAAAGTCCCCAATTCAAACACATAAAGAACCTAATTACCATATTCTGACAAATACATTTAGAAATGTATTCAATAAGTATTAAAAACCTGCTAACATTAAGTAGATTAAAAATCTAACATTCTGAACCCAAATGCTATAAGATTATATTATATTTGTTAAATTGTATTTATTTAGTATATATTGTTTTATATCATGCAACCATTGAAGAAATTCTTTGGAAATGCTTAATTCAAGCAAGAAAAAATGAATTTAGGGGCGGCTAGGTGGCGCAGTAGATAGAGCACTGGACTTGGTGTCAGGAGTACCTGAGTTCAAATCAGGCCTCAAACACTTAATAATTACCTAGCCATGTGGCCTTGGGCAAGCCACTTAACCCCATTGCCTTGCAGAATCCAAAAAAAAAAAAAAAAATGAATTTAGAAAGTCAATTTAGTGGCTTAGTGGATAGGGAATTAGCCTCCTGGTCAAGAATATCTCGTCCCAAGTCCTTCCTTTGGCAGATAGTGGCTCAGTGACCCTGAGAAACTCAGACCATCTAAACTTCTGATTAGCTGTCCATCTGCATCTGTAGAGGAAAGTACTTACTTCATTCCATCAAAAATTTTAAAAATTAATAAAAAATATATAATAAACATAAAAATAAAATGTAAAATAAAATAAATATTAATCTAGTAAGAAGTGATTTCCTCTGGTAATCTGCTAACGGAAAATATTCCAAAAAGTTTAAATCTCTTTGGAGGTAGAGGAAATGTATATGAAAGAACTGCTACAATGCATTTAATTGCAACCAACCAGGAGGGACTGCTCAATGGATCTTCTAGGAATCACACAAAATAGTGACTGCCTTATCTGGGACCTCCAAGAAATTTGTAATATCAGTCCTTAGAATCTAGAGTTCAAAAGTTTATGAAATAAAAAGAATGGTACTACCTTTGTGTAATATTCCAAAATCAGTTATGGCCTTTCATTTAGGAATTCTGTTATTAAAAGTGAGGGTGGAGGAATTTGAACTCTAGTAATACAAAAACATCCACAAAACTACTTTGCTTTGTTTTTTTTAATTGCAAAAAAAATCACTTTATGGAAAGGCTGAATCAGTTGTGTAAGATCCTATGAATAGAAAATTATACCCAAAAAATGACAAGATATATATCAAGAAATACATATCAAGAAAATGACAGATAAAATAATGGAGAATAAAAGTAAATGTATATAGAAATATTTTGGTTTGACAGAGAGGAGATGGAGTTTGTCAGAATAAAATTTTAAAATCAGAATTAAAAAAATTAGCCTGGGCCAAGGCTATTTAAAATAACAAAAGCAACAAAATCTGAAAGCAATACAAAAACAAAAAAGATTACAAAAAGAGGGAGGGAAAGGAAATGGACATTTTTATTACTGCTTTATTAAAGGAGACACATACTTCTAAAAATTTGTAAACAATAAAAAATATGCAATTATAGATATAGATTATCTGAATGTCAATAATACATGAACAAAATTTCTTTATAAGATTAATTTTTATTTCCCACAATTGGGACAAAAACAATGCTGACTTATCAAATTTCCTGGTATCATAGAATTATTAGGGACAATCAATATACTTTAGGACAAAAGCATACCCCCCAAATGTTGATAGACTAGAATAAATCTAACAAGATGTAATTTAATACAGAATAATACAAAGACTGGTACTTAAGTTGAATAAATACAATGCACAAATAGAGAATAAAGAATTCCTGGCTTAAGAGCAGCTCACATAAAAAATACTCAGTTTTTATTTGGTTGTAGGCTCAATGAATATTCAAAATGTTGACTGACAAACATGCTGCTATGATCACAGGCTTTCTATAAAAGAAGTAGAATGTCCAGAAAAGTGGATAGAGCCCTACAATACTCTATGTTAGTAAGGTGACATATGAAGTACTGCATCAATTTCTGGAAATCAAAATGACTAGAATTCAGTCAGGAGAAAGTAACCAGAATAGTGATGGATATAAAGTGAGAGTAGAGACCAAAGATTTGGGATCTAGATAAAATAAAATTTAGGGGGCCATGACAGTTATCTTTGACTTTTTCAACGAGGCACAGAAATTCTTCAAATTTTTCTTTTTTTTATTCTTTTCTATGGCTCACTGCGAAGGGGGAGAAAGAAAGGTTTCACTGGGAATTTAATTTATAAAAAGGGGTTTAAGCTGGGAAGTTTTAGTATAAAGCAGAGTCACCGGTTCCATAAAACCAAAATTTCTTTTCTAGGAGATTTTGTGGAGTCTTTCCTTTTTCTATCTATCTACCTATCCTTTGCCACTCTATATGATCATTTATTTTTAAAAGAAAATCCCATTGAGGAGAGATGATCCTTCCCAAGAGAGCACCATCCTCGCTCTACTTCCTGCCAAGTTATATGTTCCTACTCAAGTGCAGAGGGAGACCCTATTCAATGCTTTTAGCCATGCTTTGAATGAAACTTTTCTGGAGTGACCTCCCTCCTAAACTACTTGCATTTAGTCTCTTTATATTTATCTGCATATATATTAACGTATGTAATTCCTATTGCTCTTATTAAAATGAAAGTTATGATTAGGAATACAAAATCATTGTGTTTATATCACCAGCAACTCATGTAGACCCTTGAACATATAGTTATTATTATGCTATTATCATTATTATTAATACTATGACTATTTTTATGTAATGTCCACAACTGAATCCTAAGGAGAAATTTGTCCTGAGGAACTTTCTTCTCACTGCTTCCTCATTTCTCTCAGAGTCAAAAATGCTTTTATCCAGTTTATTAATAAATGAAAATATCCCATAATAGAAGGATAAATCTAACCATCCATGCACTAAGGATCTAAATCTTTCTTTGTCTCTCTTCTGCAAATCCTTCTAGAAATTTGTGGGCAGTTAATAAATCTTGAGTGCCAAAAGATTTCCATAAGGAGAAACCCTTGAGCACAGAGTTGAAAAGTTGAAAAACTGCTGCTGAATGGTGCTTCTCTGTGAGCTCTCATTTAACTAGTTTGACACTGAAATGAAGAGTCCCCTGCAGATTTAGCTAAAAAAAAAAAAGTAAAATTGCATTCTTAAATCAACAGTTTTACTCCAGAGAGCTGTCAGCTTTTAGTAGTTCAGGGTTGGGAGAAAAAGAAGGAAGAGGTAGGAGGTTCATACTTTAAATCCTTCACCAAAATGCAATGGTTAAATAGAGTGGGTGCAGGGTAGGAAAAAAAGGGAGGAAAAAATAAATTTACATGATAATTTTGTTGTATATTTGAAAAGAATAGCAACTTATTCATAGTAGATGTGTAGTCTCATGTACAATCATCTTTCTTATTGTACTACATTATGGAAATACAATTGTTTTATCTCATAAATATGTATTAATAGAAGGAATGAAGGTTATTTTAAATGCAAATCACAACTGTGAGGCCCTGGACAACTTGTAGGTTAATAGCAAATTCTGGCCAGTAGCAAATAAAGAACCAACACAAGGGGTAAGAAATGGAAAAGAAGAGGGATTGAGGAAGGAGTCATGAATAAAAGAATCTGGGTCATTAGGCAACATAAATATTTCCTTCCTTAAAAAAAGCATTTTTGTTTTTAAAAATATAGCGCCCAAAGTCCCCTTTCTTAAATACAAAGTTACCATAGTTACCTGAAACATGGAGGAGTGTTATATAAGGAATTGTTGCCAGCTTGAATTTTGTAGTCTATCACAGATGGGCATTCTTTCAGTGCAAATCCTATTAAGTCCTCCCTCACTATCACCAAGGTCACCCCAGCAGAGCCAACATTCTTCTGGGCACCAGCAAAAATCACACCAAACTGAAAAAAAAAGACAGTTATAATAATTCATGCAGTGAAAGAGCTGTGTAGAAACCTGTGACCCTGGGGAAGTCACAGAGCTAGGAAGTGTTGAAAATTCGAATCTGGGTCTTCTGATTCCAAGTTCAGTACTTCATTCACTAAACCAAAGTGGCTTCTCCTTGTTTGATAATGATTCATAAAGTCATATAAACTTCTAAACCCACTTTCCATTGATATGTATATTTCCAAACTACATCTATATTCGACCAATTATCAGAAGATATATGTAAAGCAAATTTCAGAAGCTTATGTGTTTTGTTTTAACAGATAATCTAAATGACCATACCAGTGAATTCAAATGAGAAAGCTAAATAACTTGGATACAAAGGTAGTATCAAAGGCAGGATCCTCTGATTTAATATTCAAAATCCCTTCCAAAATACCACTTTCCCTCTGATGTTTTCAAATAGCACTTTATCTAGAATTAAATTTTTCTTTTGTCTTTATATAATATATTTTATTAGCTATTAGGCTTACCTACACCTCCACTCAACGATGTGTTCCTGGGAAGGAGACAACATGTTGTTTTTTTAATCAGGTATTCATAATGGACACTTAATAAGTATTTGCTGAATTCAATCAGATATTTAGGTTCAAATAAAGATTTTCTTTAACACAGGACAATTATTCTGAAAAGTATCTCTGAATGTGGTTGGAAAAATAAATAAATTTTTTTAAAATGGGGAAATTATATTAACATTAATAATATATATATAATCCATATATAATATATACCTGCTCTTTATCTCCTGTATCTCAAAACAATAAAATGGTCTTGACATCTACTGTTCCTATTAAACCAAAGAACATGTTAGAGGGTTCATGGCTACTGTGTTCAGAAGAGGCCAACCCAGTTTTATCCTCTTTTTACTTACAGCTACCCTCATATATCTAGTATATTACCTTGACTTAGTGAAATCAGATCTAAGTGATGATGAAATCTTATTTTGTGTCAAAGCCAGGCACAATGTAAGACTAAACCAGCAGGTAGTAATATTATATGCCCACATGAGATGTTCTTCCAAAAAAGGATCTATTTGATTTTCCTTATTTCCCACGAAAGAATAAGCTATGCATCCAGGTGTGAATGGAATAGAAGGCTTCTTCTATTTCCCAATTCCTCACTATGTCCACTGCTTTCAACTGTGCTTTGGCTAATACATTGTCTAGTAGAGACGCCCTGCTCTGAATGCTGTCAAAGCACTCAAAAAATAAAAAAGCCTTTTCAATTCAACCAAAACTATTAAAAAATAACATTTTCTTTATGGTAAAACTCTTTCTAGACTCTACCCCACAAAAGAGCTATTGAAGAAATGGAATAACTTAACTCTTGTCTAGTTAAGGTCATTCATTCATTGCCTCTTCATTCCCTGAAGTTATGGCATCTAAAGTTACCAACTATGGGGAGTGTCCTCTTTTCAGGGCTAAGATATGGGTGTCAAGAAAAACATTTTCAAAACTTGAAAGGAGCAGTCAATTCTGGACCACAATAATTCTGGAATGCTAACCCAAACACCATATTTTAAATATTAAAATCTTCATTTCAAGATTTCTATAAATGCCACCTCATCTCAGGATAGACATTTCTTAAGGGTATGAGGGAATATGCTAGTTTGGAATATCTTGAGTCTAGAAATTCTGAGATTGTAGAATAATATTAAATAAAATCATTTCTGGAATTTAACAAGGTATAATGTAATATTTTTTAAATTTGATAATATATAGGTATTCAAAAATACAAGAGAGGCAGAATCATCTATGGGGTAAAGTCACACATTCTTCTCACGAAGTGCCATAAAAATATTTTTTTTTATTGCCCCTCACAAGGAAATAGCATATTTTGTGTCTCTTCAGAAAACTGGAGAGAGTACTGGTTCTATGCAATCAGGATACTTAAGGAAAGGACAAACAGGCCCAGGTTAGAAACAGAGAAGGTCAAAGTTCCTGTGCCAATGAGTAGTAGATTGATCATAAATGAGACTGGATGAGACAGGAAGACAAAAAAAAAGAAAGAGGGGGGAAAAAGAAAGAAAGCAGTAAAAAGAGGGGGGAAAATGAAGGAAGGAGGAAAGAAATAAGGGGGTAAAAGGAAAATAAATAATATATTGTGCTAACCCAAAATACAATTTTTTTATACTATACCTTAGAAACATCCACCGGTTTCGATAAAAAGTTGGAGGACATATCACAGACCAGGACTGCTCCTTTGACATCAGGTACAAAATCAAACTCCACACCGTGAACAGTCTCATTTGCACAGTAATATACATAAGATGCATCTGGGTTGAGATTCCAGGTGCTTGGATCTGGAATCTCTAGTATTTAAAAAAAAATACAACATACTCATTTTTACTTTACTAGTTCATGATTTTTTTTTTCCCTTTTGGTGAAGAATAGACCCACAATAGCACAATTAGTGTAATTATACCAATCTACCTCCCACAATATTTAAAGGGATTTAAGACTCCATCAGTATACAAGTATTTATTAAGTGCTTTCTGGAATAGGCAATGAGCTTGTACTCTTTCCATGGTAAATTTATACAAGCTTACAAAGAAAGTCAAAAACAGTCCCAAACCTCAAGGAGTTTATATTCCAACGGAGAAGACAATATGTAAATAAACAGATATATACAAAAGGGCAAAACTGATATGACTCTTGGTTTCATAATATGCCTTAACTCATTTTAGGTTTTAGCATTCCAGTCATTCCTATGATACTGTTGCAATTACCATCAGAGTAGCTATCTTCTTTCCATTTTCCATGTATTTATTTAAATATTCACCAGACTAAAGAATACTTCATACACGTCTTTCATAGAACAGAATAATTCTCAATAAGTAAATGCTGTCTTTCAATTATATTTAGGAAGTTTTTAAAAGCTCACTGACAAATCAGAATCATGAGAAGGAATCAATAATCCCTGGGTTGTCCTAAAACAAATTAGCCACTGGCCAGAAGCAACTTATGATGTAAAGAGTTTTTCTGTACTTTCCTTAACTGGACTCAACTCAATCACTTACTTGTATAACTTTCAAGTTTGGGGTGAACGATGTTAACAGTAGCAAACTTTTTGGCCTCCTCAGCTGCCTTGGCAGACCAAGTTCCAGTCACTACATAATCTGCACACCTTCCTTCTTTGAGTCCAATCAAGTTTAAGGGTACAGCACTAAACTGGCCAGATCCACCTCCTTGCACAAAAATCACCTTGTAGTTATCAGGAATATTTCTGTATCAAAGAAGAAGTAACAATTAATAAAAAGTAACGTGAGACTAGGGGATTCTCACTGACTCACTTATACAGTGTTACGGCGCTGCATCTAATAAAAACGACAAAGAACTGGGTTGATTTTTCAGTGACATTAAATAGCTGTGGGACACTGAGGCCCTCCCCCTGTTTACTAATCAGTAAAATAAGAGAACTGAGGATTTCTAAAGACCCATCCTGCTTTATAATTCTAGCACACTTGGAAAATACCATCCACATTCAGAGAAAGAACTATGTAGTCTGAATGCAGATCAAAGTTTACTACTTTCAATTTTTAAAATGTTTTATGTTTCATGGTATTTCCCTCTCTTTTTTCCTTTTTGTCCTGATTCTTTTTTCACAATAGGATTAAAATGGAAATACATTTAACAAAACATGTATGATCTATATATCTATATTATACTCTCTGTGTAGGGGAGGAGAGAGGGAAGGGAGGAAAATGTGGATCTCAAAACCTTAAATAATTGTGGAAAACTTATCTTCACATGTAGTAGAAAAAAATATTTTTTTAAAAATGAATTCTATCACGTTAAATAGAATAAAACCTGCCTTGGAAAATCATCTTATATGATCAATTTAGTTATACTTTGTGTCTCATCAGCTGTCCCTTGTACATAGACATCAAGCAAATCTCTCTCCTCTTGTAATATTCTTCTATATTCACTAGAGAAACACAGGGGCTTCAACATACTACATAAAATATTACAACATTCCTATTTACCTTAAGTTGGTTAAAAATATGCCAGAAAATCAATTAATATATATATATATATATATATATATACACACACACACACACACACACACACACATATACATATTATTATCTCTCTTCAAATAATCTCCTGAAGGACAAAAAATCTCCATGGCATCAGAAATCTTCAGAACACCAAAAAGAATGGCAGACTAGCACTTTATAAGTGATTAAGCTGGGAATGACTTTTTTCACTATAAAATCACTATAATAGATCATGTTTTTTTCACTATAAAATCCTTTTTTCCAACACGACTTGAGATTTTAGGAAAGTGTTAGTAAGTATTAAGTAATTATATCAATTCATGAAAATATAATTGCCTTTCTGAAAATAAACAAAATATTATTCAACCTCAGCTCTCTCCAATGCAATTTCAATTCCCATTCAATTTCCATTCAATCTTTCATAAACCAAATTATGAAATTAAAACTACCCCCCAAAAAAGCAAAAGGCTAAGAACAGGGAAAGGATGTGTAGTATATTATACATGTGTAGTAAGTATATTAATGTGTAGTAATATAGACATGTGTAGTATATTAAACAAACATTAATATTATTTAAAACAAATAAATAGTACTAATAGTTTATAAATTAAACTTACAGCAATTCCCGCACCAGATTCTCTGTTTTGTTTACAATTTTAGCAAAATCAGATGATCTATGGCTCATTTCTGTGGGAAGTAGAAAAAAGTAGAAGAAACTGATAAACACATAAATGAAAGATTATGTGCACAATGTATCTTTAAATATGGAAAAACTACAAATTTAAAAATAAATATCCTTCCAAACCTGAAGTCTCACAAAATTTAGGAAACTTACCTAGAACACTAATTCCAATTCCTTTGTAATTTAACAACTCTTTCTGAGCTTCCTGCAATACCTATAAGGAAAAAAAAGGAAATTACTTCATAATAGCATTTATATCTACACATCTCTAAATCAAATAACTTCAAATCAAAGACCCACATGTAGAAGAAGACACACAAAATATTAACAAATCTGATTAATATGGAAGCATTTAGTTCACAGGGGTTTTCTAAAGTGTGTAGATGTTGGTGTAGAGGGAAGGAAATGACTGAGATCCATATTTTTTTATCAAAGAATCAATGAGTATAGAAGATAAGGTTAGAAGTATGCTGGCAGATGTTTAACAATCAGTTCCTAAAAGATGTTCATCTTTAAATTTAATCTGAATTATTAATATTTTCTTTATCACTTTAAGAGTATACAATGAACAAAACAATGCATCAAGCCCATATATATATATATATATATGTATATATATATATACATATATATATATATATATATGTAATATTTGCTGATTTCCACAATGGAAATGGGTAGCTTGGTAGTGAGGTTGATAGAATGCCAGTCCTGGAATCAAGAAGACATTTTCCTGAGTTCAAACTTAGTCTAAGGCACTAACTAGCTATATGAACTTAGGCAAGTCACTTGATGCTCTGTACCTTGGTTTCCTCATCTGTAAAATGAGCTGGAGAAGGAAATGGTAAAATACTCCAAGAAAACCACAAATGAGATCACAAAGAATCAGGTAAGATTGAAAAAAAACAATAATAATAATGAATTATAAGTGTTCATGCTAAAAATTGAACAATAAGTTCTAACCTGTCTGACTTGGCTTCAGAACACCCTTGGATAAGGCTATTTTTTCTTAATGTCCAGAAGCTCATCCTTTCCACTTTATCCTAACTGACCAACCTTTCAGTTTGCTAGATTTAGAACCAGAAAGAAGCTTGAAGATCACCCTTTAAAACTTTCCCAAAGCCACTGAAAAAATTCAGCTAAACTGAGAGATTTAAACACTGGAAACAATTAGACTTACTTTTGGGGGGGGGGGGGACTACATAATAAACTATGTGCCAAAAACATTGACCCATGGGTAAACTTGGAGCAAAAAAAAAATATTCACTATACAGCAAAAAAAAAAAAAAAATTCACTAATTACTCACATACAGTATCTGACTCCTGTACTCTGGAGTTCACCAGAGTTCATTTGCCATATAATTGATGATACAGGGAACAAAAGCATGAACTGGTGGTGGGAAATGCTGATCAAACTAAACTATCATGGGGATATCCCCCCATCCCAGTCACAGGCAGCTGGAAAGGTTATTTTTTTCTACTGACCAGTTCTGATATCTGTTTATGCAACTCATTCAAAAAGTTAAAAATTTTAATTTTGAGATGAGATTGAAGGGATTTCTCTAAGGCATGAATTCGTTTAGAAAATGAATTGAGATTTTTTTTCCCCAAACTATCAAGTCAATTCTTTTTTGAACTCCTCTAGATGTATGTTGAATTGCAGATTGGCACATGGCAGGAGGGAACTCATGTGTTATTCACTGGGATATATTGGTAAAGACCTTCATTCATAAATGTAAAAGTAATTCACAACTCTATCAGAGCAAAACTTTAACTGATCATTCAATCAAGTAGGATGTGGTTTCCCTATCAGTAAAAATGAAATGGTTGCATTAGAGATAGATAAGTAGGCTGTACTAGAAAAAGAGCTGTTAGGGACTTGAGTACAAGTCAAAAGTTATTAGATTTAGTAGCTGATTGAACATGAGTTCAATCAAACATGATGCCTCCTCCCTAAAACTTCAAGTTTTTTCATTTGTAAAATGAAAGGATTAGACAAAGTGAACTCTAATAATTCTTCACACAAGTAAAATCATAGGTCCATACCACTAAAAAATAAAAGACACCACAAAACCACCTCCACTAAAGAGACCAGAAGCAGTGCGACTTATGATCTCACTTCATAAAAAGTACAAAAAACACACATAAGCAAACAGACCTCCCCTTCCAGGTTTAGCTTCTTTCTGTGGGAGCTCAACCATGCAAATAAAAGCAGTAACTTAGGAGAACATGATGAGAAGAGCATGGGGTTCAAATTCCAGATTTGTTTCTAACTACCCTTGTGACTTTTATCTCTCTGGACCTCAGTTTTCTCAACTGCAAAACGAAGGGGCTGGACATTGTAATGCTCAAGGTCAATTCTAGCCTTAATGACCTATTAACTCTGGGATGGACCTATCTAATCCTTCTGACTCACCTATGGAGCACATACTCCTCTGCTTCTTAGGACCTAAGTATCCGATAGAGAAAAAGGAAGCTATTAATCTCTGAAATTCAGCATTTTTCTTGCTTCATCATGAGATGAGGATGACCTCTGGACTCTTAACAACTATGCTGATAGAACTGAAATTCTGGTAGATCCTACCAAACTGGAAATGTTCCAGTTCAGATCCTATCTGAGGCCCAGGCTAAGATCACATAGTAATGAATTTTTCAGACACAGAAAACTCTCAAAACCATCTAACCTTCCACAGATTTATATTACCATCACCCTATAAGCGTGGAAGGTTTACTCATACCATTTAAATCACAGATCCTTAAATCTGTGATTCATGGCTTTAAATCTATTGCCTAAGTATTTTATAGGTAAAACCCTTTTCTTATAATGTTAAAATTCTGGTAATAAGTATATGAGTAAAATATTAAGTCTGTTACATAAATACCCTGGAAATTAATCATATCCCACTCCCACATAAATGTTGCAAAATCTTTGACATAAAAATTGATATACATGTGTCTGGCAGAGGAACTAAAGGTAATGTAAAGCCTGTTATCTCAGTTACAAGGATGGTTTATCATTCACCAACTGGACACCATCCTCTGAAAGACTTCTCTGTACTCAAATTTTCTGGTTTTTCAAAACTGAGGATATATTTTGTATCTATTACACTACAAACTATGTTCTTATCTGTCAAAACATTAGCTCTTGTGGCACATAGGAGGGAGGGAGGGAGGGAGGGAGAGAGGGAGGGAGAGAGGGAGGGAGAGAGAGAGAGAGAGAGAGAGACAGACAGACAGACAGACAGACAGACAGACAGACAGACAGACAGAGAGAGAAATACTTTATAGCCTGGGCCTCAAGCTCAAATTTAACAATGAAAAGAATTATCTCTAACCAATTCCCCTACTGGACATGAGTATCAAAATGACCCAGGAGATTTAATATCAACTATGACACTTCAAAATCATAAATCTTTCCTTCAAAAAAATGCATTTTTAAAAAAGTTCTAAATACTTAAAATTTAGTTTTCAAATGACATTATACCTTACTTTTAGGGTACTATTTTTTATGCCTTTTTTAAAAGTTATAGACTTCAGGGTGGCTAGGTGGCGCAGTGGCTAGAGCACCGACCCTGGAGTCAGGGGTACCCAAGTTCAAATCGGGCCTCAGACACTTAATAATTACCTAGCTGTGTGGCCTTGGGCAAGCCACTTAACCCCATTGCCTTGCAAAAAATAAAAAATAAAAAAAAAAGTATAGACTTGGGCAAGAATCAAATAGGATAGGATGGGTGGGCATTGATGAGTTTCAGATCCAAAGTGATTAAGAATCACAGATCCTCTTATGTATTTGAGAAAAAGAAGGTACTTCATTTTTAGGTGGAAGCCACAAGAGTCACACAGTACCTCCAAGAGCTCAATTAAGAATCTTTGTCCCAACAATAGATTAAACACCTGGTTAAATTCCATTTTACTTAGCTGATAATACCCCTGAGGCTCATTAACTTGGCACTGGAGATTGTCAATAAAAGACTGTTCCTTCTTTTTCTTTCTTCCTCCTTAGGGTTTTTTTTGGGGGGGGGGTTTTGAAGCAGTGTTTTCAACAACTTAATTATGGACCTATCTTCACCAATGCTGCTAAGGCAACTCAGGTTTTAGAGAGCTGCCTAGGGCAATGACAGAATGTGACCCAGCCAGTCTTTCAGAGATGGGACTTGAATCCTGACTTTCAAAATCCAAAGCCTCTTCCCTCTCTTCTCATCTGATTTAGAAAAAAATAAAAATGGGGCGACTAGGTGGTGCAGTGGGATAGAGCACCGGGCCCTGGAGTCAGGAGTACCTGAGTTCAAATCCGACCTCAGACACTTAATAATGACCTAGCTGTGTGGCCTTGGGCAAGCCACTTAACCCCATTGCCTTGCAAAATATAAAAAAATAAATAAAATAAAAATACTGTAGCAAAAGCGGCAACTTGTCTTTGGGTCCTTTAACAGAAGAAGCAAAAACTGAGAGGGAAAGAGAAAGCAAAGTATAAATCTTAATTTTATTTTTTCTTCCCTCTTGAACTAAGAGAAATCTTCCCTTGTCATTGTGCAGTGCCTTAAGGAGAAGAGAGCAGGGATGGCGGATGGGATTTACAAATGTTCAATCAGATTCTAGATCCCTGGAATAAATACCCCTCTGGGGATATCAACAATTGTGGCTTTTGCTCCTTTTCTCGCCCTCAATGAAGGCAGAGAGCGCTTCTTAGCGCGGCACCCATCACGTGGGGAGCACCCAAAGGCCCAAAGATTGACCCATTAACTAACAGGCTGATTGACTCTGGATGAAAAGAGAGGGAAAATGGGGGAGCACGCATCCCCGGGCCGGAGTGAGTGACAGCATGAACTCCGACCTCAGATCGACCTAGAGGTGAACTTCACCTAGCAGGTGACCCCGAAGCTTCCGGAAAGTGAGGGCAGCCCCCTCTGGGGTTTTGCCCTCGCTCCTCCCCCCCCATTCGCCATCAGCCCCGTGCCCACCCCCGACCCAAGTCCACAGAGCCAAGCCTGCGATGCTCCAAGGCCTACGGCGCCAACCGGAGCTTGGCCGCGGCCTTGACCGTGACGGCTTGGTTCCCTCGGGCATTTCAAGTTCCCTTCAGCCAAAAGGGCTCTCCGGCCGCAAAAAAAAAAAAAAAAAAAATGGGGCAAGGGGCGACGGAGCAGGCAGCCCCGCCTGCAAAGGAAGGTGCCCCCCACACACACCACGCGTCTCGGAGCGCCGGGCACTTACGGGACGGGGCAGCTTGGCCGGCCCCGGGCCGAAGTTGACCACCTGGCGCGGGGCGTCCATGGTGCTGAGCGCAGCGCCGGGCCGAGCGGGCGTCCGGAGAAGCAGCGGGAGCGCGCGGCGCCGCAGCAGCCCGGCGGGAGACTCGGCCGCCTCCCCGGCCCGCTCCGCGCCCCCCGCCGCGCTCCGCTCGCGGCCCCGCCGCCCCGCCTTGCCATTGGCCCGCTTTGCGCACAGCCTTCCGCCCATTGGTGGGGCTCGCGATGGCTCGCCCTCGCATTGGCTAAGGAGGCGCGGGTCGGCGGCGTGATCGCTCCTCCTTTGCTTCGCCTGGGCTCCCTCCTTCTTTTAAGTTTGCAGCTCCTTCTCTATGCAAGACGGGGTAGAGATTGCACCATCTGACTCTGGCAAGGGGCGGTCCTGGTCTCATTTTCTATTCTTTAGTCGTTGTTTCTCTGTGCGTGCACGGGGATGAAGGAGAAAAAAAGAACACCGTGGACTAATGGTTATTTTTAAAAATGTTTAAATCTATGAATAAGTCAACCAGCAAAGATGCACTTGGCAAGTTTCATTCCCTTTGCTAAATGCTGGGGATATAAAAAAAAAAAAGCAAAATCTCAGTCCCTGTCCCCAGGAGCATTATTACAGACACAAGATCTTTCGGCAGTTGTAGCCAACTGATTTTATTAGGTTTTACGCTCCCTTGGAGTTACCTTTTTGTTTTGTTTTTAGGTATATGCAAGTCAGTGGGGTTAAGTGGCTTGCCCAAGGCCATACAGCTAGGTGTCTGAGGTCACATTTGAACTCAGGTCCTCCTGACTCCAGGGCTGGTGCTCTATCCATTGCACCACCTAGCCGCCCATACATTTTGAAGCTTGGTATTATTATAAACTCTAAAAACTGTAAACTTTGAAAATATAGGGTTAAAATAAAATGAAAGGAAATATAGGTTAGACATGAAATTTTATTCTGGCATTAACCTATAATTGGAGACCATCTATCCATGAGGAACACTCAGAACTCAGAAAAACAGGCATATTTATCCAAAAACAGAAGAATAAGGGAAATCATTAACTTCCTTGATGGTCTGACAAGGATGGCTGCACAATCTTAAGTGAGCCAATTGCTCCTTCTACAATGCGAACTGTAATCTCTTCCTGGACTTCAAGCATCACTAGAGCAGGGCAGGACTTCTAATATCCTGATCACTGTCTTCTTGAGTTTGTAGTTAACATAGGGAGAGATACTTGATGACTTCTTAAGGTGACTTTAAGACTTAAAAGTGAAAGCTGACAACTGTTCTAAAGAAATCAACCTCTTTATCAGGAATATAGCTGTGAAAAATATTGTTACCGTTATTACTACTACTACCATTCTTTGAGAGTTCTCCCATTTTGATCAAAGATGACATTACATCAGTTATAGATCAACTAAATGGATGTTGAAAAGAATGAGGGGCATATTGGAAAGAGCATCTCTTGGCAAGTCTGTGGGTGGGGGGCATAAGTATGGACAATGCATTTACAAAGTCAAGGGGGGCAAGTTACAGAAATCAAAAAGGGAAATCCTCTTTGATTAAACAACCCATACAAATAAGAAACAAAAGAAGGTAAACAATAATATAAATTTCTGGTTCATTTCTTCTTTATTCAGCCAGGATTCTGTCAATGATCAGATGTTTTCAAGAACAGATTACTTGTAGGTATCTTCCTTTCTGATTAAAACATAATTTTTATCAGATCAAAATAAATTTTATCAAATAAATTTTATCAGATCAAAACCTGTGATTTTGGAACTTCTTTGATTTGGCAATTGTCATACACAGAGATTTTACAAATAGAAAATTTACAAACCAAACCAGTTTCATGCAAGTTTTAAAGGTATTATTTTATTTTTCCCCCATTTGGAAGATGTTATTGCATTTACAAAATTAACTTCCATCAAATAAGGGACATATACATTGAGTAATAGTCTATATCTAGTAGGTAGTTTATAAATTATGTTTAAAAGAATCAAAAAATCTTAGAAATTAATTGCTCTTTAAAAAATTAATAAAAAAAAATTAGACCATAGGAGATTCTTCTTTGGATGTATTTAGTTGACTAACATTCCTTTCCTTTCCTTAAAAAAGAACTTGAGATATTTATAATATAGAATAATATCCTAATGATGAACCATGATGAAGTCAAACAAAAAGTTTATGAAGAGTTGGAGAATCTTATCATCAATACACCAAAAAAGAAGATTAACAGAAGTCTGATGACTTTAATGGTAGAGTAGGCTCAGATTACCAGACACAGCAGGGAGTCCTTGGGAAGGATGGAGTTGGAAACAGCAACAGCATTGGTCACCTACTACTGAAGACTTGCACATCTCATCATAAACATCTAAATGCAATAAAACTTCCTGGATGCACTTTCAAAGTAAATATCGGTATCTAATAGATTATGTGATTGTAAAAAGATACAGGATGTGAGAGTGACAAATCAACGTGTGGTGCAGAGTGCTGGATTGATCACAGATTTATCTTTCCTAATTAAAGATTTACATTCAACCAAGCAGCAGTTCCAAGATAAAATGAATACTAGAAGAATTAATGCCAAGAGATTAGACTGTCTCTCTGAACAGGAACAGTTTGTTGCTAACTTGGAGGGAAAACTAAGGCAAAACACAGTTGGCAACAATGGAGCAGAAAAAGAATGGCAGCTTTCAGAGATCTGCATTTGTTCATGTAGTCAAAACATTCACAAACATCAAGATTGGTTTCATGAAAATACAAAAGCTGCTAAATGAAAAATGAGAACTCCACTGGATTTACCAGCAAGATAGTTCACCCATTTCTAAGAAGTCAGCATTTAATTCCACCAAAAATAAAGTACATGCAAAGCTTAGAGAGATGTAGGATTCTTGGCTCAGAAAGGAAGCAGATGAAATTCAGGTTTATGCAGAAAGTAACAAACCAAAGTGCTTTTATAATACCCAGAAGGCTATGGTATATATCAACTGCTCAGTGATGATGGATCCACATTGATCAATGATAGGGACATGATCCTAGAGAGATGGGCTGAACACTTCCATAGTTTTATTAACAGACTATCATTAATCAATGCAGAAGCCACTTACTGCTTACCTAAAGCTGAAGTCAATCAGTCCCTAGTTGAAGTTTGGAATGAAGAAGTTTTGAGTGCCATTAGGCCCCATTCAAGTGGCAAAGCGGCTGCTGCTGATTCTATTCCAGCTGAGATAAGGTGGGGGGTCCATTGCTCATCCAAATGATGACTGAAATTTTCTAGGTTATATGACATGAAGAGGTTATCCCCCAAGAATGCAAGGATATTTCCACAGTCCATGTCTAAAAAGATAAAGTGAATAGATTGTCCTGTGACAAACACAGGGGTATTTCTCTTTTAGTCATTGCTAGTAAGATTCTTGCCAGAGTACTTCTCAGTAGACTAATCCTTTACCTGGAAGATGCTCACCTCCCTGTTAGTCAGTGTGGATTCAGAAAGGGTAGAGGAATAGTCGATATAGTATTTCCTAACCAACAACTCTAGGAAAAAATGCCAGGAACAGAACGGAGGTCCGTATACAATGTATGTAGTCTGACCAAGGCCTTTGATACTGTCAGTCATGAGGGTTTATGGAAAATGATGTCAAAATTTGGTAGCCTGCCAAAGTTCATCAATACTGTATATCAGTTTCATGACAGCATGCTTGCCCAGGTTCTGGATAGTGGACAATGCTCTCAAGATTTCTCAGTCATCAGTGGAGTAAAACAATGATGTGTCCTTGCTCCCATCCATTTTAGCATGATGTTTTCAGTCACATTATCAAATGCCTTCAATGGGGATGAACATGGCCTCAAGGTCAGATACTACAGTACACTGATGGCAAATTCTTCATAAGCCAAAACCAAGATCCAGAGGGAGTCTTGGTGCATGATCTTCTGTTTGCAGATGAGTGTGCATTCAATGCAGCATCTGAAACTGAAATGAAACAAGTCTAGATCAATTCTCTACTGCTTGTGCTCATGTTGGACTAACAATTAACAACAAGAAAACACAGGTGCTCCATCAGCCAGCACCACACCATCCATATGTAGAACCATAAATTATAGCAAATGGAGAACTTTTATGTATTGTGGACAAGTTTACTTACCTTGGCAGTGTCTTTCCCAGAGAGGTACACATTAGACAATGAGGTTGACACAGTCATTGCCAGAGCTAGGTATTTGGGAGATTCTGAAAGAAAATGTGGGAGAGAAGTGGTATTAGATTAACTACCAAACTAAAGGTCTACAGAGACATTATGCTGCCTTCATTGCTATATGCCTGTGAAACCTGCACAGTCAACCAACACCATATCAGGAAACTGGATCACTTCCACTTAAATTGCCTTAGGAAGATTCTGAAGATCACCTGACAGGAGAGGATACTAGACACTGAGGTCCTTTCTCAAGCCAAACTACCTAAGCATTCCAACATTACTACAGAGAGTACAACTATCATAGACTAGGCATATTTTTAGAGTGCCAAAAAAGACTATTTTATAGAGAACTCACACAGGGTAAGAGTTCAAAGCGGGTCAGAAGAAGTGATCTGTAGTACCCTGAAGATCTCTCTTAAGAACTTTAGAATCAGTTGTACAGCAAGGAAGATACTGACACAAGTTCACTCAGCATGGTATGTGCTCAGCAGTGAGGGTGCTGCACTCTATGAGGAAGGAAGTATTGAAACAGCTCAAAGAAAATGTGACATACATAAGTTTAAAGTAAGCACCCCAGGTGTTCACATGGACTATTTGTGCTTGACCTGTTTTACCATACTTGCTCTCCTTAGCATTTTGAAAAGCTAATCTTAATTCTCAGAGGAATATGTGACTGACAATAGTTGTCAAAGCTATACACATCTAAATGGCTATTGAATTATATAGTTGTAGGTATAGTATTATTTTTCATACTGATTAGCTGACATGATTTCAGGAATTATCCCAAAGACCAAGGACAAAGAAAAGGAAAACTTTCCTTTCTTATTTAGATGGTTCCAGGTAAGACTATGTGGCTGATCAAATGCCTCGAGTCAGAATTTTTTTTAAATGTGCCAGGTGAGACATTTCCAATTGCCAGTTGTGGGTTTGGGTTTTTTTTTTTGCAAGGCAAAGAGGTTATATGACTTACCCAAGGCCAAATAGATAAGTGAGTATTAAGTATCTGATTAACTGATTTGAACTCAGGTACTCCTGACTCCAGGGCTGGTGCTTTATCCACTGTGCCACCACTGTGCCCTAACCAAATGCCATTTTTTGAGAAACTGGGTTAGGAAAGTACAATTTCAGAACTTGTTGAAAATTGCTTCCCCAGACTGGAGGGATTTGCATGAACTGATGCTGAGTGAGATGAACAGAACCAGAAAAACATTGTACATCCTAACAGCAACATGGGGGTGATGATCAACGTTGATGGACTTGCTCATTCCAATCAGTGCAACAATCAGGGACAATTTGGGGCTGTCTGCAATGGAGAATACCATCTGTGTCCAGAGAAAGAACTGTGGAGTTTGAACAAAAACCAAGAACTATTACCTTTAATTTGGGGGGGGGGGGGAAACTGATATTTTTTTATTGTCTGATCTTGCTATCTCTTTTACTTTATGTTTCTTCCTTAAGGATGTGGTTTTTCTCTCATCACATTCAATTTGGATCAATGTATACCATGGAAACAATGTAAAGACTGGCAAATTGCCTTCTGTGGGGGGAGTGGGGGGAGTGAAGTAAGATCAGGCGAAAAATTGTAAAACTCAAAATAAATAAAATCTTTAAAAAAAAAAGAGTTAATGGCTAGAAACACCAGACCCTAATTAAGACAGACTAGAAATGCAGTTGTCTCACAAAAAGGCAAAAAATGATAAACCCAATAAATACTTTTTTCTGTCAAATTAAAAAAAAAAGAAAAGAAAAGAAAATCACTTCCCCAACCTTTCTCAATGAACCTGTCATCCATAAATACTCATGACCCCCCCCCCCCAATAGGTTACTGGCCTCATAGGCATTGGTCCAATATAAATTTCAATACCCAGACAGACTTAGAGAAAAAGTCAATTTTCAGGCTCATGAGGCTTTAATAGCAATATCCTATAATCAGATGGAAATTTAGCTCTAAATATTATAGTCTAAAGGATCAAAATATTGCATCATTCTCAAACAATGAGATTCTTAAGGAATTTGAATTTTATATTTGTGATAAATTCAAAACATAATTCTTACCTATGTCATGGAAATAGCAACAAATTCAGATCAAAAAGAGTACAGTCAGTAATTTAGATGTTTTTATCTAATGACAAAACATTTCACAAAAATAAACTATTTTTTATTAACTTGAAAAATAGAAACTTTCTGTGAGAGCTGTAAGCAGGGACATAGTTAAATCAGGTGAACAAGACCTAGGAAAACTCTATCAGAAATATTAAAGGCTCAGTAGTTTGAATTAAAAGAAATTCCAAGTTGTTTGTGAAAGCAGAAGGACTGAAATCAACAACTTCAGTTGTGTCAAAAATCTACATCAGAACAGAAATACGATGAAAATATACAAGTCTGATTTCAATAATCAAAGTAAATTGAACCCAGCTATTGGTTCAATATCAGATTACTATTACAATTAATTAACTTAGGGGACTGCTAGGTGGTGTACTGGATAGAGCATCAGCCCTGGAGTCAGGAGTACCTGTGTACAAATCTGACCTAAGACACTTAATGATTACCTAGTTGTGTGGCCTTGGGCAAGCCACTCAACCCCCATTGCCTTGCAAAAACCCTAAAAAAAAAAACTAAAAAAGCAATTAACTTATAGATGAATTTTTTCAAAGTCTCCAAGTATCACTTTCCCTTGTTCAAAGTAAGGATGTTGAAGGAGAAATATCTGTCTAGCTTTTTTGATATTAAGGAAATATTATTTGTGCCTACCTGATATTTTCTGAAGGTTTCTGATCCCCTCTTCCATTTGAGCTTCTGACCCAGATTGTTCAACATAAACCCTTCTCAGATGTAAACTCTCTCCATTGTTCAATGTAAATTGGCCAAGAGCACCCTTAGCCTATCTTTCTACCCCTCCTGCAGCCTCCTGCCTCTCAGTCTTCCAAAGTGGGTACCTGGCTCCATAGAAAGGAGGTCACTATTTGACCCCGTTTCCCCTGACTCCTCCCTGCACAGGAAGAGGACAAGACTCCATAAACGTTTAGCCCACATTCCCCTCCAGTTCTGGGTCTAAGTCCAATTGTTTTTTATGACTGCTTTCCTTTCCTTTTCTCCCTTTCCCTCAGACATTCTTGTCCTCAAGTAACTAGCTATCTCTCTAGATGAATTAAATCTGTGTGTGGTTTGCTGTCAACTTTGTAGGTCTGTGAATTAAAGTCTAAGTTTTTTTATACCTCTGGGGCCAGAATCGTGAGTTAATCAGTTAAGAAAGAAGCATACAACTCCCCATCATCAAAGAGACTGAAGTTTTAAAGGTGGCTCAGTTATCTAAGTCAGAGAGGGAAAATACTTAATAAATAAAAGTACTCTTATGATCACAAAATTTTTACCAACCTTTAAAACTTATTCAATATATTCTTATCTTTAGCTACATCACTAGAAGTAATCCTACATAGATGATTTATATAGAACTGACAAGTTTGCTGCATATCTTCCACCTGAGATTATATATAATGTAAGATAAGCCATTTGACCAAAATTGGAGTTTGAATTCCCCTTAATCACAATGGTCCAGCTTGACCCATATGTGGAGTTTATGGTTAGATAATATTCAGTCCTTATTTGGGCATGGAAGCAGTTTACTATTATTTAACTTTATAGTTCATGATATGTATGTAAATCTTAGATCTGGCATGATGTCAGCTTTGTTGTAGGTGTCTATAACTGTCCAGGCTGGGAAGCAGACCAAATAGTTGCTAGGAGCAGTTGGAACATTGCTTGTGGACAGCTAGCATGCAGAGTGTATAGCAGAGTTGAGAGGAGTGCAGTAAGCAATGGTGGGTAATGAGTGGACTGCAGGAGAAGCTGGCCAGGACCTTGGGAAGCAAACTTGGGCTATGCAGACAGATTTATGTGTGGACTTGGCCTCCAGTTGCTAAGGCTATTTGATAAATGGTAAATATCTGTAAAACATCCTCAGCATCCCTTTAATCTCTCTAAATAAAGAACCAAGAAAGCCACAATGATGGGATTTCTGTGCAACATTCTGCTCCCCTTGATTACATAAGAACTCACACTTACAGGATTTGGATTTGAATTACATTTGACTCAAGTGGGCAGGATTTGTCATGTTTTACATTTTAATTTGCAAAACATATAAATATATTCAAAGATTGACAATTTAAATTACACAATTACTCCCCCATTCTGCGTAAGAATTTTGCCAGAATTTTACAACAGATACTCTTGCAACAGGGTTAGAGTTTCTAATCAACTGTAAAACCCTCAAAGTAATCCCAATAACTAGGTTCGGAGATGAAGAATTTTAAGGACATGTAGATGAAGGAAAATAGTTCAAAGACTTAGTCCTTTCAGGCTAGCCCAGGAATCCTTTGTTTTATTGATAGAGCTTGTCTTGTGCTAGAAGTACTTATCAGGGAAGGATAATTACTAAAAATTCATGGAGCTCATCTCAAGAACTTGAAAAATGAGATGGAGGTAGGGGAATATTATTGCATTGAGCAATGTAAGATAAATGATCAGTGCAGAGGCAACAATTAATTATAAAACACACCATATTTTCCCATGTATAAGACATACCCTTTTTCAAAAAATTTGGGGTCTAAAAACTGGAAGCATCTTACACAGTGGTTGTAGATTTTTTTACTTGCATTTCCTGATTTTTTGCATTTGTCTTTGTGCTCATTGTTTTGCATTTGTTACCAGTATATTAGGTTACATTTTATCATATTCTGCCCAGAAATGGCTCAGAAAAGATTTTCATACAGTGTTAAATTCAAGTTAAAAGTGATACAGTTTGCAAAAGTGAATGAAAATAATGCTGTTGAACATAAGTTTGGTCCTCCTCGAATTGAGAAAACAATGCAAGATGGATACAAGAAAAAGAAACCCTACCGAAGAAGACCATGAGAGACGGGTCAGCAAATTGGCCTATTTTAGAGAGGGAATTGAAAATATATAGATTGAAGACCAAAGGGTAATTAGAATTCCTGTGTCCACAAAGATAGTTCAGCATGAGGCAAGAAGAATTGCTGATGAAAAAGGAGTCAACTGATTTCAAAGGAGGACACAACTGGTGCTTCAAGTTCATGAAACAGTATGGTCTAAGCGTGTGTACACACACCAGACTTACCCAAAAGATGCCTGAAAGCTATGAGCAGAAGGTCCTAGAATTTCAAGATGAATAAAACTTGAATTCAATAAGTTTATGTAAAACTTTTTTTTCCAAATTTCAGACCCCCCCCATAGGGTGTCTTATTCATGGGGAAATATGGTTTTTCCCTGTTCAAATGTTTCCTCTAATACATTCCCCAATAACTCAAATTAACAATTTCACAAATTTTCACATAGCCAGGCAACCTAAAGTCAAATTCCTTTTAAATATAGGCTTTAAAGAGTTACAACACATGGTTAACCCATTCATTAGCAATTAAATTAATTACAATTATCAAATCAGGTGGTTTGAATTTTGAAATAGTTACATTTAAAGAAATAATAAAAATCAGATATGAAGTGACTTATACTACTGTAGAAATGCACAGTGGCATCTCTGGCCACCCTGAGGAAACTTGACTGTTTTAAATTCCTTTGAGACCAAGTCAATTAAGACTGGTCAGAGAAAACCCAATAAGGGTTTAGGGACAGACAACAGTGTTTCTGATCAACACCACAATTTTAAATTCACAAATGTTTAGTTTATGAGAGATTCTGTCTTTTAATAATCCTAGCTGTGACATTTACCAATATTTCTTAATATTGTAATATTTAGGAAACTCAAAATACAAAGATCATAATTATTCCTTCTAAAAATTAAAAATATATTCATATATTTTATACATTTATATATAAATATATATTCATATATTTTATATATAATATGAATATATTGTATATTATATGAATATATTATATATTACACATATATTTTATATATAAACATATATTTATATATGATATATATATATATATTTTAGTAATACATAAAAGATCATCCCATATATGTGGATATCTAATTAAAAGCGATCATATAGCCTTAATATATTTCATAAGGCCAATTAGCAATTAATAGGTTTCATTTTTCCTTTCAAGGCTAATTTGGCTTTGAAAAAATTTCTACAGATTGTTATCTCTTTCTCCTAGTTTAAACCCAATTTACCAACTGATTTCTAAAGGGAAAGTTTATCTTTGTAGTTTCTAACTGAAGCTAAGCTACTTATACTTCTTAAAAAAATTCTAGCAAGGAGCTAGGCCCTGAAATCTTAAAAATGATGACATTCTAAATTAGTTGGTAATCTGCTATTGCTTATTAATCTTAAATTAGTCTTTTTTAAAACAATTAAATCCAAAACTCAAACAAAAAAAAGAAGTGATTCACATTTAAGAGTTTTCCTTTCATTTAGATTGGACTAGAAATGAAATTAGTTGCCCTTGGATCTTATTTTTCCCAAATGTTGCCAGTTATATCCATGTAGATAATTTTAAAACCGTTAATAAAGGATTTTTCAGTTTCTGTCTTTATTCTGAAACCAAAAGCTTGGTTATGACCTGAGAGTTCACCAGACCATCACTGTGCTCACTTTCATGATGCTAGGATTCAATCTACCCCAAACATGAGTTCATCCCAAACCATTTCAAATCTATGTTCCACATTCCCAGAAAGATTTCATAAATTATTTTTAATTTATAGCTCTAATACATTTACATACACACACACATTGTTACCTTAAAAATCGAATTAAAAACTTTCAGATGCTAGTCAGATTTTAGTCAAATTTTGACAAATTATTCGCAAAACCTTTTCATATTACTTTCTGTCTTATATGGAGAGGAATAAGATTTAAAATGAATTTGTTTCATATAAAATTTGCAGCCAAATTTTGAATTTTCACAATATACCTTGCAAATCACTGAACATTTTGCATAAAATAATTCTTTAAAAATATTCAATCAAAACCTAAGCAACTCTCTATTACTTTGAGATCTATTTTTCTTAAAGCAAACTCTGCTTTAAGAGAAAGCTGTTCTTATAAAGTGGAGGGGAAGAAGTGAATCCAAGTGAATAAGAAAAACAGCAGTAGCATGAATGCAAGTGAATAAGAAAAACAGCAGCAGCCAGAATGAATGACCATTTTTACCCAAGCTAGGACTTTGCCTTCCTCAAAAAATCATAATTTCTGCATTAATGATCCATAGTGCCCACATTGTGAATTTTAAGAAATTTTTTTCTAATTTTTCCCCTCATTTTACAGATAAAAAAAACACAGTAGTGAAATATCAGGTGGCTAGAAACCACTTTTCTGGCAAGTGAAACTCTAGTATTAGTTAATAGCAAAGATACTAGTATTAAGAAGAGTAACAAATAAACACGGATCCCTGAACAGACACATACACAAATAAAAAAGAGGGTTACCAGAAAAAAGTCTCACATATTGTGGTGCCAAAGGCATGACCTTTAAAACAAAAGACACAGATCTCACACCCTAGATGGTCCCACAACCACAAATACACAAATGGAGGGGTACCTGAATAAAGTCTCATTTTTCAGTGCCAGCAACCCCAAACAAATATAAAAGCCAGAGGGCACTTGAAAATATCCAGGGTGCCACAGTCCATAAACCAGAGGAAATTCTCAGAAGCAAGAATTTCAGTAACCAGAGATAAAATCCAGAGAATATTCAACTTCAAAAAAAAAAAAAAATAACAAAGGTTTGAAAACAGAGCAATTGAGTTGAAAAAGTGGTAGACTACCATAGGTGAAGAGCATCTGCCCAAGATAATCACATTGAACTCAGAGAGAGATGCAGGTATATTTATCCAAAAATAGAAGGATAAGAGAAAATCATTAACTTCCTTAGTGGCCTGACAATGAAGATTGCACATTCTCAAGTTAACCAGTTGCTCCTCAAAGTCAATCATCCTTCTACAATACTATCTGATTAATGGTTATCTCTTCCTGGACTTTAAGCATCTTGAGGGCTTGAAGATCAGTCTCTGAACATCCAGATCATTGTCTTCCAGAATTTGTATTTAACATAGGGGGAAATAAGTGACATAATGTATAGAGCCCAGCCCTGGAGTCAGGAGGACCTAAGTTCAAAGCCAGCTTTAGACATTTAATAATTGCCTAGCTGTGTGACCTTGGGCAAGCCACTTAACCGCATTGCCCTAAATAAAAAATAATAATAATTCCTTTAAAAAACTTATTTTTTGAGACCAGATCTCCCTCTTAACCACACTGGAAGTACTTGTGGGCTGATCCCACTATCAATTGACATGGGAATTTTGACTGGTTCCATTTTTAACCTAGGTAGATGAAGAGCACTGAGCCTGTGGCCCTGGTTTGGGGGCTCACCATCTTGATTAACACATAATCAGCTTAACTCACTGCAACTGAAAATTCTCAAGCTCAAGATGCACCAGATTTACACATAAGTACTTAATTGATAAATGCTTTACTCATTCATTGTGTTATAAAAAATGATGATAATCTTAATGGACTTGCTCATTTCATCAGTTCAACAATCAGGGACAATTCTTGGGTATCTGTGATGGAGAATACCATCTGTATCCAGAGAAAGAATTATGCAGTTTAAACAAAGACCAAAGTCTATTACCTTTAATTTAAAAACAAGTTATCTTATTATGTAATTTTGCTATCTCTTATATTTATTTTATTTTTTCCTTAAGTATATTTCTCTCTCCACACATTCAATTTTGATCAGATAGCATGGAAACAATGTAAAGACCATCAGACTGCCTTCTGTGGGGGGGGGGGGGGAGGGAGATTAGGGGGGAAAATTGTAAAATTCAAAAAATAATAAAAATTTAAAAAAAAAGAAATGATGAACAGGATACTTTTGGGAAAATTGGGAACTGATGCCAAGTGAAATGAGCAGAACTAGGAGTGCATTGTAGCAGCCAAAGATAACATTGTATGTACAATGATCAACTGCGAATAACTTAATACAGTGGATAGAGCACTGCCCCGGGAATCAGGAGTACCTGAGTTCAAATTTGGCCTCAGACACTTAATAATTACCTGAAGGACTTATAATTTTAAAAAAAAAAATGTTTTTCACCCTCTAAAGAAAAACCTCATGGAGTTCCAATGCAGATCAAACCACTTTTTTAAAAACTTTTTTTTTGGTCTGTGTTTTTTTTTTCATACCATGACAAATATGAAAATGTATTCTGCATGACTGTCCTTATATAATTTACATTAAATTTCTTGTCTACTCAATGAGGGAAGAAAGGAAAGTAAGGAGAGAATCTAGACCTCAGAATTAAAAAAAAACAAATGCTAAAAAAATTACATGTAATTGGAAAAAATAAAATATTTGTAAAAAAAGATAGTTGGGTTAACCTCACTATTCTCAAACAAGTATATACCAGGCAAAAATAATCATTAAATTGCATATGTAACAGTAACCAATTTATAGTAATGAGTGATGAGCCAAGATAAGGCCAGTTCTCTCTAACACTCTATTATCATAGAGGAAAATATTATAATAAGAATTCAAGAAGAATAAAACAATAGTTAATTACATAGTTTTCCTGAATCAATGTTCCTTAAAATTATATTGATTGGCTACTTCATCTTTTAGGTTTTTTTTTTCCTCCGATTTTTCAGTACAGGGAATTTCCTCTGTAGAAGTCCCTTCTACTGAAGCAGATCAGTAATAATTTGTAATTTATAGTCATTCTTACTCAGCTATCTGGGTCAGCAAGAGGTTCATTCATGGTCGATCAAACAAGTATGTAACAGAGGCAGGACTTAAACTTAGGCTATCCTCACTCCAAGTATCATTCTGTATCCACAATACCAAAATACCTACCTAACTACTCTATTACTCCTAAATTTGCTCAATCACATGATGATTAAGTTGCTAATGCTTTGTACTTTCTCAAATAATCAGATTTATCTATTTATTTTTATTTTTTATTTTTTTTATTTTAGTCCCCAAAACACTGTGACTCTCATTTTGTCTTTGTAATAGTATCCAAAATAGTGTTTTGTATTTAGTAGGTAATTAATTAGATTTCATTTAGTAGGTAATTATTGGGTTGGTTTAGAATATAGACAACAATCCAGATCTCCTACTTAGTCAATGTTCTTTTTTACCATGTCAAGCTGGGTAGTGTTATTCTTCCCATTTTCCAGAAGGGAAAAGCCTAGGCCCAGTTGTGATTTACCTAAACCCACAAGCCTTAATGATTATTGTTATTCTTTATCCTTTGTCCTTTTTTTGTTTGTTTTTTTTGGGGGGGGGCTAATGGGATTGTGATTTACCCAAGATCATACAGCTAATAAGAATCAAATATCTGAAACCACATTTGAACTCAGGTCCTCCTGACTCCAAGGCTGCTATTCAATTGATGACCTAGCTGCCCCTGTCCTTTGTTCTTGAAGAAACCATGATACTTTAAAAAAAAAAAACCCAAAATGTCTGAATAACCCAGAAAAATCACTGCATTTTGGTCAAGGCATGTTGCCTCAGCTATAGTAATTTAAAGTAAAATGACTGCAATCTTTTAAAAGGAATCCATGCTACAAAGAAATATAAAAGACCAAAGTACAGAACTTAGCAGGATAAAATTTAATGCAACATATTAAGTGTTCGAGGAGAGGAAAATGCAAGAAAATACATGCCTTACCTTGCCCTGAACTTTTTACAAAGCTGCCACTCCCTTCATAAAATAAGCAATCATTTTATCTCACTGGATACAGCATCCCCCTTTGAATGAATCAAATAAAGCTATATTTGACATCACAATTCACAGAGCCACAGACCTTCCTATGTTCCCTATTCTTGAACCAAAGGGTAGAGTTAGGGAGTAATTCATTCAAATCCTGTGTGACCTGAACAGATCTTCAAGTCTCTTTCAAATGAGTATAATTGTTATAGGCATCACATGAAATAATGCATGTAAAGCACTTGTCAGCTGCCAAGATTTTGATGTTGGCTCCATATCGTAAGCCCCTTTGGCTAGGGTGCTTCCTGCTTTCTCCTGTAGCTTTTACATAACCTCCTTTTTTCTCTATATTTCCGCCACCAAATCAGTCATGCCAACTATATTTCCATGATTAACAATTATTAGCAACATTAGCTCTATTTCATCACTATTGGCATAGATAGATGCCTCAATCATTATTATAAATGGCCAGTACTTTCTTCGTACACTGCATCTGGAAGAAAGACAAACAGACTGTCTAGTGGTTACAGTGGTCCACAAAGTCAGGACACCCCAATTTCGAACCCGATCTATGAGAAGTAAATGGATGGATAAACCCTGGTAATTCACACCCTCATTGTGTTCCCAAACAAGGCTCTGCCTGATGCAACAGCTGCTGGCATGTATTAGAACGGGGAATTTCTTAATGGAGAATTCCCAGTACTGAAGAAATCATAGTTTTTCTCTCCATAAAATATTTATTTTAGAATTTAGTCCACAGAAAACAGAAGGGATCAACAGACTACAGTACAAAATCTAGGTATATAGTATATAGTTATGTTATGTGGGAGGTAGGTGGATCTATTGATAGGTTCTTCTTTCCATTCCTTACCCAGAGCTATCATTTAAGATATTTACAGGATCTTAGTCCACCTGGTTGTCTGGAGCCACTGTGATAGTTTTTCCAAGACAATAGAAAAAAATACTCCAAAAATCTTCACATAAAAGACTATGAATGAATGAGTTCCACAAAAAAGTACAGGAGGTGGCAGGTGTGGGAATAGGGATGGGAGAAGAGGCGCTTCCTTTTTTTTACCTCTTGCTTCTTTGACAAATTCAGAAACCCTTACAATTTATCCTGAACCCTTTACTTAAGTTTAAAATCAATACAGAGTCATTTAAGTGATATTCGGGTCAGAAATAGGGCCAGATGTCAGTTATAAACTCAAAGTTAGAGCAAATGAACTATGGAGTACAATTACATAGTATGGAAGGTGAAGAACCTTCTACCTGAACTCAGGAAGACCTGAGTTCAAATTCTGATTCTGACACTTGACTAGCTGTGGGACACTGGGCAAACTTCTGTTTGCATCAGTGGCTTCAACTTTAAAATGAGAATAATAACAATAGCTACCTCTCAGGGGTGCCATGAGATGCAAATGAAATGTTTATAAAGCACTTTGCAAATCTTAAAGCCCTATAGAGGGTATTCCAAAAATCTTAGTGTGGTTTTAAATTATTGAAACTTAAATGTTAGCTATTATTATTAATATCCTAAACTTCTGCATCTAAATCTCATCCACTGCCCATTGATCCTACATCAACTCCAGATAAACTACTGGGGCTCTGGGATGATATGCTGCTGTGCTCTCTCCTACATATTATAGCCCAGTCTAGTAAACCATTTAGTATGTTCAAAATAAATAAATATAAGCCAAGGAAAATTCCAAACAATTAAAATAATTATAATAATTGAAAATAATAATAGGAAGCATTTACATAAGGCTTATACAGCACTTTACAGATCTCGTTTGATCTTCATGATACCTGCTCTTATTATCTCCATTTTACAGATGAGGAAACTGAGGCACCAGGAAGTTAGCTGATTTATCCAGGGTCAAACAGCTAGTCAGTGTCTGAGATAGGATTTGAACTCAGGTCTTCTTGATTCCTAGTTCAGTGATTTTCCCATTGTACTACTAAGTTGGTTTTGATTAATATTCTCTGATTAAGAATGATTATTAACATTATTAACATGCTAGGTGGTTGTATATGGTTTTAAAGGTACTTTTCCCCTTAACTATGCCTCATTTCCTTATAGAATCAGATATAGTATTAATATGAGAGTTTCAATTTAAAAATCATTATATCTTTGTTGCCAAAATCCCACATGACTTTCATTAATAGAGCATCCATTTCGCTATGGGATTTATTATAACCTTGAAGCTAATGGAGGAAACAACTAATACAGTGGGGTTAGGGTTAGGGTTAGGGTAGTGCTTAAAGCAACATCAAACATACTATGAGCTATATTTTACATATTTAATTGAATCAGTAAAAAAGCACTTGCTCTCTCCTCCCCTTCCCCTCGTGCCAGATTTGAGTTACTGAGATTGTTAGCAACTTTCCACTTCAGGAAATGGTACTATGAAAGTCACTAATGTGTTTCACACCCCTTTCCTTGGCTATCCTACTACTTACAAGGCAGGTATTCAAAATATTTTTGCCAGTACTTTTTCGGTTTAAAAGAAAAAAAAAAGAAATAAGATACATTTTCATTGATTGGCAAATGATTAAAAAATTATATATATATATATATATAATGAAATATTATTACACTGTAAGAGACAATAAATATAAGGAATTCAGAGAAACTGATATAGAGTGAAGAACAAAGAATGATAAAAACAGTACAGAGGTGGGAGACTGAACAGAATGTTGAATGTACTGAGGTCTTGCACTGTCAGTTGGTTTTGACTGTTTTTCTTTGTTAAAATAGAAAAGTGTATGTCTGTGGCTGTGTGTTTTCTGTTTATGGTGTGTGAATGTGCGTGTATGTGTGTGTATGTGTTTGGCAGGTTCATTCAGGAATTTGGGGAGGGGGAGGGAGACAATGTAAGAGGAAGGAATATATCTAGAGAGAAATGTGATGTAAAAACAAAAAGGATCAATCAAATTTATTTGTTTTTAATCAAATATACTAGTAATAAACAAACACAAACTAATTAAACTATTGTTTGGATGGTTCAAGTAAATACTAACATTATATTATATTTGATTGAAGAAAACCAAGAATTGTGTGGGGGTGCTTTTTGTTGGTTTTTACAAAATCTCAGTGGTTCTTTTTGATTCATGAAACCAAAGGTCTATTTAGCTACTTGCCTTTTAGTGCCAGGTCAAGTGCAGTAAAATGTGGATTGAAGAGTCTTTTCATTCACATTTTTTGGTATTCCTTAGTTCTTCTAAATTTTACTGGTCTTCCAGGTATTTTAAGGAAGGACAGACATAGCTTCATTGATCTATATCAACTAAAAAGAAAATCTACCAAATCATAACTTCATGCATTGTCTATCCAGACTACCAAAATATTTAAATTAACTTCCATATCTTGACAGTTTAAAAAAATCCTTTTTAAAAGAAAAGAAATAAGAGAAAGGCAAATTAAATACATCAATAGTAAATGACCATGTGGAAGAAAACATTTCAAGGATCATGGCATCATGGAGAAAACAAAATACTAAACTTATTTTAGTTGATATCCTCCACAAAGTCATATTCTGATGCCTCATCACTGTTTTTGTTTTTCAAAGTCTCTACTAGCAAGTTATGAGCTCCATCAGGTTTTCTACCATGCTGGAAATACTTTAAATATCATCCCAGAAAAGGATTGTATCTATTCCAAATTGTATCGAATGTTTTGTTCATGACAAGCCATAAAACACAACACAGCACAACAAATATCCTTAAAATCTTATGTAGCACCTTTTTGTGACTATAGAAATATTAGCACACTATCAGAAAAAGGATCAGGAATAAGACTCACATGGTTTTCAGACTGTCAATAAACTTCAATTCGATTATTAGTATTTTTCTGGGAGAAGGTAAATTATATCACTCTTGACATTCTTACTGAAAATTAAACCCCCAAAAAGAATTTGAAGCTAAATGAACTAAATGAAAGGGTAGTTCACAGATACTCAGAGGAGAACTAAATAAAGAATTGCTAAGTGGATTTTATCATATGCCCAAAGGCAACAAGAATAATTCATGGCTCATTTGGTCAATTCATGTTACAGAATATAAAATAAATATTTGCAAAATGACAACCAGGAAAAAAGAGTTTATTACTGAGAATAAAAGAAGTAGAGAAATTCAGCAAAGAACTTGATAACACAAACCAAATCAACATATACTATAATGTTTAGTGACTTTCATGCACAGATGGGGAAAGATGAGAATAGGGATGTGTGCGTGTGCATGTGTGTGTGTGTGTGTGTGTGTGTGTGTGTGTGTGTGTGTGTGTATGGGAAAATCACAGTTTGGGAAGAGATAATGAGAGAAGATAAAGATTTGAAGATTATGCAGAAACTTCATACCTCACAAATACTTTCTTCAGGAAAGGAACTAATAAGTGCTGGACATGGCAAGCACAAAATAAATCATATTTAACAGACAGGAAAAAATGTTCTCAAAGTGGGTGTTTCCCTGAGTCAGCTGTCTGTGTTCAGTCAGACCATCAACTTGTCAGATATAAGAATTAGTAAAACGAAAAAAGTAAAATTATAAGAAAAAGAGGCAGGATATAATTGAAAATTCAATCTTAAGCTACTTATAAAATTAATCATCAAAATGGGAAATGATCAACATAAATTACATTGACACTAATTATAATAATTTCATGCAGAACTTGAACCAATGTAAATTAATTACTACAATAAGGATTCCAAAAAAGGCTAGAAAGTACCTTAGTAAGCAATATATGATTTACTTGCCAAATGGAGAGAGATGTCTGCCAAAGGCAATGCTGAGTTAGAATAGAAATTCATTTGTGAGGAGGATGATGGGTAATTATGAACAGTATTGCTTCATAAAGCAGAGAGAAATGATTTCAAGAAAGTTTGCCAAGACATTCAACTAAGCAAAGTCACCCCAAAGGCATCAAACAGTGAAAATTGGGAGTGGGGGGGTGGTTAGAACACATACAAAAAATGAAAGATTGCTAAAAAATATTATAATAAATTGCTTTCTCTGTCAAAAATAGTAGAACCATCACTTGGCCCTCAAAATCCCAGTCCTAGATGTGCTTATAGATAAGGGGAAATGGCACTATAGAAAACAGAGATGGGGAAAGCAGTTCAATTGAACTGATGTGACTCAAATGTGAGGATGTTGAGAGACTAATAGAGAGTATCTGAAGAAGAGAATGATTCCAAGGATATGGCAAAAATCTCACACTCCCTTAATACCAAAAAAGAGTAACTAAAAGAACATCAATGAGTATATCACTATTTTTGTTCTATATATTATTAATTATATTATTAAACAAATATTTTATTAAATTAGTTAAAATTACATTATTAAATATGAAATAAATAAAATGTTTGTCCTTCATTCTTGAAAACCATAATATCAGGAGGAGGTGATGCCATGAAAAGCGCATGAATTGTATTTGAGTGGGTAGGTTCTGTATTAAGTCACCAGCCTCACTTTCTCCTCCCAAGTCATATGGGTCCTGTGGGCCAGATATGGATCAGGACTACTGGAGATGAGGCTACTAGAGATGAGGACTACTGGGAGGCAACTTGCCCAAAGTCACACAGCTAATAAGTGTCAAATGTCTCTGCTGGATTCAAACTCCTATCCTCCCAACTCCAAGGGTAGTACTCTAATCACATGTAATACTAAAATATTTTTTATTGACTATATTATTTAAAATATGCCTAAGAGTGGGGCAGCTAGGTGGTGCAGTGGATAGAGTACTGGCCCTGGAGTCAGGGGGACCTGAGTTCAAATGTAACCTCAGACACTTAATAATTGCCTAGCTGTGTGACCTTGGGCAAGGCAGTTTAACACCACTGCCTTAAATTAAAAAAAAAAATTTAAATATGCCTAAGAGCACATCAGTGACTACTGACAAATGCCTACTCTCTCATCTACACAAATACCTTATGAAATTAAACTCTGTACAGATTGAGGATATCCTCATTAAGGGTTTTGGTAGGGAGCAGAGCAAGTAGGCTTTCATTTCACAAGTGTCTTACACACAGGTATTTAGGATAAAGGTAAGATTTGAATTCCAGAGTTTTGAATTCCAGAACTAGTCTGTATTCCATTCTACCATACTACTAATTTGGAGATGAGTCCCCCCCCCAAAAAAAAGAAGAAATACAACACTGATTCTGGTAATTGCTTATCACTTTGATTAAAAATAAACATGTAATAAAGTGAAGTAAAAGGACTGTTACAATCAACCACATAAGAATGCACCATTTGAATTAAATTCAACTATAAATTACAAATTTGCAAAATTAATGAAGACTGACATCAATTCGTTGGATGATGTATTTCATGAAAAGAGTAAAAGCTCTTAGATTGTAACTTAGAGCTATCAATGTGGTTCAGACAAGAAGTTGAGAACAAGAGATCAATTAATCTCTAAGTATAAAAGAGTTATGTAAAGCCACTGCAGAGGGAAAATTGTAGATTCAGAAAACTTTGGCAAAACTCTTCAGTGTTGCCAAAAACACTCTCCACTACTACTACAATTCTCACCATACCATGGCCCAATGAAAAAATGAGAAAAAAAGGTCATTACTCTGAATGACATTGGCTTTATCAAGTTCAAAGGATCTATGAATTTCTCTCAACCATGTAATCAAAAAATATCCCTCATTTCCCCACACTCTGTGAATTTAACAAGACTTGAATGCATGCATCAACAATGTCTTCTAGACCTGGTTTTAAAACTTTTCAACAATCATAGATGTAGGCAACATAAGGTCTTTCTGGTAAGGAGAAGTGGATTTTCTTCTCACAAATGATATGCATATCAATTCTGTGAGGAACAGAGCATAAAATCAGAATCTCAGTGTTAAAAAATGTCTCAAAAGTTCAACTCTGCCTGAACAAGATTCTTATCCTATGTTACTAATGGTTATTTAACCTCTAGTGGTGAAGACCTCACTACTTCCCAAGGTAGCCCATTTTACTTTGAGTCCACTGCAATCCCCACCACTTATATTAGTCTGAATTCAGCCTCTATGAAACTTCTGTCCATTGCTCCTAGCTCATAGGTTCACTTCTGAAGAAAGGAAAAACAAACTAAATCTATCTTCTAAATAACAGCTCTTCAAATATTTGAAGGCAGTTAACTATTAGACAACCTCCCACACTGTTTAAACCTTTCTTTCTTTAGACCCAGTTTGTGTGGCATGGTTACCAACTAATACCATCTTTATCATTATGGGTCTATTGGGATCACAGAGCTAGAGTTGGAAAGGACTAGACATCAGAGTTCATCTAATCCAGTCCCATCAGTTTATATATGAGGAAAATGAGGGTCAGAGAATTTATATAACTCACCTAAAGTCAAAACCAAGATGTGAATATAAGCCCTTTGATTCCACCTCAACCCTGCCCTTAATACCATCCTGCCTTATTAATCCTCTCTTAACAGATAAAGGGCCATGGGAGATGAATGTAGTAGAGATGAGATAAAATTCCAAGTTCTCTGACTCCAGAGGTAAAACTCCTTCTATTATACAAACTGGTGCTTACCTGAGCAAGTTCAGCATGTCAATGTCCTTTCTAGGACATAACAGAAGTGTAACTTCTCTTATTCTAGGTACTATTTCAGGTCTTTAAGTGTAGATAATTTCTTCATCAGTGTGTATTCCATCTAAAATCTTCTAATCATGTATAGGTCTTATCTATATTTTTCTACACATCTAAAGAGTATATTCCCAGTGAGCTTGTGATTTTTTTTTCTGAGTGTTTTAATGTTGTTTAAGAACCCTGGTACAATATTATCATTGTCAATCTGTTGATGCTGACATGGTCTGGAGGATTTTATAGAGTTTTTTTGCAGACTTTCTCTACATTTTTTTTCATCTTCTATTTTCATAATGTTCCCTTGTCTATTTCCAATTTCAGCATTTCAAGGTAAGAGATGATGATTAAACATGTCATGGAATGATGTCTTGTCCAGCCCAGTAGCCACTTTGTTTAAATCTTTTGTTGTTTTTGTTGTAGAATCATTTCAGTTGTGTTTGACTTTGTGATTCCATTTGAGGTTTTCTTGGCAAAGATATTAAAGTGGTTTTGTCACTTCCTTCTCCAGCTCATTTTACAGATGAAGGAAACTGCAACAAGCAGGGTTAAATGACTTGTCCAGGTTTCACCTCTTGGAAACTCTGTAGGGTATCCTTCCATCAACTGCAACATATGCATGTCCTCTGATTTTCTTTCTACTTGAAACGTCAATTTGGAATTGATGATGACCTGCAAAGAAGACTGAGAAGTCAGACAGGTAGGAAAACTAAGAGAGATCAAAGACAAAAACTGGGGGCAATTAGGTGGCACAGTGGATAGAGAGCACCGGCCCTGGAGTCAGGAGGACCAGAGTTCGAATCCGACCTCAGACAATAATTACCTAGCTGTGTGAGTGTTTTAACCCCATTGCCTTGCCAAAAAAAATATTTTTTAAATGTTTCACAAAGACAAGAAGTGTGCCAAATGCTGTATAATGATTAAGAAGGATGAAAAATGGGAAAAGGCCTTTAAATTTATTAATTAAAAGTCAACATTAATAACTTAAGAGACAGAAATCTCAATTGGATGTTGCAGATACAAGCCATATTGCAGAAGATTTTATTTGTTTATTTATTTTTGCAGAAGATTTAAAAGAGAATAAAAGGAAAATTGGAGGCAGCAAGATATTAGGGATAAGAAGATAAAGAGCTTTATTTTTTTTAATGATGGAGATGATTACATTTGTAAGTAGCAGGAAAGGAGTCAGTCAACAGAGATGGAAGATAGAAGAGAGGTAAGGAGAGTCCTGTAGAATAGTGGGTAAATGTAGGGCAAGAGTTAGGGACCTTGGCAAAGGAAAGGTCACCTTTCTTTTTTGTCAGAGATAAGATTGAAGGACAATATGGGGGATGGGGGTTAGATGTCTGAATACTGTAAAATGAAGAGAAACAAGCTAGTAATTAAATGGTTTCAATTTTTTTCAATGAAACTTGGGGCAAGGTCATCAGTTGAGAGGGTGGGAGAAGGGCATTCCTTGGAGGACTGAAGAGAGATAAATGGAATAGCTGCTGTGAAGAGTGGGATAGTGTATCAATTGGGAGGAAAAAAAGTTTACTAGCCACAATAAAGGCTCAATTGAGATTAGAGAATATGTATATGTGTTTGCGTGTGTGTGTGTGTGTGTGTGTCTCTGTATGTGTGTGTATGTGTGTGTGTGTATGTATAAAACTATATTTAGATATGTATATATTTGTAATGGATCACAGTCAGGATTTCATGATTTCCTACCATTCTGTTTAGTAGCATATGAGTAAGGATGAAGAAGGCAACTGGTAAAAGTAATTTAGGGATTGGATTCTGCAAGATATGATTAACCATGGGAGAAGGGTGTTCAGATAGGGAACTTTTAAATATTAAGACATTGTGCTTTTAGTTACATATATATTAAGAAAATCACCTTAGTAACTGGAATGGGGGATGAATTACAGGTAATTACAGGAGTCCAGGCATGAGATAATGGGAGTCTGTACTTGAATTGTCACAAGTACAGAGGAGAAAGGAGGATGAATTTGAAAGATGTTGCAGAGGTGGAATTGACAGGCCTCAGTAAGAAATTAATATGGGAGGGCTGGGATGAGAGATAATGAGAAGCACAGGATGATCCAAGATTGCAAGTTTGAGGGACTGGGGAAATGGTGTTGCTTTTTTACAGCAGTATTATCAGTAAAAGGTGAATTTAATTCAGATTTTTCTCCAGACTTTATTTGAATCTTTGTTTCAAGTCAGGTTCTTTCAAATAGTATTTAATTGGATTCTGTTTTCTAATTCATTCTGTTATCATCATCTATTTTGTGGTGAATTCATTCCATTTACATTCATGATTGCTTACTGTTTATTTTTCTCCTTACTGTACTCTTTTCTTTTTTCCTCTTTGTTCTTAGTCCTCAATTTTCTTTCTTTTTTTTTTCCCTTTTGATTTTTGCAAGGCAATGTGGTTAAGTAGCTTGCCCAAGGTCATAACAGCTAAGTAAGTATGAAGTGTCAGAGACCATATTTGAACTCAGGTCCTCCTACCTCCAGGGCCGGTGCTCTATCCATTACACCACCTAACTCCCCAGTCATCAATTTTCAAATAAAAAGATGGTAAGAGACAGGGGGTTTGCCTAAAACTTGACATCTACTAAGAAAATAATAATCTACTAAGAAAATAACTAAGAAAATGTTTTCTCTCTCTGTTCCCACTTTTTTCTTACCTTTCTTACCTTTTCCCCACCATGGTTCTTTTTAATCCTTTCTGTTTCTTCTCCAACATTTCCATATATCATATACTCTTCATCTTATGGAAGTTTTGTGATATTGATTTCCCTCCTCTTCCTCTTCCTTTCTTCTCCAGTACAGTCCCCTTTGTCCCATGTTTCTTTTCCTTAGTCTTCAGTCATTTTTAAAAATTTTATGACTTTGGGGAGGCTAGGTGGCACAGTGGATAGAGCACCGGCCCTGGAGTCAGGAGTCCCTGAGTTCAAATCTAGCCTCAGTCACTTAATAATTACCTAGCTGTGTGGCCTTGGGCAAGCCACTTAACCCCATTTGCCTTGCAAAAATCTAAAACAAAAATTATGACTTTTAAAGATTATTAGGATTCTAGCAAAACATGTTTCTTATCCTCTATTAATATGTAAATAATGCATTCTCAAATTTCTCTTCTAATAAGTAAATTTTTTTGCATTTTTGTGTGTTTCTCTTGTTACTTGCATTTCCATCACAAAATGTCTACCTTTTTCATAAAGAATATTTAGAAATCTTCCATTCTATTAAAGATTATTCCCCCATGGAGGATTATGCTTAGTAGTACAATTACAAGTCTTTATTTTTTGCCTTTTGGAACACTGCATTACAAATTATCCTCTACTTTTATAATAGTAGTTTCTAAATCTTGCATAAGATTTACTGTGGTTCTTGGTACTTGTAACTTTTTTCCTTTTTTTGGCAGATTGCAGTTTTTTATTTGAACTGAAAATTATTTTGGTCATAATATTCATAGCTTTTATTTTGTTGTTTCAGGAAGTGACCTCTGTTTTAATCTTATTCTTTGGTTCTAAATATTCTTGGCAATTTTCCTTTAAAAATGAAATATGGTATCCAGACTTTTGTAATAGGGCTTTTGAGTTTCAGATTATCTGATGATTTTTAAATTATCTGTCCATGAGTTTTCTCTCTCTTCCCAGGGCAGCTATTTTTGATACAAGTCACTAAACTGTCTTTTTCATAAATATACATATATATATATATATATATATATATATATATATATTGTTTATTGTCTTAATGAGTCATTGCTTTCTGTCCAATCTACACTAATCTTTAGGGCATTTAATTCTTAGGAGAGGCTTTTCACTGTTCTATGGTATGATTTCATCTTAACATTCTTTCCTCTGTCTATTTTGTACCTCGTTTACATTTTCCCAAGTACTCCTATAATCCCTTTGTTCAAGACCACCAATTTTTCTTATTTGGAACTTCAATGATATATAGATAGATAGATAGATAGATAGATAGATAGATAGATAGATAGATGATACAGATATATGTATGTACATATATATATATATAAAACTACATATGTATGTATGTTTTATATACATGTATATATTCATTATCCAATCTGCTGCTGAGGTAATTTTTGTTGAAAGCATAGTTTCCCACTCTCCCTGCCCCACCATGAGCTCCAGGGTTTCCTTATTACCGCCAAGTTCAATTACAAACTCCTCTGAGTCTTTACCAGTGGGGTCACAATCTACTTTGATGTATCCCTCAATCTAAGGTATATTTCTTCATGGTATTACAAGTTTTCCTTGCTTTGCTCATCTCAGCATCAAGTTTGGGAAAGTCTGAGTACCTACGTTGGGTCATATCTGCAACTTAATGGCATGAGAAGGGTTTGCTTAGTTTTGAGTATGGTCCCTAAGGTTAGAGCCTGTAGTACATAGTAGCTGTGTAATAAATACTTGATTTTATTCTGGGACTATTCTGGGAGGCTTTTCCTAAGCACTCTCTTACTCTAGGACGTCAGAACCTTCCTCTACTAGATCCTCTGCCTGGGATTCTTCTACCTTGCTGCAGGACTTAAGGGTTTTTCCCTCAATGGGCTCCTAAAAATGATTTGAGACAACCCGTCTTTGTCTTGGATGTTTCTCCTGCCTCTGGGCTCTAGTGCCCTGCTGGACCTTGCCTCTTTATGGTGTGTTCTTGTGCTGGCATATCGACCTAGATTACTCTTTGCCTAGAGTATTTTTTCCCCCTCTAGGCTCAATGTAACTGGTACTCAATGACTTCTAGCCAAGTATCCTCCCCTCCACCATGGCTTGCACTTTTTTTCCTATTAGTTTGCCTCTATCAGGCCTTTGCAGGATCCTGGGGTCTCAGGACAAGTGATATTCTTTATAGACTGGTACATAATAAAGCCTCACAGGGGATGTTTGTAGGGGATCTGGCTGCTAGAATGCCACCAATTTCCCTCATTTTACTTTTGCCATTCTCCCTCTCAAATACATACATATATATATATATATATATATATATATATATATATATATATATGTATGTATGTATGTATATTCATTATCCAATCTGCTGCTGAGGTAATTTTTCTTAAAGCGTAGGTCTCCACACTCCCTGCCCTAACCTGAGCTCCAGGGGTTTCTTATTACTGCAAGATCAATTGTAAACTCCTCTATGATTTGACAGGCATTACCTAGGTCCTTCCTAATCTTCCAGTTGTCTTCACTCTATATTTCCTTCAATATACTCTACAATCTAATCACATGAGTCTACTCAGTTCCTCAACAGGACACTCCCTGGGAGTCTCTACACTGGCTCTCTCCCATAACTGGAATACTCAGTCCCTTCCCTTCCACCTGCTAGTGACCCTGAGACCTTTCCTCTTTCCTTCCTCTACCCAAAATTGCCAGTGCTTTCCATTCATGTACATGCCTCTACCTAATTTACATGTTGTCCAGCATATAGAGCATGGATCAAAAAAAAAAAAAATGGGACTAGTCAGGTGGCAAGAACAAATGCTAATTGAAAAAGAACCAATGTACTCTACTGATATACTTGTGATGTCAAGAGAAAGGAAGAACTCTAACAAAGAACTTACAGAAAGATATGGGCAAGAATTACACAGGATGGCAAGCCTGAATGAACTGTAACCTTAGAAATGGTTTTTGCTTGTTTATAAATGAGGACACTAAGGCCCAGAAAAGTGACTGCCTAAAGCAACATAGTATGTAGACAGATAAAATTATGCTTCTTGAAATTTTTATATAGAAAGATATTTACAGAAAATTACATAAACCAAAGGCAAGAATGTAATAGAACTTAATCATTTTTCAAATGAGTTATTTACTCTATCATATGCTATTCTGACATGTGCTTTGTTCTTCATATAACCAATATTGAAGTGACAATAAAAGTTGGTGGTTAGGAAATATTACAATTTAAAAATATCTTTTCTATACCAAAAATCCTTCTATGGTATCTTATCATGACGCAGAGGTAAACTGAAGTACTCAAAGGCTGTGTATACTGCCACTGCAGCTTTGATTATCAAGCGTGGCATTGATGACAAACTATGTTTAATGTTTTGTTGTTTTTGTTTTTTAATTTTTGCAAGGCAATGAGGTGAAGTAGCTTGCCCAAGGCCACACAGCTAGGTAATTATTAAGTGTCTGAAGTCATATTTGAACTCAGGTACTCCTGACTCCAGGACCAGTGCTCTATCCACTGCACCACCTAGCCGCCCCTACGTTTAATGTTTTAAGAACCAGTCAGTTTCATTAAATTTAGTGTCTCATCACCAAGGTCTGCATGCTGATGAATGTTTTCAGTTATTCCAATTCTTACCTTCCAGTAAGTCTCAAAGAAGTTATATCTGTCAGTGAAAGATGTACTTACAGCAAGGAAAATATCTGACAAACGTGTTTTTATTTGCTTATAGAAGAAATTAATACTCCAGTTGTCAAGAAAAATTGAATTTTACTTAAAGTTTTCACAAGTATTAACTACTCTGGCAAGAGTACAGTAATTGTCAACATGCTACAGTTTTAAAATTCTGAACAGTATTTTCATTTGTCTTTAAAGACTTCTTTTTAAGACAGTACAATTTCCTCAACATTGAAGAATGATGATTACCTGGGAACATTACCTTGACAATAAAAAGTTACTACAGTAACAGGAAAGATCAAAACATAAACTCAGAAGAAGAAAATGAAATCAAAGAAGCTACATACAAAGCCTCAAATCAAAATGTGAAATATTTTCAGACTCTTGGAAAGTTCAAAAAGGATTTTAAAAATCAAATAAGAGAGGTAGTAAGAAAAGTGGGGAAAGAAATAAAAGTGAAGCAAGAAAATAATGAACTGGGAATGGAGGCACCATATTTTTTGGTGAAGAATCTAACACTTTAAGAAAGAAAATAGGCCAAATGGTAAAAGTGGCACAAAAAAGCATCTGAAAAGAACTGAAGAACTGAAAAGCAGAATTGGCCAAATGAAAAAAGATACAAAAGCACAATAAAGAAGATAATTGCTTAAAAATCAGAAGTGGGCAAGTGGACTAATAATCTCATGATCAATAATAATAAAATTAATAAAACAAAATCAAAAGAATGAAAAAAAGAAGAAATGTGAAATAATACACTGCAAAAACAACTGACCTGGAATATATATTGAGAGAGAACTTGGTTAATTATTGAATGATCAAAAAAGTTCTAAACGTTATAGTTCAAGAAATTATGAAAGAAAACCTTCCCTCATAACCTAGAAAAAGAACATAAAATACTGAAAGACCTTTGAAGCACTCCTGGTGAAAAGATCAGAGCTGAATGAAAAGTTTTACTTTCAAATACGAGACTCAAGAGAAGCATAGTGAACATTTAAAAAGAATAAGTGATTTTCCAAACAAAAGGTTACTTTTAGTATCTATTATCATTATTAGGGCAATTAGCATGAACATAGAGAGCACTGGTGTGAGTTGATTGTAATGGATGTTACCTAAAAATATAAAATTAAGGTATACACTGGGAGAAAGAGGAAGGGAGAGATAAAATGGGGTAAATTATCTCACATTAAAGAGGAGCAAAAGAGCTTTTACAATGGAGATTAAAATAGATGGAGGAAAGGGGAATGTGAGACAGTGCTTCAAACTTACTTTCTTCTGAAATGACTCAAAGAAAGTCTAACATACACACTCAGCTCAGCATATAAATCTTATCTAACCCTACAGGGAAGTAGGGAGTGAGGGTGATAAGTAGGGGGAAGAACAATAGAAGGGAGGAAGGATGATCAATAGTGGTCAGAAGCAAAATACTTTTGAGAAGACAGAATGAAAGGAGAAGAATAAACAGGAGGAAAATATATTAAATTTTAAAAGAATTTCAAAAATAAAACCAAATTGGTCAAGATTAGAAGGAAAGCAGAAAACTGGGGAAAATGTGTACTCAAAGTTTCTATCAAGCTTTTTTTACTCATATAGAGAATGGAGTCAAATTTATAAAAATACAAATTTATAAATATTAATAAATGATCAAAGGATATGAAATTTTCAAAGAAATCAAATTTATCCATAGTCAATTTAAAAAAGTCCAAATCATTATTGATTAGAGAAATGCAAACTAAAAACAGCTCCAAGATAACCACCTCCTACCCATCAGATTGCTGAAAATGACAGAAAAGGAAAACGACAAATGTTGGAAGCAATGTAGGAAAAATGGAACACTAATATTGCTCTTGAGAGCAATTTAGAAGTGTGCCCAAAATACTATAAAACTGTGCATATCTTTATACCAGTACCCTTTAACCAGCAATAGTACTGCCAGCTCTGCATCCCGGAGATCTAAGAAAAAAAAAAAAAAAGAAAAGGAAAGGAAAGGAAAAGGACCCACTGCCTTGTGTTGTTTTAGTAACGTACAACTGGTTGGGATTGGGTTTTCTAGACAAAGATGCTGAAGTTGTTGGCCATTTTCTTCTCCAGTTCATAGTATTAAATAGCAAATAGTATTAAATGTCTTGCCTAGGATTACCACAGCCAGTAAACATCTGAGGCTGAATTTGGATAAGAGTCTTCCTAACTCAAGTCCTATCTATTCACAGGACTACCTAGCTGAGAGCAGAAATATTTCCAACAGCTCTTTTTGTGATGGCAAAGAATTGGAAATTGAGGGTATGCACAGTAACTGAGGAATAGCTGAACAAATTGTGATATACGATTGTGATGAACTATCACCTGAAAAGTATTAAATGAGCTGAAGCAAAATGAAATGACAGAACCACAACACTGACCAATACTATACAATGATCAACTGTGAATAACTTAGGTACTCTCAGGAATACAATGATCTAAAATAATTCTTAAGGACTGAAGATGAAAAATTCTATTCACTTCTAGAGAAAGAAATGATGGAGTCTGCAGATCAAAGCATACTTTTTTTTACTTTATTTTTTTGGGGTGGATGACTGTTTTCTTTCACAACATGACTTAATAATGTAAATATATTTTGCAAGACTGCACATACATAGCCTATATAAAATTGCTTGCCTTCTTAGGGAGGGATCAAGAGAAAGAATTTGAAACTCAAAATTTAAAAAACAAATATTGAAAATTTTTACATGCAAAAGAAAAAAATTTTTTTAAAAGATTCATGAAAGTTCAGAAAATCAAAGATCCTTTAGGGATTTGTGTTTCTGTAACAAAATCCTGTTCAAATGTTTATATTATGAGAAAGATATGCACACCAAACATTTCATCATTACAGTACAAGTATAGTAAAGTTTCTCAAATGGTTTCCAGGTCCATGCTTCCAAGTTTATTGAAGTTTTTAAGGCAAGACATAATTTCAAATATCCAGACCTGAGTCATACGCTTGATAGAGAATGTATACTTTCTGAAATTTCAAGATCAGATATTACTGTTTCACTTTTGGAATGTTCTGTTTTGTGTTTACTTTTTTCTATCTTGGACATTACTGTCACATCTCCTGTCTCTTTCCGAGAAAGACTGTATTTTTTTGAAGTTGAATGTTTTACTCTTTCGTGAGCCAAAGGGGTATGCTCCCTATGGCCTTTGCTTTTCTGGCTTATCAGGCTCTCAGAGGAGGAACGAGAACTTTCAGATTGTTTATTTGAAGAGTGTTTTGAGGAATGTTCACTCATTCTGGCACTTTTCTCTGAATAAGTTCTATTTCTGGAAGACTCCTCTTCTTTTCTTTGTTCTTGAGTTTCAACAATCATATTTGCTAAAAATGATAATGATGATGCAGGCACAAATTCTTTAGAAGAAACCTGTTGATGATCAGTGCTCTTGATTTCCTGGACTTCTTTGGAAGAAGATAAAGCCTCCTGAATGGAAACTGGAAACTGAAATGCATCAAGAGACAAAAATGTTCTAACATTGCTGGTAACTTTCTGAAACTGAAAATATAATTCAAATTAATAATAGTATGAAATTTCTATTGGCTACTGTGATTTTACTAATGAACATAAAAGGTATTTAAAATTCAATTGCTGTTTACCCACAAAGTTCTGGGGGTTCATTTCTCCTATGGTCGTCTTGCTCTTGAGAAGCTTCAACAAATACTCAGCTATGTCTAAGGCCATTTCCTATTGCCCACCAAAATCTCACTTATAAGCAAATAAGCTATCATGTTCCAAAAAATTTTACAGGGTATGCTTCTGAAGGGTGAAGGTTTAAGTTGAGATCTTTCCTTTCAGTCATCATGGTCCAAGGAGGAGGAACTACCCAAGCACACTGAACTAAAGTATGATTAATCAAAGCATGTTCTAGGGCAGGGTGGGCTGGGCAACATTCTTGGTTAATATATTTTGGGGTCCACACCTGGGGTCTTGGCCTATCCCTGGGCGTTTACCACAAGACACCTGTAGAAAGTGATTGTACACAGGATCTGAGGGTGTTTTGGCTAAAACTCGCAGATGATTGAGCTCAGTCGAGAGCCCACTGATCACTGAGTTCAGTCTTGTAAAACCTTGGACCTGGGCCACTTCTGTGGAAGCACTATAAAGGTCTCACTTGGCAAAGTAGGCTTTAGAAGTCACCCCCTTTGGAGAGGATGCTCTGCCAAGGGGACTTTCTCAATTGAGACCCTGGAGGCCATGTTGTGACTCAACTTCCCTAGACAGTCAGATTTCCAGGTGTTGGCATCTCCCAGTTGGTTAACTTTTTTCTTCTTTATCCCTTACCTTTCCTTTCTGTGATGTCATTTTTATCTATGTTGATATTTTTCTTCATATATGCTTTATTAATCATTAAATTCTCATTTAAAGACTTAAGGGAGGGAGCATGTCATTGTGGGAAAGATTCAAGCTGACCAAATTAAAGCTGGCACAGCACATAGCCCTTTCTGTTAGTTTCAAGAAAGGGTCTGCAACAGGGAAAGAAGAGAAAGCAGAAGCCAGGGAATAAAGTCCTAGTGGGTCACCTCCAAGGAGATGGCTATTTTCCTATACTGAACAAAACTAAGTTAGTGATGCTCATTTACAAACACTACCTGGGTTCTCATATTAATCTGGATAACTAAAAATTAATTCTCAACCTTTTCCTGTAGGAATACATATTTATACATTTATTTACTTTTATGAGAACTATAAAAAATGCCTTTCTAAGTCACAATCATTCATTTACATACTTAATTTCTATTATTGCACTTTTTATTCTGATTTCTTATTTTTTGCCTTCCTGCAAAATAGTTTATTTATACCAGCAGATGGTAAATAGTCATAAAGCTCTCAGGGTTTGTTTTATAATTTTACTTTCCTATCTTGTCAAATCTAAAAGGCACCTATCTACTAATCACTGATCTGGAAAGAATCTTAAGAGGTCATGTGGCCTAGATCTTACTTCAAAGCATGTGAAAGTCTCAATCATCCTAGATAAAGTCCAGGTATATTCCATCTTCAAAAACTTCTATAGACATAGGATCAATTGGTAACCAAATCAATGCTTACTAACCTTTTGTTTTAGATCAAACTAAACTATTAACACTTTTTTTCTCTTTATAAAGAATTGAATTATTTTGTATCTTCCTCACATTAAAACTCTTAAACCATTAGTACAGTAGAAAGAACACTGACTTAGGCATTGTTATCTGATTCTAGTTCAAGTTATATTAACTGCTATGTAACTTTAGATTGGCAGCTAAGTGGCATGGTAGGTAAGAAAGCTGGGCCTAGAATTAGGAAGACTTAGCTTGCTTAGTTCAAATCTGACCTCTGACACCTACTACCTATGTTACTAGGCAGATCACTGAACCCTGGGTGCCTTAGTTTCCTCATTTGTAAAATTGAGTTGGAGAAAAAAATTAGTAAAAAAAAAAACCCAAACAGTTACTCCAGTATCTTTGCCAAGAAAACCTCCATAGGGTTCACATCAAGAGAAGAAAATGATTGAAATGTTGGGAAAGTCATAATCTTTCTTAGATCTCTGTTTCAGAATGTATGACCCCTTTCAGTCTGAACCTCATTTTGACCATCTACACCTTATTACAATTGTAATAAATAAGAAAAACAATATATAAAAGCAGCCTGTAAATAAAAATTATCATATTAAATTTCATGTATTCTAGCTCTTAAGAAAATCTAGGCTTCGTGCCTGGAGGAATTTGCATGAGTTGATGCTGAGTGAGATGAGCAGAACCAGAAAAAACACTGTATACCCTAACAACAACATGGGGATGATGCTTAATCTTGAAGGACTCGTTCATTCCATCAGTGCAACAATCAGGAACAATTTTGGGCTGTCTGCAAAGGAAAGTGCGATCTGTATCCAGATAAAGAGCCATGGAGTTTGAACACAGTTCAAGGACTATTCCCTTTAATTTAGAAAAAAAAAACAGATATCTTATTGTCTGATCTTGTTATCTCTTAAGACTTTTTGTCTCTTCTTTAAGGATATGATTTCTCTCTCATCACACTCAATTTGGATCAATGTTTACCATGGAAACAATGTAAAAACTGACAAACTGCCTTCTTTGGGGGTGGGGGGAGGGAAGTGAGATTAGGGGAAAAATTGTAAAACTCAAAATAAATAAAATCTTTATAATTAAAAAAAAAAGAATCTAGGCTTCACCATCATCCTCCACTACCTACATCCATTAAGTTGCTAAGTTTTTCTACCTTGCTTATTTCTACTTTTGTGATGTCTCTCTCATATACCACCTTCTCTTTTCTAACACAGCTGACACCCTCATTCCCCCCCACTTGGACTACTGCAACAGTCTGCTGGCAGATCTCCCTGCCTCAAGACTATTCCAGTTATATTCATCCTCCACATCAGTTATCAAAATGATCTTACTAAACTGCAAATGTGCAGATGTCACTCCCTATTTAATTAACTCCAGTAGCTCCCTGTTGTCTCCAGGATCAAATATAAAATCCTGTCTTTAGCTTTGAAAGCCCTTCATAACCTGGTTCCTTCTCATTGTACTAGTCTTCTCCCCACTCTGCATGCCATGAGACTTGGTGACTGGTTTTCTCACTATTCCTTGCATAACACTCCATCTTTCAACTCTGAGGCATTCCCACTGGCTGTGCCCTGCTCCTGTAATTCTCTCCTTTCTCATTTTTACCTTCTTCCTAGTTTGACTGACTTCATTCAAGTCTCAGCTAAACTCTAATATTATGTACAAAACCCTTTCCCAGTCCTCTATATTAATATTAGCACCTTCCCTCAGATCTCTCCCATTTTTTCTGTATCTTATTTGTACAAAGTTGCTTCTATATTGTCTCCACTAAACTGTAAACTCCTTCAGAGTTTTTTTTTTTTTGGCCTTTCTTTGCATCCCCAGAACTTAGTCCAGTGTTTGGTACACAGTTGGCACCTAAAAACGTTTGCTGATTTCTTGACTGCGTACTAGCCAATAGTAACATATTAATTTAGTCTGATTATATAAATAAAAATTATTATATTATTATTGTCATTTAGTCACTTTTAGGATTTTCCTAGCAGAGATATTGGAGTAGTTTGCTATTTCCTTCTCAGGCTCATTTTATAGATGAAGAAATTATGGCAAACAAGTTTAAGTGACTCGTCTAGGGTCACATAGCTAGTGTCTGAGGATGGATTTGAACTCAGGAATATGAGTCTTCCTGACTCCTAGACCAGCACTGCCATCTAGCTTTCCAATTATATTGCAGTCCAATACATATTAAATTAAAAAAAAATGGAGAAATGAATAATGCAATTTTAAAATTTCATGCTCATAATATACTAAGATAAAATGAACACTAAGGCAGCATTTGCAAAGTTAAACCATGAACCTACTATTATTGAACAGCTCTTCTCAGTAATGATGAAATCAAGAGATCCTTTAATTATATTAAGATGGCTGAAAACAAAATGAAATAGAGAGAAAAGGCACAATGCAAGGTGATGTGCCTGCTCCTGGTATACCTTGGCTTACCTGGATACTCTGCATATGTCCTGGGGTATTCTGATTAGTTTCTGACCTTCCTTCAAGTTCCTTCCTTTCTTCTACAAGTGAACCATTACTTGTAGAATTCATCTGGGGATGATCTAGGAAATCAAAATCCGACTGATTTATACCAGCTACTGTGGCGAGTTGCCCAAGTCTAGAAGAGAGATTGAATGAGGAGAAAAATCAAAGGTTATTATAAATGCATATAATATGTCCCACATCAGAGCAAAGAAACTGTCTAAAATGTGGTCTCATATTTGCCTAATATAGGCCTTTTTCTACCTAATTCACCTTCTTATGCTCTCTTAAGTTGTGCACATTTTGAGAATGATCTTCTAATGAACTATTATTGAAGGGTTATCTTTGCATGAATGTACTTTCTACCTACCTAACCCTTTAGAAATATAAATTCACTATTGAGTTTTCATTTTTTAGTATAATCCATTATGCAATTTGATAGAGTTTTATACATTATCAGTAGAGAAAATAATTAATTATAAGTGCCATTAGTTGAAAGCTGAATCTTCTTTGGGCAAATGTTAAAAATTTCGAAAGTTAAAGCTAAGTCAAGGGAAGAAACAGCATGTAACCTACCCAGCATCTTTAAGGAGATCCAAAAAAGCATGGAACTTCTGGAAAGATGTCTCAATACTGCCCAAAACTCCATCATCTTCCAAAATCATGGTTGCCAGTGACTGTGCATGAAGAGCTTCAGATAGAGAGAAATTCATATTTCGCAACTGGGAATTTTCAAGTTCCAGCTAGAAAAGAATATTAATTATCATTCATTGAAAACAATGAAGTTTAAATGAAAAAAAAAGGAATTAGAAACTTATAGTTGTATCCTATCAAGAAACACTTGAGATCAGATGCTATTTCCCATAATCTTGAAGTAATAGCATAAAATATTTTAATTCATTTTTTATTTATTAAATCTTCCTTCTTAACAAAAAGAAGACTACATCTCTCTCAAAGTAATAGGGGAGTTCCCAGTAAAACCACTTCTACCAACAGTTATCAAAAACTTGCCAACTGTCAGAAGTCTGAATATGTCAGAAGTGAACTTGGAAGTCTCATCTTCCTGACTCTGGGGCCAACTCCCATACTGTCTCTTCTAAGTGACTACACAGAAAACTTGTGATTCCATAAGTCTAAATGATTATATTATCACCAAAAAACATAAAAATAATTGATCCAATTCATACCAGGTTACCAGAAATGCTTACTTTACCATTTCGGCTTCACCCATGTTTTCCCACCAGATTGTTGCGTACATTCTTTCATCTATGCCTTTGCTCATGTTACCCTTTCTGCCTTGCCTCTGTAGACTAACAGAATATGTGCACGAATTCAACCTTATTGCCTTTTTTTTAGTTGTTGTGTTTTTTTTTTGGCAAGGCAATGGGGTTAAGTGGCTTGCCCAAGGTCACACAGCTAGGCAATTATTAGGTGTCTGAGGCTGGATTTGAACTCAGGTCCTCCTGACTCCAGGTCTAGTGCTCTATTCACTGTGCCACCTAGCTGCCCAATTCAACTTTATTGTTAATAGAGACCAATTTTCAAATGTACTTTCTAACTTCATTCTAAAGCCTAAATATTTCAATTCAAACATAAATCACAAAACCCAAATTATTTTAATTTTACCTCAGTTACTCGTTTGTCAGCCTTGATTCTCATAATCCTTTCTACCTTCAATTGCTCTATGCACTCTTCCAATCTCTCCTGTGGAAAAACCAGCAAAATTGTTATTATACTTTAGAAAGACCTTAAAAAAGGGGTGGGGGGGGATGAAGGTCTTAGTCATATCTGGGTCTCAACTTCTTCATTCAGAAAATGAGAAGGTTTGACAGAGTATCTTTAAGGCTTAAATCAGCTTTAAAAATTAAATTTTAGGGGCAGTTAGGTGGCACAGTGAATAGAGCACCGGCCTTGGAGTCAGGAGTACCTGGGTTCAAATCCAACTTCAGACACTTAATAATTAACTAGCCGTGTGGCCTTGGGCAAGCCACTTAACCCCATTGCCTTGAAAAAAATCTAAAAAAAAAATTAAATTTTAAAGTGAAAAGTACCTTACAGGTCATCTAGTTCAATCTGCTAATTTAAAAACAAACTAATTCATGTTCAGAGAAATTAATTTTTTAGGCAGATTACATATCTAAGTAGCTGCAAATTTGATACCACTCTCATAACTAAGACATCTCCAAGTGATACTAATTCTAATTGTGTCTCTTTGTTTAAAAAATGAGAAATCCAAGACTTTTAGAAAGCATCAAGCATCCCATGGAGGACTGAATTATACACAGCAAAGTATACTAAGATAGCAAAATTATACTAAGAGTTTCAATAAGAATGGGGCAACTGACAACATCACAAGTGTTCAGAGTGCTAGGTTTGGTGTCAGGAAGACCCGAGTTCAAATTTGACCTCAGATACTTAATAGTTATGTGATCCTGGGCAAATCACTTAACTTCTCTTTGCCTCAGTTTCTCAACTGTAAAATGAGGATAGTAATAGCACCAACCTTCTAGAGGATTAAATAAGATAATGATTATAAAGTGCTTATTTCCTGAGTTTCCATCTAAAATAAAAAGGATTTTCAGGTAAAATATCATGTAATTTAAGAAAAAATATAAGGTTTTCTATTTTGTCTATAATTCATTTTCATTCATAGGCAAATATCTGAGATTCCAATGACAATGGAACCTAATCAGTAAACATCTATTAAGTAGTTACTATTTTCGATATCCTATGCTAAGCAATGGAATACCATAAAGGAGGCAAAAGACAGTTCCTGACCTCAAGCTTTCACTAAAATGGGAGAGAAAATATGCAAACAAATATATACAAAGCAATCTATATATAGGACAAATAGAGAGGTCTTAAAATTAAGAGGGGGGGTAAAGGAGACAGCTTCCTGTAGAAGATAAGATTTTAACTGACTTTTTTTTTTGGGGGGGTTGCAAGGCAATAGAGTCAAGTGACTTGTTTGATTAATGAGTTTTGGTTTCAATTCACTCCTACAAAGTGACACGTTCACAACAAAAAAAACTAAAAAGAATATTTAATAAAATAATTATAAAACAAGCAGAAATAAATCAATTTTACAGCAAAAGTAATCAATAAGTCTTAATACAACAAAAAGAAGTGCAAAACCTACATAAACATACATATTAGGAGAAAACATCACTGATCCAGGGGAGTTTCAACATCTGAATCAACAGTGGCTGGGGTGTTCTAAAGTATACCCTTCAGAGTCCTGATCAGGAAGGTCCCAGAAAGAGTGTCCTCTCCATGAGTGAGACTCCTATTAGGCTATGGTCTAATTAGATCTTATATAATTTGAAGACAAAGAAGGCTTCTTGCCAATTTTTTGTGGAATAAAATCAAATTTTCCACATTGTCCAAGGAGGGAGTCACCCATCCCTGAACCCCAAGAATTATGGTATTTACATTCAGGAATGGCTAGTTCCTTAAGAGATAGGCAGGGTTAATCAAGTGTGGCCTTGAGAGCCTGGTCAGGACTACTCAAGGACATTCATCAGTTCTTTTAAATGCGCAAGCTGTTTTAAATATAGGCCTAAGATCAATCTTGCTTATCTCCTCTCTCCATCCATCGGGGTGAATGGGGGATCAGTAATTCTCTGTATACCAGAGGTAAACTGAGGCTCAGTAATTATCTGTGGCTAAACTATAAACTTACCATGAAAAATCTTATATCTTATGTATTAACCATACACTTGCCCAAGGTCACATAGCTAGGTTAACTGGTCCTTAAAAGAAGTCAGGGAGGTCAATTGTGGGAGAATAGGAGGGAAGAGTATTCCCAAAATGGTGACAAGTAAGACATAATGTGATGCCTTTCACTGTGTGTGTGTGTGTGTGTGTTTAAGTAAAATGTGATGATTGGAACTACATTTTAGGAAAATCCTTTTATTGGCTGAATGGGAAGAGATCTGAAGCAGGCTGACCCACCAAAAGGCTATTGCACTAAGCCAGGCGAGTAAAGCATGTGTCAGTGTCAGAAGAGAAGAGGCATATTCAATACATGCTACAATGAGGAAATCCATAGATCTTGGCAATAGAAAGGATATGGAGGTGAGAGATAGTGAGGAGATCAGAATGATTTCTAGGTGACTGGTGCAAATTAACTGGATTTAAAATAGGGAGTGGGGATGGCAGTCTCTAGTCCTACTTTCTCCTCTGAAGCCACCAGAGTTGAGTGGCTAGATATATATCAGGACAACTAGAGATAGTTTTGGATGCAATGGAGAAACTTTGACCTTTTAAAGCTAAGTCTTTCCCAGGTCAGTTTACCTGAGGTATCGCCCATTCAGTGATTAAGATTAGGGAAGGAGGCAGAGGAATAGATGAGTTGCTTCAGATATATTGAGTTAGGGGGCAGCTAGGTGGTATAGTAAATAGAGCACTGGACCTAGAGTCAAGAGGGCCTGAGTTCAAATCTGTTCCCAGACACTTAACAATTACATAGCTCTGTGACCTTGGGCAAGTCCCTTAACCCTATTGCCTTACAAAAAAGCAAAAACAAAAACAAAAACAAAAAAAAACCCAAAGGGACATATTGAGTTAGTCTCAGAGTTCAGAAAGGGCACTGGAGGTCAACAGACACTGGGTCCCTAGGAGCTTATCACCATGTCAAGTAGCATAAAAGGAGAAGAGAGAAATGTTAGAGAACTGGGAGGGACACATGTTTAGAGGTCATGTTCTGGAGGAAGATCCAAAAAAGGAGACAGCAAAAGGATAGTCTGATAAGTTAAGAGGAAAACTGGGAGAAAATATGTCCTGAAAACCTAGAACAAAAGAAACATCAAGGAATGAGTGATCAATGGCAGCAAAGGCAGTAGAGGAGTGAAGGACAGGACCAAGAGAAGGCCGCTAAAAACCACTGATAACCCTGGAGAGAGCAGAGTAATTATAAAGTCAACTTGTGAAGAAAGCAAGGGGAGGCAAAGCAGAGGCAACTAGTAGAAACAGCCTTTTTAAGAAATTTAGTTCCTACATCCAAAGGGCAACAAAAATGTGCATACCCTTTGATCCAGCAATACCACTACTAGGTATATACCCTGAAGAAATGATGAAAAAGGGTAAAAACATCACTTGGACAAAAATATTCATAGCAGCCCTGTTTGTGTGGCAAAGAATTGGAAATCAAGCAAATGTCCTTAAATTGGGGAATGGCTTAGCAAACTGTGGTATATGTATGTCATGGAACACTATTGTTCTATTAGAAACCAGGAGGGACGGGAATTCAGGGAAGCCTGGAAGGATTTGCATGAACTGATGCCGAGTGAGATGAGCAGAATCAGAAAAACAATGTACATCCTAACAGCAACATGGGGGTGATGATCAACCTTGATGGACTTAGTCCTTCCATCAGTGCAACAATCAGGGACAATTTGGGGCTGTCTGCGATGGAGAATACCATCTGTATCCAGAGAAAGAACCATGGAGTTTGAACAAAGTTCAAGGATTTTCATTTAGAAAACAAACAAACAAACAAACAAACAAACAGATATCTTATTGTCTGATCTTGTTATCTCTTATAACTTTTTGTTTCTTCCTTAAGGATGTGATTTCTCTCTCATCACATTCAATTTGGATCAAGGTACGACATGGAAACAAAGTAAAGACTGACAGATTGATTTCTGTGGGGGGGGGGGGGGGAGGGAAGTAAGATGGGGTAAAAATTGTAAAACTCAAAATAAATAAAATCTTTAATAAAAAAAAATTAGTTCCAAAAGGCTAGGTGGGGTAGAAGGATCAAATGAGGTTTTGGGGGGGGGGGTTTCCCCCAAAGACAGGGGAGGCAAGGGCAAATTTGTAGGTAATAGGAAATGAGCCAATAGGGAGAAAAGGGGATTGAAAATAAGACAAAGAGTGAGGATGACAGAGAGGATAATCTGTCAGGGGGAACAGGGATGAATAGGCAGAGAAGCCATTAGCCTTTGTAGTCACTATCAAGGGAGACACGGCTGAGGGAGAAAGTGGCAGAAGGTGTTGGAATGATAGGAGATGAGGAAGAGGGGAGAAGAATTCTTTATTGTTGTTTTTAATTACATATTTTTTTTAGAAACCATTGTCAGCTTTATATGACCTTAATATTCATTTATACAGGTGACATGAAAAAGGCTCCCAACAACAGGTCAGTGAGTTATTCCCTAGTTTCCAGAAGGCATGCTGTTACAAATAAGAGATAGAAACACTGTATTAAAGACCTAAAAATACAAACATTATATAAATAAATGTTCAAATTAACTGTTGGAATTTCATGCAGATAAATAAGATACAAATTACATTTCTTTGTCAAAGTATAAATTACAAATTGTTTAGGAATGATGATAGTGCTATTTTGGTGAAAGAAATTCAGTTGTACTTTTCAACAATTTTCTAAATTCTTTTATAATTTCTTATTCAGGGGCAGCTAGGTGGCGCAGTGGATAAAGCACTGGCCCTTGGAGTCAGGAGCACCTGGGTTCAAATCCAGTCTCAGACGCTTAATAATTACCTAGTTGTGTGGCCTTGGGCAAGCCACTTAACCTCACTGCCTTGCAAAAAAAAAAACCCTAAAAAAAATAAAATAATTTCTTATTCAGTTATTTTAAAAATTCAAGACTCTAGTCCCTTATTTTTAAATCCCCTGATAGAGTATGTATGAGCCTTCCTAGCAACACGCACACCTTTCACTTCACCCCAAACCCTCAATCCCATCTAGTCTCTGGGGATGAAATGTAACTCTCTCTGGAAAGTTCAACTAATATTTCAAATGCACTTTACCATATTTAAAAAAGGTTAGTTAAACCAACGTGATGGAAGGGAAGGAGAAGAAGGGAAAGGTACCATATAAACCCCCAAGATTAAGAGTTAAAAGATCCCAATTCAAATTTTTCTGACTCACTACTAGTATGATCTTACTTATTTAACCTCTCTGGGTCTCAATTTCTTCATCTGTATAATGCAAAGGTTAAATGAAAGGACCTCTGAGGTTACTTCTAGCTCTAAATCTCTGATCCTATGCTGCTCTACTTCATGAAAGATCTCTCCTCTGCTTCAGTCCAGTCAGTCTGTAAAGGAGGGAACTAGCACCTAAGGAGAGGGCTGAATGGCCTCTTAGATACCTGGGGAAAGGCTGATCAAATATAATGCAATATTGTTGTTCTTAAGAAATGATGAAAGAAAAAATTTCAGAGAATCCTGGCTGGTATCAACAGATAGTGAAAAAAACAGAAACAGGAAGATAATTTATTCAAAATCATGACTCCAACTCACCTCTTGACAGAAAAGTAATGAACACATTATCTTTTGAGACATAACTACAGATTCAGTTTGTTTGACTTTGCTTATTTGTTACAAGTTTTTCTCTTCTTTTTTTCTCTGTTAACTGAGTGGGGAAGATTATGGGAAAGGAAAATAGTAATACCAAAAAGAAGGCACTCTTACCACTTTTAAAAATGCATATACAAGAAGAAAAAAGAAGAGAATTCAGAAGAAAGCACAGACAAGTAGGAGAGTTTTGATAGAATTTATTATATATTATTAAAATAAAAAATAAGTTGGATATATAGACATTTATAATTCATAATTTTGCATTCTACTTTGTACATAGAACTTCTGCAGGGGGAAAGTATTTTAAGTTCAGAATATTTAAAAAATTCTCGCCCCCACTAGATGCTGCAATCACCCACAATTTACTGCTCTCTCTCCACACTATTCAAATTCTATGCTCAGGTCCCTGACCACTGAAGGAAAGACTAGTTTAGGTTACACTCTTATCTTCTTCCCCTCAAAATAGAATTTTTTTTTAACACATCATATTTTACAGACATAAATCTCAGGGTCAGGGTGTGTCCTGACTCTCCAGAGCCTTCCCAATCTCCTGGGCCTCCCTAAGTGTGACTTTGTCTGTGGAACTACCATGCTTCAGAAAAAAGGCCAGTCTTACCTCTCAAGCCACTTCTTACACTGCCTCATCAGATGTATCTTTCCTCCCTATATCACTTTTAGCCTCATTATGGAAAAAAATCTGCCTCGGGTCATGAATAAAGTTTGTAAATCTCCTCCCCTTTTTACTTATATAGTCCCAGAACAATGACAGAGTTTGGTCCAGAGTTAAGTGCTTTATATTTTATTTTATTTCTTTGGAGAATTGGACCTTATTCATATTGGGCATGGGAAAAATAATACCCAGGAATGATGGGTGAGAACAAAAAGCAAAAGAAGGCAAAAGAACCTTATTTCTTCATTCCTATCTCAGTCAATCTCCTCTTTCTGATTGAATGGCTCCTTCCAAAACCTCCATCTGTGTCTAGGCTGCCATCTATTTCCCACTGGGCTGCACTCAAGTTCCCCTGTATCAGGTACTTTCCCCTGCATTTCAACTGCCTTTTACACTAGCAGCAGAGGGGGAGCCAAGTATTCTTCACATCAACTAACAGACTAATTATTCAAGCTGACTGGAGCTCAAAATATATAAATTAGATCTAAGTAACAGACTAAATATAAAGAAGTTTAATAGAAAGTTAGTTTGGGAGGGAGAGAGCACTAGCAGCAGGGGGAAGCTAGGTAATCTTCATGTAGAAGATGGTGCCTGTATTGTATATTATAAAGGAAGAAAGAGTCTCAATGAAATTGAATTAAGAAGGCAGCAAACCTTTCAAACACAGGAATAGCCAGTGTAGAGAGATGGCAAGGAAATGGGGTGAAGGGTGGGGACTAAGGTCATGGGTAAATGAAAAATAGAAAGATAAGGTTGGTCAGGTCACAGAAGTGACTGTAGCTAATTTTTCCTTTTATTTCTCCCTGGATCTATGTATAGGTCAGAATTTCATTCTCTGGAGCATTGCATTCTTTTTAAGTTGATTTTCCCTGCAAAATTCTAAGTCATCGAATTCTATTTTTACTTTTAACCCACTAAAACCCAACTCTTGAAGTCTAGAGTACAGGTGAGAGTATCATCAGGATTCTTTTCTTTATATTCTGTGTTATCTATATTGCATTTGTTCTGCTTGACCATAGAGGAGGGAACTTAAAGTAATAGGAACAATTTGCAAAGAAGCAAATTTATAACAACATTCTACAACAAGTACAATAGGGAGCTCCTACAAATATCAAGTTTCTGGTTACCCAAGATTTACAAAGAATAAAGGCTGACCACTTGCTGGTGATATAGCAAATGGGATTTTTGTTCAGATATAGCTTCTACTAGTAGTCTTCAAGATCCCTTCCAACTCTGAAAATCTGTGATTGTGATCAGTAATATATGTGCTTTGTAATATTTTTTTAATGAGGATGATGAATCTGCATGGATTTTTTTTTACACTATTTCACCTTTGAGAATAATAAGATACTTGAGGGGGAAGGCAGGTACAGGGGGGTAAGGGTGTACAGATTGTGGTTGTAGGCCACAACAATTACTTAACTGATGATCTTTGCCATTATTAGAAAAGTATATGGACCAACAGACCCTAATTAATCATGTAAAATAATTTGGAAAACACTGCTAAATTGTGACCCTTGAAAAGAGAGAACTACCTCTAACTTAGAAAAACGATCATACTATTAAATGTAGTTATCTGCTATAGATTACTCAATTATACAAAGATTGCAAAGTCTTATCTGTCATTATTCATGACAAAGACTAGGTCTACACAGAAATGAACACTTGGATAAAAAAGTAGAAGTCAGTTAATTTTACATCTTTTTCTCTAATAATGCTAAAATCTGGACATTTAATATGCACTGCATTATGTGGATAGTCTGAGACCTGAGGAAAGTATCTATGTTTATGTATATTAAATATTTTAAAAGGTTTTGAAAATTTTTCTAGCTTTTATTTTAATAATTTCATTGCTTTGAAAAATACTTCATAAATACATATCAGAATGAGTTAGATTATCTTATATTTCAGTATAACATCAAAGATACTGGGTATGGTTTGACCAAAATTTCCTTTAATTATTATCATTTTATCTGGTTGCATAAAATACATTTTCTAACCTGGTGTACTCATTCATTATTAAAAAAGAAAAAAATGCATTGTTTTAATCCATTGCAGCAATGAGAAGGATTAAGTTTAAATCAAAGGTGGGAAATCAGAGAACATTTCCCACAATATTCTAGAATCCAGCTCTAGTTTTGAAGGGGGGGAGAGAAAAGTAACTCAGTGATGTCTTAAAATTTTACATTTTTGTCTAATATTCCAAAAGTCGATTTCAATGCTTGCGCTTTACTATATTTTGCTCAGTAAGTAAAATATACCTGGCTCTGAAACTTTAAGGAAAAAGCTGGTTTTATTTAGAGCAGAGGACCAAAGAACATTTTGCTTTATGAAAACTATTATATAAAAAGTCTGAATTCAATTTCTGACATAAATGTTTAGAATAAATTTATAAAGAAAGTACCAGAAATTGATAATATTCTCTACAATTCCTTAAAACAACTTTTATAAATATTTGACTATCTTATCATATATCTCTTGTATTACGTTTATGGAAGTATGTCTTACTTACCATAAAAGAGCTAAGCTATATTTTAAAAACAGAGATGATACTAAGCAAAAGCAGTATATCTATATAATTTTTATACAAACTATTTCCAATATAGCTAATTTTATTAAAAAATATGCAGTAGTTCCTAAAATATTAATCCATATTTTATAAATTAAATATTTTCCATTATAATTTCAGGTATCTTTCACAATATTTTTTTTGATAGTCAATTATCAGTGGCTCTTACTACTTTAGTTTCATTTTTTCAATCTATGCAAGTTATTCATCTATGAAATACTTAACTGTCACCCTAGCAGATTTTTGAAGTGAATTCTTTTGTAAAATAAAAAATTCATATGATGCAAAAATCTTGACCTTTGTTATATCTTGGTTAAATTTAAATTTCTATATATCTCTTAAGGAAGGTACATTATTAGAAAAGAATTTGATTCTTTATGCAATACTGAAACAAACCAAGAAAATAGTCTAGGGAAATCATGCATCTTTCACTTCCAATTATGGAAAGTACTTAAACCTATAAAGTCTTATAAACAAAAGAACATCAAAATGATGTTGCTTCAATGCTTTCAATTTTACACTTAATAGTCCTAATACAAACAACTTAGAAATTTGTTAAAAAAAAAACACAATGTTATGGAGATTGATTTTCAAATTCTATCTCACAAAAACCTTTGGAACTAAAGTGCTCTATCACAAAAATTACATCTTTTGTCAGTTTAGGGATATTACACCTACTAGACAGCTAAAACAAACATCAATCCATTTAAATTTTCATTCAATACAAATTTTAGATGTAATGAGTTCCTGAGTTCACTCTGTAACATAGTAATTCATTTTATTTATCCTACCATTTCTTTTAGTTACATGATCTTTTTTAACCAAAGGCTCAATTTGTCTATACAAGCTAATCATTCAATTGCATAACTTAGTTTAGAGAATAGGCTTTCTTCCTCTACTGGGCTTCTTGAGAGATGTTGGATCAGCAAAGAATAGCATCTGAGCACCTTCTATATAAGGGTTCCTTTTAACTTCATCTTATTTTTGCTTGACATTAATGATCAGATCCAAATAAGGTTATCTGTTACATACCACTTTTAAGTAATCTTGTATGAGTCTGACATATACAAGACACATTTTAGAGAAGCCATTCAGGTCACAGGTTCACAGGGACCTCAGAAGCTATCCTGACCAACTTCCATATTTTACAAGTAAGGTAACTGAGGCCTAGGTAAGTTAAGTGACTTGAGCAATATAGTTTTAATGAATCAATTACTTTTCTGAAGATAACAAATAAGCACAAAAGAATCTTGGATTCTTTACATTCTTCAATCAAATGTGTGATAATGAAGAAAATCCTTTGTGAAATATATATACACACACACACAACATATATCCATGTTATTTGTGTGTGTGTGTGTGTGTGTGTGTGTGTGTGTGTCAAGGTAGAAATATGATTTGATACTTCTGGATGTTCTTTTCATTGGTTTCTTCCCCATACCTCTGGTATCTTTTCCTTCTTCAAATACCTCAAGCAGAGATCCTTCTGCTTTGCACATTTGGTCTATATTTCTTCAATGACATTTTCAGTGCATGTGTAGGACTGTTAATTTATGTTGAGTCCAAATGTGGTGGTAGTTCCACATGGTGACAAGACTATAAAAATCTTTGCAGATCTTTTCCTAAGGTAATCTGTTTGTTTTCCTATTGTAAAGTTTAACTTTTATATCTTTATATTGGGATAACTTCTTATGGATCATTTATTAAGGAATCAAACTATTTTTTTCCTTGTACTATTTTTCCTTGTTTTATGAAGAATAAATATTCTTCAATTATCCACTGTCCTCCATAATACTACTAGTTTATATAGTCTAAACAATTTCCTTGGCAGTCAAATCTTTCTATATGGCAAATAGGTCAAGAGTTAGTTGATAAATATTTTTTATGTTCTTTGGATCTCACAATTAAAGCAGTTACACTTCCTAATTTGCAATTTCAATAATTTGTTTAAATAGGTCAGTTGTTTTAATTGGATTCCATATTTTCCCCCCATTCCTATTCTTTCTTCTAACTTTATACTAATTTTGATCTTTTCTCCAACCAGTCAAGTACAACTTTTGCAATAGTAATTTTTTGACAAAATATAAACAATTTTGTTGCAAACTATCTTCATATAATTGGAAAAATAAATTAAAAACATATAATCAATTTTGTTTTTGTTCTTCAGTGCTTGTCATATCTTCTCTTTTAAAAAAATCTTTAAGGGGCAGCTAGGTGGTGGAGTGGATAGAGTACTGACCCTGGAGTCAGGAGTACTTGAGTTCAAATCCGATCTCAGACACTTAATAATTACCAAGCTGTGTGTGGCCTTGGGCAAGCCACTTAACCCCATTTGACTTGCAAAAATCTTTATCCCTTCTGGGAAGTCTTATTGGGTTTTTATCCAATCTGTTTGTAGATATTTTGTCAGCAATGTCTTCTGGGTTTGTGTCTTGTTTCCTTGTCAACACACTCATACTTTTTCACAGTCTGTTCTGGAGTGGGTCTGTTAAGTTTTTGATACTCCTAAGGTGGTGTGTTCCCAGAAGTGTGGTTAATACACTCTAAGTCTGCCTTCTAGTACTTACCAGGAAGGTTCCCTGCTCCCTTGTAACCCATAAGTGCCAGTGCTTCTTTTAACCCTGGAGCTGTGACCAAGGCCCTTGCTTTCTCTCTGCTCTGGCACTGCAAGCCTGAATTTGGTAATGGGCAATGGAGATAGCAAGCATTGCAGAATCTTGCACCTACTGTCCACACAGGAGTCCCCTGTAATCTCTGACCAATTGTCCAAACTCTTTACTCTCTCTCTGAAGACAGAGAGCTCCCAATACTGGTGCTTCTGCTGCTGGTGTACTCATCACCTCTGAGGCCCATACCTTGTATTGCTGCCATATAGACTCTGGAATATTCCCTATCTCAGTTTCACAGACCTGTCTTCCAACCTCCTAAGTTGTCTTAGGTTAAAAAAAAAGAGTCTTTATTCTGACCTTTTGTTATCTGTACCATCATAGAATTTGATTTGTTATTTTAAAGTAGTTTGGAAGAGAATGTTCAAAGTTCAGCTTGGAGACAACTTCTTCTCAAACTTCTTGGCTCCACCTCCATTGGTATTTATCATTCAGAATTCTTCTGATGCCTTCTAAATTCACACACACACACACACACACACACACACACACACACTACACCGACATAACCAAATCATGAGACTTCTATAATTTACAAGTCTTTAGCTTTCAAATTTCTAATATATTTTCTTTTATCTTCACCCAAGACTATTTTTGCATTTGAAAGTATGTAAACCACATTTGTCTAACTTGGAATGTCTTATCCAGCCATTTATAGAATTTCTCTATCTTCTTCAACTTCTGGAAAATATATTGGTACATATACTCTAATTATTTTGATGGTAGTTTTTCTGTAAATATTTATCAAGAACACTGCTACCCAGCTGTCCTTGGGCAAGTCACTTAACCCCACCGCCCTGCACAAAAAAAGAGCACTGCTAAATGAGGTAACTAAAAGTCCCATGAACTGATGTCTCCTGTTGCCTTTCAGTGTCAGAAAAATCCACTACACTAAATCTTTATTTCCCTCTCAAAGAGATTTGCAAGCTATGTTTCAATTTAACTATGACTTCCTTTTCTTTTCTGCTTTTATCAATAGGGAGAACGTCAAGAACAAAATAATTCAGTTCCTCCCCTTGTAAGTCAGTGAACCAGGTTCTCACACTATTACTAGTACTACTAAAGTACTACTACTACTAGCTAACATTTCTATAGCCTCCACTATGTGCCAGCCAGCCACGTCCCAAATGCTTTACAATTATTCTCTCAACTGATCCTCACAACACTGGACCTTGTCCAGGGTCCAGAGTAGGAAGTGCCTGAGACTGGACTTAAATCCAAGTCTTCTTGACTTCAGGTCCAGTGCTCTAGCTAATGTTTACAGACAGCCTAAAAACTGTATGGTTTTTGATAACCTCTGCCCCTCATCTTTATAACTCTGCCATCCAATTTCTAGAAACAAAGAGGGTGGCACAGACTAGACCACTATTTTGTATTTCTTTTCTTCATAGTTTACCACGGTCAAAGAATTCACAGGTGACTTGCCTCTGGCCTATTCTACCCCTAGCCTAGCTGCCTGACCCTCTAGGAAAAATCTTCATCTGACACGGACTCAAACATTTCTGTGTCTTTTCTAAAGCCTCCATGTTATGAGAAAGTCAAGCCATGCCACTGACTGTCCATCAGGTTCAACCCCTGGGTCACTCCATTCCACCCCTGGGTCACTCCATTCTACCCCTATCCACACTGGCTACCTGCATCAAGAAAGCACTCTGCTTCCTCCTCATCTCTTTAATACTTAGTATAGTGCCCCACAGACAAAAGGGCTTATAAACGTGCACTCCTTCCATCTACCCCTCTTGCCAGGCTAGTCATTAGAAATTCTAGACTTCTCAGAACAGTAGAATGCATCACAGCTTGTACTACAACTTGCATACATTGAGAAATCTTGGTAATTCACCTCTACACATCACAGAATTTGAGAACTAGGAGGGATTTCAACAGCTACACAGAGTCAATCAATATACAAAAGAAATTCTCATTATAATATGTCCATATAGGAGTGGCTAGGTGGAGCAATGGACAGAGCACGAGCCCTGGAGTCAGGAGTGCCTGAGTTCAAATCTAGCTTCAGATACTTAATAATTACCTAGCTGTGTGGCCTTGGGCAAGCCACTTAACCCCATTTGCCTTGCAAAAAAAAAAAAAAACCTAAAAAAATGTCCATGTAAATTATATTAATATAAATTAAGCATTTAGTTTTAGTTTTTTGACCTGCCTGATAAATGAGTAGGCAATATAATGAAGTATTCATTGCTCCATAAAAATTAGGAGCTTGCAAGGTTAAAATCTAAAGTTTATTATTCTTGATTGCTTCTAATTTTTTTTATTGCCAAGATAATCAATTCAAAATTCATGACTCCTGCTAAAGATAAAGGGATTTCTTTTAAAAAGTGAATATCCTATGACTACTTAAATTTACAATAATTAGATAGCTGGATAATCAAATTAATTTTCACAGAAATCTAATGAATTATATTCACATGATTATTCTAACTTTACCATAAAAATGTATAGGTTCTGGAATTCCCCATCAAGGGATTTAGCAGAATATACTGAAAATTTTGTAAAATATAAGCTATAACATGGAATAAGCCTATTCAAACTTTAAAGATAACAGCCTCATACCTGTATATCATTTATTTTGTATGGTGTTAGGCTAGTTTTTTCAGGAAGAGGTTCTAAAATAGTATCTTCTGACTCTTCTGTTTCTGAGCATGATGGTGTCTCCACAGTTACTTTCACAGGAAAATCCAATTGCTTAAAGAAAATCATAGTAAATTGTTTAAGTAAGGTTAAAATGATCAAATATTAAAACACATTTCAGAACATTTCCAAACTCTCCTTATCTGACAACTTCATTATGTGACACTGGATTGTATGTTTATTTGGGTAATGTGACAACTAAATGAAAGTGCAAATCCATCTACAACTATTTTTCTTCCCTTTCATCTTAGAGATACAAGATAATTAATAAGCAAGATGAATGTAACAATGATAGCATAATGTATTTTTTCTTGCTAGTTACACTGTGATTAGCTAATTTCAACATGCTGAACCATACTTTCTTCTTTTTTTTTTTAAGGTTTTTGCAAGGCAAATAAGTGTCTAAGGCCAGATTTGAACTCAGGTATTCCTGACTCCAGGGCCAGTGCTCTATCCACTGTACCACCTAGCCACCCCCCCTCCATACTTTCTTTTAACTTCACATAAGCAGCAGAAATTGGTTTTAGGATCATAGATTAAGATTATCCTAACGTATCAGATCAGGAATGATCTAATACAAACCTCATCAATGAAAAAAACCTAAGACCCTAAGGTTAAGTAAACTGGACAAGGTATACCTTGGGTTTTAATTAGTGGCAAGTCCCTAAAAAGACAGTTCATTTAAGTCACTAAGCAGTGGGTAGGAGGTAGAGATTATTATTTGGAAGAAAAAAAATACTATGACTGCAACAGAGTTCTTTTTCCCTTCTATCTCCTTCACAGTTCAATACAAAAAAGGTTAATACCATAAAGCTCTTCAGAAAGGACAACCAAGTCCCTAGTTTTGTAACAAGTAAGCACTCAATACCTGAATGAAGAGAATCCTAAATCAAAGCTTAAAAGGAGTTCTGATGGGAAGAATACCTTACATATTTTTTTGTTTTGAGACATAAAATGTAAAACTACAAATCCATTAGCTATCTTTCCTCAGAGATTAAAGAGTTCTTCAAGGAGGAAAGGACATAGCAAGGTTGTCAATGTCAGGGTGAATCTCTTTGGCATCAAAAAATAAATTCTAGATTATGTGATATGGTTAATAAACCAGGGAAACAGGCATCAATTGAACTTCTAACTGATTAACTAGAAAACAGAAACCTAGAATATTAATTTCTAGATTCCTATTTATTCCAGAAACACAGGCCAGTCATTCAAACCATTATCTTACTACTTTCCTTCAAGTTGAATGCCTCTATTTGAAATTTGTTCTATCTATAAATCAGTTGAGAAGCAAAGCAGCACACATTAAGAAGACACTTCCTTCCTTCTTTTCTGCTTAACAACATATGGTCTCTACTTACTGCTAAGTCAAACATCTGCAATACTTATGTAGAAATTTTTAAAGATATACATGGTAAATGTGTCTTTAAGATATTCACTGGTAACTAAGTCTTTTAAGGGACAGTCAACTTGAAGAGAAAAATTGGGACAGAAAATTCCTCTCAACCTCCCCCAAATTTGAAAAGTGATAAATATCAATACAATACCTGAACTGGCCAAGATAAATCTCGGGTTTTAATCAGTGGGAATCCCCTAAAGAGAGAGCAAATTTAGGTCACATTTTAAGGTTAAAGTATTGGGATTTATAATAAATTCAATAGCACATTAAACTGACATCTTTGCAGAAGTATTTACTTTACACAACTTTTCCAAGTAAATGAGTTTTAACCATTAAAAACCAAAAATTTTTGATACTAAATATTTTAAAGTTTAGTATTTCACACATCCTTCTTTCTCTGAAATTATACAATGAATATTTAACATTTTCTTGACTATCACTATAAACATCAAGGCCTACATTTAATGACCCAAGCTACAATTTTTTAAAGCTTGCCTTTTTTTTCCTTTTTCTAAAAAAAAAAGAAAAAATATAACATACTTGTTATATCAAAACTTTAGGGCTGAAAAGACGAGAGATAATTTAACCCAATAATTTTTAATCTGGAGTGCATCAATCTGTCTTTAAGAATATTTTAATAACTATTTCAATATAATTTATTTCCTCTGTAATCCAAAATATTTTATTTTATGCATTACAAAACATTATGAGAAGGGATTCATAGGTCTCACCAGATTGCCAAAATGGTCCATGTATACAATAAGATCATAAACCTCTGTTCTAGTTCAACTCTGACTACGTAAAGTGAAGAAAGTGAGGCCTATAGAGAAAAATGCCCCAAGGACACTCACAACCATCATATTTTTTTGTCTCTTCACTGTAAGCTGTCATTTTATATTACTGTCAGTATAATTACCTATAATGCTACAACAATACTGTTTTTCTCTGTTCCTGTTTAATTTATTGCTTCTCATTTTCTCTGGACTGAAACCTATACAACCTAAGTTGTTACAGCTATGCATAAAGAAATAGTTCAGACCCTGGGAGAAGACATGACAAGTTTTTATAAAGACAAAAACATTGATATTATTAAAGCATTTCCAACTGCTCAAAAATCTTTTTCGCTTATGTTAGGATTTGTTGCTATATTCTGGATGACTGAGAGTCTAAAGTTTGAACTTTATGAAATGACATAGAGTATCTACACTTTGAACTTTGCAATTCTTCCTGAAAAGATTTAAGATTAAATCTTCATGAAACTTTTATTAATGTAAGGATCATGTATTTGAAAAAATAACATGAGAATATGACACTCAAGAGTGCCAAAGAAACATTCAAGCCTTAAGATTATACAACATTCTAAGGAAATTTTAATTTGCCATTATTTATAATAAAACACATTTACTTTAGGTAGAAAAAATTTAGACAAATACTAAAATGTATTTACCTAAATATATTTTCATATAGTAGCTAAAAAGATCTTCCTATAGTGTCATTGAAATCTATTAGAATGTAAGCTCTTTGAGAGCAAAGACTATTTGGTTTTTTGTCTTTAACCCCAATGGTTCAAAATTTTTGTGCTATTGAATTTAATTTTTTTTTATTATGAAACAATTCACTTCGCTTCAAGATCAAAATTATTCCACTGAGTCTTAAACGTAATTTTTACAGGGGCAACTAGGTGGTTCAGTGGATAGAGCACCGGCCTTGGAGTCAGGAGTACCTGATTTCAAATCTGGCCTCAGACACTTAATAATTACCTAGCTGTGTGACCTTGGGCAAGCCACTTAACCCCATTGCCTTGCAAAAAAAAAAAATAATTTTACAAACTGATCCTTTTATCATAATTGAAATACAATGGTTTATTTTTTTTACTGCATGGTAAAAATCGCTAAGAATAATGATGTGACTTATTTATAACTGGGTTCAAAACATATGCAGTCTGACTCCTATTTTATATAATTAATATTTTTCTTGTATTATAAAGACAGAAGCTAAAAATTCTCTACCTGCTCCTGTTGGCACGTTCGGCAGTACGCCAGGGCAGGAAGCCATATGTACCAGGTGGTAATGACTCAGGAGTAGAAGAATCTTTACTGCATAACTGTTTTCTTCCTGTACTTAGAGGTTTCATTGTTGCTACTCCTAAATAGTTTAAAGATGTATTAAAGGAAAGAATTAAAATATAAAATATATATGTAAATAAAATTAGATCATCATATATGTATACATTCTTAGGTAAAAGAAAAATATGCATGTAACATTTAAACTAATGCAATATGTCTTCTTATAAAGAACAATCATTTAATTTTTATAATAGTGTCGTACTGTGCCAAGTGTACAATATGCTGAAAAGGTTAGCAACTCATACACTGCCTTGATAAAACTGAGTCCATTAGCCCAGAAAATATATGCTAAGTTTCCCAAAATATTGTCACAGGAGAAGGTATGAAGTTACTTTAGTACTTTTCCATTTAGCCCTTGCATGGCTCTATTTAAAGTTCTCCTTTGAAAAAGGAGAATATAGGAATGGTGGTTAATTCACTTGGGCAATAGATTATAATCTTATAAATTGTCATGTATATTTCATATTAGGACTGGTCACACTAGTCCTCAGTCTGACTCCTATTTCATATAATCACTATTTTCCTTATATTATAAAGAGAGAAGCTAAAAATTCTCTACCTGCTCCTGTTGTCACGTTCTGCAGAAATGTGGAGGATGGCACATGGGAATGGCTATGGTAAACTGTGCTACCACTGTGGGCCATTGGACCATTGCACTGTCAATTTCCACTTGCTCCAGTCTGTGAATTTTTCAATTAACCTCTAGCCATACAAGTCACTTTAAAATCCAAAGCTGAAGAGGATGGTAGTGATGCTTAAATATGTATCACGGAATGTAAAGGATGATGTCACCAAATTATTGGCTGAGAATTAATTTATAGCATATTTTTCTACTGTGTTCATCAGCATCAGATATCCACACTAATACCTTTGGCACTCTTGTACTTGAGGAAAATGGGAAAACACAGGTATGCACATTCATTTGGATAGGTTGCATTTTGCAGTAACAGTATTATAGCATACTTATACTAAGACCATTCACCCTAAAATGATCATGGAAAGTTTGGCATGAAACTTAGGAATCTATCTCTACTTTCACTGAACAGACTAACTGAATTGCCTATGAAACAAAATTTCAACCATGCAAACTTACTTTCATATGGAAGACAAAGTATAAATGTAAAAATGACACCAGAAAATAGATGAAAGGAAATATTTTTGAGACTATAAGAATAAAAATTCAAAAATTCATTCTTAAAATGTCCAAGTAATATATGCCTTTACTGCCTCAGAACAAGTTTATTATTATGATTAATCAACTTATAAGATTACATTAATATATTATCATAATATAACTATCTTAATTATCAAGGCAGAGTAATGACTTATAAATAGGAAAAACAGCAAAAGATAAACTGAAGTCTACATTCAAAAATTAAATTTCTTCTCTTGTAATATTAATACTTTAAATTTTTATATAACTGTAAAGAATAGCCAAGTTCAATTCTCTCAGCAATATGAAAATTTTTATAGGACTTTTACTCTGTCATGCCTGTAGGATGAATTTACACCTCACAAAGTATATTAAAATTTAGTTCATCTTGCGCTATTTAAATTCTTTTTCTTTCTTAATAAAAGTATAAATGTTACTGAATTCTATCTTTACAGCATTTACTAAAAACTATTAACATAATTATCTCCTTTGTGCTCTGAAACTGATTACTAACCCAGAGACTGATTTTTAAGTGCTTACCTTTGTGCCTCCAAATAACTGAAGCAAACATAAAAAAGCCCAAGAAACAAAAATTACTTTTTCAGTAGCTCAGTAAAGCTTGCTAAGATGTGTCACATTTTCAGTTTGCTTAACCATGTTAAGTGAGAATTTTTTTTAAACATTCTTCTCATTCTCAAGAGGAACCTGGGATTTCATTGGTGTAGGAGGCTCCCACAAAGGAACTGAAGGTGGGCACCTTCATCCAAATTAATCTCAATAAAGTTGCTTGGAGCAATAACAAATTAAGTACCTTGCCTAGGATCACACAACTAGAATGAAGAACTATTTTTGAACTCAAGCATTTGAACCCAAATCTTCCTCACTACAAGGTTAACTCTATACACTATGCTAAACTGCTTTATACCCTAAGATACCTTATTACCAGGATGTCCAACCTTACTTTGAGAAATTTTTATTGAAACAATAGGCAATAGGGGCGGCTAGGTGGCACAGCAGATAGAGCACCAGCCTGGAGTCAGGAGTACCTGGGTTCAAATCCAACCTCAGACACTTAATAATTACCTGTGTGGCCTTGGGCAAGCCACTTAACCCCAATGCCTTGCAAAAACTTAAAAAAAAACCAATAGGCAATATATTTTCCTTTGCCATTTTAGTGAGAGCTCTGCAGTAACTAAAGCATTTACTAAAATATGGCGCTGCAAGCATTTTAGACAGCCCTGCCTTATTAAATATTATCAGGTACCACTATTAAATCATTAAAATTTAGCTTTATATAATTTTCTATATGCAAAAAATGATTTACACAATTTCAAGAATGTTAGAAGCATAAAATTTTTAAGATATAGCGATATTACAGGAAGCATTTCTCTTTACATACTAGTAACTGTTTATTATTTGAGGAGATTAAAATATTTAAAATTAATATTGGAAGGTAAGTCGTAGTCCACCTCTTTCCATTTAGCAATCCTCACTCTTTTTTAAAACTACTGCTGTTTGTATCTTCCAATAAAAAATTCAGTGTGAAGTCAAGGATGTACAACATTTCAATGATGACTTAAGGATATTTACAATGTTAATGGGATAGAGGTTACACCTTTGATGTCACTTGTGTAGGGTTCTCAGTGAGAAACTTGTATACCACTGGCCTCTGTTATGTACCTTGCTTGGACTGAAGGAGTCAGCCAGTTTGTGTGAAAAGGTGAGACTTTTAACATTGTTCTTCTGACTCTTAATATCAGCTCTCTACTATGCACAATTAAAGAGTTTATAGATATGATGTCCTCACTGAACTTGTTCTTATTATTCTATTCTCATATACTCATAGGGTTGGGGTTGGAAAAGAATCCATACTTGGTTTCCATAACAAATTCCTAAAGGACTGATATGATAGCTCTATTTGAGAGTTAAGGTGGTACATAATGGCTGTGTGGCCCTAAGTTACGTTACTTAATTTTTCAGGACCCAAGGTGACTTTCTAAAATTAAAAAGTTATAGAGCAACTGATAATCTGCATTGAAGAGGGTAATTTCCTTGATGAAATCCTAGGTTCATAAAAAAAATTCTTAGTGTAGTGTATGAAGCACCAAACAATGGGGTTATTTTATGTGATGACAAGTTGAGTGAAGCCTCTGTGGTCAAAAAGTGGGACAACTTGGACAAGAATTGAATATGATGAAAAAATATAAAAGGATCTGCTACCCACATCAATGAAAAGATATATCAAATAGTGTGTAACAAAATGATGATTAACAAGTGAACCAAAAATAAAATTTTTAACAAGTCATTCTTTCAATAACTGCTGAGTCAGTAATTCACAGAACTGTATATGTTAAATTTCAAGCCTATCAAATTCTTTATTTAAAAATCCCATTTTGATCTACTTATTTAATATAAATCTAAGGAACATTTTATTTTTTTAGTTTTTAGTTTTTTGGGGGTTTTTTGGCAAGGCAATGAGCTGCCCGAGGTCACAGTTAGGTTAATTAACTGTCTGAGGCCATATTTGAACTCAGTTCCTCCTGATTCCAGGGCCACTGCGCCACCTAGCTGCCCTGGAACATTTTCATTCTGGAACATCTGGGCCACTGTTTATTCCCTAAGAAAAGTTCAACGAAGAATGAGATTTTTCAGAATTCCTTTTTTCAGAATCATATAACACCTATAAAATCTCTAAATTTATAATATATAATCAAGGAAAATTCCAGTTCAATAAAGTCAATATATAAAAGCTCCCAAACAAGCAAGATTCTTTTTTTAAAGGCTTATGATTACAATATAATTTTTCACAATCCCCCCCTTCTTTTATAAAAGTACAGAGAAGGCAGGCCATCTCCTATATTCTGTCTCCTTTTAAGTGCCCACAATCTACAATGAAGGCAATCTTGAAATTTTCCCATATAGATATCTTCCCAATATACTATCATTCTCATCAGCCACAAGATGGCATATAAATGACTGATTACCAAGAACAAATGAGAGGATCTGAAAAAGAATTTAATAGAAGTTCTTACTCAGTCTGCTCACAGTATCTTAAAAATTCTTATAAATCAAAAGTTCTATAAATACACAAATTTTAACTACTCATAATCATGAAATTGTAGCTCTAATTTCAAACATCTAGATATACTCATATTTGGGAAGTTCTTTTGAACACATATAGTAATCTTTCAATGCATTAGTCAAAGAGAATTTCTTTAAATCTATTTCATCTGAATTAATGAACCATTTTTTAAATACTTCAAAGGTAAATGCAGATATGCCCTCCTCTGAAAATATCAGATACAGTTTCACATTTTCTTTTTTTTAAGCATATCATTCATTCATTCACTTTAGCTAAAGTTATATAAGGGAAAAAAATGAAAATAGACATCTTCAGAAATGTCACTGATTTTTATATACATTAGGCTTACTCTTCATCAAAATCCTTGCCCAACATTTACTTTCAAAAGGCTGAAAGTAAACAAATAAATAACCTACTTAAAGTAATCAACAAAAAGTCCCCAAAAAGGTGAATAAGTTGGGAACTGGGGTTTTGGGCAGGAGTTTAATTAGGAGTAATTCTTTCCTAAGTGATTTTTCTCTAAAAAAGAAAAAGTTGAGATTATGGCTATGCCAAATTATCTTAAATGCTCACAATCTGAACAAAGCCATTGTTTATATTTTCAATACAGTATAGGAATCAGAGCAAATTTTAATTCTTAAGCTCTGTTGCTGAACATTCTGAGCACCCAAAAAGAGTTAAGTAAATATTACAAGGGGGAAACTTCCAAGCGGCATTAAAAAAGGAGGGTTACCAATACGAATAGTAGCTTTTCCTTTTCGACCACTTCCCAGAATTATAGTTCTTTTTTTCTGTTTAGTTTTGAAAAGGTCCTTTAAAGTTGGAGAACTTAACCACTTGTACTAGAAAAGAGAAGTAAAATACTACATTTCAGTGACAAGCAACTTATGAAGTTTTGGCTTCAGTCAGCAATTATAATTTTAAATAAAGAAATTGTTTAATTTTCTTTTGACATGATTAGCAGTATAATTTTAGGCAATATGAATTGAAGGGAAAGTATAAGTCTTTATGTTATTTATGAGAAAATGACTGATTTTATAATTGAAAAAGGAATTTCATGTGTGTCTTTGCTATAAAAGAATAACTACATGAACAAATACTTCTGGATAAAATAAAAAGGATATCATACCTCTGATTTAGCACTCTTTCCATTCTGGACAGCTCTGTCAATAACTGCTTTTATCAAAGAATGGTCTAAAATGAAATGAAAATCAATTACAAATTTTCCAGTGAACACAAAACTAGTCAGACACCACTGCTATCCTTTTTAGAGAAATATAGAAAATTCTTATTACTGTAATTAGATACATTTGACCTCTTTATTTAAATTTCCCTTCCCCTTAAAAAAGTATTAAGGAAATTTCTCCACATAAATTTTCTCTAAATGAATTCTTTGTCAATAACAAGGGATGTAGGGGGTGGCTAGGTGGCACCGTGGATAGAGCACCGGGCCTGGAGTGAGGAGTACCTGGGTTCAAATCTGGCCTCAGACACTTAATAATTACCTAGCTGTGTGGCCTTGGGCAAGCCACTTCACCCCATTGCCTTACAAAAATAAAATAACAAGGGATGTAGATGAAAGAACAGATGAAGAGGCCTGAAAAACATTCTTTGCTTGAAGTTTTTAGTCAGTCACAGCTCAAACCATCTGACATACTGTTGCCAATTCTTCAGCAGCACCTCTAGATGATCTCAGACTAGGAGTAGAGAGAGGCTTCCAATGGTAAATATATTAAACAAACCAAGATTTATAAATTATATTCTGAATAATCTAAGCATAATCTCAAAGATCATTTTATAAATTTCTTAGTCAAAAAATGCGCCTTTGCAAGGTCAGGAAATAAGACTCTACTAAGAGTCTTATAGACAGACGTGACAGAAAAAAATAAAGATTCAGAGGATACTTATATGTATTGAAAGTCAAAACCCTTAATAGTAATACAGTTTTAATATATAATTCCCTGGCAAGGATGAACAATTCAACTGGGTTGGGGCAAGAGGCACTGTCCCCACCCCAATGCACACACCAAGTGGTAAAGAAAGTTGTGGCAAAAAATTACATAATAAAGTACTAAAGTTATTCTGCAGGGCCAAGTCTATAATTCCAGGAATCAAAACTTAACCTGACTTATCACAAGAAAAACAGGAGGGGCAGCTAGGTGGCACAGTGGATAGAGCACTGGCCCTAGAGTCAGAAGGACCTGAGTTCAAATAGGACCCTCAGACACTTAATAATTTCCTAGATATGTGATCTTGGCCAAATCACTTAACCCCACTGCCTTGCAAACACTAAAAACAAAAACAAAAATAAACAAAAGAACAGGAAACATCTACTTGTATAACTCATTTAATAATATAACCTCCATTTTTAAAAAATTGTAAAATAAATTGTTTATAAATGTCAACTTGGTAATACTTATAATTTAAACACTTTTTTTTTTTTGCTTTTTGCAAGGCAATTAAGTGACTAGCCTAAGGTCACACAGCTAGGTTATTATTAAGTGTCTGGGGCCAAATTTGAATTCAGGTCCTCCTGACCCCAAGGCCAGTGCTCTATCCACTGTGCCACCAAATTGCCCCTAAACACTTTCTTTTTTTGTTTTTTTGTTTTTTTTTTTGCAAAGCAATGGGGTTGACTTACTCATTGAGCCACCTGGCTGTCACCACCTACACACTTTCTTAAGCTCTGTCACTAGCAAGATTAATTAAAACAAATTTATTAACATACCAACTAGTGGGTTTTTTCTTATATCCAGAACCACCACAGTTGAATTTCCTTCTAAAGCAGATAGTAGAGTTTTAGCTCCTTCATCACTAATTCCACACTGCTGCAGGTCAAGTGCTTGAAATAAGAAAAATATTTCTACTTATTAAATTTATTATGTTTAGTCATCACTATTCACAAATGGTATGTTCTTCTTTACATTTTTCACTGAAACAGATCTAAAATCTCATTTTCATGAGTATTCCCTCTAATAATGCAAATCAAAACCTATTGATACCTATGTATTCATTGCTTGTCAAAGACTACTCTTAGATTTACCATAAGAGACATAGCTAACATGTAAAGTGCCTTCTCCACTTTCTTTTTATTATTATCAATAATACCATATTTATACAGTATAAAAGATTTACAAAGCAAAATATTAGACTCTAAGCTTTGGCCTCCCCTGGTTAACTAACAATAGTTGAAAGTAAAAATTTTGAACTACATCTCCTGTTCATCTACCTAGTCTCTAATAGTCAGCCAAACAAGACTCTCAAGAGAATCACTATTAACAAGTATTTATTAAGCATCGACTTGGGTGTTTGGGAATCAAAGAATGGTATAATCTCTATTGTCATATAGCTTACATTTTAATGTTAGAGACAATAAGCAAACATATATATGTATATATATATATATATATATATTACACAGAATAAATACAAGAGTTAATACAAAAAGAGTTTTAAAAAGATAGCACTAATAGCAATCAAGGGGGGACCAGAAGAGGTTTGATATAGGCAGAGGCTTTTGAGTTACATTTTTAAAGGAAGAGATGGATTCTCTAAGATAGACATTAGGAAAAAAAACATTCCAGGAACTGTGGATGGTCAGGACAAAGGTAGAGAGATGGGATATGGTGTGTCATGTAAAGAACAGAGGGAAGACAAGTTTGCCGTATCACAGAGCACCAAAGGTGGAGAAATGAACTATTAAGCAGGAAAGATGGTCTGAAGTCAGGTTGTTAAGAGTTTTATAAAGCCAAACAGAAGGATCTATAGTTAAATCCTAGAGACAACAGAGACTTTGGTTTATGGAATGGAGGAGTCATGTGGTTACTTAAGAACACAAGAAAAATCACTAGTGACTGTGTGGAAGATGATATGGAATAGAGAAAGACTTGATGCTAGGAGACCAAATAAGAGGTTGCTACAATACATCTAGGGAAGGGATAAAAGGGCCTGAAATTAGCCAATGACTGTATTACAAAAGGTTGGACATGAGAGTCAATTACAGAGGCAGAAACAGTTAGATTCAGCAAGAGATATGAGTAGAGAAAAGGGAGGAGGAGGGGGTGAATATAAGATTACAAACCTTAAAGAATGGAAGTGTGCTGATACCTTGACAAGATTGGGAAGAAGAGAGGGTGTGGAGAAAAAAATATGAATACTATTTTGGACATTTTAAGCTCTAGATATCTCTGGAAAATTCAATTTGAAATTCAGTTGAATAAGCAATTAAGGGACTGAAACTCTACACTAAGTCTTGATAGACTGGATTGATGGATTTGAACCACTTGAAGAGTTAAGAGAGAATGTAGAGGGAGAAGAGAACCAATGACAGTAAAGATGGGGAGAAGAGCAAAATACAAGAATTAAAAAGGAAAAGAAATAATGTTAAGAGGGAAAAATTATGACAAATACAGGAAAAAAAATGAAGCTGTAAAGGGTATCCCCAAAGTCTTAGTGCTGTTTTATAACATTTAGTTTAAAACAGTACTAAGATATTTCATTTCAAATACACACACACACATTATTATCATTATTATTATTAAAAACACAAAAATTATATAAAATAATTGAAAAATTGGACTATGTATTTCTATTTATGACTTCAATATACAAATCGAATCAAATCTACCCAGGCAATGTTTTCCAGGAGCGAGTCTCTATAACATAAAGAAAACACAAACTAAAAACCTTATATGTAATGTCCCTTGCTTCAACATTATTTATTACTCAAATAACATTCTGAAAGTCAGGGTATAAAAAATAAACTGAAACATTTTATTCCACAATAGAGCAAGGCAAAGCATTTTTTGTACTTGTAATTAATGATGGACCAGGTCAGAGACCGCTTCTATTGTCACCTAGGAAATAATTGTTTTTACCAACCTCTCAGCCACAAAGTGTCACGAAGACATTCTGCAAAAGCACTGGCACCCTGATCGCCAATAAGGGTGTTGCAGTTGAGTGAGAGACGCTGCAAGCCTGCCATGCCATCCAGATCAGGATTCCGATAGCGAAGACTCTCAGCCCACACATCCTCGTGCCTCCTTATTGCCTGGTACTTGAGAGATTTAAAGAAATTAAAGAAGTCTGGGAATAATCAATACTTATATAAACAGAGTCTTTTATAAAATGATCTATTAAATTGTAAATTCACATATATTACCATTAGGCCATGAAAACAAATTTGAAAAATGTGACTGAGTAAAAAGGTACAATAAATAATCAGGTGACCTCAGGTCTAGCCCTCCCATCTCTACTACACAATGTACTAACTGGGGCAAATTAATCAACCCTTCTAGAGTTTGCTTTCTGTCCATACAACAACAACAACAACAACAACAACAAAAGATCAATAAACCCCCCAAATTACAGGATTCAATATATTATGAAGCAAATATGACATAAGCCAAATCAGATAATTTAGAAAATCCATAGTGGTGCTATGGCAAGCTTCTTAACTTCATTCTTTAAAAATGAGGCAGAGGCAAGTTAAAATGACTTGAACAATGTCATTGAAGAGCTTGCTGAGACAGAACAGGGACTAGAATCTATGTCCCTAAATATTAGTTCCAATGTACTCTCCATTATAACATGTTGTCTACCTCCTACAATTGTTAAATCAAAAACATTTATCAATATACATCAGAATAATTAAAACAAAAATTAAAAACATCAAGCAAGTTTCCCAAATGAAATTTTGTATATAAATGGAAAATTTTGTGTTGTTATTTGTGATTAGGAAAAGCAGAATTATAGGTACCCCCAAAATACCAAAACCTAGTCACCAGTTTTTAAGCAACAACCAGCTGCATTCACTTTCTGTTTGATCATCTAAGAAAGTAAATTTTTTTCAATGAGTCAATTTTTTGTGTCAAGTGCATTGTTATTAATATTAAAGTCCAACATTAATCACCTTTAAGATATTGGCCAGATGTTCCGCTCCACGCCAAGTCAGATTACACCCTGAGAAGTTTATAGTCTTGAGTGTTACTGAGGTCTTAACACTTTGACAGATAACTAAAATCAGTAGAGAAACGAAATAGAAAGAACAGAGCAACACGAAGTCATTATTCACAGTGCTAAGATGGTTTGTTTTTTGTTGCTATTATAACACCTGTATTTACATTAAGCCTGAAGAACAAAGATATAATAACTATAATGTCTACAACAAGTACAATGTTTATTCTAGTTTTACAAAAATTATAAGCTAGCTAGCTAAGAATTATATAGTCTGAGTGTTTAGAATCTGCTTGGGATACACCAGGAATTTTCCTGTATTTTTAAAGCATATATTATAAATGTTTTCTCCTATTTTTGCCTTAATTTCTATATAATCACTAAAAAAAAACTGTTCCAAAATTACATACTTCACAATTTTTTTCAATTGTTTCTAGATAACAACTACATGTCGTCTATCATTGCACTTCATTCCAAGGAGAACTATAGGGAAGGCATAGACAGTCCCTAACCTCAACAATTTTATAATCATAATTTTTAAATGACAGAATCCAAAACAAGATCTAATCAAGTGTTAACTACTATAGTACAAAATAAATAAGATAGAATAAGCAAATGAGATCAGGCTAGGTATAGGAGCAAGAGTAGTTAGTAGTAGTTTCATTATTAAAAGACTTGGTCTGGTCTGAAAAATAAGATTAGGATAGATAAGGAAAAATAAATTCATTTAAACTCACTTTCTAAACCTCCATCTCCAATTGGACAATACGCTAGAGAAAGATGTACCAAAGATGTTGATTTATTCAATCCCTTCAATGAAAAAAATCATTATAAGCATTTGAGGAAGGTTTAAAAAAACAAAATTTCTACTAAATATTGTTATGATGAATTTTAGAAACCTTACCCTTGTCAACAGTATTAAGTCTCGTTCTCTCAAATATATTCCCTGAAGCTCTAGGTTCTGAAGAACAGTAGATACATTTAAACAGCCTTTAATAGCTTTACATAATTGAATAGTCACCTCTTTGGATCTAATTGTAGGAATTCGCCGTTTAGAATAGGTATTATACCTATCGGAAGCTAGAAAAAAAAATTTTCCAGAATTATTATCCAAAGGAAACCTTTACCAATGAAAACAAAAAAGAGCCTATAAATGTAGAACACTTTTTTCCCCTACATTATGAACTGGATTCTGAGTGAATAAGCTATTTCCCTCTTTCAACATTTCATATAAATACAAACATTAAACAACCACATGAAGATAGAATGTTTAGGTAACTATCTCTAGGAACTAAAAGTTTTAGAAAGGGATCAAGAGCTATAATCATGTTACAAATATAAAATAATGTGAGATCTGAGAGAAAAGTTCACTGTCATATAGCGATGGGCAGTGTTTTCACAGGTAAAGAATGAAAGTAAGGGATCTGGAAAAAAAGAATGGAATTCTAAGGATACAGCTTGTATTCAAGAGAACAGAGTAGTCCAGTTTGGCTGGAATGTGAACCAAAAAAGAAAAGAGTTCCAGTTGGCATACTGCAGGCTATTTGTTTGATGGGGATTCCTTATACCATGTGATATTTGTCCTTCATTCTCAAAGATCATGACATCTAGGAGGTGATGCCATGACAAGCACACACATTGGATTTGAGTGAGGCGGGGCTATGCTAAGTCACCAGTCTCACTTTCTCCTTGAGAGCCATCTGGTCCAATGGTCAGATCTGAATCAACTAGAGATGGTCCTGGATGTGGGGCAATCAGGATTAAGTGACTTGCACAGGGTCACATAGTTAGTATGTGTCAAAAAACAATACTGGCCTTGGAGTCAAGAGGATGGGAGCTCGAATCCTGCCTCACTTGACACATATTAGCTGTGTGACCCTGTGCAAGTTACTTAACCTTGAATGCCCCCTCAACCTGGGCCATCTCCAGTCCTCCTGATTCATATCTGACCACTGGACTCACGTGGTTCTGAAGGAAAAAGTGAGGGTGCTGCCTGAGAACAGTCCCCCTCACCCAAATCCAATTTGTGTGCTTGTCATCGCATCACCTCCCTGATGTTGTGGCCTTCTTTGAAAATGAAAGACAAACATCATCACACCTCTACTGCGCCATCCAGTTGCCCCATCTTATACCATGTGAGCAAAAATGGATGTGAAGTAATATAAAATGGACAAGCCATGAAAATTTTTTGAAGAAAAGGGGAAGAAATTCCTTTTACAACTATGCCTACAGGTGCTTTAAAAAAAGTTTAAGTTTCCCCTATCTTACTCAGGTTGGAAAACATCAGGGACGACTCAAGGGCTCAATTTCATTGATTGATACCATAACTTTAACCTGCTCCATTTCTGGATTGGTTGGTCCTCTTTAGGCAACCCTATTGCTCCCACACTCCCAGGGGCACATCATATTCATACTAAATTCAGTGGGGACACCTGATTGGTACAGTCCACAGCAGCCCAGGACTCTGGATTTCAATATATGAGCCTTCTCAGGAGCTGATATTGCAACTGTGTGCTATCTCATACAGCTGTGAGGTAAATTTTTAGAAGAGTAAAATTAGACAATTTTGACTACACAAAAATTAAAAAATTTCATTTACTAATGAAAACAAAGAGAAACTGCTCTGTGAGAAAAATATTTGCATTAAATATAATTAATAAAAGATATCTAAAATATATATGGAATGACAAGAATACTAATAGTCATTATAGTTTGCAAATCCTATAGTTTCAAAATATGTTCAAAATATTTATAAACTAAAACAACTCGAGGTTTTATCTCACACAAGATAAATGAACAAAAATGGCAAAAATGAACAATGTTTGAAGTCTGTAGGAAGGCTTTACATTAACAATATAGACCTGAAAGGGGTCCAAACAATCTAGATTTCAATTTGAGATTATTTAAAATAAGTGATTAAACCATCCATATCTTCTGTTCTAGTCATCAGAGTGATATAATAAATATGACAAAGAAAAAGAAAAATTAAAACTTTAATATATATCAAAATATTAATGACTGTATTCTTCATGGTGAAAAAGAGTTAGAAACACAGTTGGCTGTTTAGGATTGGGGAATGATTTTTATGGAGTATTACTGGACATAAGGGGAAAAACTATCAAGAATTCAGAGCAATGGCGGAAAATCTGGATGAAGTGGAGCAGAGGGAAACAAATAGAGCAGAGGGAAACAAGTAGAACCAAAAAGAAAGATTGACACCAGGAATACAATATGAATGAAAAGAAAACTAAGAGGATGCCCTGGCTCTGATTAACTGTCAATGAAGTACATGCTTAGTCTTTCCTGGGAGAAGAGGAGAGTTAACAGAATAGAATATTGATTACACTGTCAGAAGTAGCCACTGAATTGGAAAGCACAATTTAGAGGCTTCTTTGTCCTCAGGGAGAGCTCACTCTGGAGAACTGGATTGAAATGACAAAGGCAAAATGCATCAGTGAAACTGATTTTTCAAAAGGTGAAAAAAATGACGAAGGAGCCAAACTAGAAAGTCACTCAGCTCAGGTCCATTCCAACCCTTTATCTATGAACCTAAGAACTTTCTCCTCTGTAATATTAATAAGGATAGGTAACATTTATTAAGTGCCTATTACGTATCAGTCACTGTGCTAAGCACTTTACAATGATCTCAATTAATTCTCACAACCATGTGAAGTTGATACTATCATTACTCTCAATTTAAAGATGAGGAAATTTGAGAAAGACAGATCAAGTGACTTGCCTGGGGGCCACATAGCTGGATCTGAATTCAAATTCAAGTCTTCCTGATTCCAGACCTGTAACTCAAGGCCCTGTCCCAACCAACTGCCTTTGACACCTGAGTACTAGTATTAACAATTTTGTACTAGGCTATATCCAAATAAATGAACAGGCAACATTACACATGACCACTATTCCAGTTACTAAGTTACCATTTTGAGTATGTAAGTAACAAGCTAGAGGAATTAGGGTTTTTTTTGGGGGGGGGGGTTTAGATTTTACAAGGCAATGGGGTTAAGTGGCTTGCCCAAGGCCACACAGCTAGGTAATTATTAAATGTCTGAGGTGGGATTTGAACCCAGGTACTCCTGACTCCAAGGCCAGTGCTCTATCCACTGCGCCACCTAGCAACCCCCTAGAGGAATTTTGTGGAGTTATTTTGTGGTACCATGTAACAAAGTAATCAAATGATAATGCCACAAAGTAAAGCATGAATTAGAGGTTAAAGTAGAAAAGTATTCAATACTATATGGTTCAGTTTAATGAAAAGAATCCTAGACTTAGAGTCCATTGATCTGAGGAGGAAAGCACCAACATGATGCCTGGCATATGCTTAATAAATGGGACCTAACTGGCTAAATGCCAACTTTACTGCTACAATTATTTTTTCTGCATCCCAGGGAGACCTGTTATGGAAAACGCCATCCATATCCAAAGAAAAAACGAAACAAAAACAAACTACAGGGTTTAAATGAACACTGTGTTTACTTTTAAAAAATTTCTTGTTTTTCTGTCCTAACCCTTGGTTTTCTTTGTTTTCCCTTAGTCCTAATTCCTCATACAGAAAATGATTAATATGTGAACATGTTAAATACAAATATACAGGTACAATGTTCAGTAAACTGTTTGCCACTGAGGGGAGGGGAGGAAAGTGTGTAACTTTTGAAAACTTTCTGAAAACTTCTGAAAAACTTTCATAACATATAACTGGAAAAAATAAAATAGCAATTAAAAAAATTAAAAAATAAAAATTCAATTATTTTCCTAGTAAGCCTTTGCCAGAATAAATCAGCGCTGCTTGAAATTTACTTCCAGGAAAATAAGAGTAATGTCTAGTATTCTACTTTCCTCAACTCTTAAAAATACCCTATGGGATGCAGTTATGACAGATAAAGCCTGGGGTACAAGTGAAAGTGTCATTTTCCAGTTGTTTTGAACATTTCATATATTCTCTCCTTGGGAACCCAACCACAGCCTCAAGGCTTCAGTAGCCTTTCAGATCAGAACCACAAACCTGAATCTCCAAAACCTGGTTGATATGAGCTCCTGATGGTAATAGAGGGCAAATTTTTATTTATCCTTAGAGCACTTAGCAGAGGTGCCCAGTCCACAAGCTTCAGGCGATCTGCATTGAAATCGAGAACCCCTAGCCTCAGGTTGGCTCTCACCACAGGCAAAGGTATAGAGTCTTGAAGTGCACAAAGATATTCATAGTGAGAAAAGAAATCTGCAGCACTCTCTCTCCGGAGCTTCACTGAGTCGATCATTTTTCTGGCCACCAGCTGAAACCCACCCTGACCCCTGGGAACGGAAAAGAAAGGCAGAGATTTACTAAAATTGGAGTAATTGCTACTCATTAAAACAGGACACTTGGATTTGGGAGGTTTTTTCCTTTTTTTGATAAGGGGAAAAGTGGGAAGAATGACCTTATACTTATACTCTACCTTCCACACATCCTAAGAATAGACTACTGAGAGGGGTGGGTAACAGGAGAAGGGGCTGTTTGCAGGATGCTAATATAGAGATTAAAAGTAACCTCCCTATCTTTTGCCTGTGTACTGATCATAGCAACAAACTCTCTTTATACTGCAATCATTGCAGTCGGCCATTTTTTTCCAACTGGGTCTGACCCTTTTGGGTTTTCTTGGCAAAATATTGTGTTGATTTGACATTTCCTTCTCCAGCTCATCTTACAGAATGAGGGAATTGAGGTAAACAGGGTTAAGTAATTTGCATAAGGGTAACAAAGCCAGTAAATGTCTGACCTGAAAGGGGTCTAAACAATCTAGATTTCAATTTGAGATTATTTAAAACAAGTGATTAAACCATCCATATCTTCTGTTCTAGTCATCAGTTATGAGAAAGAGGAGTCTTTCTGACTCCAGACCTGGCACTCTACCCACGGTGCCAGTTAGCTATCCTTTAGGGCATGGGCCCTGAAGTCAGGAGTACCTGAGTTCAAATCCAACCTCTGACACTTAATAATTACCTAGCTGTATGGCCTTAGGCAAGCCGCTTAACCCCATTGCCTAGCAAAAACCTTAAAAAAAAAAAAAGAGTTGATTTGTGAAAAAAGATATAAGGGTGATGGGGATATTTGCAGGATGAAAGTGGAATGAGCTCTTCTCCCTTTCTTCCAGGCCTCTGGGAACTGTGTGTGTGTGTGTGTGACTTGCCCAGGGGCCACATAGCTGGATCTGAATACATATTTTTATACACACACACACACATATATAATATCTGTGTGTATATGTGTACACATATATGCACATGTTATATCTATGTGTGTATGTACATATATGTATACATTACATATCATATCTCTTATATCTATGTGTGTATATGTACATATATATGTATACTATATATCTATGTGTATCTACATACATGTATATGCATATAATGTGCCTGTACACGTACATGTATATGCATATATTATATCTGCATGTATGCACACATGTATATGCATACATTATATGTATGTGTGTATGCTTGCATATATGCATATGTTATACATATTATACCTATGTGTGTATGCATGCATATATACGTGTATGTTATATATATCATAGCTACGAATGGCCCCAGTTGTGTGCGGATGCTTAGGGCAGCACCTAGAACCATGACCCCTGGGCTGCAGCCAGCGACGCTCCCCCCTGCCCCGGCCCAGGGCCGCAAGGCGCCTCAGCCGGTCCCGGGGCTGCTGCCCCCCCGCCGCCGCCGCTTGGCCCCCCAAGCTCAGCCCTTCCCGCACCCCCCGCGCTCCGGCGTTCACCTTTTGGGCTAAAGAAGGCCGAGCGCGGCTACAGCTGCTCCGCTGCGGGGCCCGCCCGGGCTGCGGCCGTTAGCTCCGCGCCATCACCCGGAGGGGTCGAAGCCGCCCCGGCGGGGCCAGTGTTTGGTGTCACCCGGGAAGGGAGCGCCGACGCCGACGCCGACGCCCGAAGGAGCGTCCCCACGCAGGCCGCGGGGGTCGCCGGGAGGGGGCGGGGCCAGGCCGCTTGCGGCCTCGCGATTGGCTGCGGCTGCTTGGCGGGAGTTCGGCCTCCCCAGGTGTTCCGGTCTCTCGGGCCCGGTTGTCCCCAAACCCCTTCCTTCGGCCCATGAGGACACAGAGACGCAACGGGTTTACGGGAGACAATGGTGGAAAACCAGCGTCGGTCGCACAGAAGCGTGTGTGAAGCCGGCGCCGCCCCCAGCCCCACTTTTTGTCCCTGGATCGGCCTCTAGGAACGCCCCGCCCCCAGCCCGCACAGTCACCAAGGCCCACACTGAACCCCAGCGAACCCCGGGCCCCGCATCAAACAGAAAACTCTATGAAAGCCCTTCCACAGCACCACCTGGCCATACCTACAATTATTATTATTTTTTAGTTTTAATGTTTTCTCTCCCCTTTACTTTATCATTCATGCGGGTCTATGTTTTTGGGAGGGAAGGGGGTATAATGTTTACTCTTAAGCATGAATATTTTGGTAATGTATAAAAAAAACATTATTTGTACAAAATAAGAATAAATCAATTAAAAAATTAAAAAAAAATTTTAAAAGCCATTTCGGTTTTCTTACCCTCTGCCCCATCCCCAGCCACTGGCCTTGCAGTTCCTGCTCCCCCTCCTTCAGGTCTCCCACCAGATCCAGGCCTCCTCCCACCCAGGCCTTTTCTAGTCTTTTCTTCTCTAAGGTCACCTTCCACTTGAATGGGATTCATGAAAACCCCAAAGCTGATTGGTTATGGGATGGTGCCCAAAGGTGGAGATCAATCCCCTAGTGGAACTGATGAGCCTGGGGGAGAGGACGATCAGTTGCTAAAGAAAAAAAGAAGCCAATGTGTGGAACTTCAAGCCTGAATGCACCCAAAGGGCAATAAAAATATGCGCACCCTTTGATCCAGCAATACCTCTACTGGGCCTACACCCTGAAGACATGATGAAAAAGGGTAAAAACATCACTTGTACAAAAATATTCATAGAAATTCTGTTTGTAGTAGCTAAGAATTGGAAATGGAGTGAATGTCCTTCAATTGGGGAATGGCTGAACAAAATGCGGTATATATGTATGTCATGGAACACTATGGTTCTATTAGAAACCAGGAGGGATGGGAATTCTGAGAAGCCTGTAAAGATTTACATGAATTGATGCTGAGCAAGGTGAGCAGAACCAGAAGAACATGGTACACCCTAACAGCAACATGGGGATGATGATCAGCCTTAATATACTTGCTCATTCCATCAGTGCAATAATCAGGGACAATTTTAGGGTATCTGCAGCAGAGAATGCTATCTGTATCCAGAGAAAGAACTGAGGAATTAAAACAAAGACCAAAGACTACTACTACTACTACTACTACTACTACTACTACTACTACTACTACTACTACTACATTACCTTCAAAAAAAGTTGTCTTATGTATTACATAATTTTGCTGGCTCTAATATTTTATTTTTTCCTCAAGGATATGATTTTTCTCTCAACACATTCAATTTTGATCAATGTATAGCATGGAAACAATGTGGAGGGGGGTAGAGGGAGAAAAGGGAGGAAAAGAATTGTAAAATTCAAAACCTTACAAAAAATGATAGATAGAAACTGCTATTGAATAGAATTGAAAAACAAATAAAATATTAAAAAAAAATTTCAATACTGTCCTCAGGAGATTCTGGAGAATTTCCCTTTGGATGTGATCTGGGACTCTCTCTCTTAGTTGAGTAAGTTTATTTTGCTCCCAATGGGAGAACATCTTCAATGTGCATTATCTGGGAGATATATAGACATAGATTAGATATAGATTTACATTCTCATATAATTTCTCTGATCTCTTATTTTTCTATCAATTTATTTTAAAAAGATTATTTGCCATTAACTATGAATATTCATTTTAAACTGATATTTGATAAGAAAGAAGACTACTTCCATATACATACATATATATATATATATATATATATATATATATATATATATATATATATATGGCTTGGCAGGCTGTCCTCCATTAAGATTACAATTAATATTCCATTAAGATCAGGATTTTCTGGGGCAGAGCCAAGATGGCATGGAGAAGCTAGGAAGCTCCCAGTGCTTTTCCAGAAACAACTTTAAATGAAGCCTTTATACAAACTTTAAAGTTTCCAGATCCCACCAAAAAAAAATAGCCTAAAAGAAGTTCTCAACTCAAGATATTGTAGAGGATCTTCAGTAAAAGTCTATCTCTTAGGGGTGGCTAGATGGTGCAGTGGATAAAGCACTGGCCTGGAGTCAGGAGCATCTGGGTTTAAATCCGGTCTCTAACACTTACTGATTACCTAGCTGTGTAGCCTTGGGCAAGCCACTTAACCCCATTTGCCTTGCAAAAACCTAAAAAAAAAAGTCTATCTCTTCAGGGTAAAAAATCAGTTCAGGTGGGAGAAGTGGAAAACCAGGGGGAGGCACTGAGCTACAGGGCAGTTCAGCAAGCTAAAAATGCAGCAGGCCAGTAGTGAGGATCCCAACTCTAGCTCAGAAGACAAAGTTTGAATCCTGGGAAGGCTGGTGTAACAGATAGGACAGGATTATACTACACCAATGCAGAAAACAGCCTCTATATATATATATATATATATAGACAACACCTTGGCAAGTGATAAGCCAGGGACCAGGAGCAGAGGTCAACTATTGAAATGGGCAAAACCCCCTCAAAAAAGCTATAGCCATAGAAAGCCACTATTTTGATAGGGATGATAAAAATGCCATCTCAGAAGAGGAAAGCAGTGACAGCATGCCTACACGTGAACCTCAAAGGAGTTTATGGATTGACCTCAAATCCAAAAATACCTCTCATAATTATGAGCTCAAAAAGGATTTTAAAAAATTAAAGAAGATTGGGGTGGCTAGGTGATGCAGTGGATAGAGTACTGGCCCTGGAGTCAGGAGTACCTGAGTTCAAATCTGGCCTTAGACACTTAATAATTACCTGTGTGGCCTTTGACAAGTCACTTAATCCCATTGCCTTGCAAAAACCTAAAAAAAAAAAAAAAACCCCAAAAAACAACTAAAGAAGAGATGAAGAATAAAATGGAGAAAAGAAATTAGAGCCATGCAAGAGAATAATGAAAAATTGATTAAAGAAATCAACTATTGTAAAGATAAAAATAACCAACTTGAAAAGGGATGGAATTAATCAAAAAGTAAAAATAGCAACTGGAAAAGGTAAACAACTCATTTAAAAGTTAAATGAACCAAATGAAAAAGGAAACACAAAAGCTAAAAAATAAAATAAAAATTCCAAAAATTAGAATGGAAACTAAAAACTCTATGAGACACCAATATTCCATCAAACAAAACTAGAAGGCTGAAAAAATAGAAGAGGTAAAGTTCCTCTTTAGGTAGGTACTTTAGTAGGAAAAACAACCAACCTAGAAAAGATATCCAGGAGAGATAATTTATGAATTATTAGTCTACCTGAAAGCCTTGTTCAGAAAAAAGAGTCTGGAAAATATCTTTCAGAAAATTATCTGGGGAAGCTGGGTGGTGCAGTGGATAGAGCACCAGCTCTGGAGTTATAATGGACCTGAGTTCAAATCCAGATTCACACTTAATAATTGCTTAGCTGTATGACCTTGAGCAAGTCACTTAACCCCATTACCTATCAAACACAAAATAAATAAGAAAATTATCCTGGAAAAGTGCCTTAATGTCCTAGAACAAGAAGACAAATTGGACCTTGAAAGAATCCATTGTCATCTCCAGAAAGAGATCCCAGAATAAGAAATAATGATCAGGAATTTAACTTGAATTTGAAAATTTTACATCATCCTTTACAGTAGAAAGTTTAGACTAATAATATTTAAAGGAACAAATAGATTTATTTCTAACCTGTCACTACGTCTCATTGAGAAGGGCAGAGTGACTAGCCATTTGACTTCTTTGAAAATCTTGGGGAATGAGTTTATTGTCTCCCTAAGAGCTGCTCAGTAGTCCTTGCCACATCTATCTTGCAGGTACAATTTTTTTGCATATTTATTCCCCATTAGAATATGAGTTCAGATATAAGGGACCATCCTTTTGTTTTGAACAGGCCTTAATTAACCTAGTTCCTAGTAAAAAATAAATAATAGATACTTGTCAACTGACTTCCTTTAAGTTCTCTAGATCTGTATTAAAAACCTCCCTCTGATACCTCTGTGACAAGGTACAAATCATTTCATCTTTTCAACCCTTATTCTCCTCATCTGTAAAAAGAAGGGGTTATACTAATATCAATGCATTGATTAACTGTGGTTCCAGAAAACTTATGATGATCCATGCTGCCCATCTTTTGACAGAGAGATAGTGAACTGAAATTGCTGAATGAGACATGCATTTTTGGACATGGCCATTTGAACAAAGTGGGAGTTTGACTATCTGTCTATCTATCTATCTATCTATCTATCTATCTATTTACCTATTTGTTACAGAATTTTGCTTTTGTTTTTATTTTTTCATAAAAGGTGGAAGTGGGAAGGAAAGAAAAATAACTGCTTGTTAATTGAGAAAATAACATTAAGAAAAAAATTTAAATGATGGGATTCAACTGGATAGTTTCTGAGGTTGTTAGAACTCTAAATTATATAATGAACTAGTCATGCAATCCTATATTAGAAAAAAAATATGTTTGCTTCTATGGAGAATCAACTCTTTATGCCAGAGTCACATGACCCAGGCTCAGAAAACCTAGCTAAATTCAGGGAATAGGAGGAGTTTGCCAGAGGGAGGAACTTAAAGTCTAATTTCTGTTTGGAAAATTTCACAGCATTTCAAAATGAGTAGAGTTAGGCAGGATTGGTAAATGTTTAATAACCAGCTCTCTCTGTCTCTCTTTGTCTCTCTGTCTCTGTCTCTCTGTCTCTCTGTCTGTCTGTCTGTCTCTCTCTCTGACTCTCAAAAAAGGAAAACAACACATTTTTAAGCTTAATCTGCAATATAACTATCTTCTACATCACTTTCTTAAGTTGACAGTCAACAAAACAATAAATCAAGTCCTGATTTGTAGTATTTGCCAATTTCTGATGTATAAATTAAAAATGGACCCTCAGGCCAGCACACCCCTTAGCTGGAATGTAGAATATTTGCAAGAAAATAGCATAAAATAAAACTGGAAAAATCTTTCCTCATACTTTTGACTAACACCATGACTTAAAAAGTCATCAACTCTGAGAAACTTAGAGAACTTGGTTTTAACTCAGCACTTCCATCCAGTGGAATAAATGGGCATAACAGCAAAGACTAGCCTGGTTCCTTCCTGTTGAATAGGATGATTATAAATGCTAGCTATATACTTCTCCAGGTGCTTACACATTCAAGGGTCTGTACTTGACCTTTTATCTTTCTCCCTTGTCAAGCATATCCACTACCTTGAGTTAAATTATCAGCATAATACAGATACTTTTCAAATTTATATATTCAGTCCTCATCTCTCCCCTAAGCCTCTATGCTATATATGGAACTTTTTGATCTGTATATCTCACTAACTCCTCAAATTCAATATGTTTAATATTAATTTTATCAAATTACCAACCCCCCAAATCTACATCTCCCCCCTAAATTTCTCTGCTTTTGTTGATATCACAAATCTTTGGCTTAAAACTTCACAATCAACTTTGATTTTTCCTAAATATCAGACTTCCCTCTCATATCTGATCAGTTTCAAAGACATTTAATATCTCTTGCCTCTCTTTCTGTTTCCACAAAAAAAAACCCACTTTAATTCAAGCCCCTTTTGTTTAAATATTTTCCTAATTTCCTAAACTGGTCATCCTATCTACCTTAACACCTGACTAATTTATTCTTCATTCCACTGAATTTTCCTAGATCCACTGTTCTTTCCATCACTCTTCTAGTCTAAAGTCTTCCTGGTTCATATTTCTCTACAAAGTATCAATGTCTTATTCTGGCTTCTAAGACTGTCCACAATCTCTCTCTCTATCCTGCCATTCCAGATCTATCCCAAGCTATTTTCATGCATATGTTTAATATTCTGGTCAAATTTTACTATTTCTCATCTCTTATGTTATCCTCCCCTCTCCTTAATTTATACTCTTGCACCTGACATCATTCTTAATTGGAAAAACCCTTCCTTCACCCCATTATCTTTTCCTTTTAAATTTATTTGAATTTTAATATTTTATCTTTCCCAATTACATGTAAAAACAATTTAAAACTTTTTTTACAGGGATGGCTAGGTGATGCAGTGGATAAAGCACCAGCCCTGGTGTCAGGAGTACCTGGGTTCAAATCCAGTCTCAAACACTTAAAAATTACCTAGCTGTGTGGCCTTGGGCAAGCCACTTAACCCCATTTGCCTTGCAAAAACCTAAAAAAAAATTTTTTTTTTACAGTTTTCATTTCCAAATTTTCTCTCATCCTTCCTTCCCTTCACCTATCTTGAGAAGGCAAGCAATTTGATAAAAGTAATACATATGCAGTCATGCAAAACATTTTCATATCAGACGTACTGGAAAAGAAAAATACAAAAAACACAAAAAGAAAAAGAAAATAAAATATTAGTATGCTTCTATCTGTATTCAGATTCCATCAGTTATTTCTGTGGAGGTGGAAAGCATTTTTCATCATTAATCCTTCAGAATTGTCTTGGATCTTTGTACTGCTGGGAATAGCTAAATCATTTATGGTTAATCACTATATAGTATTATTGTTCCTGTGTTCAGTGTTCTCCTAATTCTACTCAATTCACTTTGTATCAGATTATATGTCTTTCCAGATTCTTCTGAGAGCATCCTGTTCATAATTTCTAATAGTACAATAGTATTCTATCATAATCATATATCAGCTGTTCCCAATTGTTGGGTATCTCCTTAAGTTTCAATTCTTTGTCAACAAAAAGAGCAGTCATAAATATTATTGTCCATTTAAGGCCATTTCCCTTTAAAAAGAATCTTTTTTGGGTAACAGACTACTAGTAGTATTGCTAGTTCAAAGGGTATATACTGTTTATAGCCCTTTCGGCATAGTTTCAATTGCTTTCCAGAATGTTTGGATCAGTTCACAACTCCACCAACAGTGTTTTCTGTCCAGTTTTCCCACATCCCTTCCAAAATTTGTCATTTCCTTTTTCTGCCATATTAGTCAATGTTATAAGTATGAACCAGTAAGTCAGAAATATCTTAATTTGCATTTTTCTAATCAATATCGATTTAGAACATTTTCTCATATGATTATAGTTAACTTTGTTTCTTTGTCTGAAAACTGCCTATTTATATCCTTTGACCATTTATCAATTGAATATTCTCCAATTCATAGTCTTCTAAATTTGAATTAGTTCCTTATATGTTTGAGATGAGGCTTTTATTAAACAAATATGCAATAAAATTTTCTACCCAGTTTTCTTCTTTCCTTATGATCTTGGCTACATTGGTTTTGTTTGTGCAAGACCTTTTTAATTTAATATAATCAAAATTATTCCTTTTTCCTCTCATAAAGCACTATATCTCTTATTTGGTAATAAATCCTTCCCTCACACATAGATGTGACAAGAAAACTATTCCATGCTCCCTTAATATATGCATATGTTATCATCTTTTATATTTTAATCATGTATCTAGTTTGACCTTATCTTGGTATATGGTATGAGTGTTGGTCTATATTTAGTTTCTGTCAAACTGCTTTCCACTTTTCCCAGCAGTTTTGTTTTGTTTTTTTAAATAGTGAGTTCTTGACCCAGAAGTCTGGATCATTGTGTTTATCGAGAACAAGATTACTATGGTCATTTCTTAGTTTGTATTGTATACCTAATCTGTTCCACTGATTCACCATTCTATTTCTTAGACAGTACTAGTTTGATTAAATGATTACCACTTTGTAAATCAGATTGAAATCTATTATTATAGCTGCTGGCTACTTGAGTTCAGTTCTGTCTATGAGGAATCAGTATTCAGACTCAGGAAAACAAGAATGGAAGTAAAATAAAAATTTATTAAAATGTTACAAGTCATAGGAAGGGCTAGGGAGAGAGAGAGAGAGAGAGAGAGAGAGAGAGAGAGAGAGAGACAGAGACAGAGACAGAGACAGAGACAGAGACAGAGACAGAGACAGAGAGACAGAGAGAGACAGAGCTAAAAGAACAGCAAAGCAGCATTGGCTGGGCCACAGATTGGTAGGGAAGACTGTGGCCCTGAGCCAGGGTCCAACCCAGGTTTTTATGTCTTGTCTTTCATCCAGAGGGCAAAAGGTGAACTCCCTTTCTTTTACTGGACCAGGAATTAGGTAGAGGGTAAAGCCTAGGGAGATCAGGATACAAATTTTACATTAAACAATGAATCAATGGTATTTCAAAAATGGGTATCTCCACCCAATTTGAGCAGCCTTTAAGATTAAAAAATTGTTTCTGTTACATTCATAATTCTCTACTTCTAGTCAATTTACATCTCCACCCAATTTTCTTTGTTACATTCACAATTCTCATCTTTCCCCTGCATCATTATGACTAGGTTACCTTCCTCATATTTTCTTTCCTTTAATTCCCATCCCATTATATTTTCAATAGAAATCTTTAACTTCATATCTTACCAGCTGAAAGTGATTTCAGATTGCTCATTGTATTTTGTCTAGACTTCTGCTCTGAATTTGCCATATTCCTTCCTATATCTTACTTTTTGTACATGTCTCATCTCTTCTAAGTTATTAAAAAGCAAAATTGAAGCCTTATTTTTTCTTTGTACAGTATAATATCCAGCTTATTAATTTTGTCTTTTTTTAAATTATTTTTCAGTTGTGTCTAACTTTTAGTGACCCCCAAATGGGGTTTTCTCATCAAAGATTCTAGAAAGGGGCGGCTAGGTGGCACAGTGGATAAAGAACCGGCCCTGGAGTCAGGAGTCCCTGAGTTCAAATCCGGCCTCGGACACTTAACAATTATCTAGCTGTGTGGCCTTGAGCAAGCCACTTAACCCCATTGCCTTGCAAAAACCTAAAAAAAAAAGATTCTAGAATATCTTTCCTATCTTTCCTTCTCCAACTCATTTGATGAAGAACTGAGGCAATTAGAATTAAATGACTTACTCAGAGTCACAGAGCTAGTAAATATCTGAAGTCACATTTGAACCCAGGTTTTCCTGACTTTAGACCTGACACTCTATCCACTAGCTGCCATCAATATCACCTAGCTGCCATCAATAGCAGCCCCTTAAAAAATGTTGAGTTGAACTGATGTGATTAGAATTGAATCACATTTCAAAAACCTATATGAGTATTTATAAGTATAATCTTCATATCTTCCATGTTTGAAATATGTAATTCTATGTAGTTTACATCTACTTAACATGGTTATTATAAAGTTATATATATATATATATATATATATATATGTGGAGAGAGTATATAATATTTATTATGTTATAATATAATATATAATAATCATAATAGCAGACTTTTTTTACAATTTATAGAGCTTTTGTATAGGAATTGATTCTCAGCTGATTTTTGGAAAGAAATTGTGAGATAGAAAGGAGGAGGGTTGTTCTATTTTGCAAATGAAGAAACTGAAGCTCAGAGCAAATAAATGACTTGCTCAAGGCCACATAGTTAGTTAGTTGTAAAATCTGAGCTAGAAGCTAGGTTTCCTAGTGCAGTTTCCCATACTTTTACATTTTATTGAAATATTGAAAAAAAAAAAACAATTCAACCAACATTTAGTAAACATCTTTTATGAGCCAGGCACAGTTTTAGACTCCCAAATAATAGAGAAAAATGAATCAGTGCCTACTCTCCAAGAACTTACAGTCTAGAGAGGGAGAGTGGGTGAATACAACAATATGGATATAGGTACATAAATAAAAACACAAAGAAAGATAAAACACAAAGCAAATTCAGAGTAGAAGAAGAACACTAACTTTGGGGGTGGGGGTGGGGAGAAGATAGTCAGATAATGCCCTTAGGTAGGACTTGGCAATTGAGATAAGCTTGGAAGGGAGGTAGGGCTTCCAAGAGAAGAGATGCAGGAGAACATTCCAGGCATAGAGAACAATGTTTGCAAAAGAATTAAGAGGTAGAATGCTGTCTGCACAGAACAGCATGCAAACCAGGTTGTCAGTTATATAAAGTATATAAAGGGGACATTAAGTATGTGATATGGAATCAGTCTAATGTTAGACTCAGATTATAAAGAGTTTTTAATGCTAAACAGAAAATTATGTGTTTTCTCCTAGAGTAGGAGTTTTTAATCTGGGACCTGTGAACTGGGATGTTATTTTTATTGTTGATTTCATTATTATTATTAATTTTTCCACTATACATTTCTTCAATAGATTCTTTATCTCATTTTTCTGACTACTTCTTCCACAATGATTATCACAGACAATTCTATCTTTTGATCACATAGGTTAAGAAAAGGTTACAAGAGATTGCCACATTACAGTATAGATGTTCATCTCTTCCAATAAACTACCCAAAGAGACTCCATAAGGAGAAACATATAGTTTTGAAGCTTCTACCTCAGCATGCAATTGTGAAGAAGATATAAGATTCTTTATAGATGCAGAGGTAACTTTATTCAACAATATTATAATCATCATAAGGCATAACCAGTCAGATGAATACTCTCAATACTGTCATGATTACTTCATGGATTGAATCCAATGATATGTGTAATCATCATGTCCTGTGCAATATGGAAAAGATTTCCTAAAGATTGTAAGGTTTTCAAATATCCCTGTTAGGAAACATTGATTATGTCAAACCTCAAATCCTTTAAAAGACCCCCTAAATTTCTTAAGGGAAGAGATTTTTTGTTTTTGTTTTTGTTTTGAATTTGTATCAAAGGCCTACAATAATGCTTTGAACATAAAAGGTGCTTAATTAAGGCTTGTTTAATTGTGTTGAATACCATGGTGACTCTATAGCCAGACAAAATGAATTAAGTTAAACAGTCCACACCAAAACCCAAGAGGATGAGATATGTATGTTGTATAGATTATGATAAATAATTGCATAGGAAGCCTAATGAATTAGTTCCTACACACACACACACACACACACACACACACACACACACACACACACGTTAGATTATACACAATTTATTGACAACCACTAAGAACAGAATATGATAAGGACAATTGGTTGTACTGCTTTTAGGAAATTATATGGTACTTTTAATAATATCAAGTTGCACCTTAACAGAAAAAAAATTTTTTCAACACCAATATTCTTGCAATTATGCTATAAGCAGCAGATCATGTAACACAGCAATTTCCAAAGAACTGAAAATTGTAGGTGACCTAGAGGTCAATATATTGCATGCTAAAAGATTGTATCATAATGACAATAATAGTTTAAAAAAGACATTGTAAAGGAAATGTATAACTGGAAAAAGTTGTGGGCTTAGTCACATAGCAAGATCAAGAAATAGCACATCCTTGTGCTGAAAGGATACCCATATAATGTGAAAAGATTTTAAGAAAGCCCTGTAGTATATTGAATCTATGCAATATATATGGGAAGATATAAACAGGAATTGTGAATAGGATGAAGAGTCATAGTGTAGCTTCTGGCTACTTGAATTCAGTTCTGCCTATGAAGAATCATTATTCAGACTCAGGAAAGCAAGGATGGAAAGAAAATAAAACCTATTAAATGAAATTACAACACATAAGAAAGTGGTAGATAGATAGAAAGAGATAAAAGAATAGCCAAGCAGAGCTTGTCTGGGCCAACAAGTTAGAGTAGACTGGCATGGAGCAGAGATTCAAACCCAAATTTTTATGTCTGGCCCCTTAGCCAGAGCACAAAAGGTGAACTTCCTTCCCATTCTTAGGGACTGGAATTAGGTAGAGGGTGAAGCCTAAAGAGATCAGAATACAAATTTTACATGAAACAATGGTAGTCAATCTACATTTCAAGAGTAGGGAACATCCACCTAATAACAAGATTAACAGCCCTTTAAGATTACAGATTTTGTCCCTGTTACATTCCGCTATATTTATATTTCTCTACACCTTTTCCCTACATCATTCCCCCTTCAAAATTATTTGGGACCCAGATTTTTCTGGGCCTTCCAGAGTCCATTTGGAGATGACTGCATTACAGCGCAGACTTCACAGAGGCAGTGTCCAGAGAATGATTGACTGGCACTGCTGATTGGTATCCTGCAGAGGCTGGTCTTGGACATATACAGTTAGAGAAACAAAACAAGGGATAAAAATTGAGCAAGCAAAAAACAGAGATATTGTAATAAAGAAGGCTATTTAACAGAGGTCCAATAATTAGGGAAAAAAACTAAAAGGTGTATAAAGAGCAAGAATTATACTTTATGATCCTAAGCCAGTATCAAAATATCTTTTTATAAGAACATGGGTTCCAATATAACACAGATTTGTTAATTAGTCACATTAAGTTGTAACCAAAAGCTCAAAAATAGTATAAAAAATGTACTGAATAAACATTTTAAAAACTGCAGGTAGGGGCAGCTAGGTGGCATAGTGGATAAAGCACTGGCCCTGGAGTCAGGAGTACCTGGGTTCAAATCTGGTCTCAGACACTTAATAATTACCTACCTGTGTGGCCTTGGGCAAGCCTTAACCCTGTTTGCCTTGCAAAAAACCTAAAAAAAAAAAACCTGCAGGTTTCCAAAGAGTAATTTGCAACAAATTTTCTATTTTGCTAAGGCCATGTTTAGAATGAACAAAAATTCTAGTTGAAAAATGGATCTCTCCTTTAAAGCAGTTTAAAAATATACCAATAAGACATTATCCTGATATAATCAGCTATACTGATATTTCTTTTCCTTAAGGGAACTTGTGGTAAAAAGTCACAACCTGTGTTAAAAGGCCAAGATAAAAAAATACTTGTCAATTATTTAAAATTTAGAAAATAGACTTTCAACGGTTCACTCTCATACTTAATTATGATGCACCTGGAATGATCATGGCAATTTGCTACTACAGGATAGAGAGGGACATGAGGACATGTTCTCTTATGAAGTCATACAGACAATCCTTTTCAATGAGCCAGGTGAGGGATTTCTTTTAAAGAATCCTACCCCAGTTGAGCCCCAGGGCCGTTCTTTCAAAGGTCACTTACACCATCTGCAGCATTTGACATCAAGCTCCATAGGGCTAATGACTTCACTGGCATATTGTCTTTCTATTTTAGCATACCTGATGTCAGACAGATCAATTACCAATACATTGTAATATAGCAATTAGAGCTTCAAATGACTTGAGTACTAAGGAGAACCTAGAGTGTGCCAGGCTGTAATTTGGTATAAGAGATCCAGGGGAAAAAAATTATAATTCAATTGTTGCTCATGTACCTAAGTACAGTGCTGTAAATGAAATGCAATAAACAGATTGAGATGTAAAAACACAATAACCCTAATTCATATTTTTTATAAAATCAACTTTTTTGCAAAGAATCCATTTAGTTATTAACTATGTTTAAAATAACTAAACATCTCCTTCTGGCTAGGAGGTTGTCCATCATCTCTGTACTTCTCACAAAACAATTGGCTAGAGATTGCCATAGAGAAATCTCAAATTATCATCATTATTTTATCTTCCTCATGTTACATAGGTACCTTTCCCTCAAAGCAAATAACCACAGTTTAGTCCCAGTTTACATATACATAGCTAGGAATTTCTATACATAAACTTGTAACTACTAGCCATCTTCAGAATACAAATTATTACTTTCAGAATTCTTTAAAAAACCATTAGAACATCTTAGGTACCCTTAAATTTCCTAAATGTGTTATTGATTCCAATGCAATTAAATAATAGTAAAAACAACCAGGCATTAAAGTCAATTAACAACATGAGTTATTATGCATGAATCCACAGATTTATCCCAGAAGGGGTCATAATTTGTGATACTTCCCTTACCACCCCTTCAAAGCAATCACATATTAATTCCAGGCTTAAATATTACAGTATTCAAATAGCTTACATATTCACAAAAGAACCAAACACTATAAATATAATTTCTTTGAAGTTACAAAAGAATATCACATAACTGATAAAAACATCCTATTATCAATGAGTTACCTTAAAGAGGAACCACACAATTGCTAAGTTCAGTCAGTCAGAGCTGCCTGCGGTTACTGTGAGACAGTCCATATTCTTGACTTCTTTAAAATTAAGCATATGTTATTAATTTTACATTTAATGTAAGATTCTTATCTAAACATCTCAATCCCCTTAGAACAAGAGCAAAATGCTATAAATGCTAGGCAATGTTAATATGTTTTCTTATTTTCAGATGTTAAGTGGATTTTACTTTGTGTGTGTGTTTGTGTGTGTGTGTGCTTTTGTGTGTGTGAAAAGTATATACTTTGTGCATTTAACATAAGCGTACCCCCTTATTCAGTGGTCCCAACACAGAAATCCAGTTACTTTATTAGTTATTAGCACAGGCTTAATTAAAAGATGAAATCTGAATTTCCTAGTCCCAGAAAAACTTAAATTCTTTTTTCCTTTTCTTCTTAACTAATTCACCACGTGGCTTCTCTATCAATCTGCCCCTTTCTCCTTCCCCCTCCCAAGGGTGAGACTTTCTCAGCCCACCTAATTACAGAATAGGGCTTGGAACTGATAAAAATGTGTAGCCTAAGAAAAACACGGTCATCCCCCCCCCTCCCCAAAGCAGGAAGAAGGTATGGGAGTCCTCTATTTTAAACAATGGGGCCAAAACAAGTTTTGGGGGAATCTTACCCTTCCTGCTGCAAAGCATGCATTCCATCTGAGACTTTGAGTTTAGAAGTTTTAAAAAAGATTTTTTTCTTTCCCTCCACCCTCCTCCTGCAGAGGGTGGAGGTGACAGCATTTGAGAGAAATTTTCAAAGAGAAAGAGAGGGAGTTCCACCCAAAGATAATTTCCCAGAGCTCATATGCTTTGCTTTTGTCAAATTTAATTCCTTCCAAGGAGCAAGCACACTGCTGGGGCAGGGGGAGCCTTTGGTACCAAGTTTTTCCCATGTTTTAATTCTCCTAAACTAGATAAGGGAACAACATGTTAATTGGACATATGCCAAACATCCTTCCTTAACAACCTTCCACTCCACAGTGGGGTTCCAAGCACCTCTGGGCTGCCTTCACTGGTCAACCTTAACAAAACACAGGGCAGGCCCACATAAGGGTGGCCGAAAAACATGTAAATTCGACATATGCCAAATGTCCTTCCTTACACAGAAGAAGGGCTAGAGGTCCAATAACTTTTCTAAAAATCTAGGATCTTAAAAAGGGGTGTGTTTCTCTTCCCAAGTCTGGGCAGAGAATTCCTCCTGTCCTGCTTACCATTATGTAGCCGCTGGCTACTTGAGTTCAGTTCTGCCTAAGAGGAATCATTATTCAGACCTGGGAAAGTGAGGGTGGAAAGAAAATAAAGATGCATTAAAAGAAGTTACAACATATAAGAAAATGATAGGTAAAGTTAAGAAGAATTTAAAGAAAAACCACATGGATTTGGTAAGTCAGCCAGCTGGCTCAGCTGAAGTTTGGAGAGAGAGAAAGAGAGAGAGAGAGAGAGAGAGAGAGAGAGAGAGAGAGAGAGAGAGAGAGAGAGAGAGAGAGAGAGAGAGAGATGAGTAAAGGGCAGGCAGCCATGAGACTTGGGTTAACCAGGCCACATGATGAAGTCCATGGTGCTCCAAATGGTGTAATAAAGAGCCAGGGGACCAGGGGAAATCCCATGCTTCTGATTGGGAGGTGGGCAGAAGCAAGAGAGCTCAAAGGGGCAGCTTTTCCTGTTAAATACCCCTCTAGTGTAGGCAGGTGTAGACGATGCTTGGGGTATGGTCTTTCACCTCAGAGTCAGGTAACTTCCAATGACAATCTGTGTTTGTCCTTCCTGTCTCAAGGTACTTGATGTCCAATTTAACATTTCCTGTCCACCAGTGTCCAGGCCAAAGTTAAATCAAGGTGGAAATAAGATACAACAGGGCCAAGGGGAGGCAGGATACAATCAATAGTGTCCAAGGGAGGCCGAATCTCAAGAATAGGGGCCTCCACACATTTGAAAGATTTTGTTTCTGCTAATTAACATCAATAGATGAGTTCTAATCTGCACCAGTGAATCCATAGAGCCATGCATTGAGATTGTGAATCCATTAAAATTGAAGTATGGCTGTTTCTTGAATCTCATATTAAGTACTAGGCAGTTATCATAGTTTTTGAGCAAGGAAATTGCTTAAATTAATAAACAAATCCAACTAAATGCTATATTTATTTTCATTCTGATTGCAGTGTTGATTGTCATTGGAATAATTCTAAAAATCAACTTCTCTATATTCAGGAAGTATATCATTAGTAAATAGAGGCATTTTCAACTCATCAAGGAATGTGAAATTTCTAATTTCAGTTTCTTGTTGCTAGAGACAAAATTAACTTTTTAAAGATGAGTCTTTTTTTTTTTGAGATATGTCTATTGCCCACTTATCTGTCAAGGAAAATAATTTTGTTATTCAAGGAGTTCAGAACTGAAACAGACTTCAAAAGCAGTATAGGGTAATCTATAAACTGAACAAGAATCCTTTCCTTTCACATTCCCAGCAATTTGCTAGCAGTCTAGTGTAAAGAAAAGAACTCTTAAAGTTGTCGTGAAAGAAATAGGATCAAATTCTGGTTCTTCCACTTGTGTAGTTTTAATCAAGTAGCTTTAACCTCTCTGGTCTCAGTTTCATAAAATATAAAAGACAGAACATTGGATTAGCTTATCTTTTAGGTCCCTTCTAGTCCTAAATCCAACAACTTCCCTAAGTTCCTATATTTAACTGTGCTTCTTCCATTCTGTAATTAAGAGGTTATTTTTTTCAACCCAAGTATAAGACTTTTTATCAATATTATATTTCAAATAGTGTTAACTGTTACATACAATTGATATGAACAGTAGATGAATATTTACACTCTTATCTAAGTCAGTGATAAAAAGAGTCAAAAGTCAAGGACAAATACCTAAGGCATCCCACTATAATGCACTCCCCCCAAGTCAACAATGACCCATTCATTAGTAAATACTCTTTGGCTCTTTTCATTTAGCCAATTCCAAATCTAGCTGATCATATTGTCATAATATCTAATTTCTACCTCTCAACTTTATTGATAATACTAGAATGAAAGATTTGGGCATTGTTAAAATCTAGATATCCCATGTCTATCTATAAAATTCAAGTAAACTGTCAAATAAGGCTGGTCAGACACAAGCTGTTCTAGATGAAACCATACTGCTTCCTTGTAATCATTAGGTCTTTTTCTAAATATTCACAAAGTCTTCCTTTAATTAATGGGATATTTGACCAAGGAAGTTAGTATGAAATGACTTGTTTTCTCATCTTTTAAAAATTTGATACTTTTCATTTTAATAATACAGTTATTTATTTATTATTTTCTTTTCTTTCTTTTCTTTCTTTCTTTCTTTCTTTCTTTCTTTCTTTCTTTCTTTCTTTCTTTCTTTCTTTCTTTCTTTCTTTCTTTCTTTCTAGATTTTTACAAGGCAATGGGGTTAAATGGCTTGCCCAAGGTCACACAGCTAGGTAATTATTAATTGTCTGAGGCCAGATTTGAACTCAGGTACTCCTGACTCCAGGGCCGGTGCTCTATCCACTATGCCACCTAGCTGCCCCCAACATTTATTTTTTAATATATTCCTTCCCAGCTATCCAGCAAAGCTCTTGTAACAATGCTTTAAAATAGAATGAGATTAAAAAAAACTAAGTAAAAGCAACCAATTTATTAGCTACATCTGATTATCTATATAATATCCCTTACCCATTACTTCCAATCTCTACCACGATAAGAAACAGATGCATTTTTGTTAGTCTTCTCCAATTCCAGGTGTGATCATCATAATTACATAGCATTCATTTTTGCTTTATGGTTCTTTCTGTCTCATTGTTGCAATCTACTTGCTTTGCTGTGCGTAAGTTTATAGAAGTGTTCCTCCACATGTTTCTTTGAATGTTCCATATTTTTAAATTAAATGTTATTATCATTTGTTTTTACAGAGCCTTTATTTCTAAATATAAGCTTCTCCTACTCTTCAGGGCTATTGCTTAGGATAAGGAATATAAATGAGACGGGGAGGGAGAAAGCAGTTCAGTAAAATTAATCACATTGATTTGATCTGACAGACTATACAATGTTTTACACTTGTATTTCCCCACTTCTATCAAGAATGGAGGGAGAATTGTTGGAGGAATTGTTTCCCTAAACAATGGTCTTGGCCTATTCTTTTTTTATTATATAAATATTTTATTTGTTTTCCAATTATATACAATAGTAGTTTCTACCCAAAATTTTTTTGGTAAGGTTTTGAATTTTATGAATTTTCTCCCCCCTCCCTTCCCTCCCCCTCCCCCCAGAAGGCAGTTGATAATCTTTACATTATTTCCATACTATACATTGATCAAAATTGAATGTGTTAAAAGAAAAATCATATCCTTGAGGGAAAAAATAAAATATTAGAGATAGTAAAATTATGTAGTACATAAGACAACTTTTTCTTTTTAATTGAAGGTAATGGTTTTTGGTCTTTCAACTCTGCAATTCTTTCTCCAGATATAGATGGTATTCTCCAACACAGATACCTTAAAATTGTCCCTGATTATTGCACTGATGGAATGAGCAAGACCATAAAGGTTAATCATCACCCCCATGTACAATGTTCTTCTGGTTCTGCTTATCTCACTCAGCATCAGTTCATGCAAGATGATTAAGCCATGCTGGTTCCTTCTGATGATTTTCCTTCTTTAACAAATGGATGAATGAATGAAAAAGTCTTTATTAAGTGATTTCTATGTGTTAACCACTCTACTAAGCATAGAGAACATATTGGAAAAACAAGAGTTTCTTCTCTTAAGTAGTTCATAATCTATTTAAGGAGACAATATATAAAACAAATTCTTGACTTTGGGCCAAAATTTTGCCAATTTTGCTGGTTTGAAATTGAAGTATTTCTTTTCTTCGATTTTGTGACCTCTCTCCAATTAGAGGCAGCTCAATGGAGTCAGTGGATAGGGCACCGAGACTCAGGAAAACCTAAGTTCAAAACTAGCCTCGGAGACATTTTCTACCTATTGAATCCTTTGCAACCTCCATTAATCTGTTTCCTTAACTGTTAAAAGAGAATAATAATAACACCTACTAATCTAACAAGTTTGTGGTAAGAATCAAATGAGATAATACTTGTATAAAGAATCAAATGAGATAATACTTGTATAAAAAAATTGCTTAGTACAGAACCTGGTACATAGTACTATATAAATATTTATTCCCTTCTCTATTATTCCCTGTTAATTCTCTGTTTTTTCAAAATCAGTGAATGAGTCTCAATGATTAAATTCAACAGCCAGGATGTAGCAGTTCAGCCCCAGAACTTGAATTCATGAATAGCAATAAATGCTTTCTTATTTTTCTTGGATTTAAAGACCCCCATTGACATATTTTGCTCTATCATTCTTTTTGGCACAAAAAGCAGAACCAAATTAAAATTTGAATAGTACTACATTGTTTTCTTTTATGTTATTATGGTTGACAGGCATCAGACCCTAACATCAGTGCTAGATCATTAACAAGAAGATAAGGAAAGAATAAGCAGGTATAAAAGAACATGCCATTGTACACCCATTCAAGTCATTAACAAGTAATAAAATATTTAATATGGGACTGAAGTCAATAGATTGGTTAAATCTGACCCTCATTGGAAACCTTTGAAGATCAAGACATAAAAGGGCTTACACATAAGAGTCATATAAGTAATTATTTGATCAGGAGTTTCTAACCCAACAATTTTTTAAATATGCAATTTATTTTTAAAAGTTTTTATTAATGCCTTCCATTTTCATACCAGCCATTTTTAAAATTTCTCTTTTGTTGAGCTTTCCCTTATATATAAAAAACAAAAAAGACCAGTTAAGTGAAACCATCCAACAAAAACATCCCAAGTGAGAACAAATGAATCTTTTTACACCTATAGTTTCCTTACTGAGACTAGGGAAAATATTTTTATCTTTTGTTCTTGGGGACCAAGATCAGTCAATATAGTTAATCTAAGTTTAACAGCATTATAGTGTTCTTTAGTTCTGCTCTCATTGATGTACATCAGTTCAAACAAATTTTCCTGTGTTTCTCTGAATTCTTCATATTCAGGTATTTTTTATGGTATAATAGTATTTCATTATATCCATGTATACTACAATTTATTCAGCTATTCTCCAAGCTATTGTTAATCACTTTGGATCCAGATTTTTGCTACCACCAAAAGTAATGCTATGAGTATTTCAGTATATATTTCTTTCTATTTTTTGAAATATATACTTAGTAGAAGAACAGTTAGATCAAGAAATATAAACATTTTAGTTATTTTTTTCATGTAATTCCAAATAATTTTCACAATGATTTATCCAACCCATAGCTCCACCTATAATGTATTAGTGTCCCTGTCTTCCCATAGCTTCTCCACTGTTGACAATTTCTTTCAACTCTGCCAATTTTCTGAGTATCAAATTAAACTTTAGAATTATTTTCATTTACATGTCTTATTGATTTGAAACATTGTTCATATAGTTATTGACAACTTTAATTTCTTATTTTGAAAATTATTCAAGTCCTTTAACCACATTCTTCTTATCATTCCTTTGAACCTTTGCTATCTAGTTTCCAGCCCCACTCAATGGAAGCTTCTCTGTCCAAAATTTCCTTTTACCAGCAATCTCTAAATTGCCAAATCTAGTCATCTTTTCTAAATTCTTTTCCTATTTGACCTCTATATCACTTAACACTGCTGACTATTGTCTCCTTCTGAATATTCTTTTCTTTCTGAGATTTGATGGACCCTATTCCCCCTTCTTTTTCTTTTTCCTTTCTGTTTGATAATTCTTAATGATCTTGGCTGGATCATTATCCATGATCTTGGCTGGATCATTATCCATCAACATTGTCCCTAAATGCCATTGCACTAGATGTCGTTTCTTTTCACTGCCACATCTTGGAATCCCTAGTTTCCTTCAAGACTTTGTTCAAAGATCATCTACTTCATGAGTCCTTTCCTCTTTCCTCTAGTTGCTAATGTCTCTTCCCTTTTAAGAATACTTTATATTTATTTTGCATATACCTATATATTGTCTGTTGTCTCCTCTGTTAGAATATAGATTCCCTTAAGTCAAGAATTAATGTAAACCACTTCTGTTTTTTTTTGTTCCTAGAGCCTAGCACAAATGCCAGGCACAGATTAGGCTTCTAATAAATGTTTGTTGATTAATTAGTTGACATCTTGAATCTGAAACTTTTATTGGAAATATTAGATATTCTGATACAACTTACTAAAAAACTTTACCCTTCCTCAATAGTTTCTCCTCTTATTATGTCTGTTTTAATTTTATTTATTAAAATATCATTTAATCTCATATAATCAAAACTGTATATCTTATTTTTTAATCACTTATATTTCTTGTTTCCCCAACAAATCCCAACTACTTTCTGGTGCCAGCAAAGTCATGTACAATATTAAGTTACTCCCCAATCCTATTATGACAGACTAAGGCCAATTCTTAGATTTCCTCTTGCTCACAAGTTAGCAAATGGGTACCTTCATAGGCACCCTTACTGTATAGAAAAACAAACACAAATTAAACAGACATGGATCAGCATTAAGGGAGACATCAGATGAAAGAAGAACTGCCCTCTTTGCAGTAAAGGAATTCATTGGTTTTATTAGATCTGTGATGGGAATTCACAAATGTCTCTCAATACCTTGCTTATATTATGCAGATAGGTCAAATCTCCATTGTCAAGCTCTGTTTGTCTTTTATTTTTATAGTTACAATTAGATAGAAGCATCAGCTGATGTTTCAGTTACATGACCTCCATGAATTAATTTTACCATCTACTGCTGGTTTTCTTTATCCTTCCACATTTTGACAGCTCCCTTTATGCATGCCTTTGCATAGGTAGATATGGTTCTTGAAAAGTACATGTTCGTATTTAACTACATGTCCACTATCTAGGTCTATGTATCTTGGGGGCTTTTCATTGATATATCATTGAAACTAATGTCCAGTTCATTAGTAACACGATCAATTTTTAATATCATTATTATTATCACTTCTACCTATCCCAACAATAATAATCAACACATAGGGAGAGTTTTAAGGATTGCAAAGGTACTTGACATGTTATATTTTTTGTCTCTCACAACAACCCTGGGAAATATGTACTATCATTTTCCTCATTGTACAGATCAGGACATTGAGATAGAAAGAGATTAAATGGCTTATCCAGGATCATATAGCTAGTGTCTCAAATCTTTATGATTTCAAGTCCAACAGTCCTATCACACCAAGATAGATCCAGATCCAGATCTTCTGACTTCAAATTCAATATTCTTGATGCTATACCAAACTATTAATTTCATTCTATATCCATTGCCAAGAAATTAAACTTGTGTTTTGATTAGATTGCTCTTCCCTAAAATCTTCAAGGGACTCAAGTTTTCCCCAAATAAATTTCAAATTCCTTAGCATGGCACCGAATGTTCTCCACAATCTAGCATTGACCCTTTTCCCAATGGATTCAGTGGATAGAATGTTGAATTTTGGATTTGGGAAAAGTGAGTTCAAATTCTCCCTGATTTTATATATATATGTATATATATATATATATATATATATATATATATATATATATATATATATATATATATATATATTTGTACTGACTGTTTGATCCTGGGCAAGCCACTTAATTTCTGCCTTTTCCTGTAAAACTAGAATGATAAAATAGCACTTGCCTCACAGGGTTGTTATGATGATGATAAAATAAGATGGTATTTATAAAGTGTTTGGCACAGTGCCTGCATATAGTAGATGCTTATTCCCTTCTTCCTTCCTCCTTCATTTAAATATTCTTGTAGTGTAGTTATTTGTGATCATGCCTTAGATTCCTCACTGGAATAAAACTATGAAGAGTAATCATTTCTTGTTCAGTTTATATCCTACATGGCAACTAAAACCATGCCTACCCTCATAAACATTTGCTGAATGAATTAGTGAATTAATTAATCACTCAGTCAATCTTCATAAACACAGGGTCTCTGAGTACTTCATGGTCATTTTCCACTTTCAAGACTTTATGATTATATTTAAACAATATCCTGTTTCGCAGCAACACAAAGCACACAAATCTACCAAGAAATACTATTTATCTATAGTTGTAGAACAGCTTACTCTCCTTTCTAACCATGAGAACTAAGCCTCAATATTTATTAAGTGCCTTTGTTCACATAGGGGTTACAAGTGATTACTACATGGTTACAAGGAAATGCAAATTTTGTGACAATTTTACCTATAAATTACAGCTGACATATAACCATAACAAAGCTAATTTCTTATCTTTTGAGTATCATAAAATAATTTCCAACTTAATACGTACTTTGATTGTTTCATAGGAATTGCATTCCTGCCTTCTTTGTGTCCTCAGCACTCAAAAATACTTGTTGAATACATGAGTTTATTAGTGTGGGTAACTCACTGGCTAAATTCAGTTAATAGTCACAAAGGGTCATCTTGTGTGTTGCGGTCCATTCATCATCTGATTGTCAGTCTTCTGATAACAAATTTCTATAAGCTTGACCAGATTGGTCTTCTCACAACAGAGACACTTTCTTTTGCTTAATCTTGAAGGCTTTCCAATTTGATATGGCCTACAAGAACTTGAATTCCCATAGGTCAGCTTGCAAGAACTCAAGGTCACTGCCATGCCATAATAAGGCAACAAAGTAAGATTTTCAAGGTTGTCTAGAGGTATACCTGAAATTGAATAACAATTGTTTCCTATATTATGATAATGTTAAATACAAATCTAAAAGAAATGTTCTTATGCCTTTGGGGACATAATTTAATCTAAGTTAAGCTCTGCATCCACAAGCCATTCATGTTATTTCATTTTTATTAGGAGAGAAATTGAAGTTGACCAATATGATTAGTTGCAATCCACCTACAGAGCCCAATATCTCCATTACTTTGCCACCCCTGGCTATTATTTTTATTTCTATTCAATTCATTAGAAATCATTTCTATTGAAGTAATTAGAAAACTAAGAGGGGAACTTCATTCACTTTCAAATTTGAGTTGATAGAATTCTCATTTGATTTCATTCTGTGTTTCCTATTTTTATTATTTCAAATATTTAAAACTTGTATTTATCACTGGAATGTGGAAATAGAAAGTTACAACTCGGTCACTGAATACTAAGAAATGATAGTTTTAGAAGGAAGAAGGATAGGGGTTGAACCTGTAATTTCACAGGTTATAGGGCATTCCTTGGGCAAGAAACCCTTTCTGTTGAAGCCATCAACACCTTCTTCAGTTAGAGAGTTATTTAGGATTTTTGAAAGTTAAGTGACTTACTCAGGGTCACACAACCAACATGAGTCAGTTGAAAGACTCAAACCCATGTCCTTTTGGCTTCGAGGCCAGGTCTCTGTGCGCCATGCCACATAGCTTCTATTTGGGGAATTGTTAACTTTAATACTTCAAGTATCTGTGATTTTGTTGATGAAAGTATTTCATCAATTCTAATTTTGACATACTTCTATATATCACTGAATGGTTTTTTTAAAAAAATTTTTATTGTGTTCAAAAAATTAATTTCTCTCTGCCCAAACTGGTGATGAGTCTATCTAAAATTAACTAGACTAAAAACTTAGCTACTGTTATTTTCTTTTTTATTAGTTACCAAGCTAGCATTGTGTCAAGTAGGGGTTCAGTGACAACTAGAATGAATGACTAATTAAAAGAGCTAAAATCCCTCAGATGTATAGGGACTTCAAAATTCATTATTTGTCCTCCTGTTTTAAAGCAGGACTCAATTTAAAGATCTCATTTGCTAGGGGAAAAACTCCTGTCTCCCTTAGCAACTTATTCCTATTGCTATACAATCGACTACAATTCAAGATAATAGGTGATACCTTCCTAGGGAAGGTACAAAGGGAAGGGGATAATTGAAAGTCTGTTGAAATAGGAGATTAAATATCCAAGCCCCAATTGACAACCAAGGCAGTTTTGTGTATAGGATTAATTCTGCTCCTCTTGACAAATTGCTGAGAACTGAAGAGACAGAGAGGGAAGGGACAGCACTCAAATAGAAGGAAAGTTAAGGAAGGTTGAAGAACATAGGAGAATAAGGGAAGCAAGCTGGAGATCAAAGTGGGGATGATCTAGTAATGTATGTGACCTGCCCTTGACTTCACTCTTCCACTAGTGATGAATAAACTAGTAGGAGTATTCAGAGGCTCCTATAATTTAGCTGATGAATAACCTGCAAGGAAGCAGTCAGAGGGAAGGTTGGAAGCTGCTGTTGGCAGTGAAATTCTGAATTTCTGCCCTTCTGGATGCTGTGGATGAATCAGAATTTGGAAAGCTTGTTTTATTGCAGAAATATCTTTTGCTCACTACAAGAGAAGAGGCTTTGGGAAAAGCAACCAATGAGGTTTTTTAAAAAAGAGAGAAAAGAACTGTTCCTTTCCTAAAATTCCTCTGCTTGAGGAATTGTAAATTGTTTAAAGACTGCCAAATTTGGAAATATGCTGGGTGTATCACCTATATGTTAGTACTTAATTATTTTCTAATTTTATTCCTCTTGTTGAGTCAATACCTGAACAAAAGCAAGACAAAACAAAAACCCAATGTATACAGTTAAGTCAGTTTTCTTGGGTGAAGAATGCCATGTCATACTCATGTGACTAGACAGTAAAATAAAGCAAATTTAGGGAGGAGATGAGATTTCTGGTGGGTTGGACACAGGACCATTCTGATTAGATGGACCTACACAGAATACACACCTTAAAGTAATAATCTTAATAGAGTCACTTAGATAAAGGCAGACCTGGGGGTTAAGTAGTTGTCTTCTGTTGGAGAACCACAAAAGGCTTGACGTTACCTTGGAGCTCCCTCTAGTGAAGGGTGAAGGATGATAGCTAGGACAACAAATAAAAGTCATGGAGACAACTTCAAAACCTTCCTCAGACACTAAAAAATTCTCATCTCAATTCCTCATCTATAAAACAGGGATAATAATAGAAACTATTTCACCAGGATGTTGCAAGATAATATGTAAAATATTTTGTGAACATTAAAGTGTTAAATAAATACTAGCTATTATATTTGCCCAGGAAGAACATGGGACTTCCCAGAACTAGCTTATATTGGGAATAGGATGAGCAACTCTAATTGGGATTAAACCAGTTTGGCAAAGGGAAGCATAAAAGTGAGAAGAAAAGGAAAACCGAAAACTGAGGAATCCTAACACTGAGAAAGGAAGGTTATTTTAAAAGTGAGGAATAAGCTCTCTAAATTATAGTGCTTTCTGGATCGTTGTTGCTATCATCCATGGACCTCTAATTCATTTCCTCTACTTCCTAATGAGTTTAGTATTTGCCACCAACTCTCACATTCTTCTATCTTGGCCTCCCTCAACTTCATCAACTTCATGCCTTCTATCTCTATCCTACCATAATTATGCATAGGATTGCCACATCTTATACTTTTTTTTTTCAGATACTCCTTTGGCCATTACATCACAGAAAGCTATAGCTGACTATTTTTGGCCTTCATTTTAAAAAATTCCTCATAAAGTATGTGGTATATACACATTTCCTTTTGAATTTCCTTCTCTTTTTCATTGGGAAAAGACATTGTAGAGAGAGCATCTTGTAGAGGGATAATGCAAATTCACATGGATCTTTTAAAATATTTCCTCTCTCCTTTCATTTAAATTAGCTTGGGGGCATTATTATCTTACTGCCATTTTGAAGGAGAAATTCTCAAGAGGTTGCTCCTCTATTTTTGATTTCCCCATTATTTTAATTCTATTCTTTTGAAGTAATTGCAATTCAGAGAGATGTTGACCTTTAGCATAAAGGGTCTCTCTGAAGTATGTCTTACCTGATATATCTTGTGAGTTAAGAGACTTGGGTAGAGATGACTGTTGGGTTCCCTTCCAGAAAAAGATATTAAGAAACTGCACTTTTGATGAGCTATTTGATAGCACAGTGATCTATAAAACAAATGTTTTAGACTATTCATTCCTAGGGCTTTTTTCCTATCAGAATTTAGCTTTATTTATGGACTGGAATTACCTTCCCAAGACATTTCCAACTGAATGATTCTAAGTTTATCTGAGAAAAACCTTAGATTTAGAGGGTTACTGCAGATATATACAAATCCATCCCATTTCAAGGTGAATTTATGGCTAGAAAATACTTCTTGATTATAAAGGTAAAAAGGATGCAACTTTCAGCAAAACATGTATCCACCAATGTCTTTTTTACAACCCCTATACAATAAATGTAAAAGGATAAAATGCAAATCATTGTAAAGAGGAAAATACTGTAAAATGTTCAGGAAACCTAGAGTAGTCTTGACTCTATCAAAATGTAATCGATATAAGAAATATGCAGAGAACATTTCATATATTCTTTATATAATTTCAGTGGAACTAATTATTCTGTCAGCCCATCATTATATGATCATTTGATTATATGACTCAATAATATAAATCTTAATCAAAAAGAAATTAGATTGGAAATTAGAAATTCCACAGCACTTATTCTTGACTATTTGTAATGAGTAATAATATAATCTTGTCTGAGGAACTCACAAACTGTTCCTAGGTCTGAAATGGTTAGACCTTGAAAGAAGAAAAAATGTTTCTAGTGCTGAAAGCAAAAAAAGAGAAGGTATTTTATTGAAAATATGAGTGACATCCCAATTTCTATAAACTTTATGCACAAATCTTTTCTCACTAGAGCAAGCAGTTTTTTAAGTGACAAAAATTATCCAATAAACAATATAGATAGATAGATAGATAGATAGATAGATAGATAGATAGATATAAATACTCCCAACCTCAAAATTCCTCATTTTATTTTTTTAATTTATGTTTTTAACTTGGGGGCACATGTGGTTATGACACACAAATGAAGAAGTTATTTTTCTCTGATGCTGTTGAGCTGACATTGTCTTGATGATGTCATCATGCTTCTACCACCAAATCTCCTAACCAGTGTTGGTTTCTTCCAAGTAGGGATTTCTAGCCAATGAGTTGTTTATGCTGGAAGGTACATGCAATGGTTTGTGCAAAGCATCACTCAAATGGGTATTTTGGTTGCATATCTTCTCTCTGTTACTATTTTTCTGGACTTTAACTAGAATCCTCAACTTAGAAACTACATCTCTCATAAGAAAAAAGAATATTTTCTGACATTCTGAACCCACAGTTTTAAATTTAGGCTATTTTCATGAGAAAAGCAGGCTCTTCATATATACCTATTCCTCAAACTAGGTACCCTGCTGCTTTCTTTCTGAAATCCATTGCTCAAGATCTCCAGACCCTTCGTCCACTGGACATCCTTGAAAGTTAGTATCTTCTTTGGAGCATTACACCCCTAGAATCTATGACTCTAGAAAATCACCAAATATAGGTTATATATCTTGTATATATATCTTGGTTTCCACACTTTTTCTATAGTCAGGCACTGTGCTCCTAAGAAATACTCAAAGTTCCTACTGTATATTGGACAGGAGACAATCTTTATTTTGCTCCTCAAAAATGGAGAAAACTCAAAGAACTCACAGGAATACATAAAAAAGAACAGAAAATACATATGGTACTCATATAAATTCTTAGAATAGAATTTAACTTGGGGGTTGTCAGTGAGGCAATATCCTGGCATTCTGGTGAATTTTCTATCTTGCCTATAGTCCTACATAGATAGTCCCTATAAATTTTTTTGTGTCTCCCTGTGGTTTGGACTTATCCTAAAGAGCATAGCCGGATAAGCAACCCCTTACCTGTAAGAGTTACGCTATCAGAATAACTCACAGTAAAGAGCAGTGGACAAAGTATGGATGTTCAGCTTCTTGAGGTTGTATCTTTCCAACTGAAGAGACTATGCGGATTATTCTTTTTCTCCAAGAGGCTTGCTACTCAGGAACTCTATTCTTTAGCACCACATCTCCAAATTCTCAAATTATATCAAGGTTTGTGCTTGAGTCTCTTTCCAACCTTCTGCTCCACCTTCTCTTACCACTACCTTGTGAGGCTGAAGAAAGGAATCATATTATATTTCTACTCTCCAGAACCTCCACTTTTTTCACCCTTTTGCTGAATGCAAGTAAGGGTGACCTACTACCTTGGGACTGAAGAATGTAAGTATAAGAATTTAACTAAGAAGACTCTTACCACTGTCCAAGGAATCATTTATGATTACAAGAAAAATGAAACTAGTGAAGAAATTAAAAAAAAATTCTTGCAATGATACTGTCCAGAATATAGAGTAGTAATTCAGTTACACAAAGACCAGTACAAGAATATATGCTAGAGGAAATCCTGTAAGGCTGTTTGTTGCATGTGGGTAGCTAAACCTTTTGAAGAAAAGTCTATCTGGTCATACTACTTGCCATGGAAAATTTCAGTGAAACAGAAAGTCCTTGCTGAGCTACTCTGGCTGATGTTACAGAGAATAAGTCACAGTTCAGAATAAAAAATATTAAGCCTAATCATGAATCGGAGAAAGAGCCAGGATCCAAGATCAAGTTACCTGGCATAGGACTTAAGAGCACAAGAGAACTATAAAAAGAAACAGATCAAGAGCTGAAACAACACAGAATGAGAAAAGTGGACCACCCTTAAGAAAAGAGTACATAAGGGCCATGGAGGGTTGCATTCTTACTTGACCCTGACTTGAAGGTTAATTCCTACATGTTTAGCCTATTGGCTTCTCCATAGGAAGGCTGAGGAAAGAAATGACTGAACAAGGAGATGATAGCTGAAACCAGAGGAGTCCAGAGAGGCTCCTCTGGAAAATAAAGTCATTTAGTACACAAAGACTTCTGGATACAGAATGTAGCATGAGAGATCATGCTAGGTTACATCCATGCACTATGGCTAAGGATGGGGTAGTAGACTCTAGGTGGAATGGTTCAGTGTCCTAACAACTGGGGAAACTAGATTTCTAAACCAGACTCCTTCAGGTATTAAAGTATAATGTGTGAGGGCAGAAGGAGGACTGGTATTAAGATTATGTGTACACAGAATGTTTGTGTGGCCCAGGCATTATGTAAGACCATGTAGGCTTTGAATGGTAATATAAACCTTTACTGTTTTTGGTTCCCCAGAAACAAGAGTAGTGTGTTTATGTGCATACATGTATATATATATATATATATATATATATATATATAGTTTGTTTTCATTCCAAATTATGTCAGGAGATTAATGGGACACATTTTGCATAGTCTTAGTTTTTGTTTGTTTGTTTGTTTTTTGCAAGGCAATGGGGTTAAGTGGCTTGCCCAAGACCACACAGCTAGGTAATTATTAAGTGTCTGAGGCTGGATTTGAACTCAGGTACTCCTGACTCCAAGGCCAGTGCTCTATCCACTGTACCAACTAGCTGCCCCCCATTTTGTACATTCTTAAGCTAAAAACTTAGTTTGGAACTGGGGTGGTAGTGATGGGGGGGTGTTGACAGGATCTGGAAGTTTTACCTAGTAAAATGCATGAAGTTTGACTCACAAATGTATATTTTCCATCAACTCCTTTTAACATTTCTTTGGATAATGGTATTTCCAGTAAACAAGGAATTGAACTATCTAAAGTACAAACTTTAAAGTACAAACTAAAGACAAACTAGAGGTAATGAGAGAGGTGCAGAGAATTATGGAAGCCCCCCCCCCCCCTTTTTTTTCCATTTTATTACAAAGGCACTAACTACCAAGTGAGACAGGCAACTAAAGAACATTCTCCCCCCCCCCCCCCCAGAATAGTGCAATCAATTGGCCTGGTGAATCTGGAGCACAAAATTCTTGGTATCAATGGTGGATAACAAATAGGAGTTCAAGTTCTCTGTGAAGAGTTGTGCTCCATCACAGCTTTACTCCATTGTTTTATTGCAGTGTAAAAGTGACCATGGGGTTCATGGGGTTCTTGAAGATTTTGCCAGCAGATCAAAAACTCTGCCAAGAGTTAGACTCAAGTCCAAGGATTAGGCAAATTTCAAAAGGTTTATCATCAGCTTGACTATATACAGTGATGAAAATTTCATTTATGGCAACCTATAAAATTATTCACAAAAGCATGGAGATGTAGTGAGCTGTGTTGGGAATATTTATGCCTATGAAATCACAAATCCATTGAATTATGGCAGTCCATTTCCTTACTAAATGCAAATGGATCATTTTTGTATCCAGTGCATGTGTTATTCATGTATCCTTAACATGTTATTGAATCTATCTAATTTCTCTGAATTTGATGTTGCTCTGTCATTTCTTTGGTAGCAGCCAGATCTAATATGTTCTTGAATGTAGCAAAGTATAAATGTGAATAATATATGTAGCTATCCAGAAAAAGACTGCAAGCTAAGGAATTGCATGTTGTATTGTTTCCTGAGAATCTATTTGACAGTACGTGGGATGATCAGGCAAGTAGCAGTGAAGGTAAATTCATTCTGTTTAGTTTGCTTTTTTTCCTACTTATCTGATAATTGTCTTTAAAAGGGGAGGCTCTGAGTTCTCATGAATTCTAGGAATACTTTCCACTAATAGCACACAAGTGAAACCTATCAAAACCTATCAGCATTCTTTTTTTTTTAGGTTTTTATAAGGCAAATGGGGTTAAGTGGATTGCCCAAGGCCACACGGCTAGGTAATTATTAAGTGTCTGAGACCGGATTTGAACCCAGGTACTCCTGACTTCAGGGCCAGTGCTTTATCCACTGTGCCACCTAACCGCCCCAAACCTATCAGCATTCTTTAGGAAAGCTATGAAGATGATTGTGACAAATATATATATCTGTGTGTGTGTGTACACACACACACACACACACACACACACACACACACACACACATATATATGAATAAAGTAAACTAGTTTTGGAAAATCCCACCATCATCAAGAATGAGAGTTATGTAATAATTACATTCATGATGGGGCTTTTTCGTTTGCTTTGCGAGGCAATGGGGTTAAATGACTTACCCATGGTCACACAACTAGATAATTATTAAGTTTCTGAGACCAGATTTGAACTCCAGTCCTCCTGACTCCAGGGCTGGTGCTCTATCTACTTCACTACCTAGTTGCCACCAATAAACTACAAATTTTTAGTGATCAAGGTAATAATAACAATAACATTTTTATAGATAGTTTAGGATTTTAAAATACTAATATATGTATGCATTCAGACACATACTTTTAAAAAAAATTTAAGGTTAGAACAGTAGTAAGTCTTTTGGGACCACTAGGTAAGTAGAGAGAGCACTGGATGCTTCATAAGTTCATCTTCATCTTCATAAGTTCAAATCCCTTCTTAGACCCTTATTGGCTGTGTGACCCTGGTCAAGTCACTTAACCCTATTTGTCTCTGTTTCCTCATCTGTCAAGTGAACTGGAGAAGGAAATGGCAAACCAATAACAATATCTTTGCCAATAAAACCCCAAATGGAGTCATGAAGAGCTGGACACAACTGAAATTACTCAACAACAATAACAGCAAATACTTTTGGGACACCCTTTATATAGTTTGATTTTTCCCAAAATCTTATGAGCTAAGTACTAGTGGAATTATTATCACTCCTATTTTTTAGATTAAGAAACCAGGGTTTAAGATTTTAAGTGATCTATTCACTTTTAGGAGGACGAATTAAAGCCTAAAAAAGGGGAGAGTGAACACTTAAAGTGTTTGGAGAAGAAATTGATTAGCCCAAGGAAAATATACCAATGACACATTTCTCTGACTGCAGAGAATAGGAAGGGCTTCTAACTTATATACTAGAGAAATAGTACCTATTTCATCTCTTTGGGATGGGGTGGAGAAAGAAATATTGTCTCTGAGAGTGTGTGTCCCTCACCTGGATACAGTTGGTAATACCACTTTGACACTTCCAGCAATATTTCTGTGGTCATTGGTTTGCATAATCCCTCTAAACAGAAGTCCTGAAATAAGTCACACCACATATTTCTCCCCTTCTTTTCTCTTTTTTGTTTTCTTCCCAGAAAACTTCATTGACCCATGCTAGTCAAACACATATACACAATCTCCAGATTTTTTTCTCAAAATTTTTATTGCTGGGTTTCCTGTGATTGATTGCTCTGGCATTCATGGTCACTCAAGTTAGTAGTGTATAGAGATGCTGATCATTTCTGTGACTTTATTTTGAATCTTATTACTTTATCGAAGCTATTAATCATATCAGCTGCTAACCATCATTTCATCTCCAAGTAGAAATAATTTGTCTTTTTTTGGTTAATGTTTATCCTTTATTTCTGTTCTCTTGTCTCATTGTTAGAGCAACATTTCTAGAACTATGTCAAACAATAACAAGGAGAAGGAGTATGCTTGCTTTCCCTTTATTTGTACTTGGAAAGTTTCTAGTGTTTTTTCATTGTAAACAATGCTAGCTTTTGTAAATATGTTTTTGGTCACATTAAATAAGGACCCTTTCATGAGTAGGATTTTCAAAACAATTGAGTTCTAGATTTTGTCAAAGTTTTTTATGCATCTTTTGAAATAGTCATATATTTTTGTTATCTTCATTGTTTTTATAATGAATTATGCTCATTGTTTTCACAATGTTGGACCATCTTTGTGTCATCTTCTCCATAAACAACCAAATGCAGTGGGAGGATTATTCCTCCCAAAATTCCTTCACTAGACCTAGCCTCAAAATGGTGTTTTCTAGTCCCCAGACCTCATGTCACCACACAGAAATTAATGTAAAGATCTTTTTTTGCTCCATTCCTCAAGACTCCCTTGTTAGTCAGTCATGTAATCTGAACTGAAGTCACTGAAATGATTTGCTAGGATTCCATCCCTATGCCTCCTCCCCAGGATATCTTCTGTTACTAGATTAGTGAATGCTGAAGTCCAATGGAGAATGCCTCTTTTTGTAGTGAATGGAATCACTGGTAAACTAAGCAAAAAGGAGCCATGACCTTATCGGTGGGGATCACCCATTGAGTCAGTAAAGGAGAAGGGAGTTCTAGGACCCAGAATAGAAATTTTGATCTATCACAGTCATGACCTTTTTTGTGGAGGACACTAACACCAAAGAGACCTAGGCAAAGGTGATTTTTACTGTACAGTTTTCATTTAATAATACAATCCTATGTGCTGCCATCTTGTTAGAGAGACCATCATACATCACCCATCATAATAGGCAACTCTGGCACCTCTTGGTGCCTGGCCTTTATTGACAGACACTTCAAGTTACATGGGGCTTACAATTTGTAAGGGTTCATGGGGAGAAACAGATGAATTAGATCTTCAGGACTATAACTTCTATGTATTTTGAGAAGCATATTTGCAGGTGACTCATTAAATGAGGGCCATTAGGATACCCTGATGGGGAATGTGAGTTGTTCAAAACTGGAAAAGTCCAGTGTTTTTAGGTTTCCTTTAAGATTGAGGGGAAGTGAGTGTTAGAAGCTTATTCTGGATGGCATCCAGAATCTTCTCAGTTTTCCTCACCCAAAGTATTCCTCAAAACTTTGACTAAGATTTCCTAGAGTTGATTTTCTTCTTTTGTCCTCAAATATTATGGGGTATCATCTGATTTAAGATCATCTGCTCCTATAGTCAACATGATTTCAGTCAGGAAGTGATCTCATCACATTCCAATTACTGACTATGTGAAATGTTACAGGCAAGCCTAATGCTAGCATCTTGTTAGTTCAGGTTTGATTTTTGAATGAAATTATGTGGCTATAAATCAAGCTGCTAACAAAGGAGGTTTGTTTTGCCATGAAATAACAAGGTAATGAAATAAGGATATAGTGACACAATTTTTTTAGAAACTCCTCATCTCCATATGGAAGCATGTTAGTCAGCAGGAAAAGCTATGGTAATTCACATGGTTTTCAGACTTTCATGGAGTTATAGAGACCTTGACTACATTTTGGTGAGATTTTTTAAGCCTTTAGATGGCCAGAAAACAACTTGCAGGGAGATGGAAGTGAATCAGTTCCTAGGGGTTAAATGTGTTGTCTTTTAGGGAAAATCAATCTTTGGTGGAGGAAATTGGATCTTTGGTTCTATCACATGTGGTATGAATTCAATTTGACCATAATGAATTATTGTTCTGTATGTATTTCTATAATTTCCTTGTGAGGGTTTCATTCAAAATTATTTTCATCAATATTTATTACTGAAATTGTTCTATAGTTATCTTTTGCTTTGTCTGACTCTTGTTTGGGTATGTGAACTGTATTTGTTTTATTAAAGGAATTTGGGTCTTGATAATTATTTTTATGGCAAAGATATGAATTGTTCTTTTAAATGTATGATTAAATTCATCTCTAAGTCAATTTCTTTGACAATTTATTTGAGTCTTGCTCAATTTCTTTTTTAGCTATTGGAATATCAGGACTTTGTTTTTTTTCTACATGGCTATCAACAATTTACATTGACTATTAGATTGCAAGCTCCTTGAAGTTAGTGATGCTTTGAACTTAGTAAACATTCAAATTTTTGCTGAACAATCAATTAGTAAAAGATTAGTATGTTTATAAGTTCAGTTTTTCTACATCAGATATTTTAAATCTTCTGTAGGGAAAGGGTAGGAATATTTTCAAAATCATATCCAGACTTAGAAAACAGACAACTTGTAAGATTATACTTAGGAACTCTGGGTTTTTGGTATCCAGTAAGAGTAAATATTTATAACAGCAACATAATCCATGTTGTCACAACTCAAAAGTCTATATTTACTAAAATAGGTGGCATTGAGCCAAAAGGGGAACATTAAATTAACAAGTTGGAAGTGTCTTTTTTTCAACAAGCTGCATAATACCTTCTTAACAGTACAAAAAAGGCAAAAGAACTTTATCCTATATTCCTAAGAAATTTTAAAAGGGAAGTCCTTAGATATATTAGAAATATGTAATGCTTCATTTGGCTAGGTACAAGAGGAAAAAATAGAGGGCATAAGTAGTAAAACACATATTGCTTAAAGAGCTCTAAATTCTTCAATTAATATAGAGTTTTAACACTGACTTTCCTATTGTAAAGCTTAAAGGGCAGTCAGCTCAGGGAAGGAAATAAATTTTTGCTCTCATTCTACATTTTCTTTTTTGCAAGATTCATGTTCCCTTCCTTTCTGAACCTTTCTGAACCTAACATTTTTATACAAATGAAATCTGCTTAAAATTAGCATGTAAGGCAAGCATGGGGGGCGGGGGAATGGGGAGAATCAACAAAAGAGCATGCAGCCTATGGGCTGGAGAGCATTTGCTAGGACCTCGCCCCCCATGTTGACATACACACACACACACACACACACACACACAAACACACGCACACATATATATGCTCCTTAGGTCTTGTGTCCCAGTGGGGCTCAAGAATTTCCTTCCTCTGCCCATTATGAATCAGCTCCAGATGTCTGGTCCCCAAAGTAAAATAGGGCCCTCCAAAGCATCAAGGAAGAAAGGCAATAGTTTATTTTGACATAGATCAGAGGTGCCTCTGAATATATTTATCCTTGCTGAAAAAATTAGAAGAGCAAATTGCTGGATAACTGCCAGCCACTTTTGAAATCAGTGCAGTGAAGCTGCCACCAGGAATAATAGAGCATTCCTCTACAGGTATGGAGGGAGTGAAGATGGGAGCGATAGACGTGTAGTTTGTTCCTAAAATTCCTTAGCCACCTTGATTTTATTTTTCCCTGAGACTTTTGAAAGAACCTATTTCTATAGGATGGAAGTACTTTAACCTGGGGTCCATAAAACTTTTTATTTTGGGGGATTTTTTTTGCAAGGCAATGGGGTTAAGTGGCTTGCCCAAGGCCACAGAGCTAGGTAATTATTAAGTGTCTGAGGCCAGATTTGAACTCAGGTACTCCTGACTCCAGGGCTGGTGCTCTATCCACTGTGCCACCTAGCTTCCTCCATAAACCTTTTTTTTAAATAAAATTATTATGTTGATAACTTTCAATATATTGGTTTTCTTTGTTATTCTTATATATTTTATTTTATGCATTTAAAATCATTACTTTGAGAAGAAATACTTAGATTTCATCAAATTGCCAAAAGAGTCCATGATACCAAAAAAACTAAGAACCCCTCCTCTTAGAATATGAACTTAATACTGACAGCTTGTTAAGATGATAATTACTTAAAACAATTATGAGGTACCACCTCACACCTATCAGATTGGTTAAGATGACAAAATAGGAAAATGATCAATGTTGGAGAGTATATGGGAAAATTGGGACGTTATTGCATTGTTTTTCTTTGTTTGTTTGTTTTGATTTTTGCAAGGCAATGGGGTTAAGTGACTTGCCTCAGATCACACAGCTAGGTAACTGTTATGTGTCTGAAGCTGGATTTGAATTCAGGACCTCCTGTGCTCTATCCACTGCCACCTAGATGCATTAATGCATTGTTGATGGACTAATGAACTGATCCAGACATTCTGGAGAGAAATCTGGAACTATGAAGAAAGAATAATAAAACTGATCATACCCTTTGACCTGGCAATACCATTACTAGACCTATATCCCAAAAGAAAAAAAACAGGGAAAGTCTCACATGTCCAAAAATATTTTATAGCAATCCTTTTAGTAGTCTCAAAGTATTGAAAATTGAGGGAATACCTACCAATTGGGGAATGGTGAGCAAGTTATGGTATATGAATATTATGGAGTACTATTGTTCTATAAGAAATCATAAGTGGTTGAACTTTAGAAAAGTTGGGAAAAATTACATGAACTAATGCTAAGTGAAGGGAGCAGGACCAAAAGAACATTACACATTATGTAATGTGTCCATTAATATCAACACAGTGAGATGATTAACTATAATGGATGTAGCTCCTTTAATTTCAATTAAAGTTAAACAAAAAGGTGATCATTATAGCTTCTGATTGAGAATTAGAACCCAAGATTCTAACCCAAGTCATGGCTTAGAAAAGTGAGTTATCCACAACCAATCCTTTCCTTTTCCAAATGTAAATTAGCTGATTTAGACTTGTATTTTGGCTCTTCCTGAGGAATGGATTTGAGTGTTCATGGTTATTAGCAATATAATATAGCTGACTAGAACTTTTGAAAAGAAGAATTAGAATTATTGTTAAGGAGCCGTCACCCATGTTGGCCCATAAGACAGAAACAGTAGACCACTTTAGATCCTTTCTTTGGGGTATAAGGGCACAGGAAGTAGGAGAAACATTAGTTTTTTTCTATGTTCAGAGACAGATTAGAGTACAGAAGAATTATCTTGAGTTCTAAGAGTGGGAGTTGCACCCCTTAGAACATGAATGAGATGAACTAGGGCCATCCCATATAGCATATAATGAACTTCCCTGGCAATTTCTTAGTATATATGTTGCTTAGTGCTTAAGGACCTGAGCTTTGAGATGATATGTCAATCCTGTTCTTGGCTACTAAACAAGAGTTACTTCTGCTCTGTAAACCTTAAAAAGGAGTAACTTCTCTCTTTCACTCTTCAACATGAGTTTTGGCAAGTATCACCACCCCCCCCCCTTCCAGACTTCCTCTTCCCTACCCCGCCTCCAAGCTTTCTAGAAGAAGGACCATTGTTCCTCATGCCTCTAGAGAAATGGTGACCTTTTTGCACTAATTGGTAAAAATCTAGACATGATCTTATATGGAGATTTCCCAGATTAAACTTTTGGTCAGGATACAGACTAAAAGGGAATATATGACCTTTTTATGCCAGCCTCTAAAATATGTCAGCCTCAATCTATATGTCTAGAGTTTGGAGGTAAGAGGGGTTGAGTCCTGGGTTAGAAAAGTGGGTTATTCAAAACCAATCCTTTCCCTTTCCAAATGAATACCAATTTTCAAATGTGAAGAACCAATGATAACAAGTCATCAACAACAACGACAATTACTAATAAACTCTGTTATCAGGAAGTGGGTAAGTGTGCATCTCAACTACTCAGTGCTGATGGAGTCATATTGATTAGTGATAGTGACATGTCATCAGTTAATGCAGGAGTCATTGACCTCAAGTTGAAGTCAAACTATCCCTACTTGAAGTCCAACTGGAGAAGAGGTTTTGAATGCAACTAGAAGATTTGAATGCAAATCATCTGGCACTGATTCTGATCTCAGAACTCAAGATAATTCTTCTGTACTCTGATCTATCTCTGAACATAGAAAAACCATCACCAGCTGAGATTTACAAGGTGGGCAATTCAGTGCTCTTACAAAAGCTGATTGAAATTTTCCAGGTTATATGGCATGAGTATATGGCATTATTTCCCATGAATTCCAGCATGCCTCCATTGTCCATCTTTATAAAGAGAAGAGATTGCTTCATGACAATCACAGGGGTGTTTCTATCTTTATCATGGCTAACAAGATTATTGCCAGAGTCCTCTTAAATAGATTGATCCTTCACCTGGAAAACGGTCACTTACCTGAGAGCCAGAATGGCTTCAGAAAAAATTAAGGAAAATTTATATGGTGTTTGCTGCCTAAAAACTCCAGAAAAAATACCAGAAGCAGAACAGTGGTCCATATACAACATCTGTAGATCTGACCAAGGCCTTTGATACTGTCTGTTATGAGGGCTCAAGAAAATTATGTCAAAATTTGGTTGCCTAGAGAAGTTCATTAGTATTGTATATCCAGTTCTTGACAACATGCTTTTCTGGGTTCAGAAGGGTGGGCAAGACTTTGCTCCCATGCTTTTTAGCATGATGCTCTCAGCCATGTTATCAAATGCCTATACTGAGGATGAACGTAGTATCACAGTCAGTTATCACACTGCCAGTAAATTCTTCAACTTGAAAACTGCAAGCCAAGACCAAAGTGGAGGGAATATGGGTGCATGATTTTCTGTTTGCAGATGACTGCACTCAATGCACCTCTGAAGCTGAAATGCAACAAAGTATAAATCAATTCTCTGCTATTTGTGCTAATTTTGCCCTAACAATCAGCACCAAGAAAATACAGGTACTCTATCAGCCAGCATTACATTATCTATATGTGGTTATACCCCAGGCTGGTGTCACCAATTGAAGATTGAGAAACTTGAATGGTAAAAGAATTCACATACAGCCCTGGGATTTAAAACTGCTCAGGATTTATTATGGAAGATTAGAACCTTTTCTTCTGGAGAAGTAGCAAGCAGTTTGTAAACTTCTCAGAGTAACAAAAGATTAGGGGAGGTTTGTTTGGGAGATATGAGACAGACACAGAGAGAGACAACCAGGGAGAGCTGGCTGGAGCAAGACTTTGGAGTCTGCATGCCATGAGAAGACTTTAGGCAGGTTTTTATAGTCTTGCCCATTCTCTGTGTACTTAAGGGTCTGGAGACTAAGGACAAAGGGGAAATATCTCCCCCTCTTATATGACCAAAACCAGGTAAAGGTTAAAAGCTGGGGAGTAGGAATGAGGAGACTTTTCAAATTTTATATTTAGCAATGAAACAATAGGAGTCAATTTACATCACAGGAGCAGATAACATTTTTTTACAAAGTTTAACAGTATAAAGAATTACAAAATCTGTTTCCAACTACAAATCTCCTATATCCATAATTCCCTGCATCATATTTTCATTATTCCCTGCATCAGTGGAACCAGTGGTTACAGCATTTGGAGACAGTTTGAATACTGTGGCTAAATTCACTTACCTTGGCAATGCCTCCAGTGAGGTACACATTGGTAATAAAGTTGACACCCACATTGCTAGAGCTAGCTCAATATTTAGGAAACTCTGAAAGACAGTGTGGGAGAGAAGTATTAGACTAACCACCAAACTGAAAGTCTACAGAGTCATTGTGCTGACCTCATTGCTGTATTTCTGTGAAACATGGACAGTCTACCATGCCAGGAAATTGAATCACTTCCATTTAAATTATCTTAGGAAGATTCTAAAGATCACCTGGCAGGAGAAGAAACCAGACACTGACTTCCTTTCTTGAGCTAAACTGCCAAGCATTCAAACACTACTAAAGAGAGTGCCACTATGATGGACTGACCATGTTGTTCAAATGTAAAACATTTGCTTGCCAAAAAAGACAATTTTATGGAAGCTCACACAGGACAAGCATTCACAGCATGAAAAGGAGATACAAAGACACTCTAAAGGTTTTTCTTAAGGATTGTGGAATTGGGGCAGCTAGGTGGCTCAGTGGATAGAGCACTGGCCTGGGAGTCAGGAGTATCTGAATTCAAATCTGACCTCAAACACTTAATAATTACCTAGCTGTGTAGCCTTGGGCAAACCATTTAACCCCATTTGCCTTGCAAAAAAAAAAAACCCGAAAAAAAAAAAGAACTGTAGAATTGATTGTGTAACATGAGAGATACTGGCAGAGGACCACCCTACATGTTATACCTCATCAGAGAGAGTGCTCTATGAGCAAGACAGAATGAAGTAGTTCAAAGGAAATATGAGATGCACAAGTTTAGAGAACCTACACTAGTTGTTCACAGGCACTATTTGTGCCCGACCTATGGCAGAGCATTCCAAGCCTCAGTGGGACGAACTATAACTTGTCACTTACATAGTGATGTCATTTTAGTCTTCTTTAATAACAAAGAGCAAGAAACAATCAACCAAGTGGTAAAGAAATGCTGGTCATAAGAGCCAGTCTTAGAATTTGAGGTTTAGATATTTGAAATTAGTAACTATATCTTCTCTCAATTGTTTAAAAACTTTGTTAGTCTATGATGCCAAGTATATACAAAAGCTTTCCGCCTGTTAGAGAGCTCACTCCAAAACTACCTTGTATTAATTACTTTGATTTGTTTGCTTTCTATTTATACCATCTATACACACATATATATAATATACTATGTACTGATAGATATAGTTGCAGCCTCCTCCATTCAAACCAAAACTCCTTATGTGTATGAATTATTTCATTCTTTGTACATGTAAATTCATGCAGAGTAGACACTTAATAAATACTTGTTGACCTATTCAATTCTTTTAGGGTATTAGATATGTCATTTAGATCTTGAAAGTAATAATAATAACTAATATTAACATGTTCTTACTATGTGTCATCATTGTTTTATACTTATTTCATTTGATTTTCACAACCCTGGAAGGCATCATTCACATTTTACAGATGAGAAAATTGAGGCAAACAGGGGGTGAAGTGATTTGCCCAGAATCACAAAGATTTTAAGTGTGTGAACCTGATTTGAACTCAGGTCTTCCTGATTCCAGGTTCAGTGCTCTATTCGCTTTACCATCTAGCTGCCCAAAGTGAAAGTAATGGCTGTAATAGCTGATAGACCTCACCAAGTTGGGGGATGAAGGTGATTTAGGATGCTCAGGAAGGATAATATCAACTAAACCCTTAGGTTTACCCTTCTAGAATTAAAATGGACTTCAGAGTTCTATACAAATAGGGCAACTGAGATCTAAGGAGTTTAAGTGATCACCCAAGTTCATCTAGGTAGTTAAGTGTTGAAGGTGGAATTTGAACTCAGGCCCTTTAACTCCAGAGTCAGTGTTCTTTCCACTATAATATACTGTTTCCTTTCTCTATAGGGACTGCCAAAATAAGCCAGAAAACATAAATAATCTTCATGTTTCTTTTCAGCACTCATCATTATTATAGCCTGAAAAGAATGAATGGAGAAGGAAAAGGAAGGAAAAGTTATATTTACCAAGTTAACACTTTCTGCTGCTATATTTGAAATGTCTTGGATAAATAGAGTGATTTTTTTCAGCCTAGAATTTCTTTGCTTTTACATGAGAGGTTTGGAATAACATATTTATTCTGATGTGTGTGTAGTTTATTACTTCAGAAGATCACAAAATTTTATTTAGATCATAGAAGACTTAAATAATCCTCAACCCTCTTATTTTACAGATGAGGAAACAGTTAAGTGACTCATTCAGAGTCCCATAGGTCATGGTTGAGGCAGAATTTGAACCTAGGTCTTTCTGTCTCCAAGACTCTATCCATTAGTTAGAAGACAACCAGAGCAGTAATAGGTCTTAAGATGATGCTGATCCAGGATAGATCTATGGAGGAACTGAAGGTCTTTAGTCTGGAGAAGATGCTGCATAATATCTATCTTCAAATATTTGAAGATCTATAGTTTAGAAGAGAAACACTTGACCCAAGATGGTAAAACTAGTAACAATATATTGAAACTGCAAAGAAAACAGATTTGGATATTTCCTAACAATTAGAATTATCTCAAAGGAGAGTAATTTCCTCTAGAGTTAATGGATTTCCATTGGAAACTCATTGGAAAACATTTAGAATCACAATAGAGATCTGCAGACAGAAGATGTTCACTTTTAAAACAGACTTCTTGAGTACAAGGACTGGTTTGTTTGTCTACCTTAGCATCATGTCTGGCACATCATAGGCATTTAATAAATGCTGATTGATTAATTACTGCTAGGGAAGTCATAGACAATATTGGTCCAGTATGAATTAGATGATTTCTTTGAGTCATCCTCTAATTCCCTGAGTTTATGATTTTGTGATTCAATTTTATGAAAAGGAATGGGAAAGATGCAACCTTCTGCCCCTTCTACTCTCCCTTGCATAGAAAACAAAAACAAAATAAAACCCCTCCTACCTTAAAGTCAATTTACCGTTATCAACAAAGACCACATACTATCAAAGAAAATAATTAGTAATACAAATTAGGCTATCTGAGCATATGGTAAGCATAATAAACAAAATAATGAAAACCATAAGAAGTGATTTATTCTTTTGTGAAAACTTAGCTTTTTTTCCCTTAAGCAGTAGAACTAGCCCCTCCAAGATTGGGTAGGGTTTTCTTCACCCTATCTGAAGCTTAAAGGTTATGAATGAGTTTAGTTTCACAAAGCCCTCCACCCCCAACCCCCTTTACTTGTTTATCAGACATTTCTATTTAGTTCTATTCATGTCCCCAAAGTCTGATCATTTGGACTTATTTTATACATTGCCAAATAAATAAACACTAATCTGATCTAAATAGGTTTCCAGTACCTCCTCAACCATTTGTTAAACAGTGAAGTCAGTACTTAATAAATGTTTGTTGAGTTCAATCTAATTGAATCAAATTTCTCAATGTGAAGTGTTTTGGTGACTTTTTTTTTGTAAAGAGTCCATTTATTTCTTGTTTTTGCACTTAGGAGCACTTACTTGAAAGCATACTAAATGAAGTCTATTCTTATTTATAAAGTGAGCTCTTTTCTTTAAGATTCTTTTCCCTGCTGGGGCTTGCCTTTTTATCAACTTAGTCTCCACTAGTGAATGCTGCCATTTCTCTACTACCTTCTGCAAAAAGCCTACCAACACTGCATGCTAAGTGACCAAGGAACAAAGACATTTCCCAAATCTTGTACTTGAAAATGAACTTGCTATTTGCTGAACCCTTCTCTTTCTAGTTTTTGTCCAGAGTCCTGGGAGAATACTGGATTCCGTTGCTAGGTGGCAATATTCCTTTAGCAAAGAGATGGTCATTTGTGATTGCAAGCTTTTTTGTTTTGTTTTTTTAACTTCTGAAGTAGATAGGAAATACTGATCTTACTGTCTCTCTTCATTAAGAATTTTTTAACCAGACTTTCCTTTTCAGACCATCCTGAGAAATCAGCAAAGTCACAGACCATCAACAATCCAAGAAAGGATCAAAAGCAAAAATTTCTAACTGTAAGTCATTGCATATTTCAAAATGGGAGGACCTGAAGCCATAAGCACATTGTTGCCCTGGGTAACTGCAGGAATCAGTCATAGATGTTGGCTCCAGTCTAAGACCCTGAAGTGAGGGATGAAAGACAATTTCTCCTGACTAATGATTTAGGAAATTCACTAATTCAATTTATATTAGAAATTCACTTTAGTCTCATGTGAATTATGGTTTTACTGTAAAACAAAAATCCTTTCAAAATAGTTGAGAAAAAAATTAGTAAATTCTGAATTCCCATACACCTACTGCTCATTTAGCATCAGCCCTCTCTTTGTCTTTGGCTTCATTCTTTTGAATGTAAGAGCTTTCTTTGTTAGTTCTGCCATCTGAAACTGTCCCTTGTAATTCTGTTTCCCTCCTGAATTGGAAATGACATACTTTTTCTTCTTGCCAGTGGTTCCTAATGGTCACTTCTAAAAAAATTCTGCAATATAGTTAACATTGTAAAAGGAAAATGCTCCTTTTAAAATAATATGATGCTGCTTTGAACTTTAAGTGAGACTTTGTTAAATTCATCTATTATTTTATTATTAATGACACTGTATGTAGACCAGGCTCCAATCTCACCTCTATACTTAGTAGCTTTGTGACTCTGAGCAAATCACCTTACATTTCAGTGTCTTAATTTCTTCATTTGTAAAACAGGGGGCTGGGCTCAATGGCCTCTAAGATTTCATTCCAGCTTTCATTTTATGATCCTGTATAATTAAAAATACATTCCTTCCAATTAGCTAGGTTTATTTAATGTGGGTCATTGAAAATAATGGATAAATTTGGCAAAGCCTCATTTAAGGTTCACTGAGGCAGCATTTACTTTAAAAAAATATTTTCTATAGAGTTAACTAGGTTGCAGGATTTTTTTAAAAAATGAACATTAGAAACTACTGGCAAGAAGAAAAAGTATGTTATTTCCAATTCAGATACTTAGAAAAGTTCAATGAAAGAATCCAAGGAATGGCAACCTCCTGGCTTTTATATCTGTATTTACTGGAGGCTAATATCATGACTTATAGATTGATTAACTCATAGAGCAAAATGAGACCAGAAGAGATCACCTAGTTTGATTCCCTGTTTTCAGGTAGGGTCCATATCCAAATCATTCAGCAGGACTATTTCTAATTTGAGGGCAAGTGACTCACTATATGGGTTTATCTGTCTACCCCTCTCTTTTTAAAAAGAAAATCTTATTTTTATTTTTATTTTTTATAGTTTTTTAAAATTTATTTTTATTAAAGATATTATTTGAGTTTTACAATTTTCCCCCAATCTTGCTTCCCCCCACCACAGATAGCACTCCGTCAGTCTTTGTTTCCATGTTGTAACTCGATCCAAACTGGGTGTGATGAGAGAGAAATCATACCCTTAAAGAGAAGAGAATTCTAAGAGGTAACAAGATCAGACAATAAAATATCTGTTTTTTTCTAAATTAAAGGGAATAGTCCTTGCACTTTGTTCAAACTCCACAGCTCCTTATCTGGATACAGATGGTACTCTCCTTTGCAGACAGCCCAAGATTGTTCCCAATTGTTGCACTGATGGAATGAGCAAGTCCTTCAAGGTTGAACATCACTCCCATGTTGCTGTTAGGGTGTACAGTGTTTTTCTGGTTCTGCTCATCTCACTCAGTATCAGTTCATGCAAATCCCTCCAGGTTTCCCTGAAATCCCGTCTCTCCTGGTTTCTAATAGAACAATAGTGTTCCATGACATACATATACCACAGTTTGCTAAGCCATTCCCCAATTGAAGGACATTTACCGGATTTCCAATTCTTTGCCACTACAAACAGGGCTGCTATAAATATTTTTGTACAAGTAATGTTTTTACCCTTTTTCCTCATCTCTTCAGGGTATAGACCCAGTACTGGTATTGCTAGGTCAAAGGGTACGCACATTTTTGTTGCCCTTTGGGCATAGTTCCAAATAGCTCTCCAGAAGGGTTGGATGAGTTCATAGCTCCACCAACAGTGTAATAATGTCCCGGATTTCCCACATCCCTTCCAACAATAATCATTATCCTTCCTGGTCATACTGGCCAATCTGAGAGGTGTGAGGTGGTACCTCAGAGAAGCTTTAATTTGCATTTCTCTAATAATTAATGATTTAGAACATTTTTCCATATGGCTATGGATTGCTTTGATCTCCTCATCTGTAAATTGCCTTTGCATATCCTTTGACCATTTGTCAATTGGGGAATGGATTTTTGTTTTAAAAATATGACTCAGTTCTCTTTATATTTTAGAAATGAGTCCTTTGTTGGGATCATTGGTTGTAAAGATTGTTTCCCAATTTACTACATTTCTTTTGATCTTGGTTATATTGGTTTTATCTGTGCAAAAGCTTTTTAATTTAATGTAATTGAAATCATCTAATTGGTTTTTGGTGATGTTCTCTAACTCTTCCTTAGTCATAAACTGTTCCCCTTTCCATAGATCTGACAGGTAGACTAGTCCTTGATCTTCTAATTTTTTTATAGTATTGTTTTTTATGTCTATGTCCTCTAACCATTTGGATCTTATCTTGGTAAAGGGTGTGAGGTGTTGGTCTAATCTAAGTTTCTTCCATACTAACTTCCAATTATCCCAGCAATTTTTATCAAAGAGGGAATTTTTATCCTAATGGCAAGACTCTTTGGATTTATCAAACAGCAGATTACTATAATCATCTCTTGCTTTTACACCTAGTCTATTCCACTGGTCTACCACTCTATTTCTTAGCCAATACCAAACAGTTTTGATGACTGATGCTTTACAATATAATTTTAGATTGGGTAGGGCTAAGCCACCTTCTTTTGCACTTTTTTTCATTAAGCTCCTGGCAATTCTTGACTTTTTATTTCTCCATATGAATTTACTTACAATTTTTTCTAACTCATTAAAGTAATTTTTTGGAATTTTGACTGGTAGGGCACTAAACAGATAGTTTCGTTTTGGTAGAATTGTCATTTTTATTATATTAGCTCTATCTATCCATGAGCAGTTCATATTTGCCCAGTTATTTAAATCTGATTTAATTTGTGTGAGAAGTGTTTTATAATTGTTTTCAAAAAGATTCTGAGTCTGTCTTGGCAAATAAACTCCCAAATATTTTACATTGTCTGAGGTTACTTTGAATGGGATTTTTCTTTCTAGATCTTCCTGCTGTTTCTTGCTAGACATATATAGAAAAGTTGAGGATTTATGAGGGTTTATTTTATAACCTGCAACTTTGCTAAAATTGCTGAAAATCTTATTTTTATTGGTGTATTTTGTATTTACATCACATTCATTTCCAAATGTCACCCTAGCAAACCATTTCTTAAAACATATTTAAGAAGGAAAGAATGAATAGCAGTTCTTCAAAACCAATATATCAACAATATCTGATATATTCCATATTCCATATCCATAATCCCTCTTTGCAAAGAAAGGAAATTGTTATATGTTTCTCAAGTCTTCCAACCTTCAATTTTTATGTAGGTGAAATTTGGTTAAAATATATAGCAAGAACATCCATAAAGGGGATAAGGAGTCCCAAAATATTACAGTGTAACTAGTGTGGAAAAAGTGTGAGAAGTGTTTCCAGGACACTAACCTCAGTTCCATAACAATAAAAGAATATATTGATTTTATGGGTTAGAGTACCTAAAATCTTTTTAGGACTAGCTTACTGTATATTTCTTTCGTATTGCTTTATCCCTGAACAACTCAAAGGGAAGGAATGAGGTTAGATTAGTCCAATGTTAGGGATGACTTTATTTTCCAGGACTTGCTTGGAAATAGGGGTAAAGCCAGGGTTTTGGTACCAAAAAACCCCAAAACTCCTGGATTACAGGTGCAAGCCTACTATTGGAGAGTTGCTGTAAGGCTGGAGGAAGGAAGGTGGGATATGGCTTGAGGAGTTCTTGCCAGTCTAGCATCCCTTAACATAGATGACAAGCTCTGTTTTTCTAGTGCATCCTTTATATTTAGTGCTCTCAAATCTGGCCACCCTTAGGTCTCGGGTCTGAGTTCTGACTCTGCTCTTTAAACTCCTTCAGTCCCCTATTTCAAAGTTATATCACCCTGAAGGTCAAGAAGTATTTCTTACATCCATTTGAAATTTCTCTTGTTTTTATTTAAGCCCATTTCCTCTGTCTGATTCAACCCTCTGGGGGACTGGAGAGAGTAACTGCTCCACATCCACTTCCCAAACTGGGAGGCAGTAATCAGGTCAACCCTTAGCTTTCTCGTTTTTAGGCTAAACCACTCCAATTCTTCTATCCTTTCCTCAAAGGACCTGTTTTCTATCTATTTAATAATCTTTTATTTGCCTACTAGTTGGCAGCTCCTTCTGGAACAGAATGAGGTTGCATGGTAGATGGGAACAATTCTGGAAATCCAAATTATAGTTCCAATTCTGCTAATAAATACTATGTTACCTCAGCTAGTGAGCTCTGTGAAATAACCTTTCAGTTTCTTCTGTATGATAAAAACAGAAACCAAATCAGTTTAAATCAGTTAAACTAGTGTCAGTTACAGACTGTAGCCTTTAATAATGTTTTTTGATAGAATAGTCAGTTGATGAAATAACAGCTCCATTTAAACAAAATAACTTCTATGTGTCCCAGCTAACCTTATTTTAAAGTGGATTAATAATACTAGCCTGATACATTGAAGTATCATGAGTATGAATGTATTTATATCTTCTCAAGTAATGAATAAATATAGCCAACTAAGACAACCTCAGATTTCGTCTGGATCTACACCTGTAGTCTATGATCTCTTTGCCTAGAGATGAGAAAACATTTCATTATTAGTATTAACCATCATCATCATCATGATTGGTCATTGTATTGATCTGAGTTAATTTTTTTCTACTGTAACATTTCATCTATAATATATACTCATATGCCTATACACAATATATGTATTTGTATGCAGGCTATATATATGATAAACCCAATATTCTATGATAGATATAACACATTCAATATTTGGTATTTAAGTTGATTCATGACTTCATTAATAACCACTTGCACTTAAGGTGCAAATTACAAAAAACATACATTGATTGTCTCATCTTGTGAAACTTTTACTCATGTCCTCCTTTCAATCTTTTTCTTTTTTTAATGAAACAGTTTTTATTTTTTCCCCAATTACATGTAAAGATAGTTTTTAACATTAATTTTTATAAGATTTTGAGTTCCATATTTTTCTTCTTCTCTCCCCTCTCTCCATGATATGAGCAATCTTATATGTTAATCATGTATAATCATGTTTAGCATATTTTCCTATTAGTCATGTGGTGAAATAAGAATCAAAATAAAAGGGAAATAACCATGGGGAAAAAAAACACAAAATAAATTTTAAAAAGTCAAAATAGTATGCTTTAGTCTTCATTCAGACTCCATATTTTTTCTTTTGATGTGGATGGCATTTTCCATCACTGCTGAGAGGAACTAAGTTATCATAATTGATTTTCATACTATGTTGCTGCTAATTTGTACAATGTTCTCCTCGTTCTGTTCACTCAGCATCAATTCATGTAGGTTTTTCTAGGTTTTTCTGAAATTCACCTGCTCATGATTCCTTACAAAATAATTAGTTCCTATCACATTTGTATACTACAATTTGTTCAGTCATTCCCCAGTAATGGACATCTCTTCCATTTCCAATTCTCTGCCACTCAAAAGGAGCTGATATAAATATTTTTGCACATGTGTGTCTTTCCCCTTTTTTATGATCTCTTTGGGATAAACACCTAATAGTAATAGTGCTGAGTTAAAGGGTTTGCGCAGTTTTATAGCCCTTTCTGTTTTCCAGAATGGTTGAATCAATCCACAGCTCCATCAGTAATGCATTAGTGTCCCAATTTTCCCACATCCACTCCAATATATATATATGTATGTATATATGTACATATATATATATATATATATATATATATATATAATTTTCCTTTTTTCATCATCTTAGCCTATCTGATAGGTGTGAGGTGGTATCTCAGAGTTGTTTTGATCTGATCAAGCATTTTTCCTCCATTTTTCTTAGAGAATTAATCCAATATATTGGGAGCCTTCCTCTAAGTCTTCTAGCATTCTGTATTAGGTCAGCATTCTGAATGTTCATGCTATTCATTATTATTGTTACAGTATTGATTGTCTTCTTTTTCTGATCACATCTTCTATTCTCCTTATGGGATACAAGTCATCTTTAGTAATATGCCACTTACACCCATAATGAATTGATACATTTCTCTTTAGATCACCAGGAATTTGGATTCTTTGTAGTGTGAAGAATTATAGGACAGAGTTACAAATCAACAAATAGCATAATTAGAAGGATTAGGATGAGGGATTAGTGGAGTGGGACAGTGATTTTACCAGTACAAGGAACTTCCTTTATCAAGGTAGATCCTTAACTACTATGCATCTCCTAATTTTAGAGAGGTTAATAGACTTCAGGGATTTTTAGTTATTAAAAGCAGGTCTTGAATTTTAGTATTCCTGTCTTCAAGGAGATTAATTTTGAAAAGATATAGCTAAGCAGTTTGGAATCATTGAAAGCAATGTACTTTCCCAGATAATCTTGTACATTCCATTCAGTTCTGGGTCTACTTTATTGCTAATCTGCAAGTCTCTCTAAAATACATATACTGATAGATTAACTCAGAGATTAACTCCATGCAACCATAGATTATAATGTGGCCAAAAGTCTTTCTTAATTTTACTTTTTCCTGTGTGAAAATACACATACACACCCACACACAAACACATACAAATATAAATTAAGCCCATGATTTTGGAAATGCAAAGTGATACCCTTTCCTTTCAACCAAAATTTTAAAAATCTGACATTTAAAACTTTACTTTAATTCAGTTTCCCCCCAGACATTCATTTCCTTGTTGAATTAACACTCATTCTGGCAGTCCACAGTCAGAGTCTGGCAACCATCAGAACTGTGAGAGACTCAAGTGATTTGTGTTTTTTGTGTAAGACTGGAGTAGTGGAATGAGTACTTCCCTGGGTTCTGTTCCAACCTTCTCTAATGTTGATTTGCTATGATACTTGGAACAAATTTGTTTCATGCTCTTGACCTTAGTTTTCTCATTTGTAAAGAGAAGAACATGGACTAGACCTTATTTAAAGTCTCCTCTAGATTCAAAATGTGACACATTTCATTGGAGGTGAGAAGAACTTGAAGTAAGATACGGAGGGAGGGGGAAGAAGTTAGAAAGATTCTTTAAGAGAAGAAAACCTTTCACTAATCTTGAATTTTGGGGAGTGATAACTCTAGAAATGGGAAAAGTAGAGTTTAGAAAAATTTAGAACCTAGGGATTTATCAGCGTGATAAGAAGACTAGCAGAAGAAGCATGGTAAGATTTGAGTATTTGGTCATTATTTGGGGTGTAATGAATGATTACACCATTCAGCTGTAAATATCTCAACTTTTTTCTTGCTATCTTTTCTTTTAACATCACCTTGATTTCCAAAATTATAAAATTTTTTCTCCCCTACCCAGAGAGCAATCCTTTGAAACAAAGAATATGAAAGAAAAATACAGTTATTTCATCAAAATTAATCATCCTATCAGTTGAGCCTCATAGTATAGCACCAAACTTTTTAATTCATAGTCTTCCATTTCTGCAAAGAAGACAGAGAAGTTCATTTTTCTTGGATCATTTCTGAGATTCACATTGGTCATAATGATCACATAGTTTTGAGTTTCTGGGGTTTTTTGCTGTTGATGTTATTGTTGTTTTTTTCATTTATACTGCAAGTCATTGTTTAAATTGTTTTCTTGGTTCTGCTTACTTCACTTTGAATCAAACACATAAGTCTTCTCTGCTTTTGTGAATTCTTTTTGTTCAGATTTCTTAGTGCAGTAAATATTCCTTTATACTAATTTATAACATTTTGCTTAGTCATTATTTAATCAATGGTCCTTCAGCTTTTAAAAAAGTGTCTGAGGGAAAGAAATATAGTTAAGTGAAACCATTATTTTTTTTGTGAGTATCACTAATAACCTCTCTCTGAAAACAGTTTAGGGCTCAGAAAGTTTGAGAGATGTAAGGAGAGAGATTGATATTGCTTTATGTTTTTCTCTAAGGTCTCTTTTCCTTCTTTTTTTCCCTCTTCATTATCTCATCTAATAGTGTGGTTCACACACACTAATTTACTTTTCACAGTCATCTCAGGTCAATCACTTTTCTCCATTTCCAGGCTCAAATACTCTTTGAATCCAGGGAGACATTTAATCTTACAATATATCACAAACAATAACTTAATGATAATCTAGTCATAGACCCTCACAAGAAATATTAAGGACAAAATATTTCAGATGAAAATAGAAATGATTTATTCCAACGATGTTTGGCTTTATCATCCCCACTAACAAAAATATTTATTTAATACCTATTTGCCCATAGTTCAACTTAATTTAACTATCTATCAACCTTTGACAATATTGTTGAATTTAGACATAAAACCAATCAAATAAACATTAGAAAAAGACAAATGACAAATAAGTGCAATTCAGATAGATGTCTGAATGAAGAAGGAAGCTAATATTTTCTGGCTTAACAGTCAAAAATATTGACTTATCATTCCCTTATGTTTTAACTATATAAAGATTTCCATTACTGCTCACCCAGGAAGGTTAGGAGATGAGGAGTCTGGCAACCATAAGAACTGAGACTGAAGAAGTTCATGTTTTTTTTGTGTAGGACTGTTTTATAGTGGAAAGAGTATTTGGAAAGGAAGAAGCAAAGGGAAAAAAGGGGTCATTTATTTAATAAACCAACTGTTAGCAAGATCCTGCATCCTTGTATTTTCCATCTGTATTCTGGTATGGCCAGAGGGGAAGAATCATTCCCTCTCATCTTCCCCCATCATTTCCACCCCTCCCCCAACCCTCATATCCTTGACCACCCACAGACACTGAGGCTCCATCTATGCCTAGCCATAACATCTGTGAGGAGTCATAGAAATTTACACTTTGAAGGAGATGCAACCTGGGTTGTGCCAGGAAAAAAGCTGGAAAGAGCTGTTTTATTGTGTATGTGATCACAAATCAGTTTCCATGAATTATGATAATAGTGCTTTTATATCTAACCTTCTAAATAACTATTCATGATATTTAAAAACAAATTCTACATAAAACAATAAATACTAGTAATTTTTTGTTGCATTTTGAAAAACAGTAGGTTTTCTCTTTAAAGAAATCATATCCCAAACATGGGGATGGAGAGAGAAAAAGAGAAAGGTACAATATGCTGTTAATTAGAACAATAGGTTTGGAGAAGAGAGAAGAGCAGTCTCTTACTGGGGAAGAAGAGAGTGGGTAGTTTGAATTAACATTCCCGAAAATAGAAAGTCTAGTTTAGCTTGGTTATCAAAGTTTCTTCAAGAAGTGGAAAGCTTATTGGAGTAAAGATTCCAGTCAAAAGTGGAATGAGGATTCAGAAAGTTTTGGAGTGATTATTATTTGTCTGACTCAACCTATCTCCCCATAGGATCTTTCATAAACTGTGCACAATTCAACTCCATTCTGATAAATCAGTTATGTTGTCTTCGGTAGGTTTGCTTTCTTTCTGGTGCTTTAGTACTTCTTCCTTCACTCATCATTCAAAAAAAAAATCTAATATATTCTAATCATAATGAACTTGTCATTTCTGTATCTTAGTGAGGAAAATTTTTTTTAAAAACCTACACAACTTTTGTGGAAATATGGATATGGTAACTGTTCTTGATTCCTCCCCCACAAGTATCTAAAAAGATCCTTGTTTATGGATCTTTTGGTGGGTGGTATAAGGGTAGGCCATGGACTGACAGTAATGACACTTGGTACTAGTGTTCAAAGACCTTGATGATATTTTAGAAGTAATAAGCAGTCACAGATAGATAGAGAATTGCTTTAGAGTTAGAAATGTATTTTGACTGTGTTTCTTTGAGTAAGTCACTAAAACTTTCATTTCCTCCATCAACTCTCTAAGATGTAATTTGATCTTTGCTGGGAATGGTCATTTCCTTATTGGGGGTTCTCTATACCAAAGAAATTATGCGTCTAGACTTTTTCTCTCACCTCCCCCATAAGCAAAGATATGAAAATATATAAAGAAAAAGAAAACAGCCGATAAATCTATATTATAACAAAAGAATCATGATTGTTATATAATTTTCTCACAGAAATTTAGAAATGACAAATACATTATGTTTAGAACAGTGACCAGAATTAATTTTATGAGTAGTTAGAGAAGAGAGAAGAGGATACTAGGAATCAAACTCCCCCACAAAGGAGTGCCTTACCTCCCTTAAGCAGTAGATGGATTATGTAGCATTACATTGAATAGTTCATCCAATTTAAGTACATTATAACTCTAGTTTAGATATCTTTTAATGAATTTGTTCTTTTATGTATGGTAAGGAAAGCAATAACATTATGGTGTAGTGAATATGACCCTGGACCTAGAATCAAAAGACATGAGTTCAAATTTTACTTTGGACAGCAGCTAGATGATCCTGGAACTGATGGCCTCTAAGGATGGTTCTATCTCTTTTTCTATGATATTAGGATATTATAGTATCTCTTAGACTTTAGATGAGCAACTCACTTTTACATTGACATTTATAGGGCCCTTTAAGGTTTGCAATGTACTTTCCTCAAAACAAAACTACAAGGTTGGTAAAGCTAGATCCCAATTAGTGATGATAATGTATCCCCTGAAGTAATCATGTATTGAATTCTCACTGTTTAAAGTTATACTTATATAAAATATGATAATTAAATCCAGCTCAATGGAAATATGTAGTGTGAATTCAAATACTGAGACTAGTTGGCAAAATTCATTATTCATATTAATCTGGACTTAGTTATTATTTTTTCCATTTTGCACATAAAAAAATAAGGTTCAAAAAGATGAAACAACCCAGTTACATAACTGTCAAAGGTTATAGCCTGGAATTGAGTTCTTCTGAGTCTAAATCAGGTGTCCTTTTCACTATACCATGCTAATTTTCCTAAATTCTTGATCTTTCCCCTTAATTTGAGTTTGTTCTCTGTTGAGTCCCACTTCTAGATTCCCTCAGTCTTCCCCAGGTGAGCACTGGAGGGATGGGAGACAAGGATGACAAAGGATACAAATACTTCATCAAGATCTCCAAGTGCTCCCTTTATTTACCAAAACACCAGTGCTTAAATACCTCCCCAGTACCTAATCCACTCCCCCACCCCTGGCACTTAGTAAAACAAAGTTCTGATGCTCAAAGGCACCAGGGGATGATAATTTACAGTATTCCCACACACAACAGTCCCTAACAGTTCTCCTGCTGTCATGGGTATATGCTAGTGAGTGAAAAAAGCAGAAAGAGAAGTATGGGGGAAATGGCAGGGAGGGAGAAAGACCTTTAGGGCCATGCATATAGATAATGATATTGAGAGGAAGAGAGGAGTGAAGGAGAAAGAGGGGCAGAAAGAGGAGGAGAAAAAGGAGAAGGAGGAGGAAATGCAGAAGAAGAAGAATGGTGAGAAACAAGGATTTGGGTTAGTCTTATTTCAATAGACTACTGTTTGTGGGTGTTAGCAGTAAGCTAGTGCTAGGAATGAGGCTGTATGTTTCTATTTATTATTTGGACTGTTTCCCTCTACCACGACTCTTGGGGCTGTGCCTAGTTCGTTTTGTGTCTGCAGGATTATATTCCTTACCCAACAATTACTTCAACTAGTAACACCTAGCCCACCAGTCATCTAGTTTATGGAAGTATCTTAACTTTTTATACTATCTCCATGCACTTATGAATGGGAGGAGTAAGTCTAAGAAGAGTTCTACTGGATAGGAACCAATATAAGAGAGGATGTGGTGTTGGGGAAATGGTCCTAAAATTTCCTAACTTGATTCAAATTAGGAGATTGAGATACTTAGTAGTTGTATGACCAAAGGCAAGTCATTTCATGTCTCTGAGTCTCAGTTTCCTCAATTGCAAAATGGAAATAATGACTTGAACTACCTAACTCATGAGCTATAAATCTTTATAAACCATTAAATAATCTTCAAGGTCATGAAAATTTAGACTCAAGCAAATCACAAAATAGTCCTCAATTTCTACTTCACATTCATTAGATTGAGAAAGATGACAAAAAAGGAAAATGACATTTGTTGGAAGCACTCTCAGAAGATAGGCACACAGTGTACAATAATCAGTGCAGTCATGACTTGATCCAGCAATTCTGGAACAATTTGGAGCTATGTCCCCAAAGTCACTCTACTATAGTTATCCTTTGACCTGCAAGACCACTCCTTGGACGTACCTCCAAGAGATCAAAAAAGGAAGAAATAAATCCATAGATACAGAGGGGCATGCTGGAACCTGTCAAACTATCTTCCAAGACCAATTATTACATTTTTAGTGTGAGTGTTCACATCTCAGAAATCAGCAAACACTGCAAATCAGGACTTGATTTGTTGTTTTATTGATTGTAAAGAATCAATGCATCACTTATGAAAATGATGAAGAAAATGTTAATAATATAAATTAATCTTAAAAGTGTATCTTCAGGGGCAGCTAGGTGGTGCAGTGGATAGAGCACTGGCCCTGGAGTCAGAAGGATGTGAGTTCAAATCTGGCCTCAAACACTTAATAATCACCTAACTGTGTGACCTTGGGCAAGTCACTCAATCCCATTGCCTTACCCCCCCAAATAGTGTATCTTCTAGTATACTCCCCAAACCAGTTATTAAATATTTATGTAAAGTTATTCATTTTTGTTGTAGTAAAAAATGGGAAACAAATGAATTGGGCAATTCCTAAATAAATTATTATATATTAATGTAATGTATTATTATTAATATATTGTAAAAAGAGAAATCTTGAAGGTAAGGTAAAGTAAGCAGAACCAGAACAATTTACACAACAATCACACTGTAAAGAAAAATAGCTTTGAAAGACTTAAGTAATCTGATGAATGTAATAAACAACCATACCTTCAGAATTAATGATATCTCATGCCAGTTAAGTGATGAAATCAAGATGCAGAATAAGATATTCATTTTTGGACATGAAAAATATGTGAAGTTGTCTAACTTTATATATTTACTTTCTACATGAATTGTGATTTTCTTTTTTACTCTTGAGGAAGGAAGTTATAGTATTACAGAAGAAGAAGAAGAAGAAAAAGAAGAAGAAGAAGAAGAAATATAAGATAAAGAAGAAAATGAAGTATTTTTCTAAATACACAGAAAAAAGGAAATTCAGAAGGAAGCAGTCAAATGGAACAGTTTTGAAAGTAACATGTTGAATTTATGATATACTTGAAAAAACAAGTTGCAAATAACAGATTCATTATGATTCTCTTTTGTTCTACTTTGTATATAGAAATGTTCTTTATCTTAGTCTTCCTTAAATTCATAATAAAATATAACAGAAATAAGTAAAAATGTGGGGAAAAAATTTAAAGTGCCATGCAAGTCCTTGTGAGCAAGGACTATGTATTTTTAATCAAAGTTTGTTCATTATTATGTATGCATTTAATGAATATTTACAGATGAGACAGCTAGATGGTCCAGTGGCTGAATGCTGGACTTGTAGTACACAAGACCTGAATTTAAATCTCATTTCAGACCCTTACTAGCTATGTGGTTTGATGCAAGACTCTTAACCTTTACCAGATTCAGTTTCCACATCTGTAGGGATAATAATAACCCCTATCTCATTTGATTGATATGAGGATCAAATGAGATAGACCACATGCACAGTGTGCAAATCTTAAAACATTATATGGGAAAAAAGTCGGGGGGAAGCTAGGTGGCACAGTGGATAGAGCACTGATCCTGAAATCAGAAGGACCTGAAATCAAGTGCTGCCTCAGATCCTTAATACTTACTAGCTGTTTGACCTTGGGCAAGTCACCTAACCCCATTATCTTGCAAAAAAACCAAAACAAAAACCACTATATGTAAATGTTTGCTTTTATTATGTCAAGAACTCCATTGTGATATTTCCTTAGAAGAGGGATATAATATTGCAGTTCAAATATAATATTGTCTTTAAACAAGTCCTTACTGATTTTCCCCATCTGATCTTCTACAGGTATCTAGTGATGATTTTAGTCACCAATAATAGTGATGATATCAACAACTCATTTACCTAATGTTTTACAGTTTACAAAATGATTTTCATTCAAATCTGTAAAATGAGTAGTATGCAGCTCATTTCTAAATGAGAAAACAAAGGGTTATGAGGTTGTAATATGATTTGTCCTTCATACAGTTATTATAAAACCTGAATTTGGGGACTGGCCCCAGATTCCAAGTCTAATGATTTGCTTTTGTCCCCCATCACATCACTCTTCTTTGTTTTTACACCATTCCAGTGTATCTGTACCAGTTGCTTTCAAAAGACTATGTTTAGGGCTCTTAGGTGGGGAGGAGGATTAGCTTGTTTCTTTTCTACATTGAGTTATTTTCCCAGATTTGTCATTTTCCTTTTCCTCTGAACTTTGACATTAGCTCCTTAAAGTCACAATAACCATGACTAGTTTTAGGTTTTATTTTCAATCCCTGTCTCTTACAGTGTAGCATATATTTTCAACATCTCTTGAGCAAGGCTACCCTCTAGGCATTTTCAAAGGTCCTAAAACAAAATATACAATATTCCTCAGTGCAACTGCTATTTTATCACTGATCTTCCTTTTCAAAATATTTTTAAAATGTCTACTGCTCTATTCCTGTGGGAAGAAAATGATCTTCCTTCCCTCTTTCAACTTTATTGTGGAAATGAATGCTGCTATATCTCCCAAAACAAATAAGCCTTAGGCACCCAAAAACACAGAGAAGCACTCAACCTTGCAGAGATATGTGAGGCCATTCTTAGCAGAATTTTGTGTCCATGTAGAAAGACAGAGGTCTTTATGATTTACTCATAGTAACCTATCATAAATTTGGAACTGGAGAACACAGAACAGAAGATATTCAGACTGTGGGAAAAAAATAAGCAGATCAAGAGAGAGATTGCATTTTTGTGTTTTCGATGAGAGGTTCCAAAATAAGGATGTAGCTTTAGGGGATATAACCATAGCATGAAAAATAGATACCATGGGCATCATAGTAGTTTTTTTTATTTGGAGAGGTGTTTTATTCTGGGAGTCAACTCCTTTAGTCTTCCTAGGCTCTAAGCAAATTAATCTTCATCAACTTCTAGGGGAACCTAGGATCTCTACAGAGAGTGCTTTGACAGCAGGAGAAGGAGGTTGGAAAGGGCCACATGGAGAGCACTCACTCTGCTACCTAAAATCTTAAAGGTCACTTTCTGAGTATTTCTTGAATTGTCATCATGTCAGAATAACGTTGCATGTCTGTTTCATAGAGTGTATAAACTACATAGTTTCCCATTGGACCTTCTCTGCAACAATCTCTGGAAAGTTTATTTTTAGTTTTACATATATAGAAACCAAAACTGAGAGATTTAGTGAATTGTCCAATGTCTCATAGTTGGTAGTTAGAACCAATCTTCTGATTTTAAATCCTGTGCTCTTTTTACCACACCACAGTTACTTCAATCTGTCATGCTATTTTAATTGATTCTAAATGGCTATTAATATGTCCTATCATTTGGGCAGAGCTTATGGTTCCATTCTCAGAAAGATAACTCCAATTGTTCACAATTGGGTTAGATTACATATGCAAGGTATAATATGTCATAGAATATAATGTGATATGATAATATAACAATCTCCATGTGTATATAAATATACACATCTGAATTTCTGATCTCATTAATTAAGAAGTTCCCTTCAATGAAGCAGACTACATCCCTTCCATGTTTGCCCAACCATGCCAGTCTCATACATGTTCTCCTGAATATTCACTACATGGGATCTGCTCGATGTACTGTAGGCCTTTCTCCAGGTGAGAAAGTTATCAGTGAAAAAAGAGAGAGAGAGAAAGAGATAGACAGAGGAATCAGACAGACAGACAAACAGACAAATGGCTAGGATAGAGAAGGAGGAGGAGGGGAGAGAAGGGGGGGAGAGAGAGAGAGAGAGAGAGAGAGAGAGAGCTACCTAAAGCACCAAGAGTGTAAATAAGTTGACCAGGGTCAAATAGTCAATTTGCGTTTATTATATTGAATATTTATATACCCATACCAAAAATACACACATATTTGTATGAAATGTGTATATGTATATATGTATGTATACATACATACATACATACGTACATACATACATATTGCTAAGTAGTGAGGTAGAATAGAGTCCTAGACCAAAGGGGGTTGAAGGAGGAATTCCTGGAATTGAGGGAGTCACAAGAAAATTCTATCAGACTTTTATTTGTTTGTTTTGTTTTTGCAAGGCAATGGGATTAAGTGACTTGGCCAAGGTCACACAGCTAAGTAATTATTAAGTATCTGAGGCCAGATTTGAATTATGATCCTCCTGATTCCAGAGTTGGTGCTCTATCCACTCAGCCATCTACCTGCCCCCTTCTATCAGACTTTTAAAGAATACTACTTCACAAATTTATTGTCAAAATTTGTGAAAGAAAGCTCTCTACCAGAACTATTTTATGAGATAAATATAATTCTAATATCTAAATATGAGAAAAATAAAACACAAAATAAAATTATAGCCCAATTTCAATAATAATAATAAATAGCATTTATGTAGTATTTACTATATATGTTAGCATGTTTTGCAATTATCATCTTATTTAATCCTCCCAACATTCTTGGGAGGTTGATGCTATTATTATCTCAATTTTACAGATGAACATTGACTCAAAAATATTAAAATCCTTTCAAATATACTATATCAATTTATCCAAGAAATCATTCATTATTACCATAAAAGATTTATACTAAGGATGCAAGTTTGATCCAGTTTTATAATAACAATCAGTATAATTCACCATATAAAAACTAAAACATCCAAACTACAAGATCATCTCAACAGATGCAGAACAAAACTTTAAAAAACCATAATGTTTTTATGCCAAAGACCCTACAAAGAACAGGTATAAAAGGACCTTTGTTAACATCATAAAAACTATCTATCTAAATTCAAAAACAAGCATCATATCCAATGGGGATACAGTAGAATCTTATCCAATAAATAAGGCAGTGAAGAAAAGATATCCACTCTCCCCTCTGTCATTTGACATATTTCTGGAAATTTTAGCCACAGCAATAGAATAGGGGGAAAAAAATTCAAGGCCTAAAGATATATTTAAAAGGAAGGTAAAACTATTCCTACTTATTGATGATATGACAGTATACTTTGAAAATTCTACTGAATCAACAAAGATACTAATTGAGAAAATAGATAGCTTTAGCAAACTTGCAGTTTAACGATTAAATCCTCAAAAATCAACAGTATTTCTATAAAATTAAAACACAAGAAGCAATAGTAGGAAAAAATCCCCTTGCAAATAGCTACAAATGCATAAAATGCTGAGGATCAACCTTCTAGGGCACACAATTATAAATATTCCTTATGACATAATGTGGATCATATTTTTTGCTTTCTCAATGGGTAGGGAGGGGTAAAGGAGAAAAGTTGGAATAAAAAATAAAATAAAAAAAAGTTTATAAAAAGAAAAAGAAAGGTTAAAGAAGAGATGAATAGGTTTTAAAAAATAAAGAACAGCTCAAATAGCTGGAGGAAATTCAGTACTTATGGCTAGAGTATGCCAATATTGTAAAAATTGCAAGACTACTGAAATTAATTTACACTTTTAATGCTATACCAACCAAATTATCCAAGAAATACTTTATAGGACTTGATAAAATAGTAGCAAAATTCATATAAAAACAAAAGATCTAAAGAATCAAGGAAAATGATGAAAAGAAGTAGGAATGAAGAGGAAATACAACTTTCAGACCCCAAACTGTGTCAAAGTATCAAAATTATATGGTATTAGTTTTAAAATAGAGTAATAAAATAATGGAACAGACTAGACAAGGAAAACAAGAAACAATAGAATTTAATAATTCAATTTTTGATAAAGAGGAAAACATAAATTAACTAGGGAAAAAGCCCCTTATTTTATGAAAAATGCTGAGAAACTGGAAGTCTGGCAGAAATTATAGACATAGGTGAACATGTAGCACCATATTACTCCAAATACATTTTAAATGTGAGTGAGAGTCAGAGACAGAGATGACAGAGACAGACAGAAAGACAAAGAGACAGAGATAGAGATTAACTTAACTACATCATTATTAAGTGTTTGAACTCGAATTTGAACTCAAGTCCTCCTGACTCCAGGACCAGTGCTTTATCCACTGTGCCACCTAGCTGCCACCCCCAAAAATCTTTTTTATCATATTCCTCTAATTAGAGTTTGTTAGCCAAGGAATATGAAATTTAATAAATATGTATGACTAACACTCTCTCCAGGAGATATGTAGTCATAGGATATGAGCAAACAACTTTTTAATTTTTTAATTTTTTATTATTTTTTGAATTTTACAATTTTCCCCCAATCTTGCTTCCCTCCCCTCACCCCCCACAGAAGGCAGTCTGATAGTCTTTATATTGTTTCCATGCTATACACTGATCAAAACTGAATGTGTTGATAGAGAAATCATATTCTTAAGGAAAAAATAAATGAGATAGCAAAATTACATAATAAGATATCTGTTTTTAAAAATTTAAGGTAATAGTCCTTGGTCTTTGTTCAAACTCCACAATTCTTTCTCTGGATACAGATGGTATTCTCCATCACAGATACCCCAAAATTGTCCCTGATTGTTACACTGATGAAATGAGCAAGTCCATCAAGATTGAGTAAACAACTTTAAAAAATAACAAAGTATCCAATGATCATGAAATAATGTACCATATCAATAATAATAATAATAAGAAAAAGGCAAATGAAAACACCCTGAGATTTTATCTCACAAATTGGCAAAAATGACAAGTCAATATTGGAGGAGTTGTGGAATAATGGGTACACTAATGCATTGTAGGAGGAGTTATAAAATGGAATAACCATTTCTGAAAGCAATTTGAAATTATGCAAATAAAGTGATTAAAATGTCCAGGTTCTTTGAACACAAGACTCCATTTCTGGGTTTATGTCTCAAAAAGTCATCTATAAGAAAAATTCCCATATATACAAAAAATATTTATAGCAGTGCTTTTTGTGACAGCAAAGAATTATATACAAAGTATATGTCCAATTACATACAAAATGTATGTCCAATATTTGGGGAATGGCTAAAAAATTGTAGTACATGAATGTAATGTAATATTACTGTGCTCTAAGAAATGATGTGCAATAAATACAAAGACATGAAAAAATCTATGAAAATTATTGAAAAGTGAACTAAGTCAAATAAATAATATATACAGGAACTGCAACAATGTTAATGGAAAGAGCAACTACAAATCAAAAGAAATCAAAGAAAGTGAGGCTGGTGACTTAGCACAGCAGCCCCTCACTCAAATTCAAATATAAAGAACAAACAGGATTCCCTGGAGGAGAAAGTGAGGCTGGTGACTTAGCACAGCAGTCCCTCACTCAAAATCAATTCATGCATTTGTAATAGCATCATTTCCCTGATGTCATGATCCTCTTTGAGAAAGAAGGACAAACATCAACATGCCTCACTCTCTGAGAAGCATTCCTACTACCCAAAACTCCCCCAGGAACAGCCATACAAGACAGGAAACACATCTATAGACAAACAAGAAACAATACCTAGGAACATCCAACCTTGCATCTGTACTGCAATTCTTAAGTGAATTTTTTTCCCCTTGTGTCCTCATTCTCACCTTTGACATGAGATTCAAGTTCATCGCAAGCACTGTCAGTACAAATCTCTTCTCCCTCTACCATCTTTTATATGTAACCCATAATCATCCACAGTAAGAGAGAAAGGATGGTAAGCTGTGCTGAGCTCTTGTTTGCAACTTTGATCTTGTTACTCCCATATCTCAGTTGTCCTGTCTTTCTTCTTATGCTAATCCTACCCTATGTTTGGTATATTTCCAGTATTTTCCCATTAAAACTATTAATAAAAAAGTAAATCAACACTTGGTATGTAAAAATGTGGCACAACTTTGGTAAATTCACCTAATTTCTCTGATCCTCATTTTCTCATCTACTAGGAATAGTTTCAGACAAAAATGTGATAGCAATTTAACTCTAAAATCGAGTGATTAAATCCAAAGTTAAATATTGATATCATAATCAGGGCTAAGTTCCATTTTTTACTCAGAACTCTTATGAGTTGTATAGCAAACGCCTGTGTATACTGAATCATCTTTCTATTGATTTTAAAGATTTTATACAACTCCTGGATTTTACTGTTATGTGAATAATTAAGATCATTTGATATCAAGCAATGTGAACCACTAATGACAGTTCCTGGGCTTCCTTCCAAGGGATTTTGAATTTTTTCAAGGTAGCCCTTCTTCCTGTAGAATCTTCATTGTACATCCTTGAATCTGCAAGCAGGACATTCATCTAAACTTCCATTTCCTATGCAGGCTATATCTAAATTGATCTATATTGTAGAAATTTTTTTCCCTGTGTTTTGGTGACTCAGTGAGCAAAAGGTGAGTAGTGGTGCAGGTTTCTTTGGCTAGAGTTATTATAAATGTCAAATGTGGTTCAGTCAAGAAACATTGTGGAAGGGCTTCACTGGGAGCTCCCCATGCAAAATAACTTCATTTTAGACAAGTCTATAGCTTCCTGCAAATCCCTCATCTATAGAGTAGGAGACAAATCATTTGTCCAGAGGAGAAGGGAAGGTTAGTACTGGTACTATAATAAAATAAGAGTTGCTATGGAGAGGGTGATCAAGAGTATAACAGGGAGAAATAAAAGGATCTCCATGTAGCAGTAAGGATTCAGTTGGAATTTGAAAATATGAATTTATAGTAGCAGGCATCATTGTGAGAATTTAGCAGAATTCAGCTACAAGTGACTAGGAAGGAAGAAGGTGGTGGTGATAGTAACCCAGTGTTTGGGAAGACATGGGGGATGATAGGACAAGTAGGCAAGATATTCAACGATAAAAGACATTGTCTTGTTGAATTACTTAATTATATAATTAAGACTTAAGGAGGAAAATGAGGCTAGAGAAGGAGTGAAGCACTGGGAAGGAAAGATAAGTAGAGAGGCTATGAAGACAAAGAACACATTTAGAATAGGTTTAGGAGGGATGAGGAATAAGAAGAGATAGAAGAATAAAAGTCTAAGATCAGAGAAAGGAATTTCATAGTTCCAAATTATGGAAGAAGAAGGTGGCATTAATGGTGATGGTGAGATCAGGAGTATTCATCTAAATAAAGGAGGTGGAGGGAAGGTATGTGTTTAGATAGCTGAAGAGTTTATTGAATTGGGACACCAAGATATTTAAAGTGACAACACAATTGTATTGATGTCTCTTTTTGTTTGTTTTTATTTTTGCAAGGCAGTAGGGTTAAGTGACTTGCCCAAGATCACACAGCTAAGTAAGTATTCAGTGTCTGAGGTTGGATTTGAACTTGGGTCCTCCTGACTGCACCACTAGCTGCCTCCTGATGTCTCTAAATATGAGAGCATGAAGAGAAAAATTGAGAGCCAGGTTTTGTATTCAAATGAATTTGAGTAAGTTGGTAGGTGACTATTTAACAAGAATTTGGGTAGGATGATAATAGATGGACTGAGTGAAGAAAGAGAGATAAAGGAAAAATGGAAATAAAGAAAAGTCTGGGAGTAGGAGTAAGGAGCATGACTTGTTTATTGTTCCTTCTAACTCAATATATCAAAAGGCAAGAAAGAAAATATACATAGTGCTAGAAACAATAGACATGAATGCATTATTGTTGTTGGTACTTCTCAACCACATCTAAGCAATACTGCCAACATTCCAGACTCTTTTCTTCCTGTTCCTACTATATCACATCCTGACTATCTTCAAACCATACAGCCAGAACTCCAGTCTCATCATCTTCCCCTTGGAACTTGAAGCAGGGGACTATCTTGTTTTCATGTGTCCACATCAATTTGGGAGAGAGTTTGACACTTAAGTATTTCAGTACATTTCATTCATTCATTCTGGAAGAATAAGATTTCCATGAGTGGAAAAAACCTGCAAAGAATGTGAAATAGGTCTAGGATAATGAAAGTTTATTATCAAATAATTGCATTACAAAAAACAGAATGGCACATGTGTGGAAGAGTAATTCATGTCAGTAGTCTTACAACTGGACAATCTATGTCTCTTGGTGATATCACCCTGCTGCTCTCACCTGGCCTGCTCTCAAACAGTGTGTCTCCATCACATCATGACCCTGTTGATCATTTTTCCTAAAGTCTTAGATGTTCTCATTGTATTACATATCTTTTAAGTATGTAGTCTTTCTGCTACCAGTTCCAGGTTCATATGCCTGCTATCTCATCTCTAGGTTGATAGATAGGGCATCTAGGTGGTGCAGTGAATAGAGCACTGGCCTTGGAGTCAGGAAGATGGGAGTTCAAAAACCAAATATTTGACTCTTACTTAACTGTGTGACCTTAGGCGAGTCACAACCCTATTACCTCGCATCCAGGACCATCTCCAGTCTCCCTGATTCATATCTGGCCACTGGACCCAGGTGGCTCTGAAGGAGAAAGTGAGGTTGGTGACCTAGAACAGCCCCCCCCCCCCCAATCCAATTCACCTGCTTGTAATGGCATCACCTCCCTGATGTAATGGTCTTCTTTGAGAATGAAGGTTGATAGAATATAGTGCATGGAATCTCTCCCCACAAAGGAATAGTGACAGGTCTTTAGTCAGAGCAATCACACCCAGCTAAGGAAAGCCAGAAAACCTGCCCATAGGCTAAACATTCCTTCCTCTCCCAAACTATACATACAAATTGAGAACAGCTTGGTTACAGATTGTTATCTAATTTTTAAGTTTGATATCCTCAAGATTCTCTCTGAATTAGCAAGTACATTTCTCTGAACCCAAACAAACAAAAAAGGCAAGGCATCTCTGATTTTTATGCATATGTGTCAGTAATTCAGTAAAATCTCATAGCTCTGGTCAGTGAAAAAAATCTAGTGTCTCCCTACACTTGCAAGAGGATTCTCTTGTTTATCAATAAATCAACTAGTGTTTAATCTAATAATATCTAATTCTGTAGCATGTTACTAGGTCCAATGAAGCACAAATTAATAATGACATGTTCCCTGCCTACAAGAAGGTCACAGTCTATCTGTGTTTCAGTAATACAATCCCTGTGTTGGGGCGGATGCATTGTAAATCAGCAGTTTGTAATAAAATCTCATTGGCCTAGTGCCAGCTACTGGGAATTCAGGAAGAAAGGGCTGATTGTAGGCATAATTTGGCTTTCAGTGACCCTTTGCAACCATTCAATCAGTGTCTCCTAATATGAGAAAGGTAGTATTGTAAAGGGGATAGGAAGCCAGTTTCAAGTTGTAGCTTTAATACATACCGGCTAAGTGAGTGGGCAGATTGCTTTTCAGTACTTGAAGCAGCTCATTTGTAGACATGGTGCTGACCTGAATTATTAGTGTGTTAACTCATCCATGAATAAGGAAGGTCTAATATCAAGGAGCTCCTGGTTGAAGAGGACAGCTGCTGTAAGTCCTCTAGAACTTTACCAGAGAGGGAGATAAATAGTTCTTAGAATAGTCTGAATGATAGAATTTGAATAGAAAAAAGGGGAAAGAAGAGCATTTCATAGGGTTAGAACAATATAAGTAAAGGCATAATATGCATAATATTTTGTGAAATATTATGTAAAATAGAAGATTATATTGGAGAATGTTGCAACAAGATTGTAGAAAGCATTGAAAGACCAATGGAGAAATTTACATATGATGTGATAAAAAAAATAGAGTCAAAGCAGGTTTTTGAGCAGAAAATAACATTGTAGAAAGCTTCATTAAAAAAAAAAAGATTAGCATGGCAATAGGTTGCAGGACAGTGAAGGGTAAAGAGGCTTTCTGACTTACTTCTTTTCTTTTGTGAAAGAGTTCCCCAAAATAAGGAGTCCACGATGAGTTTTGGGATGTGAAAATAATTGTGTTAACCTTTCCTTGGCCCCTAATCAGGGACAAAGTTACCAATTTTGGCCTTAAAAAAAGCAAAACAGAATTAGGTTAATAAATACATTTATTAATATTAATGGAACTCACAGATTATGCAGGTAGGTGTAGCAAGAGAGGCAATCCTCCCCCCCAATAGAATTCTACAAGTAGGATTTTTATAGTTTGACCATCACAAGGTGGGATCTGAAACATCAATTCCAGTTTGTCCAACCAAAGAAGGGTATGGTCTTCCAACTCAAGGTGGATAGAACTCAAGATGGGCCCCCCTGAGGCAACTCAGGACATCAGACATTCCAATAATAGTTACGATCCCCTACAAGCAATAGAGGCTAGCTTGATGGTACTGTAAGGCTTATATTTCTTAAATGGATATTTTTACATTCAAATCTGCATCTTTCTTAAAGACAAATTTCACCCTTTACAGTTGTTAATTTGGTTTGATTCCCAGGAATCTTTACCATCTAAGTGAAAGTTGACCTCAACTACCAATTCAGCTCTTAAGAGTCATGGAGCATTTTTGACTGTCTCTGCATCCCTAGTCACACTCTCCAGAATAGAGTATGCAACTTCTCTCCTGACTTTCTTTACACTAAAGCAAGAGGAAGAATGAGTATATTCCTTGTACCTCACTGTCACTTCCAGACCTTTCCCCACTGACACTCAGCAACCTCTTCTTCAAAATTTACTCTATTCAAATATAACACAGAATCACAGAATTTTATTGCTGTAAGAAATGTCAGGGGTCACCTAGTCCAATCTGTACAAGACAGTCATCACCACTGTGACATGCCCAATAATACATCTGCCTCTTGAAGACCTTCAAGGAAAGAGAAATTGCCAACTCTCAAAACAATCTATTCTCCTTTTGGGACAGTTCTAACTTTTAGGAACTTTTCCTGACATCTAGTCTAAATCTGACTCTCTGAAACTTCTATCCACTGCTCCTGGTTATGTTCATTAGGACCAAATAAATCATGTCTCATCCTTCCCCCAAAGGACACATGTATTTTGTCTCATCTCAACTGGAAGCTGACTGCTACACCATATAACTCAATTTTTCTTCCCCAATTGACTCTTTTTTTTTAGGTTTTTTTTTTTTGCAAGGCAAATGGGGTTAAGTGGCTTGCCCAAGGCCACACAGCTAGGTAATTATTAAGTGTCTGAGACCGGATTTGAACCCAGGTACTCCTGACTCCAAGGCCAGTGCGTTATTCACTACACCACCTAGCTGCTCCCCACAATTGACTTTACAAAACTCCACAATATCAGTTCCTAACTTTTTTATTTTTTTCGTTTTTGCAAGGCAATGGAATTAAGTGACTTGCCCAAGGTCACACAGCTAAGTAAGTATTAAGTGCCTGAGGTCAAATTTGAACTGACTTTGGGTCCAGTATTCTATCTACTTCACACCTAGCTGCCCCCCTCAACTTTCTCTCCTCAGTATCACCTTCCTTTCAGCAGAGCACTTTGTCATCTTTACAGATAAAATTGGAATAATTCATTATAAATTCTCTTCTTTCTGATCTATATTTCATGTGCTCCCCATAAATATCCCTTATTCTCTCCCCTCTTTGTTTCAGTTTCAGAGGAAGAAGTGGTCCTTCCCCTGGTCAAAGTCAACCCTTCTTGTGTTCTTAATCTTGTTCTCTCCTACAGTAAGAGTTCTGATCATCTTTATAATTTCAATTACTCTTTATCTACTAGATCCTCCCCTGCTGCCCACAAACATGACCATACATATTCTATCTTTAAAAAGATCTTCCTTTGACTCTGCCATTTCCTCTTGTAGTAATCACTTTCTATATCTCGCTTTGACAGCCAAAAAAACCTAGAAACCCCTATATTTGTTTCCTCTACTTCCTCTAATTTCTTAGTCCCTTAGAAGTCAGATTTTGGCTTTGCCTTTTGATGAAATTCATTTTCTTTAAGGTAACTAACGATTTTTAGTTGATAAATTTTTCTCATTTCCCAGCCTTCTTGACCTCTTGGCACTGTTTGACAACACTCTTCTTCCTGTATACTGTGTCCTCCCGTCACACAATTCTCCTTCATACAGTCTTTGTCCTAAGCACACCATCAATTTCTGATTTCAATCTGTCCTCCTCCATCTCCATGCTTTTGCACTAGCCATCTCCTTTCCCTGGATCACTCTCCCTTCGTATCTGTAGCAATTATAACCCTTTATTTCTTTCAAGGTCACACTGGGGGGTAATCTTCACCATAAAGCCTTTTCTGAATTCTCCAACTGAAAATGTCTTCTCTCATATTTTCTTAAAGAACTTTATCTGGATCTCTCCTATGCCCCTATCACTATCAATCTTGTATCCTACCCATTCATATAGGTGTCATATCTGTCTTCTTAGATTGTAAAATAATTGAGATCCGAACTGATTATTTAAATCCTGCACTCCCAGAACCTATCCTTGCAACTGACATTAAATTGTTAATAAATGTTGTTGGGTTGTTTTTTCCCCAGTAGAATGGAATAGTATGCATTAAGAGTGAGAGGGATTTGCCACCAACTTGGGGGAAAGGAATCTATCTCTGGAGCTGAGTAGGTGGTATGGTCTGGGGAAGAACTTTCCTAATTCTATTTTTGCCTCCTCTACCTCATAGCCTCAGAAAATGGCAGAACTGAATTTGAATATTTATAAACATAGGCTTCTATAGAAGGGTATTTTCATAGCAGGTGAACTATGTCTTTTAAATAACAGATTTACTGTGGTTCTTATTTCTTTCAATGTGACTGATTCTTCTAATCTCTAAATAAGCAGTGCCTAACGTATGGGCTAACTTTTGAGGAGCTGCATTTTTATGGCAACAGATCCAGGAAAATCATACCACTGACTCTGTATCATATATAAAAGAAAACACATCTCTGCAGACCAAATAAAATTGTCTCAAAAGTATAATGTAGTACTGTTATTCAAATATACATGGGTACTATTGTTTTTATACATTCTATTAAAAGCATATGGATTCAAGACAACTTTTTGCCATCATGTATTTTCTCAATCAATTGGAAGCAATTGTACAGGGAAAAATACTTCGTGATGGTAGTTATTTTCATATGAGGGAAACCACTTTATTTTTTTAGTATAAAGTGATCCTCATAGTGCAATAATTTCAGAATAGTAATAGGTGACTTTTATACTGAACCTTAATATTTACAAAGGACTTTTGCATCATTATCTCATTAGATCAAACTTGGTTTCATATATATATATATATATATATGTGTGTGTGTGTGTGTGTGTGTGTGTGTGTGTGTATTTGTGGTTATGTGTTTTTATTCTCATTTTAGAGAAAACTGAGCCTCAGTGATAATGTCATCAAGGTCTAACTTGAATACATATCCAGCACTTATTTTTTCTTTTAATTAAAAACATTAAGTATTTATTAATTTTTGTTGTTTGTATGCTTTATCCATTTCCTCATATATGCCCACTTCTTTTGAAACCTCTCTTGTATCTCACTTCCCCGCCAAAATGAGTCTAACCAATATGGAGGCCAATATGTTAACATTATGCCATGTCCTACACCAACAATTCTTCACCTCTCTACAGAGAGCTATTTCATCATCTGTTCCTCAGGTCTCCAGCATACCAAATGATCTATCACATTACTATTTGACTACTACTCTGTATATTTTCCCCAAGAAATCTGGTTTAGTTTTATTTACTTTTTTTTTTTAGGTTTTTGCAAGGCAAATGGTGTTAAGTGGCTTGCCCAAGGCCATACAGCTAGGTAATTATTAAGTATCCACCTAGCTGCCCCTGTCTACCTAGCCACCTCTATTTACTTATTTTTGAGAAATGAAATACTTTCATTTATTTTGTTTTTTAAATAATGAATGTCTATAGCAACAACAGAATCACACGATTTTAGATTTGGAGATGACTTGGGTTGTCATCTAGTTCAATATATATTTTTAAAAATAATTTCTGCTGCCATCTACTCAATAAATTGGAAAGTGATCATCCATTCCTGAAGGGGGAATCCATTCCACTTTTGGATATCTTTAAATATTAATGCTTTTCCCTATATAAAATTCAAACTTACCTCTTAGCAGCTTCTTATTTCTCTTAGTTCTACCTCAGTGAACAAGTCAATCAACCTATGCCTTCCTTAGTTTCCTCACCTGTCAAGTGGGGAAAATAACAAGTTCCTAGGGTTGCTATGAGAATAAAATGAGGTAATATTTGTAAAGCACTTTACAAATTTTAGCATCCTATATAAATGCTGTTATTACTAATATTAATCATCCCTTTTCATATGATAGTTTTTAAAATATTGAAGACATATTCTCCATTAATCTTTTCTTCTCTAAGATAGACACTTTGGTCTTTCAACTGGACTTCATATAGAATGAATTCAAAGACCCTTCTTCACTATCCTGGTTGTCCTCCTTTGAGCCCTCTTCAACTTATCAATGTTCTTTAAAAATAGAGGAATGTGATTGTGACATACATCATCATCATGTTCAATATAATTGACAGAAAGTTTAGCATCAATTTGATTTAGGTTTTAGTAATTGATATCTTAAGTAAGACAAGTAAGTGAAGGGTTTTGCATAATCAATGATGAATTCCTTGTATACCACAGAAGATAGTGTTCTAGAGCTAGTAATTGATTGATTGAAATTTCTTTTTTTTTCCAGGTATGGAAAGAAAATAAAGATTTATTAAAAGAAGTTACAACACATAAGAAAGTGATAGAAAAGTGTGGGGGGGGTTGATAGCAAATTGATTTATTTTTATTTTTATCTATTTGTACATACATATTTCCAAGTTATATAATTTTCCTCCACCTTTCCTTCCCGCCCCCCCTCCCCTCAATAGGGAACAGTAAAGTTAGCATTTTATGTACATATTTTGTTAAACTTATTTACAAATAATTAATTTTTGGCATGAGGAATTAGGATTAAGGCAACCATTTATGGTTTCTTTCAGAACATTAGTATTCCATAGTATTCATGTACCATAACTTATTTAGCTGTTCACCAATTGATGGACATCCCCACAAAAAAGAGCTGCTGTGAATTTTTTGGAACATTTAGGACTTTTCTCAATTTTTACAATTTCTTCTGGATAGAGTTCTAGAATTGGAATTTCTGGGTCAAAGGGTATGAACAGTTTTATTGCTCTTTGAGCATAGTTCCATATTGCTCTCCAGAAAGGTTGGATCCATTCACAATTCCACCAGCAATGCATCAATGTCCCAATCCTCCCACAACCTTTCCAACATTTATCATCTTTCCTTTTTTCTCATCTGGGCTAATCTAATAGGTGTGAGATGATATCTCATTGTTGTTTTAATTTGAATTTCTCTAATCAATAATGATTTAGAGCATATTTTCCTATGATTATCTATAGCTTTAATTACTTCATTTGAAAACTATCTATTCATAGCTTTTGACCATTTATCAGTTGGGGAATAGCCTGTAACCTTATAAATTTGATGCAATTGTCTACATATTTATGAAATGAGAGCTTTATCAGAAGTCCTGTTTGTGAAGATTTCTTTGCCAGCTTTCTACTTTCCTTCTAATTTTGGCAGCATTGATTTTATTAGTGCAAAAACTTTTTAATTTAATATAGTCAGAATCATTCATTTTGTAGTTTATAATGTGCTCTAAATCTTGTATGGTCATAAATTTATCCCTTTTCCATAGATCAGATAGTTAGAGTATTTTTTTTTTGGTTTATTAATTTATCTAGGTTATCACTCTTTATGTCTAAATCCTGTACCCATTTTGACCTTATTTTGGTAAAGGGTGTGAGATATGGATCTATGCCTAGTTTTTGCTATACTGTTTTCCAGTTTTCCCAACAATTCTCAACAATAAGGACTCAAATAGTGAGTTATTACCTGAGAGGCTGATGTCTTTGGGTTTGTTCAATAGTAGATTGTTGTAGTCATATTACTGCAATTTCTTTTGAACCTATCCTAATTCACTGATCCATTACTCTTTTTCCTAACTAGTACCAGGCAGTTTTGATGACTGCTGCTTTATAGTATAGTTTGAGATCTGGTGGAGCTAGGCCACCTTCCTTTACAGTTTTTTTCATCAGTTCCCTTGCTATTCTTGCTTTTTTGTTGCTCCAGATGAATTTTCTTTCTATTTTTTCTAGCTTAATAAAGTAGTTATTTGTTTGTTTGTTTGATTGATTGTTTGGCACTAATAAGTTTGATTGTTATGGCACTAATAAGTAATTTAATTTGGGTAGAATTGTTATTTTTATTATATTAGCTCAACCTAACCATGAGAATTTGACATTTTTCCAGTTATTTAGATCTGACTTTATTTGGGTGAGGAGAGCTTTATAATTGTGCTCATACAGTTTCTAAGTTTGTCTTGGGAGGTAGATTCCCAAATATTTCATGTTGTCTACAGTTATTTTAAAAGGAATTTTTCTTTCTATCTCTTGCTCTTGGACTTTGTTGTTCCTATATAGAAATGCTGATGATTTGTGTGGGTTTATTTAATATCCTGCTACTTTGCTGAATTTGTTAATTGTTTCAAGAAATTTTTTAGATAATTTTCTCGGGTTCCCTAGGTATACCATCATATCATCTGCAAAGAGTAAAAGCTTTGCTTTGCTAATTCTGATTCCTTCAATTTTTTTCATCTCCAATTGCTACAGTTAACATTTCCTGATACTATATTGAATAGTAATAGTGATAATGGGCATCCTTGTTTCACCTCTGATTTTACTGGAAATGCTGAGTTTTTTCCCATTAAATATTATATTTGTTGATAGTTTTAGATAGATACTATTTATTATTTTAAGAAAAATTCCATTTATCCATAAACTCCTTAGTGTTTCTAATAGGAATGGATGTTGCAATTTATTAAAGGCTTTTTCAGCATCTATTGAGATAATCATATGATTTCTGTTGATTTTACTATTGATATGTTTAATTATGTTGAATGTTTTCCTAATGTTGAGCCATCCCTGCCTGTCTGGTCTAACTCCAACCTGATCATGGTGTATTATCCTAGTAATAACTTTCTGTAGTCTTATTGCTAAAATTTTATTCAAGATTTTTACATCAATATTCACTAGGAGATTGGTCTATAATTTGTTTTGGTTTTTCTTGGTTTAGGTATCAGCACCATGTTGGTGTCATAAAAGGAGTTTGGCAGAATTCCTTCTTCTCCTATTTTTAAAAATAGTCTATGTAGAATGGGAATTAATTGTTCCTTGAATGTTGGATAGAATTCACTTGTAAATCTATCTGGACCTGGAGACTTTTTCTTAAGGAGTTTATTGATGGTTTCTTCAATTTCTTTTCCTGAAATGAGCTTATTTAAGTAATTTATCTCCTCCTATGTTAATCTGGGCAGTTTGTATTTTTGTAAATATTCATCCATTTCACTCAAGTTATCCAATTTATTGGCATACAGTTTTGCAAAGTAGTTCCAAATTATCTCTTTAATTCCCTCCTCATTGGTAGTTAGTTCACCCTTTTCATTTTTCATACTGATAATTTGGTTTTCTTCTTTGTTCTTTTTTAAATCATATTAGCCAGAAGTTTGTCTGTTTTGTTGGCTTTTTCATAAAACCAACTCTTAGTTTTATTTATGAAATCAATGATTTTTTTGTTTTCTATTTTATTAATCTCTTCCTTGATTTTCAGAATTTCTAATTTGGCATTTAATTGGGGTTGTTTAATTTGTTCTTTTTCTAGCTTTTGTAATTGCATACCCAATTCATTAATCTCTTCTTACTCTATTTTATTCATATAGGCATTTAGAGATATAAAGTTTCCCTTCAAAACTACCTTGGCTGCATCCCATAAATTCTGGTATGATGTATAATTATTATCATTTTCTTGGATATAATTATTGATTATTTCTATTATTTGCTGTTTGATCTACCCATTATTTAAGATAAAGTTACTTAATTTCCAATTGGTATATCTTTCTCTGACTCTTTAATAGATGTAATTTTTATTGCTTCATGGTCTGAGAAGTGGGTATTTATTATTTCAGCCTTTCTGCATTTGATTTTAAGGATTTTGTGCCCTAGTACATGCTCAGTTTTGGTGAAGGTGCTATGTATTGCTGAGAAAAAAAGGATATTCTTTTCTATCCCAGATTTTGTTATTTCTGCTGAGGCATAATATATTTTGCTCCAACCTTTTACCTTTCCCCTGTGTGTATCTCTCTGCTTCAGATGTGTTTCTTGTACACAACATATTGTAGGATTCTGGTTTTTAATCCATTCTGCTATGCATTTCTGTTTTATGGGACAGTTCATTCCATTCACATTTACAGTTAGGATGACTAATTCTGTATTTCCCTCCATGCTATCACTCTCCACTTATATTTATCTCTTTCCTTTTTTCTTACTCCTCATCACCAAATTTTTACTACCTTTGACTTTTTGCTTACGAATTTAACTTTCAGTTTATTTTTCACTTATACCTTCTCTTCCCTTTTATCCGTTCTTCCCTTATCTTTCCCATTCCCTGCCCCACCTGTTCCCTGTAGATTGTTAGATTTTTAAATCCAAGTGTAATGGATCTTATTCCCTCACTATGCTAAATCTATTTTTTCTTTTTTTAATTTCTTATTTTCTTTTATTTTTTTATTCTCATTTTGTACAAATGATTTTTTTTACATTAATAAAATATACTTGTTTAAGAGCAAACAAAATACCCCTCCCCCATGAATATAGACTTGCTTGGGCGATAAAGTAAAGGGGGGGAGGAAAAAAATTAAAATTAAAAAAATAGTAATAATTGTAGGTATGGCCAGGCGGCACAATAGACGAAGCACCAGCCCTGGAGCCACGAGCACCCGAGCCCACATCCAGCCCCATAGACCCAACAATCACCCAGCCGCATGACACGCAAGCCACCCGATCCCCACTGCCCTGCAAAAACCAAAAAGAAGAAAAAAGAAAGACCCAAAATAAAATAAAATAGTAATCATAGTAGGGGTGGCTGGGTGGCAGACAGAGCAGTGGCCCCTGAGCCAAGAGCACCCGGGTCCAAATCCGGCCCCAGACACCCAAAGACCACCCCACTATGTGGCCCAGGCAGGCCATCCAGCCCCATCTGCCCTGCGCCCTCCCCCAAATAATAATAATAAAAAATATACCTCAGTCTTTGTTCCAACACCAACAACTCTGTCATGGGTGGATCGCGTTCTTTATGGTAAGTCCATCACAAAAGTTGCTTCCATATTTTTCCAACGTTGCCAATGCTGATCGCAACTCCCTCCTTTCCCATTTCTCCACCACCATCTACTATATTTTCTCTCTCCTTTCACTCCAACTCCACCACAGCGTCGCTGAGTGGAGCAGCAGACAGATCCCTGGTCCTGGGGCCAAGAAGCCCCGAGCCCCCATACCACCCCCTAAGCCCAGAATTCACCCAGCCCTATGGCCTTGGACAGGCCCTCCAAACCCAGCCCCTTGCAAGAAGTAAAAGAGAAAATGTGTTATATCTGACCACTCTCCCCCATGGTCCATCCTCTCCTCCATGACTCACATCCCCACCCCTTCCCCGTGCTCCCCCCATCCTTCTTACACCCGATGTCTATACCCCATTGAGCATATATGCTGCTTCCCCTTCTAGTCACCTCTGATGAGATCAAAGGTTCCCTCATTCCCCCCGCCCCACCTCCCCGCTTCCATATCATTGCAATAGCTCATTGTAACAAAGAAAAAATCTTATTATGTGAAATATCTTGGACTATTCCCCCTCTCCTTTTTCTTTCTCCCATTACATTTCCCCTTTTTTCCATTGACTCCATTTTTATACCATATTTTAACTTCTAATTCAGCTTTCTCCTGTGCTTCAACTATAAAAGCTCCCTCTACCTGCTCTATTAACTGAGAAGGTTCATATGAATATTATCAGTATCATTTTTCTATACATGCAGTTCATCCTCATTAAGTCCCTCATATTTCCCCACTCTCCTCCAATCTCCATGCTTCATCTGAGTCCTGTATCTGAAGATCAAACCTTCTGTTCAGCTCTGGCCATTCCAACAGGAACATTTGAAATTCCCCTGGTTCATTGAAAGGCCATCTTTTTCCCTGGAAGAGGACATTCAGCCTTGCTGGGTAGTTCATTCTTGGCTGCATTCTAAGCTCTTTTGCCTTCCGGTATATTGTATTCCAAGCCATATGAGCTTCCAATGTAGTTGCTACTAAGTCCTGTGTGATCCTGACTGCAGCTCCATGATATTTGAACTGTGTGCTTCTGGCTGCTTGTAATATTTTCTCTTTGACTTGGGAGTTCTGGAACTTGGCTATAATATTCCTAAGGGTTGGTTTTTTTGGGATCTCTTTCTCGGGGGGATTGGTGGATTCTCTCTATTTCTATTTTTCCCTCTGCTTCTAGAATATCTGGGCAATTTTCCTGTAGTAATTCTTTGAAAATGATGTCAAGGCTCTTTTCCTGATCATGACTTTCAGGTATTCCAATAATTTTTAAATTCTCTTTCCTAAGTCTGTTTTCCATATCAGTTGTTTTTTTTCAATAAGATATTTCACATTTTCTTCTAATTTTTCATTTTTTTGGTTTTGAAGTATTGATTCCTGATTTCTGGTAAATTCATCAATCTCCCTGAATTCTATTCTTTGTCTGAAGGATTTGTTCTCCTCAGAGAGTTTTCTTATCTCTTTTTCCATCTGGCCAATTTTGCTTTTTAAAGCATCCTTCTCCTCAATAACTTTTTGAACTGTTTTATCCATTTGACCTAAGCTGGTTTTTAGCATGCTATTTTCTTCAGCATTTTTTGGATTTCCTTGACTAAGCTGCTGACTTCATTTTCATGTTTTTCTTCATCTCTCTCCTTTCTTTTCCCAGTTTTTCTTCCAACTCCCTCATTTGATTTTCAAAGTCTTTTTTTGAGCTCTGTCATAGCCTGAGCCCAATTTCTGTTTTTCTTGGAGTCTTTAGATGCAGGAGCTTGTGCTTCCTCATCTTCAGACTACTTTGATCCTTCTTGGGCTCATATGCAAAATATTTCTCAATGGTCTTCCTCTTATTTCTCTGCTTGCTCATTTTCCCAGCCTGGGCCTGCTTTTGGGGTGCTTCCTGAGCTTTTGGGACACTCCTACAAGGGTCTCAGTGTGTGAGGCTCTGTCCTCCCTCCTGGTCTGTGAATGACCATGTGTGCCCCCCTCTGCCACAGGGCTGAGGTGGGGGGGCCCTGCTGTTCTATGGGGGTCCTAGACTGCAATCAGGATCTGAATGTGTTCAAAGCCCCAGGGTCCTGTTCCAGAGGCAGAAGACAGAGCTCTGCAGTCTCTCTTTTCACTCCCCTCCCTCATGCTCAATGGGCTCATGCCCTGGGGGCTCCTGCTTACGGGCTCCTCCTGCTTCTGTTTCGGGATCTGGGCTGCAGAAAGACCAAGCTCCCTGCTGTGTGCCCTGAGGGCTGGGCTCCCTGTGCTTGCTCTGGCAGAGGTCCCCTGCTGTTCCCCCACTTTGTGCCCAGTGCTCCCCAGGGTGCAGCTCAGGAGACTCCACCGATGCTGTGAGCCATGGCTCCCAGTGCCCTGGGGCTGCCTCCAGGAGGCTGAAGTTCTTTCGCTCTGGCGGGCCGCCCCTCCGACCCAGGGAGCAGAGCCTTTCTGCTCTTTTCCAGGTTACCTTGAGCAGGCGAACTGCCTGACTGGGTCCCTTTGTGGGTTCTGTCTCTTGGAAGTTTAGTTAGAGTCCTTAGTTTCAAGTTTTATCAGAGAGTGCCGTGTACTGGATTCCTTCTTGTAGCCATCTTGGCTCTGCCCCATATGCTAAAACTATTGAATAGAATTTACTCAGCATTTATATTCTCCCTTCTTTCCTCCTAAAATTATAAATCTGTGTGCTTCTTCCCTTGGTACTTTAATATTATTAATCAGTATCATCAAACACAGTTCAATTATTTGATTGTTTAGACTGTTTACTTGATTGCTCAATTAGCAGCATTGTCTCAAATTGCAATAAATTGCAATTATAACCATTTTTTTAAGGTTTTTGCAAGACAAATGGGGGTTAAGTGGCTTGCCCAAGGCCACACAGCTAGGTAATTATTAAGTGTCTGAGATCGGATTTGAACCCAGGTACTCCTGACTCCAAGGCCAGTGCTTTATCCAGTATGCCACCTAGCTGTCCCTAATTATAACCATTTTTTAGTGTACCTTCTTTTCAAGTATCTTTCAAGTCCACACAATCCTCTTCATGAGCCAAAGGATCATCCAAAGCCATATCATTTCTTAAGCTTTTTGTGCCCCTCCTCCCCAGGCCTATTGTCTTTTACACTTTAACCACCCACCCCCCCCCACTCTTGGTACTTAACACCTTGTTTGTTTGGTTTTTTAGGTTTTTATTTTCTTCAATTATCTTCTTTGTTTCCTTTTCCAGTTGGTTATTTTTACTTTTAATGGAGTTGATTTCTTTGGTCATCATGTCACAATTTTCCTACATAACTTTCATTCCTTTTTTCTATTATTTTCTTCTTCCTCTCTTCTTTGATTTTTAAATTTTTTTTCACTCTTCGATGAGCTTTTGCATTTGAATCTAATTTATAGACTGTTTTGATACTTCTCCTGTGAGTAATTTTTCCTGTTTTCTTCTTCAGACATGGCATTGCTTTCATCTTTATCTGTGAAATAGTTTTCTATAGTGGGTGCTCTTTTAGCTTTTTTGTTCATTTTTGTTGTACTTCTGCTCCTGGGGTATTTGAAGTATAGATCCAAGCCACCTGGACTTTACTTCCCCTTTCCCCCAAGGAGATGGACCTTCAAGAAGATCCTCCATAATGTCTACAGTTGAAAACTTCTTTGGATCTTCTCTTTTTCTTGATGGGATCTGCAGCATGAATGTCAGCATAGAGGTTTCATTTATCTTTGGTAGGAAAAGGCTCTGGGAGCAGGTTAGCTTTGAGAAATCATCTTGGCTCAACCCTGGAAGTCCATGATTGAAATTTCTGCTCTTACTTAATTCCTATTTGATCTTAACCAAGACTGTTAACTTCTGTTAATTACAATTTCTCATCTGTAAAATGAGGGGATATTGGCCTATATGACTACATAGATTCCTTCTAGCTTTAGAGCTATGATTCTTCTTTGTCCCATTTTTCTCTTATAAATGTACTACATATTTGCATTTTATCAGCATCCCTAATTTCAGTTTTGTTGTTGTCAGTTATTTTCAATTGTATCCAACTCTGATCCCTATCTGGGTTTTCTTGGCAAAGATACTCATGGGTACTGCCATTTTTCTTCTCCAACTCAATTTACAGATGAAGAAACTGAGTCAATAGGGTTAAGTGAGTTGCCTATGATAACACAACTGGAAGTATATGAGATCAGACTACTATTCGGGAAGACTCATTTTCCTGCCACCAGGACTGGTACCCTATTCATTGTACCTCCTAGTTTCCCATTTATATAAATCTCACTATATCAGTTCCTATATTGCATACAGCAGCCAGCATATTGTCTGATAAACTGAGATTAATGGAACCATGTTTAGACTTTCATAAGCTGATCTAATCATCAAGAAGAAATTTAACATGAGCAAAAGGATGGAAGGGACCTTGAGATGTTATCTAGTCTATATCCCTGCCTCCAGCCACGTCTACTCTTAGATTATCCTAGCTTCAAACTGATAGCATCTGTCCTATTTTATTTTTAAAGACCACAGGGGAGAATTCTACAATTTCCCTTGGTAGCACTTTCTACTGCTTAACAATCTTCTCTGCCCCTGACCTAGAACATGGGGAATGTGCAGAGTAGCGTCTTTGGCTAATGGTCGTCTACAATTTAGGACTCATTACTAAAAAGTCTGCTCTAAGATGCAGGCTTCTCCTGGGACCCTTAACCAAGGAGGGATTCTTTGTTCTCCATCTCTCAGGAATAAAATCAGCTTGGAGGAAGAGCACTGTGTAGTGCCATGGAATGTGGTTGATTTCCTGAAATGTTTTAATCACCTCAAGCACCCTTTGGCCTAAATTGATGGTTTCCATGATGATTTAATGAAAATAAGAGTTTTTTTCAGTTCTTCTGCATGGCACCTAAAAACAATTATGATAGTCTGATTCAAAGTAAAAGTAGATTAAAAATAAGTGGTAGAATAAACTTCAGGAAGAATACATAAACTGCTTTAGATGGTTTCATTCCTCATCTTTGTATTTCTAGTGGCTAACCCAATACTCAGCACATAATAAGTGCTTATGAATTGAATAAATCATGGAAAAATAATCATATAACAAAATAAGAAGTAAAACAAACTATAAAATATGCTGGAATTAAGAACTATGAGTTACAAAATGAGTCACCCTTGAAGTAGGATATAAGGATATAACTTGACATGAATTTCCAACAAAGTCCAATCTAATAGGCACTCACAGAGAGGTTACTTGGTTAAAAAAGACAAAATATGAAAATGGTTTTTGTGTATGTATAAATATACTTGTGAACATGTGTATGAAGACTCATGTTGTTTATATACTGGAAGGAAAGTTACCTAATGTTTTTAACTATTCATGTCTCCCACTATTCTGCACTAGAATCTTCTGTGAAGGAAAAAAGGTCTCGGTAGAAAGAACTGAATGCGTAGGGAAAAAACAAAGTAATCTCTTATATTACCTAAGATTTAAATTCAATTCAAATATTTTTGAAACACTTAGTATATTCACTGTGCTAGGACTCTGGAGATGAAACCAACATAATTTTTTAAAGTTTCCTTTTTATTATTGTGAATTTGGCAAAACAACAGCAAAGAATGTATTTTTTAAATTTAATCCTTATTCTCATTTTGTACAAATAATTTTTTATACATTAATAAAATATTCTTGTTTAAGAGTAAATGAAATACCCCCTCCCCCCATAAATATAGACTCACTTGAGCGATAAAGTAAAGGGAAGGGAAAAAAAATTAAAATTAAAAAAAATAATAGTAATAATTGTAGGTATGGCCAGGTGGTGCAATGGACAGAGCACCAGCCCTAGAGCCATGAGCACCTGAGCCCACATCTGGCCCCGTACACCCAACAATCACCCAGCCATGTGACATGCAAGCCACCCAAACCCCATTGCCCTGCAAAAAACAAAAAATGAAAAAGAAAAAAAAAGACCCAAAATAAAAAAAAATAGTAATAAGAGTAGGGGTGGCTGGGTGGCAGACAGAGCATTGGCCCTTGAGCCAGGAGCACCCGGGTCCAAATCTGGCCTCAGACACCCAACTATCACCCTGCTATGCTGCCCCAGGCAGACCACCCAGCCCCACTTGCCGTGCACCCCCCCCAAATAATAATAATAATAAAAAATGTGCTTCAGTTTTTGTTCCAACACCAACAACTCTGTGGTGGGCTGATCACATTCTATATGATAAGTTCATCACAAAAGTTACTTCCATATTTTTTCCACCATTGCCATTGCTGATCTCAACTCCTTCCTTTCGTATTTCTCTACAACCATGTACTATATTTTCTCTCTCCTTTCACTCTGACTATATTGTAGGGTAGCTGAGTGGCACAGCAGACAGATCCCTGGTCCTGGGGCCAAGAAGCCCTGAGCCCCCATATCACCCCTTAGGCCCAGAATCCACCTGGCCCTGTGGTCCTAGGCAGGCCATCCAATCCCAGCCCCTTGCAAGAAGTAGAAAAGAAAATGTGTTATATCTGACCACTCTCCCCCCATGGTCCACCATCTCCTCCATCACTCACATCAGCCCCCTTCACCCTGTCCCCCCCTCTTTCTTACTCCAGATGCCTATATCCCATTGAGTATATATATGCTGTTTCCTCTCCTAACCACTTTTGATGAGAGCGAAGATTCCCTTATTTCCCCCTTGCCTTCCCCCTTCCATGGCATTGCAATAGCTCATTGTAAAAAAGAAAAATCTTATTATATGAAATATCTTGGCCTATTACCCTTCTCCTTTTTCTTTCACCCATTACATCTCCCTTTTTGTAAATTTATTTTTATTCTCATTTTGTACAAATGTTTTTTTACATTAATAAAATATTCTTGTTTACAAGTAAACAAAATACTCCTCCCCCATGAATACAGATAGACTTCCTTGGGCGAAAAAAGTAAAGGGGAGAGAAAAAAAAATTAAAATTAAAAAAATAATAGTAATAATTATAGGTATGGCCAGGTGGCACAATGGATGAAGCACCAGCCCTGGAGCCACGAGCACCTGAGTCCATATCCAGCCTCGTAACCCAACAATCACCCAGCCATGTGACATGCAAGCCACCTGATCCCCACTGCCCTGCAAAAACCAAAAAGAAGAAAAAAAAAGATCCAAAATAAAATAAAATAGTAATAATAGTAGGGGTGGCTGGGTGGCAGACAGAGCATTGGCCCTTGAGCCAGGAGCACCTGGGTCCAAATCCGGCCCCAGATACCCAAAGATCACCCTGCTATGTGGCCCCAGGTAGGCCACCCAACCCACTTGCCCTGCACCCTCCCCCAAATAATAATAACAAAAAATGTGCTTCAGTCTTTGTTCCAACACCAACAACTCTGTCACGGATGGATCACATTCTTTATGATAAGTCCATCACAAAAGTTACTTCCATATTTTTCCAACGTTGCCATTGCTGATCACAACTCCCTCCTTTCTTATTTCTCCACTACCATGTACTCTCTTTTCTCTCTCCTTTCACTCTGACTCTGCTGTAGGGTCGCTGAGTGGCATAGCAGACAGATCCCTGGTCCTGGGGCCAAGAAGCCCTGAGCCCCCATACCACCCCTCAGGCCCAGAATCCACCTGGCCCTTATAGTTCTGGGCAGGCCTTACAATCCCAGCACCTTGCAAGAAGTAAAAAAGAAAATGTGTAATATCTGACCACTCTCCACCCATGGTCTATCCTCTCCTCCTTTATTCACATCCCCACCCCTTCCCCCTGCTCCCCTCCTCCTTCTTACGCCAGTTGTCTATACCCCATTGAGTATATTGGCTGTTTCCTCTCCTAGCCATCTCTGATGAGAGCAAAGGTTCCCTCATTCCCCCTTGCCTCCCCACTTCCATATCATTGCAATAGCTCACTGCAATAAAAAAAATCTTATTATGTGAAATATCTTGGACTATTCCCTCTCTCCTTTTTCTTTCTCCCATTCCATTTCCCCTTTTTTTTCTATGGATTCCATTTTTTACACCATATTTTATCTTCAAATTCAGCTTTCTCCTGTGCTTCAACTATAAAAGCTCCCCCTACCTGCTCTATTAACTGAGAAGGTTCATATGAGTATTATCAGTGTCATTTTTCTATGCAAGAATACATGCAGTTCATCCTCATTAAGTCCCTCATATTTCCTCCCTCTCCTCCAATCTCCATGCTTCACCTGAGTCCTGTATCTTAAGATCAAACCTTCTGTTCATCTCTGGCCATTCCAAAAGGAACACTTGAAATTCCCCTGGTTCATTGAAAGGCCATCTTTTTCCCTGGAAGAGGACATTCAGCCTTGCTGGGTAGTTCATTCTTGGCTGCATTCTAAGCTCTTTTGCCTTCTGGTATATTGTATTCTAAGCCATACGAGCTTCCAATGTAGTTGCTGCTAAGTCCTGTGTGATCCTGACTGCAGCTCCATGATATTTGAACTGTGTCCTTCTGGCTGCTTGTAATATTTTCTCTTTGACTTGGGAGTTCTGGAACTTGGCTATAATATTCCTAGGGGTTGGTTTTTTTGTGATCTCTTTCTTGGGGGGATCAGTGGATTCTCTCCATTTCTACTTTGCCCTCTGCTTCTAGAATATCTGGGCAATTTTCCTGTAGTAATTCTTTGAAAATGATGTCAAGGCTCTTTTCCTGATCGTGACTTTCAGGTATTCCAACAATTTTTATATTCTCTTTCCTAAGTCTGTTTTCCATATCAGTTGTTTTTTTTAATGTGATATTTCACATTTTCTTCTAATTTTTCATTTTTTTTTGGTTTTGAAGTATTGATTCCTGATTTCTGGTAAATTCATCAATCTCCCTGAATTCTATTCTTTGTCTGAAGGATTTGTTCTCCTCAGAGAGTTTTCTTTTCTCTTTTTCCATCTGGCCAATTTTGCTTTTTAAAGCATTCTTCTCCTCAATAACTTTTTGAACTGTTTTATCCATTTGACCTAAGCTGGTTTTTAGCATGCTATTTTCTTCAGCATTTTTTTGGATTTCCTTGACTAAGCTGCTGATTTCATTTTCATGTTTTTCTTGCATCTCTCTCCTTTCTTTTCCCAGTTTTTCTTCCAACTCCCTCATTTGATTTTCAAAGTCTTTTTTGAGCTCTGTCATAGCCTGAGCCCAATTTCTGTTTTTCTTGGAGTCTTTAGATGCAGGAGCTTGTGCTTCCTCATCTTCAGACTGAGTATTTTGATCCTTCTTGGGCCCATTTGCAAAATATTTCTCAATAGTCTTCCTCTTATTTCTCTGCTTGCTCATTTTCCCAGCCTGGGCCTGCTTTTGGGGTGCTTCATGAGCTTTTGGGAAACTCCCACAAGAGTCTCAGTGTGTGAGGCTCTGTCCTCCCTCCTGGTCTGTGAATGACCATAAGTGCCCCCCTCTGCCATTGGGCGAGGTGGGGGAGCCCTGTTGTTATATGGGGGGGGCCTAGACTGCGATCAGGATCTGAATGTGTTCAGAGCCCCAGGGTCCTGTTCCAGAGGCAGAGGACAGAGCTCAGCAGTCTCTCTTCACTCCCTTCCCTCAGTTCAATGGGCTCATGCCCTGGGGGTTCCTGCTTATTGGCTCTGACTGCTTCTGTTTCCAGGTCTGGGCTGCTGAAAGACCAAGCTGCTGGCTGTGTGCCCTGAGGGCTGGGCTCCACGTGCTCGCTCTGGCAGAGGTCCCCCACTGTTCCCCCACTTTGTGCCCGGTGCTCCCCGGGGTGCAGCTCAGGAGACCCCCACTGCTGTGAGCCGCGGCTCCCAGCACCCTGGGGCTGCCTCCGGGAGGCTGAAGTTCTTTCGCTCTGGCTGGCCACCCTTCCAACCCTGGGGAGAAGAGCCTTTCTGATCTTTTCCCGGTTACCTTGAGTAGGAGAATTGCCTCTCTGGGTCCCTCTGTGGGTTCTGTCTCTCGAAAGTTTAGTTAGAGTCCTTAGCTTATGAGTTTTATGAGAGAGCGCCTAAGACAGGATCCGTTCTTGTCGCCATCTTGGCTTCATCCCAGAATATTTTTTCTATACAAAGAACAGTAAAAGAATCCTGTATATGAAACCAGGAATATCTGCTACATCAAAAATATACACACACACAAACATATATATATATATATATATTTGTGTATGTGTATACATACATATATATATATATTTACATTTCAAATTTAAGGGGTAGCTCGAACAAACATTATCCTGCTTGTCTGTCTCCTTCTGAACTTTCTGCTCTATTTTGTGAATTTTTAAAAAATGTTTCATTAAGTTTCTTGACCTTTTTTGTTCATATTTATCTCTACCCCTGTGCTCCTCCAACTCTCCCTTGCAATAGGGATGGTTTAGATGGGAAAGAAGGAGAGAGACCAATTGTGCAATAATTTGATAGCCTAGGCAAGAGATAATTTGTTTACAGCATAAGTAGCAAGAAAGGAATGGACACAAAACGTATTGTCAACATAGAATCGACCATGCTTGGCAACTAATTGTATGGAAGAGTTAAAGGAGAGAAGAGAGTTAAAGATGATCCTAATATTCATTTCTCCCTTTTTTATCTTTTTTTTGTTGTGAGAGAATTATACTGAAGTTGTGAATTTCAATTATGTAGAACTAGCTTTTCTTTCTAAGTATAAGATAAATTCAATGTTTGCTCTTTCTTTTATAAACTCTTCATTTCAATCAATCAGATAAAAGTGGTTAAGCAATTAGTGTGTTCTGAGCATTGTACTAAGTGCTAGAGATACAAAAGATATACAAAACATAATCCCTGCCCTTAAGAAGACTACATTCTAATAGGAGGAGATAAAATACAAACTAATATATTTATATAGATAGACAAGCTATACATGATTGAGAGGTTATTCTGTCCCTAGATCCTCTCTTCCTACTACCTCCCAAAACTGGAAAAATGGACATTTTTAAAAAAAACAAGTCCTTGTGACACATATGTGTAGTCAAGCAAAATAATGTTGCATTTTGGCTTTGACCAAATATGCTTACCTCATTTTGCATCTTGAGTCTTTCATCTCTCTGTGAGAAGGTGGGTAGCATTTTGGCTTTGTTCATCTGGCATTGTTATTGATCCTGAGGTTTTAAACCCAGGGAACTCAGAGGATGATATACCATAAGATATACCGATATACCATTATACCAGAGACAGACTAAGACACACACACACACACACACACACACACACACACACACACAGAATAAGTTCCAAGTTAAGAGTTAAGGACAGAATAGTTTTGAGTAGGAAAGATGTCTTAAATTTTGGACATGAAGAGCTTATAGTTGGACTTCCAGTTAATAATATCCAGTAAATATTTGATAATATAGGACCCAAAAAAGAGATTAGTTTTGGTTCATAAATCTGTAAGTCATCTGCACACCATTAAAATTATGGGAAAGGATGAAACTACCAAAGGAGAGAGTTTAGAAGAAGAAAAGAAGAGGACTAAGAACAATCTTTAGAGAAATCTGCAATTAGCAGGTGAGAAGATGAATCAGAGAAAGAGACCAAGAAGGTAAGTCAGAGAGGTTGAAGAGGCAAATGGAAGCCAAGAGAGGAAAGAATTCCAAATGTCTGTCAACTGGGTAATGACTGTACAAGTTGTGGTATATAATTGTGGTGGAATACTACTACGCCAAAAGAAATGGTGAACTAGATTATCTTAGATAAACATGACTAGACTTGCACAAAATAATGGAGTGATATGAGAACATTTTACTCAGTAAAAACTTCATTGTTTTAAGAACAATTTTGAGCAATTCAGTCATTTAGCATTTATAAATACAGAAATTAAATTACAAAGGAGTTTAGAAGGAAAATATTCTACATCCAGAAAAAGAACTGATAAATGGAAGTATGTATTAAATGATTTTGTCTGTTTGTATCTAATGGTAGCCATGGGGGAGTGTGGTGGAAGAGAAAAGGTTAAAAAAAATTACATGATAATTTTATTATACATTTAAAAAAATAACAAGTTGTATATAATAGATTTAAAATTTCATTTACAATCTTTAAGTTTACTATGATATAAAAAAGGCTTGTTTTATTTCTTAAGTTCAGAATAAAAGAAAATTAGAAAAAAAGAAAAAAGTCAATAATGTAAAGTATTGGACAAAGTGTCAAGGAAAAGAAGGTTGGAGAAAAAAACCTTATTTGTCTTTTTTTGTTTTGTTTGTTTTTTAGGGGTTTTTTTCAAGGCAAACGGGGTTAAGTGGCTTGGCCAAGGCCACACAGCTAGGTAATTATTAAGTGTCTGAGACTGGATTTGAACCCAGGTACTCCTGACTCCAGGGCTGGTGCCTTATCCACTATGCCACCTAGCTGCCCCTTAAAAACCATTTTTGTCAACTGAGGGTCACTGGTGGCCTTTGAAAGAGCTATTTCAGTTGTGGGTACAATGCAAGCCAAATTGCAAAGAATTCAAGAGTGGCAGAATAACTAGATAGAACAGATTACTCATTTTAGGTATTTTTGAGGTCAGAAAAGGAGAAATAAGACCATATCTTAAGGGAAAAAGCATGTTTGTGGTTAGAGGGGAAGAAGCAGGTAGAAATGGAGAAAATCTCCAGCAAGTATGACAGTGTTTTTAGTGCCTTTCTTATGGTAATTATTTCCTATTTATTCTGTATATTACTCATTTGTGTATATATATATATATATATATATATATATGCATTTGTTTGTTGTCTATGTTTCATTCATTGTCTATGTTTCATTTGTATATATACATTTGTTTGTTGTCCATGTTCTTTCTTTTCTCTTTTCATCTTCTCCTTGAAGAGCTTTCCTTTGTTTTTCACCTTTTTTTGTATCCATACTGCTTAGCACATGGTAGGTTGGTTGTTGTCCTTTGTTCTCCAAGAGGACCGAAATGACATTAATATTTTAGAATCAAGTTACAGTGTGTCTCTGACTGTGGCTGATCAGATCAATATGAGCTCAGAATGCTCTACCACAAATCAGGCACAAATAAGGCACGAGCATATTTGGGGTAGAATCTCTAAATTTGCTCATTTTGCAAAGAAGAGTTTAATAAATGCTTATTTACTGACTGAGAAAGAATGATTATAGAGTAAGGTCCATAAAGAGACAGACGGACACTCTGAGCTGAAATGGAGTGGATAAATTTGGAAAGGAGAATGTGGGTGATAGCCCTGAGAGCTTTGGGAAACTAGAGGAAAGATGAGAGAACTAGTCTTGGATGGCATCATTCTACTTTGTAGGACATAGCATCTGCTGACAGGGAAGGGAGCAGAACTTAAAAATTGAGAAGAGTAGAAAAGAACTTAAACAATAATTGTGAATAAAGGGATGTAAATAAATGAAACAATTTATCTGATCATTGAGGTACAGGTAGAAAGAAAACTCAAGAAATCTGGGTTCAAATGCTACTCTAGACATTTCCTAGCTGTCTGATTATAGACAAGTCACCTGAACTCTCTGTGGCTCATTTTGCTCATCTGCAAAATGAGACAATAATTATAGGGCTATCAAGAGTAACAAATGAGGTAATGTATGCAAAGTACTTTGCAAACTATATTTATGTGAATCATTATTATGGACACTATCCCCACCGTGCTAAGAGCTGAATCTATAAAGAAATGATGATTGTATTCAAGAGAATCCACTAATATAGGAAAGGTCCACATTTTAAATGGACTTCAACAAATCTTTTTCTAAAGGCTAAAGAAGGGTACTTTCTGCCCCTGGCATTGTTGTCTCACTTATTCATTTGTTTTCCATTATTTATAAAACCTAATATGCAAGTTTGGGCTTTTACAGTGATACAATTCTCTGAGGATAGACTGATAAGGTGCTTAGTAGATGAGGCATTAGCAAAGGGGTCTACCATAATCCTACAAATTTATTTCCTGAGCAATAGTAGTAGCAATTTTCCCTGAAATAATTTAGTAAAAGCAGCGGACAAAAGTATCTTTCCCCATCCTGATGCTGGTCTCTGTCTGAATCATTCAGGATTTAATGTTTTGATAATATAATATGCAGGAAGTTTATAAAGAAGGAACATTAGTAGTTGAGCCATATTTTTTCCCTACCCTCTCTACTAGAGTCACTTCCATTAAGTAACTGGCAGTAAGTAAATGGCACATTAACTATCTCGTGCCACCAAGCTCCCCCTGTTTCATTGCACCAACAATGCACTAAGTGGTGCCTCTGTAGAACCCTGAGCACTGAATTTTCTCCTGGGAAATGACTTAGAGAGAATGGAATCCATTATATTTACTGAAGATTTGTTGCTGGGATATTAAGAACCAACAGAATTTACTTAAAAGCCTGCCAAAAGAGGTGAACAAATGCAAGAGAATATAGCAGTCATATATGGGCAAAGAGATGAGGCAGCTCAGTCTAGTGAGAGAATCTGATGCCAGGAGCTTGGAGACTCAGATTCTGGTCCTGGTTATGACACCAGTTAGCTAGAGAATGTTAGACAACTGGATATGATGAAGTAAAATGAAGGGATTGAGTTAGACCATCTCAAAGGGCCCTCTAAGGAATTTTGAAATTCTTATAACTTTGATTTTAAGAGATTGTAGGCATGTTACTAAGCAGCTGGTAATGGACCTGAAATCAAGAGGATGTGACTTCAAATCTGGTCTCAGACACTTACTAGCTGTATGACTCTGGGAAAGTCACTTTACCTTTGTCTCAGTTTCCTCATCTGTAAAATAGAAGTGAATTTAAAAAATAATAATTGTAAGCATCCTTTAGCCCAATGTCTGGACCAAAGAACACAGAATATAAATATTTATTTTTCTTTCCTTCCTTTTCTCAACACTGAGGACAGAGCTGATTCTCACTATGCTACACTAAGGATGAAAAAAAACCCTCTAATTTTATTTCATTATTTTTTTTCATCCAGGACAAAAAAAAAACAAACTAGGCAAGACAAGTAACAAACAATATAATATTGGTTATTTCATAATCTTGATAATTGCAGTTGACAAAGGTGGAGGGTTTCCTATGTGGGGAATGGTGATGAAGTCTTTTTATTGACTGGCCTATTAGAAGAAATGGAAGAAAATAGTAAATTCTTGACATTTATTCTTAATTTTTAACATATATATATATATATATATATATATATATATATATATATATATAGACACACACACACACACACACATGTAACCCTGGTCTCAAGTCTGAATCATTTCCATAAGGCTCTTCTCCTTGGAGGAGAGAATGATGACTCCACATTGTATGAGAGTAGAGCCCTGGAGAAGACAGACTCTAACTTCTTGCTTCAAGAGAGCACAGGATCAGTTCTGGACCCTCTTCAAAAGAAAGTAGGAAAAGGAAATTAGGCTTCAAAGGGAAATAAAGAAGAGGAACTGGTACATGTCTCAACATAATATCCCTTGAGTCTTTAGGGAGCTTCCTCTTCTGTGAAGTAAGAGAGAAGAAGGCAAACTTCTGTCTGCCTCAGTTTGCTCATCTGTAAAATGAGGATGGTAAAAGCACCTATTTCCAAATGTTATTATAAAGCTCAAATGAGATAATAATTTAAAGCATTTAGCATAGTGTCTGGCTATATAGGAAGTGTTATATAAATGTTAGCTGCTTTATTATTATTATTATTATTATTATTATTATTATTATTATATTCTCTTTTCCAAACCTCTAAAGTCAATTCAATCCACATAGAGCTTCCCAGAATCATTCTCATTTATTGAACTGAATCTTATGCAAATTTTCTGATTTCAAACCTCAGTTTACATATAAATTCTATAAACAAAACTATAAAAATACAAGCCTCAATAAAGGCCCTAAGTTTCATAACCAAACATAAATTAGGTATTTTCAAAATTCATAACAAAATGTCAGAATAGATAAAGTGGGAATTGAAAAATAAAAGAAAAACAGTATCTCCAAAAATGGAAATATCCTTAATAAAATGGGAACTGGGAAAACTATGATTTCTGGTCAAGAAAACAGAATTTTGAGGGTTGCCTGTGCATTATACTCTTTCTTTCACCTATAAAAGTACAAAGATATCAAATTGCCCTTCAGGCCACTAGGAAAATATCCAGCCGTTTTCCTGGCAAAATGATCAAATGCTGACAATACCAATTCAAAGTGAAGCTAGGAGGTATTTCTGTTATATGTAAGACCCTGGAGTGAGCTGATGAAACATAGCAAAACAAGGAGTAAGGTGTTGGGGGAGGGGGAAAGGAAGGCAGGGAGGAAATGATTTCATTATACTCTGCTCTGGTTAGATCCTCTGTGAGGTGCTATGCTCATTCCTGGGCTCCAAAGTCATGATGATTCATCAACATGTAGAGAATATTTGAGAGGCTAGATATGGAAAATATTTAAAAGGTGAAAAATAAGATCTTAGCACAAACATTTTATAAAAGTGAAGAAGAGAAGGAAAAAGAAGAGAAAAAGAAAGAAAAGAAAGAAACAAGAATAAAAGCAAATTAAGTGTCAGCTTAATAATGACTATCTTTGAATACATGACACTGCTTAAAGCAAAATGTTAAACTCTTCTTCATCAACAAAGGGTCAAGTAAAAGGAAGCAGACTTATGCAAGTGCCTGAAGATCTCTATAAGGTAGAAGGAAACTTTTCCAAAAAGTAGTTATTAAGCAATGGAATGACCAGCTACCAAAGATGATTACCAAAAATAGCTACCATCTTTTTTGAAAGTTTTTTAAAATGGGGTGGATACATGCATTTATTCATTCACTTAGCAAGTTTTTATTGGACACCTCTGTACAAGGCACTGCATAGAACCTCATCTCTTAGATCATTCAAGCTGGGGAATTGATCATATGATCCTAGAAACATCAAACAACAAGCATTTATTAAATATTTATGTGACAGGTGCTTTGCTAGGTGTTAAAAATACAAAGAAAAGGAAAAGTTTACTTTCAAGATATATTCAGAGTGGATGGAAGGTACCTCTTTTCAAGTTGTTCAACTGTCATTTTTGAAGATTGATGACATCATGATGAGTGAAGTTTTGACTTGAACTTGTGCTGGATTTAAGTGAAGTCAAGTTGTGCACTATTATCATCTTCACTCTTTCTCAGTCACTCCAGTGGCAAGACAAAAGTCAAGACAAATGTGATGACCTGGAATGCAGTGAATGACCTTGGTGTTTTCAATGTCATTTTAAGTTCTAAGAGTTTCACAGCACTTGCTTCAGTCATCTTCATGACCATTGGAACAAATTGTTCTTGTCTACTCATTCTGCCAGAAGTCTTCATGTGCTGGAGAAGGCAAGCCCCTAGTACCAACAGATTTGAAATATATTATTTACTCTCAATCTGGTTCAACCCACCTGTCAAGAGTTTACCAAGGTAAAACTGCTGCACATGCTAGTTACTTGGAGCTATGGGTGAGAATTGGGTGAAAGTTAGGTAACAAATATGATCGAGCAGCTCTGAAAAGGGCTCAGCAAGCTCTCTCAGTAGAGGTGCCAGTCTTTCCTGAATATTCCATCTATCCCTTGGAAAGTAACCTTAGGGAAGAGGAAGAGGAGAAAAACTTAGAATGAATAAAAAGGACTATTTGCCTCAAAACTAAAAAAAGCAGAAAGGAATACAAAGATATCATCCTTTTGAGAAGCCAGTTCTAATAGAAAATAAAAATAAGTTCCTTGAGGATAGAGACTTTTTTTTCATCTTTATCCTTAGTATCTAGCATCGAGGCTTGAACATATTAAACATTTAAAGTAAGGTTCATTGAAATCAATTGAATTTATAGATTAAGATCAATATTGAAATATTTTTGCAAATTTCAACCCAAGATTATAGATACAGTTCTCCTGTGCACTTTAGCAAACTAGTTATCACCCAGAGACCACAGGACATACATTTAGCATCACTTTTTTGACTTTCTAGTAATAATCAGGACTGATTTTTTTTTATAATGCTTTCAGGTTGGCAAATTTTTACGTAGCATTTTCTCATTTAATTCTGCAACAAACCTGTAAGACAGTAACTACAGATCATGTTATCTCTGTTTTACAGTTAGCTAAGGTTATATAAGGTTAAGTTGCTTGCCTACAGATGCAATACATCAGAGGATGTATTGGAACAGGTCTTTCCTGACCTTTCCTGAACGGTTCCATTATGTCACATTTATTCTCATGGACAATGTTGGTATCTTCTTTTTCTGACACCAAATATGATATCATCATTATCCTGGAAGCATGTAATAGCAGATAGAAGGTATGATTTAGTATAAGAAAGACACGGATTTAAGCTCTGCCTCTACTTACTGCATGACCACAAGAAAGTCACTTATTCTTTCAGTGTTCCTCTAAGTCTATAATTCTCCAAGACTATAAAATATAAATAGATAGCTCTACTTAGAGGGAGTTTTGATGAAATTACAGGTCTGTATCCAGAAAAAAATAAGTTTTGTGAGTACACTTTAAGTGCATAGAAATAGCAATACATGAAAATTCTTAAAAATCAGCCCTTCCCTTCCTCACTTCCAAAAGAAGCAACCTACAAGGTCATCATAGGTCATCTAGATCAGACCCTTCACTTTTTTTTGTAAGGCAAACTGGGTTAAGTGGCTTGCTCAAGGCCACACAGCTAGGTAATTATTAAGTATCTGAGACCGGATTTGAACCTAGGTACTCCTGACTCCAGGGCCAGTGCTTTATCCACTATGCCACCTAGCTGCCCCGACCCTTCATTTTTTGAATAAAACTTGAGACCTAAAGGAGACTTGTCTAAGGTTACACTCAGGTATTTATCAAAGACAGGTCATCTGACTAGTGCTAGTCATTCCCGAAGATATTTTTGGAGTAGCAAACGTGAAAAATTGAGTTGCAGCAAGTTAAGGAAAATGCTAGAAAGCAAAGAGGTAAGAATATATACTATGGAAGAGAAAAAGTGACTAGGAAAAAGAATGGAGGAAACTACTTTTCTGATCAGACTTCTGGGTAGATTGAATTGTATCCTGACAAGGTAAAGAAAGATTACATGAATGTACTAAATTGGATGTATCTACCTAACAGAAGATAAAAAGAGAAAAGAAGACTGAGAGAAAGAGGGGAAAAGGCATGAGAGAAGAAAGGGAAAGAAGACAAGGAGAGGTATGGATGGAGATTGGAGTATGGATGGATGGTGTAAGAAATTAGTTTTGAGGGTATTCTAATATAGCTTCAACTTTTTCAAAAGAAGTTGAATTTAAATTAAATACTGCCAAATAAAAAGTCTTTACATTTTCTTTAATAATAACAACTGGAATATGATTTAAGCTTACAAAGAAGTTTTATTATTTGGTTATTTCAGTCATGTCCATCTAAGACCCCATTTGTGGTTTTCTTGGTAAAGACATTAGAGTGGTTTATCATTTCTTTCTCCAGTCATTTTATAGATAAGGAAACTGAGGCAAACAGGGATAGTGATGTGTACAGGATCACACAACTGGTAAATATCTGAAAATGAGTCTTCCTGACACCAGATCTGTCATTCTGTCCACTGTGCTACCTTGCTTGCCTACAAAGGGCTTTATAAATTACATTTCCCTAGATTCTCACAATAATTCTGTAAGGTAGGTGCCATTATTGTCTCCATTTTCAGATGAGGAAATTTAGACTGAAAGAGGCTAACTGAATTGCTCGGAGTCATATAAGTAGTATCAATGGCAATATTCAAACTGAGTTTAAGGCCAGTATTAATGACCAGCATCACTTCAAGGCCTAAGCCAGGGTTAAATGTATAATAAAAGAACAGGAATCAAGATGATAATGGAAGGAAGTTTTACAAAAGAGCATTATAGTAAATAAAGCAGTCATCTGGCAAAATTTTAGTAGCTATATATTTTTATATTTATCTTTAATTCAATGGTGTAGAATGTAAGTGATCTTATATTCAGTGCTGCTGTATATTGAGACTAATGTGTGCATACCAATATCAGTGTCTTAAGTCATCTGGGAGTAGATTCAAATTTTCTAAATTAGTCACTTTTTATTTCAAATTTGTGGATTCTAAACTTAGTAATCATCAGCAAAACATTTACATACATCAGAAAGAAATTGATCACACAGAAAACTAAAACCTTAAATATTTTTCAATTTGCTAAGCCTCTACACATACACACACACACACACATACACACACACACACACACACACACACACACACACACACACATACACACACACACACCTTAACAAAAAAATAGTTTCAAATCCAATTTGCTTCTGTGGCACCTTTTGATATTTTGCTTTTATTTTTTTCCAGATTTTGTAGTTTAAGATATCCAATTGATGCTTTTTTCTTTCAATATAACTTGCTAACAAAATATAACCCTTTGCCCCCAATGGTCAAACAAAACCAGAATAGTTGCTATGATTGATTACATATAACTTCCCACTTTTGTATATGGTTTGTTGTTATGTATTAAATGTAATTAATCAGGTACTTGAATTTTTATAATGTGATCACTGGTCATTGCTTTTGACCTGAATTTTGTTGTCACTTATTACTGTAATCATATTACTTATGATTCTCTAGCTTCTGTCTAGTATTTTTTTTAGGGTTTTTTTTGCAAGGCAATGGGATTAAGTGGCTTGCCCAAGGCCATACCACTAGGTAATTATTAAATGTCTGAGGCCAGATTTCAACTCAGGTACTCTTGACTCCAGGGTCGGTGCTCTATCTACTGCACCACCTAGCTGCCCCTTCTGTCTAGTATTTTAAAAATAAGTTGATGCTCTTATTTACAATTTTGGTCTAATCACTATGTTTTTAGGTTTTTTTGAAAGGCAATGGAGTTTAGAGACTTACCCAAGGTCACACAGAGTTAGGTAATTATATTAAGTATCTTAGGCCTAGTTTGAACTCAGGTCCTTCTGACTCCAGGGCTAGTACTCTATGCACTGTGCTACCTAGTTGTCTCAGTCAAATCAATTCTGATCTCTAGGCTGATTTTTGGCAGTGCATTACATAATGACAATTGCTTCAAGTATACAGATGGTCTCATTTGTGGTTTGGTCAGCTATTATACTGTTCCATCTGATAAAGGTTACCAAATCATATGATTACAGTTAGTTTTTGGTACACTTCGACAACCAAACATTTCCCCTTTAACTCTCTTGAGGTTTGAGGCTAGTAATGTGTTTGTTCTTTGAGGAGAGAGAAAATAAACTTCAGTTCATTAGACAATAAGAAGCATCTCTTTACATAGGAAAATTCCATCATCAATAAGTTGGTGAATAAAATGTTTTCATTAGCATGTCCATTTCAGTGACATAGGAGTGATGTGAATTCTGATTTTACAACCTTGCCGGTGACATATAGGATATTTTGAATCCTATGACAGACCCTCTAATCTGCTAATGTCCTAAGTTAAAATTGTTGGCATCTGATCAAAAACTTAAAGAAAAACCTAGAGTCTTGATTGTCCTATCTCTATACCTCAATCATTTTAAGAAGCTTTGATATTATTCTTTGTCATACTAGAGGAGACTATAAATATCAGTAAGCATAAGTATTGTTGGGGTGGGTTTTTTGGTTCTTTTTTTAGTTTATTTTCTAAGTTGTGTTTTGTTCCCCTCTCCAGGTACTTTCCTGACATATCAAACCAACTCAGACTGTCAATCTTTGTTCTATTATTGTTTGGCCTTCACGGTACACAAAGCTATTTGTTTTTCACCCAGTGCTGCTCATTCTATTTTTATAAGTTCTATTCCTGCTTTCTGTATGTGTCAAAGTATGGAGCCTGCTGACCCCATGCTCCAAAAATTAAGAAAGTTTAATGTAGATCAAAAGACCACCCAAATATTTCAAAACTTTTAAATGTATATTGGTTCTGCCCAAATTTGTCAATGCCATTGTAATATTCCATCAAAAATATGGGTAACTGCTCTCATTTCTTCCTTTTATAGTCCACAGTTATATGTCATCCTTCATGATTCCTACCATTCATTGAATCCTACTTTATCTCTGAACCATAATGTTAATCATTAGGGAAGTTTTGTCTTGATTATAGCTATTTTAACTGCTATGTCAAACCACTTAGAGTCAAAACCCAACAATGACAAAGGGAAGAATCACATATAACTAATATTCATTTGATGTCCATGAGGAAAATGGATATGCATCCATAAAAATCTGTAACAAATGCTAAAATCATTAATTTCCATTCCATTTTATCTGTACTATTTATATAGGACTCTGCGAATACACAAATCTCTATATATATTGGGGAACAATATTTGAGTAGAAGAAAGAGATGTACTGTTTGCAAGTGGACTTTGGACTGCCTTGAGGGAAGGATAAATAGATGGTGCTTTTCTAATACTGCACAAAAATGTCTGAGAGGCAAAATTATAATAATGACAGAGAATTACAACCATTTGTACACTTATTAGGAAGTTCATTTTGAAAAAAATAGAGAGCATCTAGTGGAATCATTAGCCAGTTCATTTACCAGAAAAATAGAGTAAAAATAAAGCAAATAATAATTTTTAATTTAATTCTGATCAAATGAAAAAATTGTTGGCACTATGAAGGTGCTGAAAATTTTGGGAGAAAGTATTCAAGGAGTTATAATGAAGGATGAAAATGCTGGTCATAATCTAACAAGTATTTTATGAAAAAAGTAGATTTCAAAATTATTAAGGATAGAAATCCTTAAGGGAAACTTGGTTCAATGAGGAAAAAAGAATTTTAAAAAAGAGAAATGAAGGAAGAAAAGAAAAAAATCCTAATTCCACAACTACAAATAATCTTAATAGGGGAAAAAAATCTAAAGAAATTAATATACTATATAGTGAGCTGTCATTTAAATATGTGTGTGTGCATATGTAAGAAAAATAGTTAAGGGTATCACTACACAGAGGGGAAAGCATCACAATGTCTGAAGTTTGCAATTATCTAAGGCTTTTGAAAAATTCTAAAGTCTAAAATATTTTGATATTACATAACTATCCAAAGAAAGGGATAAAGAAGAATAAGAAGCAATAGGCCTTGCAGCCTAGAAAGGAAGAAGGTAATGAGCATTTTGAAAACACCTACTGTGTTCCAGGTTCTGTATTGTCATTTACAAATATTATCTCCTTTTATTCTCACACAAACCAGAAAATTACAGTTGGGAAAAATGTTTTCCTGACTCAGGAAAAGTCATTCTAAAAACTATAGAACATTAAGATTGACAATGATTTATAGCAAATTTCTGGAATAATTAATACAAGATGTGTATAATTACTTTCTTTTTTTAAATTCAGCAATTAAAAATTTTTTCCTGTAACGTGAAAAACAATTTTTAACATACATTTTTAAAACTTTGAGTTCCAAATTCTTTCCCTTTCTCTCTTTCTACCTACCAATTTCATTGAGAAGACTAGCAGTTCAAAATAGATCATACATGTGTAGTCAAGTAAAACAATTCCATAAATAGTCATGTTGTGAAAGAAACCATTGATATTTTTTAAATTTATTTTTATTAAAGATGTTATTTGAGTTTTACAATTTTTCCCCCATCTTACTTCCCTCCCCCACGGAAAGCACTCTGTCAGTCTTTACTTTGTTTCCATGTTGTACCTTGATCCAAATTGAGTGTGATGAGAGAGAAATCATATCCTTAAAAAAGAGACAAAAAGTCTAAGAGGTAACAAGATGAGACAATAAGATATCTGTTTTTTCTAAATTAAAAGGAATAGTCCTTGCACTTTGTTCAAACTCCACAGCTCCTTATCTGGATACAGATGGCACTCTCCTTTGCAGACAGCCCAAAGTTGCTCCCGATTGTTGCACTGATGGAATGAGCAAGTCCTTCAAGGTTGAACGTCACTCCCATGTGGCTGGTAGGGTATACAGTGTTTTTCTGGTTCTGCTCATCTCACTCAGCATCAGTTCATGCAAATCCCTCCAGGCTTCCCTGAAATCCCGTCCCTCCTGGTTTCTAATAGAACAATAGTGTTCCATGACATACATATACCACAGTTTGCTAAGCCATTTCCCAATTGAAGGACATTTACTTGATTTCCAATTCTTTGCCACCACAAACAGGGATGCTATAAATATTTTTTGTACAAAAGATGATTTTACCCTTTCTTCTCATCTCATCAGGGTATAGACCCAGTAGTGGTATTGCTAGGTCAAAGGGTATGCACATTTTTGTTGCCCTTTGGGCATAGTTCCAAATAGCTCTCCAGAAGGGTTGGATGAGTTCACAGCTCCACCAATAGCGTAATAGTGTCTCAGATTTCCCACAACCCTTCCAACAATGATCATTATCCTTTCTGGTCATATTGGCCAATCTGAGAGGTGTGAGGTGGCACCTCAGAGAAGTTTTAATTTGCATTTCTCTAATAATTAATGATTTAGGAAAATTTTCCATATGGCTATGGATTGCTTTGATCTCCTCATCTGTAAATTGCCTTTGCATATCCTTTGACCATTTGTCAATTGGGGAATGGCTTTTTGTTTTAAAAATATGACTTAGTTCTCTGTATATTTTAGAAATGAGTCCTTTGTTGGGATCATTAGTTGTAAAGATTGTTTCCCAATTTACTACATTTCTTTTGATCTTGGTTACAGTGTTTTTATCTGTGCAAAAGCTTTTTGATTTAATTTAATCGAAATCATCTAATTGGTTTTTGGTGATATTCTCCAGCTCTTCCTTAGTCATAAACTGGTCCCCTTTCCATAGATCTGACAGGTAAACTAGTACTTGATATTCTAATTTACTTATAATATTGTTTTTTATGTCTAAGTCCTGTAACCATTTGGATCTTATCTTGGCAAAGGGTGTTAGGTGTTGATCTAATCTAAGTTTCTTCCATACTAACTTCCAATTATCCCAGCAGTTTTTATCAAAGAAGGAGTTTTTTTAAATTTATTTATTTATTTTTATTTAATATTTATTCTCGTTTTGTACAATTAATGTTATTTTTACATTAGTAAAATATTTTTGTTTAAGACTAAATGAAATACCCCTCCCCCTAAAATTATAGACTTGCTTCAGCGATAAAGGGGAGAGAAAAAAATTAAAATTTAAAAAAAATGATAGTAATAATTGTAGGTATGGCCAGGTGACGCAATGGACGGAGCACCAGCCCTGAAGCCACAAGCACCTGAGCCCACATCTGGCCCCGTACACCCAACAATCACCCAGCCATGTGATATGCAAGCCACCCGAACCCCACCGACCTGCAAAAACCAAAAAAAGAAAAAAAGGACCCAAAATAAAATAAAATACTAATAATAGTAGGGGTGGCTGGGTGGTGGACAGAGCATTGGCCCTTGAGCCAGGAGCACCCGGGTCTAAATCCAGGCTCAGACACCCAAGGATCACCCTGCTATGAGGCCCCAGGCAGGCCACCCAGCCCCATTTGCCCTGCACCCCTGCCGAAACATAATAATAATAAAAAAATGTGCTTGAATCTTTGTTCCAACACCAATAACTGTGTCCTGGCTGTATCACATTCTAGATGATAAGTTCATGGCAAAAGTTATTTCCATATTTTTCCACCATTGCCATTGCTGATCATAACTCCCTCCTTTGGTATTTCTCTACTACCACATACTATATTTTCTCTCTCCTTTCACTCTGACTCTGCTATAGGGTAGCTGAGTGGCACAGCAGATAGATCCCTGGCCATGGGGCCAAGAGACCCCGAGCTCCCCTACCACCCCTTAGGCCCAGCATCCACCTGGCCCTGTGGTCCCAGACAGGCCATCCAATCCCAGCCCCTTGCAATAAGTAAAACAGAAAATGTGTTATATCTGACCACTCTCCCCCCATGGTCCATCCTCTCCTCCATCAGTTGCATACCCCCCTTCCCCCTGTCACCCCCTCCCCTTCTTACTCCAAATGCCTATACCCCATTGAGTATATATATGCTGTTTCCTCTCCTAACTACCTCTGATGAAAGCAACATTCCCCCCTTCCACATCATTACAATAGCTCATTGTAATAAAGAAAAATCTTACTATATGAAATAACTTGGCCTATTCCCCCTCTCCTTTTTATTTCTCCCATTCCATTTCCCTTTTTTTTCTATTGACTCCATTTTTACACCATACTTTATCTTCAAATTCAGCTTTCTTCTGTGCTTCAACTATAAAAGTTCCCTCTACCTGCTCTGTTAATTGAGAAGGCTCATATGAGTATTATCAGTGTCACTTTTCTATGCAGGAATACATGCAGTTCATCCTCATTAAGTCCCTCATATTTTCCCCTTCTCCTCCAATCTCTATGCTTTACCCGAGTCCTGTATCTGAAGATCAAACCTTCTGTTTAGCTCTGGCCATTCCAACAGAAACATTTGAAATTCCCCTGGTTCATTGAAAGTCCATCTTTTTCCCTGCAAAAGGACATTCAGCCTTACTGGGTATTTGATTCTTGGTTGCATTCTAAGCTCTTTTGCCTTCTGTTATATTATATTCCAAGCCCTACAGGTTTCCAATGTAGTTGCTGCTAAGTCCTGTGTGATCCTGACTGCAGCTCCATGATATTTGAACTGTGTCCTTCTGGCTGCTTGTAATATTTTCTCTTTGGACTTGGGAGTTCTGGAACTTGGCTATGATATTCCTAGGGGTTGGTTTTTTGGGATCTCTTTCTTGGGGGGGATCGGTGGATTCTCTCCATTTCTATTTTGCTCTCTGCTTCTAGAATATCAGGGCAATTTTCCTGTAGTAATTCTTTGAAAATGATGTCAAGGTTCTTTTCCTGATCATGACTTTCAGGTATTCCAATAATTTTTAAATTATCTTTCCTAAGTCTGTTTTCCATATCAGTTGTTTTTTCAGTGAAATATTTCACATTTTCTTCTAATTTTTTATTTTTTTTGGTTTTGAAGTATTGATTCCTGATTTCTGGCAAATTCATCAATCTCCCTGAATTCTATTCTTTGTCTGAAGGATTTATTCTCCTCAGAGGGTTTTCTTATCTCTTTTTCCATGTGGCCAATTTTGCTTTTTAAAGCATTCTTCTCCTCCATAACTTTTTGAACTGTTTTATCCATTTGAACTAAGCTGGTTTTTAGCATGCTATTTTCTTCAGCATTTTTTTTGGATTTCCTTGACTAAGCTGTTGATTTCATTTTCATGTTTTTCCTGCATCTCATTTCTTTTCCCAGTTTTTCTTCTAATTCCCTCATTTGATTTTCAAAGTCTTTTTTAATCTCTGCCATAGCCTGAGCCCAATTTCTGTTTTTCTTGGAGCGTTTAGATGTAGGAGCTTGTGCTTCCTTATCTTCAGACTGAGTATTTTTCTTGGGCTCATTTGCAAAATATTTCTCAATTTTGTTCCTCTTTTTTCTCTGCTTGCTCATTTTTCCCAGCCTGCGCCTGTTTTGGGGGTGCTTTCTGAGCTTTTGGGACACTCCCACAAGGGTCTCAGGGTGTGAGGCTCTGTCCTCCCTCTTGGTCTGTGAATGACCATGTGTGCCCCCCTCTGCCACAGGGCTGAGGGGGGGGGTCCCTGCTGTTCTACGGCGGAGTGGGGGGCCTAGACTGATCAGGATCTGAATGTGGTCAGAGCCCTAGCGTCCAGCAGCAGAGCTCTGCAGTCTCTCTCTCTCTTCACTCCCCTCCCTAGGTTCAATGGGCTCATGCCCTGTGGGCTCCTGCTTACCAGCTCCCCCCTGCTTCTGTTCCTGGATCTGGGCTGTGCTGGCCAGGCTGTTCTCTGTGTGCCCTGAGGGCTGGGCTCTATGTGCTCACTCTGGCAGAGGTCCCCTGCTGGTCCCCCAGGTTGTTCCCAGTGCTCCCCAGGGCGTAGCTCAGGAGACTCCCCAGCTGCTGTGAGCGGGGCACCTAGCGCCCTGGGGCTGACTCCAGGAGGCTGAAGTTCTCTCGCTCTGGTGGGCCACCCCTCTGATAGGCCACTCCTCCGACCCCAGGGAGCAGAGCCTTTCTGCTCTTTTCCAGGTTACCTTGAGTAGAAGAACTGCTTCACTGGGTCCCTCTGTGGGTTCTGTCTCTCAAAAATTTAGTTAAAGTCCTTAACTTCTGAGTTTTATGAGAGAGCGCCTAAAACAGGATCCTTTCTTGTGGCCATCTTGGCTTGGCCCCAAAAGAAGGAGTTTTTATCCCAATAGCTGGACTCTTTGGGTTTATCAAACAGCAGCTTACTATAATCATCTCCTGCTTTTACCCCTAGTCTATTCCACTGGTCCACCACTCTGTTTCTTAGCCAATACCAAACAGTTTTGATGACTGATGCTTTATAATATAATTTTTGATCAGGTAGGGCTAAGCCACCTTCTTTTGCACTTTTTTTCATTGAGCTCCTGGAAATTCTTAACTTTTTATTTCTCCATATGAATTTACTTATAATTTTTTCTAACTCTAAAGTAATTTTTTGGAATTTTGATTGGTAGGGCACTAAACAGATTGTTTAGTTTTGGTAGAATTATCATTTTTATTATATTAGCTCTACCTATCCATGAGCAGTTGATATTTGCCCAGTTATTTAAATCTGATTTAATTTGTGTGAGAAGTGTTTTATAATTGTTTTCAAAAAGATTCTAAGTCTGTCTTGGCAAATAGACTCCCAAGTATTTTATATTGTCTGAGGTTACCTGAATGTGATTTCTCTTTCTAGCTCTTCCTGCTGTATCTTGCTAGACATATATAAAAAGGTTGAGGATTTATGAAGGATTATTTTATAACCTGCAACTATGCTAAAATTGCTAATTGTCTCCAGTAGTTTTTTTTTTTTTTGGATGATTTCTTGGGATTCTCTAGGTAGACCATCATGTCATCTGCAAAGAGTGAGAGTTTTGTCTCTTCCTTCCCAATTCTAATTCCTACAATTTCTTTTTCTTCTCTAATTGCTGAAGCTAACATTTCTAATATATTATTGAATAGTAGTGGTGATAATGAGCACCCTTGTTTCACCCCTGATCTTATTGGGAATGCCTCTAGCCTCTGCCCATTGAATATAATGCTTGTTGATCGTTTCAGATAGATACTGCTAATTATTCTAAGGAAAAGTCCATTCATTCCTACACTCTCTAGTGTTTTTAGTAGGAATGGATGCTGTATTTTGTCAAAAGCTTTTTCAGCATCTATTGATATGATCATTAAGATTTTTGCATCTATATTCATCAGGGAGATAGGTCTGTAATTTTCTTTCTCTGTTTTAACTCTTCCTGGTTTAGGTAACAGCACCATATTGGTTTCATAGAAAGAGTTAGGCAGAACTCCATCTTTCCCTGTTTTTCCAAAGAGTTTATATAGAATTGGAACCAGTTGTTCCTTAAATGTTTCGTAGAATTTGCTTGTGAATCCATCAGGCCCTGGAGACTTTTTTCTTAGGGAGTTCAATGATGGCTTGTTGAATTTCTTTTTCTGAGATAGGGTTATTTGGGTATTTAATCTCCTCTTCATTCAACCTAGGTAACTTTTATTTTTATAAATATTCATCTATTTCACTTGGATGGTCAAATTCATTGGCATAGAGTTGGGCAAAATAATTTTGAATTATTACTTTAATTTCATCCTCATTGGTGGTGAGTTCACCTTTTTCATTATGATATTAGCAATTTGGTTTTCTCCTTTCTTTTTTTTTAATCAAATTGACCAGAGGTCAAATTTATTGGTTTTTTCATAATACCAATTTTTGGTTTTATTTATTAATTCAATAGTTTTTTGCTTTCAATTTTATTAATTTCTCCTTTAATTTTTAGAATTTCTAATTTGGTATTTAATTAGGGATTTTTGATTTGTTCTTTCTCTAATTTTTTTAGTTGCATGTTTAGTTCATTGATTTCCTCTTTCTCCAATTTATTCATGTAAGCATTTAAAGCTATAATCTATCCCCTGAGAGTTGCTTTGAATGAATCCTATAGGTTTTGGTATGTTGTTTCATTAATATCATTATCTAGTATAAAATGGTTAATTCTTTCTATAATTTGTTTTTTGGTCCACTCATTTTTAAAAATGAGGTAATTCAGTTTCCAATTTGTTCTGGGTCTATATCTCCTTGGCCCAATTTTGCATATGACTTTTATTGCACTGTGATCTGAGAAAGATATATGCAGTATTTCTGCCTTTTTGCAGTTGATCATTAGGTTTTTATGTCCTAGTACATGGTCAATTTTTGTATAAGTTCCATGTACTGCCAAGAAAAAGTTATATTCCTTTCTATCCCCATTCAGTTTCCTCCATAAGTCTACCATATCTAATTTTTCTAACAATCTATTTACTTCCTTAACTTCTTTCTTGTTTATTTTATGATTCAATTTATCTAGCTCTGAGAGCAGGAGGTTGAGGTCTCCCACTAGTAGAGTTTTGCAGTCTATGTCTTCCTGCAGTTCTTTCATCTTCTCCTCTAAGAATTTGGATGCTATCCCACTGGGTACATATATTCAGTATTGAAATAACTTTATTGTCTATGGTACCTTTTAGGAGGATAAAGTTTCCTTCCTTGTCTCTTTTAATGCTACCTGTTTTTGCTGCTGCTTTGAATGAGATAAGGATTGCTACCCCTGCTTTTTTTTACTTCAGCTGAAGCAAAATATATCTTTCTCCAACCTTTTACCTTTACTCTATATGTATCTCTCTGCTTCAAATGAGTTTCTTGTAAGCAGCATATTGTAGGATTCTGGTTTTTAATCCATGCTGCTATTTGTTTACATTTTAAGGGACAGATCATCCTACTCACATTGAAAGTTATGATTACTAATTCTTTATTGCCCTCCGTGCTATCTTCCCTCTGTTTGTATTTTTGCCCCTTCCTCCCCTTATCCATATTCCCCAGTATTTTGTTTCTGAATAGCACCCCCTTCAGTGTATTTGCCCTCCTATATCACCCCTTCCCTTTCTTTTCCCTTTCCCTTTTACCCTTCCTTTTGCTGGTTCCCTTTTTTCCCCCAATCCCCTTCCCTTTCTCCATCCCCCCTCCCCTTTTTTGCCTTTTAATACTTGAAAGGTTAGATGTTTTATAAGTTTATAAGTTTTATAAGTTTTATAAGTTTATAAGTAAGTTAACTGAGTATGTGTAGGTTGACTTTAAGCCAGGTCTGATGAGAAGAAGATTCAGTAGTTTCTCATCTGCTCCCTTCTTCCCCTCTATTACCATAGGTATTCTGTACCTGTTAGTGTAATGAAATTTACCCCACTCAATCCCCTCCCTCCTCCTGTCTCTTTTCTGTCCCCCTTTTTAAGGAGGTAGTGTTTTTTTAAGACCATTCTATCTGAGTCATAGAAAATTCTGAGTATCTGTCACTTCTAGTTAAGTACATTCTATCTAATAGAGTTAAAATTCTTGAGAGTTATTAGAGTCTTTCTCCCAAGTGGGTTTAAAGACAGTTACATCCCATTAGATAGCAGTCTCATGGATAGATCTTGAATTTCCATCATTTCTGGCTAGGTATATTCTCTCTGTTAGAGTTACAATTCTCAAAATTTATGAGAATCTTTTCCCCCATGCTGGCATATAGCCAGTTTCAACTTACTGGATAGCAGTTTTTTTTCCTTTTACCACCCTTTCTTTTTAATCTTTTCATGTGTCTGTTTTTTTAATTTATTTTTATTAAAAATATTATTTGAGTTTTACCATTTCCCCCCAATCTTGCTCCCCCCCACAAAAAGCACTCTGTCAGTCTTTACTTTGTTTCCATGTTGAAACCTTGATCCAAATTGGGTGTGATGAGAGAGAAATCATATCCTTAAAGAGAAGTCTAAGAGGTAACAAGATCAGACAATAAGATATCTGGTTTTTTTCTAAATTAAAGGGAATAGTCCTTGCACTTTGTTCAAACTCCACAGCTCCTTATCTGGATACAGATGGTACTCTCCTTTGCAGACAGCCCAAAATTGTTGCAGACAACCCAAAATTGTTCATGTGTCCCTTGAACCTCCTGTTTGATGTCCAAATTTTCTATTTAGCTCTGGTCTTTTCATCAGGAATTTTTGGAAATCTTCCATTTTGTTAAATGTCCATCTTTTTCCCTGGAAGAGAAGGCTCAGCATTGTGGGATAGTTGATTCTTGGATGCATTCCAACCTCCCTTTCTCTTTGAACTATCTCATTCCAGGTCCTTCGATCCCTTAATGTTGATGCAGCCAGGTCCTGTGTGATCCTTACTGTGGCTCCTTGGTATTTAAATTGTTTCTTTCTGGCTGCTTGCAGGATTTTCTCTTTTATCTGATAGTTCTGGAATTTGGCCACAACATTCCTTGGTGTTTTCATTTTAAGATCTTTTTCTGGAGAGGATCAATGTATTCTTTTATTTTTTTTTTTAGGATTTTTGTAAGGCAAATGGGGTTAATTGGCTTGCCCAAGGCCAGACAGCTAGGTAATTATCAAGTATCTGAGACCAGATTTGAACCCAGGTACTCCTGACTCCAGGGCCAGTGCTGTATCCACTGTGCCACCTAGCCGCCCCAGATGTATGTCTTTCAATAACTACTTTGCCCTCCAGTTCCATGATATCAGGGAATTTTTCCCTCACTAGATCCTGTAATATTAAGTCCAGGTTTTTGTTTTCTTCAATGTTTTCAGGAAGTCCTATAATTCTCAGGTTTCCCCTCCTTGATCTATTCTCAAGGTCAGTGGTTTTGTTGATGAGTTATTTTACATTTTCTTCTATTTTTTCTATTTTTTGATTTTGTTTAACTGGCTCTTGCTATCTCATGGAGTCATTAGTTTCTTTATTTTTCTTTTTTTTAATTTATTTTTTTATTCTCATTTTGTACAAATGTTTTTTTTACATTAATAAAATATTCTTGTTTACAAGTAAACAAAATACCCCTCCTCCCCCATGAATATAGATAGACTTGCTTGGGCGAAAAAAGTAAAAGGGAGAGAAAAAAATTAAAATAAAAAAAATAATAGTAATAATTGTAGGTATGGTCAGGTGGCACAATGGACGAAGCACCAGCCCTGGAGCCACGAGCACCCGAGTCCATATCCAGCCTCGTAAACCCAACAATCACCCAGCCGTGTGACATGCAAGCCACACAATCCCCACTTCCCTGCAAAAAAACCAAAAAAAAGAAAGAAAAAAAAGACCCAAAATAAAATAAAATAGTAATAATAGTAGGGGTGGCTGGGTGGCAGACAGAGCATTGGCCCTTGAGCCAGGAGCACCTGGGTCCAAATCCGGCCCCAGACACCCAAAGATCACCCTGCTATGTGGCCCCAGGCAGGTCATCCAGCTCCACTTGCCCTGCACCCTCCCCCAAATAATAATAACAAAAAATGTGCTTGAGTCTTTGTTCCAAGACCAACAACTCTGTCATGGGTGGATCTCATTCTTTATGATAAGTCCATCACAAAAGTTATTTCCATATTTTTCCAACATTGCCATTGCTGATCGCAACTCCCTCCTTTCTTATTTCTCCACTACCATGTACTCTATTTTCTCTCTCCTTTCACTCTGACTCTGCTGTAGGGTAGCCGAGTGGCACAGCAGACAGATCCCTGGTACTGGGCCCAAGAAGCTCTGAGCCCCCATATCACCCCTTAGGCCCAGAATCCACCTGGCCCTGTGGTCCTAGGCAGGCCTTCCAATCCCAGCCCCTTGCAAGAAGTACAAAAGAAAATGTGTTATATCTGACCACTCTCCCGCCACGGTCCATCCTCTCCTCCTTTATTCACATCTCCACCCCTTCCCCCTGCTCCCCACTCCTTCTTACTCCAGATGTCTATATCCCATTGAGTATATATGCTGTTTCCTCTCCTAGCCATCTCTGATGAGAGCAAAGGTTCCCTCATTCCCCCTTGCCTCCCCACTTCCATATCATTTCAATAGCTCATTGTAATAAAAAAAAATCTTATGTGAAATATCTTGGACTATTCATCCTCTCCTTTTTCTTTCTCCCATTACATTTCCCTTTTTTTCTATTGACTCCATTTTTACACCATATTTTATCTTCTAATTCAGCTTTCTCCTGTGCTTCAACTATAAAAGCTCTCTCTACCTGCTCTATTAACTGAGAAGGTCCATATGAGTATTATCAGTGTCATTTGTCTATGCAGGAATACATGCAGTTCATCCTCATTAAGTCCCTCATATTTCCCTCCTCTCCTCCAATCTCCATGCTTCACCTGAGTCCTGTATCTGAAGATCAAACCTTCTGTTCAGCTCTGGCCATTCCAAAAGGAACACTTGAAATTCTCCTGGTTCATTGAAAGTCCATCTTTTTCCCTGGAAGAGGATATTCAGCCTTGCTGGGTAGTTCATTCTTGGCTGCATTCTAAGCTCTTTCGCCTTCCAGTATATTTTATTCCAAGCCCTACGAGCTTCCAGTGTAGCTGCTGCTAAGTCCTGTGTGATCCTGACTGCAGCTCCATGATATTTGAACTGTGTCCTTCTGGCTGCTTGTGTATTTTCTCTTTGACTTGGGAGTTCTGGAACTTGGCTATAATATTGCTAGGGGTTGGTTTTTTGGGATCTCTTTCTTGGGGGGATCGGTGGATTCTCTCCATTTCTATTTTGCCCTCTGCTTCTAGAATATCAGGGCAATTTTCCTGTAGTAATTCTTTGAAAATGATGTCAAGGCTCTTTTCCTGCTCATGACTTTCAGGTATTCCAATAATTTTTAAATTCTCTTTCCTAAGTCTGTTTTCCATATCAGTTGTTTTTTCAATGAGATATTTCACATTTTCTTCTAATTTTTCATTTTTTTTGAAGTATTGATTCCTGATTTCTGTTAAATTCATCAATCTCCCTGAATTCTATTCTTTGTCTGAAGGATTTGTTCTCCTCAGAGAGTTTTCTTATCTCTTTTTCCATCTGGCCAATTTTGCTTTTTAAAGCATTCTTCTCCTCCATAACTTTTTGAACTGTTTTATCCATTTGACCTAAGCTGGTTTTTAGCATGCTATTTTCTTCAGCATTTTTTGGATTTCCTTGACTAAGCTGCTGACTTCATTTTCATGTTTTTCCTGCATCTCTCTCCTTTCTTTCCCCAGTTTTTCTTCCAACTCCCTCATTTGATTTTCAAAGTCTTTTTTGAGCTCTGTCATAGCCTGAGCCCAATTTCTGTTTTTCTTGGAGTCTTTAGATACAGGAGCTTGTGCTTCCTTATCTTCAGACTGAGTATTTTAATCCTTCTTGGGCTCATTTGCAAAGTATTTCTCAATAGCCTTCCTTTTGTTTCTTTGCTTGCTCATTTTCCCAGCCTGGGCCTGGTTTTGGGGTGGTTCCTGAGCTTTTGGGACACTCCCACAAGGGTCTCAGTGTGTGAGGCTCTGTCCTCCCTCCTGGTCTGTGAATGACCATAAGCATCTCCCTCTGCCATAGGGCTGAGGTGGGGGGGGCCCTGCTGTTCTATTGGGGAGCCTAGACTGCAATCAGGATCTGAATTTGGTCAGAGCCCCAGAGTGCTGTTCCAGGGGCAGAGGACTGAGCTCACAGTCTCTCTTCACTCCCCTCCCTCAGCTCAATGGGCTCATGCCCTGTGGGCTCCTGCTTACCGGCTGCCTGCTTCTGTTTCCTGGATCAGGGCAGGGGAAAGACCATGCTGCTGGCTGTGTGCCCTGAGGGCTGGGCTCCATGTGCTTGCTCTGGCAGAGGTTCCCCGCTGTTCCCCCACTTTGTGCCCGGTGCTCCTCAGAGTGCAGCTCAGGAGACTCCCCCGCTGCTGTGAGCTGAGACTCCCAGAGCCCTAGGGCTGCCTCTGGGAGGCTGAATTTCTTTAGCTGTGGCAGGCCCACCCCTCTGGCAGGCTCCCTCTCCAATCCTGGGGAGCAGAGCCTTTCTGCTCTTTTCCAGGTTACCTTGAGTAGGAGAACTGCCTCACTGGGTCCCTTTGTGGGTTCTATCTCTCGAAAGTTTAGTTAGAGTCCTTAGCTGATGAATTTTATCAGAGAGCTCCTAAGACTGGATCCCTTCTTGTCGCCCAAGTCATTAGTTTCTGCAGACTCCATTCTTTATTTTTTAGGGAGTAGTTTTCTTCATTAACCTTTTGCAACTCCTTTTCCAATTGGTCAATTCTACTTTTGAAAGAACTTTCCATTTGACCAATTGAGGTTTTGAGAGAATTATTTTCTTTTTGCATTTGCCCAATTGAGAGTTATTCTCATTTTGTATTTTTCCAATTGATAATGTGAGAGATTTATTCTCATTTTGTAATTGTCCAATTGAGGATTGAGAGATTTATTCTCCTTTTGTATTTGTCCAATTGTATTTTCTAAGGATTTGTTTTATTGTTGCAAAGTATTAATTGTCTCTCCCAAATTTTCCAATTGATTTTTAAGCTCCTTCCTTATTTCTTCAAGGAAGTCTTTCTGTGTTGAAGACCAGATCATATTCTCCTCAGAGGTTCCAGGTCTTTCTAAGTTAGGGTCTTTCCCTTCCAAGAATTTTTCTATGGATCCACCTTTCTGCTGACCCTTCTTCACTTTGCTAAGAGCTTGAGTTGGGGAGGGGCTGGTTCACAGGGGCTTGGGATCGCTAAAGGCTTTACTCACTGAATGCAATTTCTCTGGCTGGGCAGTAGGAGGTGCTGGCTGCTTTCTCTGGAGTGTCTGTGACCTTGATTGAGGCCTTCTCCCTTTGCTTGAAGGGAGCAGTTGAAGGTATTGAATTATTTTGCCTTCACTTAATAGTGGGCTTTACTCTACCCTGAGGTCATTCCTCTCTTGATTGTCAGCCTAAGGCAAAATTAGTCTGCAAATGTTTGTTCTGGGAAGAGGCCTCAGCTGTAATGGAGGTGTGGACTCAGAGTTCCTCAGACCAAAGGAGCCCAGGGATGGTGTTTTCAGCTCTCCTGCACAGGAGCTTTCCCCCCAGCCCTGTGGGGAAGCTCCAGAGGGACAGCACCAACACCAGTGCCTCTGCTCCCTAGTTGACTCCAGCCCCTGCCATCTAGCTCCACTGCTGATCCAGCAGGTCCAGCTCTCAGACTCCTGGCTCCACTTCAGCTGCTAATCTGACTGATCCAGGGCTGAACCACCCTCTGAGCCCAGACTCACCCACCTGAATTCAGCCAGTGCTGCTGCTGGAGATAAATCCTGAGGTAGATGTTCTTTCTGCTGGCTTTTCTTTCTGTGTTTTGTGGGCCGGATTTCTGTTAAGAGGTTTTTTTCATATGATAGATGGGGAAAGATCAGGAGACTTTAGAACTGTGCCTGTCTTCTCTCCACCATTTTGGCCGGAAGTCCGAAAGAAAACATTGATTAAACAACATGAGAAAAATATAGTTATAAATGTATGCTTCAGTCAGTATTCAGGCACCATCAGTTCTTTCTCAAGGGATGGATAGTATTTTTCATCCTAAGTCCTCTGGAGTTATCAAGGATGATTTTTTTGCTGAGAATAACTAAATCATTCACAGCTAATTATCTTATAATATCATTTTGTACACAGTACATTTCAGTTTGCATCCCTTCATGTAAGTCTTTTCAGTTTTTTTGAGAATTTTCTCCTCATCATTTCCCACAGAAGAATAGTATTCCATCATGGTTACATACCACAATTTTCTCAGCAATTTTACAATTTTTTTAAACCTCAGAATTGTATTAATTTGCACTTCTCCTATAAAGAGTGAATTCAAATTTTTTTAAAATATAGCTATAGATAGCTTTTATACCTGATCCAACAACTACCTATAACTTTTGATTTTTTTTATCAATTGGAGAATGGTTCTTATTTTTTATAAATTTGACTCAGTTCTTTATGTTTGAAAAATTGTCTTTATCAAAGTTGTTTCAATATTTTTCCCACAGTTATTATTGCTAAATGTATTTCCCTCCATCCTATTCCTCTCACTTCTGTTTATTCTATTCTCTTTCTCCTTTCATCCTGGCTCTCCCCAAAGGTGTTTTGCCCCCAACCTGCCCTTGTTTCTACCACCTCCCCTTTCTCTTATCCCTTTCCCCTTCTTCTTTCCTGTAGGATAAAATAGATTTTTAATGCCCAATTGAGTGTGTATATTACTCCCTCTTCAAATCCAGTTCTGATGAGAATAAGGTTTTATTCACTCCCCCACCCCACAGCCCCCTTCCACTTCACAGTAAAAGGTTTTTCTTGTCTCTTTTATGGGAAATAATTTACTCCATCCTTCTTCCCCCTTTCTATTTCTCCCAGTACACTCTCATGACTTTTACTTTAATTTTTTAAAGATATTATCCTCACAGATTCAACTATCACCTTTGTCCTATCTGTCTATCTGCCTATCTGTCTGTCTATCTATCCTCTTGTCTGAATAATATAAGAAAGTTTATATGAGTTATCAATATCATCTTCCCATGTAGGAATATAAACAGTTCAACATCATTCAATTCCTTCTGATTTTCCTTTTCTGTTTACCTTTTCATGCTTCACATGAGTCACATATTTGAAGTTCAAGTTTTCTGTCCAGTTTTGGTCTTTTCATCAGGAAATTTGAAAGTATCCATTTTCATTGAATGCACATTTCTTCCCCTGAAAGAGTATGCTCAATTTTTAGTGTAGTTGATTCTTACTTGTAATTTAAGCTCCCTTGCCCTCTGGAAAATCATCCAGGTCCTACAATTCTTTAAGGTACAATCTGGTAAAACTTTTATTATCCTGACTGTGGCCCCATGATAATTGAATTCTTTCTTTCTTGCTGCTTACAGTATTTTCTCCTTGACCTGAGAGTTCTGAAATTTGATTATAATATTCCTGGGAGTATTCATTTTGGGATCTCTTTCACAAAGTGATTGGTAATCTAAAATTTTAAAACTCCCTCTCCTCCTGGATCAAGTGTCTTTCCACTGAGATATTTCATACTGTATTCTACTTTTCCATTCTTTTGGTTTTGTTTTATTGTTCTTGATTTTTCACAAAGTCATTGATTTTCCTTTTGCTCAATTCTATAAATTTTAAGGAAATTTTTTTTCTTCAGTGAGCTCTTGCACCTCTTCCATTTGGACAATTCTATTTTTAAGGCATTCTTCTCCTCATTGGCTTTTTTGTGCCTCCTTCCCCATTTGGTCTAGTTTAGTTTTTAGGCTATTATTTTCATCAGTATTTTTTGTGTCTCTTTTACTAAGCTGCTGACTTGTTTTTCATAATTTTCTTCCATCACTCATTTCTTTTTCCAATTTTTCCTCTATCTTTCTTACCTGATTTTCAAAATTCTTTTTGAAATCGTCAATGTCCTGAGACCAATTCATATTTTTCTTGGAGACTTTAGTTGTAGGAATTTTGACTTTGTTCTCTTCTTCTGTATGCATTTTGATCTTCCTTATTGTTATTATAATAACTTCCTATGGTCAGACTTTTTTCTTATGTTGTTTACTCATTTCCTCAGTCTATGATTTGATTTTAACTCTTTGTTAAGGCAAGGTTCTATTTCCAGGGTGAAGGGCATACTATCCCAAATTTCTGAAGGCTTTTGTAAGCTAAATTCAAATATATTTCTAGGCACCTGCAAATTTTCAGTGGTGAGAGTTAAGAAAAGGTATTTATCACTCTCCTGTTATCTGTTCTGTGGGAAACCACAAGCATTTTTTTCTGATCCGGAACTGTGAGGAGATTCTCTACTCTCCTGTAGCAGTAAGCTTGATCTGCTACTGCTCCTACTCTTCCTGGGACTGTGTCCCAGAACTGCAGCCCAGATCTGACTATGGGCAAAGTAACAGAATCCTGTAATCTCCTTCTGACCCCCTTATCGTCTGAGGACCTAGAGCTCCAGGAGTAAGTAGCTGCCACTGCCACTGCCATCCCAGTTCATTAGCTCCCAAGACCTGGTCCTAGTCTACTGGGGCCAGATCTGTGCAACTGAGGTCTCTACTAGACTGTTCTCTACCCTCACCCTGTTAACCTTCCAAGTTGTCCCTGGAAGTCTCTAGCTTGAGATGTCTGGAAACTCCACTACTGCCATTGACTCTGCTGCCTACTCCTGAATTGAATTTCATTCAAATGAAAATGGAGAACACTAAAAAATCATGGACTCATTAAAAAGAACTTATGTAATCAACCTTCTTTCCTTTTCTGATTGATTATAAAATAGCAATGGATCAGATCATAGACTTCTCAGACCAATAGTGGATTAGACATCATAAAAAGAGATTGAGAAAAGAAAGACATAAAGTATTCATTGAAGAAAATTATTCCTTGCAGAAGCAATAATTGGCATACTAGTATTAGGAAATATTTTATTCAAAAGGAGAAAGGGATTGATAGAGTCTGAAAACATTAAGAAGGCAATCTTCATTATTTCAGAGAAACTTTGGAAGACTTGTATGAAGTGACAGAGTGAAGTAAGAATTTGTACAATAACAATAATATTGTAAAAGCTAACAGCTTTGAAAGACTTAGGTATTTTGATCAACATAGTAACCAGTTATGATTCCAGAGGACCAGAAGCAGCATACTTATTTCCTGATAAAGAGGTGAGGGAATAAGGGTGCAGATTGAAACTTTTTTGGGGGGAGCATGGCCAATTTGGGAATTTGCTTTGCTTGATTAGGCATGTTTGTAACAAGAAGGTTGTTTTCCTTTCTTTTTAAATGGAAGGTAGGAGGAGGTAGAAGGAAGAAAAAAACAGATTTTTGCTGAGTAAAAAAAATAATTTTCAGAAAAGAGGAATAAGGTGAAGTGAAAAAGTAAGAAGGATGAAACTGAGGCAATAAGACAGAGGATAGTAATAGAATATAGATAAAATAATAAGGATGTTGGGAGGTAAGAGTATAATAAGTTTAGGCCAAGAAAATTAGCCAAATCTGTATAACAGAAACAACAGATTGTACCTGAATTTGGTTAGAGGTTAAACAAGGAGGAAGAATTGCTCAGTTAAGGAATGCTTTAATTCTCCATGGGGAGGTTGACTTCGGGAATTATTAAGGGAGAGATAAAAGACTAGTTGTAGGGGATGGAAAATGGGGTGTGGCAAAAACCTGAGAAATGACAATTCATTCTGAACATCTCAATGTAGATAGGGATGCATTGAATTTGCCATTTAGGAAAGGTTTCTGTGTTAACGTGGTAAGTAGTTACATTTCAGAGATTTGCGAAATATTGAGAATTTTGACAAATTTACTTAACATGCTCACTATATCTACATCTAAATTTCCTATTCCTTGAGAATTTTCTAAAGTTGGAAAGGATATACTAATGGGATAAATATAATTCTCAATAGAATATAAGTTCCTTGAGGGCAAGAACTGTTTTGTTTTTTATTTGTAACCTCTGTGGCTAGCATAAAGTGGACACTTAATTAAATGCATGAATGACCAACAAGATTAGATTAATTTAATGAGCACAAAGTTTTTAAAAATCAATTGTACAAATACAGGATTAGGGAGAACTTAGCCTACTAGCCATTCAAGAGAAAAAGCTCTAGGGGTTTTAGATAGCTTAATATAAGCTGACTGTGACAATAACAAAAAAAAAAAAAAAACCTAACCAATCAATAAAGCCACAGTAGTCTTGAGCTGTACTGAGACTGCTTAGGTGATGTAGTAAGATAGATCATAGCACTTAAAATAAAGAAGACTTAAGTTTGAATTCTGCCTCAGATATTTATTAGCTCTATGACATTGGTGAAGTCATTTAACCTCTGCCTCAGTTTTCTGATTTTTAAAATCTAGATAATATCATAAAACATAGGGTTATTGTGAGGATCAAATAAGTTATCATTTGCAAATGACTTTTTAAATTTTAAAACATTATATAAATACTATAATTGTGACAAAAACTGTCCAGAAATGTATTGGTAGGTACTACTGCCAATTATGACCATCAAAGATGCAGAAATTTGGTTAAAAACTGGTTTATCATGCTTGAAGTACAGGCTCATTATATACAAAAATCAGTAACCCCTGAGCAACAGTTTTAACAGGTTTAGGTTTTAGATATGTAGGCAGGATGGACACAAGGGATTTTTATAGAAAGCAGAAGAGGATGATAAGTTACACAGCAAAGAATAATTAGTAAAAAGGAAAGATCTATATCATGGTAATTCGTCAGTAAATATGGGGTTGGGTTGGGGAGATAGCAGGAGATGAAGAACAATTAATAATGGGGTGCTATTTGATGTCTCAGCTTGATTTTGCAGACTTTGCTGGTTATGTGAATTGCTCAACTTAAGTAAATGACAATATGGAAGTTAAACCAGAAATTCATTGTTTATTGTTGTTGTTGCTGTTGTTGTTGTTGTTGTTGTTGTTGTTACTGTAGTGTCCAAATGAAAAGAATTGTAATCCAACTATTCTCTGTGCCAAAGAGACCTCATCTGGAGTTTTGTGTCCTGGGTACCACATTTTTAAGGAAGATTTTGACAAACTAGAATCTTCAAACAGTGACTAGGATGATAGATTATGAAAACTGTGTAATGGGACAAACAATTGGAGGAACTGGAATGTAAACTTATCGGGCAAAGAGTGTTGTGAGGGAGGGGAAAAGGGAGAGAAGAGTAGCTGATATTTAGCTTCAAATTCTATCCTGTTGAAGAAAATGGCAAACTTAATGATCCATTAAAATATGAATAGGTCAAATACATAGTAGTTGCAGAGACAAACATTTTGTCTTAATAGAAGGGAAGTATTTTTTAAACAATTTGAGTTGTTCACTAATGAATGCTTTTTGAGGTAGTTATATTCCCATCAGTGAAGGTGTTCAAGAGATGCTAATAACATGTGCTGCAGCATTTAGAGCAGATTCTTTCATGGAGTGGGAGATTATAATAAATGACTACTAAGATCTATTTCAATTCCAAGAATCCATGATTCTGGTATGAAAAACTCATTTATGTTCCAATGTGTTGGCACATCCATTCAGTCTTCATAAAAGAATGAAAAAGTTAAAGTTTTATGCAAGTGAGAATTTGAATTAGGAGGTATTTGTTGGTTCTTATTCACTAATGAGCATTGCTAGGAAAGAATAACTCTTCAGTATTAATTCCATTTCTGGCAATCAATTTCACTGTACCTTTAGCCAAATTAATGAACCTCACCTTTAAAGTATAGTCATATTAGTATACATAAGGTGATCAGTTAAGTGATTTTTTTTCCAAGGTGCTAAATTCCTTCCTCAAGAATAATTATTTTGGGGTGGCTAGGTGGTGCAATGGATAGAGCACCAGCCCTGGAGTCAGGAGTACCTGAGTTCAAATCTGGCCTCAGATACTTAATAATTACCTAGCTGTGTGGCCTTAGGCAAGCCACTTAACCCCATTGCCTTGCAAAAACCTAAAAAAAGAGAATAATTATTTTAAGTGCCTTATCAATCAGAATTCCAAAAAATTACTTTAATAAGTTAGAAACAGTTGTAAGTAAATTCATATGGGGAAATAAAAAGTCAAGAATTTCCAGGGATTCAATGAAAAAAAGTGCAAAAGAAGATGGCTTAGCCCTACCTTATCTAAAAATTATATTATAAAGCATCAGTCATCAAAACTGTCTGGCATTGGCTAAGAAATAGAGTGGTGGACTAGTGGAATAGACTAGGTGCAATAGCAGGAAACAGTTACAATAATCTACTGTTTAATAAACCCAAAGAATCCACATATTGGGATAAAAACTCTCTCTTCAATTAAAACTGCTGGGAAAGTTAGTATGGAAGAAATTTAGATTAGACCAACACCTCACACCCTATACCAAGATAAGATCAAAATGGATACAGGATTTAGACATAAAAAACACTATTATAAGCAAACTAGAAGATCAAGGACTAGTTTACCTGTCAGATCTATGGAAAGGGAAGCAGTTTATGACTAAGGAAGAGTTGGAGAACATCACTAAAAACAAACTAGATGATTTTGATTACATTAAATTAAAAAGCTTTTGCACAGACAAAGCCACTGTAACCAAGACCAAAAGAAGTGTAGTAAACTGGGAAACAATCTTTACAACTAATATTTCTGACAAAGGATTCATTTCTAAAATATACAGAGAGCTGAGTCAAATTTTTTAAAAAAGTCATTCCCCAATTGTCAAATGGTCAAAGGATATACAAAGGCAATTTACAGGTGAGATCAAAGCAATCTATAGTCATATGACAAATTGCTCTAAATCATTACTTATTAGAGAAATGCACCACCTCACATCTCTCAGATTGGCCAGTATGACCAGAAAGGATAATGATCATTGTTGGAAGGGTTGTGGGAAATCTGGGACACTATTATATTGTTGGTGGAACTGTGATCTCATCCAACCTTTCTGGAAAGCAATTTGGAACTGCACCCAAAGAGCAACAAAAAATGTGCCTACCCTTTGATCCAGCAATACCACTACTGGGTCTGTATCCTGAAGAGATGATGAAAAAGGCTAAAAACACAAAAATATTCATAGCAGCCCTGTTTGTGGTGGCAAAGAATTTGAAAGCAAGTAAATGTCCTTCAATTGGAGAATGGCTTAACAAACTGTGGTATATGTATGACATGGAACACTATTATTCTATAGAAACCAGGATGGATGGGAATTCAGGGAAGCCTACAGGGATTTGCATGAACTGATGTTGAGTGAGATGAGCAGAACCAGAAAAACACTAACATCCTAACAGCAACCTTGATGGACTCGCTCATTCCATCAGTGCAATAATCAGGGACTGCAATGGAGAATACCATCTGTATCCAGAGAGAGAACTGTGGAGTTTGAACAAAGACCAAGGACTATTACCTTTAATTTAGAATAAAAAAAAACTGGTATCTTATTGTCTGATTTTGCTATATCTTATACTTTATGTTTCTTCCTTAAGGATATGACTTCTCTCTCATCACATTCAATTTGGATCAATATATACCATGGAAACAATATAAAGACTGGCAAATTGCCTTCTGTGGGGGTGGGGGTGGGGGGAGGGAAGTAAGATTAGGGGAAAAATTGTAAAACTCAAAATAAATAAAATCTTTAAAAAATAATTATTTTTATTAAACTATATATTTAAACTATATATTAAACTATATATAATTTATAGATCAATTATAAAATAATTATATTATAAAGGTTGTGTGGTCAAATATGTCACCATCAATATATTTAGCATGCTTAAATGATTTTAAATACTTTCACTATATACATTTTAAAACCAAATAAATGTAAAATCATGTTGAAAAATCAGTGAGTACATGGGAATATCTTGTATAGCATACCTTTGGAGAATTATTTTAATAATTATAGATTCAGAGTTTACATTAAAGACATTCGTTTGAAGAATCAAGGCTCTGGAAACTTTACTTACCATGGGTGAATGAATGCAATTAATATAAGGATATAGTGTAATTTTTCCAAGTTCAGTTCCAAGTTCAATTAATAAATTAATACATTGACAATCATTTCTTATTCCAGATCCAATTCTTTTCCATTTGCCTTTTAAGTTGCGCCATAATCAACTCCACCTTCACTCTCACATACACTTTAACTTTCCAAACTGACTCCCTCCTATTCCCTAAAGTGGAATTTCCATGCTAAAGAAGATAATTGAATTATATATTCAAAGTGACACAACTTTTGAATGAAGGAAGCAAAACTAGAGCCTAGGTCTAGAGGCAGATATATAATGCAGTGTCTAGAGCATGAGATCTGAGTCAGGAAGTTCTGAGTTCAAATTCAGCCTCAGGAACTGTCTCGCTATCTAATACCTGATGAGTCACTTAACAGCTGTTTGTGCTCATTTTACCTCAGTTTCCTCCTCAACTGTAAAATGGAAATAACAGTAGAATCTACCTCCCAGGGTTGTTGTGAAGAGCAAATGAGACAATAATTGTATGTCACTTTGCAGAGTATGTGCCATAGAACAAGAGTGCAATAATTCTCATTCCTTCCTCTTATGTTCCAGTGCAGTGGTCTTTTCTCTGTGTCATGCTGTATGTTTCAGCTTAATTCCCATCTCTGAAGATGTTGAAATAGATGAATGTTTAAATTCTTTTCTCTCCTTTACACCTGTGATTTTCTGTACCATCTTTCCACTTTTCTTAAGAGCAACTCTCATACTTAGGATTCTTGTTTGTTTGTTTTTCAGGGAAATGGGGTTAAGTGATATACCCAAGGTCACATAGTTAAGGAATTATTAAGTATCTGAGGTCAAATTTGAACTCAGGTTCTCCTGACTCCAGGGCCAATGCTCTATTTACTGCACCATCTCTCTGCTCCCTTAAGATTCTTATGTTACAACTAAGCACTTAATTCTTTGCTCTTGAAGTTTTTTGTTATTGGTTTTGTCTCCCTAACATATCATAAGATTATGAATCTAGAATTGAAAAGTACCTTCAAAACCATCTAGTCCAACCCATTTATTTTCCTGATGAAGAATTTAAGTAAGCCTCAGAAGAGTTATGGGACTTGCCCAGGTCACAAAGCTTCTTTATATCCTCAGAACTCTAAGTAGAGCGTTAAGCATTTGTACAGTATATTATAAGCTACTTTATGGTTAGATTTTTTAAAATTTTATTTAAGGCAATGGGGTTAAGTGACTTGCTCAAGGTCATACAGCTAGGTAATTATTAAGTGTCTGAGGTCAAATTTGAACTCAGGTCCTCCTGACTCCAGGAGCTCTATCCACTGTACTACCTAGCTGCCCCTATAGAGCTACTTTATGGCAATGGCTGTGTAATTAAAAACAAGTTATCCCTAAGACCTAGCCTGGTAAAAGTAGACTTTTAAATAGTTATTGAGTAGAGTAATTTTAATTCAATTCAATTAATTTAAATAAAAAACCTTTCTGTTTGTTCTGACATCTCTATTTTATTATATATATGAAATATAGATATAGATATATCTCTATATATTTTATTTTTACATAGTTATTTGAGTGTTAGCTCTCCCCCTTTCGACTGTGAGCTCTTTGAGAAAAGGTACAGGGGTTTTTTTTGGGAGGGGAACTCTTTGTATCCTCAGCATTTAGGAGATATAATCAATGCCTAATAAATTCTAGTTACTGCCTATACTAAATTTGATAGATATTGTGTGTTGGGAACCATTGTGTATAGGAGCATTGTGAATTATCTTCACCTGGTGTCTTTGAACACCAGAATCTTACCTTACTAAATGCCAAGGGAGTGGGAGTGGATTAGAGACTGGAAAGGTATTTAAGCACTGGTGTTCTGGTAAATAAATGGAGCACTTGGAGATCTTGATGGAGTACTTGTCTCCTTTGTAATCCAAGGGAGTCCAGAACTGGGACTCTATAATTGTGTTGAATTGAATTGACTTAAATGATTTTTTCAGGCATTTTGATAAATGCTTAAGAAAAGCACATAGAAAGAAGAATTTCAAATATCTTTATTTAATAATGAGTAATTACAGCAACAATAACCATTGCCCTTTATATAGAACTTTTTCAACTTTTTTCAAAATGCTGTATAATAAGGTGTACCAAGATGGTGTAGGTAGTCCAGTGCTATGAACACCACACTAGCTAGCAGTGATTCTCAAAACCAGTTGGTTATGAACTATTGCAACAGCCTGCTTACAGGTCTTCCTACCTCATTTCTCTTCAAATTGTTTTCTACTATGCCAATGAGTCTAACTTTCATTTTATAAAGATCTGATCATGGTTGCTCCTGGATTTTTCAGTACCATGAGAAGAAGTCCAGAAGCTGGTAGCAGAGAACCTTGGCAACCATAGTCCCAGAAGAGATATCAAGTAGTGATCAGTGAAGATATGCCCAATGGCAACCATCAAATCATCAGAGGAATTCCCATCAATGAGCAGAGAGGGTGGTATGAGGACATCAGCACCTCTGCGTTGTTGGAGGTGTAATTTATTCTGGCCACACATTCCTTATTTATGTGCCCTAGTCACATGGCTTCCTAGTCAAGGACTATTGACATCTCTTCCTTGTGTAAAGATGTTAACCTGTGTTATGTGCCCTTCATTTGTGGTCCCTGGTCATGGCTATTCCCTGTGAATGTGTACCCTTCTCTACCTGTAGGAGAATGCCTTCCATATGAGTTTGGAGGAATTCTTTTTTTCCCCCTCTATATCTGTTTCTGCTCATTGGTTAAGTAGTATTTTGCTTATTTGTTTAAACTAACATTTTTTGATGTCTGATAAAAGCAAACACTTGAGTGGGAATGTATGAGTCATAGTTGTCAATAGTTGATGATCCATGATGACCTTGAACCTGTGGAAACTTTTTTAGAGTAATTTATTACCATGAGAGTACCTGAGAGGTTATACTTGTATTGAGTTGGACCTCAGTGTGGTAGGTTAAAAGAAGTGAAACACTGAACACAAGATCAATACTGTGTAGAAGGGAGAGAAATATGTGGTTGACCCCAAGCAAACAGCTCAAGATAGGAAAGAAAAGAGGGGAGAACAATTCCAAGGAACAATTAAGAATGGACAGTACTTGTAAATACTGCCAATTCTAGATGGTCATTTATATTTAAGGAGAATTCAAAAATTGAGAAGACAGAAGGAAGAAAATGACCATATAATAAACTTCTAAGGATAAATGTCTCTGTATTCTCATTTTTTAGTCTTGTGCTTGAAGGACAAGTCTCTAGGAATAAACTGAAAAGTGGTGTCAGGAAATTACCTGATGATGCATTTACACTTCATCAAGAGTAAATCCAGATATAGAGTAGAAAGAATAATCTCCTGGATTATCCAAACCAGCATTTTAGACTCATGCTATTTATTGTTCATTCCTTCACATCACATGGCCTATATTAAGTACAAATAGAAGTAAACTTAAAAATTTCCCAATGACTTATTCTTTCTTTTCTTATACAAGCTCTTATTTGCCTGCCAAAATATTTTTATATGTGGAGAACAAAAGGATAGCAGCTAGATGGCACAGTGGATAGAGTGATGGGCCTGCAATCAGAAAACTCATCTTCCTAAGTTCAAATCTGGCCTTAGATACTTAGTAGCTGTGTGGTCCTTGGGCAAGTTATTTACTCCTATTTGCTTCCGTTTCCTGATCTGTAAAATGATTGGAGAAGGAAATGCCAAACCACTCCAGTAGGTTTGCTAAGAAATGGGGTCACAAAGAATTGAACATGACTGAAAAATGACTGAACAGCAAAAAGGGAAGACTCCTCCTTAAGATAGTGGTAGAAATTTGTCACATGTGAACAATGATCTTTGATTTTACCATCACAGAATTTTTAACCCATTGGATGAAACCTGACTCAAATTGTATGCCTAGCCATGTTTTATTCCATCCTGCAATTTTATATATAGAGAGAGGAAAAGATCTATTCCAGAACCTGATGAACCCAAAGGGAGTCCATTATTCTAGTAATCCAAAAGACAATAGTAGGGTTCAAAAAAAAAACGTTTAGAGTGAAAGAGGGGAAAAAAAGACTGATCAAAGTGAATCATACCTAAAATTAGCTCCTCCAAGGGGTTAAATTTGGTCTTGAGCAAATTGTAAGTGCTCACTGGAGAAACTAGGAATTTTGCTTGAATGGAAAGAAAAATTATTATCTCTAATCCTGTCTGACACCCTGTATGTACTGTATAATGTCCTCAGATCCCAGGACTGCAACTTCAATAAAAAGAAGAGCTGTACAAGATGAATGAAAAAGCAAACTTACCTTCTAATATGTCCTCCCTAATTGGTGCTTTATATGCAAGTGAAGTTCCTGCTTTTGGAAATACTTCTGATGTTTGGGGGTTAAATTCTCATTCACCTATCAGAACCAAAAGATTAATTTTACCCATAAGAATGTTCTGAAGCACATGTCTAAATAAATACAGGGTAATAAGACAAGTGAAAAATGGCTCACTTCTAAATATCCTAAACATTCTGGGAAGTGAGCATACATTTTCAGAATGATTGCTTTCTGACTTCTCTGTATATAATATTCATGGCAGTTTTACTGCTTTTCCTGATGAACTGTTTGGCCAGTGCAGAAGTTGGATCTTTATTTTTGAATGCTCAGGATTTTTCTTATTACCTTTAGGTTTGGCACATGACCTAATTTAATACCACAGAAAGCTTTTGAATGATCCACTCTAAGAACAGAATTCTTTTCACTTATTCACATTTTAAGTGAAGCACAGTTGGCATCTCCTAAGCAGGCTTAGGCAGAATGGCCCACCTATGTGACCAGACATTGACCTTAAGTGTCCCTAGTATGGTTAAACTAAGTGGCTTATCTGTCCTCAACTACAGTTTTTATGATGTCCTATAATGGTGAAAGGTTTAGTGATATTGACAGTTTATCCAGTCTCTTCCTATGATCTCATTTCCTCTGTCACCAAAAAAAAAAAAAAAAAAAAAAATCTTGGAAAGTGTTGCTACCTACTAGGACTACACAGAAATAAGAAGAGTCTCCTTCTCAACTAATAAATTATTTTTTTTAGGTTTTTGCAAGGCAATTGGGGTTAAGTGACTTGCCCAAGGCCACACAGCTAGGTAATTATTAAGCGTCTGAGACCGGATTTGAACCCAGGTACTCCTGACTCCAGGGCCGGTGCTTCATCCACTACGCCACCTAGCTGCCCCTCAACTAATAAATTATAATACAAGATGCCACAGTTAAAAAAATGAACAAAAGCCACATAACCTCTCAGATATTAAATCTGGGGAGAAATCTCCATGAACCACAGATATTTTGTTATTGTTTGGTTATATCTGCCATTTAGGCAAATGATCCTATTTAGGGTTTTCTTGGCAAAAAAAGACTGGAGTGATTCACTATTTCCTTTTCCAGTCCATTTTAAAGATGAGGAAAGTGAGGCAAGCAGAGTTAAGTGATTTGCCCAGGGTCACACAGCTTTTCAGTGTCTGAAACCAGATTTGGATTTGCACAGTTAGGTGCCACTTGCCACTTAGATGCCCCATTACAAATTAAAGTAACTTATTCTTTTTCCTTGTACCTGTCCAATCAGTTGACTGCTAAAAATTCTTAGTAATAATAATAATAATAATGATAGATACTACCATTTATATAGTACTTTAACATTCATGAATGTTATCTCAGGCTATCTTCACAACAATCATCTTCATTTTACAAATAAACAAAGGCAAAAAGAAATTATGTATCACATAGAGTTACACATGACTCTTTCCACATCCTCTCCAACACTGAGCATTTCCATCTTCTGTCACTTTAGACACTCAGATGCCATCTTTCATGAGGCTGAAAATGTCTAAAGATTTAAAATCAGAGTTCCTTCAGATCAGGTCTAGCATCTATCCACAATGCCACCTAGCTATCTCTAAATAATAGTAATTATAATAGCAAAAATAGCTGCAGCTATATTTATATCATACTTATTATATGCCAGGTTCTTTGTCCAGGTGTTTTACAATTATTACCTCATTTGATCCTCATGAAAGAAAGTTTACTCATTGGGATGATAGAACTGTAAGGAATCTCAGATTTCTCAGATTGATTAAAAATTAATTAATCTTCCCTATTATATGTAAAGATAGTTTTCAATATTCATTATTGTAAGATGTTCTCTCTCCCTCCCTGCCCTCCCCCCCGCTTAGATAGCAAGTAACCTGATATAAGTTATACAAGTGCAACCATATTACACATATTTCTATATTAGTCATGCTGCGAAAGAAGAATCAGAACACAAGAGAAAAACCAAGAGAAAGAAAAAAGAACAAAAACAATTTTAAGTGAAAATAGTATATTTTGATCTGCATTCATTCTCCATAGTTCTTTCTCTAGATGAATATTTTCCCTCACAAGTCTTTTAGAATTATGTTTGGTCATTTTATTGATGAGAAGAGCTACATCTCTTATAACTGATCATCACAAAATGTTGCTATTCCTGTGTACAGTATTTTTCTGGTTCTGCTCACTTCACTCAGCATCAGTTCATATAAGACTTTTCTGGATTTTCTGAAATTTACCTGCTCATCACTTCTTATAGAACAATAATATTTAATTATATTCCTATACCACAACTTGAGCCATTCGCTGATTGATGAGCACTCAATTTCCAATTCTTTGACACCACAAAAAGCCCCTGTAAATATTTTTGTACATGGGCATCTTTTCCCTTTTTTTATGATCTCTTTGTAATACAGACCTAGTAGTGGTATTGATAGATCAAAGGATACGTTCATTTTTCTTACCCTTTGGGAATAGTTCCAAATTGCTCTCAGAATGGTTGGATCAGTTCACAACTTTGCCAATTGTGTATTAGTATCCCAGTTTTCCCACATTCTCTGCAACATTTATCATTTCCCTTTTCTATTGTATTATGTCTTCTTGACAGGGATTGGTAACCCGAGTTCCTTAAATCCTCAAGGGGTCATGAGTAGATTTCAGAGAACCCATAAATTTGAATGGAAAAAATACATTATTCTCAACTACTAAATGACATTTAACATTTTCTTTAATTATAAATTATTATTATTATTATTATTATTATTATTTTACAGAAAGAAACATTACTCAAAGTAGGGATTCATAGAATTATAAATTTTCCAGACTGCCAAAGAGGTCCATAACACACAAAAAGGTTTAGACCTCCTAATCTAGACCAACTCATTTATATTACAAGTTTCAAAATGAACGCCCATAAAGGTTAAGTAATTTGATCCACATCATAAAGGTTTTTGATTCTTTTCTTTTTTTAAACAGCTGGCATAGCTGGGGAGTAGCTACAGGGTCAAAATGCTAGTTAGTGAAAAATCTGGGAATAGATCTCCAGTTTCCTGATGTTTGGACTCACGTGTTTTCTAGCAAATCTTTTTCTGCATCTCCATTGTTGCAAACTGCTCTTCAGTTATCTCTAGGATTATTTCTTCTGTCCTCATATTTAGTTGTTCATTTCTAATCTCAGCTCTGTTTACTGATCATATGAACCTTAGGCAAATCAAATGATCATCTTGTACACCTGTCTCCTTATCTGAGGGATGTAGAAAATAAGGAAATATATTTAGAAGAAAGAGCTTAAAAATGGCTTATTGCAAATTCAAAGAATCCTTGGAGGATACTATTATAAGAGCTGATAGCTAATCACTATTATTACCCTTATGCATGTACTGTATTTAGGTTCAGAGAATTTAGATTCACTACTTATAATCCTGTGTAGATCATGACAACTTTGCATAGAGAGGTATTATTTTAAAATGTTTTTTGCTTTATTTACATTCCCTAATTTATTTCTCCTTCCTCTTCCTCACAGAGAACCATCTCTGATAGAGAAACATAAAAACAAATGAAGGAAAAGTTCAGTAAAATTAACAAACTTATTGAAAGAGTATAACATTATATGCAATGTTCCACACCCATAATCCCCTATGTCCACAAAGAGAGAAGGAAGGTGCCTTCTCATATTACAAGAGACATTTTCAAAAGGAGGAAAAGGCATTCATAGACACTCAGCTCTAATATATACCCATAAGAAATTCACAAGAGTGACTGAAAAACCCAGAGGAAAAACATAAAAATTCCCGGAAAACATTTTAATACAAACAATTCTAAGAGCTGTGGTCCCAAACTGGGGCAAATTAACTATCCCTGGAAAAAAAAATCATCCATTTCCAAAGGCCAGCACTGTTAAAGTTTGGATCCATATTCAAGTTTAAAATCCCTAGCAAGTAACACCCCCTGTTTCTCTGGGCACAATAGTTCCTTGTTCTACAGACAATGTTGGCTACATAGAGCTGGAAGATCATCTAATCCCCATGGTAATGGTTTCTCAGTTTGTGACACTGAAATCTTTGTTTGTGGTGTAATTGTACCACCTGATACTTGTAGACTCAAAGGTTTGTAAAGAGGGTCAGTTTTCTGTAAGAGTAGGAGGAAAACAAAACTTGCCCATAGCTGCCTTTGTATATTGTGTCTTAAAAAGGGGATCAGCCTTGGGGTGAAATTGTGGTTATAAGGTGTGATTGTAAAGCAATGAGGCTATTTTTTTGTACATGCTAGAATTTAATAGAGACTGCTACAAAGAGGGAACAGCGGTAGTCCTGGAGTAAGGGAAACATAGTTCAACTCTTTTGAGTTTATGATCCTAGGCAAGTCACTTAACTTTTATGTATTTCAGACTAGTAAGGTACAAACAGAGCAACTAGGTAGTTCAATGGATAGATGGTACAATGTTCAAATCTGGCCTCAGACAATTGCTAGTTGTATGACCCTGGGCAAGTCAGTTAACCCTGTCTACCTTAATTTTCTTATCTTTAAAATGAGCTGGAAAAGGAAATGGACTATTCAAGTATCTTTGCCAAGAAAACCCCAAGTGGGATCACAACTGAAAAAGATCGCTATATATGTTTCTATGATACTTAAAGTTTTGCAAAGCATTTTATTACTCAATTATTATTATTATTATCTCATTTAATCCTTGCAATATTCCTGTGAGGTAAGTGAATTATAAAGGTAATGTATGTTGGTGGAGGGAATTTCTACAGCAAGTGCTTACTTTACAACAAAAGTCAGAGAACCTTTATATATATTCACTATTTGTTCATTAAAAGTATCTCAATCTCTTCAAAATAGTTTGGGAGATCATTTATTAGCTAAAATTTCTATAATACTTTAAGGTTTTCTATATAGAAAACAAATGTTTTCCATACATGTTATAATATGCATGTAATTAGTATATAACATATAATAATACTATATTTGCATATATTATAAAAATATTGTCATCCTAACAACCCTGGGAGTTAGGGGTTATTATTATCTCCATTTTAGAGACGAAGAAACAGATGGGTTAATGATTTGCCCAGACTCACATGGCTACTGAGTGGCTGAGGCAGGATTTTCATTTAGTCTTGCTGATTCCAGTTCCTTAACATTCTGCACTGCACCACCAGCTGCCTGTACTTGTATTACTATTATATTTATTTTGTATGTATATATACATATATATATATATATATACATATATACATATATACTTATTTAGAAAAAGATCTTCCCTAATGGAATGTAAGCCTCTTGAGGACAGGGGTCATTTTTTTTTTGTGGTTGTAGCCCCACTGTCCACAATGGTGCCTCAATATCTTCAGTGGTTATGAATGATAGATTTTCTATCTTCATCAGTTTACAGATTCGGAAGCTAGGAGAGAGAAAAATAAAATGGTTTGTCCTAAGTCTATGGAAGGCCTGGAATTTGAATTCATGTAGTAAAGTAGTAAAGTAGTTCAGTTTGGCTAGAATGAAGACTATGTAAAGGGAGTAATAAAAGACAGAACCATCAGGCCAGAACCAGATTGTGATGGGCCAGGATACTCAAATTTAAACCCCAGATCTTTCACTCACTGTTCCATAGTTAATAAACTGTCACTGAAGTTTTCTGAGTGGAAGAGTAGCACCATTGTAGTGATGCATTAGGAATTCTACTCAGGTAACTGAATGGGAGAAGAATATATATACCAGAGGACGGAAGACTAATTAGAAGTCATTATAATAGTCAATGCAAAAAGATATCAAAATGTAATCACAAAAAGTTCATAGAATACAATTCAAGTTAACAAACATTCTATAGGGCAGTCCAAATGAATGGTTATACTGAAACTTAAACTATTTTTTTATTATTACTGGTAGTATGTGATTTGGGGCCTTGATTTTTGAAGGTCTGCATTATGCTTAAAATGAACTGGAATGACATTTGTTCATTGATATAGAAGAATAAATTGAGATTGAAGGAATATTACTTAATGAGTGAGTCTTCAGTGTCAATCTAAAGGAGGAAAAAAGGTTATGATATGGTAGGTCTTCAAATAATGATTCTATAGAGTAATGAAAACAATACTATTAACGATTATTTTTGTTAGTAATTCTGCAAGTCGATCTGGAATAGGACAGGCTCTGTCAAACCTTGAGCATCCCTCCTCTTTTGGGTTTCAGTCAGATCTATGATTATTATTTGCATAATTACTTGAAATAAATTGAGGGAAAAATACTTGGAATTGTTTACTACCAAGGTTTCAAGAGCAAAGATTACTTAAATAATCTTAACAAAATACAAATAGCATATGTTGAAAAAATCCTTTCATGGCTTTCTCTTTGTTATTGTTATTCAGTCATATATGGCTTTGTGACCCCACAATGAATTTTCTTGGCAAAGATAATGGAGGGGGGACAGCTAGGTGGCACAGTGGATAGAGCACCAGCCCTGGAGTCAGGAGTACCTAAATTCAAATCCTGCCTCAGACACTTAATAATTACCTAGTTGTGTGGCCTTGGGCAAGCCAGTTAACCCCATTGCCTTGTAAAAACCTAAAAAAAAATAGATAATGGAGTGGTTTGCCATTTCCTTTTCCAGCTCATTTTAGAGAAGAGGAAACTGAGGCAAAACAGGGTTAAGTACTTTGCCCAGAGTCATACAGCTAGTAAGTATCTAAGACTGGATTTGAAATCAGGAAGATGAGTCTTCCTCAATCCCAATCTAGTATTCTATTCACTGAACCACCTAGCTGCCATAGGATGACCTAAACATTTGTATGTGAAAACTTTTTGAGGGTTTATCTGTATTACCCCTCACACCTCTCTATTAAACAAATTAACAGAAAATATTTTTTCTCTCCCAAATTCTACCTCAATAGGGGGAAAAAAAGAAAAATAAATTTCTTGTGACATATATCCATAGTCAAAACATTCTCTCAAAGCTAAATATATATATATATATATATATATATATATATAAATATAAACATATATGTGTATTTTCCACATGACTAATATGGAAATATGTTTGTATGATAAAACATGTATAACCTTTATTAAATTGCTTTTCTTCTCAATAAAGTGAGCAGGGAAGGTGGGGAAGAATTTAATATTCAAAATTGTAAAAATATCAAGGTTAAAAATTGTTTTTACATGTGATTTTAAAAATAAAATATTATTTAAATCTATGTGGTTTTATTTATAAATATATGTGCAGATATCTACACTTATCTATCTGTCTCTCTGTCAGTCTATCTATCTACCTATCTCATTTTGTACCCCTGCAAAGGAGAGTGTGGTTCATTATCAACCTTCTGTTTCTAAATAATGGTTCAAGTTCAATTCCATTTTGAAAAGGAGAGTGAAAGAGAATTGCATATGGACTGATGTTTGGTTCAAATTCATATTTGGCCTTTCCTCTTTCCACAGCAATTTAAAATCATTTCAGCAAGGTCTTTATTAGATCATGAGCTTAAGCTTTCCTCAGTAAAGCACACACTGGAATGGAAGTGTCATAAAAAATGGATCTAGTACTTAAAACCAGGGCAATCAATAACTTTGCAAATGCACAATAAGAAAAGATGCTTGCTTATTTGCTTCTATCCCTGTGCTCTCTTGCCCATCAGCTTTTCTGTCAGTTTCTCTACTCAAAGAATTTTGCTCATCAGCTTTGATCCTGGTTATAATTACTCAAATAGTCATTTGAGATCTGCAGTGTCAACCACCCCTATTTCTCTGTATATTCAAATAGCAAATAGCAAAAACAAGTCACCAATTTGTGTTATCTGATTTCCTGATTTTTCTCTTTGTGACATTCTGTGATAATTGCAAATGATTGTTAAATGCTTGACTTTCTGGTTTTGGATTTTGAAGCTGGACCCCAGAAATTATCAAATTCAGCTATCTTGATCTATAGATGAGTAAACAGAGGTCAGAGAATTTGAATGACTTATCCAATGTAATTTTAGAACAAGGGTTCTTAACTAGGGGCCTCTGAAATGTCAAAAATATGTATATGTCTTTATATCTAGAGAGATAAATAAATTGTTTCAATACAATTATCTTCTTTGTAAATTCTATATATTTTATGAATTTAAAAATATTATTCTGAGAGGATATCCATGGGCTTCACTAGATTGGTTTCAAAGGAAACCATGTCACAGAAAGGTTTAAGAACCTTTGCTTTAGAATTTTTTTTAAAGTGATTGATATGCATGATTTAACCCAGATTTCAACAACAGCCTATGATGAAGTTTAAACATCAGGAGAATGTAGCCCATTTTGGATGTTGATATTAGGGGCATTCAAAAATCCTTGAAAGAAATTATTCAAGGAAATGTATTCAGAACATTCCCACCTCTGCCCCCTTCACCAAGTACCAATTGAATTCTTGCACAAGTCATATGGTTAGGGCTAAATTTAATTTTAATAACTTTTGTTTTTTAATCACCTTTAATTCTGTCATGTTCTTAACTGTAATTGATACTGAGGCCTCAGCTTTACCACAGTAAGTAAGTTGGTTGAGGTAGAAAATAACACAAAACCATAGTTGGACCCCTGACTGACCTTTCAAACAGGTCAGCACAGAAGTAGATCCCATGGTATACAATGGAAGGAAGGGCCCAGTTCACACAGATCATCACAATCATTCATTTTCACATCTTTTGAGGTCTTGCCAACCATCTTTATCACTCCTATCTAAAAAATGCCCCAGACAACACATTGATTGCCATTTAATCTACATCAATGATGGTACTCATCTCTTCTCATTGTTAAATATCTCATGCAGATGCAGCCTCCATGTGTAAGGAATGGTGGTATGCTCTTGTGAAGATGCCCACTACTCTCTTCTACTTCTTTTTTTAAAATTTTAGATTTTGTTCATCAGTTCCCTTGCTATTCTTGACCTTTTGTGCTCCAGATGAATCTTGTTTCCATTTTTTCTAACTTGGCAAAATAGTTATTTAGTAGATTGATTGGTATGGCACTGAATAAGTAAGTTAATTTGGGTAGAATTGTCATTTTTATTATATTAACTAGATCTAACCATGAGCAATTGACATTTTTTCCAATTACTTAGATCTGACTTTATTTGAGTGACAAGTACTTTATAATCGTGTTCATACAGTTTCTGGGTTTGTCTTGGGAAGTAAATTCCCAAGTATTTAATGTCTATAGTTACCTTAAATGCAATTTCTCTTTCTATCGCTTGCTCTTGGGCTTTATTGTTCACATATAGAAATGCTGATGATTTATGAGGTTTTATTTTATATCCTGCTACTTTGCTGAATTTTTTAATTGTTTCAAGGAGTTTTTAGATGAAATTCTCAGGTTCTCTAGGTATACCATCGTATCATCTGCAAAGAGTAAAAGTTTTGCTTCCTCAATGCCAATTCTGATTCCTTCAATTTCTTTTTCATCTTTAATTGCTACAGCTAACATTTCCTAATACTATACTGAGTAGTAATGATGATAATGTGCATCCTTGTTTCACCTCTTATTTTATTGGAAATGCTCTGAGTTTATTCTCATTACACATATTTGTTGATGGTTTTAGATAGATACTATTTATTACTTTAAGGAAAACTCCATTTATTCCTAAGCTTTGTAGTGTTTTTAATAGGAATAGATGTTATATTTTATCAAAAACTTTTTTAACATCTATTGAAATAACCATATGATTTCTGTTGGTTTTGTTATTGATATGTTTAACTATGTTGAGTGCTTTCCTATTGTTGAACCATCCCTGCCTACATGGTATATATCCTACCTGATCATGGTGTATTAACCTAGTAATAGCTTGTTGTAGTCGCATTGCTAAAATTTTATTCAAGATTTTTCTATCAATATTCATTAGAGAAATTGGGCTATAAAAATTCTTTGTCTGTTTTGGTTCTTCCTAGTTTAGGTATGTCATAAAAGGAATTTGGCAGAACTCCTTCTCCTACTCCATTCTATCTCAACTATGATGTCAGGTACATAAGGGTATGAAGTTGGATAATATGCCTTTATAACCCAATACTATTCATAAGTTTAGTTATATTTACTTAGGAGTTGGCATAAATACACCCTTCTTCTGACAACATACTACTTGAAGGCAATTACCTTAGAATATTGCTGAGATATGCTGAAATGGTGCCCAGAGAAGCATCATCTGGCTTCCACATTCAGAAAGAAGAGCTTATCATGGCATTATTTTCCCCTGAACTTCATTTTAGAATTATTTATCATAGAATTAACTCTTGTAGGTAGAGTGTAATTCTCTGATCTTATTTAAGAGATATATTGTTTCAATATTTCAAAAAATCTGACATTTCACAAATGGGATCTTCCTGTCATATGTATTCTGCTTGAGTTTCTATGACCAAAAAATATATACCAAAAGATGACCTAGTGGTCATCCTTTAATTGACAAACCTCATCATACCAACTGCCTTAGCTGGTCCTTAAAGAACTGGACCTGTACTCAAAATATTATCAAATTGGTAGGGCCTGCCTTATCTTGTGCATCGTTGGTCTGAATCTAGGCAAAAGAAATCAAACTAGGATTCTAATGGAAGATTAGGAGATAATCTAAGAACGATAAAATTGTTCAAAATATCAAAGATGATGAGATCTGAGTCAGGCAATTAGATTGTTGAATACATCAAAGGAACTATGATCTCATTAATGTTATCTTTTTTTTAGGGTTTTTTTGCAAGGCAAACGGGGTTAAGTGGCTTGCCCAAGGCCACACAGCTAGGTAATTATTAAGTGTCTGAGACTGGATTTGAACCCAGGTACTCCTGACTCCAGGGCCAGTGCTTTATCCACTACACCACCTAGCTGCCCCCAGTATCTTTTCACTGATGCAGAATGCAACCCATTCCTGCTTTGTGATCCATGACTCTTGTTCATGACTGCTTTTAAATTCTCATCAGGGTGTCCAACCAATATGCAGAAGATTTTTCCCTTGACATTATGTGAGTAGTAATATAAGGCATAGCTTGTCCATCTCTTATTACTCACCTTTGCTGCATAATTAGCCCACCTTCTGGTCTGGTTATTCAGTACTATAGTGTTAATTTTTATGTTGCTTTTTGTATACAATTCATCATTACTAACACGCTATAGCGCATTGGTGCCCACACAAATCTCTCTATTGCCTTTGGTTGACTTGTAAATAAGATTATCATATATTTAACCATATGGTATCATCAGAAGAACATTGGTGTTAAAGAGATTGGATTTAGTTTTAGTGAGAAAATGAGAGGTATTGAATTTATACATTAGTGTGTAATTTCCCAAATGTAATCCAATTTTCTCTCTTGCTCCTATTCAGTTCTGAGTTAAATTCATTATCCATCTGCAATGTCTGTTTAAGACATAGACACTGATGGACCAGCCCTAGGGGTCTGTCTATCCAACCTCATTTCATAGTCTACAAAATAGAAATTCTTAATTTACATTTTTTATTATATGGATAATTAGACTAACCTCTTTTGGGTATTTTAAAAATCTCATTTAGAAGATTCTGTTATGTTCCAGGGCTTGATTTATTCAGTAGAATGTCTTTGGCAAATAGTAGCATTTGTAGGACTTTACCTTCTATGTGTAGTGAACTGCTAACATTTATCTTCTGCAGTGGACATCTTTCTTGAACATGATAAATAGCTATGGTGAGTTTTATAGCTCACTTTATATCAATAATCAAATAACTATGGAATAGTTATCTCTTCTGAGGTACATAAAAGAATTTTGTATGATCTTAATATACATGGGAAACATTTTGCTAGAAGAAAACCTATAAGACTCTTTTAAATCAAATGATTTTAGATTATCACAATGAATAGAGTCTTGTATTATCTGTATCTTTTACCTCATTGTGTAGATATTAAGATGTTGTAGAATGTGTAGGTGTTAAGATCTGTTGTAGAATATTATCTGTGAGTTGACTTTCTTTCTCAATTTTTTTTTATCAAGAATGCCATCAAACCCTGCATAAAGCATTTTATAAAGGTAAATTTCATTTTTGTAGAAAAAAAGAATAGACACATGAATTGATAACTATGATTTCTTTCTGTAGCATCAGTGATATCCTTCATTTATTCACCATCTCTTTCTATTATTTTTGGAACTGGTCCTGTAAAGCTTCAAAATTATGCTATTTCCATCATGCATCTTTTCTGTGAACTTACAACTGCTTTTTCTGTTTATATTTTCTTTAGTTAAATATTTCTAAATCCTCTTATTTCTTGAACCTTCCTTCTGCTGATTATTTATAATTTATTCTCATATGGTTTGTAAATTGTTGTTTGCATATTATCTTCCCTCAGACTGTGAGCTCTTGGAGAGGAAGGATTATCTTTTGCTTTTTCTTATATTTCTAGTCCTTACCACATTAGCCTGTCATATATAACTGTTTCCTGACTAGTAAATTGAGTACTTTGATACCAGCTTTGATACCATTGCATCAATGGAGAAAACAGTTTATTCCCAAAAATCTTTCTAGCTCTTTCCCAGTTTTTGTCCATTTATCCTTAAAACTCTTAGAATCATTTAAGTCAAATGAGTCACAAACCCAACTTTATATGGATTCATTTTTACTTCTATCACTTCTTGCTGGAGGTATTGCTCTTCATAATCTTCCATTATCTTCTTACATAATATTTTTCAAATGACATTATAGTCTAAACCTATGATGTCTTTAACCATTACAACTCTATTCTTGGTGAGTATTCTCTCACGTGAAACATCCAGTGGCCCCTTTTCAGTTCTCACCTTTCTTGATCTCTCTACACAGCTTCACACCTTTGGCCAGACTATCCCTTTTGCAAAGTACTCACTTTTATGACACAGCTCTTCCTTGATTCTTCTACTTATCTGACTGATCCTTCTTAGCCTCCTTTGCTTGATTATTATTTATGCTATATTGTTTATTTGTGATGTCCAGCTCATCTTTGAATTAGGGTCCTCTTCTCTCTACATTCTTAAATCAATCTCATCAAGTGAAATGGGTTAAATCTTCATATTTACACAGGTGAGTCTCATATCTATATATTCAGTCCTCATCTCTCTCTTATGAGTCATGGTCCTACATTACCAACTTCTTTCTGAACATTTCCATATATATGTTCAATAGATATTACAAACTAGATGCCTCTAAAATGAAACTCAACATTGTCCTCCAAAATCATCCTCCTCTTCCTAAGTTCTGTACTTTTGTCAAGTGGCACTAACATCCTCTCAGCTGCTAAAGTTTATAACCTTTGCATTATTCTTGATTCCTCTCTCCATTATTATAAGCAAAGAGTAAACATCTCATTAACTTTATCTTCACAATATATTTTTTATTTGTCCCCTTCTCTCCATTCACATGCCCACCAACCAGGTTCAGATCTAAACCATTCTTGACTATTAAAGTCTCCTATTTGGTCTCCCTGCCTCCATTATCTTCCCTTTCCAATCTGCCCTTCTCACAGCTGATGATATTTCTAAATTACATGCCACTACTTTTCTCTAGAAACTTTGGTTGTATCTCATTGTCCCAAGATAAAATGAAAATTCCCTATTGAAGTGATAGTGAGGTGACATAGTACATAGAATGCTGGACCTGGAGTCAGAAAGACCTAAGTTCAAATTCTTCCTCAGTCACTTTTAGCTGTATGATCCTGGGTAAGTTGCTTAGCCTGTCTGCCTCAGTTTCTTCATCTGTAAAATGGGCACAATAATAGCACCTGCCTACCAGTATTGTGACATAATATTTTAGGTTTTGCAAATTTTAAAGTGCTCTAAAATGCTAGGTATTATCATTCATAATTTTTTTTATAAGAACAAGTTATGACTATTAAATAATAAAATTTGTGGCATATATGTGCATATGCTAAACTAGCTTGAGGAAATTCTGGGCATTTGATGAAATTTGCCATTCTCTTATTTGATTCTCCAAGAATAACCTATATGCTACCATTCATCACTTTATATCTTTATATTATTATGAGAATATCAATAATGATATAATTCAACACCTCAAACTAATGATCAATATTAAACATAGTTAATAGTTAAATTATTAGTTGGTCTAAAAACTATCATTCTTAGTACCCCATGTCCTGTTTTCTGCTATTCTGCTACTAAACTATAGGGATAGAAAGGTATTACACAGGATTGAGGTCCATTTCATATTTTTTCTTTGTTTCACAAGTTTCCATGGCCAAAGCATTGATAACCCGATGGGCAGTCTACTCCTGATGAGCCTATTCACACTTAGCTGGGATGGTCCTTGCAAAGTACCATAGCTGATGTGGTGGGTTATACTTGTAATCCCTGCTACACAGGAGGCTGAGGCTGGTGAATTAAATACAATCAGGAGTTCTGAGCTATATTAGGGCACATTAAATCTAACACTAATATGATGATCCTCAGGAGTAGGTAGAGTAGGTAGTCATCAGGAGCTCAAGAAGTACAGTTCATAACAGGAGCAAGTCAAAGATTTCATGTTGATCAATATTGGGATCAGACCCATGAATAGCCACTGTATATATACTTAAAACCCTTCAAGAATTTAACAGAACTTGTATTCTTCTGACACAGACTTTGAGAATCAGATGATATTCCTAGTCAAAGGAATAAAATAATGTTCTTAAATATGTTGTGGTTCAGTTGTAGCCATTGGATCTGACTCTTAGTGACCCTATTTGGGGCTTTCTTGGCAAAGATAGTAGAATGATTTGCCATTTCCCTCTCCATTTCACTTTACTGATGAGAAACTGAGGCAAACAGGGTCACACAGCTAGTAAACTAATAGGTATCTGAGGTCAGATTTGAGCCCAGGGAAATGTATCTCCAGATCTAACACCTTGCCACCTAGCTACTTAATCTTAAATTTATTTTATATTTAAAGGGACTCTATTGTTCTATATAAACTGAGAGATTTCTTCTGATGTCTTCAATGGACTTATAAAAGTACCAGTTCTAATAATTTATTTGCTGTACTTTCCTGGAACAGAATTCTGTAAGTTATTATACTCTACAGTGAATGAATCAAAATACATGTGACTGTTTTTTAAGGTAATAACTCTGGGTATTTATTAAAATATTGGTCTTAGAATGATTTCAAAGTAGAAAAAAGAAAGTCATGGCATTGAATGTTCTCTATCTGCTCCTATGAGGGAACAGAAGTCAAAGAGCCAAAGGCAATATTTTTACTGAATGTTCATTATATTTCATGAATAGTGAATCATGGAATTCTAGTCTATGAAAGGCAGGAATGGAAGATGACCCAAAGAGCAATGGAGGTGTTAAACAGACTAATAAAGAGATAGTAAACATTTAAAAATGAGAAATTACATAGAAGTCGTGTTAGAAATGAAATTAAAACTATGAAATTAAAAAATGAAATTAAACTACAAAAGGAGAGTTCATCTTTTAGCAAGAGCAAGCTATAACCTATAGAAATAAATTAAAAGATGTATGACCTGAAAAGGAACTATTCTGATCATGGAGTGAAGCAAAGAGATGGAAAGTTCATATACTCTACTGATATTTGACCTTTTTCTAATCTGTTATTTCATTGGTATAAGAAAATACCAATGAAGAACTTCTTTCAAGCCTGGGCTCCTCTTCAGTTAGCCTTCGAAAACTCTTTGAAGACCCTTAAGAGCTTAAGTGCCTTTCCTAGAATCATAAAATCAATATATATCAGTAGGACTTACAGCTAAGTCTTCCAGAATCTGAGGCTATCTCTCTATCCAACTTACCTGGCTATTTCTCACACAATGTCCACATTGATGGGAATGAAAAATCCACACCTCTTTTAACTAGCTTAGGACCTGTCTCAGTTCAGCCTTATCATATAGCCAAAAAGATGAATAGAAAGGGAGAATGACTTAGAAGTGAGGAAAGGAGAGGTATAAAGTGAACACTGCAAAATGTGCTATGATTCTAGAAGACTTTAAAACCTTGGTGAGTTTGAGAGTTCAAAGTTGAGTGAGGAATGCCAGGCAGAGGATACTTGATCTACCCTTGATGGTATTCTACTAGAGATGAACAAGTCATGAGGAGCAAGTGGAGTCCTGTAGTAAATATTCAGCCCATGAGTAGGTGTATCAGAAGACAGGGTTTATTGCCAGACATAGAACTGTGAGAATCAATTAATCAATAAACATATACTTATTGTGTGCCAGGCACAATGTTAGAGGACCTAAACAACAGGGATTTAAAAGAAGTTAAAGTCCCCATCCTCAAGAAACTTCCAATTTAATAGGGGAGATGATATGTAAACAAATATTACAAAGCAAGCTATATATAAAAGAATAAATAGGAAATAATTAACAGAGGGAGGGCACTAAAATTAGGAAGATTTCCTATGGAATATAGGATTTTAAGGAGCCCAGGAAAATCATTAGTCAGACCAAAAAAGGAGAGCATTCCAGGCCTGGAGTGCATCCAGAGAGATGCCTGTACCTGAGAGATGAGGTGTCTTGCTTGTAAAGCAGCATGAAGATCACTGTCACTGGATTAAAGAGTATTCATTACGGCATAATGGTGTAAGAAGCCTGGAAAGATTATATGATCAAATCTACTTTTTTAAAAAATGTATTTATTAATTTTCATATATATGCACATGCATATTTCCAAGTTACAAAATTTCCCTCCACCCTCCCTTATCACCCCCCTCCCTTCAGCAGGGAACAGTCAGGTTAGCATTTTACATATATATATACATATATATGTATACATATATATGTATATATATATATATTTTGTTAAACATGTTTACGAGTTAATTTTTGGTATGAGGAATTAGGATAAAGAGGATGAGATACATAAGACATAATTTTTATAAAGTGTTCATCAGATTCAGAAGTTTTTTTTTCTGTGGGATCAGTTTTGTTTTGTTTTTCTTTCTCTGGATGGGGATAATATAGTCCATAACCACTCAAATCCTAGCTTTCTGGACTGCTGAGAGGAGCTGCTTCCATCAAGGTTGTTCATCTCATAATGTTGCTGATGTGTACATTGTACTCTTGGTTCTAGTCCCTTTGCTCAGAATCAGATCCTGTAAGTCATTCCATGTTTCTCTAGAGTTTGACAATTTATAGTTTCTAATAGAAAAATACTATTCCACAGTATTCATGGTTAGCTATTCTCTAATTGATGGGCATCCCCTCAATTTCCAATTCTTTGACACTACAAAAAAGAACTGCTATGAATGTCTTGGAACATGTAGAACATTTCCCATTTTTTATAATTTCTTCTGGATATGGACCTAGAATCAGAAAGGGTATGAACAGTTTTATTGCTCTTTGGGCATAGTTCCATATTGCTCTCCAGAAAAGTTGGATCCATTCACAACTCCACCAGCAATGCATCAATGTCCCAATCCTCCCACAACCTCTCCCACATTGATTATCTTCCTTTTTTTCTCACCTGGGCTAATTTAATAGGTGAGAGATGATACCTCTTTGTTGTTTTAATTTGAATTTCTCTAATCAATAGTGATTTGGAACATTTTTTTCACATGATTATCTATAGCTTTAATGTCTCCATTTGAAATGTCTGTTCATATCCTTTGACCATTTATCAATTGGGAAATGACTTGTGATCTTATAAATCTGATGTAATTCTCTATATATTTTAGAAATGAGACCTTTATCAGAAGTCTTGGTTAGGAAGATTGTTTCCCAGCTTTCTGTTTTCCTTCTAATTATTTTGGCAGCATTGATTTTATTAGTGCAAAACCCTTTTAATTTAATATAGTCAAAATCATTCATTTTGCAGTTTATAATGTACTCTAATTCTTGTTTGGTCACAAATTTATCCCTTTTCCATAGATCAGATAAATAGAGTATTATTTGTTCTATTAATTTATCTATGGTATTGCTCTTTATGTCTAAATCCTGTACTCATTTTGACCTGATTTTGGTAGAGGGTGTGAGATGTGGATCTATGCCTAGTTTTTGCCTTATTATTTTCCAGTTTTCCCAACAATTTTTGTCAAATAGTGAGTTCTTATCCGAGAAGCTGATGTCTTTGGGTATGTCAAACAGATTGCAGTAATCATTTACTGCCTTTACCTATACTAATGCACTGATCCATTACTCTATTTCTTAACCATTACCAGGTAATTTCGACAACTGTGACTTTATAGTGTAGTTTTAGATCTGGTAAAGCTAGGCCACCTTCCTTTACATTTTTTTTGCATCAGTTCCCTTGTTTTTCTTGCCCTTTTGCTGCTCCAGGTGAATTTTGTTACTATTTTTTCGTATCTTGGGAAAGTAGTTATTTAGTAGTTTGATTGGTATGGCACTGAATAGATTATTTAATTTGGGTAGAATTGTCATTTTTATTATATTAGCTCAACCTATTTGACATTTTTACAATTATTTAGGTATGACTTTATTTGGGTGAGAAGTGCTTTATAATTGTGTTCATACAGTGTCTGGGTTTGTCTTCATAAGTTAGATTCCCAAGTACTTAATGTTGTCTACAGTTATTTTACATGGAATTTCTCTTTCTTTCCCTTGTTCTGGGCCTTTGTTGTTCACATATAGGAAATGCTGATGATTTATGTGAGTTTATTTTAAATCCTGCTACTTTCCTGAATTTGTTAATTGTTTCAAGTTTTTTAGATGATTTTCTTGGGTTCTCTAGGTAGACCATATTATCTGCAAACAGTAAAAGTTTGGCTTCCTCATTACCATTACCAATTTTGATTCCTTCAATTTCTTTTTCTTCTTATTGCTACTGCTAGCATTTCTTTTTTTTTTTTTTAGGTTTTTGCAAGGCAAATGGGGTTAAGTGGCTTGTCCAAGGCCACACAGCTAGATAATTATTAAATGTCTGAGAACGGATTTGAACCCAGGTACTCCTTACTCCAAGACCTGTGCTTTATCCACTACGCCACCTAGCCACCCCTACTGCTAGCATTTCTAATACTATATTGAATAGTTATGGTGATAATGGGCATCCTTGCTTCACTCCTGATTTTATTGGAAATGCTTCCGTTTTTTCCTAAACTTTCTAGTGTTTTTAAAAGAAATTGATGATGTATTTTATCAAAGGCTTTTTCAGCATCTATTAAGATAATTATATGGTTTCTGTTGGTTTTGTAATCGATATGTTTAATTATGTTGAGTGTTTCCTGATGTTGAACCATCCCTGTCTGTATGGTATAAATCCAAGCTGATCATGGTGTATTATCCTGGTAATACCTTGCTGTAGTCCCATTGCTAAACTTTTATTTAAGATTTTTGCATCAATATTCATTAGGGGAGATTGGTCAATAATTTTCTTTGTCTGTTTTCATTTTTCCTGGTTTAGCTATCAGCACTATGTTGATGTCATAAAGACAGAACTCCTTCCTCTCCTATTTTTAAAAATAGTTTATGTAGAATAGTAATTAATTGCTCCTTAAATGTTTGATAGAATCCACTTGTAAATTCATCTGGACCTGGAGACTTTTTCTTGTGGAGTTTATGGTTTATTCATTTTTTTTTCTGAAATAGGGTTAAGTAATTTACAAATCTACTTTTTAGGAAAATCTCTTTGATGGCTGAGTGGAGAATGGCTTGGAGCAGGGAGAGACTTGAATCAGACAGATTCATGAGTGGGGATATTCTATAATCCAGAAAAAAGGTGATAAGGATCTGCTCTAGCATTGTGGCAGTGTCAGAGGAGAAAAGGGGTTTACTTAGGAAATGCTGCAAAGATAAAATCAAAAGACCTTGGCAACAGATTGTTTATGAGGATGAGATATAATGAATAGTCCAAGAACACCTAAGTTGCAATCCTGAGATACTAGAAGGATGACATTGTCCTCTATAATGATACAGAAGGTGGGGTTGAGGGGCAGAATTTAAGAGGAAAAAACTCATTATTTTGAACAAATTGCATGTACCATGTCTATTGTACATCCAGTTCAAGATGTTTGAAAGGCATTTGGAGATGTAAGTTTGGAGATCAGAGAGTTTGGGGCAGGATAGGAAGGTTTGAGAATCATCAGCAAAGAGATAATAATTAAATTCATGGATTTCCCTCTGAAGTAGTATAGAAGAAGAAAAGTACAATCTAGAATTAAATTTATTCATGAAGCAGTCAAGATGAGAAGAAGAGGAGATAGTGTGTAATGCAGAGAAGATAGCCTAACAGAGAATTGAGGGGTAGGAAAGGCAAGGGAAAAGATGAAAAGCCTCAGAATTTCAGAACAAGAGTATGACCATCTTTGTGTGTGAATGAGTTGCAGTGGAGGAAAGTTGATGGAAGAACTGAGTACTAAGTGCATTTTAGGGAAAGTCAATATATATGTTGAAGTATGTTGAGGGCAATTGATGAGGAGGAGAGAAAAATTATGAACCAAGTACTAAACACATTGAAGAAGGGAAGGGAAATGACCTGGAATTCTGGAAGATATTGATTAGGTGGTAGATATGAATAGTATGTAATTCAAAGGAAATTCCTGAGTGATAGTGGAAGGAGAACCTGGAAGTGACAATGGGGAGCAAGGATCATTCCAATTCCCTCATCTCCATAAGTAAGAAGACTGAATGAAGTCAGTATTGGAAAAGGTAGCCAAGCAAGTTGTGTTATCAGGAGAAACCAGATTTCAGGAAGAGCTAGTAGGTGGAAAGAGTGGGCCGGGAAAAGATTTATGATGAAGTAATATTTTTTACCTATGGAACATAGATTCCAGAGGGCACAATGGAAGGGTTGGATGAAGTCAGGTTGAAACTTTGCAAAATACTATATAAATAAGTATGCCTATCTGGTCATTTATGAGATTGCCTCCATTTTACCAAATTTGAATGATAAGTTCTTTGAAATATATCAGAAGTTATTGGATGGAAAAAATTTTCTCAGTGGGATGGGGCCTCTAGAGCTTACTGGATAAATTGACATTGTCCACAATCCTTAAGTTATTAATATGAATACTGCCACAAAATAGGGAGGGAACTAAGGAATAGAGATTCCCAGTTATCAGAAAACCAAAGAGATATTTGCTCTTTCCCAAAGATCCCTCCAGTTGCTGGGTGGAGTGCATTATAACCAAGGTGTGCTAGTAAATATTTAACAATGGGCTGATGATAGGGGAAGGAGTATAGGTCCACATGTTTATTAATACTTTCTTTTTTATATATACACTTTTTATTTAATTTGGGGCTTTTTGAGACATTCTTGGTTAAATGACTAGCCCAGGGTCAAAAAGCTTGTAAGTATGTAAGGATAGATTTGAACCCAGGTCCTCCCAACTCCAAGTTGTTGTTCTATCCAGATTAATACTTTCTTAAGTTGAGACAATGAACAAAACAGTGGTCCATTAGAGTTGGTTCTAGCACACCTTTGAATGTAACCATGATTACAATCTTAGTATCTGGTCCTTATTGTGAATCGAAACAGGTAGGGGACAGCAGCAGCATCTATTTATTGGTTAAATGCACAATGTCAGAGGAATGAGAAGAAATCCCCTAACACACTGATTATATTTATGGAAATTGTTTCATAGTAAACACTTAAAAATGCTTGATAGATTGACAAAAATTGTATAAGATAGGTAGACATTAATCAGGTGACATTCTTCATCCTTGAAGAATCCACAATGATGAGAACATAGATGCTAGTGTATATTAAGCATATACTTAATGGAAATACAAGAATTCATTCATTGTTGCAGAGCATTGTGCTAAAGATATAACTGTTCAGGAAGACAAGCTAATTAAAGGGAGTGAACAAACTAAAGTAAAAGAGATATAACATCACATAAAATGGATCAAATTTGTACAGTATAATGCTAAAAGAATTTGAAGTTGTGGACTTGCTGATTTAAGTGAGATCAATTAGGGATGTTTTCTTGTAGTAGATAGTTCTGAAAAGAATTTAATTCAATGAAGGAAAAGTAGAAAGGGGGGGGCAAGCAAGTTTGTAGAAAGACCTGCCCCAAAGCACTAGGGAGGGAGCGATCAGGTTATAGGCAAAATGACAACAAACAGGTTTGCTTGGTTGCTGAGGGATGGACCATGTCAGATAAACACTGAATTGGAAGTCAACAAATAGAAACTTTGAAAACTAACCTTGTCCATCCCTCTCCTTCAAGGGAGAGCTACTAAAACAAAAGAAACATAAAATTAAACATTACTGATACATATTTATTTCTCCTGTTTTTAAAGATCTTTGCAGGATCAGATTACATATATAACCCTCCTTTGACAATTCATTCTAAATATTTAATAATTTTCATTGCCAGGAAATTTATGCTGCGGCATAAGTCCATTTCCTTTTGGTGGTTAGACAAATGACCCCACGTATATCTGAAGACTTTTATTAAGTCAATCCTCAATAAAGCTTGGGTTGTGGACATCTTAGAGAATCAGTATAAACATCCTTTGAATACCATTAAAAAGAATGCATTGAATATCTGGTAACAATAGAGATGACAATATCTATTTCAAAGTTGACCTGTAAAAAATACTAGAAATTGATACCTAATCTAAAGACAGAAAACAATCAGTGAATTCTAGAGCTGTCAGAGACCTTCATTTTACAGATGTGGAAACTGAAGAAATAATTTGCCTAAAATCACATAGCAAGTAAAAATGACAGAACTGAAATGAAAAACCACATCTCCTGACTTTTAACCCAACCTGTGCTACAATAGTTTACAAAAATGGGCCAGATAAATTATTTACTCTCTCTGGGCCTTAATTTCCTTATCTATAAAATGAGGATATTAGACACTTTAAAGTCTTTTCCAATTCTAAAATTCTATGAATCTAGAATATGAAATAAAATATTTAATTCAAAGCTGGCCTCAGATACTTGACACTTAAAAGTCGTATGACCTGGACAAGTCACTTAACCCCAATGCTCATATAAATAAAATGAGAATTAAAAAGAAAAGAATTTTCTTTCATCTATTTCCCATGTAAGCTGAGCATTATAGGAATTTTAGACTTAAGAAAGACCTTGACTACATCATCTGAAATCCTCTAAGATCTCATTTGGTCTAAGTTTAATCTTTTCTCTTCTTTAAATTGATTAGGGGCGGAGCCAAGGTGGGGACAGAAGAAGATCCTCTCTTAGGTGCTCTCTTTCTAATATTCCAAAACTTATAAAATAAGGACTCTAACTAAATCTTTGAGAGACAGAAACTTCAGAGGGTTCCAGTGAGGCAATTCTCCAGTCTCAGGTAACCTGGAAAATAGCATAAAGGCTCCATTCCACAGGGTTAGAGAGGTAGCCTGCCAGAGTGAAGGAACTTCAGCCTCTCAGAGGCAGCCCCAGGGTGCTGGGAGCCAGGGCTCCCAGCAGCAGGGGCAATTTCCTGATCTACACCCTGGGAGCACCAGGCTTGGAAGATCAGTGGGGGGACTTCTGCCAGAGCCGAGTGCATGAAGCCCAGCCCTCAGGGCACTCAGCTTGCAGCAAAGCTGTAGCAGCCTAGACTCAGGAAGCAGGCAGAGCCAGTAAGCAGGAGCCCCCACACTTGAGTACTCAGCCTAAGTAGGGTAGTAAAGAGACTTCCAAGGTCTGTCCACTGTACCTGGAACAGGACTCACATTCAGATCCTGATCACAGCCTAGCCCCCCCCCCCCTTAGAACAGCAGGGCCTCCCCCACCTCTGCCCCATGGCAGAGGGGTGTGCTTGTGGTCATTCATAGACCAGGAGGGAAGACAGAGCTTCACACATGGAGATCCTTATGAAGAGGTGTCCCAATAATACTCAAAAGCTCAGGAAGCACCCCCAAACCAGGTACAGATTGGGGAAATGAGTAAACAGAGAAAAAAGAAGAACACCATTGAGAAATACATTGTCTATGATCCCAAGAAGGATCAAAATACTCAATCTGAAGATGAAGTACAAGCTTCTGCATCTAAAGACTCCAAGAAAATGGAAAATGGGATCAGGCTATGACAGAACTCAAAAAAGATTTTGAAAATCAAGTGAGGGAGATAGAAGAAAAATTGGGAAAAGAAATGAGAGAGATGCAGGAAAAACATGAAAAAGAAGTCAGCAACTTAGTCAGGGAGATCCAAAAGAATGTTGAAGAAAAGAACATGTTAAAAACCAGCATAGGTCACATGGATAAAACAGTTCAAAAAGTTATTGAGGAGAAGAATGCTTTCAAAAGCAGAATTGGCCAGATGGAAAAAGAAATAAGAAAGCTTTCTGAGGAAAACAAATCCTTCACTTGTAGAATGGAACTGAGGAAAATTGCTGACTTTATGAGAAATCAAGATACAATACTTCAAAACCAAAAGAATGAAAAATTAGAAGAAAATGTGAAACATCTCACTGAAAAAGCAACTGATCTGGAAAACAGATTCAGGAAGATAATTGGTATACCTGAAAGTCATGATCAGGAAAAGAGCCTTGACATCATTTTTAAAGAATTCCTACAGGAAAATTGCCCAGATATCCTAGAAGCAAAGGGAAAAATAGATATTGAGAGAATCCACTGATCTCCCCAAGAAAGAGATAAAGAGATTCAAAAAAAACAACCCCAGGAATATTATAGCCAAGTCCCAGAACTCCCAAGTAAAATATTACAAGCAGCCAGAAGCACACAATTCAAATATTGTTGAGCTGCAGTCAGGATCACACAGAACTTAGCAGCAACTACATTGGAAGCTCGTAGGGCTTGGAATATAATATTCCAGAAGGCAAAAGAGCTCAAAATGCAACCAAGAATCAACTACCCAACAAAGCTGAATGTCTTCTTCCAGGGAAAAAAGATGGACTTTGAATGAACCAGGGGGATTTCAAATGTTCCTGTTGAAATGGCCAGAGCTGAACAGAAAATATGATCTTCAAATACAGGACTCAGGTGAAGCATAGAGAATGGAGGAGAAGGGTAAAATATGAGGGACTTAATGATGATGAACTACATGTATTCCTGCATAGAAAAAAGATACTGCGAATACTCATATGAACCTTCTCATTTAATAGAGCAGGTAGAAGGAGCTTTTTTAATTTAATAGTTATTCTTATTTTGTACAAATAATTTTTTTACATTAATAAAATATTCTTGTTTAAGAGTAAATGAAATACCTCCTTCCCCCCATAAATATAGACTTGCTTGAGCGATAAAGTAAAGGGGCAAGAAACAAAATTAAAATTTAAAAAAATAGTAATAATTGTAGGTATGGCCAGGTGGCGTAATGGACGGAGCACCAGCCCTGGAGCCACGAGCACCTGAGCCCACATCCGGCCTCATGCACCCAACAATCACCCAGCCATGTGACATGCAAGCCACCCGAACCCCACTGACCTGCAAAAACCAAAAAAAGAAAAAAGAAAAAAAAGACCCAAAAGAAAAAAAATAGTAATAATAGTAGAGGTGGCTGGGGGTTGGACAGAGCATTGGCCCTTGAGCCAGGAGTACCTGGGTCCAAATCTAGCCTCAGACACCCGAAGATCACCCTGCTATGCAGCCCCAGGCAGGCTACCCAGCCCCATTTGCCCTGCAACCCCCCAAAAATAACAATAATAAAAAATGTGCTTGAGTCTTTGTTCCAACACCAACAACTTTGTTGCGGGTGGATCTTATTCTTTATGATAAGTCCATGGCAAAAGTTACTTCCATATTTTTCCACTGTTGCCATTGCTGATCGCAACTCCCTCCTTTTGTATTTCTCCACAACCATGTACTATATTTTCTCTCTCCTTTCACTCTGACTCTGCTATAGGGTAGCTGAATGGCACAGCAGACAGATCCCCAGCTCTGGGGCCAAGCAGCCCTGAGCCCCCATACCACCCCTTAGGCCCAGGATCTACCTGGCCCTATGGTCCCAGACAGGCCATCCAATCCCAGCCCCTTGCAAGAAGTAAAAAAGAAAATGTGTTATATCTGACCACTCTCCCCCCATGGTCCATCCTCTCCTCCATGACTCACATTCCCCCCTTCCCCCTATCCCACCTCTCTCCTTCTCACTCCAGATGTCTATACCCCATTGAATATATATGCTGTTTCCTCTCCTAGCCACCTCTGATAAGAGCGAATATTCCCTCATTCCCCCTTGCCTTCCCCCTTCCATATCATTGCAATAGCTCATTGTAATAAATAAAAGTCTTATTATATGAAATATCTTGGACTATTCCCCCCTCTCTTTTTTCTTTCTCCCATTACATTTCCCTTTTTTTTCTATTGACTCCATTTTTATACCATATTTTATCTTCGAATTCAGCTTTCTCCTGTGCTTCAACTATAAAAGCTCCCTCTACCTGCTCTATCAAATGAGAAGGTTCATATGAGTATTATCAGTGTCATTTTAGAAGGAGCTTTTATAGATGAGGCACAGGAGAGAGCTGAATTTGAAGATATAATATATTGTAAAAATGGAGTCAATGGCTGAAAGGAAAATGTAATGGGAGTAAGAGAAAGGAGAGGTGGAATAGGCTAAAATATTTCATATAATAAGATTTTTTTTATTACAATGAGTTATTGCTATGATATGGAAGGGGGAAGGCAAGAGGGAATGAGGAAACCTTTGTTCTCATCAGAGGTGGCTAGGAGAGGAAACAGCATATATACTCAATGGGGTATAGACATCTAGACTGAGAAGGAGAGAAGGGGGACAGGGGGAAGGGGAGGATGTGAGTGATGGAGGAGAGGATGGACCATGGTGGGAGAGTGGTCAGTTATAACACATTTTCTTTTTTACTTTGTGCAAGGGGCTGGAATTGGATGGCCTGTCCGGGACCATAGGGCTGTGTAGATGCTGAGCCTAAAGGGGTGGTATGTGGGCTTGGGGCCTCTTGGCCCCAGGGCCGGGGATCTGTCTGTCTGCACCATTCAGCTACCTTACAGTACATTTAAGAAGAGGGACAGAGTCAAAGGAGAGAGAAAATATAGTGTATGGTATTGGGGATGTAAAAATGGAGGGAGTTGCGATCAGCAATGGCAATGGTGGAAAAATATGGAAGTAGCTTTTGGGATGGACTTATCATAAAGAATGTGATCCACCCACAACAACAGAGCTGGAGGTGTTGGAACACAGACTGAAGCACATTTATTATTATTATTGTTGTTGTTGTTGTTGTTATTATTATTATTATTTGGGGGGTTGTTGCAGGGCAAATGGGGCTGGGTGGCTTGTCCAGGGCTGCGCAGCTGGGTGATTGTTGGGTGTCTGAAGCTAGATCCAGGTACTCCTGGATCCAGGGCCAGAACTCTCTCCGCTGCGCCACCTGGCCACCCCTACTGCTACTCCTACTCCTACTCCTACTCCTATTATTATTATTGTTGTTGTTATCATTATTATTATTACTATTATATTTTGGTTTTTTTGTTTTTTGCAGGGCAATGAGGTTGAGGTGGCTTGCCCAGGGTCACACAGCTGGGTAATTGTTGGGTGTCTGAAGCTAGACTTGGACACGGATGCTCCTGGCTCCAGGGCCAGTACTCTGTCTGCTGCACCACCTGGCTGCCCCTACCACTACTACTACTACTACTACTACTACTACTACTACAGCTACTACTATTATTGTTATTATTATTATTATTATATTTGGGGGTTTTTTTGTTTTTTGCAGGCAATGGGGTTGAGGTGGCTTGCCCAGGGTCACATAGCTGGGAAATTGTTGGGTGTCTCAGGCTGAATTTGGGCTCGGCTTCTCCTGGCTCCAGGGCTGGTGCTCCATCCACTGCACCACCTGGCTGCCCCAATTATTATTATTATTTTTTTTAATTTTAATTTTTTTCTCTTTCCTTTTCTTTATTTCTCATGTGGCTGTATTTGGGGGGGAGGGGGTATTATGTCTACTCTTAAACAAGAATATTTTAGTAATGTATAAAAAACATCATTTGTATAAAAATAAGAATAAAAAAGAGGAAAAAATACATTGATTAGTTTTTTTTCCCTGTAACATGTACCAGGGTAGCTAGTTGGCACAGTGCATGGAGTGCTTTTGGGCATAAAATCTCACAAGACTATTTGCTAAAGAAGAGAGGAGAGCCAGCTCGATGATATAATGAATGGCTCACTAGATTTGTAGTCAAGAAGAGAGGAATTCAATTCCTAAAGCAGATGTTACTTAACTTCAGAGGGGTTAAGCAATTTTTCTCAACTGTAGTTTTTTTTAATATTTTAAATGGGGAATGCTAATGATGCTTTTATTCAAGGATAAAATGATATATATGTATATATATATATATAAATCACTTTTCAATTTGTAAAGTACTATGTATTATTATTGTTATTGTGATCTACATCAATTATGGGTATATGTTGTACATGATTGAAATCATAGCTTTTTTGAAGTAATGAGTATACAAATGTGCTTATCTATGTATATATGAGGTATATATTTGTATAAGAGCAGCGTGGGATTTGCTATGCTAACAGATATTGTCCTTCCCCTCAAAAGGTTTCCAGCGACTTGAGAATTTTCAAAACTTCAAGGCAATTTGCAAGATTTAGTAGATGACAGAATTTGGAAAGATAAATGGAAAGGACTGTATATATATTCTTAATTTCAGTAAGATTCAGCAGGAACTGTAAGCCATAAGGAAGGCATTACTTCCTATGTCCAGAAGTAAAGAAGATGCCAGTAGAATTTTGTTGCCCTGACTCAGGTTGGAGTAAGAGTAGGGACCAGCCACTGAGAAGGCATAGTCAACAAAACCTACCTGAGTAGCCCTATCATGTGGCCAACAGCTAAGTGAAGAAGGGAAACTGATGAACAACAGAGCTATAACTAAAGTTGACTTTGAAGAACAGTGAATTCATGAAAAAGGAGTGGTAATACCTTAAACTGAGGAGCATGAGTTTTTCCAAGGATTCACTAGGGGAAAAAGGTCCTAAATTTGCCTTCAGTGGATGATTGAACCAATCAGAAATTGTACAGAAAAGTACTCTTTTGTGTGTTGAGATGGGGGCAAAAATGATGCACTCTGTTGATTTTACTTTTTTTTAATTCTGTCCCAATTAAGTACTTTCCAATTTCTAAATCTCCTCAACTAGTGCCTTCTCAATCAATTAATAAGCATAAATGAAGTGCCTATTTTCTGCCAGACACTGTGCTAAGCTGTGGAAATTCAGAAAAGACCAAAAAAAAAAAAAACCCAGTGCCCTCAAGGAGCTCATAATCTAATGTGGGAGACAATAAACAGCTATGTACAAATAAACTATACATAGGATAAATGCAAAATGATTAATAGTGTCAAGGAACTAGAATTAAGAGGGATTGGGAAAGACTTCCCAATATAAAAGATAGGATTTAGCTGACACTTGAAAGAAGACAGGGAAGCTAGGAGGTAAAGATGAGAAGAAGGAACATTCCTGGTATGGGAAATAGTTGGTGAAAATAGCCAGTCTAGAGAGGAAGTGACTATTTTGTGGAACATCCAGGAGGTTCTCCACTGGATTTCAGTCAATTCAAGTATTCCTAGTCAAGTAGGAAGCTATTACACATAGATAAATAAACACAATACAAAATAATAGAGGATAAGTCTATCAAATAAGGCTATATGAAGTTGAAAGAAGAAAGGTAATTACTGACTAGGCAGATATAGAAAAACTTTAGGGAAGAATTGGTATTAGAGTTGAGTCTTAAAGGATTGGTAGGAAATTCAATAGGGTGAAGGTGGGAAGGCATGGAGGAAGATATTTTAATTTCAGAATGTACATGAAAGATCACTCAGGAAACATCAATCAAATAGTAAAGTATTTATTTGGGATAGAAAAGAAAAATAAGAAAAGTCAACAAACTCAGTAACCCTAGAAAATTCTAAAGAAAACTTAAATGTTAAATGGTAGATCCAGCTGCATATATAGCATTGTCTTGGCTATATCAAGCAATATTATAGGCTTTTTCTTTTAATTTTTTATATAAATACTTTATTTGTTTTCCAATTATATACAGTAGTTGTTTCAACCAATCATTTCTAACAGAGTTTTGAATTTTACAATTTTCCTCCTCCTTCCCTTCCCTCTCCCTCCCCCCAACAGAAGGTTATCTGTTAGTCCTTACATTGTTTCCATGATATGTATATATCAAAATTGAATGTGTTGAGAGAAAAAACATATCCTTAAGGAAGAAAGAAAATATTAGAGATAGCAAAATTATGTAATGCATCAGACAACTTGTAAAAAATTAAAGATAATAATCTTTGGTCTTCATTTAAACTTCACAGATCTTTCTCTGGATGTAGAAGGTATTCTCCATCACAGATCTACTAAAATTGTCCCTGATTACTGCACTGATAGAGTGAGCAAGTTCATCAAGATTGATCATCTTCCCATGTTGTTGTTAGGGTGTACAATGTTCTTCTGTTTCTTTTCATCTCACTCAGCATTAATTCATGCAAGTTTTTCCAGGTTTCCTTGAAATCCCATCCCTCCTGGTTTCTAATAGAATAATTGTGTTCTACTGCATACAAATACCACAATTTGTTTAGTCATTCCCCAACTAATGGGCATCCTCTCAATTTCCAATTCTTTGCTACCAGAAATAGATCTACTATGAATATTTTTATACATGTGGGGGTTTTTATCCTTTTTCATGTTCTCTTCAGGTATAGACCCTAGTAGTGGTATTGCTGGATTTATGCACATTTTTATTGCCCTTTGAGCATAATTACAAATTGCTCTCCAGAAAGGGTGGATCAATTCATAGCTCCACCAACAATGCATTAGTGTACATTTTTTCTATGTAATCCATGGCCATTCCAAAGAGATTTGCCTCACAGTCCACATAGTTAAAATCAAGTTGTCAAAAAGTACATTCCCCAAATTGTGCCATATAGTTGAATGGATAGCCAACTGAGTTAGTACACTAGTGTATATAGTTTATTTTATTTTATTTTTTTTAGGTTTTTGCAAGGCAAACAGGGTTAAGCGGTTTGCCCAAGGCCACACAGCTAGGTAATTATTAAATGTCTGAGACCAGATTTGAACCCAGGTACTCCTGACTCCAGGGCCAGTGCTTTTATCCACTACGCCACCTAGCCGCCCCATCCACTCACTGTGCCACCTAGCCACCCCATCCACTACACCACCTAGCCGCCCCACTAGTGTATATATTTTAGACAGGTACAAAAGATAAGTCATTAGTTGAGACTAAATTGATTATGAAAAAAGAAAGCAGACTGAATTGTATTTGAGGAATTTCATTGCGCTTTCAGATTTCCTAAACTGCTACCTGCTATAAAAGTTCATCTTTTAAAGACTAATATTTTTCTGATACTACTTAATATGACCATAACTCATGGAACACCACAATTTCAGGGGACACAAAACTGTAGTTACTCAAAGGACAATGAAGACACATGATGAGAGTAAGCAGACTGTAGCATGTTATCTTAAATGAAAAATGCAAAAAGTGGTTCAAGAGCTATTATGGAGAGCATACATGACCAAAAAAGAGGTGAAATAGTTGTGTAGCAAGTGTGGGACAAGAGATAAGCAACTTTGGGATTGTACTAGTACCCATGAGATGTTAGAGGACCTAAAGAAGGCTTCCAATATATTGAGAAGATCCATTATGGAAATATATGAACCAAATCACATAGGATAAGAATGCAGATCTCAACTGGAATTTGTATTAGAGGAGAATTTTATAGTTTATAGTTACTCTTTAATTATGTTAGTTTGTTTGGTATATTCTTTAGTCTTTGTGAACTCTAAAGAACACTGTTTCATAAACATTTGCAGCTCTCATTTGCAGAGCTCTGAAAAAAGATCTTTCATTCTCATTGAATACCAAAATAAAAAAAAGAGAGAGAGAGAAACAGTGACCATTTTTTTTCTTATACTTGCAAAGGAAATAGTCTAGACAATAATCACAATGTGGAACACAAGTATCATGCCTGAGACCCTTGCCCCATTTGTATTTGTTGTTCAAACATATGTATCAAGTAGGAGTTGGCACTTAGAAGACACTTATTAATGACTATAGGTAAGAAGCAATTAAGTTTTCCATTAGTTTCAGACATTTATAATATAAACATTTAGAATCAAATACTGCTCCAATGTGTCATAAGGCTGTTAACCTACTTGAATCTGTTCCCCTACTGATACTGTGCAGAGATTTCAGCTGAAAAGAAAAATAAACTGCATTACAAAGCAATTAATCCTCCATTCAGCTGTTCCATAGTACATGAAACATAAGAGGTTGTAGAGAGTGCTTTGGATCACTTACTATGATGCTGTGATCTGAAGGAAATAATCAGGAAAAAATGAAATCAAAACCCATAAATCCATGGTTTTCACTGAAAAGTTGCTATTGGGTTAGATTTCTAGGACTATAATAAGTCATTAAGGGAAACATTGTGACTTTTTTGTAGGAAAGTAAATGTTGCAAAATAAATGTCAAATTGTTTAGCAAAACTATAGCTTTGGAACTGAGACAGCTTTGACGGCAATTGAATCTCTTTCTGGATTGTGGGTGAATAGTAGCCATTATTCTTTGCTTCCTTCTCAATAGCTGATTGTCAAATCTAGAAGTGAATATCACCAGTAATAATCCTTCAAACTTTCTTGGCAGCTGACTCCATTATTTAATTATCCTTATAAAGTTTTCTTGCAATTCAGCCAGAATGTGTCTTGCCTTAGCTCACCATCATTCTTGTTCAGTTTTCATTGACAGAGTATAATTACTCTCCCCTTCCTGATACCCATCACATATTTTATCTCTTGGTAACATCGAGAACAGCGTGTGCTCATTGGCGGTTATCATCTTTCCCCTTTGCAAGCTTTTCCTTAAGCTTAGCTTGTTTGCTTCCTTGCACTTTACCCAATACATTACATTCTTTAAAAGTTTCAGTGGTAAGATTTGCCTAAAGAGACTCATACCCCAAAACCTGATTTACTTGTTGGAAAACAGTGGAAGATGCATACAAGAATCTGGCTTTAAGTATTCAGGTTTCTCTTTTTGTTTTTCCTGATGGTCTCAATCCCAGAGAATGTACTTCAAATTGAATTCAGTACTTGTCCCCGGGGTAAGGTACCAGAATCAAATATTTCAATCTTAGTCATTCAGGCATTTATATTAGTCAAAATCATTTATTAAGATCTGATAATGGGCAAACTATTCTATTAGACATTAGGAGGGGCAGGATATAAAGATGGATATGATGGACTCCCTCCTCATAGAGTTTACATTCTAGGAAAGAAGACAACATGGCATTGACAGCTAGCCTACTCAGTATCTAGTGTGTCCATGAAGAGAATTAGTCAATATATTTTTGTGTTCCAGTTGTTTAATGTGATACTTATGCAGGCAGACTAAGTTAGAATATGGGTCAGAGGAGGTGGGACCTAGGGCTGTGTTTTTGGACTGAAGAAATGACTCACTGAGAAATAGGGCAAGGCAGGCTGTCTTTGTGTTCCCTTTCACAATGCATATGTGGAGCTAGAGGAAGAGGCTGAGATGCTCTTCATTTCATAGGCTGTTTAATCTCAAGTAAATGCCAAAGTCATAGCATTGTAAGTAGTGAGTTAAATAAAATCGGTTTACTGCAAATTAGGGTGGCTTTGAGAGAGGAGTGGAAGAGAAACTTTTCTTCCTGGATAACATCTTGTGTTTGTGTGTGTGTGTGTGTGTGTGTGTGTGTGTGTGTGTGTGTGTGTGTGTGTGAGAGAGAGAGAGAGAGAGAGAGAGAGAGAGAGAGAGAGAGAGAGAGAGAGAGAGAGATTATCTATCCTAAGTGGGACAGGACTCCTATAGAGGCTACTGGGATGGGGGAGAAGGGAGGTAAAGGGAAGAGAACTGGACTAAGGAAAAAGCTCACCTGAGGTTCAGCAGCACTCAATCAATCAACAGCTTCCTGAGTTCAAATCTGGCTTATGACACTTAGGAGCTCTGTAACTCTGGGCAAGTCATTTAATCCTATTTGCCTTAGTTTCCTCATCTGTAAAATGAGCTGGAGAAGAAAATGGCAAACCACTCCAGCGTCTTGGCCAAAAAAGAACCAGACATAACTGAAAAAAATGATTGGATGTCCAGGTATCGTTTTGTTGGAGACAAACCCCACAATTGATTATTGCAAGGAAAATAAAATTTAATTCATTTCTCTACTTTCTGAGGCAGTGAAGTGATGCAGAAGGTGGATCTCTTGATTTGGACTCAGGAAAGTCTGAATTCAAATGTGACCTCAGAAACTTACTTCCTCTGTGATGTGGGATAAGTCACTCTGTCATGTTCTATTTCAGCTTTCTCATCTGAGAAATAGGAATAATAATGATATTTATCTAACAGTGTTGTTATAATGATAAAAAGGAATAATATTTCTTAAGCATTCTGCAAACCTTAAAGTTCCATAAAAATACTAGTATTTTTAGTATTATTAGACCATATGTGACCTGAGACACTTTCTAGTTGTGAGACCCTGAGTAAGTCACTTAAACTCAGTTTCCTCATTTGTAAAATGAAGATAATTATAGTTTTACAAGAGTAATAATTATAAAGTGCTTACCAAAGTATATAGCTCATTGAAAGTCCTATCTATTAGCTATTATGGTTATTATATAGAAATATTCTGGGCATAGTGCTGGTAGAAGGTGGGCAACTAAATACATATATTATAAATATATTTTATGTATGCATATATAAATGTGTTAACACATACATACACATACTTGCACATTTATGTATATGTATATTATATATACATACATATAAATTTCAGGGGGAAGACATTAATAGCTAGGGAAAAGCAGTCTTAGCAAACTGGGTAGAGAATTACTGAGAGTTATATACTTTGAAAGAAAGTGGGTATTATATGAGTTGAAGATAAAATGGTAGTGTATTTGCAGGCATAGGAAACAGTATGTGCAAAAGTATAGATATAGAGCTGGAATTTCATTTGTCAGGGACAGCATTTGGTCCAGTTTGAACAAAATAAGATTATTTTCTATTGAAAAGAAACAACCAGACACTTTTCATGACTTGTTTCATAAGCATATCATAGTGGGTCAAAAGTATGCACTGATTTATTTAATCATTAAAAGTGTCCTATTTTGGGTTGTCTGTTGGAGCTAGTTATTTAAGACAGTTAGCTCATGTCTTTAGCTAGCTTGCCTAAACCCATAAATTTAATTCCGACATCAAGAAGAAGACATAGGAAGAACTTGAAAGAAGGACAATATGGGTTAAGATTTCATTTTAAGAGACTTCTGGGTCAAAGGACCAGAAAGATAGCAAACTAGATATTTAATTTAAAAAATCCCAATACCAGAAGAGAATTGTGTACCAAATATGGAGTAACTGAAGTTGATGCCATTGGACCAAAAAAGAGAAAACTTTACAAAAATCCTTATGAATTAACATCAGAGAAAGCTGATTCTTTTTTTTTTTAGGCTTTTTTTTTTTTGCAAGGCAAATGGGGTTAAGCGTCTTGCCCAAGGCCACACAGCTAGGTAATTATTAAGTATCAGAGACTAGATTTGAACCCAGGCACTCCTGACTCCAGGGCTGGTGCTTTATCCACTGCACCACCTAGCCGCCGCTGAGAATGCTGATTCTTAAAGTATTCACTCAATTCAGTGACTCTATCCCAGTGATGGGGAACCTTTTTTTTCCTGACAAGGGCCATTTGAATATTTATAACATTATTCTCCAGTCATGCAAATTATCAACTTACAAGTTAACCTGCTATATTTGGTAAAAAACAAAAAACAAAAAACAAAACTAGATTTATTGAATTTTGAGCCCTGCCTGCAGTTGCCTTGGCAGAGTCAGACTCATAGATTTAGGGCCCTTATAGGCCCTAGGGTCAGACTTCCTGCTACTACTCTATTCCATCACCCTCCAATGATCCTGGCAAGGATGTATAAACTAACCCCCAAGCTTGTAACAGGTGTCCATATGGGGTCCTCCAGAGAATTTGCTGGTATATTTTACCCTTTGTCCTCCCTACCCACTCTGAAATAAATAGCAGACATTGGTTCAACCCAGCCTGGGAGGATCAGGGATGGGGGGGCAGTGAGAATGCCTTGGCACAGGAGAAGAGCTCTGCCATGCTGGGTAAGCAACTGGCTTTGGCAGGATGGATACATTAACAATAGGCAGCAGATTGTGTGGGTCCTAGTGGTCAGTAGGCAGCATAGTGGATAAGTATATAGCCCCCAGAGAGTAATAGGATTGATAGCAATATGGGCTTCTGCAAAGAGGACACTTGGATGGGCAGAGGCAAAGACAGGACCAAGGTATACCTTTGCTTACTGTCATCTGGAATGAATGGAAACCTACACATTGTTTCCAGTTCAGAATCCAATGGTCACTGGATGTTCCCAAGAAAGGCATGGAGACACAAGGCATCATCATTGGGTGATAATTTCCTTTTTAGTAACAATAGATTTAACTGTCTACTCAGACAACCACAGAAGGTGGGGGAAGTCTTTCAGAGGCATCTGAAGGAATAAACTGTTGATTACCCTCCCTCACCCCAGGTGTTGGCCTCCCATGGGGAGAGAGGTCCTATCTGACTGGTCAGGGAGCCCTAAAGCGATATAAGGCAGTGATCAGTATTGACACCAGAACAGAAGTTAATGATCTCTTAGCTATCTTGCTTACTACAAGTTTCTCTGATAGATGATAAGGTCACCTGCTAACTGGGCCATAAGTGTCATTATCTACATTTTGACCCTGGTGTACTCGTACTTCTCATTGTCACTTCTTTTCATCAGGAGACTTCTGGTGAATGGCAAAGATTTGACATCATGTATCACAGGGAACAGATTATTAAGATTAGGACACAGACCTTCTGAAGAGGAGAGTGAAAGCCTTGGATTTCTGTTCTTCATTCCTTCCACATTGAGTCAGCTACTTTTCCAAGGGATCATTGACATGCTATAAGTTTGTATGGGGTGGGTTTTGTTTATTTATTTTTTTTTTGTTTAAAAAGATTTCTCCTTTGCTTTCTTTCTGTTTTAATTTTTCTTTTTTTCTTCCACTACTTTCTATGCTTGTTTTTCCCATCCTTGAGAGCAGCATTGTCCAGTAATAATCCTAAGGCTATTTAAATGAAGAAACAAAGATCTTTAATTTTGCCACCTGAGGGAGAAGCATCTATCCTTCTAAGGCTAGGCTAGTTTTTTCCTTAAAAGATATTGAAAGGGGTAGCTAGGTGGCACAGTGGTTAGAATACTAGCCCTGGAATCAGGAGGCCCTGAGTTAAAATCTAGCCTTAGATACTTGATGCTTATTTACTAGCTGTGACCTTGGACAAATTCCTTAACCCTATTGCCCCATAGAAACAAACAAAATGGTATTGAAAACATCACTATATTTTATTTGACTCAGGGGTCTAAGATTTAGGCCACCATTATAGCTTCTTAGTGGGCAAAATACCAAACCGTGTTTCCTAGCAGTCAATAAAGGCTCTTACTCCAACTTGAATGGCATACCAGCATGGCTAACACACACTTAAGGAAGTCATGCTCATCTGAATCCATGTTGTATTCTTGCAGAGTATACATATTACATGAATGAAAAAAACCTTCTTTTATTAACTGTTAACAAGATACTCCATTTCCCAACTCTGAGAATTTTCTCTAGCTGTTCCCTGTTCCTGGAATGCTTTCCCTCATAATCACTGCCTGGCTTCCTTCAAATTCATGTAAAGCCTTACCTTTCATAGGAAGCTTTTTCTCATCTCTCATAATGCTGGTGCCTTCCTTCTGATGGATTCATATCTTGTTTGTATATAGTTGCTTGCATGTTGGCCGCCCTATTAGACCGTGACATGGACCAGACTATCTTTTTTTATCTTATTACTCAGAAATACTCTCAAGCATGTATTTCTCAAGCTACAAATCAGACACCATGTATCTATGAGAAAATCTGGAAGTTGATCAAATCTCTAAACTTCTTTTTGATCAGTTTCCTCAACTATAAAATGGGGATAATTCTAGGACCTACCTTTCAGGGAGTGATCTGAGGATCAAGGGAAATCATATTTAGCACCATGTCTGAAACATATTAGGCATAATATAAATGCTGTTTATTATTGTTATTATTATTATTATCATTCTAAACCTTAATCATCAGACTGCTCTGAATTAAACCAAGCCTACAACCCTATCAGACAAGAAAAAAATTATAATTTATAATAGATATAAACAAGGAAATTATAAGATATTTGAAAGAACCACAGAAATTGAAGCAATATCAATACTGCACATATATGCACTAAATTGAAGATCATCTAAATTTGTTTTAAACTGGACTTCCTTCAACATGGAACACAATTTGATCAGTTAACCTCCTGCTGCTAAGACCTGTTTTCTAGTGTTCCTCAGTAGCACAGTGACTGCAGACATTTGGGTAATCTTGTGGACTTCATGGTGTTCTCCAGGAGTAAACACAATGTAGTAAGATAAGAACTAACACACACACACACACACACAAACACAAATTATGACAGTGACATCCGTTTCACCTGTTTTTTTCTATTAATTATTGTTTTATAGAGCTGTCAACAGAACTGCCTAGAAGACAGGAAATTAATGCTTTTTTTTTTTCTAAAGAAGACTAGAAAACATCTACAAATTAGAGCACCATTTCTTTCTCAGGCAGCCACACCACTGATAGGTGAAATAGACAAAATGCATGCATTCCCTCTATTTTCAGGCTTACAAATTCTCTCTACCTTGGCAAGGAAATCTGTGAGAACTGCAGAAGAGAAAGAGGAAGAAGAGAAAGAAGAAGTAAGAATAGTGGTAGTAGTAGTAGTAGTAGTAGTAGTAGTAGTAGTAGTAGTAGTAGTAGTAGTAGTAGTAGTAGAAGAAGAAGAAGAAGAAGAAGAAGAAGAAGAAGAAGTAAAGGAAAAAGGTTAACCAGAAATTCAAGGTGATGTCCCAAAGATCTTGACATCAAAGTCGACTTTTAGAATGTTTGTGATCAAATGTGAGAACATTTTAAATTTCATTTTTCTAAGCCTCAGTATCCTATTAAGATAACCTGTTTCACAATGTACATAATTTTATTTTATTATATATGATATATTATGTGTGGTTATACTCATGTCCTACCTCCTTTGCAAAGCCTTTGAAAATTTTCTTCCCTTCTGTGGTATCTTCTACTTCAGAGGTAGCTCAGTATTGCCAAGATACTTAATGTACTGGTCCTGGGGTAGGGAAGACCTGAGTCAAATCCAGCCTTCCAGGCTTACTGGCTGTGTGACCCTGAGCAAGTGACTTAACTTATGTCTACTTCTTTTTCCTCAATTACAAAATGAAGATAACAGCACCTTCTTCACAAAACTGTCGTGAAAATCAAATTAAGATAATATTTGCAAAGTGTCTGACATATGGTTCACCCTCTATTCCCATAGTAGACAGAAACAGTATGTGTCTCCTGCACATAGTGTCACTCACTTATTTGATAATCATAAAATGTCTTGCATTATGGCTTTGTTTTGTTAATTAATTTTTCCTGGATTTATATTTTTTCTCTCCAAGGAAACTATAAAGGCAGAAACCTCATCTTGTTTTTCTTGGCTTTTTCCTCTGACTGTCCTACACACTAGTTTGTACAGAATAGATGGGAAGGCTGATCATCTGCACCTCATGCTACAGAGTTACAGAAGGAGTTGGGAAAGTTTACATTCAAATTCCATCTTGAACTAGCAAATCACTTATTGTCTCAGTTTCCTAATTTGTAAAATGAAGGGGTTGAACTCAATAGTCCAATGGTTCCTTTCAACTCTAAATCTTTGATTCTATCTCTAATATATGTACATTAAAAATATTGTATTAGATTGTCTTATGTTTTTACCTTTACTCTCTTCATTCAATTCAATTCCAAAATTTTTCAATTTACAAATATACTCTATCAGAACAGATAAATTGACAGAATTAGATCCATAATTGTCAGAGAAATTTATCACCTTCATCATTATGTTTCTTGTATAAAATTTCTTTGAAAATGAAAAGTTAAACCAATGAAGTTGGACATTTGATGTAACAATTAGTGATTTAGTTTGTATATACCCTTTTCCAGAAAGGGGAGAAAGACACTTCACAAAATTGAAAGATTTAGGTGGTATTGTACATAGGAGATGATCCCAGGTGCTTCCAACAGTGCTATAACAAGGAATGACAGATGGCATATGGTAGAATATTATGGGAAAAGAAAATTGAATAATTATCTTGGCCCTTAATAGATGACTATTGTAGTTAGGGTATTTAAGGAAAGAGAGTGTGACAGACTGGTCAATATGACCAGAAAGGACAATGATCATTGATGGAAAGGTTGTGGGAAATCTGGGTCACTTATACATTGTTGGTGGAGCTGTGAACGCATCCAACCTTTCTGAAGAGCAGTTTGGAACTATGCCCAAAAGGCAACAAAAATGTCCATACCCTTTAATCCAGCAATACCACTACCAGGTCTATACCCTGAAGAGATGATGAAAAAGGGTAAAAACATCACTTGTACAAAAATATTCATAGCAGCCCTGTTTGTGGTGACAAAGAATTGGAAATCAAGTAAATGTCCTTCCATTGGAGAATGGCTTAGCAAACTGTGGTATATGTATGTCATGAACCACTATTGTTCTGTTAGAAACCAGGAGAGATGGGAATTCAGTGAACCTGGAGGGATTTGCATAAACTGATGCTGAGTGAGATGAGCAGAACCAGAAAAACATTGTACACCCTAACAGCAACATGGGGGTGATGATCAACCTTGATGAACTTGCTCATTCCATCAGTGCAACAATTAGGGACAATTTGGGGCTATCTGCGATGGAGAATACCATATGTATCCAGAGAAAGAACTGGAGTTTGAACAAAGACCAAGGACTATTACTTTTAATTTAGGAAAAAAACTGATATCTTATTGTCTGATCTTGCTATCTCTTATACTTTATGTTTCTTCCTTAAGGATATGTTTTCTCTCTAATCACATTCAATTTGGATCAATATACCATGGAAACAATGTAAAAATTGGCAAATTGCCTTCTGTGGGGGTGAGGGGGGAGGGAAAGTAAGATTAGGGGAAAAATTGTAAAACTCGAAATAAAATCTTTTAAAAAATTTAACAAAAAGAGGAAAGAGTGAGAGCAGAGTTGGTATAGTTTGAGAAACTTGATCAATGCAATTTTGCAGTTCACAGAGAAACTATATTTAAGATTACACAGCAAAAGAAAAATTCAGGTGAGATTTACAAATATGCTTGGACAGTACAATTGTGGATGGGGGTGGTTTAGTGACTTGGATTGGTCCATTGGTGTGCAATTGTATTCTTTAAAAATCACCCTCTCAGGGTGGCTAGGTGGCACAGTGGATAGAGCACTGGCCCTGGAGTCAGGAGTACCTGAGATAAAATCCTACCTCAGACACTTAATAATTACCTAGCTGCGTGGCCTTGGGCAAGCCACTTAACCCCATTTGCCTTGCAAAATACTGAAAAAAAATCACCCTCTCTCTCTCTCTCTGGGAACCACAGTCAGGAGCTTTGTGGTGCTTGTTTCCAGAGCATCATGTTTATCTGTGGCTATGCCTTTTACTGGCCTGAGTCTAACATCTTTTTATCTAGAAAGTTGGACTATTATGAAAGATAAGACCTTGGTCAGCAGAAGCCACATTCCTGAGAATACTCTCTGAGTCACTCCCTCTCACCAAAGGCTATGTCTTTGCCAAAGGTTACAGGGTCAAAAGACCAAGATACCTCCAAATTAGTGAGTTGGAAACAATTTTTTTTAGTCATGCAAAGAATTCTCTATATCTACATTTCTAAAAATTTTTTTAAACATTTTTTTAAAAAATCTTGAATTCCAAATTTTCTCCCTTTCTCTTAACCCCTCTTTCATTCACTGAAAATACAAGATATGATATCAGTTATGTGAATTTCATGTGAAATTATGAGAAACATATTTCCATATTAGCCACATTGCAAAAACTATTTTTTGAATGAGAAAATTGTACTTCAATTTTTACTCAGAATTCTCTCTGGAGGTGGAAACATTTTTCATCATTAGATCTTTGGAATGGTCTTGTATTATTGTATCATTTAGACTAACCAAGTCTTTTACAGATGATCATCATTACCACATTGCTATTACTATGCACAATGATCTCTTGGATCTTCTCACTTCACTTTGTAATGGTTCATACAGGTCTTGCCATATATTTTCTATTGTCATTTCTTATATCAAGAAGTACTCCATCACAACCCTACACCACTACTTGTTGAACCATTCCTGAACTGATCGATATTCTGTTGATTTCCAATTCTTTAGCCCCACAAAAAGAGCAGTTATATTTTTGTATAAATAGATCCCTTTCCTTTCATTTCTTTGGGAATGGAGACCTAGTAGGGATATTGCTGGAACAAAAGTTATTCATAGTTTCATAGCCCTTTGGGCATAGTTTCAAACTATTTTCCAGAATGGCTGAATCAGTTCATTATTCCACCAATAGTTCATTGGTGTATCCATTTTCCTTCATTCTATCCAGCATTTTTCATTTCTGATAGGAGTGAGGGAGTACTTCAGAGTTACTTTAATTTGCAATTCTCCAAACAATAGTTATTTAAGGCAGTTTTCATATGAATATAGCTAGCTTCTGAAAGTTGCTGTACATATCCTTTAACCATTTATCAAATGGGGAGTGGCTCTTGTTTTTTCTAAATTTAATTCAGCACTCTATATATTTGAGAAATGAAGCATTTATCAGAGAAACTTGAAATAAAAACTTTTAATACTGATTCGTTGTCTATGGGACCTTTTAGGAAAATGTAGTTTCCCTGATTATCTTTTTCAATTAGGTCTATTTTTGCTTTTATTTTTTTCTGAGATCATGATTGCTATTGTTGGCTTTTTTACTTTAGCTGAACATATTAAATTCTGCTCTAGCCCTTTGTTTTAATTCTCTGAATGATTTTCTGTTTCAAGTTTGTCTCTTGAACATATTGTTGGATTCTGGTTTCTAATATGTTTTTGTTTTATAGATGGGTTTATCCATTCATATTCATAATTAAGATTACTGTATCCCAATTTCACCTTTTTTTCTTCTTTCTCTCCCTTTTTATCCTTTCTCTTTTGCTTCTAACCACTGTCTCCTTTAATATACTCTCCCTTTTTTTATACCACACTTTCTTCTTCTCTTCTCCATTTTCCTATTGCATAAGATAAGTGATTTATATACAACTGAATGTATATATTATTCTTCCCTCTTTGAACAAATTCTAATAACAGTGAGTTTTAAACATTGTGCTCCATTCCCTTCTCCATATTCTCTGCACTAGAAAAGTGCTTTCTTAAATTTCCCCCTTCCATCTCTCCCTTCCCCATTGTCTCAATGCATTCTTCTTTCTCATATCTTCATTTTTTTGGAGACTATTCCAACATAATCAACATATACTCATGCCTTCTATCTATGTTAACTCCTCTTAACTGCCCTAATAACAATAAAGTTCTTAGGAGTTATGTGTACCATTTTTCCATACAGGAGTATAAACAGTTTATCCTTATCAAACCCCTAATGATTTTTCTTTCATGTTTACCTTTTTATGGCATGTATTTGAATGCCAAATTTTCTATTCAACTCTGATCTTTTCATCATCAGGTATGAAAGTTTTCTAATTCATTAAATATTCATTTTCCCCAAAAAAGATTATATTCAGGTTTGTTATATTCAGGTAGGGTTATTCTTGTTTTTAATCCTATCATATTTATCTTCTGGAACATCATATTCTAAACACTCCCTTCCTTTAAGATGGAAGCCACTAAATCTTGTGTAATCATGACTGTAGGTCTACAAAATACTTAAACTGCTCCTTTTTAGCTGCTTGTAATATTTTCTCTTTAACCTATGAGTTCTGGATTTTGGTTATAATATTCCTAGGAGTTTTCATTTAGGAATTTCATAAAAGAGATGGTTGATAGATTTTTTCAATTTCTATTTTATCCTCTGGATCTAAGCTACTGAGAAAGCTTTCCTTTGTAACTTTTTGAAGTATGATGTCTAGATTCATTATTTTAACATAGCTTTCACATAGAACAATGATTTTTAAATTATCTCTCCTCAATCTGTTTTTTAGGTCAGTTGCTTTTCCAATGAGACATTATTTATTTTCTTTTTTTTATTCTTTTAACTTTGTCTTATTGTTTCTTGATTTCTCATAGAGTCATTGGCTTCTACTTATCCAATTCTAGTTATTAAGGAATTACATTCTTCAATGAACTTTTGTACCATTTTTTCATTGGCCAATTTTGCCTAATAAGCAATTCTTTTTATTAGTGAATTTTTGTAATTCCTTTTCCATTTGGCCTGTTTTACTATCTAAGAAGTTATTTTGTCCAGTGAATTTTTCTGCATCTTTTACCATTAGACCAATTGCTTTTATGATTTCTTTCGGTATTTTTTGATGCCACTTTTACCAAAATGTTTCTTCTCTCTTCATAATTTTCTTGTACTGTTCTTATTTCCTGCCCCCCACTCCCAATTTTCCTCTGTCATTCATATGTCCTTGTTTCTTCCAGGATTTCTTATTCAACTTGAGTCTAACAGTCTTAAGGTTATGGCTGTAATGTTTTCATATTATTGTATTCATTTGACTTTGTTTCTTGGTCTTGCTACCATAGAATTTTTTTTTGGTCAAGCTCTTTTTTGTTGTTGTTCACTCATTTTCCCAGTCTATTTCTTGTCTTTGTGTTGAAGTTGGGTTGTGTTCACCTGAAGGTGATGGGGATGGGTGGGAATTGTCCCAAGCTTCAGACTTTTTTGTTCTACTATTTTCAGAGCTAGTTATGTGAGGATCTGCAAGTTATTCCAAGGTGGTATGATCCAGCGAAAGATGTGGTCACTGTTCTATGCTCCAGTCTTTACCAAGAAAGGTCCTCTATTCCCCTGTAACTGCTAGCACTAGTGTTCTTCTTGGTTTAGGAAATGTGACCAGGTCTCTTGCTCTTCTGCAGTCACCTTACTAGCATTTCTCTCCTCCTTGGAACTGCATATGAGCAAAAGAGTAGGCACAAAGTTTCCCCTGTAACTTCTTTCTGACCATTTGTTTGCTTTCTTACCATCTCTAGACTGAGAGCTCCCAAAGCTGCAATTGCTGCCCTTGTAACTGCTGCTGTAACCATGCATGAGCTCTGGAGAGTCTTCAATTCAATATCAGAGACCTCTCCTGATGACCTAAATTTTTGTAGGTTGGACAAATGTCTTACTTGACTTTTTGTTGTCTCTGCCATTCCAAAATTTGATAGGAAGATTGTTTAGAAGCTTTTTGGAGGGAAATGTTTCTAGAATTCATCTGGGTCCTTGCCTATACTCTGTCACCTTGACCCTGCCTCTTATACCCATATTTTCATTTGAAATTAGGAAAATATATATATATATATATATATATATACATATAAATTTAGTAAACTTTTTGACTCTTAAAAATTTACAAATACCAATTAATGATGTAATAATGAATATGGTCAGTTGAGTAAAAGTGCATAGAATTAAAGGTGGTTGGTTTTTTTAAATTAAAAGCATTTATAAATACTTAATTCCAAAGTGTTTTATACATTTTAAAAGTAAATGATTTAAGACATGTCTATGAATAAGCTTCTAAATTGTTCATATCACATTAAGGACACTCTAGCCATAAAGCTGGAAGGGTCTCCAGAGGCTTCTTGTCCAATCATCTTCTTTTATAGATGAAGAAAATAAAGGTGAAGAAAGCTGTGACTTGTCCAATTTCACACAGGTAGTATCAGATAGAGGACTTGATATTCTGATCATAAAATCAATGTTCTTTATACTATTGCTCATGGCAAGAAGAAAGTCATTTAACATCTCTTAAGGATACTTTTAAATTTAAAACAAACATCAATTTATGGTTTCTATACAACAGAAATTTGCTTTTGGATGAAACCTGATAAATAGTGGTAGTCAATATTTGTAGGGAACACATGTGGTCAGGACATATAAATGACTAGAAACTAAAATCACAGAACCTAAACTAAACTAAACTAAACTAAAACAGAAACTAAAATCACAGAAGAGCAAGAAACCTGGTCATATTTCCTAGACCAAGATGTTCTCTGGAAATGTTATTAGTTAAGTAGTTGTCTTGCTAGTGCAAGGGTCTTGACTCCAGATATACTATTTGCTATATATTCTATATATACTAGAAAGATCAACAAGCTCCTCTCATATTCAACTGTGATTAAGCAGAGTTTGATTTGTCTTTAGTAAAAAAATGTGAGAACTCAATTCATTCCAAGTAAACCATCAGCAATATCAATTGCTGAAAGACAGCAAGTTTGTTTTTAGGAATAAATAGAGAAAAGATCATCAATAGACCTTTCAGACTTCTGTGTCTCAGTTTACCCCATGTTACTTGTATGAAACATGAGGAGCAGGATGAGGAGATAAGAAAAGTCTCTTTACCACACCTTTACCTAGGTCCTTTGTAATTTTGCTAAGTGGAGTCCTTGAGAAGACTTGATATGGATCAGGGAATGATGGGAATTAAAAGGAATTTTCTGATCACATAAAGCCAGACTGAGAAATTCAAATGGCAGAAGCAGAAAGAGAGTGTTAACAAGAGACTTTGAAATTCCTTTAGCTGACTAATTTTATCTGTCTTTGCATCCAAAAGGAACTAATATATATATATATATATATATATATATATATATATTAGTATATATATGTGTGTGTGTGTGTAAATATATATATATATATATATATATATACACACATATATATATTTCGAAGAAGACTACAACATTAAGGAGGTAATGCTCTGACAAGAACATGAATGGAATTTGAGTGAGGGGATGATGTGCTAAGCCACCAACCTCACTTTCTCCTCCAGGGCCACCTAAAGCTAGTCACTGAATAATAAGATACTGACCCCCACCCCTGTAGGAAAGTCATTATAACATGGATGAAAACTAGCTGATGGCACCAGGGAGAAGAAACAAAGATTCTTGGTTGAGAACAATGTAACAGGAATCAGACAATGATAGAAAAACTCAGATCAAAAAACCCTTGCTCTAGCAAGACAGTTATTTAACTGATAACATTTCGGGAGAACATCAGTGATTCTCAAAATATTGGAAGGAGTAGTTTCTAGTCATGTATGTTTCCTGACCACATATGTTCCCTACATGCATTTGCCTATTTGTATTCTTTTGGAATGCACAATATCCAATGTGTGTTGTCTTTTTTCACAAGGAGTATGGTAAGCTGTGGCAAAGTATAACCCTGTGCATATATGCATGAGATAAGAAAGTAGTTTTTCTCATTAATTTACTAATCTGTTTAATTAAATGGATTTTACTTTGAACTAATAATGTATGTTCTTATTGGTTCAGTAAAAACAAACCCATTGGTAAGCCCCTGAAATGACTCTTAATCTATATTGCAATAATCTTGATGAACTTAAAATTCATGTACAATAGGACCTTTCCAAATTGATATTAACATATCAGAATAATTTTACTTATATATGCTAGGTTGAAGTGTAACTTTTTTCTGATTTAAACTTTTGCAAAGGTTGAAAGTATGCTAAGCATCTAATATCTTCAATTTGTTTGTACAAGTTGTACAACCGAAGCACTAATTGATAATAGTGTAGTTTGTCATAAATCTCCCAAATAATCAAATCCATTTGCCATGAAACATCCACTTTTCCTCCAATAGAGTAAACAATTACTTCTGCAGCAAAACATACCTTTCTCCCTAAACTTGCTTCTCTGGCTTATATTTGAAGAGTCAAATTATATTACCTTTAGGAACATCTAAATTTAGGAGCAGGCAATATGGGTACCATGTTCCTATTATTGTTTAAGATTAATATGTGATAGAGTCAACAGAGAATAAAAACAACTAAATGAATTTGAAAGCTAGGGATGTTTATTTGAAACTATAATATAAGGGCTAAATGGGAAGAGAATGGGTTCTTTTTTGTCTCTGTCATTGATTTGCTGCAAAGTTTTAGAAAAGCTACTTAAATTGCTTCAGTTCCCACTGAAGAAAATAGAGTTCCATTAGAACTCCTTAATGCTATAGCCATAAGAGTCTCATGACCACTCAGTGCAAGGGTACTGCCACACATGATGTCCCCAGGAACACACAAAGCATAAAGGAATCCCTTCCGCAGGAAAGTGAATGCCCAAGAGTTACACTGCTCTGCCAACAAGGTCCTAGGCAATTTCTATTCTTTCTCTTATCAAAATGATCTATCCAATCTCAGAATAATGAGTTGGGTGACACCAAATACCTAGCCATAGATTCTGACTACTACTAGTAAGGATCCTTAGAATGGGACAAAGATTGATGAAATCTTCAAGGTTATTGCCTACAGATCTTGTTTTCTGTACGTATAATTGAGCTACCAGAACTTTCTTAAAATGTGGCATGTAGATCAAGACACTGATGATCAAAACATGTCCCAAAAGACAAAATGAATATAATCAGTAAGAGGTGGAATTTAAATCTTATCATTGGTCTTATAAGTCAATTTGTAGTCTTATCTGCCATTTGTATTGTTACAAAAATACTGGGCAAATAGGTGGTGTGGAGTCTAGAGTGCTTGGACTTGGAGTCAGGAAGATTCATCTTTCTGAATTCAAATCTGGCCCAGATACATCTCAATTTGTCCCAATTTTCTCAACTAGAAAATGAGTTGGGAAAGGAAATGGCAAACCAGTCTAATATTTTTGCTGAGGAATCTCAAAGAGTCAGCAAAGACTGAAAAGCAACTAAATAGTAGCAAAAGTATTAAGGATCAGGAGTAAATATGCTATAAGGGTAATTAGTTGTAGTCTGTAGGGATAGGAAGAGGTCACTTTGATAGAGGTTGCTTAGATCAAGCTATATAAGAAGTTCTATTTCTCAGTTGTCTGGAGAACAGAGAAATGGAAGTGGGCTTATCCCAGGCTCCCCAGAACTTAGCATTAAAATTAGAATTGGGAGCAACTATAATCAGGGCTGGATAAATGTTTATTCCTCTCAAATAGAACCAAATCCTTGAGACCAAGGACTGTCATGGCCTTTCTGTGTATCCTTGGTGTTCAATACCTGTCAGAATAGGAGTTTCATAAATACTTACTGACTTTAATTGACTTCTAAAAATTAGCCCACTGGAGCAATCATATTCAAAGACAATTACAGTTTAGGGACCTAAAGCAGCTGGCCCATTGTACCACAATCCCTTGCCTCTGCCTGTTTGTGAATCTCATGGAACTCAATTTCCACAAGAAATTATCCATTAGGAGACTGTCACGAAAGAGAGTGGGGACGGGGGTGGTGTAGCAGGATGATTTGTCCTGACCAACAAAGTCCTGTAAATGCTAGCTGGGTCAAGGCTGTTATGCACATCATACAGAGTATTATTTATTCCTGAAACCCTGGGAGGTCCTTCATTCTACCCAGTGAGTCTATTTGAGGAACTCATTGTGCTGCTAGTGGGTGGCATCACTGATTCTGCTGGCTTATGGATCCAGGCCTGTAGTTCCCAGAGGATACCTCCTAAAGTGTAGCCAGTTTTCATCTACCTGGAGAGAATGTAGGGCTCTAAATCCACATCACTGAGTATGGAGACCTACAAACAATCCAAGGGGTTTAAGGCAATAAGCATTAAGAGTTATTAAGCCCCTTTCATGTGAAAGACCCTGTGGTAAGGGCAAGAGGAACAAATACAAAAATAATGAAAAGGTGCCTGATCTCAAGGACCTTATAATTGAATCTAATGAAAGAACCAATCCACCACTTCTTGAATTTAAGGCAAGGGTTTTGGTCTTTTGTTTGTCTGCATATTCTGTCTTATCAGGAAATAAGAATATAAGATTACAGCTCTTAGAAATGAGGCAGGCAGTGAATGAATCCAATTAGAGAATCTCAGACAATGATGAGGGACTTCTTCTCTAAGTCACAGCTAACCCTCTACCTATACTTTTTTCTGTTCTTTCAGATAGATAATACTATAGTGCCAGGCCCAAAGACAACAAGACCTTAGTTCAAATCCAGTTCCAGATAATGGCTATGTGACTTTGGGCAAGTCATTTCACCTGTTTGCCCCAGTTTCTTTATCTATAAAATGGGAATAATAGTATCTACTTCCTGGAGTTGTCATGAAGATCAAATGAAATAATAATTGTAAAACATTTAGCATAGTATCCAACACATAGTAAGATCTATACAAATGGTTTTTATTTCATTGAGTAGTAGCAGTAGTAGTAGCAGTAGTAGTAGTAGCAGTAGTAGTAGTAGTAGTAGTAGTAGTAGTAGTAGTAGTAGTAGTAGTAGTAGTAGTAGTAGTAGTAGTAGTAGTATCATTTTATCCAGGAACTTGCCCAATTAATTATTTTCCTCTTCTTTCCCTCCTCCCCTCCCCTCCCCTTCCTTCCTCTCCTCTCTTCTCCTCTCTTCTCCTCTTCTCTCCCCTCCTCTCCTCTTCTCTCCCCTCCTCTCCTCTCTCCTCCTTCCCTCCCCTTTCTCCCTTCCTCTTCCCCTCTCTCTCCCTCCACCACACCCTACCCCTGCTTTGTGAGTCAATCTCCTTCTCTATGTGTGTAGCTGGATGTTTGTCCCTTAATTCTATCTGTCTCTCTCTCCCTACTTACTGGTTCCCTTTCTACTGCCTACATGCATTTTCAGATTTATCCTACCATTCCCTCATGCTATCATCCTCTATCTTGACACCATTTCACTATCAGATTCTTATAAGTATAGATTTACTGTCCACTTTTCTCACTTTTACTCACTCCTTAATTTCTTGCAAACTGACTTCATTCTTGTAAATGTCCTCTCAAATGGATCTCTTAAATGCTAAAGATAGTGGAGTTCTTTCAGTCTGGCTTCTCCTTAACCTTTCTGCCCCTTTTGCCTTTGTTGATCACCCCTCCTCCTGAATACTCTACAAAGGCAAAAGGAATAAGGTATTTCTTTTTTAGTCATTGCTGGCAAGATTCTTGCTTGAGTCCTTCTCAATAAACTGATCCTTCACCAGGAAGATGGTCACCTCCCTGAGAGCTAGTGTGACTTCAGAAAGGGTCAAGGAATAGTCGATATGGAGTTTATTGCCCAAGAACTCCGGGAAAAATGCCAGGAGCAGAACAGGGCCTGTATACAACATTTGTAGATCTGGCCTTTGATACTGTCAGTCATGAGGTTTATGGAAAATTATGTCAAAATTTGGTTGCCTGGAGAAGTTTATCAGTCTTTTACATCAGTTCCATGACGGCATGCAAGCCTTGGTTCTGGAAAGTGGATGATGCTCTCGAGATTTTCCAGTCACCAATGAAATGAAACAAGGCTATGTCCTTACTTCCATCCATGCTATTTACCATGATGTTTTCAGTCATGCTATCAGAAACCTTCCTTGAGGATGCACATGGTCTCACAGTCAGCTACCTCACTGAAGGTACATTCTTCAACTTCGGGGGGTAGCTAGGTGGCACAGTGGATAGAGCACTGGTCCTGTAAGTCAGGAGGACTTTCGTTCATATTCGACTTCAGACATTTAATAATTACCTGTGTGGCCTTGGGCAAATCACTTAACCCAATAGCCTTGCAAAAACCTACCAAAAAAGGGCTTCAAGCCAAGACCAAAGTGAAGGGGGTGTTGTTGTATGATCTTCTCAGATTGTGCATGCAGTTCAGCCTCTGAAGCTAAGATGAAACAAAGTATGGATTGATTCTCTGCTGCTTGTGTTAGTTTTGTTCTAACAATTAACACAAAGAAAACCCAGGTACTCCATCAGTCAGCACCACACTATTCGTATGTGGAACCATCAATTATAGCAAATGGCAAAGTTCTGATTACTGTGGACGAGTTCATTTACCTTGATAGTGTCCTTTCCAAGGAGGGTACACAGACAATGAGGCTGACACATGCATTTCCAGAGGTAGTTCAGTATTTGGGAGGCTCCTAAAGAAAGTGGGGGGGATAAGGGGTATTAGACTGACCACCAAACTGAAGGTCTGCAGAGCCATTATGCTGACCTCATTTCTATATGCCTGTGAAACCAGGACAGTCTACCAGCACTATGTCAGGAAACTGAATTGTTTCCATTTAAACTGTCTTAGGAAGATTCTGAAGATCACCTGGCAGGAGAAAATACTGGATATTGAGGTCCTTTCTTGAGTTAAATTGCCAAGCATTCAAATATTACTACAGAAAATAAAACTACGATAGACTGAACATGTTAGAATGCCAGTCATGTACTTGCCAAAAAGACTCACGCAGGGCAAGCGCTCACAAGGGAGTCAGAAGAACTGATACCTGGGGGGCACCCTGAAAGTCTTTCTCTGAAGAACTTGGAATTGATTGTATAGTATGGAAAATACTGGCACAGGACCACCCAGCATGGCTTGCCCTCATCAGTGAGTGTTGCTGCTCTCTATGAGGAAGGCAGAATGGAAGCAACTCAAAGGAAACATGACTTACATTAAGTTTAGAGTACCCACCCCAGGTGTTCACATGGACTATTTGTGCCCAACCTGTGGCAGAGCTTTCCAGGTTTGAATTGCTCTGATCAGCCACAGTCAAACACACTGTAATTTGTCTCAAACACAGTGATGTCATTTTGGTCTTCTTTGATAATGAAGGACAAGAACCAGTACATGTCTCTCTTTCTGAATAGATTACTCCTTTGAAGTCTCTTTTTTGATTCATTATTTCCCATTTCTTAAGTAACTATGTCTCCCTAGGGCTCTGTCATCCACCTTCTCTCTTTAACTTTTTTTTCTATGATGATCTTATCTACTTTCCTGGGTTCAATTATCATCTCTATATAGACTTCAAAATATATAGAGACATCATTAATCTCTCCTCAGAATGACAGTACTACTTCTCCAACTCCCTCCTAGCTATTTCCTCCTATATTTATTCCATGAGGATCTGCCCCATACCTTGAACTTGCCACATTACTGTCTCACCTCCTTTTGAGATCAAAATTTCCTAAGTGAAATTACTTTACAAAACTATTTTGCACAGAGCTCATCTACTTACTTCCCCCTTAAGTCAATTAAGGACTCATTTTGAGGGCAGTTAGGTGGCATAGTGTATGGAGTACCTGCCCTGGAGTCAGGAGGACCTGAATTCAAATCCAGCCTCAGACACAGTAATTATCTAGCTGTGTGACCTTGGGTAAGTCACTTAACGCCAAACCAAAAAAAATTAAAAGGACTTATTTTGCTTCTTTAGCAACTTCATCAATTCCCATGGCTTCAATGATCACTCGTAAGCAGAAAATTTCCAAATATATAGTTCTACTTTCAACCTCTCCCTTGAGTTCCCAGTCCCATACTTTCACCTATCTGCTAGAAATCTCTATTTGAATGTCCAGAAGTCCTACAGGCTCTAAATTGAATTCCTAGATCTCTCTCCCTCCTGAATTTCTTATCTCTGTTTATATCACCTCCTTCTTTCCAAGTTTCTGAGGTTGAAAAGTTGTGTTGTACCCCTTCCCCTCTCTAAGCTCCAACATAGCATCAGTTCTACTGCAGGACTATCTCTTGTATCTCTTGTACCTCTTCAACTTCTCACTTGGAATACTGCAATAGACTTCTAATTGACTTTCCTCTCTCTAGTTTCTTCCCTCTTTAACCCATCCTTCACTCTGATGCCAAAATAATCTTCCTAATATATAAATCTGATTATGTTCCTTCCCTGTTTAAGATATTCCAATAGCTTGTCATTGATTACAGAATAGAATACATTTTCTTTATCCTGGCATTCAAGGTTCTCTATAATCTGCCTCCAATCTAACATGCCATCCTTATGAAGCAGAACTCTAAGCACAGAGAAATGTTGTAATCTTTTTGTATTGGAAACAAATCTTTTCTGTACTGTGGGGGGTGTTCTCCATCCTGTGTTGGCTCTCGTGAACACCATTTCCTAAGGCATTTTCAGTTTTAGCAGTGGATTGACTTTGGGTCACACCCAAGGGCAGGAACATGTCCAATTATCAATAGACATCACTCGTACACAATGCTAACAAATGCTACTCAGTTGCAGTGAGTACTACCTTACATCAGCTACCAGCCACTCTTTAAGGACCACCTCTATTGCACTGGAGATTATCTGAAGTCAGGTGTTAAACCACTCCTCAAGGACCACCTTTGCTCCTCCCACCACAGAAATATATTTAAGTGAGGTTCTGTCCTGGTTCACTTTTCCTACATGACCTGCCCCATTCCCTTCCCCCTTCCTTTCTCTGGGATGGATCCATATGATCTCAACTGCAGGTTGCAGGACCTATGTGGTCCCAGTTCTTCTGGCTGGATCCAGGTTGAACTAAGTCCAGTTGCCATTATTGTAGCTGCCTCAGGCAAGTTACTTAACCCTGACTGCCTTGCATCCAGGGCCTTCTCCAGTTGTCCTGATCCATAACTGACCACTGGACCCAGATGACTCTTGAGGAGAAGGTGAGACTGATGATTTAGCAAAACACCCCTTCACTCAAATCCAATTCATGTGCTTGTCATGGCATCACCTTCCTGATGTCTTGGTCTTCTTCAAAAATGAAGGACAAACATTATTAACTATCTTTCCTATTCTCTCCCAACTGTCTTTTCTTTGCTTAACTCCACTACTCCCTTGGAAACTAACCACCTTTACCTTGCTAAAGTATCTAAACATGATTCCCCACATGACTAGTCTCCCTCATTAAACAACAGTGGCTTCCTGCCTCCACTTTAACCTCTTTCCCTTTAGCTGTCACAGCAATACTGAAACTTAACTATCTTGCTGTTTCTCCAAAGAACCTAGCTAATGAACTAAATTTTTGTAGTAGCTTATGAACTTTTGGTAGTAACTTGTAAACCTTTTGTGCAACCTGTGAATTAAAGTCTAAACCTTTTTACCTCCTTGAGTTACCCAAAATGAACAGCTGCCCCTCTTGGATTTCCCCATCCCACTTGCTCCAGCAACACATATCATAGAATTCTCTATTTGTGCATTTTAAGGACATGTTTGAAACCCCTAGTAGTAATAGTATTTTGAACATGGTGGTTATTTTAATAGCATTTGATAAATACTTTAACATTCTGGATTGAAAGGAAGAGAGAAAAAACAAAGTCCTTACTTTTTTGGCTATCTAGAAAAAAAGAAAACAAAGGGAACAGATGGAAGACCACGATATCTCTAGTAAGCTGGGTCCCAAGCAAACTGGTGAGAAAAAGAAGAGGTTTCATGAAGCAAAATTTTATCAGGGAGACAAAGTATTTCCCCTAATCTCTAGGTCAAAGTAAAAAATATAAAGTAATCTTTGTCTTTTCTAAGGGATCAGGGATGAGAACCAAATGGGGTAGTATCTGTGGGAGAAATATGCAAAGATCACCTTTCAAGTTCACTGGTTAGTAAAGAGCTTCCTTTGATTAGATAATTGGCCTATATCTTTGCACAGTTTTTAACATTAGATAAAAAAGAATTCTATCTACTGTTCAAGTTCCAAACTTTATTTGCAGGTCAAAACTTCCATGGATTGCTTTGGTACCACTTATCATGATATTTTTGTTCTTTATGTCTCAGTTTAAAATAAAGTTTATTCCATTGGATCCCCCCCAAAAGTTTGAAAAACCATGTCCTTGAAAAAGCATTTTGATATTCTTGGATACATACGTTTCATTACAACAGGGAAGCTACAAGCTTCTGGGCTTCATCTCTTCAGTATCACCTGCCAACAATCTCAGTTCCAGTATGCTAGAGAGGTAGTTTTTAAACTTTTTGGTCTCAGGACCCCTTTATACTCTTAAAAGTATTGAAGACCCCAGAAGAGCTTTGTTTTATAACTAAAAACCATAAATTTTAATTAGACTATTATTCAAAAATAGTTTTGACTTACTAAGTCTCTTAAAAGAGTCTCAGGGACCTTCTGGTTCTCTAGGCCACACACTTTGTAAAGTTCTATTAGGATGTAGCAAAGAAAAATATCTTTTCCTGATAAGGACAGTTGTTCCCTCTTTAGTCTTGGCCAAAAGAGTCACTCACCCAGGCAATAAAAACCAGATAGGATATCCCCATGTTAAAATCAAGCCTTTGTGTCTGGAACTGAGATCACAGCTCTTTGATCCAGACAGCTATCTGATAGGGTTAGAAATTCATAATTTCTTCTCTGCCTTGACCTGCAAATGAATTTGAACCTGTAAAAAGCTAAGTGAAAGAAGCAAGGTCATTATTCTCTATTCATCTGGCTCAAATTAGTATTGTTGTAATATATTTGTAGGCAGAAGCTTTGATTCTGTATTTTGGACAAGGAAAGAACCTGCCACCAAACTTGAAGAAGAATTTATTTGATAAGGGTCCATTAAGTACTCACAGGTTTCTGTAGTCCATCACATTAACAAAACCTATCCTGTGAAGAGCTTGGTACTTTGTTGCTAGAGGAGATGTAAGATTTAGATAAGGCATTGCCCCTTCCCTCCTTAATCTTTTAGTCTTGCAGGGTGGTAAAACACAGACATAATTTGTGAGAATATACAATGAAGAGCATTAGGGAAATGTAAAATAGTGTACAACATAAATAATGTTTGAAGATTTTTATCAACTGAGATTATGAATAGAAGACCTCAGGAAAGGCTTCATGTAGACAAGGTTATTTGAATTGAGCTTTAAAGGTTAGATAGTAACTGATTGATAAAGTGCTTTGAGGTATGTAAAGTGCTTTCTTCATAATCACCTTGTAGAAAGGATATGCATTATATTATATTTTAAAGATGAGGAAGGCAAGGGTTTAAGAGGCTAATGTCCTGCCCATAGCCATGGAGCTAAGTGATTAAAGTGATACTCCAGTCTTCTTGATACTAGGTTCATATCCAATTCTCTGCTGCCTCAAATGAAAGGAATTTAATAGATAAAGAGAGGAAGAGAAGAAGTTCTAAGTGATGGATTTGGTGATTAGGCCATTCATTGGTGACCTTTACTAACCTTACTGGATGATAATTGATGATGATAAATAAAACTGATCATACTCTTTGACTCAGCAATTCTAATACTAGACCTATATCCAGAAGAAAACATAAAAAAACAGATGAAGTCTCACATGTTCCAGAATAGTCATAGCAGCTTGAGGGGATGCCCATCAATTGGGGAATGACTGAGCAGGCAAGTTATGGTAAAATCATGAATGATTGAATTTTAGAGAAACATGGAATGAATTTCAGGAACTGATGCTGAGCGAAGGGAGCAGAGTCAAAAGAACATTGTACACATTAATAACAACATTGTGAGTTCATCAACCTTGAAGGACACAGCTCCTTTCAGAAGTTCAGAGAGCTAGGACAATCCTAAGAGACCTGCTGTGGATAATGCTATCACATCCAGAGGAAGAAAAACAGAACAAATTAAAACCAAAAAAACCCTACAGAATTTGAATGAACATTACAATCACTTTGTGTTTGTGTTTTTCTTTTCTATCTCATGGTTTTTTTTCTTATTCCTTACTTCTAATTTCTTATAAGAAAATGATTAATCATTAAACATGTTAAACACAAATGTATAAAAATATTCTTCAGACTGTTCACTGCCGAGGGAAGAGGGGTGGAAAGGGAGGGTAGAAGGGAATTTCACAAGTTAAAAATATGTATATGCATGTGATGAATGGTGAAAAATTTTTACAACATGTAATTGGAAAAAAAATTTTAAATCTGCTGAAAAAATAAGTGGAGAGTGATAATCTAATAAAATTTTATCAAACAAAAAAGTAAAAGTACTTATGCCTTATAGTGGAAAAGGTTCACATAAGCCCAGCATTGTGAATTACCCATCAGGTTATAAAAGGATATTAGTAAGTTTTCATGACTTTGATAGCTAGTAAAGTTGGTTTGTTTAAAAAACAACTCCACAAAAACACCAAGCTCTAAGAAATAGAGTGATGGATCAGTGGAAGAGGTAAGGTTCACAAGAAACAGTCGTAAATAACTATTTACTATTCAATAAATTCAAAGTTTCTAGGATAAGCACTCACTACTTGAAAAAAACTGCTGGGAAAACTGGTAACTACTATGGCAGAAACAAGGCATATACCAACATCTCACACTATATACAAAGATATGATTTGTATATTATATAATATTTTAATATTAATATTAAATATTTTCAATATTTTTCTTGAGTCATGATTTAGACAGAAAGGGTGATACCATAAAACCAATAAGGAGAGCAAGGAATCATTTACTTGTCAGATTTATGGAGAGAAGAATCTATGGACAAAGAAGAGCTAGAGGACATTATGAAATGCCAAATGGATAATTTTGATTATATTAAACTAAAAAGTTTTTGCATGAACAAAACCAATAAAACCAAGATTAGAGGGAGTGGCTAGGTGGTGCAGTGGATAGAGCACTGGCCCTGGAGTCAGGAGTACCTGAGTTCAAATCTGACCTCAAACACTTAATAATTACCTAGCTGTGTGACCTTGGGCAAGCCACTTAACCCCAATGCCTTGCAAAAACCTAAAACAAACAAATAAAAAAAAAACAAGATTAGAATGAAAGCATAACGCTGGCTAACAATTTTTATAGTCAATGTTTCTGATTAAGACCTCATTTCTAAAATAATATAGAGATCTGAGTCAAATTTATAAGAATATAAATCATTCTGCAGTTGATAAATGGTCAAAGGATATGAACAGGTAGTTTTCAGATGAAGAAATTAAAGCTATCTACAGTTATATAAAAATGCTCCAAATCGCTATTAGAGAAATACAAATTAAAACAACTCCAAGGTGCTGCCTCACATCTATCAGATAGGCTAATATGACAGAAAAGGGAAATGATAAGTGTTAGAGGGAAATGTGAGAAAACTGGGACATTAATGCCTTGTTGGTGGAATTGTGAACTGATCCAACCATTCTGGAGAGCAATTTGGAACTATGTCCAAAGGGCAATAAAACTATGCTCAAAGGGCAATAAAACTGAGCATATTCTTTGATCTAGTAATACCACTACAAGGTTTGCATCACAGAGATCACAAAAAAAGGTGAAAAGACACCCATATTCAAGAATATCCATTTTAGCTCTTTTTTGTGGTGTCTAGGAATTGGAAATTGAGGGTAGGTTCACCAATTGGGGAATGATTGAACAGGTTGTGTTGTATGACTATAATGGAATGTTCTCTAAAATAAGTAAAGAGTAGACAGATTTCCGAAATACCTGGAAAGACTTACATGAGCTGATGCTGGGTGAAGTGAGCATTGCCAAGGAAGCATTGTATACCTTAAAAACAACAATGCATTGATCAGCTATGATGGACTTAGTTTTCCTCAGCAATATAGAATTAAAGACAATTCTAAAAGATCTATGATGGAAAATGTCATTCACATTCAGAAAAAGAACTATAGAATCTGAATGCAGATCAAAGATTATTATTTTCACCTTTTTTAAATCTTTTTTTTCTTTTCTCTTCTTGTGGTTTATCTCTTTTTATTCTGCTTCTTTTTTCATAGTGTAACTAATGTAGAAATATGTGTAACACAACTTTACAAGTATAACCTATATCAGATTATTTGCTATCCTAGGGTGGTAGTAAGGAAGGATGGCAGGAAGAAAGTTTCACAAATATATTAAAAATTATCTCTGCATATAATTGGATAAATTTTAAAAAGATAAAAAAATTGTTCCTTGGGTATTGATGAGAAAATTGGAAAGATAGACCTCAAGCGCATGGAAGATTTTGATTGAGTGAAAATGTGGAAGGAGAGAAAGAATAATAACAAAACTCCAGGGAATATGAATTATGCTAGTGGCATATTTTTGAATCCCCAATAGTTTCTCTTCATGGGAAAAGTGTTTGCCTAGATATGTGCATATATGTTTATGTGAAGTTGACCAGGATGGTAGATGTTGTGAAAACATCCAGAGCTAGTTAGTATGTATATATTTATATATATATATATATAATATATATATGTGTGTGTGTGTGTGTGTGTGTGTGTGTGCATGTGTGTATGTGTGTGTGTGAATATACAATATTTGCAACAATTGCCAGGAGACTGGTGAATAAATTACCCATTGGAGAAGAAGAACATACATGGGAACATAATAAGAAAAAATATGGACAGGAATAGATGGAAGACAGTAATAGGAAGGGTAGACAATTTAGGCTTAGAAAATGAAGAATATTATCAGAATATGACATTGACAGAAGCTATTCATTTATTTATTCAACAATATTTATTGAAGATAGGCCATGTATTAGATACTTTGACACTATCCTAAGTAATGAAAAGGATAGAAAGATGTGAAAGAAAACTTTTTATCTGGTAAATGAATGATCGTCAAAATATTAACAGTTTCATTTTCAAAGCTATCCTTTTTGTTTTCGCCCCTCCAAAAACACTCATAAACTTTTTACCTTATGTTGCTTTCTTAGTTGGTCTTAACTGAATTGTTAATAAAACAGCAGAGTGGACTATTTCAGTTTTCCAAATGTAGGCAGGAAAGAATATAGTTTTGTTTTGTTTTTGTTTGCAAGGCAATGGGGTTAAGTGATTTGCCCAAGGTCTCACAGCTAGTTAATTATTAAGTGTCTGAGGGCAGATTTGAACTCAGGTCTTCCTGATTCCAGGGCCGGTGCTCTATCCACTGAGCCACCTAGCCGACCCTATAAAACTATACTAGGGTATAGTTTTAAAGACAGATAACCTTTGGTCTTCCTAAATTCATAAGAATACATTTGCCTCTAATTTGTTGGGTTTGTTTTTTGGGGGGCTTTTTTGTTTTTTTGCAAGGTAATAGGGTTGTGACTTGTCCAAGGTCGCACAGCTAAGTAAGAGTCTGAGGTCAGATTTGAATTCAGGTCCTTTTGACTCCAGGACTGGTGCGCTATCCACTCTTCCTAATTGTCCCTTTTGCCACTAATTTTAAGCAAGGGATTCTTCTTTCATGGTTTTTTCTTGAGTCAGCAGCAGCATTAGATCCTGAAACCTTTTAGTCTCACATCACATAGTATGCAGAATCACTTAAACATTTTCATCTGTCTTTTTCAGCTGATTTACTCATTACCATCATCATCATCATCATCATCATCATCATCTTGTTCATCTTCTATATTACAGTCTTCATTATTTTTATCTTAAAGTCTTGTTTATTTTTATGATGCCAAGAATTTACACTAGGGTTATAAATGAAACCAGGAGTTCAGTGAATAAGAATTTCCTTATTGGTAGAGATCCACTAGTTAATGTCTAATGCCTAGATGTGGGTAGAATTGGTGAGAGCTTGAGAAAGAAAAGGTCTTACATTTTCCAGCTTTAAGCTTCAGGAAAGAATTGTAGTTCTGAATTTTCTTCAGAAACAGGTCCCTGAAGGGATGTAGAGGAGCTGACACCTTGATTATGTACTTGTACCCAGCTTATCACATTAGTGACTCCAGGGAAATTTCCTTTGCATGAGATCCCAGACTATTTCTATTGATTGACCTGGAAAAGCTCAATCCCAAGTGGGAGAAGTCATTCACTTTGTATATTATCTGGTATATTTTAATTTGTATAACTTCTCTGATTTTCTTTGTTATATTTAGATAAAGGAGTTTATTTTATTTTATGTGGTTCCTGTATAACCAGAACTTGTTTGGAAGGACGACATGCCTAGATGTCCCCCTCAACTTTTCGTTCTCTATCATCCCTATCCCATATCTAATATGTTGCAAAGGTCTGTTGATTTTACTTTAGTATCATCTGTCATATACAGCCTCTCCTCTTTTCTGACAATGCCGTTATCACCTCACAGCTGGACTGTTGTGATAGTTTGCTGATTGGTCCTCTGCTTCAAATCTCTCCCCTCCAGTCCATCCTCCAATCAGGTGTCAAATCAAACTTCCCAAAAGAGAGATCTAATCATATTACTGTTTCCCTTCTTTAACCCTTCCCCAAACAATAAACTCCACTGATTCCCTATCACCCCAAAGTCAAATATTGAATCTTCTATTTAGTATTCAAAGACTTTCAAACCTGACCCATTCCTTTTAGTTATTTATGGAAAGGGGACTGGTATATGTAAAATCAACAGCTTTTAGCTGGAGATGAGAAATATTTGTGAAGCAAATGAGAGGATTAAAGACATAGGAGACTGTTTAGCAATTCAAAGTATGAAGAGTATTATACTCTGTCTTTCTAAGTCATTCTCAGTTTATGTGGGAATATTCCCAGGTTTTTGTATTTGTCTTTCATGGTTTAAATTGCTGTAGAGACAATGAATAGCTTGCCCTAGAACTGTGGAAATGAGTACTGAGGGATGTTTGGAAAGATCCAGTCTATCTAAATTTTACCAACTCATCTTATTCTGCATCTTCCATCACATAGATAAAGTGGTCAATAGTAGGCATCAAACATGATGTGTGAGCACTAGACACTTTTCATTGTTTTTAATTATAGGCTCCACTTATTTCCCTATATCAGAACAATACCATTGATCCATACTTGAGTTCAAGGGGTGAAGGTCCTCAAGAGCAAATAATTAAATTTTCAGTGTGAGTATTTACTCCTCCTGAATCAGCAAATTCTGTAAATGAGACCTTGATTCATTGTTTTGCTGATTTCTAGACTTAAGAAAATGATGCAGAAAATCTCAGCAACATGTATTAAACTTTAAAATGTGCCCACTATACATTCCCCCCAATAACCAGTAGTTAAAAATTTGCAAGCACTCCATTCTTTATGCCTCTTTATATGGTAATGAATATCTTTGGTTCTCAGAAAGGGTAATAGGGCCATAGCATGTTAGATGTGAAAGGACTCTTATATAACCTTTCATTTTCTAGATGAAAAAGTGAAAACCTAAAAGTTCAAGTAACTTATACAGGTTGATATAATTATTAAGAGGTAGAATTAGGACCTGAACTCAGGTTTTCAGTCTCTCAATTCATGAATTATGACCACAAGATCTTGAAGCATCTTCCATAGCACCACAAACATCTTTTTTAACTTTTTATTATTATACCATGAATTTTTCATGAATTATATATGGCATATAATTAAAAATAAAAATGGTAATTCTCCCCTAGAGTAACTTAATAACAATTTCAAATGCCAGAGGGTTAAAAATTAGATTTAAAGACAGGGAGAAATTCAAGAACATGAAGCATCTTTTTTAAAAAATGCAATATGTTATTTTATTTTTAGAACTGGAGATTGAAAAAGACAAAGGTATTCCCTTAGGAGCATCTCATCATTTAATCATGCACATCCTTCTGTTTTGTAAATGATTACAGGCTCATTGCTCACTTAGCCTAGTGAGACTTTCCTATCAAAGAGATGAGATCCCAGGTCATATCAAGATGATCTTGGTTGGTTCAGTAAATTTGAAAAGTCACAACTAGTAATAATAAAAGCTTAAATTTATGCATGTTTGCATATCTTATCTCATTGGATTCTCACAACAGTTCTGTGAGGTAGGCAGTACAGAGATTTTTTTCATTTTTTTAGATGAAAATTGAAGTACAGAGACATTAAATGACTATATAATATTGCCATATTAATAGAAGACTGAGTCAGAATTTGATCTTAAAACAAATCTACCATATCACAATCACTTCTGGGTTATAGTTTGATGGAATTTCAAACAGAAAAACTAGGATAAAAGTAATATCCAATATGAATTAGACCTCTATACAAATTAGGATAGTATTTCCTTAAAAGGTATTAAGACTATCATTAAGACTTGGTTGGCTTAGGAAACTAAAAGCTTAACCTCTTAACATAATTTCTTCAACTCTGGAGTACAAAACAATCTTGAGGAGTTCTAAGAATGTTCTTTAATGCTTGACTGGTAAATCACGATAAGTAACTCACGCAAGAGAACATTCTACTGAATCATCTTGATGCATCCTCTATGCCTATCATTGTTAAATATCCTTTTCTTGCTATATCTATCCAAATCTCCTTTTATTAACCATTCAGTGTCTCATTTTGTTCTAACAATGTAAACATAAAAAGAATGGTTTGAGTTAGGTTCAGTCCAGAACCTCAAACTCTCCCCCCTTTCAACGATAGTTTCTGCCATCTTGTCAACAAGTACATGCAATATTTTACCTTAGTTTTCATATCAACTTTAACTATGAAAGAAAATAATACAGAAGAGTGAAAAAGATGCTCTGGGTCAAACATTTCAATATATTTGCCTTGTGCAGATGAAGCCTAAAATTCCTTTTTGTCTTCTCTCCTGAGAAAGTCTCTAACCTAAGGCAATCACACAGAAAGACATAAGGGAGCAAGTCAGTTTGAGAAATTGGGGGTGGGTGGGGGGAGGAAACAAACTCTTAAGAAATCTAGCCAATTATTTTTTTTTGAGAGGTCGATCGGTATACCATATTGACAAGATACTGATTGGTTACATGTTGAAGAAAACATACAATACAAAATACAGAAAAAAGTTGGTTCCATTCCCTTCTCCCCCCCCCCCCCAAATACTTATCATTATGATTTGGTCAAAATAGGCCTCAAAGTCAGAGGTCTGGGTGGTAGCCGGAGATTTGGAGAAAGGGTTCTTGGCTGCCATAATAATGCTGTTTCTCTCTGGGCTGTGAGTCAGTTGGGTGGGGTAAAGGAGTAGGGTGGCCCCAATAAGAACCAGCTGAAGGAAAATCCTCCTAGTCCCCTTCCCCACCCAGGGCTTTCCTTCATCCCAAGATAAACAAAACCCACTCCAAGGTGGTGGGTGAGGATATGAGACTGAGGTGCTACCATCAATTCTCCCAATCAGCAAAAGGGCCAGGAAGGGTAACCACTTCCCTACCCCCCCCTAAAAAATACAAGGGTAGGGAGAAGAATTGGGACATGCAGCTAAAACCAGAAAAGAATAAGAGAGGAGGGGTAGAAAGAGCTGAAGTTCATACATATTAAAAAAGTGACTTAAGACTTAAAATTGAATTAGTATTTGTACAAAAAGGTGCGGGTGGAATAGCTCCCTCCAGCCTACGATCAAAAAATATATGGAGAAATAGTCAATTATTTCATGGAGAAAATCTTTTATGCTACTGAACTCATCAATGTTTATATTGAATTAGCATTTTAGAAATATATTTTACTGAGAAAATGTAACTTGACTTTATTATCATAATGTATGGAAAATTGTATTTTTCCTTTATCTTAATTGTAATCATATCTTGCAACTACCTTTAGGCTGTAATGTAGACTCATCTTTTTATTTAAGACTCAGTCAACTATTATTTTACTAATATAACCTTGAAAACTTCATTTTAATGTTTCTATCACCAGTAACAATAGTTTGGATCATTAAATAAAAATACTTATCATACTCTTTCTTAAAATAGGAGAAACTTATAATGACATACTAACCTTCCAACATGTAGGAGGTATAAATGGGCATGAACACAGAAATAAGCAATCATGGAATCAAAATTTTCTCCTACATTTAACTAAGAAAGTTTTCAGAGTATAAATTGACCTGGGTAAGTACATAATTTACTTCACCTAATACAAAAGTCAGACTCCATAGCTAGAAACAGCTGAGTCCTGAGAAAAAAAAGAAATTCAAAATCACCTAAAGAAATATTCTTACAAAACTCTTGAAACAGGAATTTGGTCATTTATGTTCTTTAAATGTCTATTCTTTATAGAATCATAAATTTAGAGCTAGAAGGGAAAATTTCATTGCATCTACACCTTTAGCATATAGATGAGGAAATTGAAGTACTAACAGGGTAAGTGATTTAGTATGCATAGTATTAATAGTGTTTGACACAATATGGTCTGCAATATGGATATTGCATTACATTCAGTAAATATCAGAGCCATGAAACAGAAGAATGTAATTCGCCTGTTACTAGCCCCTAGTAGCTACTGATAGGTCAACTAAGTGGCATAGTAGATAGAATGCTGACCTGAGAGTTAGGAAGATGCATCTTCCTGAGTTTAAATGTGACCTCAGACACATTACTAGCTGTGTGACCCTGGGAAAATCCCTTAACTCTGCTTGCCTCAGTTTCCTCATCTGTAAAATGAACTGGAGGAAAAAAATGACAAACCACTAGTATCTTTGCCAAGAAAAACCCAACTAGGGTCATGAAGAGTTAGACTGAACTAAATATGACTGAACAACAACAGTTGCTACTGTACAGATGATACTGAACAGAATCTAGACTAACCTATTATTAGTTGGGTAACCTAATATTAGTTGGGGAATACAGGAGAGTTCTGCTAAATGGGAATGATTCATGAAAAATCAAGACAGGTAGGAGGGCGTAGTGGTAGAACACCAGACCAAGTCAGGAAAACTCATCTTCCTGAGTTTGAATCTGCCTCAGAAGCTTATTAGTTATATGACCCTGGGAAGTCACTTAACATTGTTTATTTCAGTTTTCTCATTTGTAAAATGAGATGGAAAAGGAAATGGCAAATCACTCCAGGATTTTTACCAAGAAAACCCCAAATGGGGTCATAGTCAGACATGATGATTGAACAACAATAACACAATAAAAATCACACTTTTCAGAGTCTCTCAAATGCTAGTGCCTTTTAGGTCAACTATGCCAGAAACTGATGCTATCAGAACAATTCTTAGAACCTTGTCTTCTCCACTACCCAGCCCAATGAGTACCTATCTACAAGGACATGACTTTTGAGCAATATGTTTTTGCCCATTTTATCTTTGACTCCACCTGCTACTGGAATTCAATAGTCACTTATCTGGTAACAGGTAACATCTGAGCTCCAAATTGCATGATTGTGTCAAATGAAAGAATCTTGAGGGAGAGACAGAAAAAAAAAACATCTTCATCTGTATTGATTCCTGGGCCATGGCCAAGGGTCTAGCCAAGTAGTCTTAATCCTGGAGAGAACAGGTCTAGACAGTCAAATGTCGTTGTACTCTTTTTTGTATAAATTGCTTTGCCTGGTTTCAACTCCATGGAGCAAGGTGCCTCTCCCAGGAGAAGTTCATCACTTCTAATCTCAATACCATCAATGACAACACTTGACTCAGTGGCCTCTCCCCTTTGATGGGAGAATTGGAGTGCAATACTAAACACCCCCCAATGTCTTCCCTTACTGAGGACAGAAACGGGAGTCTTAACTCATTCTATGTTCCATTTCCTGGTCTGCAGTATCAGCATAGAATAAGGGAGAATTTTTCTTTAGTCCCTAGGGAAGAAGGTAGAAATCCTTTCACAGAAGAGAGAAGAAAGAAAAAAAATCATATCCTCCCCACATGTGGCTCTCAGGGAAAGGGTTTTGTGGGAAATTAAAGGAATATTGAGTGGGTGGTAGTATTCAGAAAGTCTAGTTATCAACTTAGGTCATAGGACAGATTGCATGCAAAACATTTATGACATCTTAGCCACTTTACCATGGATGAGCATATTGTATGAAGTTATTGACCCAAAGTGTCATTTTATATGCTATGGTACTGATGTTCCTGCTTCTGCTCATTATTACTGCTTTATATTAGGAGAGCCACCATGAAGTGTAAAGATTTGATATCACTCACCACATGGATAAGAGCATTTAAATCTTCTGAGGCTTGGTTCTTACCAAGGAGGGCAAATAAATCAAAGGTTTCTAGATTTTGCTCTCCTCCACATTTTTTCCTTTCATCTTTTTCTTTATGAAGTTTGGGTTTATATTTCTTTTCCTTTTTGCTTATCTCCTTAGTGCTACCTGTGCCTGAAGAATTGTAAAAAATCTTTAAAATATGGAAGATCTTCTAGAAAATCCTTACTTTGTCAATATATCAGTTCCTTCCTCTCTCTCCTCATCCCAAAGGATGACAAGTCAGAGATAAGACTTTATTGGTTCAAGGGTGGGCAAGGTTCAAACTGCTCTTCCACTGATGCAACTTCCTTGAGGACTACAGTTATGTTGATATGACTTCTTGATCATCTGAAGACATAGAAGGAAGCCCAAATGAGAAATGTAAATAGAAAAAAATGGAGAAATTTTCTATATTAAATGTATTATATCCAAGATAGATTAGAAATTAATTCATATTTATGTTAGGAGTCATTTCTCAGTAGATAAATGGTCAAGGGATAGGAACAGGTTGTTTTGAAGGAAGAAATTCAAGCTATCATTACCCATATGAAAAAATTATCTAAGTCACTATAACTAAAGAAATATATATTAAAGCAACTTTGAGAGTCTTCTTTATACTTATATTGGCAAAGAGGACATAAGAGGAAAATAATAACTGTTAGAGGGGTTGCATGAAAATATATACATTGGTGCATTGTGTATGAATTTCTGAATTATTCCTTCTAGAAAGCAATTTGGAGGTGTGCTCAAAATGCTATAAAAGTATACATTTGCTTTGTTCTAACTATACCACTATTAGGTTTACAATCCAAAGAGATAAAAAAAGATAAAAAGAACCTTTGTTTATAAAAACATTTATAGTAGCTCTTTCTAGAATAGCAGAGAATAAAAAGGAAAATAAGGAGATACTCTTTCAAAGAATTACTAAACAAATCAAGTTATATATAAATGTGATAGAATATTATTATGCCACAAGAAATGACAAAATGGGTGTTAGAGTTAGAGTGTTAGTATTAGAGGAAACTAGGAAATTTTTATGAAATGATGCAGAGTCAAATTAGCAGACCCAGGCAAACAACTTTTAGAGAAAAGTCAACTTTGAAAGTCTTTAGAATTTTGTCAGTGCAATGATAAATCATGAATCCATAGGACTTAAGATGAAAACAGGTCACTCCCTGTCAGAGGAGTGAAAAACTTAAAATACAGGGACAGATACATTTTCTTCTTCTTTTTTTAATTTAAGGCAATGGGGCTAAGTGCCTTGTCCAAGGTCACACAGCTAGGTAATTATTAAGTGTCTGAAGTCTGATTTGAACTCAGGCCCTCCTGACTCCAGGGCTGGTGCTCTATCCACTGTGCCACCTAGCTGTCTCCAGATACATTTTCAGCAAACCAATGTGGAAATTTGTTTTGTTGGACTTTGCATGTAAGGGTTTTTATTTTCATTTTCAATAATAATAAGAGAAACAGATTATAAATGCATATATAAATCAATAATTTGGTTTGAAAAAAATTAATACATATCCTTTCTTCCTGATAATGGGTAGTAACTTAAAAAAACCCTACTTATTCACAATCACTTTTGAAGTATTATAGGAAGGGGTTTGTCTGGATGTTTGTTAGGAAGTATATGCTGTGTCAAAACAAAATGTATACCAAAAGTTGAGGGGAGAAATACTTAAACATACTTAATGATTTGGGTATGATACATATTTCTCAGTCTTGTTTCATATGAAACATCCTAAAAGTATGAAAAAAGTGTTATTTCTCATAATGAACCTTTCACCTAAAAATGAAAGCAATTTCCAATATCTAAGAACTTGTGGAATAACACCTTAAAAGGGGACATACGATGGCTCTATCATGAATTCTCCTTCAGGAGTTTTAAATTTCCTACAGGCTCAACAACTTTTCTTGTATTTGTGCTCAGAGGAAATGAAATCTTTTACCATTGTACAGCAGGCTGCATGAATGTTATAGGGTACCAAATTCAATAAACTACATCAGGCCAAAGGCAAAACTATATGTTGGACACTGTTTCGAGTATATGCCATCTATAGTCTAGGCTACCAAATATCTCTCTGTGTGTCTTAAGAGATTTTTCACTTATGACTTTTTTTGTTGTGATGCATTTTTTTACATTAATCAATTGCCAATGGGGAAAGAGAATGGAAAAGAATAAAGATTACTATAGCACTGTACTATGAATTTTATAAGCATTATCTCACTTGGTTGTAACAACAACTCTTTGAGATAGATGTAATTATTATTCTAATTTTGCAGGTAAGAAAACTGAGGCAAACAAAAATTAAATGATTTGCATATATGGTCACACATTAAAAAGTGTCTGAACTTGTCTTCTTGACTTCAAGTTCAGTACTCTATCTACTGTGCCATAAAATTATCTCTGTATTTATAAACTTTCCAATAAATAGTACCCTATATATAGTCCATGAACCATAAAGCCATGTTCAATCTTAAGAGCTGACTCCCCCACAACTCTCTTTGGTCCCATTCAAAATTTACTATGAAAAAATCTCCTTAAAATAGTTCATGTCTCAGTCTCCACAGATGTGCATAATCTTAAATTACCTTGCAATAACTCAGGGAATGGAGCAACAAGAACTCAGGGTATAGGATTTTGGGTAACAGTACCCTTAACTCCCAAACTCAGGGAACAAAGTAGACACCAAACATAGGACAGCTTTCATTCAAATTCATAAAAATGTAAACAATATAAACATCTAGGGGCAACTAGGTGGTGCAGTGGATAGAGCATAGGCCCTGGAGTCAGGAGTACCTGAGTTTAAATTTGACCTCAGACACTTAATAATTACTTAGCTTTATGACCTTGCAGAAGTCACTTAACCCCCCTGCCTTGCAAAAAAAAAAACCCCAACAATATAATCATCTAATAGAACCACCTAATCAAATGCAGAAAATCTAAAAAGAATTTTATTGACCTATAAACAACTAATATAGTTCTCTCCCTACTCTGATGCTCTGCTTTCCCCAATATCCTAAAATTCTTCCAAGTCACAGCTAGCTCCACATTATAGTTTGAAATCCTTCAATAAATATGAGAACCAAACATTGGGTTATTATCAGCATAGATCCCTAAATAGATTCATGAAAATTCAGACACAACTGAAACAAACAACAAGAAGATTCCTAATATACCAGTGAGTCTAATTTCATCTCAAAGACCATTAAAAATATCCAATATCTGGAGGACTTCCTCAAGAGGAAATATAGTTAGAGTTGCTCTAGGCATATATCTTCCTATAGGAATCTGAATAACTCATACTAACAGTAGAAGGGAAGGTTCAGGTCTCTTCCCCAAGCATATTGTACACAGTCCCTTTTTTGCTGTTCCTTGTAACACTTAGAACTATATATGTTATCTTCCTCTCAATCCAAAAAGAATACTCCATGAGAAATTCCCCATCTGTTAATATAAGTCAAGATCCCTAAATTCTCAAAGTTGGTGTCACTCATAATCCTCAAGAATATCTTCAAGAATTTCCCTTTTTTCCTGTTAGAAGACTAACTACCTGAATGATACTACAGAGGAAATCCCCTTCTCTAAAGGGGACTAAAAGGCCAAACCTGGTATTCTCAAACTTGGAACTGCCAGAGAGGCTCAGTGCTTAGGAATTCTTATTGCTTAGTCACAGAGTTCCCTTCTCCAGGACTGTCTTGAGACTGACAATTTATGTCTCTGTTCTTTTCAGGACCCAATCTTGACTCTGTGAATTTCTTTCTCCCCAGGCTACAGTAGCCTTCTCATTCTGGAATATCACTAGACTCCAGCAATGTCCTTGTTCTTTCTTTTCTTAAAAAAAAAAATTTCTCCCCCCCAATTAAATTTTTAAACAATTTTTAACATTAAAAAAGTTTTGAGTTCCAAATTTAATCTATCCCTCCCTCCTTACCCTCTCGCTTTGGTAAGCAAACAGTTATAGGGTATATAAGAAAATTGGTCCTTTGGAATTATCTTGGATCATTAGACTATTCTTTCCCTCTGACCTTCTCACCCTGGACGATCACTCCATCTCTATGACCCCTTGCTCTGATTGATCACTTCCTTTTAGAGTCAACCATTTTTAGGTTAGTATTCAGGTCAATCATTTATTTCTTCATTCCCCTCTGGGACCAACTTGTGACACTCTGGATTTCTTTTATTTCATCATCTCTGTTTCCCCTCTTTCTCCCTGTCATCATTATCACAGATATCTTTCCTCACTACCATCTTTTTCAGCTCCCTTTTATGTGTTATTCCCCACCCATTTTGAATGTAAGATTCTTGAAGGCAGGAACTCTTTCTGTTTGTATTTATATTCCTAGTACTTATTAGGGTGCCTGTACATAGTAAGGGCTTAATGAACACTTACTGATTTGTTGATTTGACCCTAACTCAGGGCACAACTGACAGAGTATGTTCTGCTACAAGACCATCAACGATGCCTCCAGGATGGGGAAATTGCTCTCAGAAGCTAAATTCTTAGGTCCTCTGCATTCTTACGATTTCTCCATAGAAAATGAAAAAGAGAAGAAGGATAAAAAGGTGTGTGTGGTTTTGGAACAGGAAGAAAAGGTAGTTTTTTCTAAACTATATATATGTATACACACACATGCACATATATATTTATATATATATATATACATATATATATATATATATATATATATATATATATATATATTTACATATTCTGCAATGGTAGGAACCAACCATTCATTCATTCATTTTGGGACAGTCTCTATCATTGAGTTTCAGAAGCTGCCAAGAGGCATGTTTATATCTTTCATGGGAAGCTACAATCAAAATTGTAGCCAAAGGTATATCACCCTTTAAAATCATGAAGTTTACTAGTATACTCCCTTGATCAATTTCCTCCACATTTTCATTGTGCTTTCCTTTTATAAAAAAGTTAAAAAATAACTGTCATGAATATGGCAGTTTTGACTCTGTTGTTATAGTTTATAATTTTTTAACAGAAAGGAAATGAATTTTAGCCTGTCATTTAGAATGATCATTGATCATTATATTTAACAGAGGATAAATGGCATAGTAGATAGAGTGATGGACTTCAGTTCAAGACAAAACTCAGACACTTACTAGTTGTGTAACCCTAGACAAATCACTTTATGCTATTTGTGTTGGTTTCCTGTAAAATGAGTTGGAGAAGGAAATGACAAGTAACTCCAATACCTTTGCTAAGAAAACTCAAAATGGGGCATGACTAATCAACTTAACAAGAACAATAAATTTGACCTGAACTCTTGTTTTTATTTGTAATTATTGTGTGTCATTCATTTGACTGTGTTTCCTTCATTCTGCATTATTTGTTCTTGACTTTTCAAAATATGTTTCTCAAGACAATATTCAGATTTGGAGACTTGTGTTCTCTCAGAACATGACTTTCATGAGAAAGTCCATGATACTTTCAAAATCTTTTATACATTTTCAGTATCCATATTTTTCACATCAATCAGAATGTCATTTTCATATTTAAATGAGAAAATAGATTGCAAACAAAGTGTTATTAGTAGGAATGTAAGTGTATATGCCACAGTAATAGTCCTAAGAATTTGTGTCAAATGAAAATTCTTGGCACCTAATTTTCTTTTGTTCTTAGAATACTGTATGATTTCCATAAAAGACTAAATTCTTAAGTTTTCAAAATTTATGAAGTTATGTCCCATTTTCATTTCAATAAATTATTAGAACTTTGAGAAATTAAGCCCACATTTGCATATGGATTGTTTATTCAACATAGTGAAATTATTTAATCAAAATGTAAAAATGATAGAACTTGAAACCCAAGATAGATTCAGAAATCACTGTTACATAGTATGAAAATCATTTGTTTGAAATTTTCCAAAAGAGTAATTGCAAACTTTTAATCAGCATTAAGTAAGACAAGGATAGTTATGGAAAGAAATAGTTAAAGCCATAACTGCAACAGAAAAAAAATTTCATTTTTAATAATTTTGCAAGCCCTTAAGCAAAAATTAATTTAGTAATTTTATTTTGATAGCTTGAAAACAGGAAGAGATAAAAATTAATTTTTCTCTGAAAAGACTGTGTGGGGATTCATTCTATTTTTTATAATGGCAAATTTGTTTTTTTTGTTAGGGTATAGATTTTTTTATGATAATGCCTACTTCAAATGTTTAATGTTTTAAAATATCCTTCTCTCCACCACAGAATAGTGAGCTCTTCAAATACTAAGACAAATGAGAGAGTGGCCTTCAACTTTTTTGACTTAATAAAAAGTCTACCTACCATACTGAGATGATTTTCATAAATGTACATAAAATTATATTGGATGAAGCTTTCTGTTCCTTTAGCTTTCCAAATCCTACAATGTGAAGGCATAAGTAAAGGTACTGTCCATTATCAAAACTAGGTTTGAATTTTTCTAAACTATGAAAGGGAACATTTTCTGCTCTTACATTCAATTAATATCATTTGATCCCAAAATGAGCCTTAAAATATTATTATTTTGTCTAGATCTATAAAGTACAATTAGTTTGATATAGCATCTCCTATATGGTAGAATGATCTCAGGAATTATGTTCTACCTACTCTGTATATACTTAGCTACTTATTTAGATATTATGTTGTCCTTTAGATTATAAACTCCTTGAAGGAAGGGACTATTTTTGCTTTACTTTGTATTCCCAGCACTTAGAACAGTGCCTAGCACCCAGTAGATAATAATTTTTTATTGATTGATTGAGTAACATATAGGAAGAAATTAACTGTTTCTGAAACAATTAATTTAACTTATGGTTTTTGCTTAATTAATGGATTTTTGCTTATAGTCAAGAATCATAGATTTAGGGTTGGAAGGGACCAAAAAGGTCCTCATTTTACAAATGGGGAAATTGAGGCCCATAAAGATTAGGTGACTTACCTAAGGTCACCAAGGTTATAATGGGCAGATTCAGGAGTTGAAACTAGATTCTTTGACTCCAGTTCACATGCTTATTCCACCAAAGCATATGATACTTTAAACTTGGTTCAAAGAATGCTTTATGCTTTAAACTCATGTGGGCTTAATGAATTTTCCTGGGAAATTGAATTTTTCTATGTTTTTCACTTTCTCTTAAAGAGTAAAAATTAGTCTTTTAAGAGGAAGCTTCTCTTCTTATAAGGAGAATCTATGATCAGAACTGTGCATACGTTTGAACATCCCATTTCCAAAGAAAACTGATATTACAACACAATGCAAATTCTATCAGGATTGCTTTTACATACTTTGCAGCTGCAGACATTCTCCAAAATTTTGTTTTCTTTTGTCTGAATTAATTTAAGCAGATAGAAAATGGAAAATACAGTTACTGTAAGCTGCATATATTAAGTGCTCAATATTTATGTGTGTTATACCTACTTATCTTAGCATAATAAGAATTAAAGTTGATAAAATTTTGAAATATTTATTCTTCATTTCAAATGACAACAATAAACCCATTAATGTTAACAGCAATTAAAAATTTTATTAAAAAATAACTATTTTTTCAAATGAGCGATGAGTGACTTTTTTTACATATTTTTTCAAATCTCTTCTTTGGTTTAATAGAAGACAGGTAGACTCTTATATCTGTTTATATGATTGACTCTATAAAAGGATCCTGGGAACTCTCAGGAGTCTGTTTTGAGAAATAGCCATTCCACTAAAAAATTATAGTTAGACTGAAAATATGAACATAAAAATTGTTCAGAGTTGCATGTAATCTTCACTACTCTGCCCATATTAGTTGCTTCATAAATGTTTTTAATTTAAATTAAATTGAATTTCATTTATGTTCTTGTAATACTTAAACCATGTGCCCATTTGCTAATAATATAATTTATCTTAGCATCTAAATAATAATAATTTAGAATCTACTTCCTTTTGAAGGGAAGCTCTGCTCTGCTTGAATGGCAAAAAATGACTAACTGAAGATGAGATAAATCTAAGTCCATGCAAGCCACATAGTAGATTTTTTTAAAATACAAACTTGTCAAATTAATTTTTTGGTTGGGATGGATCTCAGAACTATTAGCCAGACTTGGGATTCTTTAATTTTTAAAACATTTTATTGATACATTTAAAACAACAATAACAACTTGATATTCCTAACTTCCACAGAGATTAAGTTCAAGTCCAGATTCTATTAGTCCTTCCTAAAAAGTACCTACACCTCAAACTTTCTCCATGCTCTTGGACTTGTTCACTTCACTTTCAGGTCAAATTCTTTGGAATGACAATTGACAATCTTTAAGAGGATCTGGAATAACCAATGGTTTAATGTAATCACCTTAATGTCATCTTATAAACAGAATCATCTAGAAGACTTCACCATCCATACCAACTTCTATTTCAATTCTTTGCTGAATATCTTTAATGATCATGATAAATACCTGTGAAGAGTATATGCTTCTTTGTTTTGTGTTGCACTTGATAGTTATAATAAGAAAGTTATTGAAAAATATTTTGTCTTTTCATCTTTCAAGGAGTTTAGTGTACTTTTGTCTCATGTGTAATATATACTTTGCTGGGAAATAAACCTTTAAAGAAACATTTTCTTCTAACAAATCAAATTCTTTATCAAACAATATGCACAATGGGATTTTTTCCTATTATCATTCATGATAAAAATGTGATCAACTGTGGAATCTTATGAAAATGTGCACCTTTTATCTAATGCTTTTATTATAGATGTTTTTGAAACAAAAAAGGTTTATAGATTGTATGGTAGGAGTAACATTTGCTATGTAAATTAGGCTAGTTTTCCTTGGGAGGACATCCCTGAGATTTACTTGATTTGGGTTACAGCACTAATTTAGTTTCCTGATGACCAAAGTCCAAAGTCAGCCCACAAGAAGACAACAGGGACTTTCCCTCAGGCTTGATCAGAATACCAGGACAACTAACAAAGATAAAAGAAATCTAGGCTCAGTGGAATTAATGCTTTATCTTACTAAATAACTTTCCCTTTTTATGGCTAAAGAAGTCTCTTTTTGTTAACTATCTTAGAATGTCATTTTCCTAAAAATCATTTTGTCCTCTACAGTTCTTGTTATCTTATGGGGCAATGATGCTGATTTGTATGCCTTACAAATGGTAAAAACAGGTGATAGATGATGGATAATACTTATATTTTACTAGTATTAATCTCAGGAAACACAAAGGAAGTTGGTTGTACCATTAGATATACACGTTGAATATACAATTTATGGGAGACTTATAAAGGAAATGTATACAAAAATTTCACAAGATTGGTAGAAATGATTGGGTTGCAATCTCTATTAAATAATAGATCCATTCAAATAGTTAAGTAGTATTTTTAATTGATAAAACAAATATCCTTTTAAAATTACTAAATTCAAAATAGCCATTTGTCATGTATTTTTTACATTAATTGAGACTAGAAATGCAACTATCAGCTTTGTGGGAAGGAATTTTTATACTTGAAAATTTTGGGACTATTAGAATAAACAACACTTGAAGGATTTGAAATCTCTAATTGTCTTTACTGAAATTCAATTATGAAAATAGTCAATATTGGAGGGAAAGATGGGTACATTAATGGATTATTGCTGGAACTGTGAATTTGTTCAATCATTATGAAAGCATGTTAGATTTATGATAAGAAAATGACTAAATAGTCATAATTTTTTAACCAGAGCTTAATGCTAGATATATATATATGTATATACATATATAATAAATATATGTATATACATATATATATATATACCAAGGTAGAAAGATTAAAAGATTACAAATATATGTAAATATATGTATATTATATATATATATCTCAAGCACACATATTTTGCAAGTATATATGCATTAAGCTTATGTGCATATGTATACAATATAGATATATGTGTGGCATGTATATTTATATATATATATATATATATATATATATGCACACTCTTCATGATAGAAAGAACTGAACACAAAATAGATACTCATCAATTAGGGAATATTTAAAAATAACCTGAGATACATTAATGTAATGGAAGATTATTATTTTTTAAGAAATAATAACCAAAACAATACAAATAACAATAGGAAAGCAAAAAAGTAAAGTAAGCAGAACCAGGGGAAATGATATATACATATCATAACTACAGTAGTATAAATTAAAATAAGAAACTGATAATTGCATAATGCATAGGATTGACTCTTATGGAGTGGGAAAATTTTGCTCCTTTTCTTTGAAGATGTGGAGATCTATGAAAGTGAAACATTGCATATACTCTAAGATTCAGTTGATGTGTTGATTAATTTTAATGAAATTTGGTTTTTCCTTTTTAAAAATTCCTTGTCTGTGGGCAGCTAGGTGGCACAGTGGATAGAGCACCAGCCCTGGAGTCAGGAAGATTGAAGTTCAAATCCGGCCTCAGACATTTAATAATTACCTAGCTGTGTGGCCTTGGGCAAACCACTTAACCCAATTGCCTTCCAAAAAATTTTTTTTAAATTGCCTAGCTGTGTGGCCTTGGGCAAGTCACTTAACCCCAAAGCCTTAAAATTAAAAAAAATAAAAATAAATTCCTTGTCCAAAGGGTTAAATTTTTGGGTTAGGGAGAGGAAGGATGTATTTAGAAATGAAGTGTTGTGGAAACAAACTATATCAATAAAATCATAGGATAAAAAAATAAATTATTATTTTTTTTAAAAAATCAATTGTACCCTTCACATGACTGTGATGAATATATCTAACAATTTCATTTAAATTTTTGTCACTTGATAACTATATATTTGGTTGTGAAAAATACTTTCTATTTTCTTTTAGATGTCTTTATCATTTGCCCAATATTTAATGTCAGAAAATTATTGTAAATCTGCTGGAGAAATTTCATTTTATCAATCACTGGTTAAAAAAATAAGCTTCAGTAAAATTCAAGTAGCCACCCTAATAGACCAGAAAAGTCCTAACCCTTCCTAAAATGCCACTCCTTAAAACAGCAATTCTTTTTCATAAAATATCACTGCTCCTGGCAGGTTAGAACAAATCTGATCAATAGCAAAAATGTAACAGTTCCTACCTTCAAGGATTTATGTTTTAATAGCAGGAACCATTATATAAAGAAGAATATACTAAGTAAATAAGAGATAATCTAGGAAGAAGTCCAGGAGGTAAGGGGGAATCAAAAAGAATTTATAGAAGGTACTTCTTGATGTGACCTGGATCGCTGAGAGGCTTGGTGTCATTGAGTTAAAACATATCATAGAAAGGATTTGAATTCACATCTATCTTGACTCCAAGGCCTGCTCTCCATCTGCTTTCTACTACCTACTTTATCTACCAATACTAAAATAGTGATACTTATTTTATAAAATCTCAACATTTAAAAATAATCTTTAAAATTGATATGATGAGGAAAACATGGGACTTTAAAGACATTTGGATTTGAATCCTGAGTTTCACACTAACTCTTTTTATGTCTTTGGACAAATCAGAACCCCTTCTGAATCTCAAGAAGTTTTTATTATTAGAATTGATTTTTGCATGTGTACATCCAAAAGAACCTAACCTTAATTTCAAGGAGCAGACACAAAAATTGTAAAGGACTACTCCAAATTTGGGAAGTCATTCAATCAAAATTTAGATATGGAAATGATTAAGTTAAATAGTTACCCTGACTTTACAAGATTGGAAGATAAATGTTTTGAAATGAGACTAGATTTTACAATCAGAAAACACAAATATGGATTTCATATCAGATGTTCAGTTTGGCATAGTCTTAGCTTCATTTAGAAATTCTATTTTATCAAATTGACAAATATGGAGGTCAAGAATTAAAGTTGTAATTAATTGGGAGTGAGGCACTGAGGATGCACGAATCATTTCCTTAACTAATTTAACCACATCCTGTCTTCCACGCACATGGAATCAGAAATGCCAGGCCTTCTTTACTGACCTGGTTTGACCAAGGATTAATTAAATCACTCATCACAAAGAAAGGAAAAGAAAGATACAAGTATCCTCAAATGACCTTTCATTCTCTTACTTCGAATTCATGATAAACCAGAAACTCTGCTCTTGAAATTGATGATTGATAAATCAGCAGTCCTGATGATGTTGGAAAGCTGCACACTAAAATAAATACTTTGGGGGTAGCATTTCAAAAGTAAATGCAGTTGTGTTAGTGATCTGCCACCTCACTGACATTCTGTCACATGCCTCACAATACACTAGACCCTAGTAAAAAAGAAATCTTGCAAGACATGTAGTTCAGGTAAGTTCCAAAATTTAGGCACATTTGAAAGCTTTCAGACCTCTGTCAGATGTTGATGATATGGCTGGACATCACAACCAAATGAAATAGTGTGATAAATAAAGATTTAAACGGTGAATAGGTTGAAAGAGTTCTTAGGAAGTACTCTTTTACCATCATTTAGTCTGGCTCTGTGCTTTAAAAAATTTTTTTTAAATGTATTTCTTTTAGAGACACTCCCTGTATTCACAGATTGCAGGGCACAGCTTGATTTTTTGTTTTCTCAAGTATTTACTGGGATTTTATATTCACCTAAGGATCTAATCTCTTGTTGTTTTAGTAATTAGACTTTAGGAAGTAATTTCCCCCCTGAAGATGCCTTTCCTGAATATTCTTTTAGTTTAGCATAAAGCTAAACAAAAACAAAACTTACAACCAATCATTTGGTTTATTATCTGGGCTTGAAAGTAAACTTTACCTTGGGTAAACTAATCTACCATTAAATATAAAAAATCAAAAGGGTTTACCAATTCCAGATTAAGGCTTGATATGCATAGGAACTTAAAATGCAGGGTCTGAAGCAAAGTTTTTATAATGCTCTGAGATATATTAAAACATGAAATAGAATGACCACCAAGCTATAGCTACATATATACATACATTTATATAATATATGTCAAATATTATGTGTTTTCATGTGTGTGTATGTGTGTGTGAAGGTAGAGTTTATTAGATTTTTAACTGAGTTTATTCTAGTGGTCTATTGATCTCCCAACTTAGTTTATTGCTCTAGCTCTACAGTGAGAAACATTACATCTATATTATCTAGAGAAAATCAGTCTCTAATGGTCATAAGTGACTTGGGGAAAATACATTCATATACCTATGCAGTTATTTAGTTGTTTTAGTAGTTTCCAGTTCTTTGTGATCCATTTGGAGTTTTCTTAGCAAAGATACTAGAGTGATGCCATTTCCTTCTCCAGCTCATTTTACAGATGAGGAAACTGAGGCAATCAAGGGGTAGGTGGCATGCCCAGGTTACACAGCTAGTAAGAGTTTGATGTCAGATTTGAACTCAGGAAGATGACTCTTTCTGACTCCAGGAACTCTACTGTGATCTAGTTATCCTTATATAATCATACATTTGCATATTTACATGTTTCAGAGAGGAGAAAACATGAAGATTAGTGAAAGCTGAAGACAGAAAGATATCAATAAAAATATGCAATTTTTTGAGTTGAATAGAATTTTAAAATAAAAATAATTATTGATTATTGTGCACTTAGAACCATTTTCTGAATTTTTTATGAGTTTTTATGCCCTAGAATATAGGCTATGTATAGATAAGAATAAAAACACTTTTTTCATGTCGCACTTAGTAAATGCCAAAGATTTATCATATTTACCTTTTCTAAAATACAATTCAGGTCCTTAACTTCTTTCTTGTTTATCTTTTTGTTAGATTTCCCAGTGTTAGAAAATAGTACACTGAGATGCTCCACTACTTTTATATTCTATCAAACACGGTAATTCAATGAACTTTTTCTAAAAAATATTTAGATGCTGTCTAATTATTTCTACATCAAACTCTTTCCATGTGCATGGGTGTACGTGTGAAAGTGTGTTCAACCTTCTTTGTCTAGTTCAGATTAAATTAAGGTTCATGTGACTCTCCCCACCCTTTCCTTGATGTTTGCTTCATCTCATGCACCCTGATTATGCAAGATAGAAACTTCTGTCCCCATCTTCTTCCTTTTTTCCTGTTATATTCCTTTTTACTTCCCTTTTCTTTTAAAACCATACAAACAGAAAAAAGTCTACACCAGCTATTTTATTTGTCTTATTGAACTTCTGTGATACTACTTAAGTATTAGGACTCTTTTTGAGATACTTGTTCCTTCTCCTTTATTAGAATTTAATTATTTCCTGATAGTAAAGACCTTTCCAAATATTCAAGTGTAGTATTTTTCCTTCTAGCTTTATCTTGACACCAGTACTTGTATTTCAAACTAACTACTTAGCTCTTGTCTTTTCATTAGGAAAAAATTTAAAATATTCTAAACCATCAAAAAGTCCACTTTCCCTCTCACTTTTTTATACTCACTCTCTTAGAGCAAATTATTTTTGGTTGTAAATCTTTATTTTTTATTGTTTGAAATATTTTAAGCTTTCTTTTTTTTTTTAGAAATTGTAACTACCAATTTCATGTACTGTTAATTGATTTCTTATTACTTGAACTCTTTTTTTTCTTCTAACTAAAAGTACATTTTATTTGACCTAGAAGTTCTACATTTTTTTCCATCTTGTTACTAGGAGTTTTCATCTTGACACTTCTTACAGGAGGCAACAAGTGAGTTATTTAATTTTCACTTTTCCTTGAATTTCTACTAAATATGAAAATATTTATTTTCTTTAAATGTAATATATATACTCTCTTTTTCCCATTATGTTCAGAAAACAAAGACCATCATTCAGTCATAGGATGGGCACCATGAAATGAACTTGGAGTGGGTAGGACAGGATAACTTTCTTCCCCACTCATCTTTTAGACCCCAGTGGCATGGTTCTGACTGTTTGTCTTTTTCTATTTTGTTTTATCCCTCTCAGGTTCAGGGGCCAGTGATAATCCTCCCCTTTCCCAGGAATTGGAGCCATGCTGATCTTTGAACCAGGCTTCCAGATAAGGTGCTATAGTTAGTCAACCCCAGCAGTGAATCCCTGAGAAGCCCCTGTGCCCTGGGATTTGAACCTGAATATTGTTTAAGATTGCAATCTATAGGAACTGAGTTAAGTTGTTTGTATATTTTATTTTACTTTAACTTGGAAGTAAAGATTTCTCTGTGAAACCTAACCCCACTATTAATGACTATATGGAACTAGGGTATAGGGGATCCCTCCTACTACTATTTAGGAAACATCATGAGTCAATTTATCAGTGGAATTTTGCTTACTTTTCATTTGACTGTGTAATACCCATTCTTTTTGTATTATTGAATCCTGTATATAAGCACTAATCTAAAATAAAAAATTTGTGACAATTATTATTAATATTTATGTAGCACTTACATAGCAAGCACTGTACTATGTGCTTTCCAGTTGTTATCTCATCTGATTCTTACAAGTCTGAGAATTAGGTGCTATTATTATTTTCTATTTTACAGTTGAGAAAACCAAGGTAGATGGAAATTTAGTGATTTGCCGGGGATTACATAGCTAGTAAGTGACTGAGGTTGGGTTTGAACTCAGACCTTCCTGACTCTAGGTCCTATTCTCTATCCCCTATACTACCTACTTGCCACAGAACAGGTCTACTAATGAAGTCTTTATTACTCAGTCCTGTAAAAGTACTAATGGTAAATTCATTGTGAAAAATCTGGCATAATTGGACTGCTACTATCTGGTAGACTATTTTGTTTTTTGGCATTCACACCTAGACTGCTTGCTTATAGTAACTGGATTCATCTTTTTAAATACTTGCTTTATGCCTATAGAGTAAATCTTTCTTTGTAAAAACTAAAAAAAGATATGTGTACATACACATATAAATAGAGATAACACATATAACATGTTTATGCAATACTTTAGCTTAAAAAATATATAAATATTATATACATATACTATACACACACCTATATCTATCTATCTATATATATATCTACAGATATATATATATATATATATATATATATATATATATATATATATATATATTACTTTTGATTTTCAGGTAACTTATTAACTCTCCCACTCCTTTTAGCCTGTTTCCTAGGTTTGTTTTTGATAATATATATCTTATATTTTCTTTCTTTTTTTAATCTCTTGATTATGTTTAAACATTTCTTCTTGTCTTATGGAACCATTCTTTTATTTTGGTCCATTTTAATTTTTAGGGAATTCATTTCTTTTTTTTTTTCTTTTAGGTTTTTTTGCAAGGCAAGTGGGGGTTAAGTAGCTTGCCCAAGGCCACACAGCTAAGTAATTATTAAGTGTCTGAGACCAGATTGGAACCCAGGTACTCCTGACTCCAGTGCCAGTGCTTTATCCACTGCACCACCTAGCCACCCCGAATTCATTTCTTAAAGTTCTATTCTAGCCTAAACTTTCATTCTCTTTCTCATTCTCTTCTCCATAGCCCTTATTTTATTTAAAATTAGAGTTTGTGTCTCTTGCTTCATTTCTTCCAGTATTCTTGTATTCTTGGCAAAGAATACTGTTTTCAGAACTGTTTTCAGAAGTTCTACTTAGCCTTTTTTTGATGGTTACTCTTTTTTTAAAGCAATATGTTTATTTATTTTTTCATATTGCCATAATAGCCATGTTGTAAGAGCAAATATAACCCCCCCAAAAGAAAGAGAAACCTCAAGAAAAATAAAGTGAGGGGGGGGAAGTGTACTTCAGTCTATATTCAGACACCATCAGCTCTGTCTTTGGGATGAATAGCATCCTTTATCATAAACCCATCAGAGAAATTGCTTTAATATTTTTCCTATGGTTGCTATTGCTAGCTGTGTTTCCCTCCATCCTATTTCTCCCCACCCACATTTATTCTGTTCTCTCTCTCCTTTCTCCCTGTTCTTCCTCAAATGTGTGTTGCATCAACTACCCTCTCCCACACTCTTCCCTCTCTTCTAACACCACCCCCTTTCCCCCTGTCCCCTTTCTCCCATTCCTTTCCCTTCCTATTTTACTCTAGGGTAAGATAAAGTTCTATACCCAATTGAATGGGTAACTTATTTCCTTTCTGAGCTGCTTCCAAAGAGAGTGAAGGCTCATTCATTCCCCCTCACCTTTTCTCTTTCACTCCATTGCAAAAGCTTTTTCTTGTCTCTGTTATGTAAAATAACTTACCCCATTCTACCTCTGCTTTCCCTGTCTCCCAGTACATTCATTTCTCACCCATTAACTCCATCTTTATATCATACCTTCATATTCAGCTCTCTCCTGTGCCTTGTCTAGATATGCTTCTTTTAACTGCTATGTAATTGAGATTGTTCATATGAGTTATCAATATCATCTTCACATGTAGAAATACAAGCAATTCAACCTAATTAAATCCCTCATAATTTGTCCTTCCTGTCCACCTTCTCAATGCTTTGCCTGAGTGCTGTATTTGGAGATCAAAGTTTCTGTTCAATTCTGGTCATTTCAACAGGAAAATTTGAAATGCCCCATTTCAGTGAATGTTCATCTTTTCCCCTGGAAGAGTTTTGCTGAGTAGTTGATTCTCAGTTGTCCTCCAAGCTCTTTTGCCTTCCAGAATATCATATTCAAAGCCCTACAAGTCCTTAATGTAGAAGCAAATAAATTCTGTGTAATCCTGACTGTAGCTCCATGATATTTGAATTGTTTCTTTCTGGCTACTTGTAATATCTTCTCCTTGACTTGGGAATTCTGAAATTTCACTATAATATTCCTGGGAGTTTTTATTTAAAAAATAAAATAAATGAAATTTTTTCAGGAAGAAATCGGTGGGCTCCTTCAGTTTCTATTTTACCTTCTGCTGAAGTCAAGGCTCTTTTCCTAGTAATGATTTTCAGGCAGCCCAAAAAATTTAAATTCTCCTCTTGGACCTGTTTTCAGGTCAGTTGTTTTTCCAGTGAGATATTTCAGATTTTCTTCTAGTTTTTCATTCTTTTGGTTTTGTTTTATTGTTCCTCAATTTCTCACGAAGTCATTAGCTTCCCTTAGCTCCATTCTATATTTGAAGAAATTATTTTCTTCAGAGAGCTTTTGAATCTCTTTTTCCATCTGGCTAATTCTGCTTTTTTTAGGGCATTCATTCCATTAGTTTTTTTAACTGCTTTTTTTTAAGATGCTTTTTCTTCAGTATTTTTCTGTAATTCCTTCACCAAACTGCTGACTTGGTTTTTATGATTTTCCCACATTGCTCTCCTTTCTCTTCACAATTTTTTTTCTTCCTCCCTTACTTGCTCTTCAAAATTTTTTTGAGCCCTTTCATAACTTGAGCCCAATTCCTATTTTTCTTGGAGGCTTTAGATCCAGAAACTTTGACTTTGCTATCTTTTGAGTGTATATTTTGATCCTCAATGGGACCAAAGTAATTGTCCATGGTCAGATTATTTTTTCTCTGTTTTCTCTGTTCTGTTTGCTCATTTCCCTAGCCTATGACTTGGTTTTAGCTCTTTATAAGATTGGGCTCTTCTCCCAGGATGGAGGGCACACTATCCCATGCTTCTGAGGGTTTTTACAACTGTTTTCAAGGACACTCCCCCCCCCTCCCCAGACCTCAATTTCTTCAAGGCCTTATGAAAGGCTCTGACTGCACTCCTGGCCTGTGTTCTGCTATGGCAGTAAAACTCCTTTTTCTGAGACTGGAGTCCCAGACTCTAGCCTGGTTCTGACTATAGGCAAAGTCACAGAATCCTCCTTCATAGATAGAAAGAAGCCCCTGCAGTCTCCCCTGATCCCCTTATGGTTTCTGGCCTGAATGCTGTGGAAGCAACCTCTGGGTAACTCCTTGCTGGGTGGCTCCACAGGCCTACTCCTGCTTCTAGGGCCAGGATTGCAATGAGAACTGTGCTGCTCAGTTCTCACTGCTCCCTTCTTACTCTGGTATTGCAGAGTTTTCCTGCTGACCTTACAAGTTGTCCTTGGAAATCCCTGAGCTGAAAGGTCTGGAAACTGCCCCACTGCCACAGATCCAAGTGCCCCCAGGGACCCAGGTGTCCCACAGGTTGTTCCTGGATGGCTGGAGTTTGTTTCAGCACATCTGGGCTGCACTGTGGCCTTTTCTAATCCTGGTGTCACAGAACTTTCCAGTGGATCTTCCAAGTTGTCTTGGGTTGAAAAACTCTTTCACTCAGTCTTTCTGTGGTTCTGCCACACTAGAAGTTGGTTAGAGTCATTATTTAGAGGCATTTGGTATGGTCTGAGGGGCAGCAGAGACCACCATACTGGCTCCCCCCCCCCCAAAGTAACTTTCCTAAAATTTACTTCTTGCACTTTTCTCAGTCCATAGTACTTCTTCCTTCTGCTTGGTATGTTCTCTATTTAGTCATATCTCAAGTCTCAGTTTTTAAATTGGGACTTTAAGCTTGAATTGGACTCTGATCCTTCCCATTCTCTTCAATGGTACAAGACTTGCTTACTTCTTCATGTGATGATTTAAACAGGGCTTCATTCTCTTCTGTCTTGACCCTTATCTTTTTGCCTTGACCCTTTTCTATCTTTTCTTTGGACATGGTATGACCCTAATGCAGTACTTCCCAGGTACTATTCTGGACTTTTCCCCTGTTTTATCTCCTGATATAATTTGGATCCAGGTTTTCTGAATACTCATCTGTTCAGGCACTGTCCTGGCTTTGTCTCTTTTTATGCTTCAAGCATGGAAACTGCTCTTTTGCTGTGATTTCAACTTGAGTTGCCTTAGAGATGGACTTTTGGGGACTGATTTAACCTTTTCTCCTACTGTGTCTCAGGGTTTTGCTCTCTAGACACTGATACCTGATTGCCTATCTGGCTCAGTTTCCTACTTTGGCTCTCAGTACAGGACTTCCTAGGTGTTATGCTGGGCAGATGTGGCTCTGTCACCTACTGTGGTTATAGGCTGCTGGTGTACTGGGCATTCTGCCTATCTTAAATTGTCTCTGATCATGTTTCTGGCAGTTTTCTTGTGTAGTCCTAGAATAGACTGAGGAACTTGGGTTGTTTCTCCTTGGATTTCTTTATAATTGTTCTTGGTGCATATTTATTTATTTATTTATTTAATTATCATCTTTATTTAAAATTTTGAGTTCCAAATTCTATCACTCCCTTCCTTCTCTTCCCCCTCCCTGAGATTGTAAGCAATCATATAGGTTATACATGTGCAATTATGTAAAACATTTTGAGGATGGAGCCAAGATGGTAGCATGAAGGCAGGATTTCCCAGAGCCTCACTTCCAAGAAACTCCAAAGGTCTTAAAATTTTAACTCTAACTAAATTTTAGAGAGGCAGAATCCACAGAAAGATCCAATGAGGCACTTCTCCAGTCAAAGGTAACCTGGGAGAACTGTGAGAAGGCTCTGTTCTACCAGGGTGGGAGGGGGCAGCAGCGCAGCCAGGATCACACTGCACTGTAGTGAAAGAGCTCCAGTATTCCAGGAACAGCAACAGGGTCCTGAGTCCCTGGGGGTGCCTGGGCTTGAGGCAGCAGAAGCAGTATCCAGACCTCCCAACCTAAGGTTTGCCAAGAACAACTTGGATGATCAGTGGGACACCTCTGCCAGAGTGAGTGCAGAGCCAGGCTAGTGTGGCCCTCAGTGTAGCCACAGCCCTTGGTGCAGCCCAGATTCTGGAAATGGAAGCAGGCCCACAGACCCACCCAGAAGGGAGCCTCCTAGCAGCTGCTCCCAGAGTGCTCAGCCCATGGAGGGTAAAAGGGTGGAGGGAGACTGTCGAGGTATTTCCTCTGTCCCTGGGACAGGACTCTGGTGCTTTGTCCATATTCAGAACCTGGTCACAGTCTAGGACCCCCCATTGCCATAGAGCAAGGACCCTCCTCACAGCTCCAGGGCAGAGGGATGCGTTTGTGGTCATTCACAGTCCAGAGCACAGACCAGAAGAGCAGTCAGAGACTCCCATAAGACCTTGAAGGAACTGAGGTCCTTGTGGAGGTGTCCAAATAACACTCAAAAGCTCAGGAAAACCCCCAAACCAGGGCACAGGCTGGGGAAATGAGTAAACAGCAAAAAAGGAACCTGACTATAGACAATTACTTTGGTCTCATGGAGGATAAAAACACACCCTCAGAAGTTGACAAAGTCCAAGCTTCTGTATCCAAAACCTCCAAGAAAAGTAGGAATTGGGCTCAGCCTATGGAAGAGCTCAAAAAGACTTTAAAAATCAAGTAAGAGAGTTAAAAATTGGGAAGAGAAATAATAATGAAGCAGGAAAATTATAATAACCAAGTCAGCAGATTGGTCAAGGAGATACAAAAAATATAAAAGAAAATAATATGTAAAAAACAGTTTAGGTTAAATGGAAAAAGCAGTTCAAAAAATTAATGAAGAGAATAATACTTAAAAAGCAGAATTGGCCAGATGGAAAAGGAGATAAGAAAGCTCTCTGAAGAAAACAATTTCTTCAAATGTAGAATGGAACTAAAGCAAGCTGATAATTTTGTGAGAACTCAAGAAACAATAAAGCAATTCCAAAAGAATGAAAAACTAGAAGAAAATGTAAAATATTTCATTGGAAAAACAACTGACCTGCAAAACAGATCCAAAAAAGACAATTTCACAATTATTGGGCTACCTGAAAATCATGACAAGGAAAAGAGACTAGATTTCATTTTTAAAGAATTTCTACAGGAAAATTGTCCTGACATCCTAGAAGCAGTGGGCCAAATAGAAATTGAGAGATACCACCAATCTCCCCTGGAAAGAGATCCAAAACAAAAATAATAACCCCCAGGAATATTATAGTTAAATTCCAGAACTCCTAAGGCAAAGAAAAAATGTTACAAGCAGTTAGAAAGAAACAATTCACATATCATGGAGCTACAGTCAGGGTTACACAAGACTTAGCAGTGACTACATTAAGGGCTCATAGGGCTTGGAATATCATATTCTGGAAGGCAAAAAAACCTTGGATTACAACCCAGAATCAACAACCCAGCAAAACTGAAAATTCTCTTCCAGGGAAAAGATGGACATTCAATGAAATAGGGAAATGGAAATTTCAAACTTTCCTGTTGAAACAACCAGAATTGAGCAAAAAAGTTTGATCTCCAAGTACAGGACTCAGGCAAAAAGGGTAGATTGGAAGGGTAAATTATGAGGGATTTAATGATGTTGAACTGCATGTATTCCTGCATGTGAAGATGATACTGTTAACTCATATGAACCTTATCATTTATTAGAGCAGTTAAAAGAAGCATATCCAGACAAGGCACAGGAGGGAACTGAATTTGAAAGTAAAAGATATTATAAAGATGGAGTGAATGGGTGAAAAAGGGAGAAAGGGAAAGGAGAGGTAGAATGGGCTAAGATATTTCATGTAAAAGCATCAAGAAAAAACTTTTGCAAGGGAGTGGAAGGTGGGGGAGGAGGCAATGAGTAAGTGAGCATTCATTATCATGGGAAAAAGCTCAAAAAGGAAACAGTATACACATTCATCCTAGAGGAAAAAGAAAAGGAAGGGAATGGAAGAAAGGGGATGGGGGAGGGGAGGGTGGGTATAGGTGATAGAAGATAGGGAAGATCATTGGAGAGGGTAGTCAAATACAAGACAATTTTTTTTACAAGGTGGTGGGGTTGGGTGGCCTTCCCAGGATCACATGGCTGGGTGATTGTTAGTTATTTGGGGCAGGACTTGGACTTAGGTCCTCCTGGCCCCAGGGCTGGTGCTCTGTCCTTGGAGCCACTTGGTTACCCCATATTACACTTTTGAGGAGCAACAAAGTGAAAGAAGAGAGAGAACAGAATAAATGGAAGTGGGGAGAAATGGATGGAGGGAAATAGAATTAGCAATACCAAATGTGGGAAAAAAATATGGAAACAACTTCTTTGATAGACTTATGATAAAGAATGCAATCCATTCCAGAGCCAGAGCTGATGCAATCCATACACAGACTGAAATACATTTTTTTTCTTTTTCTCTCACTTTATTTTTCATGAGGTTTTTCTATTTTTGTGGGGGGAGGAGGGAGTTATATTTACTCTTACAACAAAACTATTTTAGTAATGTGTAAATAAATCAAGATATATTAAAAATTCCTTAAAAGTCATTTTGTACAAAAAAGACTCAAATAAAAAATAAGAGAAAAAGTGAAAAATATCATGTTTTAGTCTGTATACAATCAATATCAGTTCTTTCCCTGTAGGTGGAGAGTATCCTTCATTATGAGTCATTTGGTAATTGTCTTGGATCATTGTATTTTCAGGAATAGCTAAGTCATTTACAATCCTTCATTGAACAATATTGCTATTACTTAAGTGTACAATGTACTCCTGATTCTGTTCATTTCACTATGTATCAGTTCATGTAAAGCTTTCCAGATTTTTTTTTGAAATATTGTCTGTCATTTTTTACAGGACAAAAACATTCCATTGCAATCATATTCAACAGCTTGTTTAGTCATTCTTCAATTGCTAGATATCTTTTTGGTCTCCAATTCTTAGCCTCCACAAAAAGAACTACTTTGAATATTTTACAGATTGATCCTTTTCCCATTTTTAGATGCTTCTGGGATATAGACCTCTCAGTGGTATAACTGGATCAAAGGATATGGGAAATTTTGTTTTGTATTGCTTTTTTAGATTTTACAGGGCAATGGGGTTAAGTGATTTGCCCAAGATCACATGATTGTCTGAGGTTGGATTTGAACTCAGGCCCTCCTGACTCCAGGGCCAGTATTCTAGCCACTGCACCATCTAGCTGCCCTGGGTATACATAGTTTTATAGTCCTTTCTGTTCTCCAGAATGGTTGGATCATTTCACAACTCCACCCACAATTCATTAGTCTCCAGTTTTCCCACATCCCATCTAACATCCAATATTTTTCTTTTTTAGTCCTATCAGTCTATCATATTTGTAGGTATGAAGTGGTACCTCAGAGTTGTTTTAATTTGCATTTCTCTGGTCAATAGTGATTTAGGGCATTTTTTTTATATATGACTATAAATACCTTTGATTTCATTAGATGAAAAACAGCCTGTCACATCTTTTGACCATTTATCAATTGAGGAATGACTTGTCTTTTTATAAATTTGACTGAATTCTCTATATATTTGAGAAAGTAGGCCTTAATTTCAGATACTTAAAGCAAAACTGCCCTCCAGTTTTCTTCTTTTCTTATAATTTTGATTGCATTGGCTTTGTTTGTATAAAACCTTTTTGATTTTATATAATCAAAATAATTTATTTTATATTTTGTAATATTCTCTATATCTTCTTTGGTCTTAAATTCATTCCAATCCATAAATCTGACAAATTTGTGCTCTCTTAACTTGCTTATGTGTAAATTATGTACCCATCATGACCTTATCTTGGTATATACAGTATGAGATATGGGTCTATATCTAATTTCTGTCCTTTTCGTTTTCCAGTTTTTCCAGCAGTTTTTGTCAAATAATAGTTTTTGTTCCAAAACCTCAAATCTTTGAGTTTATCATATAATAGATTACTATGGACATTTACTATAATGTAATATATATCTAATCTGCTCCACTATTCTATTTCTTAGATCATACCACATGGTTTTGGATAATTTTCACTTTATAACATAAGTTTGAAGTCTAGTATGGCTAAACTAGCTTCTTTCACATTTTTTAATTGATTCCATTCATATCCTTTTGTTATATTTTTTCTAGTTATTTAAAATAATTTTTGATAATTTGATTGGTATGGTACAGAATAAATGGCTTAATTTAGGTAGAATTGTCATTTTTTTACTTGACCTATACAAGAGCAAGCAATATTTTTCCAGTTATTTAGATCTGACTTAATTTGTGTGAAAAGTGATATACTATGAGGATTAATTGTTCTTTAAATGGATGGTAGAATTCGCTTGTGAATTCATCTGGTCCTGGGGATTTTTTCTTAGAAAAATTCATTTGATGACTTATTCAATTTATTTTTCTAAGATTGGGCTATTTAAGTTTTATTTTATTCCTTTTTCTGTTAATCTGGGTAATTTGTATTTTTGTAGGTATTCATTCATTCATTTCATTTAGATTTTCAAATTTGTTGGCATATAATTAGGCAAAATAGCTAGTAATTTTTGATGCTAGTAATTTGGTTTCTTTCCTTTTTTATAAAATTCAAATTAAGCAATAGCTTATACATTATATTATATTTTCATCAAGGTTTTATTTATTAATTTGATGGATTTCTTTCTTTTAATTTTACTAATTTCTACCCTCCTCATAGATTCTTCAGGATTTTCAATTTAATGTTCAATTGGGCATCTTTATTCTTTTTCTAGTTTTTTAGTTGCATGGTCAATTCATTGATTTGATTTTTTTTCTATTTTATTGATATAAGCAAATAAAGATATAAATTTCCCCTGGTGCATTTTTAGAACTTTATTGGAATATTTTTTGGGGGGATATGGTCCCTTCTTGATCATTCCTCTCTTCATTTTAACACTAATTGATATGCCAAATATATTTTTTGCAAGATCAACAAATTTAGAAAAATATTTCAAAGACTGATCTACATGCCCCCTCCACAAAGAAAGAGAATCAGTTAAATTTTTTAAAGAAATCCATAATTGACTCTACTTATTTCATGATATAAAATTCAGAATGGGAGACTGTGTATCATAAAGGATAAAGGGATTTGCTTAGAGTCAAGAAAACATGAATTCCAAACTATAGAAAAGCCTAGTAGAGAGAATTTCTATAGGAGACCTCCCCTAAATTGCTGAAATCATATATCCAGAACAAGAAAGACAAAAAGTCAGACTATTAATCTGAAAAAATATTATAGGGATGACAATTTTATCTTCTCATACCAAAGCATTAAATTAATTAATTAATTTATTCATTTATTTTTAACATTTAATTCTCTCCCCTTAGGTCTCCTCCATTCATTGAGAAGACAAGCAATATGATACCCATTTTACATGTGAATTCATACAAACCACATTTTTATATTAGTCATATTATTGCAATTATTTTAGTCAACCCAAAATAATTTTTAATTTTCCATCTATTTTTTAACGATACATGCTCTTTTATTAATTTCTTACACCTAAGTTAATTTTTGTCATGTGATAATCTGCCAGTTTTTAGAGATGCACATACATTGAGATGACTGAAGTTGTATTAGGAAGATCAGTTTTCTATTCTTTCTAGCAATGGATTGGGAGGAACTAATTATAGCTATCTACTTCTTGTTTGCCAACTATGTACTGAATACACATATTTTTCAAGTAGCTGTTTGTTTCTAACTAGGAAGCTTAGTTATGTCCTCATTTCTTTGTATTTTATCTACCTGATTTTTTGTGATTATTATATTTGTTCTAGAACATTGAAAATGTGGGGCCAGAAAAATTGGGGTTCAGAGGAAGTCAATCACCAGCTGGTTATGAAAATTAAACAATAAGGTGGCCTACCATGTAGTTACCAGGGGACCATCTCATAAAAAAATCTTAAATATATGAATGTGGTAAATCAAATGGGGATTTGATCTAAAATCATGAAAAGAGAAAGAACCTACTTTTGGTTAAGTGAACTGATACTTTCTCAAGGTGAGTTCATTTCTATCTGAATATTTTTGGTTTACTATTTGCTCAGATGGATACCCCTTTTGGGTAAGTGGCTCCGATAGACAGCAGTTTTAGGAAGGGGAAGCAATTCTGGAACTAGACCTGAGTCCATAGGACCCTCAAGAGAGACAATGTTAATTTGCAGGCCTCCTTCTCAAAGATCCAGGTCACTATCTTGGGAGAGTCCCTTGGGCTACCAGATTCTATGTCAGTAAGTATTCATATAAAATCCTGTTTTGAGCAGGAAAAAAAGAAAGAAAGAAAAAGACCAAAAACTCCCAAGACTATATCAATCCTCCAAATCCGTAAATGAATCTCCTGATGATAGGCAGACTGCCCTAGAAGGTAATCAAGTATTTACCTGGATGGCTGTATTCTGTGTTGCTTCTCTCCCCTCACTGCCCCCCCCCCCACTTTAGAGATGTGGAAAGGAGAGTAAAACAAAACAGACATGAGATAATATCACAGTATTTTGGAACTGGGTGATGAACTTTGGGGATCAGCCCAGAGCTGTGAAGTAACTTGCCCAAGGACACATAGAAAAATAAATAGCAGAACTGTGATTTGAATCCAGGCACTCTATCTTCAGATTCTGTGTATTTGTCATTACATTATGACCACTTCTAGGAACCTGCTAATCTGCCTAAAGCCTTGACACCAGGCTCAATTTAATCTTCAGTCTTTCTCTTTGTCACTGGCTCCTTTCCTGCTATCTAAAAACATGTCTAAGCTTCCCTTAACCTTAAAAAATCCTTTACTTGAACCTGCCATCACTTCAAGCTATCATTCTTGATCTCTTATCCCCTTCATAACTAAACTTCTAGAAAAATCCATCTTGATTTGTGTCCTCTACCTCCTTTCCTCCAAGTCATTTCTCAAAATCTTGTTTTTATTGCTAATAGTCAATTGAATCTGTCTCTTGAAGTTTCAAATGATTCTTTGCTTATGCATTTTTGTGTTTGGGGTAAGTGCTACCAGCTACACTAAGGTTAACCTCTCCCCTATTTGAGGAAGTTAAGAGGAACGCTTATGGGCAAGGAGACAGGGACTTCAGAGTTCATTCTTCCTATCATTTGGTAGCTTCCTATTTTGCCAATTCTTCTTCAAATTAGATTCAACAAAAGGAAAAAAAAAACAACTTCCCACCTATCAGAGTTGTCCAAAAGTGGAGTGGATTATCTTGACAGGTAATCAATTCCCCATCAATGGATAGATATTTTTAGGTGAACCACTTAGCAGGTACATTGTAGAGGGAATTTTTTTTGAGATACTGGTTAAACTAGATGGATTTTGGTATCCATACAAATACTGAAATTCTGGGATCCTGTGAACTAAGGGCTAAAATCTATTGTTTCTATGTTACTGAAAGGTTGTCAATGCCTTCTAGATTTTTGCTAAAATTCATCATCTTGGGGAATGCCTCCATTTTTTCCTGCTTTGACTATGGATGTCTTGACTCTCAACTATGTTTATTTTTCAAACATTTTTTGTTCCTCTTCCCTCTATACACTCTCTCTTTATAGTGTTATTATTTTCTATCCAGATGAGGAAAGTGAAGTAATTAGAAGTTAAGTGACTTGCCCAGCATCTGATGTTAGAGTTGAACTCATGCCTTCCTGACTCTCAGCTCCATGCTCTACCCACTGTTCAATCTAGATCGATGGTGTTTGATGACTAATCTTGATGCTCTTCTACTGAGAGGTAGGTAGTGTGATGTAGTAGGAAGAATACTGACTGCACTAGAAGTCAGGTGACTTGAATTGGAGCCTGATCCTGGTTCTTATTGTTTAGGTTACCTTGGATAAATTATTTACCCTCTGAGTATTAATTTCTACCGCTATATAGTTAGAAGGTTAGAATAGATAACTTCTGAGGTCACTTTTAGCTCCAAATATATGATCTCATCATCCTACCTCTTAATGTTATTCTGATAAAAAGTATTTTTGCATAAATTATTAGGCAAACATGGGCTATTGTTATTTCTATTAAAATATTCATCTAGGTGGCGCCATTTACTATAAATGTTATGGAGAATATAAATCTTTTTTAAAATAAGCACCCCACCTTGCTCCATGCAAGTTCAGAACATCACAGTCCTTTCTTAGTTCTATTTGGAAATGTTCATATAATCAAAGACTTAAAGTGTAATGGAACATAGAGGTCTTTGAGTCTAGAGCCCCCTCTCATTTTACATATAAAGAAACTGAGTCCCAGAGAGGTTAAGTGATTTAATGTCACAAAAAATGATAAGTGGCTGAACAGGGATATAAATCCGGATCATTAAGTCATAAATTCTTTGATCTTTACATGCATCACACTGCTATCACATTGATTATGGCTGAATTTTAGTACAACTTTGATATCATAGTATAATGGATAGTTTCCTTGAAGGTAAAAGGACCTTGGTTCAAGGCGAAGTCACTTAACCTCTCTCAGATGTAAATAACTGTGTAATACTTTAAGTTTTAGAGAAGATGCTGACCTGAACTGATAGTAGAAGATTTTCATCAGCAGCTTTCTATACCAAAGGAATCATAGGTTCAGTCCCTATCCATTCTTTAATCACTGTGTCTACTCTATGATAAAAGACAATAAATGCTTATTAACCTCCTACTTTGTTCCAGAAACTATAATTACAAGGATTACAAATAAGAAAAAGAAAGACAGAGCCTGCCCTAAAGGAACTTACAAATGGAGGAAGATAGTGTACAAAAGAAAGATGAAAAAGTGGAAAGTGGATTTACCAGATGGGACCTGATGTGGTGTTTACCACCAATGTTGTGAAGTTGAAACAAATGACAACTATCTGATGGGAAATGAGAAATTTGACTGAAAATGCTAAGCCTCTATAAAGGGAGACTTTGGGAGATTTTTATTTCTCCTTCTCCAGCCCTCCCAACTGGAGAGGTAGAGGCAACTGAGGGTATTGAGGGTATTCATTTGTGTTGAGTACCAAAGTCAAAGCAATCTCAATGATAATGAAACCTCTGAGGATGATGAATTTATCCTGGGGAAAACAGGAGAAGTTATGAAGGTAGGTTATGTAAAGGAATATGTGAATATTAGATTATATAATATATAATATTTTAATGTATGTATACTGTCTCCCCTATTAGTTTTATTTATAAGTCCCTCTTTCATTCCTTAGTATGATAGCATCTTACAATTCAATATATACTTAACAAATATATATTTTTTTAGATTTTTGCAAGGCAATGGGGTTAAGTGGCTTGTCCAAGGCCACACAGCTAGGTAATTATTACGTGTCTGAGGTTGGATTTGAACTGAGGTACTCCTGACTCCAGGGCCAGTGCTCTATCCACTGTGCCACCTAGCCACTCCAACAAATATTTTTTGCTAAATAACATTTTGATGCTGTTCAGTTGACCTTGATTTTTTTCCTATGTCCTGCTGGAATTCACTATTTGTAATAATGGAGTTGTTTGTTGGTCTCCAGAATCTATCACTTGTTTCATTTTGCTTCTGGCTGACTTGTTTCATTCTTTGTATTTTTATCTTCAGCACTTAGCACAGCGCCTGGCACATAACTTAATAAATGCTTGCTGTTTGATGATTTATTTTTAACATTTATTTTTTTTTAAATTTGAGTTCCAAATTCTTTCTTTTTTCTCCAGCCTTTCCCTCACTTATTGAGAAGGCGAGCAATATGATATCAATTATACTTGTGAAGTCATGTAAAACATTTCCATATTAGTCATATTGAAAAAAACGTGAGAAAGCATGTTACAATCTGCACTCAAAGTTCACTGGTTCCCTCTCTGGAAATGGATAGTGTTTTTCATCATGATTCCTTTGTAATCATCTTGGATTATTGTACTGAACAGAGTAGCTAAGTCTTTTACATATGATCATTGCCATGATATTGTTGTTACCAGGAATAATATTCTCCCAATTCTTCTCATTTCACCTTGCATAAACTCATATAAGTCCTTCCCAAAATTTTCTGAAACCATCTGGCTTTTAATTTCTTATAGCACAATAGTATTCCATCAGAATCATTTATCACAACTTGTCAGTCATTCCCCAATTGATGGGCATCCCCTCAAAATTATTTAGCACCACAGAAAGAGCTGCTATAAATATTTTTGTACTTATCAGTCCTTTCCCTTTTTCTTTGACCTCCTTGGGATACAGTTCTAGAAATGTTATTGATAGTTCAAAGGGTAAATACAGTTTTTTAGTTTTTTGTGAATAGCTCTAAATTGTTTTCCAGATGGTTGAAATAGTTCATAATTCCACCAATATTACATAGTATACCTTTTCTATATCCCCTCTAGTCTTTGTCATTTTCTTTTCTGAATTGACTGATGATTGATTGATTGCTTGTATTTGTTTCCAAGATGACCTGGTATCTGTCCTCATGTTGCTTACAGTTGTGTGTGTATGTGTGTGTGTGTGTGTGTGTGTGTGTGTGTGTGTGAAGATAAAAACATATAAAGTGTCTAAATTATATCATAACTCCCATTAAAGAGCTAAAAAATGAAATATTGTGTGATGTTCAAGGGATGTTCAATATTTCTTCCTTAAATAAGTTACTTTTGAATTGGAATTAAAGAGTTGTATAGAAATTCAATTACTAAAGAGAATGGAGGACATTCCAAAAAAGAAACATCAGGAGCAAGAGCACAGAGTCAGGAAGCATAGGATATGTTTGGGGTTTGGGAACAGAGAGTATAGTAGTTTTGTTCTGCTGAAGAGTGAGTTGTATTGAGAGAAGTAAGATGAGTAAAAACTAGAAAAGGTAAGATTGCCTGTATTTCAGGGAGTTTTAAATCTTCCATGAGGAAACTGAGCTTTACTTAATAGATAATAAGGAGTAATTTAAAGTATTTGAGCAGAGGATTTGAATATATCAGTGTATTATAAAGAAAAATCTGGCTTCATTATGACAATGGTATCAAGGGAGAAACTTGATATAGGAAAACCTCTATTTCCCACCCAGTAAGCAAAGGCCTGTGATAGGGTGGTGGCAGCAGCAAAAAATAGGAGAGGAGGGGCTAGTTGAAGGAAATATTGTAAAGGTAGATGAGAAATGAGGGGAGGAGTCAAAACATTATGTGAGATTTCTGCCCTAGTTTATTTCATTTTTCAGTGCCAAATTATCACCCCACTTCTATAGACTGAGAAAGCAAGAAAAACAAAATCCATCACAAATAGATATAGTCATGCATTAGTCATGTCAAAAAGAAAGAAAAAAATAGAATGAAATAATGCTACAAAGCTGTACTCATCATCAATTCTCTCTATGGAGGTGGATCCCATGTTTCATTATGAGTCCTTTGGAATTGTGGTCAGTTGCTGTCTTTTTTTTTTGCTCATTTTAAATTATTTGTTTGTTTTTCCAGTTTGCATGCAAATATTTTCAACATTCATTTTTTCTTTTTTCTTTTTTTTATTTTTCAAGGCAATAGGATTAAGTGACTTGTCCAATGTCACACATCTTGGTGATTATTAATTGTCTGAGGTTGAATTTGACCTCAAGTCCTCCTGACTCCAGGGCTGGTGCTCCTAGTTATTGCCTTAATCCAAGTTACAAAGTCTTTCAAAGCTGATTATCTTACAATATTGTGGTTATAGTATGAATTGTTCTCCTGATTCTGCTCGCTTCACTTTGCATCAATTCATATAAGTTTTCCCAGGTTTTCTGAAACCCTTCCTTTAGCCATTTCTTAGAGTACAATAGTATTCCATCACATCCATATTCCACATCTTGTTCAGCTATTTTCCAATTATTTGCCACCACAAAATTGTTGCTATAAATATTTCTGTACATATGGATCCTTTTCCTCTTTCTTTGTTCTCTTTGAGATATAGTAGCAATATTGCTGGATCAAATTTAATTTAATGGCTTTTGGGACATAGTTCCAGAATACTTTCCAGAATGGTTGCATGAGTTCATAGTTCTGCCAGCAGTGCATTAAAAGTACTGTTTTTCCACAGCCACTCCAGCATTTGTGATTTTCTCTTTTTGTCAACTTAGCCAATCTGATGTGTATGAAATATCTCATATGAGTATCTCATATTTGTTTTAACTTATATTTCTCTAATTATTGGTAGAGTACTTTTTCACAGGGCTATTGATAGCTTGAATTTCTCCATCTGCAAATTACTCAAGCATATTCTTTGATCATTTATCAATTGGGAAATGGCTTTTATTCTTACAAATTTGATTCAATTTCTCTCTCTACCTTAGAAATAAGATCTTTTTTGGAGAAACTTGCTGCAAAGATTCTCCCCTCCCCCCAGTTTCCTGCTTCTCTTCTAATTTTAGCTTCATTGAGTTTGTTTAGTTTTATATAATCAAAATTATTCATTTTATTGTGATGAACTATTCATATCCCTCTCCATGGATCTGACAGGTAATTTATTCATGCTACACAAATTTGTTTGTTATGCTATCACCTTACAAGTCTATATCATGTATCCATTTTGAGTTTATCTTAACCCCTGAGATTCTGAATTTGGGAGCTTAGAGGAAATGTTCTGAAAATTGAAATAATTAAGTCAGAAGAGGAACCAAGTTTAGAGGAAAAGACCCTAAAATAATAGGAATAGGCTGAGTTTTAGTCTGTTTGATTTTCCTTGAGGTAAATTTCATTTCATTTAAGGTGTCAAAGGAACATCCAACTAAAAATGTTTTGTAAGAAGTTGGAGATGTGGATCTGGAACTCAGAAGATAGGCCAAATCCTTAGGGAAAGATTTTGGAATCACTTGTAGTTGGGTCCATAGGAATTAATGAGGTTGACCAAAGGAAAATATAGATAAAAACAGAGGATTGAAAACAAATAGTTGGGCATAATTCCCAGTAAATACCGGAAAAGATAGAGAATTCAGTAATGGAGACCATGAAGGAGAACTGGAAGACTATGGTGTTTCTGAAGCAGAAGCCCATCCATTAGGAGAGGCTGATCAATAGTGTCAAATGCTGTAGAAAGCATCAAGGAGGATAAGGACTGAAAAAGGTACTGTACTGACATAATTATCATGATCATTGGCTCTAGTCAGAGATCCTAGATTAAAATTATTCTTCTGATGCTTACTGTCTGTGTATTATCATGGGTAAATCATGTAATCTCCCTAACCCTTAATCTGTAAAGTCAGGGAAGTGAACTTCTTGACTTATGAGTTTTCTTCTAAGTCTGTGTCTAGGATCCTATGGGAGAGGATTGGGTGTCTCTGGAAGACTATGGCTGATAGGAAGGACATAGTGGGACAGGGGAGCATGTATTCATCGTTATCTTCTCTTATTTGTCATACCCTATTGCTCTCTACCCTGGGCCAGAACTCTGGCATGTTTAGCCATTTCTACTCTAGAACTCTTGACTTTGGGCTATGTTGCCCTAATTGTTGAATGTATGTGGTTCACTAATTTAGCCCATTTCTTGAGCAAGCCACTTAACCCCATTTGCCTTGCAAAAACCTAAAAAAAGAAAAAAATTTAGCCCATTTCATTTATAAATGTTTCACTTGATACCCTAATTTTACATCATTCACTTTTAAGCTGCCTTCATATCCTGCCACCTTTACCTTTTCAATTCTAGAACCCTAAATAAATCTAAACTACCATGACTACTGAAAAAGATTTGTTAATTTACTCACCACCTCTAAGACTTTCCAAATCAAAACAACTTTCAATGTGTCCCTTTTATTAGAAAGTGAGTTCTTTAAAGGTAGGTATTATCCTGCTTTTGTATTTGCAACCCCAGTGATTTGTCCGATGCTTGGCACAGGATAAACACTGAACAAATGCTTTTTCATTCATCCATGGAGATAATAGCTGGAACAAGTTTTTGGAGGAAGTAGGAATGGGATCAAGGTTGTAGGAAGAAAGAAATCTGTTTCTTCTTTGATCAGATGAAATAGATTGTATGTGTTGATGCCAAGAAATTTTGAAAAATGGTGGAAGGGTACTAATTTTGGATGGTCTCAATATGTAAATAGCAATTCATTCAATAAACATTTATTAAATGCCTGCTTTAGGAGTATCTGGTGCAGGGCACCATATTCTCTGGAGTTTAAAGCATGCTGAACTGCTAATGGAAAATGAAGAGTTACCTAAAAATTTCTGAAATTTCATAGTCCTCTATAAAGAAAGGCTGTGGAGAGTTTACTGCTCCAACCTCCAGAGGGAGGAAGTCACTGAGGAAGATGAAGTGTTGAATATCAAAAACTGGGGTCATCTTCATGATGATGAAGTGATAAGATTATCCTGGGATAGAGGATGAGGATTGGGTGCCATAGAACTTGAGAAGAGAGGAAAAACCTTGCAACTATGAAAATGGGGAAAGAGACACAGTATCAGTAGAGGAAGAGCAGAAGGATTATTGAGCAGCAGTAAGGTTTAACTGAGATTATGTACCATACATTTGTAGTGGATAAAGTCAGCTCAATTTTATGACTTTCTCCAGCAATGTTCAGTAGCCTAGATGAAGTGAAAAAAATCACATGATAGGGATTACCCAGAGATGAGAATTTGGGAATGAGGGAAGTGATCTTGGGGTAAGGAGTAACTTGAGAATCATTAAAATGACAGTTAAAGGATTATGAAGGAAAGGATCAGATAGTGGGAAAGATGCACTAAGGAAAACAGGATTAAATGACTAGGGTCACAACAAGGGTGCAGATCAGATTTTGTATACTGAGAGAGTGGGAAAGATGGAAAAAGAGGTTAAAAGTTTCAGATCTTGGAGGCAGTTAGTACAATTCTGAGAATTGGTGGAAGATGGAAAAGAAAACTGTTGTAGTTGAGTAGATTACAGAATTGTTTGGTTTTGTTGCCAGAGGAGTTTTCACTTTAAATATTGGAGTATAAAAGGGTGATAGCAAGGGTTGGGATGGAGGAGAATAATAGAGCATAGTAAGAAAAGTTGAAGAAAAAATTGAAGAATTAAATAGTAACATTATGCAGACATGTTTTACATTTATCATATAAAGTCAATTGATCCTCCTTAGAGGAGGATCAATTTTAAGTTAAAATCAAGAGATGGAGAAGTTATGGTTTTTCAATTCAAGGATATACAGCAATTTGTTGAATTTTGAATGTGATGTAGTGAGATTAGTTTTAAAGATGGTAAATAAACTATGTAACATAATTGAAAGAGTTTTGAAAACCTTTTAAGGCACTAGACAAAATTAAGGTATCATTAGATTCAGACCTGGAATCTCCTTTCCCCATAGATAACTATTACTCTTTCTTCCTCTGTTCAAACCTAATTCATTTCTGTTCCCTTTTATATTGTTTTAATATTGAAGTGCTATTTTTGTCTATATCAATTGATCTCAACAATCTCAATAAAGACAGTCTTCATCTTGACTTCAAATAGTTGTATAAGGCCATGTCCATTCAATCCTGAAAAAAAATCATTCGTCTAATTCAGTTAATAATGGGTTAGATCAGTCAAACCAGATACTTTTATGCACTGGAGTCTTCATAATAAGTCTCTAAGGATCCCTACTTCCTTAGATCATCAGCCATTGGGTTTTGTAGTTCTTGATACTTATTTGATTTTCTTGTCTTTTTGAAACCAAAAAATACATACAAGCATACATGCATATGAAACAAAATTAACAATTAATTCCTTTCCCTGCAGTCATTCTAAAATTCTGCAAATTGAATTTGAATATTTAATTGCATTAGTCACTTAATTTTAAATTTTAATATTTTATCATGTGCATTAGTCATTTATTAGGACTTTTATCAGTATAGGAGGAGAAATTTGCCTTCCTTATGGTTAGAGAAGATAAACTTTTAAAATTCCCTTTTATCTATGCCCTAAAATAAGGCAATGGGGAAGGCTAGGATATGAGTGTCTGAGAACTTGACTGATTTCCTTCCTGGCACCTAAAGATATGGAGATTAAGTTGCCTCAGTCACCTAGAATCCTTTGGGCAATTTCCCACCTATAGGAGATTCCATTGGTTAGTATGGCAATGAAATGTCTTGACAATTTAGGATTGGCAGATTAAAAAAAAATCTTCATGAAATAAAACTTAAATGGAAAAGGAAAGTCTAAGGACATATATTATCCTTATAACACTAGATTCCAGTAGGCAAGGATGGAGTAGTTTCACTTCTTGAGCTACTTACTGGGTCATCTAAAACTTGAAATCCACAGGAAGTCCTTCCCTGTTATCAGCAGAGTAGGACTGGACAAAGTAGACAAACAACATCAAAACCAACAGGATCAATCAAAACCAGAGAAACAAGAAATGGGAAGGGATTTTTGTTGGAGTAACTACGTTTGCTATGTTGTTTATTATTTGTTTCATTGTTTGCATTAATAGGTAACAATTTTGAATTCTTAAAGAGCAGAGCTGTCATTAATTCTTGGTTCTTTTGGGATGGAGGGAGGGAGGGAGGGAGGGAGAGAGAGAGAGAGAGAGAGAGAGAGAGAGAGAGAGAGAGAGAGAGAGAGAGAGAGAGAATTACCTAACATGTTAAAACGAACGACTGGCATGTTTTCAAAAACCAAACAATGATTCTCAGGGACATGAAAAGTTACAAACTCGGCTTCTAAAAGTCTTACAAACTTCATCACTTTCATTTCTGTGTTTAGGATTTAGACTTCAAACAGAAGTAACTTTGTGAAAGGTTCCCCTCCCATTCTACCAGTTGGGAATTAATTACAAATCCGTTTCCCCTTCAACCCCACCCCATAATTCACGTCTAAGTTTTCCAAGGATGGTCTAAAGAGGGAGGTGGAGGGAGGTGATTTAAAATTCAATGACATTTTTGAAACTAGGATCTTTTTTTTTAACTATTTTTTTTTAAAGCTGCCCTACAAGACAAAAGCGACACTGTTCCTCATGGCCATTGGGGGTGCGCCAAGCTGGTTGTCGACTGGCGGTGTTGCTGGGGAGTGGTATTTGCTTTGCAAGCCTGTTCAGTGGGTTTGGAGGTTTGAATCCCTGGGATTTCCAGGAGTGTGTGTAACTAGCTGTATTTGTGTCTGGTGGGCAGAAAGACACAGGGAAAGGCCGCCATATTTCTGCCGTACCACGCCCGGGAGGCTAAGCCATCGAAAAGTCAGGTTAGCGGCCGTAGCTGCCTGTGTTGGATTCACATAGTACGGGCAGGGGCAGCGGGCGGCAGCGGGCGCGGGGGCAGCGGCGGCGGCGGCGGCGGCGGCGGCAGCCTCCGGCCCTTCTCCCGGCTCCTCCTCCTCCTCCTCCCCCCCTTAGCCTGGGACAGCAGGAACAGCAGGATCAGCCCCGATAACAGCAGCAGCCTTAACCCCGCAGAGCAGGCAGAAAACTGAAACCCGGTCAGGGAAGGGGTTGGCAGGAGTGGAGAGAGAGCCAGAAAGGCAGTCTCAGAAGAGGCGAGAACTACTAGAAGCACCAACCCAATTCCAATAATAAAAGAGATCCCGGAGGAGGCAAGAGGCGCCCCCTCCTCGTCTTCAGTTTCACTCCCATCCCCACCGCCAACACCTCCTCCTCCTCCTCGTCCTCGTCCTCGTCCTCCTCCTCCTCCTCGTCCTCCTCCTCCTCCTCCTCCTCCTCCTCCTCCTCCTCCCCCCCTCCTCTCCCCCGCCGTGGCTGGAGCTGCCGCTTCCCTCCCGGATCTGTGCTCCAGTTGAGAGAAGCAAATGTGTGTGTGTGGTGAGGGGGAGGGAGAAAGCTGATCAGCCACTCATCAGGGCCGGGCAGAGGAGGAGGAAGGAGAAGGGGGAGGGGAGGAGGAGGAGGAGGAGGGAGGGAGGAGGAAGGAGTGGGGTGTGTGTGTGTGTATGTGTGTGTGTTTGCGCGCGAGCCCGGGTGGGTGGGAAAGGGATCCCGGAGGGTGTCATCTCGGATACAGGGGGGCACCGGGGAGTGGTGTCAGGCGGAGAAGGGGAAAGGGTGCGCTCTGGTGTCTGTGCCATCGCCGGCTGCTGCTCCTGCTCCCGCCGCCGCCGCCGCTGCCCTAGTGGATGTTTCTATGTGGCTCGGTGAATGATTTAGACGAGGAGGAGGAGTTGGATCTAGCTAGTGACAGAGGCAGGAGAGCGAGGGGGTGGGGGGTGGGGGGGAGGCTGTGGTATCCTTCGAGTGGGGTGCGTGTTCCAGAGAGGCCGGGGGAGCGGGCCTTTCCCCCTCTCTCCGCCTGGCACCTCCCGAACCTCCCTTCCAGCCGGGGTGGAGAGCTCCGCTTCTGCGTTGGGGCCCCGCCAGCGGGACCAGGCTTGGCCGAGCGTGCGGTGGGCGGCTTCAGGAGCCTCTCACCTTCCCCTCCCCTTCCCACCCCACCTTACCCCAGACCCCCTCCCCTCCCCCTCCCCCCCAGCCCCTCTTCCCACACCCAGCCCAGGGGTTAGCAGCCGCCGCGGGCCGCGGCGGAGAGTGAGGAAGGAGCGCGCGCGCGCCTGTGTTTTCTGGGGGTACTGGGGGGTTGTGTCTGAGGCAGTTAGGAAGAATGACTCTGGAGTCCATCATGGCGTGCTGCCTGAGCGAAGAAGCCAAAGAAGCCCGGCGGATTAACGATGAAATCGAGAGGCAGCTCCGCCGGGACAAGCGGGACGCGCGCCGGGAGCTCAAGCTGCTGCTGCTGGGTAAGTGGCAGAGCCGCCTCCCCTCGCTCCCCGACGACTTCCCTTCCTTTGCCCCATCCACCTCGGCTCCCTCCGCCTCCCCTCTCCTCCCCCTTCTTCCACCCTCCGGGCAGCTGCCCTCTGCCCCCCCAACTGCTGATGTGCTCACCGAGCACCCCTCCCCCAGGACCCAACACATACACACACACACACACACACACACACACACACACACACCCCACCACCACCACCACCACCACCACCACCACCACCACCACACGCGCACACACACACACACACACACACACACACACACACACGCACATACACGCGCGCGCGCGCGCACGGTGCCCTTCTGGAGCGTATCTTTCCCTATGCATACCCTACGCCCCCCCCATGTTCCCCTCCCCCGTTCTAAAAGCTATCCTGGTGTATGTGCCCGGGCACATTGCAAACCTAAGGGCTATGCACTGTATATGCGTGTGTATCGGATGTGGACACAGTGCATATGAAAGTCGTATCATGGCAAGGGGGGCAGGGCTTGAGGTTTCGGGGGTGAGGTAGAGGGAGTGAGAAATAGGGATTCAACTCCCAGTTTCTTTGCCTGAGCTCCGTGGGAGCGTGCTATTTCCGTTAGGATAATTGGCGTCGGGAAAATGTGTTCGCGCACGTATATCGCATACACTGTTGTATCACGGTTTATGTAGAGTCCCATATATGCATAGATGGACAGATATATAGTGCATGTAATAGATAAGAAAGATCTGTGCTTCCTTGGGTGCATGTATTAGAAATGTATTGGCGGGGTATAGGATAGGAGAAACAAGGCTTCAGAAGGAGGTTTGATGTGGTGATATGGGGGAAGGGGGTGGTGGTAGCGGCTCTCGGAAGCAAAGGCATAGGAGGCTTAAAGTGAGATGTGAAAAAGAGGCGGCAAATGTTGTAAAAGAAGTGAAATTCTGTTGCAATCTGGCGACTAGAGCAAAAGAGCGAGAGAACATGAGAGGAGTTCTCAGGGAAGATTTGGTGGCAGGCTTCCTCAGCTGTACCGCTCCTTTTAAAGGAAAGAAAGACTTGGGGTCCTGGGGGTTGGAATTCGTGGTGTAGATAGAGAAAGACAGAGAGGTTGTTGATGTGATGGGTGCTTTTGGTTTCACGAGAAAATCTCAATTGAAGGACTGTCTTCAGAACAGGTTCTAGCAAAGAAGAATCAACCACTCAGCTACTCCTGTGGAGCAGAATAGTGACCTATTGTGTGCTTGAAGCTAACAGTGATTTAACACCTTTGGAACTGACCCATTTGGGCCAGAAATAAAATGAGCAGAGTGTAATGCAATTTCCCATTTACCAGGGGGCAAAATTCAACCTTCAAATTCTAGTCTGTTAGGGAGATTGTAAGAAAATGTTCTTTCTCAGAGAGGAATCCATATTGATCCTTTCATTGGATAGTATTTTAGTGTTTTAAAAATCAAGAGATCAGTTTTCACATATAGTACCTTGTGACATAAATCTTAATTACTATGATAGGAACAAGATAGGATTTTGGAATAATAGGCCTGAAAAATGTCTGCCCTAGTGTTACAGATACTTGCATATGTTGGAAATGCATTACATAAAAATTTGTGTTGGACAAAGAATACTGTCATTCAAGAGTCTTAAGAACACATGTTATCTTTAACATTTCATCTTCCTTTGTAAGGAACTATTTTGTTGTTGAAACCCTATTGCTTATGTGTTGGATCAATTAAAGTGGAAGAACAAAATAGAATAATGGTTGAAAGATACAAATGTTTAGTTATACATGTGTAGAAGCAAGCAGAACACGTGATTCACTTTGAAACATGGTTAGACAGATTGACACATGCTTAGTTTATAGGGAATGGAGGGCAGAAGAACTGAAGGAAAAAAATGTGGGTTTTAAGGTAATAGAAAGAGATGTAGAAATCAAGACTTCTAATGAAGACTAAAGTAAGTCAAATTGAGAGCTACTTTTTTTAATGGCTGAAATTACACAAATAGATATTTTCTTTATAATGGGGAAAAGTAGGAAGAAATGTATCTTTTGTAGAGCTGCATAATTAGATTGCATAAATATGTCATGGTGATTTTTTTGTTGTTGTTTCAAAAAGTATTCTCCCCCTTCCCCCCACCTGCATTCTGCCTTGAGTTGTTTCTGTTTATGGTTTGAACAGCAGGTTCCAGGATTTCTAACCCTTACCCTACACAGTGCAACAAATGTTTCAGTGTTTGGGCTTCTCAGGAGTGATATTTTATTTACTTGAAAATATGTAATCTATGTTTATTTAAATAAGTCTGTTTTGTTTTTAAGTGAAAATTAGTAGTGGCTTTATGGGGGAGAGGAAGGAAAGAAACTATCACCCTATATCTTAATTCCTTGATGGAGAGGACATCTTCCTGGAATTTTCCTCACCTTTCCTTTCCATTTTAAAGAGTTGAATAGACTTACTGGAATTCCCTTCCACCTTTTAAAAATATTCTCCCTTCCAATTAAAACTAATAGTTTAGGGGTGGCTAGGTGGCGCAGTGGATAGAGCACTGGCCTTGGAGTCAGGAGTACCTGGGTTCAAATCCGACCTCAGACACTTCATATTTACCTAGCCATGTGGCCTTGGGCAAGCCACTTAACCCCATTGCCTTGCAAAATCTAAAAACAACAACAACAAAAAACTACTAGTTTAACCTGAATTTAAAGTTTAGTCTTTAAAATCAATACCGTGCCTAAAGATTTAAATATTACGGAGATTGCTATGTCCTGTACAGGACCTATATATAAAGGAGGATTGCCAAGTGATTTTAATTTCATATACCATGCATGATTTGTACAACATAACCTAAAATACTGTTTTATACTATATGGTAAATGTAAATTTTTTTCATGCAAACTGACAAACCAATCTATAATGAGAATAGTATCTTGGCCAAGACTTGTCTTAGAGATCCTAGGTGGGACTGGGCGTATATATCTGTGTATGTGTAGGGGAGAGGGTGCTTGGTTCTTGGAAAACTTGGTGTTTTTTCTAAAAATGACTGTGTGCATTCATTCCTTCACTATTTCATTTGACATACACTTGAGAACCTACTCCATGCAGGACTGCCTTTGCTGCTGGAGGTTACAAAATACTGTAGTACAATATCAATGCTTACATGTTAAATAAATGTTCATCAGTGACCAACTTTAAAGTGTTAGAGATAAGAAGCTATCTTACAGTATCAGAGTAAAATGCTTTTCAAAATAAATTCCTAAGTGGTGTTGAAGTCGAACATTTTGCTTAAAGATATGACGCTATTTACAGGGTTGCTTCCTCCCTCCCTTCTTCCTTCCTTCCTTCCTTCCTTCCTTCCTTCCTTCCTGCCTGCCTGCCTGCCTGCCTGCCTTCCTGCCTTCCAGCCTTCTTGCCTTCCTGCCTGCCTTCCTTCCATTTCTTTTCTTTTCTTTGTTTCTTAATCTTTCTTTCCTTTTCTCTCTCTCTCTCTCTCTCTCTCTCTCTCTCTCTCTCTCTCTCTCTCTCTCTCTCTTCTTTCTCTCTCTCTCTCTTTCTCTCTCTTTCTTTCTTCCTTCCTTTCTTTTTTTCTTTTTTTCTTTCTTTCTTTCTTTTTCTTTCTTTCTTTCTTTCTTTCTTTCTTTCATATGATTTTGTGGACATTTGAAATTTCAATTGTCCACAATTGAAATTAACATTTAACCTATTTGGTTTTAGGAGCTAATTATTAAGAGTAAATAACAAAAGGGAAATAATAGCTAATAAACTATGCATGTAAAATTGGGGACATTCTAACTTAAATTCAGTTTTATGCTAACTGGGTCCCAAGTTGTGTGATACCTAAGAAATATTTTGAATATTCATTCTTTATTATTTCTTAAAATAATCCCTCCTTTTACTTAATAATATTACATTTTAACTTTCATTCTTTTTTCTTTATTTTGTATAACATCCTGATTTCTCTTTCTTATCCTTCTTCCCAATTTGATAATGCTGATATTTATGTTCCCATTCACCTTTTTCTGAAGACTTTGTATTTGTGTGCTTTTTGTTCCTCAGAGAATGTTGTGATTTGCCCTTGTATACTTTGGAGTATTTACTATATGCAAATTATATAATGCTTACTTATTTAGTTATTCTTTCAAAAGAGATATGTTTTTATCTGATTGTGCATGAACTTCTCCCTTTGATGTTCTGTAGGTAATTAAGATCATAACTTCAGATACCTGAGTTCATATGTATACATATCCACTCAGATACTAGATTTGATTACATTTTGGGATTCTAAATGGAAATCTTTACATCTATTTTCTAATTCATAAATCCTGATAACACCTATTCTTCACATGCTGGGTCATTGATAAGGATTATGGTTAGGCAAACCTTTTTAGGAATGGAGTTTTATTTATTTCTAATAATGAAAAAATGAAAAATTCTAAAATTTATAGCTTAAAATTTATATATATATATATATATTCATTCATATATACTCTTGGTCTTCTCAGCTAATTCAGATATCTGATTGAAAACCTAACATTTCAGAATGATGTGGATTTTTGACATTCCCTAGATTGGCTTGAAACATTGCAAACCAAAGAATAGATTATTAGGATACAATACTGTTATCTTGATTCATTTTTATGGTATGCAATGGTTGCAAATAACTTGCTAGAAAAGCATGTCAGGATTGTAAGCTCTAATAAAACCATTATATTACATTTGGACCATTACCATGTTATATGCATTTGGAAATGAAACAATCGTTCCTAAGATATGAGTATTAGAAGGAAATAAAAAACAATTGCATTTCCTGGTTATTTATATCTTACATTCAATGGCTAAAATCCTATTCTTTTTTTTTAAACGACTATATTTTTTTTCTGCTCCATTATAAGGATACAGTTTTCAAAAAATTATTATAGGGGGCAGCTAGGTGGCACAGTGGATAGAATACTAGCCCTGGAGTCAGGAATACGTGAATTCAAATCTGGCCTCAGACACTTAATAATTACCTAGCTGTGTGGCCTTGGGCAAGCCACTTTGCCTTGCAAAAAACCTAAAAAAAATTATTATAAAAATTCTCTTTAACAACTATAAATACAATTGTTCTCTGTCAGAGAAACACAAGGAAAAAGCTCTAGAATGTATATGTGTGTGTATGTATGTATGTGTTTGTGTGTGTGTATATATATATGTATATATATATATATACATTTATGTTTGGGAATTATTATTTTTTTAAATTTTTATTTATTTATGATAATGGGGTTTGAGCGACTTGCCCAAGGTCACATAGCTAGGCAATTATTAAGTATCTGAGGCCAAATTTGAACTCAGGTTCTCCTGATGCCAGGGCTGGTGCTTTATCTACTGTGCCACCTAGTTGCCCAAATTTTGGGGAATTATTGAAAATAAACCACCACAACACATAATTTAAAGGGTTTTTTAATATGGCTACTTAGTGAAATATCAATTCAATTAATTTCAGCTTAGTATAACTCAACAAACATTAAGTGTCCATTATGTGCCAGTCATAGTGCTCCATTCAGGTGATACAAAGACAAAAATGTAACCATTCTCTCCCTTTAAGAGCCTATATTCTATTCTGCAGATGCAATGTGCACACAGATAAGTGGGCAAATGCAAATAAATTGAATAGTAAGTAATTTTCACTACTTGGAACAAAAGCTGTCAGAATAAAGAGGATTATTTAGACAATATATCTGCCTAGTTAAAGAACTTAGAACTCATATCAAGATAAGTAAGGCAAGAATAAGTAATTTATTTTTTTGCTTTATCTTGTTGACATAATTTTTATCTAGTCAGAAACATAGAGAAAAATCAATTCTGAGGTCAGTATGAGACCTCCCTGTCTATATAAGAATGTGATGTTAATGAGGTCCCCATTGGAGACCCACCATAAAAAAAAAAAATCTAACGATTTTTTTTTGTAAAAACAACTTCAACTTGAAAAGTGCAGAAGTAACTCTAAATATTAGGATTTTATTTTGAATAAATTTCTTCTTTTCTGTAATAAAATGTTTATATTTGGTTATAAATAAATTAAAAGAAAGTTGAAGCATTCCTCATAAAAATAAACGCTGGAGCCCTACAGAAACATTGTTGTGAAGTTTTGTATTAAACCATGTAGACACACTGTCTACATTGCTTCCATCTGTGAGATAACTGTTCTTTCATTCCTTTTTACATTTTTTTCTGTCATGTGGGCTCCTCTGAACAAATTAAATCCTTGTTTGACAATTAAGTGGTCACTCCTACCCCTAAATGAAATATTTTAAGGTGAGTTGGCAGTATGAATTGGAATAAAAAGTTAATTGTCACAAATTTTAATATAAAACCTCTAGCTCAGGGGTGGATAGAGCACTGGCCCTGGAGTCAGGAGTACCTGAATTCAAATTCACCCTTAGACACTTAATAATTACCTAGCTGTGTGGCCTTGGACAAACCACTTAACCACATTTGCCTTGCAAAAAAAAAAACAAAACACAATCTAAAAAACCCCTGCAAAACTTCTAGCTCTCTTTTTTAGATATACCATGTCCTTCCTGATAGGAACATCATTCATTTTTTTGAAGGTGAAACATGTACAGCCTATGTATGGTGACACATTTTTTGAGCTAAAAATCAGGACACCTGGCATGAAAAATGAAATTCTTTTTGAAAAGTCTACTAAAAATTATTTTCTTAAAAATTGGAATTGTCCTGAAAACTTTGGGCTTTATTGTTTGCCAGGAGTACTTGGGTTCTGATTTTTATTATAATTTTTTTTGTGGCTCAGAAACTAACTATCCCATTTATGAGTAGTTGGGCAGCACTTTCTTAGGAAGAATGATGGCCTTTATTTTTTCATGATGATTTAAGTTTTAATCCTGTTAAATTCCTTACATGTATTGCCAAGGACATTTTTTTTGCAGGAACATTCATATTCTCTTTGCATATGATTGGGTCCTTCCCATTGATCTCAGTAGAATTGTTATAGAAGAGTCCAGAAGTACTTTATATAGAGATTAAAGTGAACATCTCAGAGGAAAGATGAAGAGTCATTTTAGGAAGGTTAAGACAGAATAGGATGCAAAGTATATGAGAGCAATTTGTTGCCACTAGGCTCTCCACCCACAGGATGGATCCTATCACAGAATTTTTAACATGCTAAAGGTCTATTTTCCTAACAGATGGGGAGGGCAGTGACAATTTTGTGGTTGAAAACTATTATAATGGCTCTTAAGCAAATGAGATCTCTGCAAAATACATCCTAGGAAAGTGTGAAATGGTGTTATAAGGTAAAATGTGTGATTGCTGGTAATTAACTCTACTGCAATAACTGAATACTGTAAACAGTGAACATTTTCTCTTCCCCTGATGAATGGAATAACATTAAAAAGAAAGATCTATTCTCAGACTCAAACACTATTGCAAGTGAACAGCTGTTACAAATAAAATTATAGGAAGTTTTTGAGCAAACACCTTTTATTTGCTCATAATTTGAATACCTGTCTAACAGGCCAGTGAATAAAGACCTGTGACCCCCAGGGACGGTATAGAAAAAGAGAATTTAGTGTATTTGAAGGAAATGAATTAACAAATTTCAAGCAGTATTGTATTTAGTATTGCTCATCAATAATATATATGCACATTCCAATTGCTTTAAGACTTAAGAAATGAACTGCAATTCTTGTTTCTTGGGGTTCATTTTAGAAACCAATATAAACTGCTTGGATTTAAATCTTGAGAATAACATAAAGAACAAAATTAATTTTAATAAACTCAGATGTGAAGAGGCATTGTAATTTAATGGTTAAAATTCCAGGCTTGGAGTCAATAAGATCTAAATTCAGATCTGTTTCTGTTATTTAGTAGTTATGTGACCCTTTGCATGTCATTTAGCTTCTAGGATTCATGTAATGCAATAAAGATTATTTTTGGATATGGAAATTGACCTAAGTTAAAATTCTTTCTCTACCATTTATTTATTTTGTGATCTTAGACCTTAGTTTCTTCATATATAAAAGGAGGTGAGTTGGACTAGATGTCTTCTATGGTTCATTTTAGCTCTTCATCTATGATCTTATGATTTTTTTTTTCACTGTTAGAGATAAGGTGGGTTGTGATCAGGTAGTGGGATGGGTGGGAAAAGTTTTCAATCTGAGAACCAGCTTCTTCTTTGGTAAATCTTTAAAGGAATTTGTATATATATAAATATATATGTATATATATGTATACATATAATATCAAAAGATATATTCATATGGATATATAATATGCATGTAACACATGTATGTGTGTAAATCTCTCTCTCTCTCTCTCTCTCTATCTATATATATATATATATATATATATTTATTTCTTAGGTGCTGTGTTAGCTATAGCCTTCATTTTTTGTTTTCTATTGGGAGGAATTTGAATAATTCTCCATAATTCATGCTGTTTCATTATAGAAACCCTGCCTTGTTTTGGTATGCCGTTCTGATATATTCCTTGCCTTGTTGCAACTTGAATTGGTTTTTAACAAAAATAATAAATAAAGACACAAAGTAGCTGAAAACTAATGCCTGCTATCATTTGGATTTACAACCTTGGACAGTTGAAACTCTTTAAGAATTTCAGGTCCCCAGAACTATGGTGGTTCCTGCCTGGGCTATTCATTCACCACTTTGTACCTTGGATTGTTAGATTAAAACTAAAAGCCATCACATTCTATCTCACCAACCAAATTGTAATTTTTATTGATGGCAAGTGTGCCTGATACTTCTTTGCTTATTTTCTCTACCCCTTCTCCTTCCACTATACTTTTCATAGTAGGTATCTATCTAATAAATGCTTACTGATTGGTAATGATCTGGTAAGAAGGGAAGTAGAATGATTGAATACATTAAAAGAAAGGACTTGTGATAATGTATTTAGGTGCTTGTATAAATAGAATCAAACTATATAAAACTATCTCAATGAATTTTTTATTCCTTTTATTAATATAAACTTACCTCACCTTAATGTTCTTAATCTTTTCCAGTTACAGTGTCAGGATAGAAGAATGTATTTTGGTGTTATCACAGGTCCTGTATCTCTCTGATCAAAAGTAATAATTTTCAGAGGAAATGATTATAGTCCATCGATGAAAAAGATTGGCTTTCTACTATTGCCTTCTTTAAGGGTGGAATGTTGATTGATATGGTTGAAAAAATTAGATTTTTTTCTTTTTTCTAATTTTTTTTCATTTTGGAATCAAAAATTCCATTAAAAAATTCCATTCTTATAGGTTGCATTTTGGGTTGATTTTGGCAATTGGACTGATGTTATTTGAAAAAAGGTAACATTTCTCTGGTCCAGTATTTGCCTGTGATTCATTTCACAGACGTTAAATTCATTTGAATATTTTGTGTTGTTGTTGGTTTAAAAGCTAAACAGCAGTTTATTCAGTGGTATAAATGAAATGAAAAACCATCTCTCTGTCTCTATCTCTGTTTGTCTGTCTCTTTTTCTCTCTTTCTTCACAAAAATATATACACATGCAAAAATACACAGAATACTATGTAGGAGAGAATTTCATGAACCCTTATTACAGGATGAATCTCAGATTATGAATAATTTGAAAGGGAGTAGTTGTTTCAAGGAAGTGTGTAGTGAGTAGTGCAATTGGGAACTAAAGTGCTATTAGTGTCATTATATTCAAGATATTTCACAGAAGGGAACAATAATTGAACCACAAATTAAAGAAAAAGAGCTACAATGAGACTTTTGATTCTCATGTGGAAAATGAATGCTGATGTTTAGCAATGTATTCATAAATACTTGTAGGAGGTGGCCCTGCACATTCTTTTTTCTTAGAAAACTGAAATACTGATGAGTAATTTCACCTTCCCTACCTGTAACTACCTCTGATAATCTTAAATATTCAAATTCAGTTTCCTCTCATTCCACAAATCTGCATTTAATACTTAGTATATCCTGGGTACTATTCTCAGGCTTGGGATACTGTGTGGAATCTTCCCAATAAAACTATTTCAGTTTTTTAAAGTGGATTTTTATCCCACATAAGACAAAACCTAAACAAAACATTCTCCGAAATCAGGGAGCTCATAGTCTGCTCTTTTGTGTGTGTGTGGGGGGGGATGGAAGTACGGGGGGGGGGGTGTGTGTGAATAAAATAGATCTATAAGGACTTCATAATAAATATATAAAAGTTATACAATATAATTTCAATAGATAAAGTGATATTAAAATTAACTAAAATGTAGAAAATAATTTTTAGTTTTCTTTTGAAAATGGTAAAAAATTATAATTTTTTTTCATTTTCTTTCTTCACATTATGTAATTTAAAACAACCCAAGGCACAAAAAAAGTTTTTTCCTTCCTTATTCTTTCTATGTTAGTAAGATAAGAGGAACTGGATTTTGGGTTGCTTCTTTTGTTTTGTTTCCCTCCCTTTTAAAATTCTTTCACTTAGCACAAAGACTGGCAAATAGTAAACATTTAATAAATGCTTGTTGATTGACTGAGTCCTGGCTCCTTCTGCCACTGTGAATGGACTGGGGATTCAAACAGAGTGGAACTTTAATCCCCAAGAGAGCTACTGAAGAGTTTTTGATGATTCACAAAGTTTTGTTCTTACCCCCCCCCTTTTAGCTAGAACAAGGGTTGATGATACCCTTTCATGGGAATTAAGCTATATACTTTTATTGTATTTAATGCATTTAAGTGAATAGATTAGTTGACCACAAGACTTCAGCAAATTCTTAGTAATATTCTTTTTATTTTCTAATTCCTACTCACTCTCTCTCTCTCTCTCTCTCTATATATATATATATATATGTATGTGTGTATATATATATATATATGTATGTGTGTATATATATATATATATATATATATATATATATATATATGGAACTTCTATGTTGGTCCTGTTATCAAGCATCATGTGGTAATGATCTGGTAAGAAAGGAAGTAGAATGATTGAACATATTAAAAGAAAGGACTTCTGATGTGTTTAGTGTGCTTGTATAAATAGAATTAAACTCTATATAAAACTATCTCACTGAATTTTTTAATTCCTTTTATTAATATAAACTTACCTCACCTTAATGTTCTTAATCTTTTCCAGTTATAGTGTTAGATGAAGCAACATTAAATGAATAGTTGTTTTCATAGAAACAATGTTATGAATAGGCAATTGATTAACAACACTATAGAGGATTTTCATGTCCTGAAGATAGGGGTTGGTTATAATGTCTTAAAGATGTTACTGTAAAATAACATTGAACAATTGCTGGGAATTCCTGTTTACTGTAATTAAACCCTATCACAAAATAAAAGGTACAGGAATAGTAGTTTATTCCTGAAGACACCAATCCCTTTTACCCTCTGAATGGTGGAGGAGAGAGAGTAGTTGAGCCAAGAGGATCTCTAATAGTTAGGATAATCAAGAGGTGGCTAGGTGGATAGAGAACCGACCCTGAAGTCAGGAGTACCTGAGTTCAAATCCGACCCCAGACACTTAATCATTACCCAGCTTTGTGGCTTTGGGGCAAGCCACTTAACCCCCATTTGCTTTGCAAAAACCTAAAACAAATAGGATAATCACAAAATGAATGGTGGTCTGGCCTGTGGTAGTATCATCAAGTTACATCTCTAAACTTTCTTCCTCCTCACCCTTTGCCTTTAAAATCTTTCACTTTTTTTGATGAATTGATATATTTAAAAATTTTTTTGTACATAAGTGGTTTTTACCTTTTTTTGTGATCTCTTCTTGCTAGATCAAAAGGTATGCCCATTTTTATTGCCCTTTGAGCATAGTTTCAAATTGCACTCCAGAAAAGTTGGATCAGTTCACAGCTGTCACCAATGCATTATCTACTTGAATTTTTAAAAGAATATTTTAATTCTAGTAGTTAAAGACTATCTTAGTTGTCTGTCTTCCTCTCAACTTCATTCTGTTCTTTTATATGTATTTTATTTATTTAAAAAAATTTTTATTTAAGGCAGTGGGATTAAGTGACTTGCCCAAGGTAACACAGCTAGGCGATTGTTAAGTATCTGAGGCTGCATTTGAACTCATATCCTCCTGATTCCAGGGCCAGTGCTCTATCCATTGCACCACCTAGCTGCCCTCTCTTTTTTACTGCTTCATTTTTTCAGTTTATTTTTTTATTTATCAAAAAAAGAAAAAAAGAAAGCCAAATTTCCAGTATCAAAAATAGATAGGGAAAACTCACCACTAATGAGGAAGAAATTGACATAATAATTTGGAGCTATTTTGCCCAACCCTTTGCCAATAAATTGACAATCTAAGTGAAATGGATGAATATTTTAAAAAAAAAATGTAAGCTGCCCAAATTAAACACTTATATTTAAATTTAACATTAAATTTAAAACTAAATGCTTAACCCCATTTCAGAAAAAAGAGGATTGAAGAAACCATCAATGAACTCCCTAACAAAAAATCTTTAAGCCCAGATAGATTTACAAGTTAATTCTACCAAACATTTAAGGAATAAAAATTAATTCCAATTTTATATCAACTATTTTAAAAAATATTAGGCATTCCACCAAATTTCTTTTATGACACCAATATAATGCTGATACCTAAATCAGGGAGAGTCAAAACAGGCAAAGAAAATTGTAGAGCAATCTCACTAATGAGTATTGATGCAAAAAAAATTAGATAAAATTTTAGCAAAGAGATTACAACAAATTATTACTGAGCCACCTAGCCGCCACTCCCCCTCTGTTTTTTAATGGTCTTGATTTTGTTTATGCAAAAGTTTTTCAATTTTATATAATCAAAATTTTACATTTTACCGGCCCTGGAGTCAGGAGTACCTGAGTTCAAATCTGGCCTCAGACACCTAATAATTACCTAGCTGTTTGGCCTTGGGCAAGCCACTTAACCCCATTTGCCTTGCAAAAAAAAAAAAAAACCTAAAAAAATATGTAGAGCCTATATTCGTTTGGAGTTTATTGTGATATATGGTGTGAGTTATTGGTCTAAATCTAATTTCTGATAGACTTGCTTTCCAATTCTCCCAACACTTTAAAAAAGGGCATTACTTCAATGGTATCTGTCTGTGGAGATGGGAGTGGTATCTTTGGGTTTATTAAATAGTATGCCATTGTGTTTTGTTTAGTTTTTCTATGTTTATGCCTAACCTGTTCTGCTAATCAACATTTCTATTTTTTAACCAATATCAAATAGTTTCAAATGACTATTGCTTTGGAGTACAGTTTGAAATTTAGTATGGAGAGACTATGTCCTCCCCACTCAAAAAAGAAGAAAAAATCCATTTAGATGCTTGACATTTTGACCTTCTAGATTGTTTTAATTTTTCTAGGTTTATGAAGTAATATTCTTAGTTTGATTGGTATGGCACTGAATAAGCAAACTAATTTAGATTGTTTTGTCATTTCAAATTAATATTAACATGCCTCAATCATGAGTAATTGATATCTCTCCCATTATTTAGTTGTGTTTTTTCCATAAAATGTTTTTGTAGTTGTATCATATAATCACTTGTATTGCATTGGTGGATAAAATTCCAAATATTTTATGTAATAATGTAGTTATTTTGAGTGGATTTCATTTCCTTTCTTTTTCTTTCTGCTGCTTTTGATGGTAATATATAGAAGAGGTGATTATATTTTTAGGGGGGTCTAGTTTTTATCCTGCTACATTATTGAAATTATTGTTTATTCTTAGTTGAATTTTCAGGCTTCTCCACAATCCTATAATTTATCATATAATCTACAAAATGCAGTGATTTTATTCCCTTTTCTATTCATATTCCTTCAATTTCTATTTCTTGATTTATTATAGCTAGCATTTTTTTGAATTATATCAGATAATAGTGATGGTATGGACAGCCTTGATTTAATCCTGATCTTATTGGAAAGACCTCTGGAATTTATCCTTTATGATAATACTGAATCTTTTTTTAGTATCTGCTATTTACCATTTGAAAGAAATGTCCATTTATTCTTATGATGTTTAGTATTTCTAATAGCAATGGTATTATGAAAAACTTTTTTTGCATTATCAATATAATCATGTTTCTAGTCAAGATTTGCGATGAATATGACCTATTATGCTACAGTTGTTTTTTGTTTGTTTTTTTAATTTTGGGTCTGCATTTCAAATATAATTTAAATCTGGTCATAATCATAAACTTTTTGACATTTTGCCATATAATATCTGTCTTTTCCAATATTTTTTCAATATTTTTACATCAGTATTTTTTAGAGCTATTGCCCTATTTTTCCCCTCCACTTTGTATCTCCTTATGTTAGGTATTATGATTATATGTGTATATATAATATTTATATGCGCTTATTTGTGTATATATATATGCACACAGATATATATATATACTCAAATATATGTGAAAGAATTTTGTAAAATCTCCTTTTCCAGGTTTTATTAATATTTTATATAATATTGGACTTGACTGTTCTATGAATATTTAATGGTGTGACCATTTATAAATCCCTCTACTCTTTTTTTTCCCTCTTGGGGAGACCATTTACAGTTTATTCAATTTGTTCTCCCGGGTTTCGTTATTTAAATAATCTATTTTTTCTTCTCTTTTTATATTTATCTAAATATTCTTCCATTTTTATTGATCAATTAGTCAATAATTCAATAGTTAATCTATTTTATTTTTTTTCAAAACTCTGTCTTTGTATTATTTATCGATTTGCCTATCCAATCTGTTTGGTTTTGTTCTAATTTGTTTTGTTAATCTTTTTTTTTTTCCAGATTTCTATTTCAGTGTTTGTTGTTTTAAAATTTGTTTTTCCTTTCTTTAATTGTATGTTTATTTCATTGAATTGTTTTTTCTTTTATTGATGAGATATTATTTGGAGATAAATTTTCCTTAAAGACTACTTTGACTATAAGTTTTGTCACATGACTGCCATTTTCTTTGATAAAATTATCTAATTTTCTATGATTTATTCATTAACAAATCAATTTTTAGGATTAAATTATTTAACCCTCAATTAAGTTTGAATTTTTTATTCAAGGAGTCTTTATTGATTATACTTTTATTTCAATGTCAGCAAGGGATATTTTTAGTACTTCTACTTGTTGCAGTTGTTCATTATTTTTTTAGGGGGAGGGGAACCTGAGAACGTGGTCAGTTTTTGTTAAGATGTCATGTACTACTAAATAGTATGCATATTTCTTTCTGTTTCTATTCAGTAATTATCAGATATCCATCACCTCTAATTTTCCTAAAATTCTATTGAAGTCCTTATCTTCTTGTTAATTTTGGGGGGGGTCAGATTTCATAATTTTCTAGGCCTCCAATAATTATCAATTTGCTATTTATTTTTTTCTGTAATTCAATTAAGAGTACCTAAATGTTCTACTATCTGGTGTTTAAATATCTATATCAAATTATTGGTTATCTCTTAGTCTGAGGTATCATTAATCATGGATGATTTCTCTCTTTAAATCCTTTAAATCACGATTGTTTCTACTGTTGCTATGCTTAAATTTCACCCATTTAAAAATTCATTTGAATCATAATGAATCATAATTCAACTCTTTATTTTAGTTATATGAGACTTTTCATTTCTTTTTTCTTTTTATTTTATTGGAGTCTTATCAGGGTTATGTGACTTGCCCAGGATCATATAGCTAGTAAGTGTCTGTGGCTGGATTTGATTGACTTCAGGACTGGCTTTCTATTCACAGTGTCACCCAGCTGCTTTCTAATCCATTCTACTATTTGCTGCCATTTTATTGTTGAGTCTATCTCATTTGCATTACTTGTTAGGATTGTTCATTCTGTATTTTTGCCATCATAGACCTTTTTGCAATTATATGTAAAGATGGTTTTCAAAATTTATTTTTATAAGATGTTGAGTTCCACATTTTCCTCCTTCCTTTTCATCCTCTCCCCTTTCCTTGACAGCTAGTTATATGATATAGGTTAGCCATGTATAACTGTGTTAAACATATTAGTCATGTTATGAAAAAAGAATCAGTGGGGCAGCTAGGTGGCACAGTGGATAGAGCACTGGCCCAGGAGTCAGGAGGACCTGAGTTCAAATCCAGCCTCAGACACTTAATAATTACCTAGCTGGTGGCCTTGGGCAAGTCACTTAACCCCATTGCCTTGCAAAAAAAAAATCAGAACAAAAGGGAATCATGAGAAGGAAAAAAGAAAACAAAATTTTAAAAGTGAAAATAGTATGCATTAGTCTTTCAGATTCCATAGTTCTTTCTCTGGATATAGATAATATTTTTCATCCCTTGAGTCTTTTAAAATTGTCTTTGATCATTGTAATGCTAAGAAGAGCCAAGCCTGTCATAGTTGATTATCATACAATGTTACTGCTTATGTGTTCTTCAGTGTCGGTTCACTTTTCAGGTTTTTGTAATATACCTTCTCATGATGTCTCACAGAACTCCTTCATATTCATTATACCACAACTTGTTCAACCTTTTCCATTTGATGGGCTTCCCTCAATTTTCAATTCTTTGCCACTACAAAAAAAAACTGCTATAAATATTTTTTTCATGTGGGTCTTACCCCATTTTTATGATCTCTTTGGGCACGTTGCTGGATCAAAGGGTGTATATATAGTATTATTGTCCTTTGGGCATAGTTCCAAATTGTTCTTCAGAATGGTTGGATAAGTCCACAACCCCACTAATCGTGCATTAGCATCGTATCCTTTGGTAGTTTTTTTTTTCTCTCTTGCCCCGTTCCCACTCTTAGGTAGACCTCTTTACAAAGAAATAGATGAAGAATGAGAAGGAATATAATAAATATTAGTGATCTGTAATTGAAGGAATCTGTTTCTACATCATTTTCTCTCCATTCTTCCTCCCTCTCAGATATCAATCACTAGATCTTCTGCTTTCTTCCCTTTAATCCCTTCTTCACAATCCACCCTCTTAAATTGAAGTTTCTTTTATTTGTGACTTCCCTCCCAACCTTTTGCTTTACAAATAAGTTCTCCTTTCTCATTTTTCCCTTTTGTTTTTATGTTGTTTGATGTATTTCTAAACTAAACCTGTCTCTGTATATGCATACTTTGTCTGATTTAGATGAGTGAAGTTCACATGATACCTGCCCTTCCATTATCTGTGATTACATATTTTTTATCTTACATCTCTTTTTATTTATTTTATTTTTTATTGATGTTTTACTTTTCCAAATACATGTCATGAAAATTTATTTTTCTAAACTTTCATCCATATGCATATTTCTTAGTCACAAAATTTCCTTCCACCCTCCCTTCCCCTCAGTGGTGAAACAGTCAGTTTAATATTGTACTCACACATTTGTGTTAAGCATGTTTACAAGTTAGCCATTTTTGGTATGAGGAATTAGGATTAAGGGAAATGAATATATGAGATTTTTTTTAGTTTGTTTTTTTTTTTTGCAAGGCATTGGGGTTAAGTGGCTTGCCCAAGGCCACACGGCTAGGTAGTTATTAAGTGTCTGAGACCCGATTTGAACCCAGGTACTCCTGACTCCAGGGCCGGTGCTTTGTCCACTGCGCCACCTAGCCGCCCCCTTGAGATTTTTTTTTTTAAAGTGAATGTAGTGTTCCTCAGATTCTGTTTTGTTTTTCTTCCTCTGGATGGGGATAGCATTGTCCTTAACCGGTTTAATAGAGTTGTCCTAGCTGTCTGAACTGCTGTGAATAGTTGCATCCATCAGGGTTGATCTTCTCACAATGTTGTTGTTAATGTTTACATTGTTCTTTTGGTTTCTTTTTAACATATCCCAATTCTGAGATATATTAAGCTTCATTCCCCTTATTCCTTATTTATTTCTAATTTTTCCTTCTCACATATCTTAATTCTGAGAAATAGTAACTTCCATACCCTTATTCCTTGTTTATTCTTTTATTCATACCCTTGTTATACCATTTCTTAATCCTTTTTCCTTTCTTTTAACTCTTTTCTTCTGTCTGCTTACAATATTTTTCCTTAGACCTGGAAGCTCTGGATTTTGGCTGTTATGTTCCAGGATAATAATCTTTCAGGTTATGCCCAGTGGATTATTTTTATTTTTATTTTATATTTGTTGTATTTGATCTGGATAGTTTTTGTTTGTAATTTCTTGAAATACAGGTCCTATTTTTGTGTCTTCATGATTTTCAGTGATTTTAAAGATTCTTAAGTTACCTATCCTTGCCCTTTTTCCAAGTAAATTATTTTTGATAATAGGTACCTTATATTTTTCTCAGTTTTTTCATTCTTTCAATTTTGTTTCTGTTAGCTTATGGAGTTTTTTTATTTCTGTTTGCTTCATTCTAAGTTTTCTATACACTCTTATAAACTACTTATTATTTTTACCTCCAGAGCTTGTTTTATTTATTCCTTCCTTCATTTCTTCCAAGTAAACTTATAATTCTAGGGGGACAAGTCATATTTTTCCTTTCAATTCTCTGTAGTTGTGGAGTTACTCTACTTTTCTGGGTGAGAGAGTTCTAGTTCAATAATATTTCTTCTTTTGCTAATATCCTCAGCTTCAATTTTGATTAGCAACTTTGAGCATGGCCCATGCTCCATGCCCTCAAACATTCTTGCGCTACCTATTTGGTGCTGACCTCTATTTTCTTGGCTCCTGCCATGTCTACCAACCTTGGTGGATAAATGGAGCGTGTTGACATTTTTCAAGTTTACTAGGATTATTCAGGTTCAGAGTGCTTGTTGTCTTCAGGGTTTTGTGGATCATCTCAGGTCAGATTTCTGTGGAGTCAGCCCTTTTAGCCAGAGTATTACCAGCCCCTGTCCCATATCTGTGGTCAGACATTGTAGGTTTCTGACCCTCTTGAGGTTTTCCTATTCAAACACCGTGGGTTTTCTGATACACAGATTCAGAACCCTCAGGTTCAAAGTGTTTCTTGACACTTAGGGGCAAATCAGGCCAGAATACTGCAGACTTCATGTTAGTCTTTGGGCATTTCCTTCTTTGGCTCCTGAGTCCACAGTCAGAGACCTCTGGAGCTTTCCTGTCTGGTCATTCTGGTTTTTTAACTTCTCAAAATCTCTAGAACATTTGGGACAGGAACTGGAGCATCTTTGGTCTGAGTACTGGCAGACTTCTTGGTTATTCACCTGTACTCCCTAAGACTTCACTGGTGAAAGAGTCCTGCAAGTTTCTAACTCCTTTTGTGTGGTCTTGGGTTGTATAAAAGGACTTACTATAATTTTTATTTGGATTTCTTGATTATTCATTAGTGTGATGGTATTTGAGGGTATTTATGGGTTTACATGTAGGAAAGTTGGACTTCGGTGACCTTTCAGGAAGCCATCTTTACCAGAAGTCACAATAATATTCACTTTTTAAAAAAATTTTGTTTTTGTTTTCACAAGGCAGTGGGGTTGTGACTTGCTCAAGGTCACACAGTTAGGTAATTATTAAGTGTCTGAGTTCAGATTTGAACTCAGGTCCTCCTGACTCTTGGGGCCACCACTTTCTGCACCACCTAACTACCCCTTCTTTTCACTTTCTAATAAAACAAAAAAAAATCTCCTGAGATCTGACTGGGGGGTCATTGGCAGAGGAGAGATAAACTAATTATCCTCCTTATCTTTTAGAGATGAAGCACACCTCTAATAGACAATAGGTGTAAGAGAAGGTGCAAAGTTTTTCAGGGACCATGAATGTTTGTCTTTAATTCTTGAAGAAGATCACAACAGAACATGAATTGGATTTGAGTGAGGGGGTGCTGTGCTAAGGCACCAGCCTCACTTTCTCCTCCAGAACCATTTGAGTCCAGATATGAGTCAGAACAACTGGAGATGGCCCTTGATGTGAGGCAGTCAGGGTTAAGTGACTTACCCAAGGTCATAGCTAGTAAGTGGCAGTCTGAGGATTTGAACTCTTGTTCTCCTGACTCCAAGACCAGTGCTATATTTACTGCACCACCTAAGCCAACCCAGAGAACATACGCCCTGTAGATGGAGTTCCCTCACATAACTGTTTTATTTCTGCTATGGATCCATCTTTCTTCCAATATTGTAAAGGTATTTTACTGAATTAAGTGATGCATACCTATAATCCTAGCTACAAAAGGAGATTGAGACAAGCAGATCTTAGGAGTTCTGAGCTGCAACAGGCTGTTTTTCATATGTCTGCACTGTTTGTTATTAATTTAGTGATCCCCTGGGGTTAGGAAGAGGTGCACTAGGTTGCCTATAGTGGAGCAAATTGGTCTAGGGCAGAAATAGAGCAGGTCAAATCTCTCATATTGATCAGAATGGCATTGTACCCATGAGTAGCCCTTTTAAATTTACACCTTAGATGGCATAGTTTTTAGAAGACTGAGTTGTTTTTAAGTTATATATAAAAATGTTTCATTTATATTTTGGGACCATAATTATGTGAAATATATAGGGTAGTTTCCTTTTGTTCCTCCTTCTAACATAACCTGAGTTCTTGGGTTGGAAAAGAGAAGTTGGTATTACCAATATAAATGTTATATAGTTTTAGGTCTTGTAAGAGAACTAATTTAAGCTTACTATAGTCTGAACTTTGACCACCTAGGAATATATTCACATTTGTAACATTGGTTCCTTGGCACTAAGTGATCCTGTAATTTTGTTTCATCTAACATGTTTTCATAGAAACAATTTTTGAGGTTAGGTGGGGCATTTCTGTAACAAGTTTTTATTTGTTTCCCAAAGCAGAATACATTGTTGTTAATCAGAATTTGATGCACTCATCTCTTTTACAGAGGGCTGGTGTTATGTTCATGATTGTTAGGTAAGAGATAGGGAACTCAGATTAAACAATTTTTTAAAACATCTGCTAGTATTTAAATTAGGATGAAGTAAATTGTTGAAAAATAACAAAGGTATTCTACATGTGTAGGTATCTACATGAAATCTACCCCTGCCACTAACTACAGAATTTACTTAATGATGCAGATGTCAGTTTTTAAGTAGCTTGAATTTTCTCCAAATTAATCTTTTTCTAATCATACTCATAGAGAGTAAAACAACCTACAATTCTTGCTACTGAGATAGATTAGCAGATTGAAAAGAATTTTTTCCTTGTGAGAGCATAAATACACAATTCTGTCTCACTTTCTTGTATATTGATATTTCAGAGCTTCTTCATTATATGTCAAGTTAATTCTACAGATTTTAAATGCAGTTTATCCTCTGTCCTACGGAGATGATCAGCTTCTTGTTATTTTTCTAATAATATGGGATGGTTTTGACTCTTTTTCATTGGACTCTTCCTCTTTGGAAGAATACCAAATAACATTAATACGAGATCACTAACTGTATCACTTTCAGATAAAAATCCATATCATTAAAAAGTTTGAAATATTTGCCCTACAAAATGGAACACTAACTGGTGATCATTTCTTTTATAGACAACCTTTTTCCATCCCCCTCCCCCAATCCCAATATCTCAATCCTCCCAAGATCTCTAATGTGTTAAAATAGACTAGGACTGAACTTGCATGTATCTCTAGTAGTATGATAGACTAAAATCCTTTTCTGCCTCTTCAATTAAGAGTTTCCACATATTCTCCTTCCTCATTCTCAAACACTTCTCCAAGTCTAGAAACCTTGAACCTTTGCCAAATCCAATACATTGGTTCCAGGTGTATAGGGGTATAGGCACTGAGCTTTTTCATTGTAGTTATGGTGGATGTGAAATAACTATCCTCCCCAAACTGAACTTTCTAGACTCCACCATACTAAATTCTCTATTATTTTTCTCTTGGTTGTACTGCATCTCAGCATAGTTTACTTTAGAACAAATGACAAATCTTTGAAGTAATGATACTTCATTAGTAAGTTTGGCTTTGGGACCTTTGATGGTACTGCCTAGTATACTGCTCATTTTTTGTTTTGTAAACTTCACAGAGAATAATGTATATATACACATTCACACCACACCCATAGATGTGCCTGTGAACATATACACTTACACTCTATCATGACACCTGTGAATCTCTTGCTTCTTCCATAAAGGATCATGTACTGAGGAGTTGATATGAATTAGGGTAGAGTGTTTTTATTTTTTATTCCCCCATGGTCAATAAGGTAGTACCTATAGTAGTATTCATTTATAATAAGTAGCCAGTTTTTATTTAATGAATTTATCTATTTACATTGTTTCATTTAGTTAAAAATGAAGTAAAAAGGGATGGTTACATGGTGCAGTGGTTAGAGCACCAGTTCTGGAGTCAGGGATCTGAGTTCAAATCCAGCCTCAGACGCTTGATACCTTGTAGCTGAGTGACCTTGGGCGAGTCATTTAACCCCATTGCCCACCTCCCTACCCCTCAAAAAATCAAACCAAAAACAAGAAAAAAGTTAAAGTACCAAGACCAGAAGCTTCTTACATTGGCTAGAAATTGCTTGCCATTGTGACTTGATTCTTTACCATGGAGGACCCTTCTTAGTAACACATGGATTCTATGGACAGGTAATTCCATGAATTCGTTTTTCATGCTATTAAATTATTGATGGAATAAAGCAGTGCATTATAGAATACTCTCTTCTTGTATTAACAAAGACATTGTAGAAGAAAGCTTTTTCCTGCCACCTAAATTCTTTGTCACCCTCATTGCTATCTAAAGTTGAAGATAAATAGTTAGGTAGTTCAACTTTCTGTACCGATTGGTCCAGGAGAATTAATTCATTTGAAAATTCAGGCTAAGGAAAAGCCACTGAGTGATTTAGAATCATAATTAGAGGGTTTTGAAACTAATAATCAATTATGAAGGTTAGTCCAATACTCTCCTCCAATTTCATTGTTAATTCTTTCTTAATGGCACAAGAAAATGACAATTGCCATACTGATAAGGCCAATTATCCTTCTAATCCAGTGTTGTCTCTGACAGTGACACCAAAGTACTTGTGAAAGGCATGATTGGGAACTTCAACAATATTTTATTTGTCCCAAACTTACCTCTCTTAGGTTTAGAGGGGTATATTTTATTCTAGTTAAGGAATATTAATGTTATGACATTAATATATAAATATTAATATGTCAGATTTGGGGCTGTCTGCAATGGAGAGCACCATCTGTATCCAGAAAAAACTGTGGAGTTTGAACAAAGACCAAGGACTATTACTTTTAATTTAGAAAAAAAAACCTGATATCTTATTGTCTGATCTTTCTGTCTCTTATATTTTATGTTTCTTCCTTTAAGGATATGATTTCTCTCTCATCACATTCAATTTGGATCAGTGTATACCATTGGAAACAATGTAAAGACTGGTAAATTGCCTTCTGTGGGGGGGGAGGGAAGGAAGATTAGGGGAAAATTGTAAAACTCAAAATAAATAAAATCTTTAAAGGGCAAAAAAATACTAATATGTCATCATTCATCTTATTCAGGTTATACATGGCAAACATTTTTGCTTTATAATAAGTGTTAGTTATTGTTTTCTTTTTAACACATATAGTAATTGTTTATAATTGTTCATTTTAATTTCATTTAATTCAGTTAAATTAAAAAATACCGATAATGTGCAAGACACTGTGTTAAGTACCATCAAGGACCTTATATTCCTTTTGGAGGGTACAGTATGCAGATGGATAAGGAAATACAATCAGATTTGAGGAGGGAGATAAAACAAATGACTCCAGTTGAGGAAAGACTTCATGTAGGAGGTAGAAACTTTGCTGAGTCTTTAATTAGATTAAGTCTTCTGAGAGACAGAGATGAGGAGAGAATACATCTTAGACTTTCACAATCCCAACACTTTAGAGAAATCATGACCCCAGACAGACTGATTTATTTGTGGTCTCATCAGTTTAGACTATTGGTTAAGATTGCAACATTTCATATAATTTTTGTCCATATTTTTCTACAACAATTTTTCTACAACAAATCCTCCATAGAGGATTTGCCTATTGGCCCAGAGGATTTATTATAGGTATTTTATTGCTTTGTGGATATCCCTTCACTAATATGTTATTTATCCTCTATCTCTTACCATATGGCTAACACAGCTCTTTTTTAGTCATATAATTGATATACATTTTCAAGATGTCTTTTAAGTCACTTTATATGTACATTTATATGTACCATTGATTGTATGATAGAATCCCTCATACAGAAGTTTGTAAAGGATCAGGTGTTTTGATGAAGTACAATCATAATGAGAAAAGAGGTAATATTGAAACGAAACAGTTATTTCAGTCTAGAGTTGCATTTGAAGCATAGCTCTCATTGAATAAGGAGAAGATAATCCTGATGAACTCTGCTCTGGTCAGACACATCTAAGTATTACATTCAGCTCTGGCTGCCACAGTTAAGGGATGATTTTAATAAGCTGAAGAATAGCAAAAGCAACCAGAATGGAGAAGGACCTGAGTCCAGGAGAAGGCTCAGAGGATCACAAATGCTACCCTTCAGTACTTGCACCACTTTTAAAAGGAACAGGAATTAAACTTCTTCTGTTTGTTTTCAAAAAGAACCATAATCAGTGGATAAAAAGTGAAGTATGAGTGGCACAGTGGAAAGAGAAGTGGCTCTGAAATGTTATCTCAGTGATTTAGGCAAGTCCCTTAAATATTCCTATAAATAAAGGATTAGAATGGATATCATTTGCAGTCACTTTCAGTTCAAGATTTGTGATTCTATGAAGTCACAGAGACATATTTAGGCTTTATTTCAGAAAAAAACTCATTAAACTAGAACTGTCCCACCTGCCTTGTGAAATAGATCACACTGGGAGAAAATGACCAATTATTGGGTACTTTGCAATGAGGATTCTTTTTCATGGGTGTAGGACCAGATGTTTGGAATAGAGGTTGGTTTTCACCTTTAAAGTTCTGTGATCCTATGTTATCTATAAGGAATGTTGTTCCATTGTCCTTTGAGTCACCTGAAATTTTGATACTGTGTAGTGTTCCATGATCCCCATTCATATTAGCAGCGATATGATAATATTAGTTTCAAAAAGGAAGGACTTTGTTTGGAGAGGGATAGCATGAAGCCATTGAAAGTGTCACTCGTTTTCCCAAACGTGATTTAGATATCTCATTTCCTTTTACCTAATTATTGCCCCAGTCTTTTTGGTAGTACCATATTATAGAATAAATAAGTAGGGAAGGGGGGGTAGAAATAGAGTAAAGCCCAGATATCTTATGAAGTTTCAGTGATCAAAATTTATATTCCTTCGTGCAGACCACTCACAGGTATATTCCCTATGTGGACAGGAGGAGAGGAGGGAAAGGAGAGAAAGAAGGCCAGAAAGCAGGGAGAGAGATAGGGAATAGCATTGCCCAATTGGAAAGGCCTTTTGAATTTCCAGTGAGACAGCAACTATTACTCACAGGTTGTTGTTTGTTCTTCATTCTCAAAGAGAATAAGAGGAAGATAATGTTTTGATTTGCTAGAGAATTTTCAAAAGTCATGCTTTAAACCCAAATTACTCTGGTTTTCATTGATTAGCCAACAAAAAGTCTTCACTTAGTCATTTTTTCTTTTTTAATTTTATTTATTGAAGGCAATGGGGTTAAGTGACTTCCCCAAGGTCACACAGCTAGGTAATTATTAAGTTCTGAGGTTAAATTTGAACTTAGGTACTCCTGACTCCAGGGCTGGTACTCTATCCACTGCACCGCCTAGCTGCCCCTCACTTAGTCATTGTTTGGATTTTGATGGCTCAAAGTGAGTGTAACCTGAGGGTCATCCACTTTCAGAATTATTTTTTTTGACTAGGTAAAAGAGGCAATCTTTTGCCTCTTACCTAACCTTTACTTCATACAAACAGACTTGAGAAAGATCTTAACTTAAAAAGGTCAAGGTATCTCCCTGAATCCAGGGCTCTCAGTAGGTTTCCTGATATTTGACTTGCCACTGGACTCCCATTATCCTGGAGGAGAGAATGAGGTTGGTGACTTTGCACAGTCCTTTATCTCAATTCAGTTCACTTGCAAGTCAAGGCATCACCTTCCTGAGGTCATCGATCCTCTGAGAACAAAGGACATGTAGCAATAAAAGTACCCACATAAGCTTTACCTACTGTTTGACTAATTTAATGAACTGCACTTTCAAATGGATGCCATAATCTGAGCAAAATGTGCTGCCTGGCATAGGGCAGATGTTTAACAAATGTTTTGTTGATTGATCAGTTTCTTCATCCACTTGTTTTTTCCCCCAAGTGGTTTAATAGATAAATATATTTTTAGTTTCTGTGAATCTCATTGAGGAGAATAAGGCTCAGTTTAGTGAGTTCATTGTCATCTGCAAATAGGAAAGCTTCAGTATCCAGGGAACAAATCTTTTCTACTTGGATTTTGTGCAAGACATGCTTCATGATAATGGTGAATACTTTTGATAAACTTATGGATATCATTACTTGATTATGATAATCATAGGATCATCATAGTTCTCTTTGTGTTTATCTCTATTGAAATGAAACAAACGATTTCAACATATATATGAGACACCATAAAGTGGACCCTTTAATTAGGCTGTGTTTTGCTTACAGATTCAAATGCTTTTTTATATACAACAAATAAATTCAAAAGGTTTTTCTCCTTTTAAATGTAGTAGTCTTAGTGTGCCTATAAATATTTTGTCTTGATTTCCTTCTTATGTTTTTTTTAAGCTCCCCCCATTTATGTGTTTTAATCCATTTTGATAATGATCTCAGATATAAAAGGATGGCACATGGGCTGGTAATTACTGGTGTACGCTCAGGCTTTTCTCCTTTTATATTATTATTTTCAGTATTTTTTATTTCTCTTCAGTTCTCTTAAAAACTTGAATGCCTTTCAAATAATGTTATCTTTAGCTAAAGAATTTTTTTCTTTTCTTTTTCTTTTTTTGTAAAATCCAGGTGCTCTTCCCAACTTGATTTTCTTAAGTGGCATTTCTGCTTAAAAAATAAATTCAGTGAACTAATTGCTATCAATGTTGGGGAAAAATTGGTATAGAAATATTTGCAGATCTGTTCCAATTCATGGCAGTTTGTTTTCCCAATTCCATCTGTAAACATATTCAAGTGATCTTGCTTTTTTGCATCTCATGCTAAATTTCTCAAGATTTTTCCTCCCTTTACTTTTTTTTTTGTTTTAGGATTTTTGCAAGGCAAATGGGGTTAAGTGGCTTTCCCAAGGCCACACAGCTAAGTAATCATTAAGTGTCTGAGTCCGGATTTGAACCCAGGTACTCCTGACTCCAGGGTCGGTGCTTTATCTACTGTGCCACTTAGCTGCCCCTCCTTTACTTTTTTGTGATATGATCCTACCTATAGTCTTCTTTCTCTTTTTCCTTGATATTTTACAAAGGGATTTGTACTCTAAATGACTCTCCACTTGGCAAGGAAATTAAGCATTTGTTTGCTAAAGAGATCTACTCAATTTTTACCTTTTGTAACGTTTAGAGCTCACTTTGTCTTATAGAAGGGTACAAATATTGTGCTGGAAATTAATGGTTGGGAATAAGATTTGAAAGAGATAAAGGAAGACAGATTAAACAGTAGCCTCATGCCATATATCTATATGAAATACTATCTTCAATGAGAGAAGTGTAAATCTGGACAAAAAAATAGTTTTTAAATGAAATTTGTCAAATATATTGCTTCAGAAACAGATTTTCTTTTGGAATTTTCCCCTAAGACCTTAATATTTATTATGGAGTTGCAAACTCTTCTCTAGGGTTTCTCAAAATCCCTGGAGTCCATTTAGTAGTTACTAATCAAAGTACAATTTTTTATTTTTAAAAATTAATTAATGCTCTGTATGTATCTCCAACACTGATTCACTGGATCAGAAATAACTCTGTTTTTCCTGACCTCAGAAAATATATTTGTTTTGTTTTTGTTTTTTATTACATAACACATCTCCTGGCAAGGTGTTTCAATTTGCATTTATATCTCAGTGTATTCCTCTTTCTGTCTTTGAAGTTAAAGATAAAATAAAATATTTTTCACTTGGGTTTCATAGGAATAGTTGCCTCTAGAATATTTAAATTAAAAGTTAATAGAATAAACCACTAAATTTAATGTTCCATGTTTGAATAAGCAAAAAATAAAAGGCAAAAACCTAATCTCCCATGTCCAGGTTCACTTTTTTCCTCTAAAAAAATAGACAAAAAATTATGGGCCATTTTCTTCTCTTCTCTTCTAGCCAAATATTATTGCATAGGAAATAACAAATTCACATTACTAAACATGATTTCTCCTTAGATATGTTTCCAAGATTTTAGAATTCTGAATAATGCAGTAACTGACTATCACATCCAAGAACTGGTTATGGGTGATAAACTAAAAGTGCAGAATTAGACATTCATTTTTGGACATGGCCAACATGTGCATATGTTTGTGCTTGTTACAACAATTGTGTTTTTCTTTTTCATTTTATTACTGAGGAGTGGAATTGGAACTGAGAGCATTTTTAGCAATAAGGCTGACAAAAAATAAAAGGAAGAAAAGAGTTATTAAAGCATTTTTTAAAAAAAGCATAGAGGAACTGAAGGAAATTCAGAAGGTAACAGAAGACATTTGTGAATGCAACATCTTGAATTTATTATATATCTAAAAAAGAGCAGATTGTTCATTGTAGAAGTTCATGATTTTACATGAAATCTTCCTTTTTTCTGTTCTACTTTGTATATGGAAATGCTCTTTTTGTGATGTTTTAAAATAATGGAATTTTAAAAATAATAAAAAATACTTTTCAATTGCCCCATGGTAGATCTAGTAAGGTAGGCTATAGTTCATATTAATATTTAAATGTTACCCTAATTTGCATAGTGGACAATGAATTCTTAGTGCACATGGAGAACATAGACATGGTTTGAATCAGCCCAAGGACAAGTTCTTAATCACTGTCTTTGGTCTTTTAGTTGGCTGAGGGAGCATATGTCTTAAAATGTATTTAGAACACCTCTGAAGTTCTCTTTTTTTTTGAGTGAACATGTCAAATATTTGGTAACTTTCAGGTAGAGTTCTGATTATAAAGTCTTCTCTCAAGTTTTCTTGTATAGCTTCCTGGTTTACCATGGTGCCATTTATTTGATGTTTCTTTATTGCCAAAATGCAGCTGGAATATTGACATATCATCCTTTCTCCTTTGCTCAAAATAACCCTGGATGTCAAATAAATATTATATGATCAACTTCAACATCAGGTCTTTTCCCCCTCTTAGGATTCTTATGTATTTTTGGATCCTATATTTATTTTTCATTTCAAGTATCTTTCCCTAAGAATATGTCCTGTCATCATGGTATAAAGGGCAGAAGTTTATATGGAATTTAAATTCTATTCTCTGGCAAAACTAGCTATGTAACTTTAGGAAAGTCACTTAACCTGTTTTCTCATTTGTAAATTGGGAATAAAGATTTTCTTGACTTCCTCAGGAATTAGTTTATGAATCATATGAAATGATGTATATAAAGTGGATTCTAACTATGAGCAAAGTACTAATTGAATTTAATCTATTATTATTATATCTTTAATTTTATTTTCTAAGAGAGACTTAATATAACCTAAATTAATCTCCATAGAAAAAATGATGAGCATATTTACAATTTCATTGTAGAGGTCACCAAAATAATTTTCAATTCAAATGTCATCTCCTCTAATAATAACAAGAGCACATATGTATAGTACTTAATGTTTTACAAAGCAATTTTTTCTCAATATGTCATAAGATCTTTCTTTTTATTCCTCAAGTTGGAAATGCTCTCTCCTTTTTCTAGGCTTCTGTAGCATTTTTGATCTTTTTTTTTAAGCAACGCTTTGACATTCTATCTTATAATTGTTTATTTGTCCAATTTCTCTTATTAGGCACATTCTCTTGTAAGTTCTATAAGAGCAAGAACTATTCTGATTATTCTTTCTGTCCCTCCAATTGCCTACTTAGTACAGGGCTTCACACATGCTAGGTGCTTAAGTTACTGAAGTTTTGTTGAATGAATGAATATTGGATAAAATAAATACCCAAACTGATACTTATATAGATAATTTGATAAATTCCTGCCAGATTGATGGAAAGCTATTTATAATTATCATTTAGATGTGGCCTACAAACCAGTTGTTCACTCATAACAATATTAAGGCTAAAGTCATGCAGTCCAATTTTATCAATGAACATCTAATGTTAATTCTTACTGAAATAAAGATGTTACAGCTGTTGTCTCCCTTTTGTCTGTGGGCCTTAGATTAGAGTTCAATAAATTCAATTCAGAACTAACTGAATGTTCAAAGAATCTCATATATTTAATTTCAACTGGAAGAGATTCATAATCGATTATCTTACAATTCTATCCTTGTCCCTGTTCATACAATTTGTCTATCAATGACTTAGAGGAAGGTATAAGGTGACATGTTTTTCATATTTGCAGATGATATGAAACTAAAGTTATCCCTTCCACTACTTTGCCAATCTTGGTTTGAAAAACCCCAGATTGGCATAAGAAGTTAAATGGGAATTTTGGGAGGACTTTTGTGAAACTGCAGAGGGCACATGAAGGCCAGAAGACAACACAGAAAAGTTTAGAGGCTCAGAAATGCATAAAATATATGTATAGTATTATATAATATCAAACCAAATTTTACATTAAGGTACTGTAAATATCTCATAAAAGTAAAAGAAAAAAATAGATTTCTTCTCTAATATGAAGACAAGGCCAAAATATTTTACATGAATTTTTCAGATTTTGGGGGCAACATGTTCCTTATCTCTGTGTTGTAGAAGGAATAACCATAGTTAGAATAACTAACTTTATAACAGTACTAGAGATCAAAAAGATGTCAACATTCAAGAATGATGTGACAAATCCACTAAAATAAAAAAAAATCAGAAGTACAGAGGTCTCCTATTTTCATTAGGATATATCAATTTAGAAATCAAACATGGGGAAGATGTGGTTAGAGAGCAATTTATGTGTAAAAAAGACTCTTGAGTTTTACCAGAAAATCAATGTGAGCCAATAGTGTGACATTGACAATCAAAAAAAGCTCATTAACACTAGCTATTGCTTCATAGTCACCTTTGCAGGAACCTACCTCAGAAAGTAAGGAGTACTTTTACTGGATAACAGCACATTAAATCCACTCTTATTTAAAGATTTTGGGAAGAAGTTTGACATAAAAGCAATGGTCAGGTATACATTTTCTAATCCAGAAGATTGCCCAGTCTATCATACTATATGTTGTTTGAAGATTTGTTGTTGTTGTTTTTTAAACTGCTATTCTTTTAAAACATATAATGAGTGTGATTCTTCCCTTTGAATGCCCAGGGGAGTAAGTGGTGTTCCTTCTTGGTTTCAGAAGAGAGGAGAGCCTTTTTTTCCTGCCTCCAGCAGTCTCCTTCAAAAAGCTTCTCTGGGTGTGGCTGTTGATGGGAAAATGACTATAGATCTTCCCAGTGGGTATTCCAATGTTCCTGCAAAACGCCATATGCTGGGATAATTTATTTACGACAAAATTAATGTCTGTCCTTGGTCACTGATTCTGCCCTAGGACTTCCTCCTTCCAGAACTTCAAATAGGCAAAGGTTTTGCTTTATTTTGCTTATGTAGAAGAGCACTATACATTTTCCTCTTTCTTCAACTGTGAAAAATTTGTACAATGGGCTGTCCATGTAACCCCTCTTTGTAATAGTTTCCCCATCAGACTCCCATCTTTGCTTGACTCATCAAGGAAAGGGATTCAGTGCCTGTGTTTTGTAGTAAAATGGCATTTGTTTACTTCTTTGTTAATTTGGTCAATTACAGCACAGTGCTTCCTTTTAAACCTGGCCATTATAATCCATAGTCAAAATTAATGCTGGCTGGAAATGTTTTTGAAGTGCGTGGAGTAATTTTTGTTCCCTTGTGTAATGTTATTCTCTCTCACCCACAAAAATTATACTAAAAGAAATTTTGGCAATTCTACCCAAGGACTAGGAATGCCTCTTGCTTTCTGTATTTGGATTTACAGCACAGTAATACACCACCCATTAACTAGCTAAGGTTTGCAACTGGTTGTTGAGACTTTCTCAGACTCAGATATTTTAGACCTTAACTCCAAAATCACATTTTAAAATGTGTACTCACCCTACTAATCACTTAAATATGGCAATATTCCCAGTGATGAATTCCAAGTTGTAGAGAATCTAACAGGGTAGAGATCTAATGTACCTTTAAGCCAACCCGGCCCAGGAAAGGTCTGTCTTCGCTTCCCACTGATCTCATTGTAAATGTGCTTCTCTCTTAGCTTTTCATTTTTGTTAATGCTTAAGATTTCTTTTAAGTAAACATGTGATTGCCTTGGCATTTGCTTTGAGCAGAATGAAACATGCCATATTAGGAGGAGCTGAATTTTTTAAAACATGGTTTATCCTCTCCCTTTGTATAATATTTCACTCTGTGTACTTATCCTCAGCATCTCACACAGTGCCTGACATCCAGTAGGTGTTTAATAAATGCTTGTTGCTTGATTGTATAAAACTTCAAAAAAAACTTTAAAGAAAATGTATAAAGGCTATTTAACATTTTTTCTTTCTTTTCTGGTGACCAACTTTCCTGGACAGAGAGATTTAGCAAATAATGAAAGCTGGCATTTTAATAATGCCATATAAGGAGTTTTCTATACATTAACAATCTTATGAGCTAAGTAAAATAGTGCTAGAATTGTTATCTCCATTTTATGTTGAGAAACTGAGACTCAGAATTAAAAGGACTTATTTATGGTTACACAAATATTGTTTCTCAGTTTTGATTTAAATCCAGTTTTTTTTCAGATTTCATGTCTAGCAAGCTATCTTCTATACCAGACCTGTCCAAAATGAGACCACATGGGCCAACAGTGTGATTTTTTTTGCAATATATTGTTTATTGTTTCAATAAAAACTTTTAAAATTAAGGTTGGACAGTCCTGTTCTACACCATGTTGCTATCAGCTTGTTTTTCTGTAGGTAGTATAAGACCATCTTTCTTTCACACTAAAATTTCCTTATGTTTTACTTAATTTTTATTTTTTTATCTGATACCTGATAGTTCATTCATGTGGAAAGTTTGACATAGACATTTTCTTCGCTGTTGTTAACCACAAACTCATAGTAATCCAGAGGTGTCTGGGATACTGAGAAATAAGTGATTTGCCCATGGTTACAATATGTATCAGAAGTAGGATTTGAACAAGGTCTTTGTGACTCCAGAAGTAGGTCTTCTATTTACCAGACTGAGCTAATGAGGTGGTATAATGGATAGTATGCCAGATTTAGAGTCTGGAAGATGTCAATTCAAATCGTTCCTCAGTCCCTTACTGTAAGTAACTTGCTTCTCAGTCAAGTTGGTTACCTTCCCTCAGTTTTAATTTTTTCATCTGTAAAATAGAAATAATAACAGCTACTTCACAGATTTTTGAGAAGGATCAAGTGAGAGAATATACACAAAGCACTTTGCATACTTTGAGCTTTATATTCATTTTTACTACCACTATTGTTGTCATAAAGGTTATGGTATAGTGGATAGAGAACCAGTCTTGAAACTAGAAAGTCTTAAGTTAAAAGTAACTTCTGATACACACTAATTATGTGTAGAAATGTCTCGTGATATCTTGCAATTTACTGGCTAGATTTCTTTCTTAAGAAACATGCCTTAAACCCAGATCACTCAGACTCTCTCTGATTGACCAACAATAGGTTACAGTATTTAGTTATTGTTTAAAATGAACCCTGAATGGCTCAGAGTGAATGTAAATAACATTTGTTTCTGTTTTGACCAGAAACCCCAAGGATCTTCCATTTCTAGATTGATTTTTTTGACTATATTTTTAAGTTTTTTTAATATTTTTATTTTTTTGAATCATTTTTTCTTACCTAATTTTAGTCATTAAATGAATTTTGTCTCAGTCAAACTGATACCTGTTTAAGATTTTGGCTTAAAAAAAGCAGAGGTCTCCCACTGCATCTAGACCCATCTCCAGTTGTCCTAATCCATATCTAGTCACTGGACCTAGATGATTCTAGAGGAGAAAGTGAGACTGGTTTTGCATGGCCCTCCTTCACTTAAATCCAGTTCACTTGCATGTCATGTCATCATTTTTCTGATGTCATGGTCCTCTTTGAGACAATGGGCAAATCATTTAACCATCAGTTAACATCAAGGCTTTAGGTAACTAAGAATATAAGTAGGACAATAGGCTCTGACCTATAGAGTTTCTTCACTTGGGAGTTTCTTTTAGCAATGTTATATCATAGGTCCAGTGTACCTATTATTATTATTGTTGTTGTTGTAACATTAATTCTACACTAAAAATTAAGTTAACAGATATCCTTTGATGCTTAATGTTCTAAGAATATCCTATCCTAGTGCTCAACTGTTCCCATTCTTTAATGTTTATGAAAACATAATTTATTCTGTTGTTTTCTGTGCTTTAATATATCTTATGGTTTTCTCTTCTAGCTAAAATGGAAATATAAGAGAACATCTTAGGGATAAACATTTTCCTTATGCAGCTTTTCTTTTGGGGTTCAACTGCTTTCTAAACCTTGCTTGAGGAATAATCAAAAGACAAAGCTAATCTTCACTTAATATATCCTGAGAAAAATCATAGGCTCTGAATAAATCTCTGTTTACCAGCACTATTTGACTACAATACCATCTGGCTATTAAAACTAAATTCAATAACTGGAACAGTGGGGCTGTAGAACAAGATCAGTGTCCATCAGCCAAACAAGTTGGTAAAGCTTGTATGCTTTCATGTTGTAAAAATGCCTGGCTCTATTTCTCATTTTCATGAGGACTAGTGTCAAACACAATGTTAAATTCTTCTTTAAAAGTAAGAATTTACTTTTGACAGGCCAGGAAATTTAGCTCTTCTCATCTGATCTTTTATCTTATTGAGATGAGACTGTATCATGATACTTAAGAAAGTTGTGCAGTCCATTGCAGTATATTTTATACACTTGGATTAGAAAGAAAGTTTCAAACCTGCATGTCTTTGCTTAATGAGGGCAAATTTTCTGAGATGAGAGAGGATGAAATAGAAATAGGGTTGGAACAAACCTGAAATGGCTGAAATATAGAGCATGTGAAAAAGAGTAATAGGATATAAATCTGAAAGATAGGATAGAATCAGGTTGTGAAACATCTTGAGTGCAACAATTCAATTAGTTAAATTCCAACTTTATGCAGCTAAGTGGCACAGTAGATAGAGCACTGGCCCTCACTCAAAAAATGGTATTTCAAACCCAAAGTCAGTCATTTACTGGCTATGTGATTCTAGGCAAGTCACTTAACCTTCTTTGTCTCAGTTTTTTCATCTGTAAAATGAATACATCTGCCACCCAGGGTTGTTCCGAGGATCAAATGAGATGTTATTTGCCAAGTGCTTTGTAAACCTTTAAGCTCTACGATTAAATGCTAGAGATTAGTATGATGATGATGATGATGAGATACACTAGGCCAGGTGATGGTGATAGAAAGACAAAAATGAAGTGGTTGCTATTTTGAAGGAGATGATACAATATGAATTTATAAGTATTATATAAAAAGGCAGTGAAGAGACAAATGAAAGATCAATGCACTCCAAAAATATTTGGGGCGGGGAGAGACAACTAACTATTCAAAAGGCAAGAAAAGCATTTATAAGAAGTGGCATCATAACTGAGTCTTGAATTAAGAGAAATATTTTGATAGGTGAAAATGTAGAAAGAGTACATTTAAGACAAGGCATCAACTAGTAGGTAGTTGTTCAAATAGCAATAGTAATAGTAGCAACACTGATATTTTTAGCACTTTGTTTAGTTGAGTTGGGATAGTTCATGGAATGGGAGTATATTATAATTTGCCTTCGGTTGTAGGTTCAACTTCAACTTCTGAGGGCCTTAAATGTAGACTAAGGAATTAGTATAGGTAGGGGTGGCTAGGTGGTGCAGTGGATAGAGCACCTGCCCTGGAGTCAGGGGGTACCTGAGTTCAAATGTGGCCTCAGACACTTAATTACCTAGCTGTGTGGCCTTGGGCAAGCCACTTAATCCCATTACCTTGCAAAAAAAAAACCCTAAAAAAAAGGAATTAGTATAGGCAATAGAGAGCCACTAAAGGTTTTTGAGTAGTTGAATGGCATGCTCAAACCTGTGCTTCAGAAGGATTGTTTTGGTAGTTGTGTGAAGGCTAGTTTGAAAATGGCATGGACTGGAGTTGAGGAGAATATTCAGAGGCTATTTTGATAGTTAAATAATTATGAAAGCCTAAATGAGCACAGTGGGTCTGAGTGGTTAAAAGGACATGTGGAAAAAGAGTCTGCAGTTCTTGGTAATCATGGAGTTTGTCCTTGTTCTCAAAGAAGACCTTGATAATGCCTTAAACCCAATCATTTTGACTCCCCCTGATTGATGAATAATAGGGCACAGTTCAAACCTCACTTGGTCATTGTTTGATTTTTTTTGTACTCTAGTAAGTAGAATCTTTTGGACTAAGTAAGTGTAAATAACAATTGTTTCTGTTCTGGTCAGAAAGCCTGAGGGTCCCCTTCCAGTTTAATTATTTTTTTTTGTAGACAAACTAGATCAATTTTTATCCTTATATAACTTGCTAGCCTTAAATCATTGAATGGGTGCTGATTCAGACAAACTGAGATCTAGGAAAGACCATGGCCTTTTAAGGCCAAGGTATCCTACTGCATCAGAGGTCATCTTCAGTGATAATGACCTATTTCTTTCCTTTGAATTCTGATCATCTTTGAGAAGAGAGTGAGATTCTGTACAGTCCTGCTCACTTAAATCCAGTTTACTTGTTGCAAGTCAAGACATCACCCTCCTGATGTCATTGATATATCTTTGAGAATGAAGGATGATCAAACCTCAATAATCTTGGTAGGCAACAGGAAGTTATAGAAAGATTGCAAGTGCATATATTTAGGATAGTGCCTGAAGAATATTATTTTGACTCTTATGTGAAAAAAGATTCATGAGAATATGGAAAAGAGGCAGATGTTAAAGATGATTTCAAAAGAATGATTATAAAATTGTGAAAAAAGATGGAATAGTGAGAAAAATTTGGGGGATATTATCAATGAGACCTGACAACTGATTGGATATTGGCAGGGAAGAAAAGGGAAGAAGCAAAGGTAACTCCAAATTTTAAAGTCTGTAACTTTGAAGCTAATGGTACTATTCTCAGAAATAGAGAAATTGAGAGGAGAAGTTTAGTGGGGAAGATATTGTATTCCATTTTTGAAAGTGTTTATTTTAACATGGCAAGGTGATACTCAGGTGAAAATACTTTGCAGGCAGTTGGAAATATTAAACAGGAACTCTGGAGAAAGGTTGAGGTTGGAGTTAGAGATTTTTAGATTTATTTGCATAGAGATGATAGTTGAAGTCTTGAGAATGAAGGTCCAGTGGAAAGGGAAAAGAGAGAGAAGAAAGGAAAGTTGAAGAGGAGGCAGAGGGGGACAACAAAGAAGACCAAGAAGTAGCTGGCAGGGAAATGGAACAATTAAAAGAACCTATTGTAGAATATGGAGGAAGGGTGGTTAATAGTAGCAGACAAGTGAGAGGTGAACTATTAGATTTCACTGTCTTTAAGAATACAGATCAAGGGGTGGCTAGGTGGTGTAGTGGATAAAGCACCAGCCCTGGAATCATGCATACCTGGGTTCAAATGCGGTCTCAGACACTTAATAATTACCTAACTGTGTGGCAAGCCACTTAACCCCATTTGCCTTGCAAAAATCTAAAAAAAGGGTGATCCACAGTATCAAATGAATTAAGTGTGATCTCTAAAAATTTTGTATTCAGTAGAACCCTTTCTTCTTTCTTCTTGTTTCTTCTTGTTTCTTCTTCTTCTTTCTTCTTGTTTCTCCTTCTTCTTCTTCTTCTTCTTCTTCTTCTTTCTTCTTCCTATTTAGCTCCTCATCCTAATAGAAAAAATACTGCCCTACAATGTTGATATCTAGATGGTGACAAAAATAGTTGACTCTTAAAAATCAACATACTTCAGTCTAGAGGAAAAGGGCATGACTTCATGGATGTACATTCACAATAGATTTGTTTTATAAATCTTCCTACTCCTTAAAATGTGTTGACAGATTAAAACAAAACATAGCAAATTTGACTTATTCATCAGTGTTTTCACCTATTTAGCATTCCTAATGAATAACAAACATCCCATACCAACATCTATCCCTTTGCCTCTGGAAAAGTGCTAGATATTTCGAATTATTAGACATGTCTGGAGAACTGGAGCTCCAAGAATCTGTTTTGGAATTTGTCAGAGGGTAGAGAATGTTTCAGTCTGACTCATAGGTAGTGAACCAAATGGACATTTATGCATCAGCAATCTATCCTGTTTATGGTAATCTCAGAGACATGCTATGGTTACTACTCTGGAAATTCATTAATTGGAAATATATCATGTAACTTTTGCATATAGAGTATTATGTTAGATCTGAAAGGAGACACAAAGTTTATATAAGACTTGGCCCCTACCTTCCTGAAGCTTATAATCTAATGGAGAAAAAGAAATATACTAAGGTAAACACAATATAGATTTGAATTTGATAGAGGCATTGAAGGAGACAAAGTACAATGAGATATGACAGAGAGATCATTTCCAGCTGAGTGAGTTTTTGGAGGGATTGCTATTTGAATTGGATCCTGAGGGATAGGTAGGATGTCAAGGAATAGAAATGGGGAATGATATTCGCAGAAGAGGAACTAGGATAAACTACGACAGAGATGGGAAAGAGTAGAACATATTCAGGAAACTTCAGTAGACTGGTTAAGTGGAGTGCATTTAAGAGGGAGTTATATTAGATGAGGCTAGTAAGGAAGGAGGGTGTCAGACTGAAGCCTCAGGTTGAGCCTTTCCTGAGTAGGAAATGGGGACCAATGAAGATTTTTAGCCAGAGGAGGATATTTTCATACATGTACATAAGAAGGATTAGAGGAAATGGGGGAGAATAAAAGCTCACTTACAATAGTAAGGACAAGAAATGCTGAGTATCGCATACATATAGAATGAACCTTTAGGGTAGTGTCTGACAATTTCTACAAAGTAGGCCTGGCTAATTCCCATGATACTAGGCTACTGAGCAGTTTCTAGGGCAGACTGGCCATTATTTCTTTTTCTATCCCAGTATAAACTAGGAGATAAATAATACTGCATTTATATTACATCTTACAATTTACAAGGAATTTGATTTTTAATTTTTTTATTATATGAACTGAATAAACAACAAATAAAGTAAGCATTTCTATATTCACTGCAGAATAAAAAAAGAGCATTGTACATGAAACTATGAACCTCTTTTGTATAGTAGGCCTTTACTTTTAATTATACAATAAATCCAACATATAATTTTGAAAGTTGTCCTGCTGCGGGGCGGCTAGGTGGTGCAGTGGATAAAGTACCGGCCCTGGAGTCAGGAGTACCTGGGTTCAAATCCGGTCTCAGACGCTTAATAATTACCTAGCTGTGTGGCCTTGGGCAAGCCATTTAACCCCGTTTGCCTTGCAAAAACCTAAAAAAAAAAGTTGTCCTGCTTTACAAAGCACTTGGCATACATTAGTTCATTTGAAAAAAAAAATGCATGCTCTCTTAATGATTGAAAGACAGAAGTTGATTTGGTTGTCCCTTGAGGTTGTACATTTCTACTCTCAGATAGCAACAAAGGTATCTCCCTCACTTTGGGGCTGGTAAGGTCAGTAGGAAATGAGAGTGTGACTAAAGAGAAGAACAGTGTATGTAGGATTTGGGGTAATGAACACAAATATAAAATGGTTTTAAAGATATAGAATATATAGTAACTTCACCACAGAAAATGAATAGAGTTGTCTTGATAACGCTCAGATTTAAACTATACTTTTGGCCTTATTTAGTAATTTTAGAGAGTTAATATAGTATAATGAAAAACACATTAGATTTAGAGTCTTGGCTTCGTCACTTAATTGCCAGGTATCTGCAGATAAGTCACTTAACTTTTCTTCTCAGCTGTAAAATGGAGATAATACTTCCAGGGGTTAAATGTGTTAATAACTACATTTCTAAAGCATTTTCTGAATTAAACCATTAATTCCAGTCTTGTTAGTAACCCATTATCACAACTCAGTAGCTTAAAGTTTTTGAGTACATTTTGGATTCTTTTTGCATTTCTTATGATGCCTCTAGTGAATGTTTACTGTGTTCAACTTTGTGCTTTGGTGGAGCGCAATCTCCTTTATATAAATCAAAGGAGTATAAGTCAAAGTTGTGGTTTCTGTTCTCAAGGAGTCTGCAGTCTAATTGAAAAATAATTCAAACACAAACACATGAAAGAATGCTAGAATGCTGGTGCATTTCAAAATTGCTTAGGAAGTCAGAGATGAGAAAGATCACTGTAGGCTGGAATAATCTAGGGGAGGCTTCATGAAGGACTTTTAAGTTACCCTATGAAAGATGGACAGAATTTCAATAAGACAAAGAAGAGAAGAGGTAGGTTATTTTGGGCATCATACCTCCCAGAACTTAACCTTTGGGAGCAATGATTTGATGTGCCAACTACATGAACTACCCTAGACCTTAGACTTAATGGGATGCAACTCATAACTGGAGCTTGGCAATGAAAATGGACACCATGTTCAAGGGAAATATATTAGGTAGTAGATGTAGGGTAGTATTCTATGACTATTCACTTTATCTTCAACTATGTGGAAACCCATGAGCCTAAAGGTGGGAGGGCAAGGTGGACAACATTTAGTTGATCAAAGGAAGGAGAAACAATGATATAGTCATGGGAATGTGGAACCACTATACTTCTTAGATAATTTGAGTGATGAGTTAATGATGCAGAGAGAGAGAGAGAGAGGTATGATATAGTTATGATGAGGGAATTTAACTATCCAGACCTCTTCTACCTCTATCTATTAAAAGGAAAGCAATTGAAAAATTCTCTGCTCATCTCATTCATAATTTCAGAGGGAGGAAGTTAACTTGCTATTCTTGAACTGATGGCTGGCTTAACTGTCGATAGAGAAATGACAGGAACCTTAGAAATTTTTGAGATAAAGAAAGGAATGTGGAGCAGAATCTAACATAGATTCTAGATTTCAGTAAGGCAGGTTTCAGATAATGAAATAGGGTAAGAAGGATTTCATAATCTGAGACTGAAAAAAGAGGAGGTAAGTTCAAGGTGAGTTGAAGTCTCTCAGAAGTAAAATTCTGGGAATCCGGTAATAGTTGATCATGTTGAAGAAAAGGGTCAGGTATCTACAGATATGAATGTGAGTAAACAGAGAGCTAGTTTCAAAATTTTGATTTAAAAAGGACACATACAAGATAAGATGGAAACTATACTTTCATCACCCAGCCCTACAAGTCATGATTAAGATTAATTGGTTTGAGAGAAGTTTTGGTTGAGAAGTTGTGGTATAAAGGAAAGAATAATGATATAACCAAGCAGAGGTGCATAGTCCAGATAGTGGTATTGCAACTCTAAGGACAGGAAGTGACTCTGTGTTAACAATTATGTAACTGAATGTCCTGCTGGCAGTTTTAAGTTTGAGGAGGATCAAAAGGTTTGGAAATAAATGGGCTCTTATTGATCTTTGAGAGTGTCACCTTCATTAGAATAATAATAACTAGCAGTTTTATAGGTCTTTAAAGTGTGCAAAACATTATTATCTTATTTGGTCCTCTACCTTAGGAAATTGGGCTAATTTCATCTCCATTTGTCAGATGAATAAACTGACAGACCTGGTTACATGATTGGCCCAGATCTAGTAAATGTGTGGAGCCATATTAAATTCAGGTCTTCCTAGCTCCAGAACCACTGCTTCTTTATCTTCTTTGAATCTTAGACAACACTTGAGTATCAACTATGTTCTTGCCTGGCCTTCTATTAGGAAGCTTAGACTCAAGAGAGCTTAATGGAGTTAAGGTCACAAATGTCAAATATGGAGCAAAAAAAAGTTCAGCAGTTATACAAAAAGCAAATGAAATTTGGGGTTCAGTCATCAGTGTCCTGTAACAGGTAAAATGCAGTGTTAATTAGATAAGAGAATTCCAATTTATCACACTTAGAGATCTATGTTTAAATTCAAATTTGTCAAGCTGGGTCAAGTTCTATATATTTGTGTTATTGTTGGTGGTTTCATTTTTTTGTTTTTTTTGTTTTTTTTGTTTTTTTTAATTCACCTCAGCTAGAAACCTCTTGCTGCTGCTGTTGCCTTCATTAACTTCCATGGCAACTGTGGATTCTTCCCAGTGGCTGAAAGAAGCTATGGCAGGTAACCTAAGACAAATATTACAGACTGGAAAGGCTCTATGAGAGTAGTATAAGAAAGGTTATTTTTTTGGTTTTGACTCTGTGTCTTCACTGTCTAATATTGTACCTTATACACTGTATGTCCTTATCCACATGGCCCAAATGCCAAATGAACTTTTCCTAAAGGACTATTTTAACAGAGAACTTGGAAAAAGACAAGCACTCACACAGAGGTCAGAAAAAGCAGTATAAGAACACTCTCAAGGTTTCTCTAAAGAACTTAAGTATCAATTGTGAAATGTGGGTGATCTGACAAAGGACCACCTAACATGGCCTGGTTGTATCAAAGAAGGAGCTGTGCTGTATGAGCAAAGTGGAATCTTAGTAGCACAAAGGAAACGTGAGATGTACAAGATTGGAAACATCTCCATCCTGAATATTGAAATCCACTATTTGTGTCTGACCTGTAATAGAGCCTTCTGAGTTCCTATTGGACTGATCAGCCAGCTATAGTTGGATATACTGTACATGGACCTCAGCATTATGATGACATTGATCCTTTTCAATTAACAACTACAATAAATGCTTTTTGAATGAATGAAAACTTACAGGCTTGGGTAGACTAAAGCCCAAATAAACTAATTCTGTTGATATATGTCCTTTGTTATCAAAGAAGACCATGACATCATGGAGATGATGCACATAAATTGGATTTGAGTGAGGGGGGTGCTGTACTACTAAGTCACCAGTCTCACTTTCTCCTCCAGAGTCATCTGGGCCAGATACGAATCAGGATGACTGGAGAGGGCTCTGGATGTGAGGCAATTAGGGTTAAGTGAATACCAGTAATTAAAGCAATAGGATGAAAACAAAGGCTTTTAAAGCATTATTGATGGGGAGGGGTAGCATTGTCAAGAGGAAGATAAGGAAGGGAGGGATCCTTTGGTGTGATTTAGAAGAGAGAAAAAAGATTAACTAGGCAAAATTCATAGTAAGCGAGGAGATGATAAAAAAAAGTACTTAACCTCTATAAATTATATACTAGGGTACTGAATAAATGTGTTTTAGAACCATTGTCAATTTTAAAAATATTTATTTATTCTCTTTTTGTACAAATAATGTTTTTTATACGTTAACAAAATATTCTTGTTTAAGAGTAAACTGAATACCCCCTCCCCCCACAAAATATAGATTCACTTGAGCGATAAAGTAAAGGGGAGAGAAAAAATTAAAATTAAAAAAAATAATAGTAATAATTATAGTTATGGCCAGGTGGTGCAATGAACAGAACCCCAGCCCTGGAGCACCCGAGCCCATATCCGGCCCTATACACCCAACAATCACCCAACTGTGTGACATGCAAGCCACCCCAACCCCACTGCCCTGCAAAAACCAAAAAATGAAAAAAAGACCCAAAATAAAATAAAATAAAATAAAATAGTAATAATAGTAGGGGTGGCTGGGTGGCAGACAGAGCATTGACCCTTGAGCCAGGAGCACCTGCGTCCAAATCCGGCCTCAGACATCCAACGAACGATCACTCTGCTATGCGGCTCCAGGCAGGCCACCCAGCCCCATTTGCCCTTCATCCCCCCCCAAATAATAATAATAATAATAATAATAATAATAATAATAATAATAATAAAAAATGTGCTTCAGTCCTTGTTCCAACACCAACAACTCTACCGTGGGTGGATCACATTCTTTATGGTAAGTCCATCGCAAAACTTACTTCTGTGTTTTTCCATCATTGCCATTGCTGATTGCAACTCCCTCCTTTCTTATTTCTCCACTACCATGTACTCTATTTTCTCTCTCCTTTCACTCTGACTCAGCTGTAGGGTAGCTGAGTGGCAGATCCCTGATCCTGGGGCCAAGAGGCCCCGAGCCCCCATACCACCCCTTAGGCCCAGCATCCACCTGGCCCTATGGTCCTGGACAGGCCATCCAATCCCAGCCCCTTGCAAGAAGTAAAAAGGAAAATGTGTTATATCAGACCACTCTCCCCTCATGGTCCATCCTGTCCTCCATCACTCACATCCCCCCCTTCCCCCATCCCCCCCTTCTTCTTACTCCAGATGCCTATACCCCACTGAGTATATATGCTGTTTCCTCTCCTAGCCACCTCTGATAAGAGCAAAGATTCCCTCATTCTGCCTTGCCTTCCCCCTTCCATATCATTGCCATAGCTCTTTGTAATAAAGAAAAAACTTATTACATGAGATATCTTGGCCTATTCCCCCTCTCCTTTTTCTTTCTCCCATTACATTTCCCTTTTTTTCCTATTGACTCCATTTTTACACCATCTTTTATCTTCAAATTCAGCTTTCTCCTGTGCTTCAACTATAAAAGCTCCCTCTACCTGCTCTATTAACTGAGAAGGTTCATATGAATATTATCAGTGTCTTTCTATGCAGGAATACATGCAGTTCATCATCATTAAGTCCTTTATATTTTCCTCTTCTCCTCCAATCTCCATGCTTCACCTGAGTCCTGTATCTGAAGATCAAACCTGCTGTTCAGCTCTGGCCATTCCAACAGGAACATTTGAAATTCCCCTGGTTCATTGAAAGTCCATCTTTTTCCCCGGAAGAGGACATTCAGCCTTGATGGGTAGTTGATTCTCGGTTGCATTCTAAGCTCTTTTGCCTTCTGGGATATTATATTCCAAGCCCTACGAGCTTCCAATGTAGCTGCTGCTAAGTCCTGTGTGATTCTGACTGCAGCTCCATGATATTTGAACTGTGTCCTTCTGGCTGCTTGTAATATTTTCTCTTTGACTTGGGAGTTCTGGAACTTGGTTATAATATTCCTAGGGGTTGATTTTTTGGGATCTCTTTCTCAGGGAGATCAGTGGATTCTCTCCATTTCTATTTTGCCCTCTGCTTCTAGAATATCAAGGCAATTTTCCTGTAATAATTCTTTGAAAATGATGTCAAGGCTCTTTTCCTGATCATGACTTTTAGGTATTCCAATAATTTTTAAATTATCTTTCCTAAGTCTGTTTTCCATATCAGTTGTTTTTTCAATGAAATGTTTCACATTTTCTTCTAATTGTTCATTTGTTTTGGTTTTGAAGTAATGAATCCTGGTTTCTCATAAATTCATCAATCTCCCTGAGTTCTGTTCTTTGTCTGAAGGATTTGTTTTCCTCAGAGTTTTCTTATCTCTCTTTCCATCTGGCCAATTTTGCTTTTTAAAGCATTCTCCTCCTCAGTAACTTTTTGAACTGTTTTATCCATTTGACCTAAGCTGGTTTTTAGCATGCTATATTCTTTAGCGTTTTTTAGGGGATTTCCTTGACTAGGCTGTTGATCTCATTTTCATGTTCTTTCCTGCATCTCTCTCATTTCTTTTCCCAGTTTTTCTTCTAACTCCTTCATTTGATTTTCAAATTCTTTTTTTGAGCTCTGTCATAGCCTGAGCCCAATTTCTGTTTTTCTTGGAGTCTTTAGATGCAGGAGCTTGTGTTTCCTCATCTTCAGACTGAGTATTTTGATCCTTCTTGGGCTCATATGCCAAATATTTCTCAATGGTGTTCCTCTTATTTCTCTGCTTGCTCATTTTCCCAGCCTGAGCCTGGTTTGGGGGTGCTTCCTGAGCTTTTGGGATGCTCCCACAAGGGTCTCAATGTATGAGGCTCTGTCCTCCCTCCTGGTCTATGAATGACCATATGTGCCCCCCTCTGCAATAGGGCTGAGGTGGGGGGGCCCTGCTGTTCTATGGGGGGGGCTTAGACTGCAATCAGGATCTGAATGTGGTCAGAGCCCTAGTATCCTGTTCCAGGGACAGAGGACAGAGCTCTGCAGTCTCTCTCTCTCTCTTCACTCCCCTCTCTAGGTTCAATGGGCTCATGCCCTGGGTGATCCTGCTTACCGGCTCCACCTGATTCTGTTCCTGGAACAAAAGACCATGTTGCTGGCTGTGTGCCCTAAGGGCTGGGTCTCAAGTGCTCCCTCTGGCAGAGGTCCCCCGCTGTTCCCCCACTTTGTGCCCAGTGCTCTCTGGAACATAGCTTAGGAAACTCCCCCGCTGCTTTGAGCTGCAGCTCCCAGCACCCTGGGGCAGCCTCCAGGAGGCTGAAGTTCTTTCACTCTGGCGGGCCACCCCTCTGGCGGGCCGCCCCTCCAACCCTGCAGAGCAGAGCCTTTCTGCTCTTTTCCAGGTTACCTTGAGTAGGAGAACTGCCTCATTGGGTCCCTCTGTGGGTTCTGTCTCTCGAAAGTTTAGTTAGAGTCCTTAGTTTCGAAGTTTTATGAGAGAGCTTCTAAGAGATGTTCCTCTCTTGTCCACCATTGTCATTTTTGAAGAATTATAGTAAATGAAAAAAGGTATCTTATTTTTGAAAAGAGGGGATTGGATTAGATGACCTTTTAGGATACTCCTTGTTCTAATATTCCATTCTTCTGAATTACTTTCCATTATATAGATATAGATTTGTTTCTCTATTAAGAGATTGTATCATATAATGGATTGAATGCTAGACTTGGAGTCAAGTTAACAAAGGTTCAGATCCAATCTCTGACATTGTTACCTATATGCAAATAACTTCTCTGAGCAGTAGACAACACTTAAAGACTATCAACTATATTGTTTGTTCATTTTGGTCCTTCCTGACACTTTGCAAACCCAATGAAGTTTTTGTGGCAAAAGTATTGGAGTGGCTTGCCATTTCCTTCCCCAGATCATTTTACAGATGAGTGAAACTTAGGCAAATATGGTAAAATGACTTGCCCAGGGTTTTTGTCCTCCAGAAGAGGACTAATGACATGATGGTGTGATGTCTTGAATCATGTGTGAATTGAATTTAACTGAGATAGAATTGTACAAAGTTATCAGTTTCACCCTCTCTTCCAGAGTCATCAAAGTCTAGTGGCAACATGAAAGTCAAGATGATGGCAAGGGCCTCGATATAGTGGATGATCTTGTCATCTTTGATGTCTCACCAGGCTCTAAGCACACCATAGCTCTTGCTTCACCTGCCTTAATGACTGTTGAAATAAATTGACTGCCTTTTCCTCTGGGGAAAATTTTTACCTCCTTAGAATAAATATTCCCTTAACTCACTGATGGATTTGAGCCTTATTGGTTACCCTCAACCTGGTTTAGCCAGGCTGCTGAAACAGTTTTACCATGCTACACATGCTACAAAGCTAAGAAAGTGTCTGAAACTGAATTAAACCCAAGTCTTCCTGATGCTCTAACACTAGCATTTTCTCCACCTATCTCATCAGATCAAATATAAATGAGCTGTGATGGTCATTGTTCTCATGCCATAGTTCCCACATTGATGAAATCACAGGTCCTTGACATATTGATGTATCAGAGCTAGAAAGAGTCCAGAGGAAGGTCACTAGTATGGTAAAAGATCAGCCTTTTCATTCTGCCATGTGAATTGTTTGAGACAATTGAGAGTGTTTATCCTAGAAAGAGAAAACTTCAATGGGTATATGCTAATTACCTTCAAGTATTTGAAGATCTGTTATTTGAAAGTTTTACATTTTTTTTGCTTTTGTTCAGGAGAATAGAATGAGGAGCAGCAGTTATAATGGAATGGTGATATTTGGGTCTAAGTAATAGAGGATATTTGGAATTCATCTAAAGAAATACATTCCAACAATTATGTTTATCTGAAAACAGAATGATCTAGGGTCTTCAGGCAGAAGCCATATTACCACTTTGTAGGTGATGTTGTTAAAGAGGCCCTTATTCAGGTAGTAATTGAACTAGTTGATTTCTTGGGCCCCTTCCTGTTCTTAGAATCTATATGATTTTATAAAGGACTAGACCCAGAGTGTTTTTGAAGAATGAAATGAAAGTTACCTTGAAAGGAAATTTCTAAGCAATTGACTTAGGGTTTTATTTTTGACCCTATACTCTTTATTTTTGATGACATGGATGAAAGCATAGACATTATGAAATTTGGAGATGGGAAAGATACTTTGAATGACAGAATAAAGAACTGTGAATATCTCCATAAGATACATTGGTTTGCTAGAGATAATAAGATTAAATGCAATAGGGATAAATAAAAATTCCTAGAGTTCAAAATAATCATTTGGTCAAATATAGCAAGGAGGACACAAGACTGAAATAAGTGCATATAAAAAAATCAAAGAGCTGAAATATTCAATATGAGGAAACAGTTCTTCATAATAACTGAAAGAATTAATGTGATCTTGGATTCAGTGATCAAAGAATAGGATTCAGAGAGAGGGAGGTGATCATCCTCTTGTACTCTGAACTGATCAGATCACCTTTGGAACATTTCCATTTCTGAAAGATCTTTTGCACTCTGGAGTTGTTCCAAAGGGTTGTGACTTGGATAGTGAAGGAACTTAAAATTTTGCCATGAGCTTAGTAGGGCTGTTAAACCTGGAGTAGAAAACCTGTGAGTAAATTAGTTCTGTTTGGATCATGATGGAAGATCTAGGACAAATTGAGTGAAATTACAGGGAAGCATATTTTAGCTCAACATACATATATATTCTATATGTAAATATATATAATATGTAGTTCAATATATATGCTTATATAGGGATAATTCATATTTAATTAAAATAACATAGATGATGCTGACCAAGTATGCTACACTAATCCACTATTGTAGTTTTACAACTCCCTCACTGTATGGCAGATACCACAATACATAAGTTCTCAATTTGATAACATGTTTATCTGTGATTCAAAAAAACAAAATAAGCTGTTAAGATTCTAAGTGTCTTCAGTGAATTTGTTTTTCTACTTGAGTTCTGTCAGAATAACATACCTTAAAATATTTTCATGCAAAGATAAATGATGTTTTATTAAATGTCAGATTTAAGTTATACACAATTTTGTTTTTGCTTTTGGTGGTGGTGGTGGTGCTGGTGCTGGTGATGAAAGCTGAAAGTGATATCTGGATCTGTGATGTTATTATGGAAAATTCCTGGTAAGGAAACTCCCTCTCCCAAAGAAGATCATGGGACTTGTCTGTATCTAAGGGATTTAGAATGTTGCTTGGAGCCCTTAGAGATGAAGTAATTTGTCCTTGCTAACAACACATAGGCATGTATCAGAGCCATGACTTGACCTCAAGTTTTCTTGATTTGAAGTCTGGTGCTGTATTCATTGCCTCTCACTGTCATTATTTTTATTGAATAGCATAATGTCTGGTTTGCTCGCTAAGATTCATTGGCCTTTTATTATGGTTTTATCTGAGTACATCTTGTGGCAACTATTTTCTAAAATATTCTTAGGTTTGTATTTATAGTACTGTTTTATCAGCCCACACTTGAGAACTAATTACTGGTGTATAATCATAGCAAAATTAGTATGTCTATTAGTATAATCCATGACAGCCATTGTGATGGTGTGACTCTTGTGATGGGTTCAGTTCTTGGTAAATTGCCATCCATATTTTGCTGATAACATCAGAGCAGGGTTGGAGTTTTTTATTACAGATATGCGATCTTGTTAAATGACAATCATTTTCTTCTATTTCGTTCCATATCACTTAACAACATGACTTATTTTAGCCATAAACTAGACATCACCTGGACAAGATTTAGCACTGGATGGAAAGGTATGAATAGTTAAGAATTTTGCCATTGAAAGGAGTACATAATAAATAATACCATAGCTCCATGAAAGTAATATAGGTTGCTATAGCACTCATCCCTTTGTTGGCAACACAAGAGAAATATGTGTGTGTGTGTTTGTGTGTGTGTGTGTGTGTGTGTGTGTATAATATATGTTGTTATTGAAAGGTTATCTGGTGTATCCATTGACCTTTTTGCTGGAGATACCATACATAGATTAAATAAGATAATCTAGGTAAGAGGTGCTGAGTGTCAGAACTAGGATGGTGGTGGTGAGGTATAGAAATAAAGAAACAAGATATGTTGTAGATGTAGAAATGACACAATTTGGCAACTGATCATATATTAGTAGAAAAGTGAAGTCTCAGGTTGTCTTGAAAAGAATGTTGTTTGTGGACTCAGAAAGTTCTGTCCTTTGAATTTGTGTTCTAATACCGATGAGCTACATGACCATGAACAAGGAATCTAACCTCTTAGAACTTCAATTTCCTCATCTATAAATTGAATTAATAATGTTAAACAGGGTTGTTGTAAAGCTCAAATGGGATAATGAATATAAAGTGCTTTATAAATCTTAAAATGATATATAAATAAAAGTCAGTTATTATTACTAGGTTAATTATTCCCTTCTTTGAGTATAGAGCAATCCCATTAATTATAGCTGTTAGGTGAGACAAACAATGTTTGGTCCTTAATACTGTTCTATGAACAATGTTGTTCAATACTAAATGAAGACAGTCATTACAACAACCCCTTTATCCTTTTGAAATTCTCTAGGCATGTTTTTAATGCTTTCTCTGCATATGAACTGAAACGTTTGTGCAGGTTTTAAAATCTGTTGTACCAACCAAAGTAAGTCTGCATAAAGAATTAATAAAAGCAGTGGTAGCATTGAAGCCAGAAGAGCTGGGACTGGCCCTTCTTTGTGTGACTGACCAAGTCCCTTAACCCTTCCAAATCCAGTTTACCAATCTGTAGAATAGGCAGGTATATCTTGCCCTTACTCATAGAGTTGATGTGAAAATTAAATCAGCTAAAGCTTGTGAACCTTGAAGCATGCTTTGTGAACTCTAAAGTTCAGTTGTGAAATATTATTATAACATCCAAAGCTGAAGCACAGTATTTGGCACAAGACATTTGTCGATAGGCCATAATCTTAGTGTGGGTTCTCACCACCCTTCTCCTGAACTATTGCAGTGGTCTGTTTAACTGACTTCCCTGCTTCCAGTCTCTTACTCCCTCAATTCCTCATCCATAGATTTGCCAATTGAATATTTTAAAAACAGGTTTGACCATATTCTTTTTTTTTTACTCAAAAAACTTCAAGTTGTTTCTCATTTCCCTTAGAATAAATTCACACTTCTCTTTAGGTCATTGAAAGCCCTGTGGTCTCATTTTGACCTAACTTTTCTAACTAATTTCACATTATTCTCTTTCATCCATACTCTGAGTTCTAGCAAGACTGGCCTACTTGCCAATATTCCAGACATAGGATTTCCTTCCCCATCACCTTGATTTTACTCATGCACAGGTTGTTATTCCTCTTGCTGGAATATCCAGTTCCCTTCAGTGAAAAAAAAGGATATATTTCCTGATATCTCTCAGTTTCCCACATGCCCATTGCATTTCCTTATTTTTAAAAAAATTTTTGCAGTGGATAGAGCACTGACCCAGGAGTCAGGAGGACCTGAGTTCAAATACAGACACTAAATAATTACTTGGCTGTGTGACCCTTGGCAAGTTACTTAACCCCCACTGCCTTGCAAAATAAAAATAAAAATTTTATTGATGTCTTTTGTTTTTTATATCTCCTAGATTTTCTACTATGTTAAGCCTCATCTCCTCTTCAGAGAGCCATACTTAGACTTAGTTATGAATTGTACTATTGAAAGGAGTACATACACAGATAATGCCATAGCTCCATGAAAGTTATATAGGTTCCCATAGAACTATCTCTTTGTTGGGCAATACAAGAGAAATATATATTGCTATTGAAAAGTTGTCTGGTGTGTCCCAGTGGCCTTTTTGCTGGAGAGAACATACATAGACTAAATAAAATAAAGGAAGGGAAAAAATTCAGTAATACTGATCAGCACATTGCAATTTTTTTTCAATTTTTCAGCTTTTTTAAATTGCTTTGTGGTTATTCTTTCTATTGATGGTTATAGTCACTGTGTAGATTGTTTTCTTGGTTCTCCTCACTTTATTTTGAATCAATTCAAGTGAGTCTTTCCATGTTTATCTCTGTTATATTTTCTATTTTTATAGCATGCATTTGTTTACTTTTTGTAGACTTTTATATTTATAGTAAAAATATTTTATATTATTAATTTATTAGGGTACAGGGTGTATCTATCAGGTAGAATATAACTTCTCTAAAGTTTTATTTTTGTATTCCCAGTTTGAACATTATCATCTACACAAAAGGAACTTAACAAATGTTTATTGAATTTAATTGAATTGCTGAATCATCCTCAAAATCATTATCATCAATTAAATTTTTTTTTCTGAGAAACTACTATAGTAAGTTTTTTTCACCATTTGTAGACTTGAAGTTACTAATTCCAGATTTCATCAGTATGCCATTCCTTAGGTTCCTGATAATTTTGATTATTTTGTGAGATTGTGTTCAAGTGCTAACAATATAGAAATTTCTATTTTTTAAATTATTATCTTGTGTGTGTGTGTGTGTGTGTGTGTGTGTGTAAGGACATGTACTTAAGCATCAACTCTTCCTTCCGTCACTTTTCTTAAAGCCAGTGAGTGAAGTTTTTGTACCATTTTTGTCCCCAGAGACCTGTGATTTAATTTGTAGTTGATTTTCATTTCTAGAAAATGGATTCTGCTACTGCTGGCATTGCTTTTCATTTGTGGATTTCTATATATTCTCCTGATGTACTGGACTTTGAAGAAGGGTTTATAAAATGAATAGGATTTAGATACTCCTAAAAACTACTTAAAAGATTATGGAGAAGAAAAACAAGTAATACATTTTTCAGAACAAGCAACAAGCAAACAACCTGTTTCAGAACAAGCAAAAGAATTTTGTGCAGCAATATAATTCAATTAATTTGAGGATGCTTTTAGAAAAGTAGAGTTCTTCTATAATTCCTATTGACCAAGACAGTGATTTTTAGTTTGTTGTAGGTTGTGTTTGTATTTTTTGTATTGTATAGGTTGTACAGCATGAAGTAAATTGAAGGTGTTTTGGTCTTTTTGTCACAAAATATTCTCGGTCTTCACTTATTCCATTCTTCTTATGGATCTAAAACATAATTAATGCACATACTTGGTGCAGAATTATCATGATAATTTTGGCCAGGGGTGAATTCTTGAATGCCATTGATATTTTGGTTTCGGTCTTCTCATGGACCTTTTATTTCCCTGATCTTGATGAAGCTGACATATTTAAGTGCTTGGATTTCTTGCTCACAGCACTCATCAGAGAAACATGTCTGCAGATGATAGTGAAGTGTCTGTGTATTTTTATTCAAACTTATATTTTGATTGATTTATGGTACTTTTATTCCAGTTGTAATTCTAAAAACTTTTGGTTTCAGGGAGTGAGTGAGTAGAAGAGTTGCACTATTGTTTTCATTTCTTCCTATAAAGAAAGAACCAATTTGGGATGCTCTGTGTGATGTGAACAAGTTTTTATTTTCCCTAATAGCTATTTTAGCCCTTGACTAAGAAAGAGTATTCAGAAAGGTACGACCGGAGCAGCTCCAAGTTTGTTTTGATTTTATGTCCTCTCCAGTAATGAACTTTCTATTCTTCTCCACCAGTTTGTGGGAATGTCAGAGGCAAGACTCAACAGGAAACAGAGTAGTTTGGCTTCTCTAACTAACTTGATGTATGATGCTTAGTTCTGTTAGATCGTTTTAGGGACTGGTTCTTAGGTTCCTAGTCCTTGACTGTAGCCAATCTTTATGGCATTTGATTCAGATCAGATACCAGGTGCTATCCTTTAGTGGATACTTAACATGATTATCAAGTGCTGGCACAGTGTAGAATTTTGATATTGGGGGGTAAGAACTTAGGGCAATGGATTCAGTGATGATGGTAATGATGATGATACTAATTTTATTTATATAGTACCTACTGTATGCCAGACATAGTTAGATGATCATAGATAGCCTGTTTGGACAGCTAGGTAGCACAATGACCAGGAGTCAGAAAGACCTGAGTTCAAATCTAGCCTTCAGAGACTTAATAGCTCTATGACCCTTGGTTAGTCACTGAGGAGATCCAGGAAAAACTTCTTGGGATTTGAGCTGACACTTGAAAGAAGTCAGGGATGCTAAAAGGTGGAGGGAGAAGAGAGCATTGCTCCCTTGTGAGGAACAGCAAATGGGCCAGTGTAGCTGGTCCCTAGAGTCCATAGAAGAGAGAAAAATATTAAGAAGACCAATGGGTAGGAAGGGACAACATTATAAAGAGTTTTAAATGTCAAACAGAGGTAATAGGGAACCACTAGGCTTTATTAAGTATGTATGGGAGTGTGACATGCTCAAACATGTTTTTTAGGAAAATCATTTTGGCAGCTAAGTAAAGGTGGAGAGATTGAGATTGGGAGATTAATTTAGAAGTCTATTGAAATGCTCCCAGCAAGAAGCAGTAATACGGGCTGTGTGAGTGAAAGGAAGGGGAGGTATACCAGAGATATTGATATAGAAACAGTACAATTTAGCAGAGGATTGCATATATGGGTGAGTAAGAATAGTCAAGGATGAAATTGAGCCAAGGTAACTGAAAATTTGGAGGTGTACTCTTATAACAATAGGGGGATTTTGACAATGGGCAGGGTTTGATGGGAACAATATTGGATTCTGAGATATATGTTTGTGTATATATATATATATATATACATATATATATATGGAATATACATGTGCAATATTCAATCTGAAATATTTGAGGATCACTGATAATTTCAAACTGTAACTTAGGAGACAGACTAGGACTGAATAAATAGTTGTGAGAATCATCTCCATAGAGAAAACTGAACCTGTAGGAGCAAATGAGATGAATAAGTGATATAATAGAGGAGGGAAGAGAGATGAATAAGCATTTATATTGTACTTATTACTTGCAAGGTACTGTGCAAAGCACTTTACATATATCGTCTCATTTGCTTTTCACAACAGCTTGAGGTAAGTGCTATTATTATTTCCTTTTCTGCAGATGAGGAAACTGAGACAAATGAGATTAACTTACTTGCCTAGGGTAACATAGCTGATATGGCTCATTTGGACCTGATTCAAATTTATGCACTGTACTATCTATCCATCTATCTATCTACATCTACAAGATTCTAGAATAGTGGGAATAAAGAAAAGGTTCCAGGATAGTACCTTGGAGATCACTCATGGTGGTTGGCAGATGTGATTTGAATAAAGAACTAGCAAAAAAATAATTCAAAGAAACTTTTTTCTTTATTTCTAGTCCCATTGTTTTGGCACAATAGATAGTGCCCTAGACCTGGAGTCAGGAAGACAACTAGTTCTGTGACATAACCTTTCTGTGTCTTGTTTTCTTTATCTGTAAAATGGGTTATTAACTACTCCTATCTCACAGGGTCACTGTGAAGATCAAATGAGATAATTTAGAAAGTGCTTTGTAGTCTTTAAAATGCTACATAAGTATAAGCTCTATAATTGTTATATTAATGCTTTTTTGGATAACAGTAACCTACCTGCTGTGATAGCCATTTTTTAATGTTTGCACATTCCTTTTCTAGACTGCTTTGAATTTCTCTTCTGACCATGTTGATGCAGATGACATAGTTGTTATTGTTCAATCAGTGATGACTTCATATTAGATGCAGGGTTTCTTTCATTTGGAATAAGTCCTCATTGGCAGTGTCAGAGGAAACAATGTTCGTCTTTCCCTCCAGGGGATAATAAATATCATGGGTAGGAAAAAGGCAGAGAAACCAACATTTGGTACTTTAAATTAAATGGTCAGACTGCCTACTCATAGAAAAGATGGGAGGAAGGAAGTAGAATCAAATCAGTCCTGTTACCATCACTAATGAAAATGAGCTGGATTCTGAAGCCAGGAAAAGTATTTTCATGATTAACTAGATGAGGAAATGTTCCAATCTCACTCCTACCCAAATTGGTGGACTATTTATTTCTAATAAAAATATTAGAGTATTTTTCTTCAGTCAAGGAAACAAAACTCTTTGTTTCAGTCAAACCTCAGTTTACATTCGAACTTGCATTTCTGAGATCACAACAAATGACTTACCTATTGCTACTGTATCAATATAATATTCTACTGGACTTAATTATTGCAGTTTTAGAGTTGGGAGCAAGCACCACAAAATATGCTCCAAGCCAAGCAACTTTAAAGCCAAAGTTTTCAAGACACTGTCATATGTAAGGAAGTTACCTTCTCCACCATGGTCAGAGACCTTAGCCTTAAGGATGCTATAAGGCTAAGCATGCTACAAAGTTCTTGCTGAGGAGCCCACCTAGAGGAATGGAGATAGAATATCAAAAGTCAAGCTGAGCAACAGAGGAATTCACTCTGATACACTTATCTGGTTAGAGAATAAGAGATGGAAAAGTTGGTGTACCAGATTGTATAACCTGATAACTTCCTCTTTTTACTGATTATTCTTGCTAACCGTTGAACTTGTTTCTTTTTGCTGATGGAATATAGTGCACTTTAGGAAAAGTCATACCCTTCCTCCAGTTACAATTCTACTAAATATTATTCTATATTCACTAATACTAACATCTTGAATTTTTTTCATGGGTCTATCAGAAAAGGTCTTCCTAAGGGATCTAGTTAATTATTAGCAAAAAGGTAAAAGAAGATTTAAATGCACTTCCATTTGAAAATGACTTAGTTTTGAAGGGGAAAGGCAGTGGCTAATGTGGAATATATCATAAAGACTTTGTTGGTCACTTACATATCTGGACAGTAGTTGTTTATACTTAAGTTGGAAATGAAGTCATCAGGATCTCAGGAAGCTAATTAGTAACATGAGGCATATAAGATTTAAATCTGAAGTGACAAGGGCTAGGAGAAATATTGCCCCAGGCATTCTGGAGGGAGAAAGCAGTTTCATCCAGGTCTTGAGATTATTTTTGTTGTTGTTCAGTTATTTCAGTTGTGATGACTCTTTGTGACCCTTCTGAGGTTTTTCTTGTTAATAGTTTGCCATTTCATTCTAACTCATTTTATAGATGAGGAAACTGAGGCAAATATGGTTAAGTGACTTGTCCAGGTGTTGCTAAGTGTCTGAGGCTGGATTTGAACTCAGATCTTTTGGATTCCAGATCCAGTACTCTATTGCCCTCTTAAGATTTTATATGTATGTGTTTGTGTGTGTGTGTGTGTGTGTGTGTGTGTGTGTGTAAAAAAGGGCATTGAATCTTATGTTAGAAGGAACTTTTAGAGGTCATTTACTTATTTCTGGAAATGACAATAACTGTTTCTTATTAAAGAACCAACCCTCAAATTAAAAAAAAAAACCCAACTAGAATTGTTGACAGATAAGGGGAAATTGTAGTATGCTTCCTCACATAACAAAGGGATTCAGCATGGGATTCCTTTTACAAAATATCCTAATAAATCTACAACATGATTTGATTTATAAAATTTCAGTTTCAAACAAAACTTTCCAGGACAATATCTATTGCATTAAAGTAAAAGCATGCCTAAGCCATCCACCAAATAAGGCTTTTAGTCATTTTATTAAAGAGTAATCAGAAGCCAGATACAGTGAATGGTTCATGCTTATAATCTCAGCTACTTGTGAAGTTCATGCTGCCTGCTGAAGCCAGCTCTTGGTGACGATTAAATTTTTGGTGTGAACAATTGCACCTCAAAAATTGGCAAACTTACAAATCAGAGTTTGATTTATTGTTCAGTTGATTTCCTAAACTCAAGAAATGATGGACAAAATGTTAATAATGCAAATTAATGTTAGAAGTGTGGCATGGCCAAATTTATTTTTTATTTTGTGTAGCTGGTTGTTAAACATTTATCAGTGTGCTCTGCTGGCAGATCACATGAGGCCAGAGTTCTGAAATAATAAACTAGTAAAATTGTCTGCTTTAAATTTGTCATTAATATGAGGAGGCCTTGGGAGCAGGGGACCTTGAGATTGCCTATGGAGAGGCAAATGTACTCAAATGGAAATTGAGTTCAGAGCTCCTATGATAAGAGATGAATCAGTCCCATGAGTAGCACCTGCTTTTCCAGCTTGGGTGAGATAGCAAGAGTCAGTCTTTTTTTTTGTAAGTTCAAGATGACTCTAATTTATTTTTATTTATTTAACTTGTTATTTATTGTATTGTATTGTATAATAATAATATTGCATAATGAAAAGGGTGAAACTACAAATCTACTGTGTAAAATTTGCTATTCCTTTTAAATTTACAGCACAGTTGTCCTGTAAATTTCTTTTTTTCATATTCTCCCAACTCCTGTTTGTCCTAGAGATAGCCACCACCAGGCATAAATAAAGGGTCTATCTGTGTGTGTACATATATATGTATATATGTACATATACATGTATATATGTATATATGTAAAATTTTTCTATACATCTGTTTATCACTTCTTTTTCTGGATTCAGAAAGCTTCTTCATATATCATTTATAAGTCACCTGGGAATTTATAATAGATAAAATAATTTATTTGTTCAAAATTTATCTTAAAACAATATTGCTATTACTGTAAACAATATTTTCTTGGTTCTGCTCATTTTTCTCTTCATTATTTTATGCAGGTCTTTCCATATTTCTAAGATCTTCAAAATTCATGATTTCTTTCAGTACAGTAGTGTTCTGTCACAGTTATATACTACAACTTTTTCAGTCATTTCCCAATACTTGGGCATCCCTTCAATTTTAACTTCTTTGTCATCACAATGAGACCCCCAAAAAAGGAACAATCAGCAAGTCATATTACATTATGAGCATAAAGATCTTGATAGATAAGTAAGGATTCATTTGTGTATTATTTGTTTTGCTTCTAGTGAGAGAATTGCTGGGATATCTGGCATTGTATTCCTCTCTAATGTATTAATTTGGTTTGATTTTTTTTTCCTACTGTTGTGGAAGCAGCATGTTATGGAAGAAGTCAGAGGACCTGTGTTAGAGTCCCACTTTTGATACTCACTGCCTTTGTGATTTGGGGCCAGTCTCTGGACCCTGTGGTTGTCATTTATAAAATGACAGGCTTAACTAGATAGCCTCTCTAGTTCCTTCAGTCTTTGAATCTCTATAAATGATAAGATCCATTATTTCATTGTAATATTGACTAGCTTCATTCTGTTTTTTTTTAGGTTTTTTTTTATTTTTTTGCAAGGCAAATGGGGTTAAGTGGCTTTCCCAAGGCCACACAGCTAGGTAATTAGTAAGTGTCTGAGATCGAATGTGAACCCAGGTACTCCTGACTCCAGGGCTGCTGCTTTATCCACTGCGCCACCTAGCCACCCCCGACTAGCTTCATTCTTGATGGTAAATCATCCCTTCTACCCACACTAACCTGTGCCCTACAGCTTGAGCCCATGTCTGACTCAAGCCAAATCATGACCCTGATATTGTGACTTCTGATCTTAGACCAGTTAAAATTTAGATCTCATTGCACTTCCTGGTAGTTTTGTTCTAGCTACCTGTTCATTGGATGGGCTAACTTAAGAGCTGTACCCAAAGGCCAGTTGGTATCAAATAACTTCAATTATTCTCAATTATAAATTTCAGTTATAACCCTGTTTCGGGGTGATAGGCTACTCTAGAGTACCTCCCATGGGTTGTTTTCAGTCAATGTTTTTCTTTTTAAGCCATAATTATATGCAAGAATATGTGAGTTCTTAAGAAAATGTATCTGTACCTAGCCAGTTTTCATAAGGTGATAAGGAGTAGTGCAGTTGGCATCGCTATTAACATATTCCTCATTAAGAATCTATAATTTTTTCCTTTTGAAGTTTTTTATTTTTATTTTTATTTTTTTTTTATTTTAAGGCAATGGGGTTAAGTGACTTGCTTAAGGTCATACAGCTAGGCAATTATTAAGTGACTTAGGCCAGATTTAAACTTAGGTTCTCCTGACTCCAGGGCTGATTCTCTATCCACTGCACCACCTAGCTGCCTCCATTTTTTCCATTTGAGAGAATATCATGTGACTGTCTATTTCTATTGTACCAATCACTGTAATCCTTAGTGAAAAGAGAGTTAAATAATGAAACAAGGAAAATGTAAAGAGGAAATGAGCACAACAAGATTGAAAGTAGTAAGAAATTTTTAAGTGAGAGAATAATAAATATGGGATGAATAGTTAGTTGGCTGGACTAAGGGCTTACACCTCAGTCTATTTTAAGACAGCTGTTTTAAAAAAGGTATTTTCTACATGATGGGTGTTTCTGAATTTATCTCAACAAACTTAGTTTAAGAGCCTATTATATGCATCTGGAACAAATTTTTAGTAAGCCACTTTTTTTTACTTTGATAAAAGATAGGATGATAATGGTAGTTTCTTATTTCCAGCTATAACTGTTTTGTTTGGATGAAAAAATAGCTGAACTCCCTCTCTCTTTAGGAAGTTCAGTCATTCATTTTTTTTTTTGTTTGTTTTTGGCAAGGCAAGGGGGGTTAAGTAGCTCATCCAAAGTCATAGACCTAAGTGATTAGTAAGCCTCTGAGGCTGGATTTGAACTCAGGTCTTTCTGATTCCAGGGCTGGTGCCCCATCCACTGTGCCAACTAGCTTTCCCTAGGAATTTCCAGTCATTCCTAAAGTCATATAATCAACTTCTTTTTCAAAATAAAGTCCCTTCTATTGACAGTGAAATTCTTCACTTTTAATAGATCTCTGATTGAGCAAGTGACAGATTCATGGTTCACTTCCATAGCAACATGTATCACAATACAGTGTCTCTGCAATTATGTTATTGAGACTCATTATCTCACTTTCTGTGACTTCTGTTGTATTTGAGTGCAATTACTGTACTTTTGAGAGATCTGTAAGTTGCCTGAAAATTCAAAAGTTGTAGGACTCCATTAAGCCAAATTCTAAGGATTGATCTTGTGATATATGACTCCCATACCAATTTGATTTGGTTCATATAGAAAGGTCAGAATCAGTTATGTAAGGAATGCATTCTTTTGTCATATGTCATTAAGTAAGAAGGAAGCAAACCATGTGTGTGAATGCTGGAAACACTGTTTATTGATTGACCCTAATTATTTTATGCTTTTTCTAAGCTGTTTTGCAATAAAACTGTCATGTAACCAATTGGAAAGACCGCGGTTCATTTACTGCTGTGTTCTACGTTGCTTCAGGAAAAAAAAGGTTTTTTTCATTTTTTGTGTACTTTCTGTCTTCTTGGATTGAAAATGTCCAATGCTTGATTTCAGTTGCCTTGGGTGGGCATTTTGAGCATCAGCTCCTTAACCATTGACTCTTCAGGTGAAAAGTAGTATGGTGTCAAAATCAAATAGAATTAAGAACAATTAAACCATATTTAGCATTCCTGTAGCCTAGATATTGATTTAGTTTTTAAAATGCATTATCTATGTTTTATTGCATTTTTATTTATTTCATTAAACATTTTCCAATTATATTTTAATCTGCTTCGTCACACTTGCAAGTGTTGTGGACCACATTTGGTCCACCAGCCTCATGTTTGAGTTGTAGTTGACTAAGAAAGCCAGGTTGGAAGGCAGGAAGACATGCTTGCAAGCTCTACCTCTGACATGTATAGGCTGTATGACTTTTTTAGACAAGTAACTTGATTTCATTGTACTATAGTCAACCCAGTAAGACTGAAGCAGTTGAGCAGATGGTAACCAGCTTTGGTGAAGGAAGTTTTCTTTCCTGGGCATTTCCTCTAGCAGTGAAGTCATAGGTACAAATCCTATCCTTAATTTTATGTGGTTGTGAATCTCATGTGGTTGTGGATCTCCCCTTATATGTATACACACACATTCATGAAACAGATCAGGATTTAGAAAGCTATTATTGTGCAAAATTGTAAACTTGTCTTTTGGAAAGACCCAGAGGAGAGCTAGAGAAAGAATTATTGACAAAAACACTTAATAATAGGAAATCTTTGAACAGCTTGGTGCAAAGAATGATAGCTCAGAGGCTGCTATGAATCTTCCCTACTCTATAAATATCATAAGACCATAAGCATATGTGAGCACAAATCCCACAGTTTTCTTCAACACATAGTTTCCACTGAATTCTGCAGATTGAACAATTGCTAAATCAGTGTCTTGTAAGATGAACATTAAAAAAACACCCTTAACTATAATTATTTTGTTAGATATTTAAAAATAGATATTTCTAGGAGAACAGTTTTTATCTAATCTAAGGTAAGAACAGTAAATGAGAGGGGGAAAGGACACTTTTTTATAAGAGTATGGAAAGTGAGATGCAATTTATAAAAATAAATTTTTGGAAAAATTAACGGAAAAATGGAAAATAAACCACTTACTGAGAACAGAAGAATGGGAGCTTAAAAAAAATTGGATTTTCACACTAAAATATAACTTTTAATTTTCTAGGTTTCTGATTGTAAAAAAGAAATCTGGTAGTAATAAGGCAATATCTAAGGAAAGATTTCATTTCACCAACATTTAGATATTATTAATAATTTATAACATAGTAATTGACCTAGGAATTCTTAAGAGACCCTGGAGCTCCAAGGGGGCAAGAATTAGATTCACTACTTAGAGACCTGAAATCTCCAAGAGATAGGTAGCTCCTTGTCTCCAATTTCCCTAGAACCTGCCTTCATCATTTGTGATGAAGTAATGAATACTTAAGCTTAAAAGGATCCATGATCTAATGTAAGGAGCCACTTCCTTCTGTGGTAGAGATAGTAGGATGTTCACATTTGCTCACCCTGAGCTATTCTTAACTATATCCCTTGGGAAACTTCCAGAGAGGATCCACCCAACACACACTGGAGACCTTCATTTATGTATTGGAAAAGGCCAGTAGGGCTAGTTATGTAATGACTTTGAAAACTATTAAATATGTAGAAGGAGTAAAAACTTAGGACATGGCTTAATGGACAGGGCATAGGACTTGGACTCCAAAGGACAAGGGTTCAAAAGTTATCTCATATATTTAATAGTTATGTGACCCTGAACAATTCATTTAACTTCTTAATGCTTCACATTGCAGAGGTTGAACTTTTAGTTCTGTATCTATGATACATGGGTTGTCTGGGGCACAGTTCTATAATAAGAATATTGCTTTTTCTTAGACCCCCTTTTAGTAGGCTCGTGCTGACTCTTCTCCCCAATACAGACCAAAAGCAATTGATTTTGGTGTCTGGGCACTTAAGTTACGACCTGAAAGAAAATTCCACATTTTTATTAAATCTGGCCTTTACTGAACATAAATTTAAGCCTTTCACAAAGATTTACTTCTTCATGGTTTCAGGTTTGCATTTGGCAGGTTGAACTATGAATCATTGTCTCAAGCAGTTAACCTTATATTTAATTGAGACTTGCCTACCTCTCAGGACTTACTGACCTGTATCACTTGGATTAATATTATTTATGTCATGACATCACTTTCCTGATGTCATGAATTTCTTTGATTCCGAAGGACTAGTACTTACTTATTTGAGAATAAACTTGTTTTAAGTTGCAACCATGATTTCTCTCAGTATATAATGTTAGAGAAAAGTTTATTAAATGTATACAAAGATCTGAAGACCATATTAATTGTATGTCTTTATTTTATATATATATATGTGAAATATAGATAAAAGAACACTTGTATATATATAAATTCCTATATGTATATACAGTTATATACATATACATATTGATGTTTATTTGTATGTGTGATGTGTGCTTGGAGAGAGAGAGAGAGAGAGAGAGAGAGAGAGAGAGAGAGAGAGAGAGAGAGAGAGAGAGAGAGAGAGAGAGAAACAGAAACACCTTGTAGGCCATCTGTTTCCAATTTACATGTAAGCAAAATGAAATCTAGAATGATTAGTTTCTTACCCAGGATGATGTAGCTAGTGTCAGTAGTAGGATTAAATCCAAGTGTCCCCAACTCCAAGTTCAGTGCCTTATTCTCAGTATCAACTAGATATAAACAGCATAAAAATGATGTTTAAATTTACAGATTAGAAGAAGTCAGTCCAGTAAACAGTGAAATATTAATTTACCATTAATTTATCCTTTACCTTTGGGAGTTTCTCATGAAACATTATCATATGTAGACTAGATACAAGTCTTTGACCTTTGAACAAGTTGAAAAGCAAAGACACATGTTAGAATGATGATGCACACTCTATGTAAGCAGGGACTAGAAAGATGGTGGAAAAGATATTTTGAATCCTTTAGAAGAGGTGGAAGAATCTAGAAAATGTATGAAGTTTACAGAGAAAGAAATGATGCCTCATAGAGGTTTGGATACCAGAAAGGAGTCATTGGTCTCAAGTATCAAGTATAAAATATGAGCTTCCTGAGTTATGACAATCTGCTATCTTTTAAACAATTACGGGGGGAGATATTTTTTTTTTAGTTTTTGCAAGGCAATGGGGTTAAGTGGCTTGCCCAAGGCCACACAGCTAGGTAATTATTAAGTGTCTGAGGCCAGAATTGAACCCAGGTACTCCTGACTCCAAAGCTGGTGCTCTATCCACTGCACCACTGAGCCAGTCCAAAGACATGGATATTGACCTCTAACCCTATAATATAAGGTTAGTGCACCCCAGAATGTGATAGGGCAAATATTGGAGAAATATAAAGTGCTTTGGCAGTTCATATTAGGGAAATGGTACTTCTGACCAGGGAGATGGGGTAAATAATATCTACTGCTATCTTTAAATCTTTTTCCCATATTTTTTTCAGAAATCAGATCTACTAATGTGTACTAATGACCTTCATGGGCTAAGTTGAAGCATGGAGATCTTTGATTACATAAAAGGAATTTTCCCAAGGTATTTCAGGAAATTCCTTCAAGTCTGATAGCATTAAGAGAAGTTTAAGAAGAAATAAAAAATAAAATACCCTTTATAATATGATTTAACCTTTATAAAACTTTTCTATTTTCAATTGACTTTTAAAATTATTATGAAAATCCTCAGGGATAGAAGGTCATTAAAATTTCCATTGTTTACATAGGCATTTAAAAACAACATATTACCTAAGTATCTAATGCCCCACTGCAAATTTAGATTTTAGGAGTGGCCAAAGTTATGGTTTTACAGGTGTAATTTTGGCTCCTTAAAACAAGCTGTTCCTTAGATTACGTTTGTATATGTTATTTTGCTCATTGGTTTGGAAGGGATCATTAATCAAGATTTTCTAATATTGAAGAGACCATAAGTGAAGTAAATAACTCTTATTTGCTGCATATCTTTATGCTGGGGAGCAAATCCAATTCTAACATGAATACAATTGCAGATATGGATGGGGGGAATTTCAGGTCTAGAGGAATTGAGGGTGATCTAGCCAAGATCAAATTCACCATCTATCAGGAAGAATCCTGAGAAATTGGATCTTTTCCTTCATAGTGACAGGGTTACTAGAATAAGACTAGATTGTTCTAAAATTGAGGTCAAGGACTTGTGGATAGGTTTCTTGGGATCTGAGAACTTGAAGCATTTTCTCTTCTTTCTTTTTTTTTGGGGAACCTTGCCTGTTCTTTGTATTTTTGCAACATCCAGAAATAATTATTTATGCAGAATTAGGTGCAACATTTGAGGGAGGATATTAGGAGAAGAAGGGCATATAATTTCTTGGAAGTATTCAATGCCAGTTTGTAGTAAATCTTACCTAAACCATTCCAAGTTAGACATTGATGAATAGTGGTGATTATGTGAGGGATGTGATTCAAACTGTAGGTAGGTGTATAATTGGTGGTCATTCATCTTCATCCTATTCTCCTCCAAGGTATGTTAAGGTACTCCAAGAATAATCAAATCTAATAGTTGTCATGTTGGTTGTCATGTTTGCTGAAGTCAAGTGACATGCATTGGGAGTTTCTGAGACAAAACACAATTTTTTTTGTTTCCCAGTACATATAAAAGTTATGCTTATACTCTACTGTATGTAGACTATAAAGTGTGTAGTTGTATCATTTCTAAAAAATGTGCATAACTTAAAGAAAATACTTTATTGCTAAAAATGCTAACTATTATCTGAGTCTTCAGCACATCGTACTTGGTGAAAGGTCTTGCCTTGATATTAATGTCTGGTGGTTGATCAAAGTGGTGGTTACTGAAGTTTGGGGTAGCTGTGGGCAATTGCTTAAAATAAGACAACAATGAGGTTTACCTCATAGATTGATTCTTCCTTTCATTGGAACACTTAGAGACTTTGTAGAGTTATTAATTGGCCTAATTTCAATATTATTGTGTCTCAGGGCCCGAGGAGAGAAAGATAAACTGAGGAAAGTCAGTTATTGGAGCATTCAGAACACATACAAAATTTATTGATTGTTTGTCATCTTATGTGGGTATGGTTCATGGCACCCCAAAACAATTACAGTAGTAACATCAAAGTTCACAGATCACTCAAACATATATAATAATAATTAACAAGTTTGAAATATTGTAAGATGTAGCAAAATGTGACAAGATACGATATAAGCACATGCTTTTGGAAAATTGACACCAATGGACTTGTTTAACACAAACGTTCTATTTGTTAAAATACAGTATATGTGAAGTGCAATAAAGTGAAGACTTATTAAATGAGTTATGCCCATACTAGTTTGTGGAAAATAAAAACCAAAAACAAAACAAAAACCAGAAGGATTCTAGACCTGTCATGAAAAACAGTATATAAATGAGTAATTGTGGAAACTGGAAACTACGGCAGATCCACTGACTTGGGATTGCTGAAGAGAACTCCCAAAATGAATATTGTCACATCTCCATCTCTATTTTAACTTTAACTTATATGATGAGAACTTAAAAATAATGAAGCTATTTTCTCAGAAAATATGCTGTTAATAAAAATACATATATAATTAATATTATATAATCCAACCTGGAACCCAAGTCAAAAAATGTATCTTTCTCTAATATATCTTTTCCCTAGTCCTCCCCATATGAATGTTTCCTGACATTGTGTCAGTTACTCAAAGAAATTGGGTATCATTATTTTTTGTATCATTCTTTCCATATCCCAGGTTTGCAACCACAGGATTATTCTAAACTTCCCATTACTCTTTACACAAAACAGCTAATCATCTGAAAAATGTTTCAGTTTCTTCTTCCACAATATCCTCATATCTGACTCTTTAATATACAAATAAATCTACAATCTTAGTTCAGGTCCTGGTCACTTCTTGCCTGGACTATTCAGTGTCTTCCTGAGTGACTTCTCTTTTTCAGTTCTTCACTCCACACAATTTCCAAAATGGTTTTCCTTAAGTAAAAAAATCTGACTGTGTAGCCTCCACTGGCACCCCTGTATCCCTACAATCAAATTAAGATAAAAATTGGATTGTAATTCTCTTCATACCTTAGACAAAGACTGTCTTTTGAGCCATATGAGTGAATAATGAAAGATTATAGAAAGAATGAAATGCATTTAATAAACTTTTTTATGTGTTAAGTGCTGGCATTACAGATATAAAAGTAAAGCTTTTTTTTTGCCTTGATACTAGTGTCTGGTGACTATTTGGAGAGAGAACACAATTGGAAAGACCACAGTGGCCAAAGAGGAGTATTTTGATTTGAGAAATTACCTTTGTGATGAGCAGAGCCCTAGAGCAGCAGGTTCACATCCTTTTCAGGAACAATAGCAAAGTTGATTTCATTATGGTTCTGGAACTGGAAAGGAAAGTGGGATCAACTGACAAGTCAGCTGGCAAAATAATGGTTGGAGCTACTATAGATGTAAAAGACAATGGAGGTATTTTGGATGTCAGGGATCCAAGGCAAAAGTTTCAGGAGTAAAAGAGTTAAAATTCAATGTACATTATTAACTTTTCAGCTCTGTATATTCCAAGCAAACTGGCCTTCGTTGTTACTCACATGTAGCTTCCTATCTGCCATTTCCATTTCTTTTCTCCAGTCATCCATCATGCTTAAAATTTCTTCTTTCCTTCTTTTTTCCCTCCCTCCCTTCTTCCCTCCCTCCCTCCCTCCCTTCCTTCCTTCCTTCCTTGCTTCCTTCCTTCCTTCCTTCCTTCCTTCCTTCCTTCCTTCCTTCCTTCCTTCCTTCCTTCTTTCCTAGAACTCTTCTCATCCTTTACAGTGCAGTTCAAGTACTATTTTCTACATTATGCCTTTCCTGATCCCTGCTATTTTCATATATACATCCAGTGCTCTTCTTATATATGTACATCTTGTCTACCCCAAAGAATGCAAGCTCCATGAGAGTCAGGATTGTTTTATTATTTTTATCCTTGTATCTGGAAGACCTAGGCCAGAGAAAGTGTTTAATAAATGGTTTTCAGTTGTTTGATTTGTAGATGCTTGCCTAGAGAGGTCTGAGATATTATCTTTACTTTTGACCCTCTTCTCTATAGTCCTACTTTGGTTTACTTATCATTTATTTGCTTTAATTGGTCTATTGATCTTGCTATCTTGAATTTGCCAAAGCAGAAAATTGTATACACTAAAGAACAGGAAGAATTGTTGAGGAAAGAATAGGAAAATTAAGTACAATGAGGCCATTCCAGTCCATAACAGTCCTCACAATATTCTGTATTCTCTGTTATTTTTTGTCATGGTGTTTTTCCCCTTTTGGAAGAACTTTGAGGTATTAGATAATCTGTTCAAGAAGGTTTTATGAAAAGCACAGTGTTCTCAAAGTGGCTTCATTGTGACTTTTTAGTAATTCCAGTAAAATGAACCTGGCATCATGTCCCCCTTTTGTTTATAGCCCTCCTTATCACATATATCCCTTCTTGTAAGCTCCTAACCCCTTAATCAGGTGAGGAACATTCTGTTAAAAGATTGCCACAGTTTTAGGTGTTCCTGCTGCCTTAATTTTCTACAAATTCCTCTTCCACTACATAAATGCCACCTTCTTCAGTGAAAGAAGCATGCTGTTTTACATCCTGCCAACATTAGTGATCAGAAAGCAAATTCTTTTTATAAATCTCTTCCTGCACACTGCCTAGCTAAACAACATTCTGTAGAAAAAGACATCACATAAGCTGCCCAGAACAAAAACATTGGCCAAAAAAGAGTGGGGGTGTAAATGCACATATACATACACATTAAAAAAATTTAAAAACAGGATATATGTTGAATTCATGAATAGTTTTAAAATATTAAGAGGCATTGGAATGATATCATCCAACTTGTTTTGTCACTTATCAGTAGAATGAGTCCTTATTCATTTGGGATGGTTTTGTTGTGGTCCTAGAAGATAATACCAGACTGTTTCCTCTGGTCCTCCTCTTCTGCATGATAAATTATCCCCTCCATCAGCAGGCTTTAAATTTCTTACATTTGAAATAACTCTGTGGGTTATAAGGCAGATCTTCAACTGTACTGAAGATGTGAAATTAGAGTAGAGAAACTATTGCACAGAGAAAGCTTAATTTCTGTATGTCTTTTGTTCTCTCAGTTGTGGAGAAAAGAAGTTGCAGGAATACTAACTTTATCAGTTCAGTAAGGTAGCATTCCTTATAATGATTGCCTTGATTTGTGGGCTATGTAAAATAACCACAAAGTAGGAAGGACATGGGAGGGAAGAGTAGAGAAAGATCCTTGTCTCATGAAGCTATCAGTAAATGTGAATATAAAGCAGAAAAAATGAAAAGATAGAATGAAGAGCCAGTCATAATTCTACCAGGTCACAGATGTTTTGGCTGAAAGTGTCACCTTCATGGGTTGAGTGATAGATGTTTCATTTGTTTTCATTTCTTTTTTTTTAATATACTCTTTTTCTCTGAGGATTAAAGGACAGATGAACTGAATGATGAGTAGTTTCATACACCCATCATTTTTATTCTGTCTTGACTGATTTTTTCTAAAGAAATATTATTATGCAAGAGAATACTGGCTATGGGTAGAAATCCAAAATAAGTTTCCATGTTTATTTATCATTTCATGAGTATTATATACATTATGAGCTAATTATATAATGAAGGGACATGCCTGCTTATCACACTGTCTATTAATGCAATATCATCTTTAAATAAACATGAATAAATCTGAGCAACTGAGTGGTTATCCAAAGCTTAATACAGATATGATTTTTTTTGGGGGGGCAGTTATTCCTTTTGAAGGAACTACCAATGTATTTAGAGTCTCAGAGAGTTGTCTAGGACTTGATGAGATTAAAAGACTTGCCCAGCATGATCTACCAAATATATTTTTAAATAACAATTTTGTTGTATATTAGAAATGAATAGCAAGTTGTTTATAATAGAATTGCAGTTTCGTGTTCAATCGTCTTTTTTTATTATACCGTGTTGTTATTCTTGTTTATTTCATAAATTAAAAATAAAATAAAATTTAAAAACTCCTGGGAATATACTAATTCCAATTTATCTTGAAACCATTTGAAAATGGATTAGAGATGGTAGTCTTTCCTGCAAACAGAATACATAAAAAGAGGTAAATCAGTTTAAGAGTGAAAAGGAAGACAGAATTTGGTCTCTTGTGGGCCAAGTAATAGTTATTTGGTAGAACACCTTGAGTTAATTTTGAACCTTATTTTTTTGGGTCCATATCTGTGATTTTTATCAGTGTAAGGAACTCCTGGTGTTAAAGCTCCCTCCATTAACACAAATCAGTAACTTTAAAATGTCAAGAGGTGCCTAGGGACACCAAAAGGTTTGTAGATTTGCCCATTTTACTGGTCCCCTTTTCTTGCCTTTAATAAATCTAATAGAAATGTCAAAATAGCAGTAGCTTCCATTTTCTTAACATTTTGGAATTGATTTCTTACTTCCTAATTTATGCTAGAATGTGATTCAAATAAGGCTTCCCTTCCCCCTTAATAAGATAGAAACAGCAATCTCAAATCTTTATAAATAGGTCTGATGTTTAAAAATCTTTTTCTTGTGAAATTTCTGCTGTAATAATAATCATCTTAATAATCATCTCTTAAGGGCAGCATCATATTCTTAGTCATTCACACATGACTTTGGGGTCAGCTTTGACCCTTTACTTATACTCACCTGCATTTCCAGTCTGTTACCGTGTCTTGTCATTTCTGTCTTTATGATATTGTTTGTGTATGTAGGGTGTTCCAAAAAGTCTTTGTTTGCTCTCAGTTGTGGAGAAAAGAAACTTCAAGAATACCAAGCCTCTTTGGCTCAGTAAGGCAGCATTCTTTACTGTAATTGCCTTGATTTATGGGGTATGTAAAATGACCACAAAGTAGGAGGAAGGAGATGGGAGGGAAGAGCATTAGAAGATCCTTGTCCCATGAAGTGATCAGTAAGAATACAGGGCAGAAAAATGAAAAGATGGAGAAAGAATTTAAGCTTTAATAGCTTACAGCTGCACTAAGACTTTCGGAATACTCTGTGCCTCTCTCCACTCATACAGACATCATCCTAATTCAGGCCTTCATCATCTCTCATCTGGACTGTTGGAATAGCTGCCTTCTAATTGGTTTCCCTGCTTTAACTCCCTCCTCACTTGGATCCATCTACCACACTGCCACCAAAATAATTTTTATTAAGGAACAGGTCTGACCATATCTCCTTCCCCTATTCATTAAAACCCAGTGGACCTCTGTTCTTCTTGGATCAAATAAATTCTCGATTTGGTTGTGAATTGATCCAACCTTTCTGAAGAGCAGTTTGGAATTATGTCTAAAGGGCAAACAAACTGTGCCTATCCTTTGATCCAGCGATATCACTACTAGATCCCAAAGAGACCATAAAAAGGGAAAAAAAGACCTACATATACAAAAATATTGCTAGCAGCTCTTTTTGTAGTGGCAAAGAATTGGAAATTGAAGGGATGTCCATCAAATGGGGAGTGGATGAACAAATTGGGGTATATATAAATGTGAGGAAATACAATTGTTCTTGAAGAAATAATGAGTGGGCAGTCTTCAGAAAAGACTTGTATGAACTGATGCTGAGTGAAGTGAGCAGAATTGGAACATTGTACACATTAATAATAATATTATGTGATGATAAAATATGATGGACTTAGCAGTTCAGTGGTCATGGACAATCCTAAATGCCATCACATCAAGAGAAAAAAACTAGTAAGTCTGAATGCAGACAAAAGCACACTATTTTCACTTTTTTAAAACTTGTTTCGTTTTTTCCTTTCTCATGGTTTTTTCTACACTTTATTTCTGATTTTTCTTTCATAACATGACTAATATGGAAATATGTTAAACATGATTGTAGCTGTATAGCTATCATGGAAAGGGAGAATGGAGGGGAGGAATGTAGAAAAATGTGGAACTCAAAAGTTTACAAAAAGATGAATGCTAAAAACTATATGTATTTAATTGAAAAAAAGTGAAATAAAATATTTTGAAAAAAGGAAATCCTCCATTTGACTTTTAAAGTCCCATTCCATCATCTTTCCATTGTTCCTACATTTTGCTGCCTTTGAAGTGTACTATATCACACCTACACAGACCCATTTGATGGCCTTCATACGTGACATAACATCTCTCAATATTGTCTTGCCATTAGTTCTAAGTCTAGTCTAAGTCTAGTCTAAGGCAAGACCCTTAGACTGGAATGTTGATGCTCCTCACTTACTCTTTTTGACTTTCCAGGCTTTCTCAAAGTCTCATATCATATTTCACATCTGCTGAAGACCATTCCCAAGTTTTCCTCCTTTTATACCAGTGCCTTCCCTTTGATATTACCCTCTATGATGTTATCCTGTGCATAATTTGTATGTAAATAGGTATTAGGCTGTGCCTCTCCTCCATTAGATTGTGAGTTTCATAAACATGTCTACCAAAAATATGTATATACAATATTAACCTTACTGTTCATTGCTGAGGGAAGGGGAGTGGAAAGGGAGAGTGGAAAGAAATTTTGTAACTTAAAAAAATGTATATATGCATATTAAAAAAAAGAAAAAATAGAATGTGAGTTTCTTGAGGGTCAGAGACTATGCTTTTGCCTTTCTCTTCATTCAAGCAGGACCTGGTAAGTGCTTAATATATGGTTGTTGACTGACTGACTGACAGATATGATATATTTTACTTATAAGAAAAGTACTTACAAGATTTTATAAGAAAATCTTAAAATATATTTATCTGGTTCTGCTTTTGAATCATAGAAAGTTGAATTTTCTTTCCTTTAAGGATCTAATTATAAATGTGTCCTATGGAAACATTATCTTTGGTACAATTTATGTCTACTGATGTATCTGAGGATGTTTTTGACCACACTTATGTACATTTCCTTTATTAATTTTTTATCAATAGTCAAAATTATCAAGGCAAAAATTCCATTGCAAAACTGTTAAACAAAACATAATGTACTATTTGGATTTGTAGTATGTAGGTTGATCCAAATTCTGACTCTTTTGCTAACAGTGAATATTGGGCCGGTTATTTAACCCCCTGTGACTCAGTTTTCTCACTTTCAATAACCCCATGATCTTTAAGGCCCTTTCTACCTTTAAATTCCATGATTTCCCAGGTTCCAATTTAGTCCTCAATATTAAATAATTAATGAATCTATGTTCTTTGATTTTGCAAATATATTCCAATCTTTTCTTTTACTCTCTGAAAGTTATAGGTAGTATAACTCAGTCTTCATGAAATATCTTCCTTCCCTCTTCTCCTTAATTCCACTTTTTTAGTCTGCTTTCAAATTCACTCTGGTATAATTTAATAATTAATTTCCAATAGTCTTTTCTGACTAGATTCTTAATAATACATTCCCAAATTTGCCTACTTCAAAGCTGCTTTTGAACTTTGTGCTTTGAACTTTTGGACCTTTTTTGGACATGTTTTGGATTTTTTTGAGAGGCTCATGATCACTGAGCCTAATGATCACTAATAAATTAACATTTATTAAGCACCTATTTTATTTCAGGCAAAAGATAATCCCTACCTGCAAAGAGCTTACAGTTTAATAAGGGAGACTACATGCAAACAAATATATACAAAACAAGCTATTTAAAAGGATAATTAGGAGATAATTGATTGAAAGAATGAAGAACCGTGGAGGAAAGTTTCTTTTAGGAGGTTAGATCTTTGATGTCCTTCATGTTGATACTTAAAGGAAATCAGGGAAGTCAGGTTGGAGCCAAAGAGGGAGAGCATTCCAGGCATGTGGTACAGTCAGAGAAAATACCTAGAACCAAGAGGGTGAACAGCCTAGTAGCCAGTGTCATTGGATTTGATGTATTGAGGGATAAATGTAAAAAGACTGGAAAAGGAGGGGGCTTGGTTAGAAAGAACTTTGAATGCCATATAGAGCATTTTATATTGATTCTGGGGCAAGAGGGAACCACTAAAGGTATTGAGGGTATAGGAGTGTGTGATGTGATTGGATTTGATAGGAAAATCACTTTTGTGACTGAGTTGCCATGGATTGGAGTAGGGAGGGACTTGTGGTAGTCAAACTCATTAGCAGACTGTTTAAATAATCCAGATTAACTTCACCTGATTTATATATTGATTTCTCCTAATGTGTAACCAATTTTACATCTGCAGAGTATTCTTTCTTTTGTTTTACAATATTGTCATTTATATAACATGGAAAGATGTGTGATTCCACTAGCTTTCCTTTATTTATAACAAACTGGGTTAGGTGCACACTAAAATACTTAATATCTCAAACCACTTTGCCCCCATATCAGGAGAGAAAGGATATAGGAAGGAAAGCATAGACTTGAATTTGCAAAGTGAATGAGCTTCTTTAGTAGCACCTCAGCTCACTGAAGGATGGGGGATGGGGGTAGAAGTGTATATTAAAGTTTTGTTGTTCCAACAATGGGTAACACTTAATAAATTATACTTTTAGCTCATTAATTGTCCTCCTGTGATCTGAAATTCACCTCTCCAAGTTCGACTTTCCTTTCTCCATTAAAGAAAGGACAACAGTGATATGATTTATTTTTGGTGATATATCTCATGCATTTTAACCTATATATTTTTTAAAGTTCAGTTTTGTCATTTTATTTGATAGACTTGAGATGGAAAAATGACTTAAGAATAAGTTTCTATCCTACTATTATTCTCTTAGTATTTTAATATTCTTAGGACTATTGAACAGGTGGATCAAAATGGCCACATTTTGTAACTACCACAAAAAAACCCTGTCGTAAATTTATTTGTATATATGTGTTATTTTCTTATTTCTTTGATATCTTTGAGGTATATACCTAATAGTGATATTGCTAGACATTACTTTTTTTATAGTAATTTTTTAAAAAGAAGATTTGTCTTCCCTCCCTACCATTCATTGCACTCCTGTTTCCCACCCCTACTATCCCTACTGAAGAAAAAAAAGAAGAGCAAGACTTCTGTTATTAACAGGTAAAGTCAAAGAAAGCAAATGTCCATGGCATGTCCAAAAGAAACTATGACTTAATTTTCATTCTGAGTCGGTCATGTCTATCAGAAAGTGGGTAACCTGTTCCATCATGAGACTCCTGAAAGCATAGTTGGTCATTGTGACAGACTTCTAAATTTTTCAAAGTTCGTAATCTTTATGATATTGCTGTTGTTGAATAAATAAATAAATAAACAAATAAACAAATAAATAAATATGATGAATACAAATAAATAAATAAATAAATGTTCCCTGATTCTGCTCTCTTTACTTTTTATCATTTACTTTTATCATTTTCATACATTTTATCATTTCATACAAGTCTTCCCAAATTTCTCTGAAACTATGCCTTTTATTATTTTTTATAGCCCAACATATTCTACCATTCCTTAATTTATGGGGACCCCTTGGTTTCCAATTTGTTGTCACAACAAATAGAATTTCTATAAATATTTTTGTACATATGAGTCCTTTTTTCTCTTTCTTTAATTTCTTTAAGGAATAGATACCGTAGTGGTATCACTGGATCATGCACATTTTAATAGCTTTTTGGGCATAGTTCCAAATTGCTTTCCAGAATGACTGGACCAGTTCACAGCTCCACCAACAGTGCATTAATGTACCTTTTCCCCAAAAGCCCCTCCAGTAATTGTTATTTTTCTTTTTTTTTTGTTAATTTCCAGCCTGAGGGGTATGAAGTAGAACATTAGCATTTTCATTAATATTGTATGGGTTTTTGCTAGGATTCTTTCTATATCTGTTATAGTTCATTTTATAGTTCAGTATTTCTTAGATGCTAATTTCTTTAATTTTTTCTTTGTATTTTTAGGTTTGATTATATATATTGTAAGACAATATTTTTAGCTACACTTTTTTTGAGATCTTTATCTTCTATTTGTTTTGCCTCAAGGACAAAAATTTATTTGTTTGTAGAAGTTATGTATGGCCTTCATCCATTTCTTAATTGTGACCTTTAGATTTGAGCTTGAAGCTCTTAGTCTTTATCTTGGCATATGTTAGGAATTGTATGTTTAGCAATGACTGATATTTTGAAAAAAGATTTCAGGAGATAAAAGAGATGTTTAAAGCATATCATTTACATACATAGGTGCAAACATATAGCTTGATATTATCCACATATATCAAGCTATCAATAAGATACTTTGGTTTATGGTCAATAAGATTTTTGTATCTTTTGTGATCTCATTATTTTTACTTCTTATAGGATTTAGTGTTTTTCATATACAGTCACATAGCATTTGTATATTAGTTTCTTGAGCAAGGTCTAGCCCTTATTAATTTGTCTCACTTCTTGCCTAGCAGAGTTATTTATCTTGCATATAATAGGGTTTTAAAATGTGATTTAAATGGATAGTTGAATAAATTTTGATTAAAAGGTATTGACTGAGGGCAGCTAGGTTGCGCAGTGGGCAGAACACTGACCCTGGAGTCAGAAGGACCTGAGCTCAAATTTGACCTCAGACACTTTTAATAATTACCAAGCTGTGTGAACTTGGGCAAGTCATTAAACCCCATTGCCTTACATAAAGCAAAAAAAAAAAAAGAGTAGTGATTCATTTATCAGAATTGTAAATGTGTACCATAGAAGAAAGGTCATGATTTTCTGGAGCTCTCAGAGAAAACTAGGTTTTCCCTAATGAGGGAAGCTGTTTTTTGATGACAATCCTACTGAATGTTCTTGAAAGCTGCAATCAATAAGAAGAAAAATTGTGGTCTCTTATGGCTTGTTTTGATGACTGGCCAAACCTTAAGATAGTGCCTTTTAGGAACTTCCTTCATGAGTCTAAATCTGCCCTCAAACACTTACTAGCTATATGACTCTGGGCAAGTCATTCATTTCTTTTTGCCTCAGTTTCCTCATCTATAAAATGAACTGGAGAAGGAAATGACAAATCACTCTAGAATCTTTACCTCCATTTGAGGCAAATGGTGTCATGAAAAATCAGACACAATTGAAAAGACTCTAACAACAACAAAAAAATCCCAAACTAGAATATGTTGCAGTTTTTCTGCCAGTGAACAAGTATCTATTTAATGTTTACTACATGTTAAGGATATGAGAAAGGAAAACAATTCCTGTGTATGGGGAACTCGTATTCTAATGGACACACAACATGGAAATAACTAGATATTTATAAGGAATTTATGTATAGAGCAAAAATCTCATAGGGGAAGTAGCTGGGGGAACAGGGAAAGACCTCATGTAGAAGTTGAGACTTGAACTGTCTCAAAGGAAGCCAGGGAAGCTAAGAGGCAGGGGCGAAGATGCCAAGCATTCCAGACTTGGAGGACATCCAGGGAAAAGATACATAGTCAGGAGATATGAGTGTCGAATGTGAGGAGCATAAAAGAGGGCCAGATTAGGTTGAATATTGAAGTACATGGAGAGGGATAAAATGTTTTAAAAAGTGAAATTAAAAGGGGTCAGGTTATGAAGACTATGTAAAAAAATGACCCATTGATAGGCTAATAGTAAAATATGCCTTTGAGTTGCTTTTTCAAGTATTGATGATGGATATGTATCAATCTATCTATAATGTTTCAAACACACCTACATTCTCACATATGTCCACGAATTATCTCTCTGCCATCCCACTCCCAGATGGTCAACAGGATAAAATTTCAGGATAACTGTTTGGAAAGATTTAGGCAACATTTTGTGGGTTCAGAACAGAGTGAAACAAAGTACCCAGACAGGGATATAATATTTAACCTCAGCCTTTTTAGTATTGAGCTTTGTAATAATAATGTCTGTGAGCTTCCCTTCAGACTTGGGTGTCAGAAACTATTATGCTCCAATTCCAGCTCTGTTGTTTAGTGATGTTTAGTAACTTACTTGTGTACTCTGCTTTTTAGTTGTGAGGTGGATTCCTGTCCCTCACTATATACAAGAGAAATGGACCTAATTGCATTCCTCCTAGGTGTTGAATCACCATTTATTTCAAAATGGTTTCAGGAATTCATAGTTGCTGTTCCAAGGATAGAAATTGGGCTGCTTATATGTATTATTTACTTGAATCTTATGAAGAAGTCAAGAAAGCATCATATTGAACTATTAAACAATTTTAATTTGGTATGATTTTTCAGATTTTGCTTATGAATCCAAATTTAGTTTTCTAATCATATAAGAAAAACCAATGATAAATATTCAACCTACTTGGCTTGGAATATCCCAAGACGAGATAGGTGTTCAATCTTTATGTTTCATATTTTTTGGTAATTCTTTCCTAGTAAAGAATGCCCAAAGGATTGAATTCTAATGGCTTGCATCTCCAATGAAGATGCCATGCTAGGGCAGCTTCATTTCTAGCCAAGAACGGAGCTGTGCTGTAGTGTACTTTTGAACCCTTCTTAATGAATTGCTCTTCCTGCTTCCCATAACAGCTAATGGTATATTAGGGGATCTGGCTTCCTGCTGACTCTTTTTTGGTAAAAGTTAATAATAGAGAGAACAGAACATAAGAGAATCCCTATTAAAAGATCCAGAGGTTCATACACTCCTCTCTGGGAATGGCAGTTTAGGAATATATAAATGGAGATTTTGTAAAATCGTTTCAGTCTGAATGCATCTGAAAATATGGAGAAAACAACTTTTCCCTGGTAGCAGTTTCATTTATCTGGGTGCTTAAACTCTGAAATAATCCTCATTTTCTGTTGAAGGGAGATTAGGACAGCTGGTTATGTTCCTGCCACCTCAGTTTTCTCCAGTACCAACCCAAAGTAAAGATAATTGTAGCAATAGAGGTAGGGGAAAACCCTATTATTCATGACTTTAGGGACAGGCTTAGGAGCATGGGATAACAAAATTCACCCTGAGGTTGAACCTATCTGTTTCTATTCTCATTGTCGGAGCTGTAACTAAAAATTTTTGAGTTCTGGGAAAATTCATTTCAATGGGGCAATAGGCCTTGGAACACAGAGACAGCAACTGCAAGTTTTTCTCTGTGAATAGAAGAAATTAACTGAGTCTCCTCAGAGAAAGATGTGTTATGAGTCTCTGTGCACTAGCATTTCAGTTTCTGAACTGTGGATAGTCCATACTAGTTGAGTAATAGTAACATTGGAAAAGAGGTTTATTCCAGAGAGTGTCCAGGTTAATCCTATGTAACCTAATGTCTTATCAAATCCCATCTGGTCAAGAAAGGTATCAAGTAGAGTGCAGAATCGTAGGGCAATTTGAATCCCAGAAGAAGAGTTGAATAATTATGGAACCTGTGGGTGGTGATCAGGCATTGTGTGAGAGAGTGACATCAATCTTTAAAGTAAATCGTTGACAGGGAATTCTGTGGTCAGAGGAGTGCAGCATGCCCTAGTAATATTGGCACCTTCGTTACAGATTAATTCACAGCTGCCATATTAGTTTATGTTTCATTACCTCTCATCTAGGAGGTACATTTACCAGTGGAAAGGAATTTCATTTCACATTATGGGCTCAGTTTGGATAGTGGAAAATAGTCAAATAGATCTGGGCTCTGCTCTTACCTTGGATATTTAATATTAGCCATAAGACCATGTGAAAACCACTCAGTCCTATTTCTGATAAAACGAGGATAGCAATACTGTCATTACTTATCTCACAGGATTGTGATAAAAATATACTCTTTTAAAGTGAATTACCAATATTATTATTATCTATCCTTTAATGTCCAACTCATTTGCCAGGAATGGGTCAGCAGCCTATAATGTCAACAATAGCATGCAAGTTGATTTTTATTGGCATATGGACTGATTAGTACTCCTACATCCTCTTGCCTGCTGTTTGTGAGAACTGTTTTTGACTTTGAGAATGGGAAGCCATCCTGTACTTCCCCCACCCCCAATCCCCATCTTCTCCACTATCCACTCATTTCCATAGAAAAATGATTTGGAACTTTGAATTCACTGTTTTTGGTTTTTTTTTTAAGTTTTCTAACACATGCTTTAAGGAATTACATAAACTAACAAATTGACCCAGGATCACACCGAGTTTTGAGGTGTGGGTTTAATCTTTGGACTGATATACATTGCATATTGTTATCAAACTGGACAGTCATAGTCTGCAGGAAAACATGCTTTGGGGTGGAGAAAAGACACCTGGTCTGAATAAATACAACCAACTGTGCAAAGCTATCCTTTTTAGGGACTGGGCAAAACTCATGAGCTCAAATCTCACAGTCAGAGCTGGGGAAGATAGCCATCAGGATCATTTGACTAGTGTGCATGTCCTGAAAGTTGTTAAATTCCTAGGAGTTGGCTAGGCATTGTAAACCAGAAAAGAATAATATTATCTAAAACCTGTTTGGAAATGCGGGGTACCAAACAATGGTTTATAAAAGAGTCTTGTGAGCAAAGCAGTTGGAGCCAGTCCACGTCTCCCCTTCCAGCAATGCCTTTTTGTGAGTATAGGTGAAAGCAGTTGATATGTTTCTCTTCCCACTGCATACATCAGCTGTACCCCTCAACAAGACCATAATCTGTGTTTTTAAAGATATAATTTTCAAGGCTTTGTTGGCAGCCTAAGGGAAGGACTAATCCTTGCTGAAACCCTGACTTGTGGTTATGCCTTTCATTACTGCCTTGTGGAATGCTCTAAGTGCCTTTGCTATTGGCAAGTGTACTTGAGGAGTCTTTTGATAACCACATAGTGTATAAAAGTGTGGAAGAAAGGTCCTTTCAGGGTATTGATGCTACAGCTTGGCAGTACATAACTAGGCATGGCACGGGATGGAATGGAGTGGAGTGCAGTGGAGTGGGGGCAGGCAGGTGTTGGCTTTCACAGTGCCCTGCCCTGCCAAAATGCAATCCTTTAGCAAGCCAGGCGTTTGTCAGATATATAGTGCTGGAGGCAAAGGAGTTGTGTGTTTGTGTGTGTGTGTGTGTGTGTGTGTGTGTGTGTGTGTGTTTGTGTGTGTGTGTGTGTGTGCGCGCGCTATTTATTCCTTTTGTGGAAACAGGGCAAATTTGATGCTGTATGAAGACACCTGACAGTTTTGCAAATGATAGTGATATGTCATGAGACAAAAATCCTACATTTGGAGACAGTAGCCTTAAGAGATTTGGCAGAGAGGCTGATGGGCAAGAATTCAGCTTGTTTTCAGTGCTTTTTGTGATGCTCTCAATGTAGATGCAGAAATTGTGCAACAAAGAGGTTTTATTTTTGTGCCCCCTTCACGGACCCCTTTGAGGAGCTAATGTAGCCCATGAATTCCTTTTCAGAATCATGTTTTAAACTGAATAACCTAAAGTAATTATGTTAAAATAGAGTTATCATAAGATTTTTAAGAAACAAATTCACCCCCCCATCTGGTCCAGATTAATAACTCTTGGGTCTATAGTTTTGAATTGTACTTTGAACATGGTCATGGTACTATTATGAGAGATTTTTCCTTGTTCATCCTGCTCCTAGTTTTCACCTTTATTTACTTTAATAATGAACATTCCTGAGATTTGCAATCCTATAAGGACATCCACAGTAGAGGAATTATTTTTTTCTTTGTACTTAATTTTACACTTTAGTATCAGGAAATGTTAAAGTCATCCGATATGTCAAGTATGTTGCCTAAAGGGACAGTATCTTAAATCAGTTGATTCCTGGTGGAGCAAAGAAGGTTTATTTGGCAGTTGTATTTCTTTCCCATTGGCAGAAATGGTCATATTGCTGCTTTGGGACCCTAATGAGTAGCTTTGGTGTGTTAGGCAAAGTCCCACATGTATGAGATTTTACTTGCAGAGAGTACTAGAAAACCTGCCACAGTAGAAACCTGCACTGTTTCTGAGATCAGAAAACCTAGGTTCAGATTGTGCCTCTGACTTTTATTCCCTTCAAAACCTTGAGTAAATCGTTCATATTTTATGGATCTCAGTTTCCTTATCTATTAAAAGAGAATTGGATTAAATGGCCTCTGTGATTCCTTCTAGCTCTGGAGCTATGCTTCCCAAAAATCTATTTTGCATACTAGTCAATCAACAAACATTTATTAAGTATGTTGTATGTGGCAACTAGGTGGTGAAGTGGCTAGAGCACTTGCTCTGGTATCAGGAGGACCTGAGTTCAAATGTGACCTCAGTCAATAATTATCTAGCTGTGCAACCTTGGGCAAGTCACTTAACCCTGCTGCCTTGCAAAAACAGCAAAAAAAGTATATTGGAGCTGCTAGGCATTCTATGTGCTGGGGATACAAAGAAAGTAAAAACAAAAATCCAGCCCCTGTCTTCAAGGAGTTTCCATTCTAGGGCAGGAGAAAACATATAAATAGTTAGTTACATGCAAAATGCATGCAGAGATCCCAGTAGGCAGCCAAAGGGAGGATTTGGTGGAAAATGTTTCTTTGACTGAGATTGGTATCTTAAGTAATTTGAAAGAATTCCTGTACTGTTCACAACTTCTATATTGTATTTTGGTTGTAGATGATTTACTGGGCACTTTGAGCTACAACAGTGTTTTAGTTTCCCAGGATTCCCAAATGAGAAAGGGTTGCTACAGTAGGATTCTTTGGAAATACTCATACTAGAGTAAAACACATGTGTACCTCAAGTCTCATTGCCCCAGGAAAAGTGAGATGAGAAATGTTGCACAAGAGCTAGCTGTTAGTGCATTTGGTTCATTCACCCACATTATTACCTCCTCCTCTTTCTGTTATAACCTTCAGTTATAAAATTTCCAACCCACCCACAGGTAATGATTTCCCAGAAGACTTGTGCTGTTAGTAAGTATCTCTTACAAACCTGGTTCTGTGAATTTTCCTGATACCCCTGAGGCTTGGCTTAAGGTAGTTTTTACTCTAGTAAAGACTAACATGTTGTCTTAGTGTCTTTGCTTTGGCTATTGTCTTTCTTTTGCTTTGGTATACTTACAAGGATTAATTTGGAATGAAATGTAATTGAAGTCAATTATCATATCTGATGGGCAGATCTATTAGAGCATAACTGTGTTGTTGATTGGAAAATGGAAAGCACTTGAGTTAGTGTCTGGGAAAAACATTAAATACATTGAATATCATTGCCTAGTTTAATAGCCTTTAATTTAAATTACTTCCCCCTCTTCCACTATTGTATTAGACTGTTCCAAATAGATGACAACTGTCTAAGAGAAAGGAAATGGTACAGCTGCAGAATGCTAAAGAATCTTAATAGATATATGATTGTTAAAAGTCTTATATTAAAAACAAAGCATTAAAAACAAAGACCTTGATTTTTTTTCCTTTTGGAAAAACCTAAGAGTTTACTGTATTTCTTCATGAATAAAATGCACCTTAATTTTGGGCCCTGAAATTAAAAAAAAGTATTACATTAAATTATTAAACTCAAGTTTTATTCATCATAAAATTCAAGCACCTTCTGCTCATGGCTTTCAGGCATCTTTTGGACAGGTCTGGTGCATGTACACATGTTTAGTCCATTCCGTTTCATGAACCTTGAAGCACCAATTGTGTCCTCCTTTGAAATCAGTACCTTCTTTTTCATCAGCAATTCTTCTTGTCTCATGTGAAACCATCATCTTTATGGTCACAGGAATTCCAATTGCCCTTTGCTCTTCAATCTATATCTTCAATTCCCTCTCTTAAATCAGGCAAGTTTTCTGACTTGCCTTTCTTGTCCTTCTTCTGCCATGACATTTTCAGTAGGGTTTCTTCCCATAGCCAGTCTTGGACTGTTTTATCAGTTGGAGTAGGACTAAACTGACCCTCAGCAGCATGATTTCAGCACTATAAAATCTTTTCTCAGCCATTTCTGGGCAGAATGTGGCAAAACAAAATCTAATGTACCAGTAACAATTGTGAAACAATGAGCACAAAGACAATAAGTACAAAAGGGGGAGGAATGCAGGTAAAAAAATCTACAATCACTGTAAAGATGCCCCCCCAGTTTTTAGATCCCAAATTTTTCAAAAAAGAGTGCATCTTATACATAGAGAAATACAGTAATATCTAAGTTCTTTGATGATTATCTGGCACTAGAGAGTAGCAAATAATTTTTCCATAATTTCTTAGGGGATTTTGCCCCCAACAACAACATCTTGTTGTGTTCTTGTGTAACCAGTTTGTCACATCAGACAGAGTAAGTAGCATGTACAAATTTATCTTATTGCCAAATTGTGTCATCTCTGTCTCCACACGTCCCAAAAATATCTCCCTTCACTCATTGCCACCACCTTGGTTTAGGCCCTTGTTACCTTGCTACCTCCTGGACTATTGAGTTTCCTTTTTGATCTCCCTGCTACAAGCATTTCCCTCTCCACTCCATTGTCCCTACAGTGACCAAAGCAATTTTCCTGTAAGCATCGGCCTGATTATATAACTTTCTTCTTCTCAGTAAAATCTAATGACTTCATATTGCTTCTAAGATCAAATCTGATGTTTTCTCTTTGACATTTAAAACTCTCCACAACTTGAGTTCTTCTGCCTTTCCAATTTCCTTACACTTTTTTCCCCATCCTTTCCCTCTGAGATTCAGCTATGTTGACCTCCTCACTGTTTTGCATGTTAGACTTTCCATCTCTTTGTCTTTGCAAACCCACACCATGCCAGGAACATTCCCTGCTTGGGATTGCTGTAAATTTAAAAAATATCCTTGATGCCAATTAATTAGGGCATGGTTGAATAAATTATAGTATATGACTATGATGAAATGCTTTAGCATTCTAAGAAATGACAAGCAAGATGGTTTTTAGAAAAATCTGGGGAGACTTATATGAACTGATGCAAAGTAAAATGAACTTTGCATGTCATAACAGCAGTACTGTGATAATAATCAACTGTGAAAGATGGTCTCTAAGACTGAGAAAGACTTTTGCTTTTCCTGATCTCCCTAGCTGCTGGTGCCTTTATTCTGCATGTCATATATCTCCTTATATACTTTCATATTCTCTCACCCACTAGAATATAGGTTCCTTAAAGGCAGGGATTTTTGTCTTTATAATTCCAACACTTAAGCACACAGTAAATAATTAGAACATACTCGTTGACTGATGTTGTAATCTTCTCAGAAGAATATTGGCTGCTTGAAATTATAGGTTGTTTTGTTTTCTTTGTAATCTCAGTACCTACCACATTGCTGAGTACCATGTTAGTGCTTATTAAAGGGTTGTTGGTTTGGATGGGATGAAGCCCTATGCAAAAGCACTACTCTCCTTGAGAAGAGTACTTAAGAAGAAGCACTTTAGGAAATGAAGAGGAGTAGTATCCTCTTTTTAGAAAGAATAAATCAATCTTTTATCTTGTTTGGTCAAATCTTCAGATATTCTGAAGATCCCTTTGAATACATTACTATTGAAGGCTTTAAATTATCTAAGAAGATAAAATTTCACAAACTACAAGAAGCATAAAGAACAATTAATGGGAGTTATTTCCTCTGGCTACAAATATCTAACTTTATTACTATTTTTCTCTTTCATTTACTAGAATCCAGAGAAGAAATTCTGAATAAAATGTTAAGAAGTAAACAAATAAAAAAATAACATATTCACTTTGTTTCTGTAGCTTTTGCATTTCTAAGAAATCAGAGGAGACAAAAATATATTTAAAAAATGAAGAATGGAAGGGAAGACATGGAAGGAAAAAGAGTGACTATTCCTGTTCTTTCATTTGTGTATAGAGATTTCTGTTTTCTACTTTATATCTATTTTCCCCCTCTTAGTTGGCCATGGTGAACTCTGGTGGAGTAGGTTTTTAAGCAAGATTTCATTGAAAGAAGGAGGCAGACAAGTAAGCAACTGTAGAAGATTGTTTTGAGAATTAAGTTTGGCCAAGAAGAATGAAAGGAAAAGAGACCAGAAAATGGAAATAAAAGGAGCCGAGAGAGAACATATGGGCTTCAAAGAGTAGTTAGAGTTGGACTGATTTCAAAGACCTTGAAACTGAGGAACACATTTGAACTCCATGCCAAAAATGGTAAGTGAATTCCTTTCCATGGAAGTGAAAGATGAAGTGAAAGAGACAGAAATAAAAGATGATTTTTCAAGGCTATTTTGGATTTAATGAAGAAGAGGGAATTTCACATAATATTAGAAATTCAGAGTTAGAAAGAATTACAAGGAGCATCTAGTTTAACATGTTAATGTCCATTAATTGGGAAATGGCTGAAGAAGTTCTGGTATATAATTGTCATGGAATCCTATTTTGCTGGGAGAAGTGATGAACAGGATGATTTTAGAAAAATCTGGAAAGACTTGTATAAATTGATACAAAGTGAAGAGAGAAGAACCAGGAGAACTTTGGACATAGTAACAGCAATATTGTAATACTGTTATTAATAATAATGACGATGATGATGGTGTAAAACAACTGTGAAGGGCTTATCTACTCCAATCAATACACTGATCCATGGTAATTCCAAAGTAGTTCTGAAAAATTCTGTCTACCTTTATCTAGAGAATTGATGAGTTCTCAGTGCAGATTGGAGCATCATTTTTCTCCTACTTTCTTTGTTTTCTTTTTGTTTTTGTTTTTTGGTATTATGGTTGTGGAAATATGAAAATGTTTCCATTTATGGCTTCATGTATATCACTTGACATGTATAATGGATATCATTTCTTGCCTTCTCAATGAGTGAGGAAGGAATGGAGGTTAGAAGAGAATTTGGACCTAAAAATGTTAAAAATCATAATAAAAAATAAATTCAAAAAAAGAATTCCTTCTACAGTCTATCTCAAATCCAAACAGCCTACAAAACTCAAGTGAGAGCAAACCACTATGTATATATTCTTTTCCCATTTTAGAAGTAGTTTAGTATAATAGGTCAGAATTCATATCAGCAACATCTAAGTTAGAAGTATCCCCCAAATCTTTCCAGGCTTTGGTGCCATGGACAAGTTATCTAATTTTTCTGTTCTTCAATTTTATCTATAAAATGGTTTTTAAAAAGGTTCAAATTGGATAATGGATATAAAGTGCCTTGTTAATCATAAAGCACTGTTTGAGTTATTTCATTTTTGCATCTCCTTCCTATTTCTTTTCCCTCTTACTGCATTCCCCTGCCTCGATTTTCATAGAATTTAAAGTAAAAAGACATTTCATATTGATGTGGTAGATAGAGTGCTAGATTTGAAATTAGGAAGTCCTCAGTTCAAGCCCCATCTTAAGTGACCCAATCCTCTCTGAGCCTATTCCCTAATTTGTAGAAGAGGAATAATAACAGCACCTTCCTCACAGGTTTGTTGTGAGGATCAAATGAGATAATATATTTTATGCGTTAATTATCTTAATTATACATGAATAATTATATAATATCATATATATAATTCTAATCTTAAGAGTGCTCTATAAAAATGAGGTCTAATTCAAATTTCATTTCACAGATGAGAAAATTGAGGCTAAAAGTGATTAAATGACTTCTCCAAAGTCACGTGGTTGTCTTTAATTCTTGCCTTTGGTTTCGCCTTGCCGGTAGTACACAGTAGGTTTTAGTCAAGAAAATTACAGAGTAAAAGGGTTGCCTGCTTCTCTTTGATTTCAGTGGGATTCAGACGCTTCAAGTAGTTACAAGAAAAATTGAAAGAGAAAAGTAGTAGCTATAATACAAAATCCATAGGGGATTTCCATATTTAGAGGAAAGGGCAACCATTAGGAAGCAAACTCTAAAGATGTGGACTGATCAGAGAGTTATAGTGTTGAAGAACTTATGCATGTCTTGCCTGCAGACCTGAGGAAGTAGGGGGACAAACAGACTGGATTTGAAAGCTATCAGCACATATAGGAAAGGTTGTCATATGGAAGTGGGATGAGGCTTTTTCTCCTTGGACTCAGAGAGCAGAAATAGGAACAATAGGTGGAAGTCAGAGAGAATCATATTTTGGCTCAGAATAGGAAAAAATGAATAATTAGAGTTAGTCTTGAATGGAATGAACTGGTTTTTAGGGGGGGGTTAGGAAGTGAGGTGGAATGTAGCGAGGTCACTAGAGGTCTTCATATGTGGACTAGGTAATCTCTAAACTATCCTCTAACAGTGAGAAACTGATTTGTGACTAAAAAACTCAGTGTATATAAAAAAGATGATAGAGAAAGAAAAACAAGAAAGACAGACATTTATTAAGTCCCTGCTGAGCCAAAAGGGTCAGTGACAGAAATAGATATGGCTTTAGCAATATAGGTATGTTAGTCAAATATTAGAGGTACCTCAACAGATAGAGCACTGATCTTGAGATTAGGAAGCTCTAAATTCAAATCCATCTGTAGACATTTGCAAGCTGTGTGACCTCTGGGCAAAACACTTAACCTGTTTCCTTAATCCATCAGAGAAGGAAATGGTAGGCCATTCCAGTATTTTTACAAAGAAAACCCTACAGATAGTGTGATCCATGGGATCACAAAGAATTGGATATGACTGAACAACAATATATTAGGCACTGTGCTAAAACTTTATAACTGTTTCATTTGATCTTTACAATAACCCTGTGGCACAGGTGCTATCATTATTCTAATTTTATAGATGAGGAAATTGAGGTAAATAGAGGATTAAGTGACTTGCCCAGGGTCACAGAGCTCCTAATTTTCTGAAGTTTTATTTGAACTCAGATCTTCATAATTCCAGACTCAGTGTGCTATGTTCTGTGACAGATGCTGTGGAAAAACTTAAACAATGAAGTTAGGAAGTAGGATTGTGGGTAGGGAGTATAAAGAAGAAAGGCCTTTGAATTTTGATGACAGTCTCTAGAGACATAAGTATAGATGAGACAGAAGGGATAAATCCCAACTTCTGGCTCTTGTTTTGAATCTCTGGGAACTGTAAAACCCAAATTTCAAAAAAATCAACTTGGCAATCATGATGGCCTGAACATGCTCAGTCCTCAAAAACATTAACTCTTCTCTATTTATGGGTGTCTTAGGTTTGAATTTCCTGACTTTAGTCTGAGTAAATTTAATTTTGATTTAGTGTACTGTTTTAGTGTACTGTTTGCCTTCCTTTGGGTGGAGCCAGGAGTTGGCAATAGAACTAGTATGTCTTCATAACAGAGGGGGTCTATTGTAGTAAAAAAATGCCTAAGGAAAATGAATTTAATTACTTTGAGACAACAACTTCAAAACCTTTATCTCTAGGGTTTAAAATGTTTTTCTCTACATACAAGTCAGATTCTGTTCAAAAAAGAAATCTCTGCCTTACAAATATTCCACTTATTTCAAGCACTATTCAAAAGAACGACATTCAAGTAAAGCATTCTACATTGACAACAATTTCTCCCAAATCATTGTATTTCTGAGATCTGCAGGAATTTAGGGTTTGTTTTTATTATCATACAGATTTAGTTAGTTTTGCAGTATTGAAGTATCTGAACTTATGTTCTCTTCCATTACATTTTTGGGGAAGAATATTTTCCCCAAAAGTTAATTTTTTTCCTTAAAAAAGTTGACCTTTAAATTATATAAAATTAAAATGGGTTCCTTTCAACTAAGGCATTTGGGGTTTACAGGTGTCATTTGATCTTCCCTACAATCCTTTATGGGTTTGTAAATATTTCTGTGATCATTACCATGTTATAGATGAGGAAACTGAGGCTTTGTGAAATCAAGTGGCTTACCCACAGTAACATAGCTAATAAATAATTGAAGAATGATTTGGATTTTGATCTTCTAAATCCCTAAGCCTTTCTTTTGTATTATGCCACATTGTCTATATAGTATGAACAAGAAATATTTTACAATGGCAAATTATTTACCTCACATATCAGCATCAATGAAGTACTAAACTGGTATTGTAGCAGGAAGGATGGAAAAGAAAGAAACAGATGTGAGAAATTTCAAGGTGGTAGTCGAATCTTTATTTTTCAACTTTTACGTACTTTAGTGGAATTTCAATAAAAGAAAGAAGGATCAAAAATTGAAAAACTGGTGGTGGTGATGGACAGCTTTTGAATTCACCTGTTCTAATCCATGATTTATAGATGAGAAAATCAATTCTGAAAGATTAAGTGATATGCTCACAGTCACACGATCAAAAAGGCAATTATGATAACAGAGAGGACAGAAAATCCCAACCCCACAACTGGCATAAACTAGACTATAAGAAGAACTATACACAGAAATTGATGTGAGATTTCTGATTTTAGAGGGACAATGGAATTGGTGATAGCCTTTGAATCAAGTCTTGAAGGATGGGTAAGATTGAGGTAGGTGGAAATGACTATGGGAAAGACATTTGGTAGACAAAGGGAAGTCATCAAGGTTTTCTTTTTAAAAAGTACTAGAGATAAGATCTACATAAAGGATTTTGAATTATGCATCAATTCAATATAGGTAAGTTATTTGAATTCCTCATTGCTATAGATCATCCAACCAAGCCATCCTTGAAAATGGTTTCCAAATAAAACAAAATTACCTCTTGTACACCTAAGCAAATTTGAACATGCAAGTAATTTACTACCTGAAATAGGAAGATTATGATAGGTGCCTTGCCTAGTTTTACCTCTTCCAACCACTTCAGACATTTAAAGAGAATTACCTAAATCCAGTTGGTTTATCAAGTTCAGGATATTGCACAAAGACAATATTGCAGGAAAAGGGTTGATCTGCCATTATTTTGCATATATTTTATTTTTCCTTATATGATCAGCAGTTATTGATCCTGATAGAATGCAAACTCTTTGAAGGTTTGAACTGTTTCATTTTTGTTTTTGCATATCCAGCACAAGCATGGCATTATACTTAACAAATTCTTATTGGTTGATTTATTCTGTGAAAACCTGGAGTCCAACTTGTTCTTTGTTTATGTCTTTGCAAGATTGATTTAGTATATCCCTAATGAGGGGCACTGTAGTATAGGGGAAAGAATGCTTGTCTAATAATGTTTTCTGATCATGCAGTTTAGAATTGTTGTACCTCAGTTTCTTCATCTATAAAATGAAAGCATACTTGTATTATCTACCCAGAGTTGTTTTGATGTAAGCTATGGTCTTTGGGGATGTTATATAATTGTAAGAAATATAGCAATCTCTTTAATCTGCTAAATGAGGAAATATCTAGAAAGCTCAAAAAATCCAAATAACTTGGTCAAGAAAGGCTTATATAAATGCCAAATCCCCCTTTCCCAAGGATTAGGGAATTTTAATATCACCTTGTTGTCACTTTCCTCCTATTTCCCTTTCCCCTGCCCCTAGTGAGGTCAAATCTCTCCTGAACCTTGATCCACACCCCAAATACAAACTCCCTATTTCTACCATCAATCCAGGTTGAGTGCTTATAATTGCATCCAGTATCTGGAATGACTCTGTCTTTTTTCCCTGATTTCCTCTTTATTGTGTGAATAACTCCTCTCAAATAAAGCTTGCTTATTTCCCTTGCCAGCTGAACTTCACATGAACATTTGTCTAGGGGAGCAATCAGTTATTTAGCATCCACACTTACATCCAAAGTTTTTGGCTTAGGGATTGTAAAAAATAAGGGCTGAATTAAGAATCCCATGCCCCATAGTAGGACTCCTCTTCATCCCTTAACTAAAGACTGTGACTAAAGACTGACCCTCAGATTTCTCCTGCAACATAAGGGAGAGTTAAGAGAGACAGCTGCCTATATAATGCCCTGTACAGGACTTTGAACCTCCTTGAATTAAGGCAAAAGTTTTGAGTATTTTGAAGACTAGGTTAATATATCAGTGAGACTAGCTTTGTAATGAGTATTAATCTCTTATTTCTCAGTTATTAAATAGATGGATTGGACTGTTTGTTTTCTCAAAATAGTAGTATCATCTTATTATTTGAAGGATGAAACTCAAAATATTGAACAAATTATAAGGTTTTGTCAAGTTCCTTGATAATATAAAAAATCTCCTTAGCTTGAAAAAAATACACCCTTATTCAATAATTTGATATGTAACAATGTATTTCTCCATTTGGGGGTAAAGATGACATGTATAAATTACCTAATGAATTTGCTGAAATTCCTCAAGAATTTTATTTTATTAGTTTTGTTTTTGACAAGGCAGTGGAGTTAAGTGACACAGCTAGGTAATTATTACATGTCTGAGGCCAGATTTGACAAGGCAGTGGAGTTAAGTGACACAGCTAGGTAATTATTACATGTCTGAGGCCAGATTTGAACTCAGGTTCTCCTGACTCCAGGGCTGGTATTCTACCCACTGTACCACCTAGCTTCCCCACTTCAAGAATTTTATTTGAAAAGTCATGGAGCTACAGAAGGAATTGAAGATTGAAAGGAAAGACTGCATATTTTTAGTCTGGGAAAACAATAATTTTTCCATATCTAATCACAAACCAATGTGTTATTTCTTCAATTTACTCTTTAAATTGATTCATTTTAATTAAACACATTTTTGTTTGTTTTTTTTTGCAAGGTAATGGGGTTATGTGACTTGTCCAAGGACATTCAACACAGCTAAATAAGTATTAAGTGCTAAGTTTGGATCTGAACTCAGGTCCTCCTGACTCTAGGGCCTGTGCTTTTATCCACTGTACTAACTGCCCCTAATTCAAGAAATTTTATTAAATACCCACTGTTAACAACAGAGTGCTAGACAAATGGTATACAGAAAGGAATCAAGTCACTGTCCTAAAGGAACTTAAATTCTACTGGCAGTGGGGGTGAAGAATAGAATGGGTGTGGTGATAAGTAAATACAAAAAGTTATATAAATTATTTCATGAGGTAGAAAATAATAGGGCAACTAGGTGGTATAATGGATAGAGCACTGGATTTAGAATCAGGAATACTCATATTCGTGAGTTCAAATGTGACCTCAGACATATTCTGAATGTGTGATCTTGGGCAGGTCACTTAATCTTGTTTGCCTCAGTTTCTTCATCTGTAAAATGAACTGAAGAAGGAAATGGTAATATATCCTTATAGTATCTATGCTGAAAAAAACTCCAACTAGGATCACAAAGAGTTGAACACAGCTGATACCACAAAGAGAATACTAACAAAAAGAAAATGAATAAATTAGCATAATTTGGAATAATAAATTCTCAGAAAAGTGAATCAATAGGTAAATGAAGGAAACATTATTTTAAACATAGTCCATGTATTATACATTGTCATATTTTGTGCTATATAACTTTAAGATCTAGGTCTTTTTGATTTCTTTTTGAAAAATATGAATAGTTATAACTTGGAAAGTGCTGATTGATGATAATTTGCTTTGGAGAGGAAGTTTTCTCATTGAACTTCCCCACCCCATTCCCCATTCTATGTTTTCCTGCCACCTCTACAATTTTTTTGTTAGTCCTGTCATCTTCCAAAGATAATTTGGAATTGTTATCAGGTCTTTGCACTTCTTCAGTTTTGGATCATATACCAAAGGGCAGATGAGTAATACCAAAAAGCTGTCATATAAAAGACAACTATTTTTTATAAATATTGGACATGGGGAGAAGGAGCAGCATACTTAGTTTCCTAATTAGGTTTGCCTTAGGATAATAATAATTTACAAACTTGATTCCAATCTGCATTGGTAGAGTTCCCTCAAAGGTAGTTCCTTATACCAAATAAATTACAAAGTCATTCTCCTTTGCTTTTCATCCCACCCAAAACTAAAATAAAACAAAACTCCACTGGCCATGAAATATAAGGAGGACGGTAGCTCAAGTATGTGCTGGATGACAAGGAGAAATTGATTTGAACTTAAATAGTGGTCATAAGATCATTGACAAAGTATGGTAATAGGAATCATAGACTGTTAGAACTAGAAGGTACTTTGAATTTGATAAATGCAGAAAAGAGGCCAGAGAAAGAGATTTGTCCAGTGTCATCAGTAAACCATAAAGAGTTAATGTCTCAAATTTATAAGAAAGATTTGTAGAACCATGTTTGCTATTAAAAAAAAACAGGTAGATTAACAAGTATTCCTCCTCCTCTGACCTTTTATTCCTGTCTCTCCTTCCTGTCTTGACTATGAAATCTTTATATCCTATTATACCAATCAGCTTCCTTAAGGATCATAGATCATTGATATAAAGTCAAGAGAGCCTTCAGAAAGTTAGTTAGTTAGTTAGCCTTTCTACTTTTACAGATAAAGAAATGAGGGCCCAGGAGCTTAAGCAATTTTCTTAAGGTCACTTAGATAGTAAGAATCAGAAGCAGGATTTGAATTCAGGTGCACGTCTTATTCTGTTGTTCAATGCAATTTCTTCAATGTAGAGAAAGTTTTCAGGTAGAAAATAGTAATAGTGAATAAAACTATGCATGTTATGCCTCTTTAAGGTTTGCGGAACATTTCACAAATATCTCATTTGATACTCACAACCTCCCTGGGAAGTAGGTGCAATTATTATCTCCATTTACAGATGAGGAAACTGAGGCAAATAGGATTATGTGGTTCTCCCAAGATCATATACTTTGTAAATATCTGAGAACAGATTGGAGCTCAAATCTTACTCTCTCCAAGTCTAGCACTTCTAACCAGGTCAACAGCTAGCTCCTCAATATATACCCATGTATTGCTTTATCACCCATCATTCTTTCATTGTCCTCATGCATGCAGTCAGGATTAAACAATTATTTGCATAAAATATTTAATGATTCATTTTCTATTCTTTGTATCTGTTTAAAGTTTCATACTCTAAGACAAGGAGACTTAACCTGGGCTATGTGAATTTGTTTTGCTGTTGTTTTAAATTTTTATCTTAGTATTTCAGCATAATTGATTTTACTTATAATCCTATGTGTTTTATGCATCAAAACTACAATTTTGAGTCCAGACTGACAAAGACATCAATGATATGAAAGAGTTAAGAATGATGCTTATAAGAGACTTAAGCCTATTTGACTAGAAGGTATCTTAAGCCAATATTCTTATCAGTATGGATACACTTAAATGAAGTCATATACCTGAATCCTGCTTATAGAGGAAAAAAAGGCTTCTGTAGACTGTTATTTCCTACTGTATTTTCAAAGGAGACATTTTCTTTTCTGTATAAACCCTCAGAGGATTTCCTTCTGGAGTGAAAGTCCTTTCCCTGACCCTTAGTCTTAGAAGATTTGAACTCATAGTTGTTCATTTTCCCACTTTGGTATGTTAGGGGATTATTCTCAACCAACATGTGGATATTTGGGTGCCACTAAGAGATTCTGCATTCATTCTGCTTCAATCCAAGATGATAAAATGGATGTCTCAAAAATTGATCCTCTCACAGGATGCATGGCTTCAGGGTTGAAACTAGAAACCAAAGGCTCTTTGTTCAAGAAAAGGGATCTAGCTTGTACTAAAAGGAAAATATTAACCTTCTGGAGCTTCAAACCATTTTCTCAGACCTTCCAACATTCCAGTGACATGAGAAAGGAAATCATACCTTTGCAGTGGAGGATAGTGTCATGGTAAGGTCATACTATGATGGAGCCTTGGATTGCAAAGAATTTTTATTTCTAGAGACTAGTCAAGAATTCTTTCTTCCAACTAGTACCATCAAACTTTCTATAACCTTATATTTAAATTGTAAGCATTCCAGGTTAGAATTGTTAACTCTGCCTAGAAAAACAAAATGAAATGATGAAAGGAAAGGTCATTTGATAGAGATCGAGGAGTGAAGAAATACAGTATTATATATTTCCCAATTCATGGATGCTTCCCTCTGCCTCCCAACCCTTCCCCTAGCCAAAATACTATTTTGGTTAAATTATATTTGAGTGACATTTTTGGAAATAGGCACATTAGTAATTTTCAGTAGAATATGAAAGTGAAGTCAGTCAGTCAAATATCATTTATTAAGTGCTTTTTCTATGCCAGGTACCATTAAGAACATTAGGGAAGGAAATGAGGCTTTTATTAAGTACCTACTATGAACCAACCAGGAACTGTACTTAACATTTTGTAAATATTATCTGATTTGATCCTCACAGTACCTCTAAGAAAAGATGCTACTATAACCCTCATTTTTACAAGTTGCGGAAAATGAGACGGACAAGGCTAAGTGACTTAACCAGGTTCACACAACTAGTAAAGGACAAATTGGAGAAATAACCCAAATGTACATCTTAGTTTCATTACCAGAATTATTAGCCTGTTTTATGTAGTTTGTTCCTTTCTGTCTACTTATACTATTTCTACCATACTATAGTTCAGGACTATTATAAAAGCCCCCTACCTAGTCTCCTTCCACCTAGGCTCTTCTTTCCAATCCATCTTTCACACAGCCTAGCAAAATAATCTTCATAATACACAGAATAAACCACATTTTTCCCTGCTCAAAAACTTCCAGTGACTCCCTAGTTCCTATTGGATAAAGTACAAATTTTTAGGCTCTTTATAATCTGACTGTAGCTTACCTTTCTCTCTCTCTCTCTCTCTCTCTCTCTCTCTCTCTCTCTCTCTCTCTCTCTCTCTCTCTCTCTCTCTCTCCCTCTCTCTGTTTTTGCAAGGCAGTAGGGTTAAGTGACTTGCCCAAGGTCATACAGCTAGGTAATTATTATGTGTCAGAGGTCAGATTTGAATTCAGGCCTTCTGACTCTATGGCCGTTGCTCTATCCACTGCACCACCTAGCTGCCCCTGAAGCTTACCTTTATAGCCATATATTTCCTATTCCTTTTCACAAATTCAGAATTCAGAATTTCAAACTAAATTCTGCTTTCCTTAATTGAGTGACATTTTGTTAACTTTCCTTCAATCATGTTTACAGATGTCACCCATACCTATCTTATACCACATACTTTCTTCTTGTAAACCTGTTGAAAATCTTCTTTTGATTGAAGGTCTGATTTAGGGACCGTTTTTTCCCATGAAGCATCCCTTACCTGAAAATATTCTTTCCCTTCTTAACTTTTCGTAGAATATTTTGTCAGGTTTTCTTCTGTCATAGGCTGTCCTATAGAATGCATATATTATTATACTTGATCTTCTCTATCCATTAGATTGTAAATTCCTTGTTTTTTTCTTTGTATTATAAGTACATGGAACAATACTTTCTTTTTTATTTTAATTAATTTATTTGTTTTGAATTTTACAATTTTTTCCCTGATCTTGCTTCCCCCCCCCCCCGACAGAAGGCAGTCTGTTAGTCTTTACTGTTTTGATGGTATACATTGATCTAAATTGAATGTGATGTGTGAGAAAGAATCACATCCTTTTTGAAAAAAAAATAAAGTATAAGAGATAGCAAAATTATATAATAAGATTATGGTTTTTTTAAATTAAAGGTAATAGTCTTTAGTCTTTGTTCAAACTCCACAATTCTTTCTCTGGAGATAGATGGTATTCTCCATTGCAGATACCCCCAAATTGTGCCTGATTCTTGCACTGATGGAATGACCAAGTCCATTAAGGTTGATATTATCCCCATGTTGCTGTTAGGGTGTACAGTGTTATTCTGGTTCTGCTCATCTCACTCAGCATTAGTTCATGCAGATCCTTCCAGGCTTCTCTGAATTCCCATCTCTCCTGGTTTCTAATAGAACAATAGTTTCTTAAAAATTTAGTCTATTTTCAAATCATGGGGGAAAAAACCAAGCATTTCCATCCCACAATTGTGCACAAAACTGTAAGTAAGCCATGTACAATTTGTTTCAAATAAACAACAAAGTTATCAGGTAAATTTCTTGTTTCCCCCTCCCTTCCCTCTCCCATCCTAGACATAAATAATTATATATGTAAAATTATTTCATGCATACTTCTATTTATCAGTTCTTTCTCTGGATATAGATAGCATCTTCATATGTCTATTTTTAATCTATATATTTATAATATATTTATTATATATATATATATATATATTGACTGACAGTTGGTGCTTATTCTCTTCCCTTTTCTCTTCAATCAGTCAAGCATTTATTGAGTTCTGTGCTAAGCCATGGAGATGCAAAGAAAGATAAAAACAAAAACCCAATTCATGTTCCCTAGGAGCTCACTGTTGAATCAGGAAGACACATGTATATAACTTTGTACAAACAAGATCTACACAGAATAAATGGAGATAATCACAGAGGGAAGCCCCTAGCATCAAATTAAGGGGAATCAGAAAAGGTTGCTTATAGAAGATGGGATTTTAGCTGGTATTTGAAAAGATTGAAATATATGGAAATTAATTAAATATTTATTCAATTTGAAGTTAAATTTTTATATTTTCATTTGTTAATTTTTTTAATGAGTTGATTTAGTATCATTTTATCTCCCAGGATTTCCTTGAAATCAGTATTTATAATTTGTCTATTAGTTGACAAGCCATATTTAATCAAGGATATTTATAAAGTGCCCTTCACTATCATACATAGGTTCAGAAGTAATACTCTCATACAGTGAATAGCTTTAGTATTTTCTGTTTTCTTACCAACAGTCCTTTTATAAGTCTCAGAAAGTTTTATATTAACAAGCAAACAAACCAACTGCAGGTGTTGATCCTTCTCCAAAGCACTAGTGAACATATTGACATTTGCATCTGGAATGCCTACTTCTGTGTCTTTTTAAAGTTTTTTTATCTTAAGACCTTATGTTTTCTTGCAGTTAGAAGAAAATAGCATCATCTAACAGAAATAAAAGCAGTGGACAAATAAAATATATAATAAAATTGAACATGTGTCTTGTAGCTTTGGGGATTACATTTCAGCCAGGAATTTATTTGTTGTTCTTGGGGTGATTATTGTACAATGACTGCTGAAATATTAGGTTGAAAATGGTGTTGAAAAGAGTATTTACTGGGTAGAGAATCAGGAATCTAGATTCTCATCTTATCCCTCTCCCCCTACCTGTAGTTAAGAGGCATCCTAGCAGGACATGGGTAAAGAAGAACTTCATTCAAGTCCTTCATCTGATATACAACTCATTAAGACTTTGAATTATATAATAGGTGTCTATTTTCATTGGTTGTCAGTTTTCTAATAAAAGTTTCTATACTGATGAAACCAGAGTTTGGAGCCATGAACTGGGTGTCTTTGGCAAATTATTGCCCTCCCTTGGTCTCAGTTTCCTTCTTTGTATAAAATGGAACTGTTGTATTACATAATCGTTAACTTCTTTTCTTGTTCTGAAGTTCTTTTGGAGGCCTTTTATAGTGCTACTTTGCATTTCCCAGGTCATTTAAGCTAGTTTGTTGTTTAATCCTTTTAGTCATATATGGCTTTTTGTGACCCCATTTGGGGGGTTTTCCTGGCAAAGATACTGGAGTAGTTTGCTGTTTCTTTCTTTAAGCCATTTTTACAGATTAGGTAATTGAGGCAAACAGGATTAAGGAACTTGCCCAGGTTTAAACAACTAGTAAGTATTTTAGGCTATATTTGAATGCAACAAGAGGAATCTGGCACTTTATTTACTGCGCTATTTAGCTTCCCCTCAAACTAGTTTAACATTCTGTAATGTAATGGTGGGTGTATATTTTTTAAATTTTAATTTTTTTCCAATTTCCAATCAGGCAAAGATAATTTTCAACATTTGTCCCTTTGTAAGCTTTCGATTTCTACATTTTTCTACCACTCTCCCTTCCCTTCCCCCTCCTCATGGTAACAAGCAATCAGATATGGGTTGTGCATATACAATTGTGTTTAATATATTTCCATATTAGGCCAAATATTTTAGATAAAATGCAATTCCTATTTTAATAATGCTAAAATCTAATAAGGGGATCAAGATACTTCAACAAGCATTTATCAAGTTTCTGCTTGTATCAGATACAAGAATATAAAGAAAAGCAAACAGTCTGTCTTCAAGGAGTTCATAATCTAATTAGGGAAAAATATGCAAACAAGGATGTTCAAAAAATATATTCAGGATAAATTGGAGAGATAATCTCAGAGGAAGGCATCAGCATTAAGGAGGACTAAAAAAGTCTTCTGTAGAGGTGGGATTTTAGCTAAGACTTGAAGGTAGCCAAGGAAGCCAGAAACCAGCAGTGAGAAGGGAGTGTTCCAAGGGTAGGGGGTGGGGTGGGGAGAGGGGGATGCATTAAAATGCATAGATTTAGGAACTGGAGCAATAGCAAGATCTGTGTCACTGGATAACAGAGGCCTATAGTATAAGAATAATGGAAACATAGGAAGGGGGCAGGTAATGAAGGAGTTTAAAATCCACATTTGACCTTCATGGTGTTGAAGAATCAGTGGAGCTTATGGTCAGAAATGAACTTTTGGAAGATCATTTAGATTGGGAAATTAAGGGTAGGGAGAGACTTGAGGTAAGAAAACCCTATCAAAAGGCTATTCTATTCATTCAGGCATGAGGTAATAATTAGGCATATGAGAAGATAATTCCTCAAAGGCTTCTAGTATCTGTAATTTTGTTTACCCTGTATGAATATCCAACCTTACTCTTATCCCCCCCAGAAAGTCTCAGGAAAATTTCAGAAGTGATGCTATTAATAGGCTAAATATTGTTCTTCTACTTTACACAATCCTGAATCAGCATGATGTCAGGGTGAATCTGATCCATAAAGTCCTAATGATGCTAGTGATGTTTGTTCTTCTGTTTCTCAGCATTTTCCATCATGGCACTTGAGCAGTTCAGGAAAAAAATAATGACAAATGTTGCTTTTGCTGGTCTTACAATAATGCATTTGGCACATCATTTCTTTTCTTGGATATTTTTATGGAAGGAAAGAGAGATGAGCTCCCATTGACTAGAAAGACACCAGGGTCCTCCAAACATTGCTTTGTGTGCAGTTCAGCTGCACAAATTATAAAGAAAAAAAGGCAAAATGTTTGAGTGGATGAAAATCCAGTTACAAACTTTCTCTTTTTAATGAAATCCAGCTGTCTCTCCCTTTTGGTGATGACATGAACATTTCCTGATATCACCAGTAAGAAAAGGCTGAAGCTAGCTACACTTTTCAAGATCTCTTGATAGGGAGACAAGAGATAAGGAAACTAAACCCTCTGTTTTGTAGTTTTCAAATAAAAATAGAAATATCATTTTTATAGCTTTTAATTAAGTGGCATACAAATCACTCATTTTCAGTTTTATAGCTTGAACACTAAGGAGTAGTAAATTCTCTGAGGCACAGTAAGGCAAAGGTAGCGTTCTGTGTAGGAGGACTTTGTTTTAATGAGTTGTGTCCTTCTTCTGTGGGGAGATGAAATCCACTGGGAAGTAATAAGTTTCAAGTGAAACTCTGTGCCAGTGGCAAGGATCCTGTTAGTGTTCAGGTGTAAGGTAAGTCTTGTAATTGTTATGCTGTGGTCCATTATTCTGTCACTGCTCCTGTCCACCTGGGTTGACTTATTTCCTTTGGTTTGATGATTGTAGTAAAGTACTGAGTAAAGTTTATTACCTCTTTAAACATAGGCAGATTAAATACAGTAAGAGGAATACTTTTCTTAATAAAACATTCATAGATGAACTGTCTTATTCATGAACTTTTATTTTCTAAGAAATGAAAAAGATCAGCTGATGTACTTGGGTGTGCAGGCATTGACTGACCAAGCTGTCTGCAAATGATAATGCCTTCATAGAGTGTCAGTTTGGGAAGAGACTTTAGAATTCATTTCATTTAAATTCCTCATTTTACAGGGTGATAGACTTATCAATTAGCTCTTACCTTATATAGCCTCAATCATGCTATTATCCTGATATCGAAATAAAATTCCGCCATCTCAAAAAGGAGATAGAGGAGGTATAAAGTGCTCTCGTAATATAAATAAGGGAAGTGAGGAGTACAAGAAACTTTTGGCACCTTCCAATATAAGCTCCCATCTCCTGCTAAACATTAGGACTTTAAGGTTCCTGGGGCCTGATGTCATATCTTACTAACTTTGTATCTCACTCAATGTCTGGCACATCTGGGATTATGCATATATAATGTATATAATAAATATTTATTGAATGGAGGAAAGTCTCTGACCCTTCAAAGCATGCAATTATGTTTGCAGATAAAAAAGCAAAATAACTATATATCCTTATGAGTAATTTTTCTTTTGTTTATATATTTCCAAAATTCATTTTCCATTGTTGTTATAGCTCAAGGAAAAATAACTTGGAGAGTATAATTGCTCATTTTGGGATCATTGTGACTGCATATATAGTGCCTTCTATGTTTTCTCCTCTGGAGAGTTTTTGTTATTGTTGATGTGTCTTGCCAGTCTAGTCTTTTGAGATGAGTCATTCCCATGAAATCTAATATTTTGCTAACATTCATAATTTATTGATATACTTCTTAGATATTGACTTATGCATTATTAAATAATAAAAAACAGCTAACCAAACTGTTATGGAGAATGGTTAAAAATACATTTTTTCTGAGGTTGGAGACTCTATTTCCAGATGGTTTAGTAGTCAGTGGTTACTTTATCCATTAGAATATTTAGCCTAATGAATGATCTTAATGTTCACTAACTACATCAGGCTAAAATAGCATTACCATCTTTTATATAAGTCCTTTTGAAATTTTAATCTCAAAATGTTTTGTGAAATTAATACCTAGCGCTGATACAAAACGAAAGTAATAAATATGAAAGCCCTTAGGAAAAAAGATGCTGTTGAAATGAGACAGCATGATAATTCCTCCTTAACATTTCTTCCTCATAATTATTTATATTGTATGTGTACTACATATCTTGAATGTGTGTGAGATTAATGTATGTAAGAATTGTTGTTTTATGACCAATTTTCTGTTGACTACTTTATTTTTTTAATTTAAAAAAATTTTTAAAAAAATTTCCTACTCCCTATTTTAAAGAAGAGGAAATAGAGCCACAAAAAGTTAAGTGATTTCCCCAGAACACACAATTAAGTCATGTCTGAGGTGGGTTTCGAACCCTGTATAATAGCTTGCAGTGGGACCATAGGAGGCAAAGAATTCATAGAAATAGAACAGTGACCGAAAGCCATGGATCAGAATCAGAATGCCGTATTATATCCATAGAGAGTATGGAGGCAAGGGGCGAGAGACAAGGATGCCAGATAGACTGGATCAGATATCATTATATAGGCTGAACTGAAGTGAAATGAGCCAGCAGCTGAGAATGCAGATGAGACCAAGCATAGAACTAAGAGAGGGACCAATAATCAGGAATGAGAGAATCAGTCAGGTATGTCCTAGACTCAGATGAATATGACTTTCCCAAGTTCAAATTCTATGGAAACTTCTTTTAATTGTTGAATTGTGGTATCTTGACTATGAGCCCTTCGCAACCTGAAGGTTTCAAATTGCCCAGGAAGAAATATATGGGAAGAGCTCCTTTAGTCAAAACTCCATTGGTCACAATTAATTCATTCTCTTCTTGGATTTTCAGAACTCAGTTCATTATTAACCCTTTAATAGCTATAGTTGTGTAACATGAAATAAAATTCCTATACAAAATTGAAAACTGGATACATTTTCCTACCTACACTGATCCTCAGTGTGACATACCTTCTTCTGAAACATGGATAAATAAAATATACAAATACAAATAAATCTTCTTCCTGTATAGCTTCTGAACAAAAAGTAAATTTGGATACACTGAACTTTTATCTACTTGTTGCTACCTTTGTGAGATATATCACACAGATTACATATATATGTGCATATTCATATACACATATGTATATGTATATATATATGTATATGTATATGTAAAAATCACTGGAAGGTAGTGGTTTAGAGGATAGGTGGGTCTTTCTGAAAACTGAGTGTTGCCAAGGAGATCCAACTGCAAGAGAAAGAACCAAGGGCTGAGGGCATGGTGTTCTGATGAAAGAGATCCAGGAACTGATATTGGGAAGCTGGAGCCAACAAGTCAGACAGGGATGAATTGCTAGTAATATATATGAGCTTACCCAGCCTAGGAGTTCTTATACCCAAGTTTTTGAGGCCTGAAACCTATTCTAATAGTAGACACTCTCCAAAAATCCTTTACGCATGTAATGAAGGTGGGGCTGTGATAATCAGGTCAAACAGTTGGACAATCAACCCAGATTTAATTGATATAATTCTTCCCCCTCCTCCAACACTGAATAAGCTTTATGTCATATATACTATAGAAGTGTTAGGAATGATGAAGAAAAATATGATATAGGAAACTTGGTAAGGTAAGATCACCTTTTCTTGATGTAAGTAGACCTTTTAAACCTGATGGATAATATAATCCATTTCCTCCTACTTCCTTCCCAGGTTTCAGTTTATAGAAATATGCTAACTTTAAAGAGAATCTTAAGATTTTCATTAAGTCCAAGATCCTTCCTGTTCCCAGAATTATATAGCATAAGAGGTTCTAGAATTGTCAGGGTCTTAGAGAACATTTGGGTATATTCCTTACTTTTACAGTTGAAGATTCTGGGGTCGCTCTCCATCAGGGGTTCTAAATGTTTTATGTATCAAGGACCCCTTTGATAGTGTGGTCAAGTTTAATAGTATTGTTTGCATTCATAATTGAAGGAAATATGCGATAAATGATTATTAATAACCAATGATTTGGATAGATCCAAAGTTCCCTTTTTCCCATAGTCCTTTTTTTCAAAATTCAGTATCTTGAAGGACAATCTTGATAATAAGGTTAAATTAATTCTCCTCTTTCGGTCAGACCTTATCCAATCTTCTTTTCAGATTTGGATGAAAATAAATTCTTTGAATAGATAGGGGTAACCTAGAAGTAAATGACATAATCAAAGGTCATTAGAATAGACTGAACTCTTCATTTTCGTAATATTCATTGTTATTAATTATTAATCAACGTGAATTGATTGTCACCCTCAGAAATACCCTTCTTCCAAGGGCATATAAGCCAATGAGTCCACTGCCATAATTGTTTTTGACATTTGAGAGTGTCACTGACTTTTTTTTATTAAAATGCTGGCATTATTAATAAAATGACTACTTACCCAGAAATTATGTCTCTCAAATTTTTAAACATTACAAATGCTAAATTTCATTTAGAAGTTAGTGAAAGTGTATATTTTTGCTTTCATCCAAATTCATAAAACCCCAGAAAATTAGCCATGAGCCTCTGCTTATAAATTCTTGCTCCATATTTTCCCCATTACTTGGTCACTAGGAATACAATATTCTGTATGTAGTAGAAGAAGCATGGTGTCCAAAGACCTGGATTCAAATCCAAGTTCTATTTAATACTTGTATAACCATAGTCAAGCTACTTAACCTCTATGGAACTAACTTTCTTCATATGTAAAATGAGGAGATAACACATGTGATGTCTAAGGCCTGTCTAGCTGTAAAGCTACGATCGTGTGTGTGACGAAGCACTTGGATGATGCTTTTTGTTAGGGTTCTGCAACTAGAGTCTTTCCAATGATAGGGAACTCAATGTTTTATGAAACTTTCCATTTTTTGTTGGACATGTAATTATTTTCAAAATTCTTCCTTATACTGGTGCAAAATCTCCTTCTCCATGACTCAATAATCCTACAATTGCTCTTGAAATAATAAAGAACAATTCTCCTCTCTGCATCTTCCATATGCCAAGCTGTATGCTTGAAGAAAAGTCTTCTGTCATATCAACAAGAATTCATTAAATACTGTTTGTGCTAATTTTGTTCTAACAATTAATACCAAGAAAACATTGGAATGTGCACCATCAGCCCAGCTCCACACCATCCATATATGGAACCATTGATTACAGCAAATGGAGAAGTTTTGAGTACTGTGGACAAGTTCATTTACCTTGGCAGTGTCCTTTCCAAGGTGGTACACATTCACAATGAAGTTGACACATTGCCAGAGCTAGCTCAGTATTTGGGAGGCTCTGAAAGAAAGTATGTGAGAGAAGAGCTATTAGATTGACCACCAGACTGAAGCTCTACAGAGCCATTGTACTGACCTCATTGCTATATGCCTGTGAAACCTGAATACCCTACCAGATTCATGTCAGGAAACTGAAATGCTTTCATTTAAATTGTCTTAAAAAGATTCTGAAGATCACCTGGCACTAAGGTCCTTTCTTGAGCTAAACTCAAATGTCTGGCATTGTCAAATGTCAAATGTCTAGCATTCCAAAATTACTACAGAGTGCAATTATGATGGGCTGGACACATTGTTAGAATGCAGATGTATGCTTGTCAAAAAAAACTATTTTATGGAGAATTCATGCAAGGCAAACACTCACAGGGGGATCAGAAGAAGCGATACTGAGACACCCAGAAGGTCTCATTGAAGAACTTTAGAACTGATTATACAGCATGGGAGATACTGGCGCAAGACTGCTCAGTATGGAGTGCCCTCATCAGTGGGGGTGCTGTGTTCTTTGAGGAAGGCATAATTGAAGCAGCTCAAAGGAAATGTGACACATGTAAGTTTAGAGTACCCATCCCAGGTATTCACATAGATTATTTGTGCCCAATAGCATTCCAAGTTCATACTGGTTTGCTCAGCCACAGTCGGGCACACTGCAATTTTTCTCAAACATAGTGAGTGATGTCACTTTGGTCTTCTTCCATAACGAAGGACAAGAACCATTAAGTGCCTACTATATCTCAGGCACTATGCCTCAATCCAAATAGAAGGAAAATAACATCCAAACGATATGTATAAGCAAGATATAGACAGGATAATTTGGAAATAATCTCAGAGATGAGCCTAGATTTTCTAATTCTATATCTAGTATGCTATGCTGCCTCTAGATATTTGATATAGGATATAAATTCACATTGAAGTAAGGGGGCTCTTTTCAACAAATATATTTATTAGAATATGCACATCCAAATAAGTTTTTATTTCTTTTAAGAATACACTTTGAGGGGTGACTAGGTGGCGCAGTGGATAGAGCACCGGCCCTGGAGTCATGAGTACCTGAGTTCAAATCTGCCCTCCAACACTTAATAATTATTTTGTTTAACCCCATTGCCTTACAAAAACCTAAAAAAAATATACTTTGAGAAAATATACATATTCATTTTTGGAATTCTACTTTGGAGATGCCCACAGAGTCTGGGAAACATTCTCTTGGATGTCCTCTATAGAAGCAGATACTCATCATGTCAAAATTTATTTTTTTTAAACCATTGAAATTTAGTGGCAAGACTGGTAAGGTAGATTATCTTTGGATGATAGTGTTTAGGTCACAAAATAAGGTGTGTCTCTAAGGATGGAACTTGTTTTCCTGAGTGTTTCTGAAGACAATTTTGAAAAAAAAAAGTTATTCACCTGGATGAATAATTGTAAGCTCTCCAAGTGAGAGTAAATTCTCCAAGTGAGAGTTCTGGTAATTTTTTAAAAAAAACTTCAGTTACTATTTAATAGTTTACTCTGTACAATTACCCCTGAGTGGGGATATGACTCTTGAGATAGGATATAATACCAACTCTGTCAAAATAATTCATCATATCAAGATAACAAAGTATTCAAGAAGCTAAATAGATACATAGTTGAGCAAAAATATAAAAATTAGGATTAAATTAAAAATAATTTGCTTTAGGAATTGACCACTTAAGGATTTAAAGGAGAAGGGTCTTTTTGAGCTGGGATCAGGAGTCTGTCTAGGTAAAGAGGAAATTGTGAGTGAAGACACAAAAACAAGTAAAGGAGTCAGTATTAGAAGCCAAGGGAACAAGTAAGAGAGAAGAGTTAGACCAAAAAAAAAGTTTCAAAAAATTACATATTCCAGGCTGGGAGTAAGTGCTAGGGATACAAATACAAGGAAAATACCCCAGAGATGTCCCCCTATCTATAAGGAGTTTACAATCCAATGGGAGAAGACAATAGGCAAGAGGTGACTGTGCTGAGCCCCCTTCTTTAAATAGAGACCCTGGAGCCCATGGTCCTGCCTTCTAGCTGAAGGTTCAGTCAGAGTGACAGAGGGTATTGAGATGTTGAGTACCAGGCAGATTCCATCTTGTAGTATGATGATATTTCTCACTAATGAGTCATAATGAAGAGTTCCACAGAAGCCCAAAAGAAGTGTAATTAGAGGGGAAACAAGGAAAGAGAAGAGGAAAAGGAGAGGGTCATGATAAGGAAAGAAATAGCTGCTGAGTCCTGTGGAATGCAGGGGACTGGCAATCCAGTAAAGGTTTTTCAGTTATTTGGGGAATTGATATAATCTCAGTAAAAGCATTTAGAACTGACAAGAGTAAAGCAAGATTTTTAGAAAGGAGTATGACGTGAAAAACAGAACAGAATATAATTCAGAAAAAAGATGACCTGATTAAGGGAAGTACCAAGAGTAGTCAGAAAAATAAACATAGGACACAAAATCCAAGAAATATCAATGGTGCTGTCAGTCCAATGTACTGGAATTGAATTCCCAAATACTGTTGAAAATTGGGGTGGGTTAATAAGCTATAGTATTTGGTCACGTGAATAAGGAGATCTTTTTTGGGGAGAAGAAACCAGAGAGGGGGACAACACTAAAGTGAGATCAGAGAGGGAGAGAGAGATTGAAGGAGAAATATTAATATTTTAAGTTTTCAGTTGTAAAACACTGGATGTCAGATAAGGACTCCAGTGGGGTTGAAGATTTCAAAGAAGTGTGAGTTAAGATAAATGAAATAGCTTCTTCAATTAAATATTAATGATTTTCAACATTTCCTGAACTTTATTATAGAGAATTGTCTTTTGGACTTGGGAATGATGCCCATACTAGTGCCCTTCCTGTATAATTCAAAACATTTTCTTGATTCTGTAGTATTGATGATTATCGTGTGATTTTTTTTTGTTAGGAAATGTAGGTTGTTAGTTTTTTTCTTTCAGTGCTTTCCTCAAGCATTTAAGCAGTGAATGGCAATTTTTTTTGTTATTAAAAAGCTGAAAGACACCAACAAAACCTATTTGACTAGTAATTTAACAAATACCATGAGAATAAACCATTAAAAGCATAAAACTGCCAAAATCTTGTATGAGTCTAGAATATACTACTAGGTTTTTGTAGTTTTGAGATATAGGTTGTAGTAATCTGGCATGTCTTTTGGCTTGGGTGACCATTACTGTACTTTTCTGACTTTTAAATTCTCAGTGTCACTTTTAATCTGAATTTTTATGGTGAAGGATGAAAAATATTCGTTACTTGTAATATCCAACAGGCTGTCCTCAATCTGAGCTGCAAAAATCTGAGCAATATTACAATGTTGGTTTTCTTTGACCAGCATATACCTTGCCTAGAAATTCTATTAATGTCTTCATAGAGACCGGAACACTTATTTTACATGGAAGTCTTAGATACTTTGGAGAGGATGTTCTTCCTTTTCTGGTTTCCTTTCTACATTAGAATTAATTATTCATTGAAAATCTCATGACAAAGTCCACTTTGAAACAACTCTCTCTCTCTCTCTCTCTCTCTCTCTCAATTAGGTGGATTATCAGAAAAGGCATTTCAGTTACTTTATAATTTTAAAGAAGTTTTTAGTTTTCTGGACAAATAGCCAATGTTTATAAAAGATTTAGTGATTTTATTTAGTTTTTACTGTTTCCTTCTCTTTTATTGTAATTCTAGTCAGCAGAGTGGTCTTATTCTTCATCATCATCATTATCATAATTTATATTTCTCATTATTATATTTATATAGAATATATTTGTTATTTATATATAAAAGACCTATATGCTATTTATATATTTTATAATGTATTTACATAATATATTTATACATAATTTATATTTTTGTAGGTTTGCAAAGTACTTTGCTTATGTTATCTTGATCCTCACAACAACCCTGCATTGTACAAATGCAGAAACTGAGGCAAACAGATTTTTTTGCCCCAAATTACACAGCTAATTTTGGAGGCAGAATTTGGATTTGGATTTTCTAGACTCCAAGCCCAGCACTCTATTCACTATGCCATCATTGCTGTACTCTGTACATGATTGAAATGTTGCTCTTATCATTGTCTCAACTGATCATGTACTTTGAATTGATTAGAAAGTAACTCTTCCTTAACCAGAGGTTACAAAACTTTTTTCTTTTAAGAAAAATCTCTATGGTTGCTTACATTTCTGTTCTTCTTAAAAAAATCTAATTCTCTTGTTTCAATTTTAAGTATTTTGTGCTGTTGATACAGTTTAGATATGACGGTCATAGAGATGGTGAGAATTTTTGAAAGAGGGTGTAACTCTCAAGCAATACTGTCACCAGTAAGTAACAAGCTTTTGCTCTTTTTTCCAACCCAGTCAATAATCAATTAATCAATAAACATTTATTAAGCACCTCTTATTTACAGGTATTGTGCTAAGCACTCAGGAGACAAAAGAGGAAAAGATAAGTCCTTCAAGGAGACAATGTCAAAAAAAATCTATACAAAGCAAGCTATAAACAGAATAAATAGGAAATAATTAATAAATGGAGTTAGAAGGGATTAGGGAAGGCTTTCTGTAGAAGGTGGGATTTTAGTTTAGATTTAAATGAAACTGGGAGTTGAGGTGCTGCTAGGTGGTGTGATGGATAGAGCATCCACCCTGGAGTCAGAAAGACCTAAGTTCACTTAATAATTACCTAGCTGTGTGACCTTTGGCAAGTCACTTAACCCCATTGCCTTGCAATAAAAAGTCAGAGTTGAAAAGGATAGTATTTAGGTGTGGGGGAAAAGCTAGAAAAAATTCCAGGAACCAAGAGATGGAGTGTCTTATTCATGGAACATCCAGGAGGCTAGTGTCACTTGCTCTATGAGTATGTGTTGCAGAGTAAAGTGTAAGAAGACTGGAAAGGTGGGAGGGGTCTAAGTAAGAAAGGGCTTTGAATGCCAAAAAAAATTTATATTTGCTCCTGGAGGCAATAGGTGGCTAATGGAGTTTGTGAAGGAATGGGGAAATTACATGATAAATCCTGAATTTTAGGAAAATCACTGTAATGGTTGAATAGAAAATGTATTGGAAAGGAAATGTCTTGACCGTGTAGACCTACCTGTAGGCAATTTCAGTAATCTAGGTATGAGATGCTAAAGGGTCTGTATTCAAATAGTGGCAGCATCAGAAAGAGAAGGGGGCATACTTGGGTGAAATCAATTTTCATGGTAACAGCTTAGATATGGGGTAGGATAGGGATTGAAAGATAATGAGGAATCCAGCATGACTACTAGGCTATGGATTTTATGAATTTTCCTTTGTTTTTATTTCACAGTTTGTAATGAAATTTGTTATATTGTGAGCAAAAATTTAATTAGATCATCCTAGGGCAGCCATTTTTTTTCCTTAAAGGGATCCAGTTTAATTTCATTTCCTAAATATGCAGCTTACCTAACCTAGGTAATTAAACACTGCTAAAAAACTTGCTCCATTGTGTGAACCTTTTTTTTTCTTAATAAATTTAAGGCTCATTTTGAGCTTTCAAGAAAAGCCACATGAGGAACATTTGGAGGGCACCTTGACCTAGATTTCATATATAAAAATATCCAGATAAACAAACCCAGAGGGAGTAAGCAGAATCCAATGGTGAAAAATACAGTGTGGGATTTAAAAAAAAATCTGCCTTTTATATACTATAGAAAAGCACTTTGGGTTTATGGAAAGAGCAGTAAATTTTAACTAAAAGGCCTGGGTTTGGATCTAGTTCTACTGCTTACTGATTATGTGACTTTTAGTTGGGCAATTTACTTTACCTCTGTGACTCTCGACATTCCTTTTCTGAAAACTGGGGATAGCAATATCTTTACTATTCACAGGGTTGTGAGAAATATCCTCTGTAAAGCCCATTACAGCACCACATAAATGCATGGCATTACTATTTACTTTCTGCTCTTTTCTACACTTTGCAGTTTTGTTGTTGTTGTTAGTGTTTTAGTTCAGGTCCACAAATATTTTTCAAGTGCCTTTATTTACAAGCCTCTGTTTGGATATAAAAATGAACAAGAAAATATTTGTCTTAAATGAAGTTGCAATCTAATTAGAAAGCAAAAGACTCATTAAAGGTTTTGATTTCTGGTTCCTGAGAAGGATTTTGTCATTAACAAAAATAGTAAAGGTAGGAGCAGGATACTGCTTGTGGAGTTGGCATCACAGAAATGATTACTGTGGTTTTTTTAGTAAGCTGAGTTTTAGTGACATTCTCCTTGTTGCTGTAGCTGTCCATCAGACAGTTGGAAATGTGGAAAGGGACTCAGGAAGAAGGTTGGGGGGGGGCTAGTTAGAAATTAAGAGTCAATTTCATTAATGTGACAGCTGAAGTCTTAGGATGATACACAAGTTCTATTATAAACAGATCTTTTACATATAACTACAAAATATCTATCTTCAAAGAAACATTTAATTTGAGAGTTTGTTCAATTTTTAGAGATCATAAGATCATTTGTTTAAAACTCAGAGATCCTCTAGCCAACCCTGTCTTTTTATAGATACTCCTCCTCTTCCTCCTCTCCCTCCTCCAACACCTCCAGTATTGAAGAGGACCATATCAAACAGCCAAGTGATTGGTGATGTGAGTTGTACAATTATATTTATTTAATGAAAGGTATGGGCCAGAGAATGAGATCAATTACCAATTACCAATGATCACAGAGGCAGTGGACATTCGAGTTGTGATTTGAACCCAGATCCTAACTACAGAGTTTGTGCTCTTTTCATTTTATTATATTGAGTCACATCCTTTGCCTGATCTACTTGGTGATAAACTGATAATAAGAAATAAATGAGAAAATATTTATTAATTACTCTTTGACAGTCACTGTACTAAACCTTTGAGTTACATATATAATAGCAAGACTGGTGGAAAGCCAGTGGGGAATAGAAAGAATATGTTTTGCAAAACTGAAAAAGACGAGGGTGAAGTTGAGACTGCATTGTCCTAGGAAGTAAAAAAGTCAAATAGCCAGACATGACATTTATAAATAACAACACACACAAACACACACACACACACACATATACATAACAATTTGTTGTTTTCATCCACTTTCATAGAAATCACTAGCTTTCACTCTTAAAACTAGGGGTGTGCTGGTAAATATTTACCAATCAGTTCTCTATAAAAAGTATACTTTTACATTTAATCTGCATTATTAACATTTTCTCCATCACTTCCTTAAGTCTAGGATTATTAAATTATCAATGTCCAGTTTTGTCTTTTGCCTGGTTTAGTAGAGCTTGTAAATGATTTTTTTAAATATTTTTAAAATAAAGTTTTACTGTTTTAAAAATTGTAAAAACCATTCTTAGTCCAGAGAGCCTGACAGGCCATAGTTTGCCAATTCTTGGTCTAGAAAAATCACCAAGACAATCAAGCCTTGATCTCCTGGGTAGAAATGCTCACACTGAAAATTTGACAAGCAACTCTTAGGAGTAGGTCTGAGCTTAGCATATTCCTCAACTATAATAAACATAATTGTACATCTCATGCCTCCAGTCATTTGATTGGTTGATGTTCATTTTCAATACAAAGGACTAATAATAATAATAATAGTAGGAGCTGGCTCCAGCCTATTATTGCAAAAACCTATTGTGAAGTAGAAAATGTCCATATAAATTGGAGAGTAAAAAGACAGACTTATCAGGGTTCATTGACTTCTTTAGTGTCTCCTAGACTGGAAATGGCAGAATTTCTCAGCCAGATAGTAGGCTCTAAATTCTACTTTCCTTGTATTAATATGGGAGACAATTGTAGTCTAGCCTTCTGCTCTAGAGGAAAAAGTAAGGTTGATCATTTTGTCAGCCCTCCCTCCCTCATTTAAATCTGATTTACTTGCAAGTCATTATCTGCCTGATATCATGATTTTTTTTCTAAGAATGAAGGACAAACAAGTATTAGTAATAAAGTCCTAGAAAGAATTGTGCATGGTAATGCTTTATAGGATCTTCCCCAAAGATAACAGGACTGATATCTGAGGCTGCTATTGGCACCTAATCTTCTCTCTCTCTCTCTCTCTCTCTCTCTCCTTCCTTTTCCTTGATTCTCTTCTTCAGTCCTTTCTCCTTTTAGAAAACTTGAGTCTTTCATTGCCAGCCAACTTTCAATTGTTTTCCATGGGATACTTGGGTGAGGATGACAGGGTTCAAGCTTATTCATTTTATGGAAGATGATGAAATGTAGTATTATACTTTTTTAAAAAGCCTTATAAAAGCAATCTTCAGATGATATTAGTTTTAAAAAAAACCCTTTACAATTGAATGCAGTAAACTTACTAATTCAGGGTAGATGTTTAGCTGTTGGCATTTCCTTTTCAATCTGGAGGGAACTCTATTTTCCATTCTTATCAGAAGACCTCCTCCAAATATCTCATCATGGAAGAGAAGTGACTCTGGATTCTCCAAGGTTATGCTAAAAGAGCCCAAGTTTGGCCAGATATGTCAAGGCAGATGAACTTTGAGTACATACTAAGTGATAAAACAAGCTAGCTAAGATTAGATAGACTTGCCAGGCATTGTGGTAGATAGGGAGGCCCACACCAAGAACTGAGACCAAAATCTTTTCCAAAGAGAATTTTTAGTTTATGGTTCACATGCATAGATCTAAAGGGTTATCCAGATTTTTGTTGATTTCCCCTCCTTTTTGGGTTTTGGAGGTTTCTTGTGATGATTTATGCAGTTGATTTCTTTGGGATGTTGGGAAGGAAGTGGTCTGATATACTATAAAACATAAGTTCTTATTTTTTTTTGTTCATGGATCCTTTTGCAGTTTGACAAAACCTATGAATTCCTTCTCAGAATTGTTTTTAAATTCACAAAATAAAATTAATAGAATAATAAGGGATATCATTACATTAAAAAAGATATAATTTTTCTCACTCAAGGTAAGAATATTTAGAATATAATATTCACTTTCTAAAATGTATTAAAAGCATAATGAATTAAGAGGGAAAAGTATCTTTATATATGCACAGATATATGTATATATGTATAATTCTGTATATTTATACATTATATGTAATACATATACACACACACAGAGACAGACAGAGACATACAGACAGATATAGAGTTGTCAGTGACATTAGAAGTCTCTGAAGTCCAACCCCCTCATTTTACAAGTGAGGAAAAATGAGGTCCAGAGATATTAAGTTCCTCATTCTGGATCACAACTCTGACATAGCTAGCAAGTGTTAGAGACAGAATTTGAATTCAGATCTTCCTACCTCCAGTCCAGTACTCCCCTACAGACTTTCTTCATGACTAGTTTACTAACACTTCCCTATTTAAGACACTCCTCCTGCCATTCCACCAATGTGCCATGAATGTACATTTTCCTCTTCTCTGCTTCCTTTCAAAACAAAGTCCAGGGCCATCTTCTAAATGAGATTTTTTGCCCTGTTCTCTTTCTAGGTGTCAGTATTCTCTTCCTCTTTCTATTCTGTATATGTCTCCCTGCCATCTCTATCCCGGTAGAATGGAAGGTGCTGGAAATTAGGGAATGTTTCATGTTTGTCTCAGTCTATGGTCTTGACACTCACCTTTGCACAATAGCACACACTTAAGACATTAGCTGAATGGAGTAGAATTAAATAACTAATCCACTGTCAGTGTCTGTATTTGAATTCAGGTCTCCAGAATCTGAGGCCTCTCTATCACAATACTCCTTGATATGGTTCCTCAACATCCTTCCAACTCAGAGTCTAGTGACTGAGGAAGAATATCTTTCCTCTTAATAAACACTGAAATGAAGCAGCCCAGAATGGTGCCTATTACATATACATCACTGCCATTGCTAAAAAGATTTCACTTGGTGAAGAGAGATCAAGTTGCTGCCAGCTAATTCACATTCACCTGCAAGGATAGTCCACTCTAATTCAGAGGTTTACCATGATGAAATTAGTCAAGGAATTGAAACATGCAGTATGTGGTCCCAATATACCCTTGCAATAAAGGGATTCTTTCAGGAACTTTCTTGAATATGTATTTTCTGATTTAGCAGCCAGTAGCTATTTAGCTGTCATACTGACTTCTCATTGCATGGACATGGAGGGAAGAACAAGAGATGGGAATGTGCTTGAGAATAAGACAAGTGCTGTACTGGTAGTAGTAGTTCCCTTTTTTGTTAGTGACAGTTCCCAGCCAGAATTCCAACACTCAGTGGAATCCTCATTCTCTTTACCTGTCTGGCTCTCATTATCTATTGATGCCACAGATGTCTACCTTTAAATCCTGGTCAACAGTCAGGGCTGGGGAGGGGGGTGCCTGTCATCACTTGTTCATTGCCTTAAATAGGTCCAGTCTCACAAGATGCCATTCACAAGTTTTCTCTTTTCACTCTTATGCAGATTACTTCCAAATCTGAATCTCCAGTTCCTTTCTTTTTCCTTAATTCCAGTTTGCTTTGATCAAGTGTCTATCTCTCTTTCGTGTCTATCTCTGCTTGATTCTTCTTTGTGTTTTGCAGTGGGGAGTCAAATACAAAGAACACTCATGAGTTTCTATTATAATAGAACAATTTAACAAAATAATTCAATAGACATCTAATAAGCTACTAGGTGAGAGGCCCCATGCAAGATCCCAGAGATTCAAAGACAAAAATAAAATCAATCTCTGCCTTCAAGGAGGTTATAATCTACCAAGGGAAAGGAGATATGAGTTTTCCAATTCAGTGTAATCTTAGCAAGGAGAAAACACTTAACAGGAGTGAAAAAGTTTGGGATTTGGAGAAGGAAATGAAATCATGACTGAGCTTTGAAAGGAGACAAGGATTATAACAGGCAGAGATGAAGAGAGAGTATTATTCCAGGACTAGGGCATGACTTCTGGTACATTAATAAAGAGAAAGGAAGAGTAGAGAGTTCTGAGAACAACTAGAAATAAGTGTGATCAGATGGCAGCACTTGTGAAGGGGAAATAATGTTAAATACAGCCAGGGAGGTAGGTTAGAGCCAGATTGTGTGAAGAGTTTGGGGTTTGTTCTAGTAGAGGCACTGGGGAGCTCTTGAAAGTTTTTGACTCAAGAGAGTAACATACTTAGTTAGACAACACTTAGGTTACATTGATATCTATGTGGAGGAGCTTTTGAAAAATAAAGGAGACTACCAAGTTTAAAAGTCTACAAATTGGGGCAGCTAGTTGGTGCTGTGGATAGAGCACTGGCCCTGGAATCAGGGGGTCTGAGTTCAAATGTGGCCTCAGACACTTAATAATTGCCTGTGTGACCTTGGGCAAGTCACTTAACCCCATTGCCTAAAAAAATAATAAAAGAAATGTGAAGACCAAACATATATTAATCAGAACAGGTATTGTAATTGGATAAAATGTAGAATAAAATTTTTAAAAAGTCTGTGAATCTACCTTTTCAGATTTCTGATTACATTATTTCTCTTACACTCTTGCATGCTGTTCTACAATCATCTCTTGTGTTTTCTCATCTTTGTCCAGTGCTCATGCTCTTCATTCCTCATGAAATGTAATTTCTTTTTCTTTTCTTATTAAAAACCCTCCTCTCTTTGAAATCACATAATTACACAATTTGAGTCTGTCCATGAAGGTTCACTCCCAATGTTTAAATTTTGAATCTGTGATAGCTATGATGGAGTTCTGAACCTACTTAGTTCAAACCATAGCAAAACAACCCACAATATCACAAAATACCCACAGTAACATTACCAACAGCCTCTGCTGCAAGACCTCCAAATTTAAAGGAGAGGGTATGCACCACCTCTTGAAATAACTTATTTTACTTTTGATAACTAATTGGTACCTGATTTTTCTTGTCATCAGGTATAAATTTTCTTCTGCTAGGAGGGGTCTTTGAGAAATCTCTAATTTACTATTCCCCACAATAGGGATTAGAGTTTTCTGAGTAGGTAGTTCAAACCTCAAACTTATAGCCTGAAATGGGCCACAGTGATGCTTTTGTGAACACTGTATGCTTAATCTCTTGGTGACAAACTAGTAGTCAGTGATCAGAAGAACAGAGAGGGACTGAATAACAACTTGATCAAGTAACTAGTTGGTGTAGATCTATTTCCTTTCTCTAAGTAAAGTAAGGCTTTGGAACTCTGGATAATGGGACACTCATATTCCTCATAGTCACTCATTGTAGCCTCTTGTCTACTAGATGCTCAGTAAACACTTTATAATGATGAAACATAACCAAGGAAGATCATTTTTGAGGGGATAATCTATTGAAAGTGTAAGATCTTGCACTTGCTCATTTTGATCATATTATCAGCTTCCTTTAATGTGATGTGGTAAGATAGTTTCAATAACATTATTTAAGTTAATTTTTACCTGAGTAAGAGGAATTGCTTTTGAATACAGCTTTATACACTAGAAAGGAAAGTAGATTTATAGTTATAGGACCTTAGTTATAATCCCAGTCTTGTTTCTTGCTACATGTGTGACTTTGGGCAATTACTTAACCCAGTTGGATATTAATTTCCCTATCAGTAAAATAAGGAGATTGAATTAGATGTGTTTTTAGGTGCCTTCTAGTTCTAGATCTGCAACTCTATGAAACAGAAGACAAGACTGTACAAATCATGTTTCCGGTGCAATTGTAAAGTTAGGTAACAGAGTCCTAAACTATAAAATCTACATGCCAGTTAGTGTCTGAGTCTATAATAATGATAGTTTAACCCCCTGCCAGGAATTAATTCTATAATTGGGGATGTTACTTGACTTTGCAAAGCATAGTGATTCATTGTTACCATTTTTGCTGTTGTTTTTCTTTATAATGATATGCATTCCATTCTTTGCTTCTCAATTATTTTCTTTAATGGTTCAAGTCTTTATGCAACCTGCATGATGCACAACTTTCATTAGGTGCTGTTGCATAGTCATTTCCCTCTTCCCATTGAATGTGGAGCTTTTTGGGGAAAAATTTGCCCATAAACTCAATTGCTATCATCATTCTTTTTCTGCCAAAATATCTGCCAACCAATATTCTTTTACTAGTGTAGGGTTTTGTGTGAGTGTGTGTGAATCATTATAGAAGTATGTGTGTATTCAGAGCAGTAGAGGAAGAACTCCAAGGGCTAATACTGTGCCAGTCCCTCTTTTTGGACTATTGCATTCACTGGGTCACGGAACCTCAGATGTTGCAAAGAATTTGAGAACTCTTAACAGGTTTTAGTGTTAGATTGGGTATCCCACTCTTCTTTTTCTGTTTCCTTGGACCAATTCCATGGGCCATTGAGCAAAACACAAGAGGCTGGCCCTAAATTAAAAGGGTAATTGATTTCAGTTCCCTTTTTATCAGTTAAGTGGTAGGAAATCATAATGTGTGCAAGCAAGCCAAAAATAAAAAAGCATCAATATGGTCTTGTACAGTTCCTACATTTACAAGAACAAATTTAGTACTAAAACTGAAGCTTTCTTTCCCACCCCCGACCTTCCTCCCCACAGTTAGAAATTTCTAGGCAGCATTCTTCAATGGAAAGAGTATATCCTCTTTTCAGAAAAAAGTAATATTTTCTTTTATTTTAGATTCTAAATTTGTATTGATATCTTATATAGTTTCTGAATAGTGTATATACCTTTCCACTCTCTTACCCAGTGAACTATCCCTTGTTACAAAGAATCCAAAAGAGAGGTATGAGTATATAGGAGTCTTTCAGCAAAACTAACCAACACATAAACCGAATCTGAAAGTATTACTATATTCTGTGTACAACTGAGAAGACTGTCTTTTACCACTTTTGTACGTCCTTAGCTCTTATCACACAGTACCTGGCACAACGTAATAATAAATGTTGCTTGACTGGCATAGTCTCCCACTCCTGCAAAGAAAGGAGAGAGCTACATTTTCTCATTTCTTCTCTGAGGACAAACTTAGTCATTCTAATTATGCAACATTCCATTTGTTATGTTAGAAAGCAGTGTTTTCAGGCATCACTTACCTGAAGAGTTTGTAAAAAAGAATCTTTTCTATTAAAATTTTATTCATACTGATGTCTTAGTTTAACCATTGGAGTGTGTCTGAAGTAACCGGGAAGGAAGAGGGAGGAGGGAAGGGAAGGGACTTGACAAGGCCACTTTAGTATTCTTGTTGCTGGTTGTCAGACCTTTCAACATGGAGATTAAGCAAAATAAATTAGAAGGACAGAGTTAAATTAAAAAATAAGTCACAAGCTGACATTTAAAGTGCTCGAGTAATTGCTAGTGCCATTATTTGATTCTTCCAGGTTTCGTTTTTCTATGCTAAACAGCAACTACTGTATTTGAATTAATAAATTCTCTGAAACTAGCTTCTATATGTCAGTCCTTAAAAAGAAGGAACTTTTCTATCTCCCTGTCTTCTAAGGGCTCTATATATTTAAAAGTGGTCATAAAAATAGTTCTACTCTTACTGGTATTTTGCAGTAACTTTTGCTCTTTTGGGGAAGTGAGAACCAAATGATTTTCTAATTCCTTTCTCTCTAGCTTAATTGGTGAATGATTTGAGAATGGTTAAATTCTTTGTAAAAATCTCCAGCAGAGAATTAGTAATGCGGTAGGATTTTTTCAAAGGCATCATTTTTGTTTAGAAGTGGTAAAGAGAGTTTGTGTATATAATGTATGTATTGTATTCAACTGTTGAGATTTTTTAAGTTATGTCCAACTTTTGTGACCCCCCCATCTGGGGTATTCTTGGAAAAAATTACTGAAGTAGTTTGCCATTTCCTTCTCCAGGTCATTAAGAAACTGAAGCAAGCAGGGTTAAATGACTTGCCCAGTGCACATAATTAATAAGTGTCTGATACTGGATTTGAACTCAGATGATTCTTCCTGACTCCAGACCAGGGTCTCTATCTCCTGTGCTACCTGTTGCATGTGTGTGTATATATGCATATATGTTACACACATATACAAGTCACATACATACATATACACACATATAGATATATAATGTACACTCTTCACTTTTGAAAAATTTGACCTATATATTTAACTAATGGCTGACATGCAGATGACCTGGCCTTAAAGTCTTCAGATGTTACATGGACAATAGGACTTTTAATGTCCTTTTAGATCTCTTATCAAACACAGAAAGCAAAATCAGTCACACATTTTCTCTGTAATATGGTTATATGACAAGAATCATTCTATGCTTCATTCTGAACAAACAGCATCTCTAACTTTTCCCCTTATTGTTATTAGAATGATACTTCTGGTATCACATATGTAACCCACTGCTTCTTTGAAGGGTTAATTAGAACATTACTTGTTCTCTTGCAACAGCAGTTCAATTCCCTTACTGCTCCCCTATCAGTCTCTTTCAAAAGATAATTATTTTTAGGCAGCTCACAGTAAAGAGTCACAGCAGAAAAAAAGAAAAGTCCTGACACATTAACCTTGAAAGAAAGATGACTTCAGTCAACTCATTTCTGTTAATATTTTAGTAAAGTAAATAATAGTTAAAGCATTGCTCGGCTTTATGAAAAAATTGTTTGCCTATGTCTTGCACTGCACAGTACCAGAAGAATTTATTCACTCATGATATTAGAGAATATTTCTTCTAATAATGGAGTAACTAGGTGGTGCAGTGGATAGAGGTCTAGGCCTGGAATCAGAAAGACAGCTTCCTTAGTTCAAATATGGCCTCAAACACTTATTAGCTCTGTGACTCAGGGCAAAAGATTTAACCCTATTTGCCTCAGTTTTCTCATCTATAAAATGAACTGGATAAGGAAAAGGCAAATCATGCTAGTGTCTTTACCAAAAAATGAAAACAAACAAAAAAGAAAAAACAACCCAAATGGAGTCACAGAGTCAGACATGACTAAAAATGACAGTGTCAACAACCAACTCATAATAGCTAGCAAAATACTTCACACTATTTACTATCTTATTAATTCTCACGATGTTGAGAGTTAGGTTCTATTGTGGTCTTGGTTTTACAGAGAAGGCCACTAAGACTAAGAGAAGGTGTATGATCTGTACAGGGTCAGACAGTAAATGATTGAAGTAGTATTTGAATTACATTCCGTCCTGACTCCAAATACCTATTCTCCTACCTTACTGCCTTTACTGGAGAAGATCACACATCACACCCACCTGTAGCTTCTCATCTTGAGTGATTTCAGTGATCCTTCTGTGGAGGCTTTGCAGATGAGCGGCTCAAAACTTTGCAGGCTTTTCTCCAAAACTTTTAACATTCCATGGATTATATTATAACACTTGCCTGTCTCCTTCCTTTCTTCTTGGTCCATGTTTGGCTTACTTTCTTTGCCTTTTATCTATTTACATGACATTGTTTGCATAAAATATTCTTTTGGTGATGCAAAATGGCTACAAGACCTGGTTTTATATATATATATATATATATATATATATATATATGTCTCCAAAGAATTAATAATAATAATAATGATGATGGGGGACAGCTAGGTGGCACAGTGGATGGAGCACCTGGCCCTGGAGTCAGGAGTACTCAGCCTGGGAGTCAGGAGTACCTGAGTTCAAATCTGGCCTTGGACACTTGCATTGGGCAAACCACTTAACCCCATTTGCCTTAGAAAAACCTAAAAAAAAATGATGATGATGATAATATAAAAACTGCACTTTCATGACCCTTTAAGATTTGAAAATCACTCTTGCATCTATTGTTTTCTCCTCAAATCTATTGTTATGGATGAGGAAACCAAAGATGAGAGTAATTAAGTGACTTGCTGGCATGACACAAGTAGTCTGGACAATCTGAATTTGAATTTTGCCTCGTTGTTCAATATTCTACATCAATAGAGACATTAGTCAAATCAATATGGTCACACATCTATTGAAACAGAAAAATCTTAATTTTTTCCCATTTAACTGGACCAATTATAGGAAGAATTCTCAGTGAAGAAAGTATTTTCAGACTTGGATTTTTTTTAATGTGACTTTTTTGAAAGAATCATTGTTGATGTAATAAGCTGGAGCTTACTAACTACCCCAAGCCACATCCCTAGTTCCCATGGATGTTGATATTTGTTGCTTCTTCAGTTAACCACAATTTTGATTCTTTTAAAATGATTCTCTTCTATTATATGGAGTCATATGACATCACTGGGAAAATGGATCTTAAAAAGTTGTGTATTGATGCCAAAAAGCTGACTATAGTCATTGAAAGTGTATTCTGTTCTCCAGGGCAATTCACTTCTCTCATCATATCAATTAATGGTTCATCTTTATTTTCTTTCTTAGTCCCTGTATGATATATGTACTGATGAACTAATTGAGTGATTAGCCTATCTACTGGATGCTATTATATGAGCAAAGTGCATTCTTTATCCATTTTGTTTCTCCTCTGTGATTTACTACATCAGTCTCTTTTGAGTAACTAAAAATCTCTTTGAGAAGGTCTTATAATATTATAAGGTTTGATGCCATCAACACAATGTCATCTTCAAGTAGTAACATTTTGAGAGTTCTGGCCATGATAATGGAGAACATCTTTGAGGAACATACTTTTCTTTATTTGTTTGAATTCTTTCCTAGTATTGATAATATTGTTTTTGTCATCAAAATCTCATATGCCCAGGTAAACTAATCTCTTTTCAAATGTGGAAAGTGGTATTTTGGTTCCATCTTTGTTGACTGTTACTCTTCTTGATTTGATTTATAGCCATATTTTCAGGAGTCTAATATAAACCAGTTTTTATCCTGTGGTCGTACTTCTTGGTTAATAATAAGACCTTGAAAGAACTTTTCAAAAATACAGTTGTAAATTTCCAGTTCACCATATTTTTCAGAATGCAGTTTTTGTGAGTGATCTAAAATTTGGATTTGAAATGTATGTGATATTCTCATGCACAAATTTGCTTAGTACTACCAAAATGACAAAATATTGTGAGTAGAAAACTTTAAGTCTAAAAGGTTTCCCAGTCTTTTAAAATTTAGAAATTTATCATTATTATTGCTACCATAATTATTTGAATTAAAGTACTTTATCATAAGTAGACATTGGTATGATGTATTTTAACTTGTGAAGTGCTTTAACATATATTATTCCCTATGATCTTTACACATTTCCTGTAAGCTAGGCAAGGCAGATATTGTTCCCATTTTACAGAAAAGGAAGCTGATATTTGTTCAGTAACTTGTTCAAGGACTCATGACTAGGAAGGAGAAGAGTCAATGTTTTTTGGTTCTCTGATGTGTAATTTCTGTTACATTAAACTAAATGTATAGATACAATATTGGATCATGTAAAAAGGTTTTGAATTTTCAGTCAGGAATATCTTTATCATTTTCTCTCTCTAAAAGAAGCAATGTGCTCTGGCTAAGCTATGTCACCTCTCTCTGCCAGAAGTTAGGTTCTCTACATTATTTATGTACTCTAAGTCAGACTTCTCTTTGAAAGTCACATGTGTTCAGAAATAATGGGCTGGTGAGCAGCATATGTTCTATGCATGTATGTTGAGGTCATTTATAGTAGAGTCTGTTTTGTTAGAGAGGGCTGATGAAATCACAGACCTTTTTATTCTTAAGCTACTCTACAAACATTATTCAGCTAGCTTCTAAACCCTGCCAATGAGAGGAATTTAGGACTTCAAATTAGTTGAAGGAGAGTTTTCTTACTAGAAATAAGATTAGGACTCAAGTTTTTTTTGGTATGTTTTTTAACAAAATCCTGTTCTGACTTATCTATTAGAGAAATGGATGCAGTTACGGCCTGTATAGAGAATTCTTGGGTATAAAAAAGGCTGTTTGTTGGAGGGCAGAAAGAGCTTCTTTTTTTATGTACATCTCTTATTGTGTCATGCAACAGATGTTTTGTAAATTCTCTTTAAAAGACTCAGGGAAAATATTTTAATGTTAACTACCTACCTGCTTATGACATGATTTATTTAAAAAATGTTATTCTGACACTTGAATCTACATGTGAAATAAGATCTAATAGGCAAATTAGTGTTAGACCTCTTTAAAATGCTATTATCTTTTACTATATCAGTCTAAAACTGTTCCTAAGAAGAATTTACACCTAGTCTCAACAGTTAGATCTGAGAGGGGGCAGATTGAAGTCCAGATGTGATGGTAGGCAAGGCAAAGACAAAAGTCTAGAGTAGTTTTGGGCCAGATAAAAATATTAATAGAAATGTCATGAAAGCAGAAGCAGAGATATAACTGGAGATAGTTGCATGTCAGTTAATCACTTGAACAGGGGGAACAAGAATTTTTCAATATTGACTATCAACTTTCTCTATCCATTCCATTTGGAAACATGCTAGAGAATGTGGGAGTGGGGAAACAAAGCCCATTACATATTTGGTCAATTAATATAAGTTTAACTTCTATAGATACATTTTTAATGAGGGGAAAAAAGAAATGATTGTGTTTGGATTTTTTAACTTAGCAATTCTTTGGATATTTTTCATCTTGTTAGAATCAATCATATATAAAAGTTGGGAAAGATCTTAGAGATCACCTAGGATATTGGTTTATAATTTGATTTTGTATCATTAATACTTTTGGCTTTTCTGGGAAAGCCTATGGGACTCTTCTCAGAATAATGGTTTTTTTAATCCATAACACAAATACATGGAATTACAAAGGAAACCAACTATATTGAAATATAAATATTGAAGTTAAAAACAAATTTTCCCAAAACAAACTCTGAGGTTAAGAACACTTTATGTAAAAACAACCTGAAAGTAAGGATGAATCCCAAATATAGTGGCACTGTCAAGTGGTCATTCAGTCTCTACTTGAATACTTTCATGATGGAGAACTTAGAATCTCCAGAGGCAGTCTATTTTACTCTTGTTCAGTTACAACTTTTAGAAATCTATTTTCATTTATGAACTAAAACTGCTTCTTTATAACTTGTATCTATGTCATCTATTTTTGCTCTTTAAGGACAAAACAAACCCAATAATAATTATAGATTCATTGTTCTTCACAGTTTGCAAAATACATTAGAAATTTTTCAGCTTTTAATCCTCACATCAAACCTGGGAGGCATGTGGCATTAGGTCTTCCATTTTACACATTAGGAAAATTGAGGTAGATTGAGTTTAAAACTGAACAGCTTAAAAGTGTCTAAAATAAGATTTTGAATTTGATTCACTATGCCACCTGGCTGCTCATCCAGTCCCATTTTAATATATTTTCAAACACTGCTGACATTGCACTTATTTTGGTCACCCTTATTTTCTCTACTTTTAATCCCCCTCAATTCTTTCAGTTGATCCTCATATGCTATGTCAAAAACCTAGTTCCTTCCATCTGACCCAGTATGGGGTAATTTGAATGCCAAATTGATGACATCAAAGTTATTTCCATGGTAGCATGCTGTGATGTCCCAAAAACAGAATAATGATTTTTCAAGTATAATCCCAAGAAGGGGAAACTGCTTAGAGAAAAAAGAAAAGCCAATAGAATATTGAAACTATGCGATCTGTGGACTTTTGCATAAATTCTATTGATTCTTTAAAGGTTTATTGAAGTGGGGATGAAAATTTCTGATTAAAATTTCCTGTTGTATTTTATACAAATGATAATTAGGAGAAAACTAGAAATAGTACTGGGCTTGGGTTTTGGAGTTGCTAAGGTATCATGCTACAATTTTGCCATTTTTGTCCAGTAGAACAATTTTTAAATCATTTTAAATCATTTTTAAATCTGATATTGTGTTCTAATGGGAAGCATTTTAAAGTTTTTAAAGGACTTTTAAACATTTTCTCATCTGATTCTCATGATAAACTCTTCAAATAGATAGGGCATGCATCATTATCCCCATTTTATAAATGAGGAAAGAGAGGCACATGTAGCATGAAATTGAGTGAATTTCCCAAAATCAGAGGCAAAAAGTAATAATGCCAACATCTTCTTCATCCTAGCCCGTTTTTCATTACACCACGTTGCCTTGGATAAAGGGTTTGCTATAGATTATATTGCTTTGTCTTGGGAGGAAGAGTAGAAGAGAAAAACAAAGAATCCAGCCTCATTCCAAAACAATTATGTGCTTTAGATAAAGCTTCTTTCCTGATGAAGTGATTATTGTGTAGCTTTATTACTAGGTACTTCAATTAGTGTTGAATTAGAGAAGGCAGAGGTGTTAAACCTCAGAACTTGAAGATACATATGATTTCCCTGGGGAAAGTTATTTGCTTTGCTTTCCAGAGAAATCTGCCTAAAAGGAAGCATTAGTTTTTATGGGACTTTCCCCGAGTGTGTGTTTGCTTTGCCTTTTAAATTATTAGACAATTTTATGGCAGAAATGAGCAACTTTGAAAACAAGGTATGTTTCCTTCTCCATTTTATGTAAACTAGTTTGATCTATTTCATTTTATCAAAGGCATGGGAAGCATTAGTTTAATATTCCCTTTGTGGCACTAGAGTTATTGGTGCCTTTCATTGCCCTTTGCTTTGAGAGATTAGACAAAACCCGATCCACAAAGCTTGCTACTGGTGAAAAGTTCTACTTTTTCTTTGGGGAATAAAGCATAATGGAAGTCTCATTAAACTTTGTATGTCAGTTGAGGGAACATAATTGGTTTTATCTGACATAAGAACTGCTGCTTTTCATGTAGTGCTAAATAATGTCTTATGTTCATCATGAACAGATTGTAAAAATGAAATGAGAAAATTGTACTGTTCAGCAGAAGAAAGAGATAAGTTGAACTTAACTTACCAATTTTGTAAGTTGAACATATTTGTTTCCACAGTAGAAAACATTGGTTAGCAGATAAAAGGGAGATGAATTCTTTTGCCTGCTTGGCATTTTTCATTCATCTATAAAAACAACTATTCAAGTATTTATTAACTATCTAGTGTACCAATGGCTCTGTTTTGGGAGTTAGGGGTTTAAAAAAATATAAACCAAACAATTGCTGACCAAAAGCATACATTTTATTAAGGAGAGAAAATATATACACAGGTAAGCTTGAGTATCATCAGAGTACATACAGAATTCTTGGGGGAGAGGACGTAGCTCTAACAAATGGGAGCAGGTCCTTTTCTAGGGGGAGGCACATGACCCAAAAGAGCCTTGAAGTTAGCTAAGAAATTTAAATGGCAGAGGTGGAGGAGACAAGACATGAAGGACAACCTCTGTAGATAACTGGATCTGGAGGTTCTGAGTTTAAATAATATACTTTATTATTTTAAAAATTCTAAACTATTACAAATGCTTCTTTGACTTGCTTGGCGTTTTCAATTCATCAATACAAACAATTCAGTAGGAGTGACATGGAAGAAGAAAGCAAATGATTCACTGATATTCACTCTCCAACTGATTATCTTAATATTATCTATACACAAATTTGTTCTCTTTTTAGAGCCTAGATTGTTATGGAGGCTCTATAACTACAGGTGTTCCAGAAGGTTTTAACATCAGGTTCTCTACCATAGAGTCCAAATGGAAGGATTCCTTAAAGGGTGAGGTCCTCCAGATGTTCTTGATTATAGATGACATTGTGTTGCTTGTATTAAGCTTGAATACTTGTAGAGTTTTCTGAAATGACTTTGTCTGAACTATCCTCAGGGAAAAAAATTCAGTGGATTGAACTTATTGCCCCAACTCTGATGCACGGGAACAAGAACAACTCATAGAGCTGGTGCTTATGTACATATGTTTTAGGGAGACAATGAAAATGGATACTGTATGCAGGGGTTAGCTGGTAAATGTTTAATAATCAGTCCTCTGAGAACATCCTGACACATTTTTACATTTAATACATCCATATTATTAACATATACTCCATTATTTTCTTAAGTTTAGACAATCAACAAAACCAGGAGGAAGAGGGAGGGAGTAGGAGGAAGAAAGAGAACATCTTTTTAAAATTTCTTAAAATCTCAGGAAAATCACATGAGCCCTGCAAAGAGTTGTGTTGTTGTTTTTTTGAAAGATCGTTGGATACCCAGATTCTTGAAAATTAGATCCCAACTAGTCATTTTTTACCAAGTCAACTCAACAATTCGATGGTTTCCTCTTTTAGTAGTATTATTTGAAAGATATTTTTGCTTAGCACTGGATATACAAAGAAAGGCAAAAAATAGTTGCTGCTCTCAAAGAGCTCACAATGAGGGAGACCACCCAAAAATGACTAGGTCCAAACAAAATTATATACAGGACAAATTAGTGATAATGTCAGAGGGAAGATGGGATCAGTTAAGAGGGATCAGGAAAGGCTTATTGCAGAAGATGGGAATTTTATATTAGACTTGAAGGAAACTAGGAGATGAAGAGGAAGATGGGAATAATTCTTACCATCTCCCACTAAATAAAGGGAATATAGGCACACACAGATAGAAAATTTTATTTCTTTTACTCTGAACTTGTGATTTTATTTATGTGGGAACTCCCTTCACTGATGTTTATAGACTTATAGGAAATCTTTAGGTTATTAATTTTTCTGTTGTCATATGACCAGAATGTGTTGCAGGCAGGTCTTTCACATTTCAGTGCCAGTTTGCATTCAGTCCTCCAATGAAAAGACACACATATTCATGAAGAGGAAGAGCAGACATGGCATATTTAATGTCTATAAGATCTCTTTCCTTCTTTCTTGCTTCCTTTCTTCCTTTCCAATACTTATTTTCTTGGTCCCTTCTCCACTATTCCTTCTCTCCATCCTTTATTTCATATGCCAATTAATATAATTTACATATAACAGGAACCTAGAAAAATTCCATTTTGCCTATTACTATTATTTTGTTGAAGGTGTGGCATTCAAACATTGCTCAAATCATAACAATAGGAGGGGTAATCATCTAGTTTCCTTTCTTCTACCATACCACTGATGGATAGTCTGTTAAAGTTACTTTGGGTCTAAATGTGACAGAATCTTACCATGATTTGGATCTGCAGTTTGATTTTTCAAATAGTGTGGAAAAACACTAAACCTTAGAATCTCTTTAAGGAAGATAATTTGAATGCCGTTTTAAACGTTTAAAGGAAAGGGAGAAGGATTTAACAATAACAACAATAATAGTTGATTTTTATTTAGCGTTTTTTCTTTTTTCATCCATATGCACATGTATATCTATATGCACATGTATATCCATATGCACAAAATATCTTTCCACCCTCCCTTCCCACTTCTCTCTTCTCAGTGGCGAATGGTCAGGTTAGCATTGTCCTTACATATTTTTAATAAACAGTTTACAGATTAGTCATTTTCAGCATGAGAAATTAGGATTAAGGGGAAAAGATACGTAAGAGATAATTTTTATAAAGTGTTCATCAGATTCTGAAGGCTTTTTTTTTGTTTTGTTTTTCTTCCTCTGGATTGGAATAACATTGTCCATACCCAGTCTACAATGGTTGACCTAGTTCTTTGAACTGCTGTGAGGAGCTGCTTCCATCAAGGTTGATCATCTCAAAATGTTGTTGTTAATGTGTACCTTGTTCTCTTGGTTTTGTTCCCTTCGCTCAGCATCAGATACTGTAACTCATTCCATGCATCTCTAGAGTCTAACCTTTTATGGTTTTCTTATAGAACAATAATATTCTACATTCATGTACCATAACTTGTTTAGCCATTCCCCAATTGATGGGAATCCCCTTAATTTTCAATTCTTTGCCACTACAAAAAAGAGCTGTTATGAACAATTTGGAATTTTATGCCATTTTAAAATTTGTCCAATGCTTTATTTATTTTGTGTTTTTTTCATGAGGATCCCATTGTTATTGCTATTTTTATAGATGAATAAACTGAGATTAAGAATTTAGATGATCTACCTATGGCACCCAGAAAATAAGTAATGTAGGCAGGATTCAAACCTAGGTCTTTGCAGTGTTCAGCTGGAATAGGGGAAGTGAAGATGCTTTTCTATTAGTTTTCATAAACTGGATCTCAGTAATATGAGGAACAGCCTATTTCAAAGGTTTATTTCTATATCTCAGTTCCTCAATATTTTAAAAATACTTGTCTTGAATGTGACATCCCATAAGATATGTGGAAGTTGAAACTAGAAACTAGAAAAATCTGCATATTCTTCCATTATTGTGTTGGATTTAAGAAATTAAACATGTTAGAATATGGTTATATCTCATGAAAAATGAAGATGGTCATATTCATATTATATGCTTTTTTAAAAGTTTTTTTCAAGGCACTCTGAAATCCTCAGAGGAATGGTAATAGGAAAAAACATAAGCAGAATAAATAGTTGAATGTAACAAAGGGAAAGTAACATCCATCTTTCCTTTTCCTTTTTTGTGCAAGAGTACTGTTGAAACATCTGCAATCACTTAAGGGAACTTCTCTGAAAACTCTTAATACTTATTTGACTTATTAGTTATTGTTTATAAAGATAGTAATGAAATCCAACCCCTCAAAAAATAAAACTGAAATTAGAACAAACATTATTGCCATAACTTTCAGTTCTTTTCCCCTCCTTTTTCCTCTTTCCCTCTCCTGTCCTTTATAGTTGGAGGAGATGAAGAAAGGAAATAACACTTAAGAGAATGAGAGTCATAAGGTTGTCTATATTTTCTGTTCCCTTCTCTGTGTTTAATACCTTGATAGGTATTTTTACTTTTTCATATTGTTTGGGGAAGGGAAAATGAAGACATTAGTTCTTAATTAAATCCTGAGGAAAGTTAAAAGTAAGAAAAACAAAATTGATAAAAACAGGTAGCTTCTATAAATTAGAGAACCAATACAGAGACAAATTCTCTAATTTTTTTGTTTAGCAATTTGATCAGTTTCTCTTCCCCAAAAGGAGAGAAGAAATAATGTTTAATGATTATTTATATCAAGTACATGATTGCTGATCATCTTTGTACTTGTCATGGAGAATGTCAGACTCCAAATCCAGTGGAAGAGGGATTCCCTATAAGTGGTGAAGAGATCCAGATGTTACTATTTGAGGATGACATTTTGCTAATTGCATCAAGCACCAAATACCAAAGGACTTTCTTCTGTGAAATCTGTAGCCAAATCAAGAGTTAAATTTAATAATCTAAATAGGAAAACCTAAATAGCTTCTAAGATACCTATTGTTCATAGTAGCATATGAAATTGGATGGGCAGCGTATTGAGCCAGTCCATCACTTGATACCTTTTACATATTGGAGATGAATAGTGAGCTGAAGAGAATTGAATGGAAATTAAAAAGATAGTTTGCATTTGGGAATTTGAATGACTCGATGACCCCAAGTTTCTTTCTGACAGAATACCCCACTTTAAATGTTGATACCACTTTCCTGATACTGTGACTTGCCTGTAATTTCACAGAACACAACAATATTGAATCAAAATCATAAGTTGTAACATTTTACCAGGGTAATCGCATGCAAGAAATAGAATCAAGCTTGTCTTCTAGGAAATATGTAATGAGAAAAGAAGTTTTCTTATACTGAAAATGATTAATCTGTAAAAATGTTTATCAAAAATTTGTAAGTACAATGTTGTAGGATGGGGGTTGGGAAGGGAGGGTAGAAGGAAATTTTGTAACTTAAAAGTATTTGTATGCATATGACTGAATATTAAAAAGATAAAATAGACAACTTTTGGGAAAAAAGAAGTTGGACTAGTTGATAAATTAATAATTAAACATTTATTAAGAACCTACTATATTCTAGGAACTGTGCTTAGTTCTAGGTCTACAAAAAAAGGCAAAAGACACTTTTCTCTCAAAGAGTTCACAGTCAAGTGGAAGAGACAACATGGAAACTACTATGAGCAAACTATATATGACCTATATTGGACATAGTAATTAAACAGTGGGAAGATACTAGAATTAAGAGGGATTGAGAAAAACTTCTTTGGAAGGTGGAATTTCAGTTGAGATTTGAAGAAAGTCAGAGAAGCTAGGAGGGAGAGATGAGGAGGGAAAGAATCCCAGGCATGGGGAATGACTAGTAAAAATACCTGGAATCAGGAGATGGACTACTCATGTAATAAGAATGAAGGATACAGATCCATTAAGAGTTGTACTAGTAGCCATACAATGTTAAAATAACTAGAGGAAAGCACCCATACCATTGGCTAGGATCCTCTTATTCAACATTTATGAGGAAATGAACAAGAATCATAAATCATACAGAAGGAGACAAATGATAGTTTATACCATTGAAGGGAATCCCCAATGACCTTTCACATCATTGATATAGTTAAGTATTGTAAAGTTTCACACAGCACAGTGCAAGAGTAGACCTGTTGAGGATTTGTGGAAGTGGACAAGGATTCCCCAGGATTAAAGACAAAGATGGACTGTTATCTGAACCAGGGGAAGGATAATCTACTCTGTTGCTATCATACGTTCCCCAAAGTGTTAAAGATAAGGGAAATTGCCACAGATATTTTTCTGGAATTATTTGAATATAATGCAGTCTGTAAAAATGTATCATGAATGAAATGCCTTCCCTCTTGCTAGTCCTGTATTAGTCACTGGCATTTGTTTAATTCTTTCGGGTTTTCAAAACACCATTGATAATCTAATTTGAACTCACAGTAATCCTATAGGTTAGGTGCTGTGAGTCTTCGCATCCTTATAGATAAGTAAACTGAAGGCCACAGAGGTAAAGCAACTTGCTTTGAAAGGAAAAGATTTGAATTCATGTTTTCCTGTCTCTCAACCCAGGATTATGCTGAACTGATTCCTAACTTCCATGGTTTACAACAGCAGAAATTTGGACTTTATGGTATACTGTGTGGATATTACAATGCATTTGATCTTTAATCAGACATGCATTATAAGTCTGTTGTTTGCTAGGTGTTATGGGTACAAAAACAATGAAATAATACTTTATGAAATTTAAATTTACATTAAATGGTTTGGGGCCAATGGTGTGATGAAATCAAAACTATATCTTAGAAAGATTAATTTGGAAACTTTACTAAATATGGATTGGGAAGATATTAGGGAAGATATTAGAAGAAAGAAGACAAATTAGGAGTATATTACAATAGGTGAGAGAAGCTAAAAGATTGACCTTTTGTTAATTGTAATTGTAGGAGTGAGAAAAAATGGGATGATAGAAAAGATTTTGCAGAAGTAGAAGTGGATAAAATTGACAGTTAATTGAATATGGAAATGAAGAAGAAGATGAAAGTGACAAGAATGATGCCAAAGTTATGAACTTGAGTGATTGGGAATATAGTGGTATTTTCAACAGATGTGGCAAAGATTATTGGAACATATGAGCTGAATGGAAAGATGATGAATCAGTTCCACACATAACATTGAGTTTTATAATAAGATATGTCTAACAGGCATTAAAGGAATTATAGTTCAGGAGAAATATCAGGGATGGATATGCAGATTTGAGAGTCATAAGCATAGGGATGATCATTGAAATAAGGGGGTTTTTGAGATCATAAAGGAAAAGAGTGTAAAGAGAGAATATAAGGGGGTACAGGATAGAGCCCCAGGTGATAATTCATCCCTATAGGTGGGGAGATGAATGATGAATCACAAAAGTGGTCTAAGAAGGAAGATTAACATGGGTAGGAAGGGAAACTCTAGTGTCTTAGAAACCAAGAGAGGAGAAAGTATCTAGGAAAATGGTTTGTCAACAGTGCTAAAAGCTTCAGAGCAGTCATGGAAGATGATGATTTAGAAAAGGCTGGTGGATTTAGCAATCGAGATTGTTAGAATCTTTTATGCAGTTTCATTTGAGTTGTGGGGTCAGAAGAGAGATTGTATAAGTATTTAAGTGAGCCATGATGAATTAGAGGCAACGATTCTTCTTTGCTCACTAGTAATATAGGGAGGATAGTGATTTAGAACTTGAAAGAATGACATGACAAGTGAAGGTTTTTCCTGGATTAGGGAACTGAGAATATTTTTAAATTGTAAGGAAAGAATAACTAGGTAAACAGGTTAAAAGTACAAGACAGGATGTATTTGATGAAATGAGTTCCTGAAGGTCTGGAAATGGTTAGTGCCAATGACACAAGTGGAGTGGTGAATATCAGGAAGGAGAAAGAGTTGCTTCATTCGACATGCCTGAAATTCAATCTAATTCATCATCATTTAAATTCAACAAGTGTATAGTACCTACTGTGCACCAAGTGAATATTTTACTAGGGACTGAGGATACTAATTAAAAAATGAAAACAATCTGTGTACTCAAGTAAATATAAAGTAATTTTTAGTGATGGGGAGAGTGCTAATAATTGGAGGCATCAAGGATGGCACTTGCAAGGCAGTATATTTGAGGCTTCATGGAACCAGGAATTCCAAAGGGTGAATATGACCAGGAAATATGTTCCAGGCATGAAGGACAGCCTGTGTGAAGGCATGGAGATAGGAGATGAAATGTGATATAAGAGGAACACCAGGAACATCATTTTGTCTATAGACAAAATAAGACTGGTGATGTCATTTCTTTTCTCAGAGACTTTTGATCTTTGCAACCTGGATTATGTGGTGACATGGAGTTGTGGTGATGGTAATATCATCCGCTCAGTTATAAGGAGTTCCTGGTGGTGAGGAGGCCTCCAGACTCAAACCTATGAAGGACTGTTACTAGGGCTATAATTAGTATAAAGTCCAGGGCAATAGCATTGGTGGCAATGGCATCTCCCTCAGTGGCAGCAGCCTCATTTGACTTGAGGTCTGTGGTGACAGAAGCCTGATTTTGCAGACAGTTGTGGCAGGCAGCAAACATTTGGTGATAGAAAGTAGAATTAGCACCTCCTCCACAGACGACAGAGATAATCTGGAGGGTTGTGTGGAGAAGAGGTCTACAGTAATAACAGTCCCTTTGAGGGAACGAGGTCAGGACCAAGAAGGGCAATGTCTACAGTTCCATAGAATAGTTCCCAAGTCCCTCTAGTTCCTCTTTCCATGGATACTTTTTTAAGAAGTAAATTTTGTGGATATTTGTTTTTACATCACCTTCATTCCTTTCCCTTCTCCCTCATTTATTTCCCAGAAAATTTCTTATAGCAAAGAATTTTTTAAATGGGAGGAAAAACTAAGATTTTTTTTTTAGTTTTTGCAAGGCAGCGGAGTTAAGTGGTTTGCCCAAGATTGCACAGCTAGGCAATTAATAAGTGTCTGAGATAAGATTTGAACTCAGGTCTTCCTGACTACAGGACTGGTACTCTATCCACTGTGCCACCTAGCTGCCCCAAAATAAGGCATTTTAAAAATAATTTACAAAATAAGACATTTTATAAAACAATTTACAAAATATTGAAAAAGATAAAAAATAATTAAATTAAATACAGTGTTCCACATCCATGGTCTCACACCTTTTCAAAGAAGTTCCTTCTTATATCCTCAAGGATATAAGTTTATATGTAGGATATATATATATATATATATATATATATATATATATATATATATATATGGATATAGTTTATATGTAGAGGAACTTCTATAGTTAGGTCTATGTAGAGGAACTCTTAAGAATACAATCTGGCTTACTATATCAGAAAAACAATCCATATAAGTTTTTATGCTTAAGAATTAAGAATGAGTTTTCATTTATGAGCATTGCTTCTGGGATGCTCTTGATGACCTAGGTTCAAATACAATTCCTGATGTGTAATGGTAAAAACTGTGTGAAAATCTCCACATGCCTCGGTTTTCTCCTCAGTAATTTGAGGGGTTAGAAGCAGATGATTTTAGAGATAGCATCCACCTCTGCATTTATGATCCATTGGTCCATCTGCCTTTTGTTCATACCATCTCTTATTCCTGAAATAAGTTCTTATTCTCTGTTCAAGGTACTTTGATCCTTTAAGAGCTGACTCAGGAAGCATTCCCTTATTGTTTCCTCCCCATCTCTGATTTGGTAGAACTCGAAGATTTCTGCTGGAATAATATTTTAATACTAGGGATTCATCAGTGGGACTGAAAGGGGGAGTTTAGCAGAGATTCCAGATCCAAATTCTACCTAAAATGAACAGATTATTTCAAGTAATTTTCATAGTTTTCATGGGAAGGAAGACTTGTTAAAATTTTGTCTCATGGGAAAAAAAGTCATTTTTACTTTGTTTTTTTTTAAATGCCATTGATGGTGTTAACAGTGGTTCTCAAACTTTTCTTCTGACTGCATATCTGACTGCATAGGATTTTTAAACTCAGCAGATAGAGCTACTGTTGTGACCTTCCCAACACCAAGCAAAGAAGAACCAGCAGCAAATCACAGCTGCGGATGGGGTTGTTGGGTCTTGGATAAGGAGTGATCTGGAGGTCTCTGAGTATAGGAAGCAGGGTCGGCACACCTAATGAAACTTGAGCTAGGGTTATGTCCTTTAACAAATATTGCTTTAATTGATTGCTAGAGAATATTAAAAATCTGCCATCATTTATGATATTGTGGTGTCATTCATCAGTCAGTCAGAGAATGTAAGTGCTTACTCTATGCTACACATTGTGCAAAAGGTTGGGGAGACACGAGACAGAGAGAGAAAGAGGGAAGGAGAGAAAGACATAAGTAAATACAAAACATCTGCCTAGCAAATATAAAATGATTTAATGGTAGAGACATTAGCAGCAGAGGGATGGGAAATTATGCACGGAATCATGTGAGCTGAGTTTTAAAAGAAGGAATGGATAACAGAAGTAGTGGGGAAAAGGCAGAACATTCTGGAATTAGGGGACAGTTGTTTTTCTATAACTGGTTTTTTTGTTATAATGGAAGGGTCAGTGTCAGAGGAGGTATATCTGAAAATTACTGTTGTTAAAAATATAGAAAATGACTAAAACTTAATGTAAAAATAAATTTATATTTTGGGGGAGAACACCTTCTCTGAGAGGTAATCTCTCATGAAATTAGGTTTCAAAGATCCCCTTAGTTTTATTTCTATCTCTATTAGAGGTTACCTACTCTGTCCTCATTTTGATTTGACCGTAAGTCTTTGTTGCCTGCAGGGTTTTGTTGTTATTATTTTGTTGTTTCAGAGAGAGGTTCCAAAGTAAGATTTCATTGTTGTGGGGAAACTTTTCCCTCCAATGCAAATAGTCTGCTACTCTAATTTGCACTCAGTTGACCAGGGGCATTGAAAGGTTAGGTGAAGTTGGATTTGAGCCTGGGTTTTCTTAACAGCAAGACCTCTATGCCCAGGGCATGTAATGCGCCCTCACATTCATACCACAGTGTTTGACCCAGTTTGACTTCTCTGCATCAGAGGAACTGTGCCTGAGCACTTCTAGTTTGATAAGCTATTGTTACTGCCTGTCTTTCAGGTACAGGAGAGAGTGGTAAAAGCACATTTATCAAGCAGATGAGAATCATCCATGGATCAGGCTACTCAGATGAAGACAAAAGAGGATTCACAAAACTGGTGTATCAGAATATATTTACAGCAATGCAGGCTATGATCAGAGCCATGGACACACTTAAAATCCCATACAAGTATGAACACAATAAGGTAAGCTTTACTGTTTTTTCTTCCTGTGATGAAAAACACTATTGCACTACCAAAGGTCCTTTGAAATATAGAGATTTTTTTTGGTTGTCCCCAGAAAAATGTTCAGTGAACAGTGGGTTACTTGCAGGGGATGTACTTTAATAGCATGGTTATTTATTAATTTTCCAATGTCATCAGGGAAAGCCTGATATGAATTTATTATTTTAAATGTGAGGGGCTTGTTTTTAAAGGTGTATTTTTGTGGCATATTAAATGGTCATGAATTTAGTTGACTTCTAGCTTATATAAAACTGAACCCTAAAGTAAGATTAATTTGAAATTGTGTCACAAAATGGCTAAAGCCAGGAAACTTCAAAGAAAATCTGACTGTGTTGTCTTAGCTCAGACCCTGTACACTTCATTGACAAAGAAAGGAAAGCATCTTAGGGTCATTGTATCCGGTTTAATTTTAAACTTCCTGATATACTCTTCATAGGGTTGCAGCCTTAATTTTCTTTCAAAACAGTCCAATCTCACATCTGTTTCTTCCCAGATACACACGTCATCCTTCAATTGCAGCACCCCCAGCTACATAAACTTGTAAAAGACAGTGACACCTTCTGAACTAACTGGAGGAATGGTTTGACAAGAAATACACATTTTCTGAGGGTTTTAATTTTTAAATAATAACAAATAAGCATTGCAAGTATCTAGTAACATATCTATTAAGGAACAGAATATTTTGTTTAGAAGGAAGTGGGGAAGGCACTATGATTAAATCACTGATAGCAATTTTAGGACACAAACTTAAAGATGGGATAATAGGTTAGTTTATTGGAGGATGATACATGTGAATCCATATAAAATGATAGTCACAGAAGACATAAAAGGTATCATAATCAGATTTTCCTAAGATACTTTGCCTTCTTTCTTGCCACTTTACTCCCTACTTTGTATTATACTTATCTATTTACTTGTCTTATCATACTTCCAGGAGAAAGTAAACTCCTTGACATCGAGAATTTCTTTTCTTTTCGTTTCTTTTCTTTTTATTTCTTTTCTTGGGGAGAGGGAATCTTCTTATTTCTACTTCCTAGAGGCAATATAAAACAGGAAATTCTAGGTTCAAATTCTTGCTTTTAAATGTACTGGCTAGATGATCCTGGGAAAAGTACTTAACCAATAGAGTTAAGAATTCTAGGAAACTCTCTAAGACTGTAACTTCAATAACAATTTGATGAACTAATTTCTTTTTTTAAGATTTTATCTATTTTGAGTTTTACAATTTTTCCTCTAATGCTACTTCCCTCCCCCCACCCCCCACAGAAGGCAATTTGTCAGTCTTTACATTGTTTTCATGGTATACATTTATCCAAATTGAATGTGATGAGAGAGAAATCATATCCCCAAGAAAGAAACACAAAGTACAAGAAGATAGCAAGATCGGACAACAAGATATCAGTTTTTTTCTAAATTAAAGGTAATAGTCCTTGGTCTTTGTTCCAACTCCACAGTTCTTTCTCTGGATACAGATGGTATTCTCCATTGCAGAGAGCCCCAAATTGTCCCTGATTGTTGCACTGATGGAATGAGCAAGTCCATCAAGGTTGGTGATCGCCCCCATGTTGCTGTTAGGGTGTACAGTGTTTTTTTTGGTTCTGCTCATCTCACTCAGCATTAGTTCATGCAAATCCCTCTAGTCTTCCCTGAATTCCCATCCCTCCTGGTTTCTAATAGAACAATAGTTTTCCATGACATACATATACCACAGATGAACTAATTTCTTGGCTGGAATTTTCCTCACTGAATATTCTCTACATCAAAGATACCAAAAATTCAGACATCCCCAAAATATCTTTAGCACCTGAAATCTAGATGGCACAGTAGACAGAGCTCCTGTCCTAGAGTAAGGAGGAGCTAAGTTCAAATATGGCCCCAGATACTTAATGACTCTGGATAAATTTCTTTCAAAATAGTCCACTCTCACTTCTGTTTCTATCCAGATAAACGTGTCATACTTCAATTGAAGCAACCCCTGCTACATAAACTTGACACCTTCTAAATTAACTGGAGTAATGGTTAGACAAGAAATACACATTTTTTTGAGCTTTAACCCCTTTTTGGCTCAGTTCCTCATCTATAAAATGAACTAGAGAAGATAAAAGCAAATCACTCTAGTATTTTTGACAAGAAAATTCCAAATTGTGATACTGATTTTCACTTTTAAAGAAGACCACAACATCAGAGGGATGATGTCATGACAAGCACCAGCCTTAATTTCTCCTCCAGAGTCATCTGGGTCTAATGACCAAATATGAATCAGGACAACTGGAGATGGCCCTGGATGTACTGATTGTCAGGCATGACTGAAACTACTCAACAACAACAAACACCTAGGAAAGTGCCTTGAACAATATGTAGATGCTCAATACAAGCTCATACTTTTGAATTTAACTTTGAAGTTTGTTGCCATTGCAATTCTTGTCTTGATCCTCCTCATTTAAGGTTTGGGAAAAGGTGAATAGTTTGTGTGTACATGTGTCTAGATTTGAAAATGAAATCAAAGCAGTGTCTTTACCTAGATGAGCAAAATAGATAACATCAGCCCAGAAGGTGGAGATGTTAGAGGCTTACTTTTGAGGTATATATCTTTTCTCTAAAAAAAAGAAAATAGGATGGCTCCTTCGTGAAAGTTCACATACTATAAGTATAGAGTAATCCTAAAGTGACTTCAGAGACCATCGTGGAATTGATTACTTGATAGTTTTATGCTTAGTGTGAACTGTCCATGGACAACAAGCCACAGAGAATGAATCACTTCTGACTAATAGGGTATTTTCTATTACTTGAGAGGTGTTTAAACATCATTGATCAAAGCTTTAAATTCTTAAAAGAACTAAGAAATGCATGTAGTTTAAAGTTAAGGAGTAAACTTATTTATGATTAAACTTCTATTCAGTTTGATGACCTCTGTGGTTCTCTGATTCCATGAACTCTATTCAGTTAGGGAAAATGAAACATATGTGAAGGTGTAGTCCCCTAGTATCTTGTAGGATTTCTGATTCAATCCTGAAAGTAGAATTAAAGGCAAAATAATGCAATTCAATCTACCTTAAACCTAAATTATTAAGGCATTTTGAACAACATAAAACAGAATTTTATCCCATTTCTAGTTCTATTAACTAATTATTTTCTCATATACTGTCCATGTAAGCTTAATGCAGTGTAACTTATAGCTCATCCCAAAATAGCCTTGCTGATTTAAAAAAAAACAAACTCTTGGTGAAGAAAGTAAAAGCTCAAGATTTCTCCATTATTTTAAAAGTCATATTTTGTGAAGCTTAATCATCATTTATTTTTTGACTGGGAATGCCAAAGAGTTTTGTCTAGGATGCTGAGTATTTGGGCCATTATAGCTGACTAGAGTGGGCTAGCACATTGCCTGGGAACTATACATTTAAAACTTAAGAATGGATTTTTCTAGTTGTCATATCTAGATTCTCCATGTAGTTTATGCCTAGTCATATACTGCCATGATAGATGGGTTTTTTGGGTTCAGGAACAGTTAAGACAATCCTGAAAGGTTTCTTCTTTGATTATTAATAAGAAATCTCATTTATTCAGAATGATCAGAAAACAGTTGCTGTGATTAAGTTACATTCTGACTAATTGAGAGGTGATTCAGGTGAACTTTTATAAATAAAGAGAGTTGTTAGGAAGGTATGAATCCTTGATGTCAACTACTTTACCTATCATTTGTCTTGTTTTCATCAACCTAGAATGCATTACAGAAAATTCTAGGGATTCAAGACATTTGATTTCAGAGATAAGGATCAGGGCTATTTGTCATATTTATTGGTATGGACCTGTAATTTCACTGATGTGGGGAAATCTCTGGCTAATTCAGAAAGGCAACTGTTTTGCATCTTGGAGAGTTTCCTGGGGCCCTGAGAGGTTTCTATTACCTGATTGTTATATAAAAATTCATCTGGCTGTAGCATTTGCCAAGAAAGACATAATCCTCTATTGTTAAAATTTTTAAACATCTAGATGGTGGACCATGTTCCAAACTATTTTGTGACTTGACCAAGTCCATAAGGATCCTTCATTCCTTAAGTTAAGTCCTGCTTGTGGAAATACCCCAGTCACTCAGGTTATGAGTGACTGTTCCATTATACTCTACAATATTCATATATATTTTGTTTTCTTATGTAATCTACATATACTCTGCATATTACAGTCTCCCACTGCCTTAATAGATGGTTATTGCCAGAAAATTAGCTATTTGGTGGCCAAGCTTCTGGTAATGAACCTACCTGAATTTAGTAAAGTTATTAAGTTTAGCTGAAGTTCCTTGAATGACAACCTGTGATTCATTTATTCTTAGGCTCATATTCAACTGAAATCTTTCTATCTTGATAGTCCTACCAGTGCATGACTTTTGGGAGCATAAACTCAAGGAACCCAGGTAAATCTTCATGCCATGATGAGGGAACTTTGCAGAGTGGTAACTCAGTAAAAGACTTGGTTTTTCAAAACTGAGACTAAGAGTAATAAAATCTTGATGAAGTTTGCAAAATAGTTGAATTCTATGTCCAGAGGTCTCATTTTTTTTATTTTTCTCAACAAATTTTGTTAATTTAGGAAATTTTTATTGAGTTTACTGTGTCTCTGTGCTAGTCACTTTGGGAAATATGAAGAAGTTTGGCATAACTTTAAGTAGTTTGAAATCTAGCTTGAGAAACTATCTATATATACATACCAAAAAATTAATACTATCTGACCTGAATAAAAATTCAATTAACAAACTTTTACTTAAACACCAGGCTATGTCCAATACATTATTAAAGGAGCTGAGGACATAGGAAAAAATGAAACCTATATTCTGGTAAGTATGATGCTAGGAAAATTGAGAAGGGAGAGAAAATTGTGGAGAAATTGGAGAAGGCTTCATAAAGAAGGGACCACCCAAAGTGAGCTTTGAGGGGAAAGTAAGATTCTGAGAGAATGGGATGGGGAAGGGAAGTCATTGTATTGCAGACACAGTGGACAGATTGTGCAAATTCAGGGAGTTGGACAATCAAGTTTAAAGAAAAATTAATGTTATACTTTGACTGGAAAATAGAGTTTGAAATAAATTTGAAAAGGTTAGTGGCAGCTAGATGGCAGACTGCCTATCCTGAATGAATGAGGAATATATGTCTCATCCTAAAGGCAATGGACATATGCTGGAGATTTTTGCTCTTGGAGAGTGACAAGGTAAAATCTAAGTCTTAGGTTAGTGGAAGAAGGACTGGAAAATGGAGAAATTTGAGGAAGAAGAGACCAATTAAAATCCCCTTAGAGTAGTCTAAATGACTCTAAAGCAATGACAATCTGGAATAGGATTGAATTTATATGAATTAAAAAACAGAAGCAGATCCTGGAGATGGTTTGGATAAGAAATCCACAAGTCTTGGCAAATGCTTGGATATAGGGATGAGGGAAAGGGGGAAAGGATTATGAGACTGGGGAATGATAATATTCTAATCCAAAAGGGAAGTTTGAAGAAGAGATTGATTTTGATGGAAAAGATAATGAGCCCATCTTTAGACATGTTGAATTTGAAAAGACTTTGGGACATCCAAGGATATGTGTCTAAGAGGTAGATTATCCAGGAGAGAAATTAAAGATATCTAGATATCTATATGTGTATGTGTTTATATACACACATACATATGTATTTATACATGTTTGTATGCTTGTATATACCCACAAATACATATATGTATCTATATATTAACTGCATAGGTATAATACAATTACTTCTTAATGTTTTGATAGTTTTGTACATCTTTTTATTTAATTACATTGACAACTACATTTGAGTTGGAGTACTGACCAATTTTACAACTTTAAGAAAAACAACTCAGTGCTAGTTAAGCTTTTTAGCTTTGTCTTGCACATAGTATATACTTAATAAATTTTACTTTTTAACTTATTGAATTCAATTTTTTATTGCTATTACCACCACTGTACACACTCTGAGTCAAAGGCAAATGACTTTTTATAAAAAAAATGTCATAACTTGTATATTGAAATAGCCTTTTAAAAAGACATCAAGGCATCTGCATTTATGTTTGTTACAAAGTAGTTTTGACTTGTGAATGCGTTGCCCCAAAATATTGGCATTGTTTTTGTTTCTTTTTGAGTATAAAATTGGCCACAGGGAGCCAGAGGAAACAAAAGTTAATGGTAGTCATAGAATGTAATGTAGTTTCTTTCTTTATGCACTATGCTACATTCTGGTAATTGTTAATTCCTGGACTGATTAATTAATTTCAAATATTGTCAAAAGTAAAGACCTGTTCTTTCCCAGTTTTATATCAGCTTTTGCATCCAATATTACCTGTAACCATACAAAATTATGTTTATATGGAATATGTGAAATCTAAAGAACATAAACTTTCAGAAGGAATGGAACAAATCCATGCCCCCTCTCCTCTACTTCCTTAGAACTTTGTTGCTTTATTTGTCTTGAATTTGGACCTTATTTCTTTTTTTTTTTTTTTTGCAAGGCAATGGGGTAAATTGGCTTGCCTGGCCAAGGCCACACAGCTAAGCAGTTATTAAGTGTCTGAGGCCGGATTTGAACTCAGGTACTCCTGACATCAGGACCAGTGCTCTGTCCACTGTGCTGCCTAGCTGCCCTGGACCTTATTTCTAATTCTTATTTCACATTTTCCCTTACTAATCACAGGATCAAGTACTGTCTATTAAAGTATTATGCAGTTAGCCAAATGCAATTAACAGACATTGATTAAGTGCCTTTAAATCAACTAGGTGCTGTATTGGATATAGTGGATAGAGAGCTAGGTCTGGAGTCAGGAAGACCTGAGTTCAAATATTTTATTGACTCCTATACTCACTAATTGTGTGACCTGGGCAAATCACGTAATTTCTATCTGACTCAATTTGCCCAGCTTAAAAATGAGGACATCTCATTTATGGAGATAAAATAAAATGAAAATAAACCTCCCCATTTTTGCAAGGCAGTGGGGTTAAGTGACTTAACCAAGCCACACAACTAGATAATTATTAAGTGTCTGAGGTCAAATGTGAACTCAGGTCCTCCTGACTCTAGGGCCAGTCCTCTATCCACTATGCCACCTAGCCACCCCCCCCATGGTATTTTGAGCAACAAGTAGTACATTTATAAAGCACTACCCCAGTGACTGGTATTTAGTAGCCACTTAATAAATGCTTATCCCTCCCATATGTACATGACACTAGGCTTTGTTTGATTCAGGTTATTTTTTTTTCAAAAAGAACCATCCATAGTTATGACATTTTATGTTAGCCTGTCCTGTTCTCATAAATTCTTCTGACTTATTCTTGCCTTACTGACTTTGCCTTTGGAACAGCTATTATAAAAAGAGAGATATAAAATACCTGGAAGCTATCAACACTGACTGTAACTTCATCATTTATAGCAATAACTTTGGAAAGATGATATCATGGATTTGAACCTTTCAGCATTTCTAGAATGTTTTTTGGAATCATTCATATGGCCCAATCTTTTACTGTTACCAGAATTTTTCCCCTGAACAATCCTTAAGGACAGAAACCATATCATAAAATCCTTTGTATCCTGTACAGCACATAGATTCAATGCCAGGCATTAAAAAGTCTTGGTCCTCTTTGTCAGTCCAGGAAAGAGAAAATATAATAATATTATTTTTTTTAAAATAATAATGTTGATGGCTTCTTCTTCAGGGAACTCAATCCACAGATATCCCAAAAATCTCTTGTATGTCAACTTCATTTTCTAAAGCTAGGCCTTTCTTTTATAATGTACTAGTTTTTACACTTAGTCACCAAAGGCCTTACAAAACCCAACTTATTAAGCACCAAGAATGAGATTTGAAGCAGTTCATCCTAGAAAAGAAAAACTTATGTCTAATACTAGTTTCCCCTTGAAGCACCTTGAAGCTTTTAATAGTCACTTTTGGAAGAGATATCAGCCAACACTTCTCAATTTTCTTGCCTTATCTAGGTGCTTTGTGGTAAAAGAGGATGATATAGAAACAAGTATGCAAGCTTCTATTATTTCTGACAAACTAGGGGGTTCCTGAAACTGTTATTTTATGCACAAGAAAAAAATTAAACAGAACTGTCCCCTAGTACATTTCAGAGAACTCAGCTATTAATTCATCATGCTTTTGAACTCTGTAGAAGAAATTACCATAATAATGTTACATCAATCAGTACATTTTCTCATTTTAAAGAATTACTAAAAGGCTTACTTCATTTTTTATACATCTATCCTCCATAATAGATATGATGAAAGCAACTCTACTAAGCAAGCTCAATAAATACTTTTTGATTGAGTTTAATATTCTTATTGATGGTAAGGTCTTGGGGTAGTTTGGTAGTTTGTTTTTTTAAAGTAGTTGCACATATCTTTTTTTTCAAACTGAATCCTAGATTTGCTTTAGGAGTAATGACAAGGACTTAATCCTTGGTTCCTTTCCAGAAAAAGTGAAATATAATATGTCAATATATCAGGTATTTTTTTATAGTATATAGGAATGCCATCCACCAACTGAATCCATTAGTAAATCAATCTTAGTTATCTGCCTATCAGTGACTCTTTCTTCCTCCTTCTCTTGTCCTTTTTCCCTCCCTTTCTCTGTCTATCTCAGCCTGTCTCTCTCCCTTCCTCCTGTCTTATTATTTATGTAGCTTTCATAAGGATGAATATGCAGTCAATTTTCAAAAGTAAGATGACATTACGATGCTAAAGAGGAAGCTACTACTCTTTTAAAATAAGCATGTTAAGCCCTTTGCAAACCTTGATACACTGTGTAAATGCTATGTTATTATCATCATCATTATTATTATCATTGCTACCATATGAATATTAATTAAATCTTTGTTGGAATATTGTTTTCATTTTGAGCTTTACTTCTCAATAGGGTCAAAGAGTTTAGAGGAAATTGAAGAAAAAACCAAAAGTGGTCACTAAATCTAATAAATGTCAGATTTTAAGAAAGTATAGTAAATAGAATTTCCCATCAAAAGAATAATGACATATGTAGGCTTCAATATTCACTGAAAAAATAACAAGAAATTGGGGGCCAAAACTTGAGCATAAAATATTTCAGTTAGTTTCAAGCTGAACTTAGGATAGAACTCATAGAAAACTTTATTAAAAGTGCCAGGATTAATGCATAGATAGTTTGGGAAATCTACCTTTCTTCAGGTCTTTAAAAATAGGCTATCTTGTTATATCACATAAAATACTTAAATACTGTTCTCAGGGGTAGAAAGTATGGGTTACCTTAACTTCAAGTCCACCCAATTTTCTTCTTTTGTGATTCAAGAACTTTGAACAACAGATTATTGATAATTTAATTAAATGATTAGAATTCAAAGGTTTTCATTTTGACTTGCTTTTGTATATTTTAGAAGAACTATGTAATCTTTTAGGACAAAATAAAAATTATCTAAACATTTAGTGATGGTGCTTATTATCTCTATTTGACACATGAGGAAATTGGGATAAAGTGATTTGTTCAGTATCATATATCTAGTAAGTTTCTGAGGTCACATTCAGGCTAAGATCAGACTGATTTCAGGTTCAGCACTCTATCCATTGTACCACCTAACCTCCTAGTCTGTGAACTTTTATCTTGATATGAATTTATTCATTCCATTCTCTCTCCAATGTGGAGTAGTATTTGCCATCTGATCAATATTGCTTCTGTTCTTCAGGCATTTAGCACTACTTTCCCCCAAATCCATAACAAGATGCAAATCTTTTTTACCTTTGACTCTCATTTCTTACACACTGGTTATCCTCATCTTCTCTGTTGCTGTTTTTTCACTAGTTTTATCTGCTTGAAGACTACCAAAATAAAACAGAAAAAGAGTGTTATCTCTTGCTTTTAAGGGGAAAAATGAAGACCTAAAGGTAACATGCTACAATGGAAAGAACATCTAGCTTTGGAGTTAGTTCTGGTCTTGGAAACTGGTTTCAAATTCCCTTTGAAATTGAATTTTACCTTTTGTGGACCCAGTTTCTTCAAATGAAAAATGAGGGTGTTGACTTATATGATATCTGAAGTTCTGTCCAACTTCAGCTATGTGACTAAAATTTTAAGTTCCATTTCAAATACCCTGGATAAGTTTATTTCTTTTTTCTTTTTTTTTTACAACGCAATGGGGTTAAGTGACTTGCCTATGGTCACACAGTTAAATAATTATTAAGTGTCTGAGGTTGGATTTGAACTCAGGCACTCCTGATTCTAGGGCTGGTGCTCTAACCAGTCCACAACCTAGCTGCCCCCAGTAGGCTTGTTTCAACTATTAGTGCCTAGAGTATAGATGATGGAAAATGAGTGAAAGAGAGCAATGTACTGTTGTAGATTTTCCTTTCCTAATGAACAGGTGGCAGAAAGCAATGCTTAATTGCTACCATTATAATGTTTATTTCCAACATCTTCCCTCTCTCCCTGTGGCCTAACTTTCTTTTTCCTTAAGGTTAGTCATAGAGCTCGATAATAACATTTTAATTTTTCTCAGTTTGCTAATGTGGCATTTTTATTACTGGTTACCTCATTTAGGAATGGTCAGGGAGCTTCTCCAAGGTTTTGTAATCACTCAGACTCAGGACCATCTTCCTTCTTCATGCCTCACATGAAATCCCAGAGCTGGACTGAGTGAAGTGGGACTCTAAGAAGTTATTAAACTTTAGAGAAAATGCGTTCATTTTCCCAGTCAACCCCTATTTGGGGGCTCTAGAACTCTGTATCAGAGGTCTTGGTTTCAGAGGACTTTTCTTCCCTGGGTTCTTCACAATTATTAGGGAATCAGAAAAATTGAGCAAGGTTACCTAAATTTTTTTCCTTTGCTTTTTGCTTTGCAACTCAAATAGTAGTATTCCAAACCAGGTTAAAATATAATAGAAAACTGCTTAATAAAATAAATAAAAACATGTCACAACATAGGTAATATTACTTTGTCATTTTCTATGTCAGTATATGACCCAAGGATTCTGTTTGAGTTTGACACCACTGGTTCAAAGAACTAAAAAAAAAAAAACACCTATGTGAGGGCTTTATCATTAATGGAGATGTCAAATTCAGTTATTATTTTTCCCAGACAATAACTTTTACCATACTGGGATTATTGAATGTAGAGCAACACCACTCTATGGCATAAAATTTCATTTTTCTATGTCTTTTGAAATAAAGGAAATTGTCTCATTTCAGTAGAATTATAGTCAAGAATGTGTTTTGAACATCTGTGTGGTTTTTTTGATATTTGCATTAGAAAGGGCATTGCTAATGGTGTTATTATGCATATATTTGAGTGTGTTGGATAGGATTGATGAAAACCAGTTGCCTCTTTTCTGCTGCACCTATGAGATGACTGCTCATTGACCTCTGATTCACTATCTTCAGAGTATGTATGTCATAGTCATTTTGCTTTCCTTTTAAAGACATAGATGATGGCATCTGAGTTATCTTTTGTCTTTCTTTGGAAAGTTCATATCTAATATACCTATCAATTAAACCGCAGTGCTTAAAGTTGAAGAAAAATGATAACTAATAATGATGATATGATATGTTGGGTGCATTTAAAGATGAGTTCATTTATGTAAAATGAATATATTGTTATTAGACCATGGGGGCTTATGAGATCTAAGAATATGAGAGTAATTTTGAGTAATTTTCCTATTTCTAACACTATTAATCAATCTGTGTTTATAGGCATTTGTAATCAATAAATAATTATTTACTAAGTAGTTATTATGCATTTGCCAATCATTTGTCTAGCTACAGGAGGGATTCAGAGAAAAGAGAAATAGGCTCTGATCTTATATTCTATCAAGAATAACAATACATATTTATAAAATTGTGGATTAAGCATTGAATGAATTAATGACTTGAAAAAGAAAGTTCAAAAAGATACTGTGAGAATGGTTCAGCATAATTTGACACCACTAAGTTTGATTATAGGCCAAATTAAGACCTTGCTAAATCATCCAAAAGCTAAAGAATACCTAGAATCTGAAAAATGTCTGCAAAACAACAAAGTTATTTCAGCGCTAGTCAATAAGCACCTAAAAAGTTAATGGAATGCCACTCGAAGAATATTGGATTCAGTGTAAAAGAATTTTGAGTTCAAATTATGTTAACTTTTTTTGCTGCCTGTGGGATCTTGGGAAATTATTTAATCTCCATCACTTTCCTTTCCTCATCTGTAAAATGAGAGGCTTAGACAGGATGACCTATCAGATTCTTTCCAATTCTAAATATTTAATCCTCTAAGTCAGAGGATATATACATAATATATAATATATATGCATAATATGTAATATACATAGTCATATACAAATATGATTCTGTTCTCAGTAAGGAGAAATATACAAAAAGCAAAACAAAACAAAACTTCTGGGGCTTTTTCTGGAAGACCTTATGATCTTAAGGGGAAAACATGCAACATAAACAAACTTGGGAGAATTTAAGAATGAACTTTCATAATAGAGCAATCCAAACAGAGAACACGGCTGCAATGAACTCTTTTTAAATTAATCCCAGCAACTATAGGCATTATGCATGGTCTAGTTTTAGTCTCTTTCAATAGGAACTTGGGAAGTTGATGACTTGAATGTTCCTGGTAACTCCAGGGACAGCATTACAAAACAAACACTCATAATCTCTGAATTTTAGACCTTTTTAAAAATTTAAAAGTGATGTCTTTGTTTCTAATTAGGCAGAACAACTGAACTTAGATAAAGCTAATGTGTAAAAGGAAGTCCCAGGGACTCATCTGGAATACAAGAAATTCCTATGTTTTTCCTTTCCTGTTCATTTTACTGTTACCCTTGCATTTTACTTCTGTCACTCAAATGTATTATGAGGAATTCACAGATGATACAAAGTTCTTGTTTTTGTAAGAATTCCCTCTTCTCATTTTATCCCTACATTGATATACACATACTCTGTGTGTATATACCTGTTATATAAACATGCTTTTAAATTATATTTCTTAATGCATTTTTCATACAGTTCACCCACATATAACTATATATATGCAGATATAGGTAAATTGTTTCAAAAATAACTACCAACAAATTGGTGGTTTAAGAATTAAAAAGTATTTTTGTCATATACTGTATTATAATCATTAGAGACTTTACAAGTCTAATTACATGATGTATATATATATATATAACTCAATGTATATTATAAACACATGTATTTGCACTATATATATATATATATGTACATATATATATATAAACACAATGTACATTATATCTTTCTGACTTTATTTTTCAAATGCACTTGCTAGGAAGGGTTTAAATATATTATCCCTATTACTGTTTAATAATAACTCTGGATTCAGAAGCATTCTTTAATTGTTCTAAGTAACTGACAGAAATTGACACTACTGACATATGCCAAAACTCAACTTCCCTGAGAAACAGAGTATTAGTAGACTGATAAGTATGCTATCTCCTTGCATAATGCTCACTTCCTTTGTGGTAAAAAACTGTAACGGTTTTGATATGTAAAGAAGACTTTGAAAGACATTAGATACCTTTCTGGGTAGGGAACAGTGATTTTTATAGTTTTATAATTATTTAGGAGATTATCTTTGTGTATTATACAGACTCTGGTCTAGCTTTTAATCTCCTGTTCCTCAGTTTATAACTTTTTTCAATCTGATGCATTACTAAATAGCTGATAACTTTTTTCAAGTGCTTACTATTGTCAGAGCATTATAATAGGTAAAATAAGTAGGATACTAGAATGCATAGTCCTGGTCCTTAAGATAACAATACAGCTGTGAATGCAAAATATCCATTCCTTAGAGACTTTTGCTGACCTGAGTATGGTGGAGTGGTTCTAAAAAACAAAACTATGTAGGGAGAGATCAAAATGAGTAATTATCTCATGCAAATGAAGCATAAAATGAAAACCTGATACAGAAGAAATTAATAGGGGGGGAAGGATGGGTAGAGCTAGATCTTTATTCTCTTTGGTAATGGGTGAGAAACATGTTTTTAATCCATTACCCTATAAACTCATATTTACATATGTATGTATGTATGTATGTATGTATGTATGTATGTATATATGTATGTATATAAAATGCCTTTACCAGTCTATATGGAAGAAAGTTCTTTCCCAAGGATGTCCTCCCTTTCCATGCTTTCTATCTTGCCTTCTTTTCATGCCCCCTACTTTCCAGCAAACACAGAACTGTTAAGATATTCTTGATTTGAATTAAGGTTATTTTACTTTCTTCTCTTTCTCTTCCATTGAGAATTGGAAATTGGTGGGAGTAGTGAAAAGGTAGGGGATAAGGCTGAATTTGTTAAAATTTACTGAGTAACCTTAGCAGTAAATTTGAACTTTCTCACTCTATGTACTTTTTCTCTGCCTTTAATCTCTTAGGATACTTATCCATGAATTCTCTTCCCTAGGACAATTAGAAAAAAGACTTTCTAAATCTTTGTCATAATGGTAGTGTGTTTTAGTGGAAAGAGAACTTCACTTGGGGTCAAATAATGAGAATTCATATCCTAATTCCATTTACAGACCTATATTGACCCTAGACAAGAACCATTCTGTGACTGTGAACAATTTTGTGATTCAGTTTCTTCATTTATAAAATGAGGAGGAGGGTGAGATAAACTAATCTCTAAAGAGACCTCTAGGTCTGGTATGATATAATCTATTATTTTTTTTTTTGCAAGGCAAACGGGGTTAAGTGGCTTGCCCAAGGCCACACAGCTAGGGAATTATTAAGTGTCTGAGACTGGATTTGAACCCAGGTACTCCTGATGCCAGGGCCGGTGCTTTATCTACTATGCCACCTAGCTGCCCCTGCTGTTATATATTCTAATGACTAATCTATTATTTACAATTATTTTTAAAGTACTCGGAAGGGTTAACCGTTATCATGTAAGTAAAATGTTGAAGTCAGAAACTACCCTCTCTAATTTTAGGAGATATAAGAGAGAGCTGACAGGTTAGTGTCCATGGAGGATATTTTTAAAAATGTAATATAGAATTTTGACAGGGCTTAAGGATAATGATATAATTATCATTAGGTACTATGAATTAGACAAAACATATCCTTTGCCTATAAATGGTATTTTGATCACATAATAAGTCTGAAATATTCAAAAGATTGTCTGACTTGTTCAGTGAAGCTAGAAAATATTCTTTATTTGTTCTCTTTAGACAGATTGCCATCACAGTCAAGAGAAAGAAGTGGGAATTTTGTCTATATAGCTGTTGTGCTTTGTTGTCTGTAGATTCAGTTTTAATCATTGCCTTGTTATTCCTTTGCAATTTGGGGGTTTTCAGTGTGTGTGTGTGTGTGTGTGTGTGTGTGTGTGTGTGTGTGTGTGTGTGTGTGTGTGTGTCTCTGTGCTTAATTTGAATATTATGGGTCAGTATTTCATAGGAGTGAATTGAAGACAAATGATAACTGGTGTGGCAATGCTGAGAGAGCTAAGATGTGAAGAATAATAATAGCTCATATTGATGTAATACTTAAAAACTTTACATAGTGCTTCTTTCACAATAACCCAGTGAGACAGACAATGCAAGCAATATTATTCCCAGTTATGCAGATGAGAATGTTAAGGCTTAGAGATGTGAAGGGAGATTTATGATGTCTATAGTCACACAAGTGTCAGAGCTAAGAAGTATGCACGTGTGTGTGCATGTATGAGAATCCTAGGGATAGTTTTCCTAGCTCTTGAAACTGTAACTAGTGAGATAGTCACTGAAGGAGAAAGCTTCTAATCTAGTTCTTTTATAGCAAATCAAGACATGTCAACTAGTATTTATTAAGAACCTAATAGGTGCCAGACAGTGGGATGGGAATATAAAGAAAGGGAAAATAAATGGCATAATCCAGTACCTACCCTCAAAGTGTGATGGGGGGGGGGGACAGCATGAAAATAATTGTGTACAAATAAGTATATACACAGAATAAATTGAAAATCATCTCAGGGAGATGACTCTGAGATTCAGAAATTAGAGAAACATGTTATACTGAAAAAAGGTATACAATCTTAAAAAGGATGTTCCCACTATTTTTTTTATCTGTAAATCCCTAATGGGTTGGGGAAGAAGTGATGATTAAACACAGTAATCAAGACATATGTGGCCTCATCAGCAGAGAGCAGAGGACAAGCCATTTTTTTTCCCATTGGAGGCTTTCTTAGAATAATTTTTTTCTGTAGTTTTTTGTTTCCTGAACATCTTATTCATGCCTTTTGTCTGTTATATGAGTTTGTTTCTCATCCTTATCCAAAGAAAAAGTTAACCAAAAATATCTGAAACATTGACTTACTTTAACACTGTAGATGGCTTTTTGTGCTAATATTTGTCTATCTCTCTGCAACTATGGAAGAATACTCATTATTTTTTCTCTGGGACCTTCACTGGTTTTTTTTAAAGTCTTTAGAGTTAACTTCCTTTTAGCATCCTTTTCAAATAGCATCTTGCCATCAGACTCAGTTGGCTGGGGAGGAGAAAGTGAGGCTGGTGACCTTGCATAACCATCCCTTAGTTAAATCCAATTCACTTGCAAGTCATGGCATTAACTTACTGATGTCATGGTCATCTGTGAGAATGAAGGACAAACAATAACATTGCATACGTTCTTGGTTTACTCTATTTCAGTTCATACAATTGCTCCTCATATTTGTTATTGCTTGGTGCATAGTTGTGTGTGTGTGTGTGTGTGTGTGTGTGTGTGTGTGTGTCTTATAGTAGTTTTTCAGTAAATCCCCAATTAATAGGTACCCACTTTGTTTCAATCTCCTTGCTACTTCAGAGTGTTACTGTGAATCTTTTGGTTATATTATTATACCATTATCTCTGACTTTAACTTCTTTGTGATATAGGCCCAGAAATGAGGTCTCTCTGGGTGAAATGATAAGGATAATTTGATCACTTTTTCTATTGAATTCCAGAGTGAATCAACCCATTTGTAATTCCATCAAGGATTCATTAGTATGACTATCTTTTTACAACACTCTCAATATTATCAATATAGCTCCAGGCTTTGGTCATCCTTTTTAGCTTGCTTATGCAAAACTGAAGAGTTGTTTTTATTTACATTTCTCCTAAGCTTAGCAATTGGATCATATTTTCATGTTATTTAGGGTTATAATTGTTCTTTTGAAAGCTCTTTGTTTATGTCCTTTGACTGCTTATCTATTTAGAATGGCTCATAGTATTATTTATATATATATATATGTAAATGTATATATTTGTATCAATTTCTTGTATATTTTGAAGTTCAGGCTTGAATTAGTGATATTTAATCTTTGCCAAATCCTGTTGATAACAGCTCTTGAATTTATCTTCTTCTCCCCTTTGACAATGGCACCAGTCTCTTAAAATTTCTCATCACCTTACAACAGGATTTTTGTGGTACTATCTGATTGATTTTTCCTGCCTCGGATATCTTTCTCACTCCAGTCTATCCTCCTCTCTGCTATTTAAATGTTCTTCCTAAAGTCTAACCTCGTCACCCTCCTATTCAATAAACTCAGTGGCTAGGAGCAAATGCTCTGTTTGGCATTCAGATCCCTTTATAACCTTGCCCACTAATATCTTGCCAGTCTTCACACACTTGACTCTTCTTCACTTACTATTTTGATTCATTGACACAGGCTTCCTTTGCTGAGGATCATTGCATCTCACTACTATTCATTTTCATTGGGTGTACCTTATTGCCAAATTCTCTCCTTTCTCATCTCTGCATTTTGATGTTCTTAGCTTTGATCAAGTCTCAGTTAAAATACAATCTTTTTTAAGACACTTTTCTCTATCCCAAGACTAGTGTCTTCCTTCTATGAGTTATCTCCAGTCTACTCTATAAATATCTTTTTTTTGTATTTCATAGTTGTTTGTATGTTGTGTCCCCAGTTAGATTGTGAGCTTCTTGAAACAAGGGATTACCTTTTGCCTTTCTTTGTAACCCCCCATTGCTTTGCACAAAGTGGATGCTTAATAAAGCATATTGACTGATTATTTAATGCAAATATTGAGTGGAATGTGTGTGAATATTGTTTATTAGCAGAAGATAAACAACAGATCTTTTTGAATAATAAACCACTGGACTATTACCAGTATTAATTAATTAACTTATTAAGAACAACTATTTCTGGGGCGGCTAGGTGGCGCAGTGGATAGAGCACCGGCCCTTGAGTCAGGAGTACCTGAGTTCAAATCAGACCTCAGACACTTAATAGTTACCTAGCTGTGTGGCCTTGGGCAAGCCACTTAACCCCATTGCCTAGAAAGCAGCAACAACAACAACAACAACAACAAAAACCCCAAAAAACAAGAACAAGTATTTCCTAGATTCCTCCTAAGTGCTAGTTACTGTGTTAGATACTGGGAAGCCAAACCCACAAATCAAGTCATTCTTTACTCTAGGAGTTTCTATTCCATTCAATTTCATGCTTACATGTATGGAAGTAAGAATTTCTATTTATAAAATATGTAAGGTAAATTCAAGGTAACTTGAGGGAATAGGGAATACTCTAACACTGGGGGAATCAGGAAAGGTTTAATACAGAAGAAGCTGCTTGAGTAGAGTTTCAAAGAAAACAAGATATTTTGAGAGATGGCGATGAGGAGACAGAGTGCATTCCAGGAATGGGGTGGGGGGAGTGAAACAGTGCACAGAAGTAGACATGGGAGACAGAGGGGGATATATGAAAAACAGCATGAAGGCCAGTTTGTCTGAGTCATATGGTACAGTAAGGGAAATCATGTATAATAACAATGAAAAGATAGGTTGGAACCAGGTTTTAAAAGATTTTTAAAAACTAAACCTAAGAACTTATATTTGATCCTAAAGATGTAGAAAACCATTGGAGTTTTTTTTGAGCAGGGGAGTGACATGGTCAGGCTTCAGGAATGACACTTTGGCAAGTATGTGGAGTATGTTTTGGGGAGCAGAGAAGCTTGAGGAAATGAGGCAGTTAGGAGCTCAGCATTGCTTAATTGTCATTATTACATTTTGGGGTTTTTTTATTATCATCTTGTATCCAGAATGCTTGCAAGTAGGGAAGAAGATTATTAAGTAGAGTGGATCTCCTCAGCTTTTATCTGTGGGCTCAAAGCAAAAGAATCCCCAGTGATTAGCAAAATGCTGTTCACAGGGCATGTACTTTTGCTTATCTCTTATTGAATGAACAAATAAATTATATGAATAAAAATGATCACTCCCTTCACCTTGAGTCCCATAAAGTTTACTCAAGCCTTTTGTCCTATGATGTTTCAGCCATAAGGTTAACATCTGTTTAATATCTCAATTTAAAAGTTATACATGTAGTGAAGATCAATGGAGCCTATCTCTCCTGTAGCATATCTTTCTATCATATATCTATCTATCTATCTATCATCTATCTATCTATCTATCATCTATCTATCTATCTATCTATCTATCATCTATCTATAATTTATAAACCCCTTCCTCATTTTTATAATTATCTTTACGGCATTATTGCTTATTTTGTCTAACTTTTAAATTCCAAATATTCAACCTTTTCCTATCTTAGATTTCTTTTTCTAGCCTGACTTCTGTCCTCTTTCTATAGCTTTCATTTTAAAATGATTCGATCAGCAAGTGTTTAATGAACATTTGTGTTCCTAGCACTGAACTATGATTGAGATATTTTTAAAAGTATAAAACATAATATCTATCCAGAAGGAATTTACCATTCTTATTGTGATTCAAAACAAGCACACTTGAAATAATCTATGAAGAAATGTATACTTGCTGTTAACGAGTACTTTAAGATCACTAATGAAGATGTTCCCTACCAAGATATAGATTATAATCTATTTATGTCTGTCTGTTTCATGAAACTCCTGTCCCTGGCCTTTATCAGTTCACCATAAGGATTCATTCAGCATTCTGGGGACATTCCTTGTATTAATTTGACTTAATGATGTGGACAAGGGCCATCCAGTGACTAAACCTTGCCTGTGTTGCATGACATGTTCATTTTCTTTTTTTTCTATTCTGCATTTCTTCTTTGAAGACATCCTTTCTTTATAGTTCTTTATATGTTATATATTGCAGCCTTTTCATACACATCATCTTCCTCTCCTTTGAACTATTGGTTGAATATTAATTTGTAAGTACTGTAGACATCAGTAGAATATTGTGTGTGTGCATTAGTTTGTACATATATACACAGACTCACACACACACACACACACACACACACACACACACACCTATTCACTTTAGGGAGAAGTTTGAAGTCATGAAAGGAGTTCTATAGTTTCCCCTAATTACATAATCCCCTAATTAGCATAATCCAGGCTGTTCTGTTCCTTTTATTTAAACTGACCATAAATCTTTGTCATTTTATTTTGTCTGTCCCAAGTGTCTGATCTTCCAAGAGTAGCACCCTGTTCTGCAGAGTAGGATGCTATATATATTTCCCCCTTTATCTACTTATTTCTTTTTTCTTATTAGTTATCCTCTCTCTCTCCCCCTTGATTTATAATAAAACTAATTCTTTCCAGTGATTTCCAGTCTTTCAGGTGTCAGAGTAATTATGGTGCACATGTATCTCTCAACAAAAAAAACATATCTAGATAATTTTAATAGCTTAAAACCACACTAATACTTTTGGGACACCCTTTACAAACTGTTTTCTACTAGAGAAGACAAAGAGTAAATTCTTGGTTATTAACCATAACCTACCCAGTACTATTCATTTTTGTGTGCCACTTGGTTCTAAGGGCTAGAACTGCAAATTAATTTACAATATCAATATGCAATTTAGTCATAGTTCATGGTAACAGAAATTATTCAGTTAAAAAATTGAAAATAAATTATAACAATTGTGTTCCATTGGAAAGCATATCAGAAGTCAAGTCAAAAAAACCTGGAACCAAGCCTGATTATCATTTACTACCAGTGTAAGCATCTTTTAAGTACCTTGGGACTCAGATTCCTCATTTGTAAATGATATCTAGATGATCTCAGAGTTCTCTTCCAATTTTATGATCTAATATTTATTTCACATGGGTATGCCAGGGAAATAAGATGGGGGCAGGAGGTGAGGTAGAGCTGAGCCTCATCTCTGATTGCAAAGGGTTAAGTGAATATACCTGTCACAGTGTATGCCATTCAGAGGTGAGGCTCAACTTTGCTTCATCTCCATTCCTTTATGACAAGTCACTGGGATAGATGGATGGAGAGGGAATGAGTTTTGAATTTATTTTTATTTTTGCAAGGCAATGGTGTTAAGTGGCTTGCCCAAGGCCACACAGCTAGGTAATTATTATTAAGTGTCTGAGGATAGATTTGAACCCAGGTACTCCTGACTGCAGGGCCGGTGCTCTATCCACTGTGCCACCTAGATGCCCCGAGTTCTGAATTTTGAATGGTGCATTTTGAAAGTGGTAAGTTTAGGTTAGCTGCTCACAATCTTTGATCTAGAAAGAAGTATTTATCTTTTTTGATTCCCTGAGAACACTAATTATCTATCAAGACATGGTCATTCACAAAAATGATTTCTGTTTGTATTTGAGGAAAACATTTTTGAATTTTGGGTAGCATATTTTGAAGGTGGTTAGGTTAGTCTTATTGAGTATGATCTTTCCCTTTCCCTTGATCTAGGAAAGAATGCTATATCTTCTTTGATGCCATAGAAACATCATTTATCTATCAGTTATATAATTATCTAACCTTCATGAAAATGATTTTATTTTAGCATGAGATGAAATGAAGCCCATATTCACGATCCAGATTGGAGATATCTCTTTTAGCTGTAGTACTAAGTTGAAATGATTTCATCATCTTGATTAGCCTAATTCTTGGTACTTCTCTTCTTAAGCACATACTGGAGAAATATGGCAGCACAAAGTGTGCAATGCTTTTTCAAGGTTCATTTTAAACAGTAGTCTACTGAATGTTAACTAGACATTTAATATCCTTCACACCTGTGAGGTTCAATTAGTAATCTCCCCAACTGAATCAACAGCTTGCAAGTAAGAATAAGTAGATCTGTGCCCAGTGGCCCTCTGATGTATCTCATTGAGTGTGTTGACAAGTATTAAATTAGTATGGAGGCTCTGTGCTCCTTTTAAAGAAGTTCTGGACTATGAACTTTGGATTCCTTTAGGTCTGAAGAGAACTCTCTTTAAAGCTTTGAGGACTCACTCTGGAAAATCATTATGCAGGAGCAATAGTAGCAGTACTTTTTATATTACCATCTCGATTCCTCCATTATTTAAGAATTGTGAATCTTAAGAACTCAAGGCATCTTTACTTACCTGTTCAGTTTTCTTCCTCAGAGAGTGTATTAAGAACTTGAAATGAGGATCATCACTCCCCTGAATATAAAGGTGATGACACAAAAAATTTACAGCATTTAAGCAAACTTAAAATTATAGTTTGAAATTATTTTTATTTAGATTTAGTAGAGAGCACTGTGTTAATACTCAGAGAATGAAAGTATTCAAATTCAATTTAATTGTGTCATGCTATATAACATTTATATTTCACGAGTATATACTGCATGTGGGTCACTTTCTAGGTCAAAAAACATTTGTTTAAAATTCACTTGCAGGGGCGGTTAGGTGGCCTAATGGATAGAGCACCGGCCCTGGAGTCAGGAGTACCTGGGTTCAAATCCAGTCTGACACTTGATAATTACCTAGCTGTGTGGCCTTGGGCAAGCCACTTAACCCCATTTGCCTTGCAAAAACCTAAAAAAAAATTCACTTGCATATAAGTAGAGCCTATTGAAAACATGGTACTGAATGATTTAAGTTAGAAGGAAAGAAAAAGAAAAGCCACAAAAATCTGCCACAGTTTTTGATGTTTTGGGGGCTAGCAAAATCAGATAAAGAGTTGTGCACAAATTTTCCATGGCCAGTTTTTAATTAGGACCACCCAATATTGTAATCCTTGTCCTAAATTCTAATTGTATGGCTTTTGTCTGTCTCTAAAACATAATCAAGGATTAGCATTTACTCACTAGACTCCCAGAATCTCTTTTGAAGTCTGGAAATTGATTAGTTTCTCTATGCTCTCTACAGTCACCTAAAGCAAAAGCAGGAATGTGCCAGAGTGTTGTGAGACTGTTTCTTCAACCCCTAGAGAAGCAGACTGTATCATTATTCTTCTCTGAACTTGTTCCAGGAAAGTGCCCATCCTTGCTGCCTAAAAGGTTTAACTGTATCTTGGATCAACTTATGAATTTTTCTAGGCTTACTGAATGCCAAAATTTCCGGAACATATCACTCTCTTGAGCTAGATAGAATATATTGAAAAACGAAAAGCTTCTAACTCCATCAGGACTGCCATTCTATATTTCCAAAATGCCACTTATAAGGAAGTCATTTGATCCATATGTACTATGCCAATTACTTTCTTCATAAGTGCCCAGTGTTTATGTATGAAGAGACTCAACTCAGTTGCTGAAAATTATGTAATACTGGTCATTTGTGCCCCCAAACTTCAACAGATCTGTTACCTTATTAAAGTGAGTTTTTCTCTTCAATCATTCAAATCACAACCCATCTAACCCTTTCCATTCAATGTGACTCTTATCCCTTTCCTTCCAGAAGTTTGCTGCAAGGGTTCTTCTCAAAGCACTAGAACTTTTCTTGAATTCTCTAGACAGTATAAGGGTATCACAGGAGCTAAAAATTAGAAAAATGATGCCTTACCTCAGAACTGCTTGTTGGTAATTTAATTGTTTTGTAATATCATAGAAGCAAGATATATTAATTTTAGATGTAGAGTACATAGCATTGTTCATTGGTGTCACAAAAGATGTGTTTGTCAAACCATAGACACTGAACTGCATAACAATATTGTTATAAATAAGGTGTAAGAATGACATTTTAAGGATTTGTGATGTTATGTTTTATCCTTCAGTGAAATGATGTTGGTTAAGCAGACTTTATGTATATCATATGCTAGTATAGTTAAATGATAGTGCCCAAGATATTGCTGGATAATCTCTTTGCTTTTGATAAGAAAATTATTAGCTAGAAAGAGCAGTATCTGGAGCTATTCTGTTCTCTGTATTCTCACTTCCATATTCCAATAATCTATAGAACTTTAGGGTTAGAATGAATCTTAGAGGTTTTTGGATCCAAATCTTATCTCAGGTTTAAATTCTCTTCATCTTGAAAAGTATTGATTCAGTCTCTGATGCTGTAAGATATTCAAGTGTGGTAATATTGCTAATCTTGGCAAAGCTGGTAGGAGCCTTAGAGAGACTTCTCTTTTTTCAGTTGATGAAAATAATGCAATATTGGTCACTTGTACCCCATTTGGGCAGCTAGATGACCCAGGGAATAGAATATTGGGTCTGGAGTCAGGAAGGTTCAAATTCAAATTTGAACTCATTCACTTATTAGCTCTTTGACTCTGGTCACTTAACCCTGTTTGCAACAACAGCATAGGATTACTTACATGCACACGTGTGTGTGTGTGTGTGTGTGTGTGTGTGTGTGTGTGTGTGTGTGTGTTACACTTAAGGGACTTCCCTTTGGGGTGACTCACAGTTTCAGAGAATTATTGACTCTAGATATCAAGTATCTTTGCAACTCCTTTCACATAAAGCCTTCGTTTGGCTTACATATGTCCTATATCAATTCCTCAGCTAACTTACGTGTAGACCTGACCTCTTCCCTTTGTTCCTCAACTCCTAACCTGGATCCTTGTTTCCTTGACCCTCCCTCCCCTCCATTTTCTGTGTCTCAATATCTTCTTATATCTCCCGGCTTTATCTGACCTCTTTGGATTTGGCTTTTGCTAGTCAGCACGTCCTTCTGCCAAACCAAACTCTGTTTCTCTCCAGGACAGCTCTGTCTTATTGCTACCCCAAACACAGAGAACTTTCTGGCGTTTCATTACAGCAACATTTTATTACTTCCTCTTTATCTTCTAACAAACTGCGTGTATATGTGCATTATGGGTAGGCCCAGGATGAACTTGCAAAATTCATTAAATGAAAATTCTAAGTCTGCATTTATATGGGGTAAGTTAACTGAGTGAGAGCTGTGAAACAAACTTGGCTTGGTTCATTTCACCTTATCTATAGTGAATGCTTCATAGTAGGGAGCCTAAAGCCTACACTAGATTATTTGTTTGACGTTAAGCATAGGCTGTGGCAAAGCAAGATAACCAAATTTTATGTGGTCTCACTTCCAGTTCACCATAGTTGTACAGACATGACTTCCTTCATAGTGGCCACAAGAAAAATAATTCCTCACAAATTCATCCCAGTTCATCAAAATTAATTTTATGATATTCAAACCATATGAACATAGTCACATAAGAAAGGGGCATGATATGCAGGCCCAGCTGTCATACTGAAATCCCACTTTAACCTGATCAAGGGTACATGCAGCCAAATACAAGATTAAAGGTTCAGCCTAGACAGCTGACAAGTTCTAGGTAACCCACAGCTATTAATGTACTTTTGAGTTTTATGCAGAAAGAGACAAAGGAATGTAGGTATTCCAATGTAGGGTGAAGCCATTGCAACTGCCTTAGAATATTCTCTAGTGTACTTATGTAATGAGCCTAAACATAGGAGTTGGTAGAAGCCTTTATTAATCAAACTATATACTCCTGGTCATTTAAGTAGGCACCATTTTTCACTACACTGGAATAAAACTGGATATGAATCTATAGAACCTGAATCAAAATTATGTTTCTACCACTTAATAACTTATGGGTCCTTAGGGAAGTTAACTAGTCTCTGTGGGCCTCAGTTTCCTTACTTGTAAATCAAGGAAGTTGAACAAGATAATTTCACTTGTCCCTTCCAGATCTAAATCTATAATTGTCACTTCATCCTTATTTGTAAATTCTACTTCCCCTCTGGTTCCCTTCTGATACCATTACTTTAACACAAAATAGAAAATTAGTACATGGGAGAAGTACCAAACATGATGAGAAATCAGAAGGAAAAGTGCTTTAATTCTCTACCCAGTAATACAATTAGCAAGGAAAATAGCAACATAATTGACATCTAGTTAACTATCCATTTTTAAAAGTTCAATATTTCTTTTCCTTTTTTTCCCTCTACCTCCCAGTGTCTTTTTACTTTCCTTTTTCTTAATACTAAACATTGCTAAGTTGATTTGTCATGGTAGAGTCCCCAGTGTGACCATCTTTAGATACTCACAACCCTCTGTGGTCTTCCTGTCAAATTTCCTGTGCAATGTATTGTTTCGATACCATGTGAGTCAGCAATATGGGTGGTACCAGTGTCAAACAATTACTAAAGCCATAGTCAGCACAAAATATTTTAGATTAGGCTTCTTGAGATTCGGGTAATACCAGCAAATAAATGATATGGATATTTACTGTATGGGAAAGGACTGGAGCCAATGAAAAGGGCACAGTGGAAGGAGACTGTTTAATAATGGTGTTAAGTTGTAACATTTTTTGAACAACTGGGGCTTAAGAAGCTAATGATATAACTATTTTGTTTTGTGTGCCTCAGGATACCAGTCACCTGGGTTAAAAACCACTGAATTATCTTTGACTTTTTCTGTCTCACCTTTCATATCTGAATCAACAGAATCTTTTGCACCTTTCCCTTTCTCTGCATACACCCATCACTCAAGGATAAGTTTTCATCACTACTACCTTAAGTTATTGTAATTTCCTTTCAGTCTTACCTGTTTTCACAGTCCCTTCCTTCTTCAGTCGAACCTTTCCAGAGTTGTCAAAATAATCTTAATTATGGTCTAGATCTGACCATTTTGCTTTTAATGTTTAAAAACTTCCAGTGATTCTCCATTGTCTCTGAAATAAAGTACAACTTTTTCAGCTTGATACCAACCTACTTTTCTGCAATTTTTTTTCACATTACTGACTGTAATAGCCTCTTCATTTCAGCTAAATTGGATTCTTAAATATTCCCCAAGCTCAACATGGTACATTTCATCTCCATGCATTCATTCACTAGGCTATGCTCTCTTCCTTTACCCTGGTGTCTAGAATGTACTTTGCTTTGCACAGAATCTTAACTTTTTCAACACTCAGCTTAAGTGCCATCATTTCTTGATATCTCTAATTGAAAATGCAATTTTCCTTTTTTCTGATATTCCTAACATACTTTGGATCTCACCTTTGTCCCTGTCTTCCTATATTGTATTATGGTTATTTGTGTCCATTTCATATTAACTCCAGTAGCTTGTAAGCTCCCTGAGGGCAGAGACTATCTCTTTTTTTGCTATTTTTGCACCCTCCAAGTCTATAATCCTTTTAGTTTGCTTTCATGGAGCTTATAGTCTAATAGAGGGATAAGATACAAAGACTTTTAACTCTAAAAAAATTGCAAGTGCTTTAGAGAATTTGAAGTACAATGAGTGCTGTGACAGAACTGAGGGGAAAGATTGTTACCAAATAGGAGTCAAGAAAAAACTTCATGGAGGATACAGAATTTTAATTTAGAGAAAAAAGTAAGAATTCACCAGATAAAGCCAGACTCTTGTGTCATTTATTTCTGAACAAGTTTGAACTTGTATCCGTGGGTCATTTCTTTGACCATTGTTATTATTAAGTAAGAATTACTTAAGCATGAATAATCAGTTGTGGAGTAACAGTAGGTTGGGGGGAAAAGGATAGATTCCAACATGTACTTTGGCCATCATTGACTCTGGCAGACTCTTGTAGCATCATTGGCTTTTGTAATTCTTTGTAAATAGAAGCAGAAAAGTAGGAACATGTGCTGATGTGATGGAAAATGAAAACATTTAAGGGACATTTTGCCCCTGCTGGTTCAGGGCCCAAATTGCATTTTCTACTAGGATCTGACAAGATCTCACATTGTTGGTTTCTCAACAGACATGAAAATTCTCACAGAAGACAGAGAAATCCATTTAACCCTAGCAATGTCATCTCAGTCTCAGCAACAATTCAACAACTGAGGTTTCATGTTCCCAAGGTTTTATTAGTCTTACAAAACATTCAATGGAGCATCATCCCAAATAATTAAAACGAAGCTGCTCTTAACAAATTGTATGAGCTGAACCTATCCTCTGATGGCGCAAGCTGATCCATCTGTCTATCTATTTGTCTATCTCTTTGAATAAAATCTATCTTTCTAATATTTGTTTATCTAACATCTGTCTGTCTGTCTATCCATCTGTTTATTTTGGTACCATAATCATCTATTATCTTGATAATAGCCCTCAGTAGGTGGTTTTCTTTTTAGAGAGAATTAGCTATTGTTCTGCTACAGTATCTCATGTATAATGGGGCAGCCGGATGTATTGACCAAGCTTCCACCACTCTCTAAAATAGGACCTCAGTATGTCTTCTATCCTAATTAAGCACCACTGTAATAACAGATGTGGGTAATCATAGATAAATAACTCCTGTAAAACACAGCAGACCTTCTGGCATGGTGTGCTCTATGGGGTTTTTTATTATAATTGTTTCCCCTTGAAATTATTAAATATAAAACTTTCTTAAGAGGTTAAGGGAAGAATCACTCACAGGGTACATTCTTATGTAGGGCAAATGTTGTTGAGGATGTAAAGTCATAATGGAGAAAATCTTGATAGTGTTAGGAAAGTGTATTCATTATGCCCGCCCTCATCCAACCTGTATACCAGCCTTCTTTTAAAAACCAAATGAACAGTTGATTGAACATTGTTTAGGTTTTCTTTGTTTGTCTGGTTTCCCATTTCCTTACCCCAAACATAAAATATTTTAAAAGAAAAAGCATGGAAAGGAAAAGGAAGAAAAAGCCCTTTTGATTCTTTGATGATTCCATGATTTCATCCAAGTAGGTATTTTCTTTCACGCTTACACATCACATTCCCTTATTATAGTATCTAGGAATTCATATAGAAAAACTTTGTTAGAACTATAGCCAAAATAATGTAAGTTAATTTCAAACTCAATTTAAATTTATACTATGAAATTTATATTGTACCTTAAAATAGTTCTTTACCTTTACTATCTGATTCGACCCTTAAAACAACCCTGTAAGGTGGTTATAATGGATATTATTTATTTTTCTAAAGAAAGATTTTATTTATTTTGAGTTTTACAATTTTCCCCTATTCTTGCTTCCCTCCCCCCCCCCCACAGAAGGCATTATGTTAGTGTTTACATTGCTTCCATGTTATACATTGATCTCAGTTGGATGTGATGACAGAGAAATCATATCCTTAAGGAAGAAAAATAAAGTATGCAATAGTAAAATCACATAATAATATAATGTTTTCCCCCTAATTTGATGGTAATAGTCTTTGGTCTTTGTTCAAAGTCCACAATTCTTTCTCTGAATACAGATGGTATTCTCCATTGCAGACAGCCCCAAATTGTCCCTGGCTGTTGCACTGAAGGGATGAACAAGTCCATCAGGGTTGATCATCACCCCCATGTTGCTGTTAGGGTATACAATGTTTTTCTGGTTCTGTTCATCTCACTCAGCACCACTTCAGGCAAATCTTTCCAGGCTTCCCTCAATTCCCATCCCTCCTGGTTTCTAATAGAGCAATAGTATTCCATGATATACATATACCACAGTTTGTTAAGCCATTCCCCAATTGAAGGACATTCACTATAATGGATATTATTAATTTACTTTTATATAGATGAAAAAATATCTCTAGAGAAAGTGACAGATTTATGCTTATTTAGGTAGGATCAGAGGCAGAATTCAAACTTGACTCTCTCTCTCTCTCCTGACCCTTTTCATTACATTGTGCTGCTTCTCAAATTTGTCCTTTTTTCATATCTCGTGAGTATATTAAATATCACAGGAGTTGTTCTTATACTTGTCTCTCACCCTGTGGCTTTTTTGTGACATCCTTCTTAACTGTTAGACTTTGAACCCAAATCTTCTTGATTCCAAGATTCTCTCCTATCACTTTTATATTTCTCTCTGAAGCCACTGCTTATATTTTAAGAAAATGACTTTCTGTAAAAGTCCTATTCTGATGCTTTGTAATGACATGGATGTGGACCTGGCTTCTCAAAATCTATAGCAGTTGAATGCTATAGATAGCAAACCTGAAAGGCTTCTAGCAAGATATTGCCTTTATGTATGAACCTGGTGACATATTGCTTGCTATTGAAGACTCTACCTAGATGAATCAGGAGAGGAGCATTACTGGTGGACTGGCTACTAAGTGAAGAATTTCTTGGCCATGGCACAACCCATTCAGTATAGTTTAGTCCCTTCCTCATCTGCAAGTAGGTGGCACAGTGGATAGAGTTCTGGAGCTGGAGTTGGGAAGTCCTGAGTTCATGACCTCAGTTACTTAATTTCTGTGTGACCCCAGGCAAGTCATTTCAAATCTGCTTGCCTCAGTTTCTTCAAATGTAAAATGGGGATTATAACAACACTCACCTTGTAGGATTATTGAAAGGATCAAATAGGATGTAAAGTGCACAAGTGCTTAGCAAATAGGAGATGCTATATAAATTCCTATTTCTTTCCCCTTACCTCCCATTCTGTGGGATAGTGGCAGAAATCAAGTATGAAGAGATTAAGAATCATATAGTTTTTGGACTCACCATTGAATATTAAGTATGGATATGCTATATTTTGGGGGCAATTAGTACAATGAATAGAACATTGGGCCTGGAGTCAGGAAAATTTTCCTTCTTGAGTTCAAATCCAGCCTCAGACATTTATGATCATTATGACCCTGGGCATGTTATATAACCCTGTTTCCTTCAGTTTCTCATCTATCAAATGAGCTGGACAAGGAAATGGAAATGGCAAAGCAACTCTATTATCTCCATGAAAATACAAATGGAGTTAGAGAAAGTCAAACATGACTGAAAAATGACTCAAGACATATTTGAGATATTGGTCCAGTGACAGATATGACTTGATATTCTTCTGGAGAATTGAGTGCCATCATTATTGAAATTCTTGCTATAAATGAAACAAAATATGTAACAAAGTGGCACATAAATATGCTGGAATTGGTTTTAACATGCATCCATGGAAGACAATCATCTTGCCTCAGAATTCTAATGATGAGTATAAGCAAAAATAGGAAAACAATTGTCCCTTGTGTCCCAATGCCTTTTGCTTAGGATGAGGAGTTAGAAATAGTACTCAAAGAATGCACTAATATACTCTAAATTGAATTGGCATGTAATTTAATGATAATTAGTATTATGTATTGAAGAAAGGGCTGGTTTTGGAGTCCTGGATATCTGGGTTCCAGTCCTGCCTCTGACTCTTGGCAAGTCACTTAACCTCCCTAGGTCAACTCTCTAACATTACTCTCTAAAACTACAAGAAACAGACAGGTACTTTCCCACATTTTTTGTTATTCAAATTTCATCTTTAAATGCTCTTGGTAAGATCTGGCTTAACTGGGTCAGGTACAAAACATTCTGTAAATTTTATTTGTCTTCATTGTTTTTTAACTATTAAAACAACAACAGCAACTGATTCTTTCAGTGCCATGTGATATAGTTCATCTTGGTCTTGTAACATTAGCTTCTTTTTTTTTTACAAGGTAATGGGGTTAAATGACTTGCCCAAGGTCACACAGCTAGGTACTTATTTAGTTTCTGAGGCTGAATTTGAACTCGGGTCCTCCTGACTTCAGGGTTGATGAGCTATCCACTGCACTGATTAGCTGTTCTATAGCATTAACTTCTTAAGGACAGTGGATAGGATGGTGGAAAAAGAGAGACAGCATTACAACCAGGAAGACCTGGATTCAAATGCTAAATGAAACACATTTTAGCTGTGGTATCCTGGGCAAGTATCTTAAGCCCTCAGTGTTCTAGGTAATACTCTAAGACCAAAAATTACCTCTGTTTTTCCACAGTCCCTTTCAAGTGTCAATTTGGGAGTTACCTGTTGCAGTGAAATAATAGACCCAGTCCTTTTGTAGTCTAAAACCAATTCTCTCCTTGATAGAGAAAACAGCAAAAAAAAAAAAAAAAAGAGTGAATAGCTCCACCTTACTTTCACCATCATTATGATTGTTCCGCATCCATCCTTAACTATTATTTTCTTTCCATAATTGGGTATTGACTATACAAAAAGACTTATTTAGAAGTTCTTATTATGAAGCCAGCCTTTATGTATTATTCACATCATTAGGTCTTTTAAATATGTCCTTAATATTTCTATTCCATTAAAGAAAGTTAATCTTTTAATAACTATTCCCTCAATATCATTTAAGTGAAATTTTTGCTTTTTAACTGCATCATTAACTGGTTTTCTAAATGGAATTTATATGCAAAATTTTTTAATATACTTGGGAATTCATCTTCACAAATGTCCGTAAATCAGAAAAGTCAACAACTATTTATTGTTTACTTTGTGCCAGACTGCTATATAAATATAAACAGAAAGAAAGACAGTTCCTGCCTTCAAGGAGCTTATATAACTAATGGAAGGAAGCTGAAAAGGAAGAGATGAGAAAACCACTCATGGGAACACTGCAATGAGAGACTGGGAAAGTCAGCCCAGAGAAAAATCAAGATATGATTGTCCTGGATGCCTTTCTTAAAATGGAGGTTGTAGGAAGAACCACTCTATCAGAGGGCCTCTCATTTAGAAATTCAATAATGTGTTTTACTTCCATTTCAATAATGGTACAAAATTCTCAAATGTGTGCCTTCTGTTCAAGGAACTGTCCAAGGATATAATATGTGTGCCTGCTATCTACACCCTAGCTGAGTTAAGAAAAGCAAAGTAGCTGTATGGATGAATTCTTTGGCCATTAAATCCATAATATGATAGCATTGTTTAGCTTCATTTGCTAAAAAGATAGTCACTGTTAAGTAATCTTTGTAATATCTTCTTATTTTATAATGAGTGTACATGATGACTGACATTGCCCCTATCTCATGGAATCCGTTGGATTTATTTCTGGAAGGATCCTTAAAGGTCATAAGGCTAAAACCTTTTATTCTACATTCAAAAAGGAATCAACATCCCAAAAACATAAGTGACTTGAATAAGTACTACTAATTGAACTCAGGCTTTCAGACATCAAATCTCTTGTTCTTCCAATAATACCAATATACCTCTGTTATCCATGTTGTCTTGAATTAGCCTTGAAAACTAAAATTGCTACATATAGTCAGACTCTAAAAGAAATCAGTGTGCCCAGTAGAAATCAAATAGCAAAGTAAGGATGTACAACTTTCTTCATCTTTCTGTTCCCTTAGTGTTTGTTGTTGCTGCACTGAAATACTTAATTTTCCTGTGAAATGTGAAGCAATAAGAGGAGAGCGGGAAGGTTAGTTCTGTGTGATAGGGTGCTCAGGGCAATGACATACAAATCTTATAGTCTAGATAGTAGCTGGTGTACCTAATAAGTTTTGGAAACTTGTTCTACAGATTGATTTAAATATTCTGAAGTTTTCAAGAACTGGTGAAAAAGGAAAAGTGATAGAAAAGAGCAAGTAAACTAATAAGAAATATAATCCTAAACATTATATTACCTCATCTCTAGTTAGGGGAAAGGGAAGAGAAGTTTTTTCCTTAATGTAGCCTTTTAAAGAATTTTGGACTATGAGAAAGATAGTATTTAGTGAAATGAGTAATTAAAGGTGTATTTCTCATCTTGCTTCATATCTGCAGTTATGGCCTAGCTTCAAAGTTCTCCTCTACTTTAAAGAAGGGACTAGTGCCCATGGATCAATTGCCCAATCTAAAATGTGCTATGTGAACAAAGTTATACAGGGAAGGGAATTTTAAAAGGATCTATAAACAAAACTAGAATAGTACACAAGATGTCACCCAAAAGTGTATTTTTATTTTATCACCTTGGGGAAGATGAGTCAAGAATACTAAAATGGGAATTTCCAAACATCTGTATAACTCTTGTATTGCCCCATCATGGTAGCAAATAAGAAATAGAAGTAACTTCTTTTCTTCATCTTATACTCTGCTCCAGATCATGGGGTGAGATTTAAATAATTTACAGTAACTGTCAGGGCCCTTTAATCTGAAATTTCAAAATGTGAAAGGAATATATTCTCCATCCCTTAAGGAAAAAAAAACCCAAAGTAATAGACAAGGTTTTTTTTTTTACAAAATTCACTTAAGAACACTACCTACAACTAAAATATCTCATCAAAACTTTAAAGCAAAACAGCCTCATTTAACATAAAATTAATACCCTTAATACTTTTTAAGTTTTTTCCTAGAATAAAAATTTAAAAACTAAACAGAATTATCTAAAACTTTTTTATAGGGAAAGTATAGAAACAGAGAGCTTTAACTTGGGAAGAAAGGATAAGGGTAACAGCATATATATATATAAAAGATTGCGTGATATGATTTGTCAGTGTTTAGGTAAAATAATTTATATAATTGTTATTTTAAAGGGTTGAAAAAAATTGATTCAAAGGTCATTGTGAAAATAAAGAGGAAGAAAAATAACAATAATTTCAGAATTACTGTTCATTTTTAATTTGAAAAGTGATTTTTACATAGTAGGAAGTCAAGGAGACTTGATGAAATAACAAATAAGATAGATAAGGGATTTCTTAAGGAGGCAAATGGGGAAAGGAAGCTATTATCTTTATATTGTATTATGCTTTTGAATGAAGAGATTACCCATTGAAAAAATCTCTGGACAAATATTTTTTATTCATTTTGATGCCAGCTTCTTGAAAAATGCAAAAGGAGTATTCTGATTATGCCTCTTCAGTACAATTTTATTTGAATTTTTATTGCTATGGTAATGTTCTTTGGCTACACATTTTCTCTATCAGATGTTTCTGTGACTGCTGTTTTTAGGGATAGAGTAAGCATCTGGGGAAGAAGCTGCTACTAATTGTTCAGATCATCCTCCCCAGGGACTTAACCTAAACAGCTCTAGAGGTTTCTGGGAAACTTCTGATGACAAATGTAGACATAAGAAACTTACTTCTTGCACTCAAAATACCATGTTCTAAATGGACCTGCCAGAGTAGCTAAGTGGTGTTCTCTTATTGGGGACATGCAATGACAATGCAATTTCCTTAAGGTACTTATGCAATGACAAGCAGTAAGTGGAAAGTTGATTTGGGAATAGCTTATTCCTCATTCTTCTACTATCTCTATGCCTTTGTAAAGGCTGCTCCTATTCCTGTAATAAAAAAAACTAACATTGGGATGGTATTTTATGCAAAGGACTTTATACACATATTTTATATATATATATATATATATATATAATATTACTTCATAAACCTCACAATGACTTTGAGATGAGAAGTATTGTCATCCTTATTTTAAGATAAGAAAGCAAAGAGCTTAAGTGACCATTATCTCACAGCTAATAAGCATCTGAAACTAGATTTGAACCAGTCTCCTGGGTTCCAATTCTGTCACTTCATACACTATACTATCTCTAGCTTCCTTCAGAACTCAGGTCTAGTACCACTTCTGAAACAAAGTTTTTCCTGATTCTCCCCACTTGCTTGACTATTTCTAAAAATCATCATGTTTATTGAGTGTGTGTGTGTGTGTGTGTGTGTGTGTGTGTGTATAATGTATATAATAGTCATCATCTTATCTATCATATAGGCATCTGCTATACTCACTTACATGTGTACTATAGACATACAAGCATTTATATATATATATATATGTATATATATATATATATATATATATATATATATACACACTTACGTGTATGCATAATGTCTGAGAGAATGTATATTCTCTGAGAGCAAAAGCTTTTTTCTTTTTATTCCCATCACCTAACTTAGTGTCTGGCACATAGTAGGTCCTTAATATCTGCAAAGTTTTGATGAACTAAAAAGAAGTCAGATCTATCAATCTAATTGCTATGCTACTACATTACCTATTTAAAATTACAACACACTTGGGACAGGGAAGAAATTGCTAATAAAAATTGTAATAAGAAATTATATTGCATTTCCTACAAGGTAGATTTAATCAAAAGTGTGTATATGTATATATGTATATATGTTTCTTTTTTAAATAGCTGGTCAGATAGAAATAGGTATTATCTATAGTCATTCCAATTGTGATAAAGCATAATGGCCTTTGAAAATCTTCACTCATCTAAATTAATGCAAATTAGCTTTGAAAGACCATCACTCAGCTAGAAAAAAGGCATCATGATCTCTGGCAAAGTTGCCAGTGTGAAAAAGTAATAATGCATTTGATTGAGTTTCTTTATGTGACAGGGATTAAGTTGAATTTGACAACATCTTCAATTAACAAGAAGGAAGTATTAAACAGTAGCCTATCAACATTTATAAATGACAATAACAGCAAGTTGTTTTAGGGGAGAAACAACAAAAGAAGGTAAACTAGACAGTGTTTAGGAGCACTTTTATTAGGAAATAAAATGTGATTTAACTTGATGAAGGCTTGCAAGCTAATTCAATACATCTCAGGATAGGGGAGAATCATTAGAAGCATAGATAATAAAGAAGAAAGAGAAATGTGGGAAGCATTACAGGAGCTTTAAGGAGGATGATAAAGAACAAATAAGAAAGTTCCAATGTCATATGGATGCTAAAATGGCCAAAGTGAAGGATCATAGGGGTAATAATTACTATTTTCCCCTCAAAAGTACTAAAATTGTTTGGAATATGAATCTTGGTATAAACATCTCATTTGCAGAAAGAAAGGAAGTGAAAAAAACTAGAAAGGGTTCATAGGATATAATCACAGTGATTCAAGGACTGAAGAGATTAATTTATGAAAAAGCATTTCTAAATTAAATAGGTACTTTTTGGCTAATCAAAATAGGAAGAGGAGGGAATTATCAACTGGTATCAAAAAAGTATATAAATACTAAGGTATGATTTAATGTGGTATAAAATCATAAAGGGCTATTTATAATGAGGAGTGATCAAGGACATTAGTTGGGGGAAAAACACTTTTGTAAATTCTTCTTGATTCACCACTCCATGCTGATGATTATCTTTTTCTTTTTTTTTAATATAACACCCCCTTCTTCTACCTTTTCTCACACTCTTGCCCTCCTTTGTTTTTCTGGATAATCAGTGGTCGCAGTACAATGATTTTTAGGGAAGCACAGAAATCTCAGATTGGGTGTGTTAGAAGCATGTTGTACTTAATCAGAGTAGTTTACTATCAGCACCACAAACTGTATGCTTTATAGAGGAAGAGAGCAAAATAGATATACACAAAATTATTCTGTTTATGAATGGAACTGGGATTTTTCCTCACATACAACCTAAATTTGCCAAAATATTATTGTTAGTTTACCTTATTCTAGTCTCTAATCTGTAATATGGGGCTTAATTTGATCTCAGGTCTTCCTGTCTGCAAAACTGGAACCCTATCCACAGTGCCACCATTATTTGGTAACTTACCAAGAGAATTTTACCCAAAGAATTAATACTCATTTACTTCAATTGGACCAACATCACAAATCTGGAATTTTGGCTTGGAAATAGAATTATGAGAGAGCAAAAGATACTTTATGTTCAATTATGAGGGTAGTTTAACTTGGTGAGTTGGGGGTTACTAGCCAGTTTGATGGACCTTTAACAAATATTTGCCAAGTGCCAAGTATGTGTTGGTAATTTGTATTAGTTCTAATGCCTATAAATAAACCATCTTTATGCTTCTTAAAAGCAAGTTTTGCCTGGAATATTAAAAGATAATGGGTTGCTGAATTATCCAGTGATTAATTAATATTTAGATGTCTGTAAAGTTTATTGGACAAATTATTTTTAGAGGTTATTGGACTGGCTTTATTTATTGAGAGAAATTAATAGCATGAATTAGAAATGGAAAGACCTAAGAAATCCTTGAGAAATATAAAGCAGGTTTTAGGGTTTTAAGTACATACCCCTAGGTTATGTGACGGTAATAGAAACATTCTATTTTTTATCTCTGAAGATGGTAGATGGAAGAAATGGGATTCTCCAGAACTCTAGACTGTGTCTACACTATATGGCCCAATAATACATTTCAGGTTCAATTTCTCTTCTGTCTTCTCACAGTTGTTGTTTGGAAAAGACCTGGGAGAATTTGTTTCATTTATTTGCATGTCTTTCTTGGTCCATATGACAGAGCCATATATGGGGCTGAAATTCGACTTTTCTGTTCAAAAATATCAACTGACCACAGAACAGATGAAGCTAGGAAGTGATTGATCAGATAAATAGGAAATAGAGACATACATTCTGGAGTAGACTGAAGCCAGTCCTTGAGAGCTGGTTGTTAAATTTTCAGTGTAAGCATTCCTTCCTGAGAAAATTCACAAACACTGCAAAGCAGGACTTGATTTATTCTTAACTGAACTGTCTAGACTTCAGAAAGTAATGAAAAGAATGTTAATAATACAAATTAAATGATGTTTTTTCTTTGGTTTTTTTTTTTTTGGAAGGCCACTTGTTATACATTTACCAGCACACCCTTGTAATACATTTGAATGTAGATATCCTCTAATAGAGTACAGAAAAGTCATTTTAAAAAGTAAAAAAAAAAAAATTAGCCCTCTTTTATAATTGAAAAGCTTAGGCTCAGAGCTACAAGACTGATTGTTTTTAGACACCTCATTGCCTTCAGAGTAGGCAGTTAACCCACATGCAGTTTTTTAGCAGCATAAGCTTGTCTGTCAGAGTATGTTGGACTCATTATGATTCATCTATTTGTTATGCGATCAATTGGAGCTCTCTCTCAGTTCTTCCACACACGTGGGAGGTACCCATTCAACTTTTCCAGTCAGCTTTTTTTTTTTCTGGTGGGGGAGGGAGAGGAGAGAGAAAAGATTGCTTTCTAGTGAAGTCTATTGGAGCTTTGTTTAAGGAGGGATCCGCTGAACAAAAACTGATGTAAAAGATCTAATGTTTGCAGGATAGTAACATGATATATTGTCTCTTTCCCCCCCAACAACCACAGTTTTTCTTTCAAACTTTCATTACATCTCGGTATTTTTCTTCCTAACATCAATTGATATGAACATGAAAATTTCCTATCTCATTCCTTTTCTTCTGTAACTGACCCCCTCTCAAAAGTTTTGTTTTTGTTTTTAGACACTGAAAAGGTTATCTATTTTTAGTAGTTCACTACACCTGGATTCCATAGGCTTAGTGAGTATAGTCTGAAACATAAGCAATAAAATACTTTATCAACTTTTTAAAATCATTTCTTTCATGAGGCAAAATAGTGAGAACATTAAACATAATTTACTATGTAACTTTTGATGACTAGCATCTCAATCTAAGAAATTGGTAGAGATATTTCTTTCTGACAAATTTTCACAATAAGTTTAATCTTAAGAAAGAAAAATTAAACTTGCTTTGTTATTAAAGGTTTAGGACAATGTAGGAGAGCAATGAACTTCATTTTGAAGAAGAATAGTTTTGATTTTACAAAGATTAATGACCTTTGGGAGCTGAAAAAAATTTTAAGTTAAATATTCCTGGTGGAGGAGTAAGTTTATTATCTACTTTCTCTATCCCCTAGGGTTCTGTTAATAGTATGCTATTAGCCATGAAGAGAAGAACAACCCATTTTCTCCTTTTCACACACACATACACACACACAGAGGAAAGAAAGAAAATGTTCTGTTAAATCTCATGCACCTTAAATATGCAACTCCGCTTTTGGCAAAGCAGTCTCAGAACTCCAACTTGTTCCTTATGGTTTTATTTGTTTTCCTCTTCATTCTCTTTTTACCATGTGCTTGGTTTTTCATTGCATTTCCCATGTGATGGAATCATACTTGGCAGCATAGTCATAAGAATATAATCTCTCTGTGGTTCAGTTGAACTTAATGTGTTTGTAGGGTGGGGCTGCATAGCATTCAGGAAGCTCACTTATTAGAGGAACTGACTAGATGGGAGTTTTGCCTTTGTGTATTTTAATGCCCTTCCCATGTGCTATTTGTCTGAGGAGGATAGTGAGAAATTCGAGCAGGAATTAACTGTGGATGGTGGAATTAATTTCTTTTAGGTACAAGGATAAAAGAGAACCTGTAAGGTAGTATTTTGCTCTACCAGAGCAATTTTTTTTTTAAAAAATAGCAAACAATAAGCACAGTGGAGTCTTGAATTCTCTCTTTCATTTCATTCATATAACTGTAAAAATATTTTTTAGTTATGGAGAATCATTTCTGTTTTCCTTCTCATATTTTGAACAGTGCTGTTAATAGGTGTCATTACTTCTTGTAAAGATTTTGCCCAGATGAGAAAGTAAACATATTATAATTGGTAGTTACTCATAATTTTTCAAGACATCCTTTTGAATACTGTAACATCTGTGATTTTTGTCCCCATCATTTGGAACTTTACCCTTTCCAGATATCTTGAGACATGATCCTTCAATCCTTTCAAAACTATACCACCCCCCATCCTACCCCCATCCCCATATAGATGTACTCTGCGTGTACTTGGTCTGGTCCAGCTACCCTTCCTGTCTTTGTTTTGCTTAATGACATTTCCACTTCCTCATGAACCCTATCGGGGAATGTGATCTTAGAGTTCAAATGTTGTGGTTCCACTGACATTGATGGAGAAAATAGTTGTTTATACAAAGCTAGATGTCATAGTGGGGAGTATGCTGAACTCTAAGTCAGAATGACCTGAGTTTGAAACCTACCTTAGACATTTACTAGCTGGGCAAGAAAGAAACTAAAACTTTTGAAACTTCAGTTTCTTCCTCTTTAAAAATGGGGGAAATTACAGTCCTTACATCATTGAATGTAAGGATCAAGCGTATATATGTATATGTTTCTATGTATATATGTTGTCTGTCTTTCATTCTTGAAGAAGATCATGATATTAGGGGGCTGATGCCTTGACAAGTACATGAATTGGATTTGAGTGAGGGGATGCTGTGTTAAGTCACTGGTCTCACGTTTTCCTCCAGAATCATCTTGGTCCCGTGTCCAGATATGAATCAGGACAACTGGAGATGGTCCTGGATGGGAGGCAGTCAGGGTTAAATGACTTGCTCAAGTATACACAGCTAATAAGTTTCAAGTGTCTGAAGACAGTTTTGAACTCCCATTCTCTTGATTCCAAGACCAGTGCTCTATCCATTGCACTACCAAAAATATAGACATATATACCCAAATATATGCATATTTGAGATTATATAAAGGGGAAAAGATCATTGGAAATCTTAACTTATATAAATGTTAGCAATCATTATATTTCCCATTATTATTTGACCATTGCACTTTCCTTTTTCCTAATTTTATATTAGCTCTCCACAGAGGGAAAAATCAAGTAGATGAAAAATGCCCATTTTATTCTTATTACTGTAGTCTCTTCCAGATCACCTTGATTTCTGAATAGATTTCTCACTGCTTCCCTTTCCAGAAGGCCATTCAAAAATAAAAAGAAAAAAAAGCTATTTGACAAAGCTGACTAGTATACCAACAGTTTGATAGTATATGTAATATTTCCCTCCCATATATTTCTCTACAAAGAAAGAAAGGAGATAAAGAATGCTGATAGCTTGATGAGACAACCCATATAACTGTTCTGTCACTATATATCTATATCTATATATATATCAACTTACATATATACACTCTGCAAAGTAAGTTGTACAAATACTGGGCTAAGACTAGAATTGAATTAAGTCAAAAGAGCAGCTTATGTTGCATTTAGGAAATTGTACAAAATTTTGTTTTATTTGAGACTGAGTCTCATTATCTCACCTAGTTTGGAAATACGGTAGCCACCCATGGACTTAATACTAATACTGATTCAGTAGGGAAACTGTTGTTCTTATTGTTATTGTTGAGTAATGTTCAACTCTTCATGATTCCATGGCTTGGGTAATGGGGTTTTCTTGGTAAATATACTGGAGTGGTTTGCCATTTCCTTCTCCAGTGTATCCCCATTTTGCAGAGGAGGAACAGAGGCAAATAGGTGTTAAATGACTTGCCTAGGGTCACACAACTAGTAGGTGTGCAGATTTGAATTCAGATCTTCCTGACTCCAGGCCATTGTTCTAGCCATTGTGCACCTTAGATGCAAGGAAACATGACACTGAACAAATTTTCTCTCCTGACCTGTTTTCCCCTCTTTAAGCAATGTAGTAGATCTCTGTTCCTGAGATTCACTATATTAGGGTCAGCCATCTGCTTGACTACAGACCTACTTAAGTTACTTCCATTAGATAGTGAACTCCTAGAGGGCAGACTGTCTTTTGTCTCCATATGGACCTCCAGTGCTTAGCATAGGAAACATAGATTGATTCAGCTTAAAACTTCCACACTCAAGCCATCCACCAGCCTCGACCTCCTCCTTCTTTAGCTGACTTTTCATTTATGTACCTCATTGCCATTGACTATAAAGTCCTTTAAATGGTCCCAAATTTCTCTTGAAATACTTCTTTTTTATTATCACCATTCCTCCCATTGGTGTGACATGGTTTCAAAATCAAGGTATAAAACAATTTCTAAGAAATCTAAATTGTGGGCAGTAGAGAATCACATTCTAATGATATAAATTCTTAGCACTTCACAAATGATGAATTATGTGCATGAAATAATGAAAAGGGCAATGTCAAAGAGTTATGTATTAGAGAAAGGTGTTGAGATAACTGCATATTGAGAGTGAGAGATAAATATTGAGAGATTTTGTAAGAGAACATGAATAAAAGTTCCACATGATGATTAATGAGTTGCAATCTATATTAAAAAGCCATGTGAAAGAGATCAGGGATACACTAAAAGGTAAATGTGTTAAAGATATTGATTAATAAATTATAATAGGATAATATAGTTGTGGAGAGGTGGTGTCATAATGCAAAGAAAGATGACCTTGAAGCCTAGAAAATCTGAGTTCAAATTCTAACACTGATACATATATGTATGCATGTGTGTGTGTGTATATTGGCTGTATGACACTACACTTAACTTCTCTTTTATAAAGTTAAATTATTTTTAATTTATGAAAGTTCTTTAACAGCAGAATTAAAAGATGATTGCATGGGAAATTGCAAATCTATTATGTAGTATTTGCTATTCCTTTTAAATATATAATGTTATCATGTAATTTTCTTTATTCTCTTTCTTCTTCCCCCATCTCACCCCACTCCACTACCTAGAGATGGCTTTCATTCAAAACAAATCTGACTACTCTCTTTCTCTATCTTTCTATGTCTGTCTCTGTCTCTGGGACTGGGTCTCTACCTCTCTCTGTCTCTGTCTCTGTCTCTGTCTCTGTCTCTGTCTCTGTCTCTCTCTCTCTCTCTGTCTCTGTCTCTGTCTCTCTGTCTCTGTCTGCCTGTCTCTCTCTCTCTCTCTCTCTCTCTCTCTCTCTCTCTCTCTCTCTCTCTCTCTCACTTGAAAATACAGAGTAGTATTAAGGCAATGAAAAGCTCTTGAATTTCTTTTTAGGAAATTTTACACTCATTTTGAGCAAGTCTGGAGTAAAAGCATTGTATAAAATATCAGAAAGGTGGCAATACGTTCTCCTTTGCTATCAAGTCAAAGGAAGATTCAACCAAGGAGCAGGTTCCTTTATATTGCCCCAGTAGTCCACTCCCAAACATATCTCAAACTCAAATCTGTCTAAAAACAGAACTTGGTGTCTTTTTACCCCAAATACTCCCATCTTCTTGACTTCCTTATTTCTGTTGAAGGCACGACCATCTGTCCAGTCACCCAGGTTTGCAAACTCAGAGGCGTCTCCACTATTCCTTTCTCCATTGTCCTCCCATACAGTCAACTACTAAGGCTTGTCAGGGTCATTATCACAACTTATGACCTGTCCTCTTGCAGTAGACTTCAGGCTCCAAACAATGACTAAATTAATATCTCTAAAGCACTGGTTTGACCATGTCATTTCTCTGTTCAAAAGTGTCATGAGTTCCCTCTTGCCTCTAAGTTAAAATATAAACTCTTCTGGACTTTTGAAGTGCTTCCATATCTGTCTCTGGCCTGCCTTTCTAAATTGAACTCCTCTTCATACAGTCCACCCAAAGTAATCAGATTGCTGATCTTGTGTATGAAATTCCATTTCTCACCTCCATGTCTTTGTTCAAGTTATCTATTCATCTCTGTCATGAGATGCTTTGTCTTTTGTTCTTGAAGAAGATCATGATATCATGGAGGTGATGGCCATGACAAGCATATGAATTGGATTTGAGTGAGAAGGTGTGCTGTCAGAGTTAAGTGACTTGCCCAGGGTCACACAGCTAGTAAGTGCCAAATGCCTGATACTGGATTAGAACTCCCATCCTCCTGACTCCAAGGCCAGTGTTCTGTCTACTGCACCATCTAGCTGAATCAGCTAGATATCTGTTTTACAGACTCACTAAGCTGTCTGACTTAAGGGCTTAGAGCAGAGGTTCTTATTCTAGAATGAGCTGACCTTTTTTTCTTTTTTATAGCTGTATTCCAATATAATTCGTTTTCTTTGTCATCCTAATGTATTTTTATGCAGTTTAAAATACTCTGACATGGAATTTTTAGGCTTCACCATAAGGTCAAGAAATCTATGACACAAAAAGAGATTAAGAACTCCTTTTCTATAGTCACCTTATCTTGACCCAGGATCTAGTACTCTGCCTAGTAGTAGTACCTTAGTAGTAACTTAAGGCAGCTAGGTGGTGCAAGTAATTAGAGTACTGAGTGTGGAGTCACTAAAACTTGAATTCCAGTTCAGTCTCAGATACTTCCTAGCTATAGAACAAATCATAAACCTCTGTTTGCCTCAATTTTCTCACCTATAAAATAGGAATACTAATGGGACCTGCTTCACAGAATTGTTGTAGGGATCAAATGAAATCTTTGTAATGTAATTAATATAATAATATGATATAATATATCAAATAACATGTAAAGTAGAGATATTTGTGAAATACTTGGCACTACATAAATGCTTATGTTCTTCCATCTGGGAATTATTTGCATGTTTTATATTTAATTTCCTACATTCTTCCAACAGAACGTAAGTTTCTTGAGGACAGGAATTGTTTCATTTTTGTCTTTGTATTTCTAGCTACTGTCACATAGTCAGAATTTAATAACTAATTGCTTTTTTTCAGAATTGATATTGTATTGATGTGGTTTGCTTTTTATATTGTAGTCATTATTAGATATCTTTCCTTCCTCATCTCCCTATATTGCTCTCTCTTTTCCTCAATAAGCCTTTCCCTATAATAAAGAAAAATTGTCATGAAAAAAATCAACCTTTCCAGTAACCAAGTCTTACAGAATATGCAACATTCTGCTCTCCTTATTTGCCTCCTCTCCAGACAGAAAAGTGTCTTTCTGAACTCAGGTTTAGTCAGTGCATCTATCTATTATTGTTAACCTTTGCATTTATATTCTTTTCATTTATGTTTTTATAGTCATCATATTTTCTGTTTTCTTGATTCTTTTAGCCAGTTTGTATAGTCTTCTCATAGTGACCTTATTTCTGAATTCCTCAAATTTGTTGTTTTTTGATAAAATAATATTATGTGCTACTCGTATACAAAAATTTGTTTGGACATTTTCCAATCAATGGACAGTTTTTTCACTTTTTTTTAGGTTTTTTGCAAGGCAAATGGGGTTAAGTGGCTTGCCCAAGGCCACACAGGTAGTTAATTATTAAGTGTCTCAGACTAGATTTGAACCCAGGTACTCCTGGCTCCAGGGCCGGTGCTTTATCCACTGTGCCACCTAGCTGCCCCATTTTTTCCACTTTTTAAACTTCAGTAACAGCAAAAAATATGCTATGAATCTCTTTATCAGATCTTTTGCTCTCTTTGACCTTCTTAAAATATATTTCCAGCATGACTACATCTCTTCCAAGAAGAATTTCAGCTTTTGTAATAGATTAATTTCTACTGAAATTTTTGGGTGTAAGTTGGTGATGAAAACATCAGTGTCATCATAAAGCTAAGTTAACTACATTAGACTTCTGCCTTTATGAGAGGAATGAACTTCAAGGAAATATAATTTAAGGAAGTAACAACAAGAGTGAACCACATGGAGAAAAAAACCTGCTCCTTGGCATGTGCCCTCATTATATCCAAGAACCACAATTCCTTACTTTTTAATCCCACTATTGTGGGAAATTTGACTATTTTTTTGACTTGTTTCTTTAATTTTTCCCCCTGTGCCTTTAGTTAAGAATAGTAGAATTTTCTTCCTTTTTCTTTACCCCCCCCTTCAGCTTTATAACAATTTCCCTTTTCTCTTCCTCTAAAATATTTCAGCACAGAGACAGAATTGAGTAAAATGGCCAGCAGAGTGATGAGTGACAGTTGGTTCATAACAGTTTTAAAGGCAGCTTGCCTTGCAGACAGACTGTGGAGGAGGAATGTTTTCCTCCCCCACAGGAACATACAGTTTGCAAGTGCTAGAGGAATCACCTAGAATCTCAATTGAAAGATTCCTTCCCCCCCATCACCCCTCCCCCCATGAATGAATCCTGTTGCTGCCATCTCAAAGCCTTAGGGATTTTTCTTTGTTTTATTTTCATTACTGATAGTTACCCATTACCTTGAGATATTTCCTTGGCTATCAGTACTTTGGAGTATTTTTGGGAAGAATTGCTTCTCATTTAAAGCATCATTCACTGGAACCTTTCTTTGATAATACTGGTGATAGATGAAAGGCTACAGACAGATAGATACATGGAGAGATATCTTATTAATTGCTATTTGACAGCCACTATACTAAGCACTGTTTTGTACAAATAGAAACAATTGATGCATTTCTTTCTCCCAAGGAATTTCTATTCTAACAGAGATAATAGATAAAGGGGAGCTGGAAGGAGTAGATGATAAGGAAGATGGTATGGTCCTGAGAATCCATTCATAGGTCCTTGACTCTTTGGGTCTTTTCCAGATAGAACTTAGATGTCAAAAACATAAAAACCTGGTGGGGGAAGTCTAAAATCTTGCTATTAAATGTCAAACTTAGATGATTACCAAATGATAAATTCAAAGAATTACAATAGCACAACTTATTTTTCTATTCTTATTTGGCAATTATCTTAGATGATGCAATCAGGAAATCTTAGTCTTATATTTCAGATGACCAGATCCAGTATGCAACTCTATAATTAAATTTATTTCATTGTGGCTAAATAAATATAGTCTTCCTTAGATTTATAATGATTGGCAGTGGCTTGGGCAGAAATTTTTTCACTTTTGTCTTTATAGCCACAGTTCTTTGCATAGCATTTGACACATAGTAAGTGATTAATAAAAATACGTGTTAATTGTTGTATTTTTATGCTTTTTTCCTGGGATCTAATTGCAAATTCTGCTTATAGATTACTCTTCTTTAATTCCCAACTTAATTGACATTGAAGCAGTCTATTATGTAAAATTAAACAAAAACTATGAACATAGGAATGGGAACTAAAAATTCAAATACTGATTGACAATCTTAACCACAACCATCTGCTATCATGATTAATTACTTTAATATAACATACGGAATGGTCAGATTGTGAAGGGGGAAAAACTTGGTGTCTTTTCAGCAAAAATGAAAATCTAGAGACTTTCATTCAGTAAGTTAAAGAATATGAGACAGGGGTAAGGTGTGTGGATAGAGACAGGTATGAAGAACCTTTTTTCTCAGCATTAGCTCCAAGTACAGTATAGCCTTATAACATCATAACATTAAGGCAAATAAATAGCAAGTTTTTTTTTACTTTATTTGACATGTTGACTAAATAAAAGTATGCTCCTTCCTGCCAGTAGTGAAAGCTTGTCATCCTATAAGGCATTGAGAAGAAGAAAAGAAATCAGTTTAACATTAAGTATTCAAAGATCTTTAGCAACAGTCATGCCAAATCTTTTTGGTATTATGCCCTTTAATTTTTCTTCAATCTTGGGAGAATATCCCAGTGTAGCTGTTGAAGTTGAATTCTTGGGTGAAAAGTTCTCATTCCATATATGGCAGATCTATTTTGATCAATGATTTCAATATAGGACTAGAGGCCTCTACTGAATTCAGTAGAAGAACTGTTACCATTGAGGTCGTCATGATTTGTTATGATTAAGTGATTTCTTAAAGCTTATTGCTGGGGGTGGCTAGGTGGTGCAGTGATTAGAGCATGGGCCCTGGAGTCAGGAGTACCTGAAATCAAATCTAGTCTCAGACACTTAATAATTACCTAGTTGTGTGGTCTTGGGCAAGCCACTTAACCCCGTTTGCCTTGCAAAAACCAAAACCAAAAACAACTTACTGCTTGATCAGGGATAGAAGTGATATTTCCAGTTAGATATCAGTTATTTCTAATATACAGACAGGTAAGATTATTTCTTTCTGGCAGGTTAAGTATATTTTCATTATGGCAGTTGAATTGGCAGAACTTCCAGAACTTTATTTCCTGTAAAGTCTTTAAGAAGCAAACTTTGAAGCCAATTAACCACATTGCCTTGCAAAAAGAAAAAAGCATAACAAAAAGAAGCAGACTTTGGGGATTGCTGGCATCTAAAGTGACATACCTGGGCAACTTAGAGGCTTCAACAGAGGTATAATGCCAATCTTGGCATGGATGGTTGCCACTCTTTTTTTCATAAACCAATGAAATTGGTCAAATATCCAAATATCTCTCAGGTATAGTTTACCTTTTAACCAATATATTGTGTTCATTGGTTGTAAGAGTGATATGGTTTTATACTTCAGTTACTTGCTATTATTCCTCTAGGATATTTCCTCATTTTATAAAACAGCTTGATATTGTTGTTTGTGATTTTGCCTTTGATGAGTGGGAGTATTTTTTTGTTGAATTGTTTGGAACGTTTCATTCTTTATTATTTCAGAATGAATTGATAAGAACCAAGAAGGTCTTAAAAAAACAATATTTTTTATTCAGACACATATCATTTTTGAGATGTATAACCAAATGTTTTTGAATAAATACCAAGGACAGTCAAGCATGATGTTTGTATGTGATAAATTAACATTGGAAGAGCCATTGTAAAGTCAACAAAAGGAATTTATAGCAATTTCAACTGAGATTAGTTCATTCATTCTATTAATAGTTTATTCTCAGATTTATACTATGCATAAAGAAGTGTAGCTCCTACTTTTAAGGAGTTTATGATGAAGTGGAAGACAAAAAACACACATCTTAAATTCTTGATCCCCAAAATCAGTAGGGAAAAATTTAAAATTATGCAAATTGATTATGTAGCTACCATGAACCAGATTAGAAGAGGAATGAAAACCATGACTAGGGGAAAGATAGGGGGTCCAGTAAGAGAAAATTCCTAAAGAATATAAGTTCAAGATTATATTTTGAAGACAAAATATAACCCTTCTTATAGGGAAAGGAGAAGGCATCTATGATAAAATGGGAGGAGCAAAGATACAGAAACAGGATTAGAAACATTCCATTCAAGGAAGAGCAGATTGGCTTGACTGGAGCAGAAAGTTTGGGTGGAAAAAGAAAAAAAAATGAGATTGCTGAGACCAAATAAGCCTCCCATAAGTTCATGACCAAGCTATTCAAAATATCATGAACATGAAGTAGCCCCCCTTTTTTTTCCTCTTAGTGAGATGGAGTCAAAATTCTTCCCCATATCTTAGAAGCTTCTTGTCCCTTTCTTGGATTCCTTTCCACTAACTCAATCATTGAGAAATCAAAATAAGTTGTTTAGATAGTCTGGATATGTTAGGTGGACCTTATATGACAGAGGTTATCCTGAAGCCACCAAGATAGTATTTATGCTCACTGTCTACCATCTGACCAAGAGGCATGATTGACTTAAAGTATGTTTCTTGAAATTTCCTTGGCTTGCTGATGAACTGATAATTCGACATACTTTAAGATTACTTAAGTAGTAGTCTACAGATAAAAAGGTCCCTCTCCTGTTCCTAATTACTGAACTAGTCCAATCACTCTCATTTTATTTTTGTTATTAGGTACTTTCTCCTAAATACAAATCATCTTTAAGGCTGTAAATATTAGTATTTCTATTTTAGAGCCAAGTCATAGCTTTTACAAAACAATTTATGACGGACTAAAAGCAAATATTGCTTGGAGTCAAAAAATTCAGAAGATAAGGGTTCAGGTCCTGGTTATAGTGTTTATTGTGTGACTTTGACTAAGTAGTTCTTAGTTCTGGGTCTCAGTTTCCTTATCTGCAAAGTCAGAGCAGGGTGAAAATCTTGGTTATTATTCAGTACTGTCTTTGAATTATTAATTAATTTAATTAACTTAATTTAATTAATCTTTGAATTAATTAGTTGTTTTATTTTTTGCTTTTACCTATACTTCCAATTTCATGAGTGGAGGGGATTCTTAAGTTGCCTGAGATTCCTCTTCTTCCATGAATATATAATGCATGTATACAAATATGTTTAAATACTACATTACATACATATAGTATTTATATAATGAATAAATGTTAAAAAAACTTAATGTATTTAGTATTTAAGCATTTTTCTTATGAAATCACTTTTCACTTTATTCTTTTTATTATTATCTGCACAAATACAATCTTAGTTCTAAATTATTTTTCCAGGGCCATAGAGTTAGATCATTTAGATGAAAGAGTCAGAAAAATGGTGACTCCCTTCCTTCCCTTTTCTTTGCAAGGGCTGTTGCATAGAGCTCACACCCATGCCCCTACAAATGAGGAAAGACCAATTGATCAGAATTCAAGGATAGTTGGAGGAGAAGCTCACATCTTCTATTTGAAACTCAAGTGTTACCTACTCTGTTCCACTAGTAGTTGGATATTCCTAGCACATCAGCTTCCTTTGACAGTCTAATTCCTGCCAAATGCAGCTCTAGGTCACATGCCTCAGAATAAAAATCATTTCCCTTTATTTCCTTCACTACTGCTGCAGCCTCAGTTTTTGGATTATGCTTTCAAGTTGTGTCTTTTAGGTAGATATCTTGTTAATTTTTGTCTAGACATCAGGACAGAGCCATCTAAACCACTTTAAAGAAAACTAAGGAATATCATCTGTCCAAAGCCCGGAAGATTGTCCTCTTTTCTAAAATAACTATCAAAGTAGGAATAAAATCATACTCTTGGTAAAGGTGACAGCTCTGAAATTAAGGCAATTTCATTTTGTTACTGTGGCTACAACAGATTTCCTTTTGCACAAACTTATGGTACTGTGTATAATGTAGAAAATTCTACCATCCCATCTACCTTTGTGCTTTTGTCCTTAGGATCTGGTTTTGTTCTTAATTTCATTGCCTCCAAACTGGGCCCCCCCCCCAAAATAGAACTATTATTTTATTATTTATTGGTCCATTTTCCATAATAACCAAGGAGTAGGATATTGGAATACAGCCATGTTCGTTTCCATGCTCCATCACCAGAGAGAGAGAGAGAGAGAGAGAGAGAGAGAGAGAGAGAGAGGAGGTATTGTTGGGTTTCCTAGGCAGTTCAACTCAAAATCTCAACTCAAAAATGTTCTATCCTTAAAAAAGATCTTTTGGGGAGTAGGGGAATGATGGAGGGGGTTGGGGTATTGGGAAGTGTGAAGTAAGAAAGAAGATAGGATTTTAATTCATTTGGATTCAGGGCTCCCTGGAGTTTGACTTAGAGAAGCAGCACTGTATCTATCCTTAGGGTCTAGAGAGATTGAGAATCTCCCAGTTCTTGGTAGTTGTTGCTTGTTGCATTTATTTCCCAAATCTTAGTCCCTGAAATGAGAGCTTTTGCCTGGGGCTGACACTTTGGCTCTCTCACAGCTATTTTTTCTCAGAGTCACAACATTTTTGTCACATCTCCTTGTTTATTAGAAGGGCTGACTGATGAATTGTTTCTAAATCCCACCAATTATAAGGTAATTTCTTATCACCTCTCCCCTTGGTGATAATCAATTCTTCAGGCTTCTTTAATGTACTCTGGAGGCACTTCTGGGCACTAAATAAATTACTGAGCTCTTCATTATACATTGAAGAAAAATGTAAATTCACACACAAACTAACCAATCTGGGACTTTCAAATTCAGTTGGCTTGACTTTTTGAAATCCAGCTTCAAATTGGAGCCCTCTGTATAGAAAATAGATAATAATGTTTGTCCTTCCTTTTCTAAGAAGACATCAGGAAGGTGATGCTATAACAAGCACATGAATTGGATATTTTTTGGGGGGGGTGGGGGCTGTGCTAAGTCACCAGTTGCACTTTTCTCCTTCAGAGCAGGATGATTGGAGATGGCCCTGGATGTGAGACAATCAGGGTTAAGTGACTTAGTAAGTGTCAAAGGCTGGATTCAGACTCTAGTCCTCCTGATTTCAAGGTCAGTGCTCTATCCACTGTGCTATCTAGATGAACCCAAGCAATCCATTCAGAATGACTGACAAGGTGAGGACAGAAAAAGTGTTGATCTTCAACTGATTTGCTCATAAACTGTTGGTACTCATTCTTTCTCAAGTGATGGTTTATATAAGTCTCTGGGTACATGTTATATCTCTAGAAGAAACTATAAGCTTCTCAAGGGCCAATACTATTTTTTATTTTATTTTTGTCTTCCTAATGACTAACGCAATCATTTGACCATAATAATGTAGTATGCTGCTATGGAGAGAGTGCTAGATTTGAAGTCAAGAAGACCTGGTTTCAAATTATGACTTTTTAAAAATACATTTTCTGTGTGAACTTGGGGAAATGCTCTTTGTGTCTCGGTTGCTCATCTTTAAAAATAGTGTGACCTCTGAGGCCTTTTCAGCTCTAAAGCAATGATATTCTGAATTTTTAAAAAATTAAATTATTTATTTATTTATTTTTGTTTTATTATCATCAAGCATCTATTAAGCATTTGCTATATGTCTGTATATGTCTATATATGTCTATATGTCTATATGCTATATGATCAAGCTCTGGTCCTGGAGTAAGGAGAACCTGTGTTCAAATTTGACCTCAGACCTTTAGTAACTGTGTAAACCCTGAGCAAATAGCTTAATGCTATTTGCCTCAATTTCAATATCTATAAAATGAGCTGAAATTAAAAAAAAATGACAAATCACTTCAGCATCTTTGTCAAGAAAACCACAAATAGGGTCACAGAGATTTATACATGACTGAAACAACAGCATATGGTAGTTAACTATGTTCAGCATCTGTAATAACAAGAATGAAAAATAAAACAGGCCTTACCCTCAAGAGGCTCAATCTTAATAAGGAAGACAACAAATAACTAAGTACAAGATATAATATCAAGTAAGAGATTTGGAATTTCCTTTTGCATAAATTGTATTTTGGGTTGAGTCTCTAAATAAACTGGTCAAGTCTCAATCATTACCTGGGTCTGGGCTGGGTGGTGGGGAGGGAGGGAGTGGGGAGACAATGGGGGAGAGGAGTAGGTCATTTATCCTTTTATATACTTAATTTTTTCCCTATGGGAAGTTAATTTGTATAACTCAGTGACAAAAAAAAATTTACTTAGGAGTGAACTTTCCACTTTGTTTCCAGTAAGCTAAACTTTCTTTCACAGACATCTTAGGGAAAATAACTCATAAAAGGCTCTCAATAATGACTGAATATGGAATCCTCAAGATGTCAACTGTATGTTTCAATCTAAACTGTATTAAACAAATTGACCTTAAACAAGAGTGATCAGAATGTTGTCAAAGAAGGGGAAAACATTTTTTTGAATCTCTATCAAAGTTACAATCCTTTATTGTAGTGTATAAAAGTAATAATTCACTGAAGACACTCCTGTTGTTCATAGCAATGAACAAATGTGACTCCTCACATGATTTGGGTTTATAACAAGTTTGTTAAACTGCTTTTGTTTCTTTTAAAGAAAAATTTGATGCATCATCTCCAAAGGTGCAGTCTACAAAGAGGCCAAGGATTTTCACATTTTTCTGTTCAAAAATGCATTGAACACTCTATCAGATACTGGCTCTCAAATACTATTTAAATTCCTAGTAACATAAAAGGGGAAGGAGACTTTACTCTCCATTTTAAAATTAAATTATATCTTTAAAATCAGAGAATCAGAAGCTTAAAAGAGATCACACCAATCCCTTTCCTTTCTCTATACTGAACCTTAAATATTTAAAATTTGTAATCATCTATCTTTTTCAGAAGACTTTCTAGACCAGAAAGTTGGCCAATTACTTTTGGTAATTCTTCTGCTAATGACTAGGATATTCTGACTTGCGTTGATTAATTAGTCGGTCAATGTATCAATAAATAACAATATAAATACAATGAATTGAAGACAATATAAGCAACTAAAAAAGCTAGTATTTCTTTTCTTCTAGTATCAGCATTAAAAGAAGGTTAGTGCCTAAGGATAGGGAGTTAGAAGTACTGTTTTACTTTGGTCATACATATCTGGATTTTTATGATTTTTAGTTCTAGATACCAATTTTTGACTGCCATGAATAGCTAAAATATTATTGTATATAGACTTTTCTCCTTATCTCTTTGAGGTATAGGGTTCATAGCCATATACTTATGTCAAAAGATATATAAGCACTTTGTTAACTTTCTGGATATAGTTCAAAATTGCTTTGCAGAATGGCCAGACCTATTCATAGCTCTTCCAACAGTGTCTGTTTTCCCATAATCCCTCTAATATTTGTCATCTTCCTTTTTTATCTTTGACAGTCTAATAGATGTGAGGTGGGACTTCAGAGTTATTTGCATTTCTCTCTTTCAACTGTTTCTCTATTGAAGAATGACTGCTTTAGTTTTATAATTTAAACAATTTCTTCATATCTCTAGAATTAAAACTTTACTAGGAAAACTTTTTTTTTTGGCAAGGCAATGAGGTTAAGTGGCCTGTCCAAGGCCACACAGCTAGGTAATAAGTGTCTGAGCTCGGATTTGAGCTCAGGTACAACTGACTCCAGGGCTGGTGCTCTATCCACTGTGCCACCTAGCCGCCCCCAAGAAAACTTATTGCAAAGATTTATTTTCCTAGTTAACCTTTTCCCTTTTTAACTTTAATCACATTAGATTTGTTTGTGCAAGAACTTCTAAATCTTAAATCCCCACATCAGTTCACTTTATCTTGAGTGATTCTTTCTAACATGTTTTTTGGGTCATAGATTCTTCCCCCTTGCATAGCTCCAAAAGTTAATTTCTTCTTAGCTACCCTTTCAAGTACTTTAATGGCTGTCATTTGAAAAAGAGATCCTCAAACTTGTCATGTTTGACCTAAAAAGACATAATGAGGAGCGATCAGAGGCAGATTTAGACATAATTAGAATGAATGTTCTAATAGAGCTATCCAAAATGGTCATGAGCTATTTCAAAAGGCTCTCTCTCTCTCTCTCTCTCTCTCTCTCTCTCTCTCTCTCTCTCTCTCTCTCTCTCTCTCTCTCTCTCTCTCCTGTCTTCCATTTTTTCTCTGCTTCTCCCACTCTCCCCTTCTGCCCTTCTCCCCTTTCCCTTTCTCTCCTTTGTCTCCAGGTTGTTAAGCAAAGGCTGGAGATAGTCACTTGTTGGGTATGTTGTGGAGGAAAAAATTATGGACTAAGCTAGATTATAAAAATTTAAAGGCAGAAATTAAAAAAACAAAATAAAAAATCCCTGTTTGCAAGAAATGCACAGTCTATTGGAAAGGGAGAGGAAGAGAGATAAATAGATAAACAAACAGTTCTGTCCAAGCAAGACATATATTGGAGATGTGATATATTAAATATAGTGTGTGTATATATATATATATATATATATATTATCATGATTAAATTGGAGATAATCAAAAGAAGAAAGACATTTGCATCAAGGGAGAAACTCAAAAGGTGTCTTCTAGAAGGAAGGTGAAGATTTTGCTGAGATTTGAAGGAGCTAAGACCAGGAGATGGAAATGGAGATGGGGAAAAGACAGAATTCCAGGCATGGGAGAAGGGCAGTGAGAATGCATGGGAGTTGGGAAATGAGATGTCCTTGTTTGAGGAAAAAGCAAGGAGGCCTGTTTCACTGGATCTTAGATTAGGAAGGAATGAGTAAGAAGTAAGTAGACTGGAAAGAGGAGGAAGTTTCCAGGTGATAAAAGGCTTTGAATACCAAATAGAATTTTATATTTAAATAGCAGCCATACAACAGTTAAAGAACATGCAGTTGCCTCTATTGTCAATGCATTGTCAATACATTCTTTGATAGGACTGTGTAGTGCATTTAAAAAAAAAATTAAAGTTCATGATACATATCAATGGCTTACTATAATGACAACTAAATTAAATTATGGAGATCCAATGTGAAGTGTGCATTTCAAGTCAGAAAATATGGAACTAGTGTTGACGCTTGATTGATAAATATAATATAAAAAGGTCAAGATGAGGAAGAAGAGCTAGTTATATAAGGTAAATATCCTGTATAAATTTCTTTTTCTGCAGTTAGATACATTCTTCCTTTCCTCGGTTGAAATGGGTAACTACTGATCATGAACACCAGTAATAGAGTCTCATATTCAACTGAAGTCTGGTTTCATTATTTAAAAGTCTGTAATGAGATCGTGATATTCTTAGATTAAAACCATGAAATGTTCTGAGCTGCAAAAAAATGATTACCTCTCTGCCTTGAATCACTTTCTCTCCTTTGCCATATAGTGACCACCTCACCCCCAAATAAATCTTGAGGAAGAAAACTGTTATAGCTCTGTATACTTAACGTATTCAGCCTTAGTAGAGGTGAATATAATCCTCTAATTTGAAAGTTAAATTGAAGTGAAGCAGTTCCCCTCCAAATGTAATAATAATAACAGCTGGCATTTACATACTGTTTAAAGGTTTGCAAAGTTCTTTACATTATCTCATTTGAGCCTTACCACAATCCTGTAGAAACTATGCAAGTTACCACATTACAGATTTTATTATTCCCGTTTTGCAGAGGAAGAAACTGTAGGTATCATGGGTTCCATATCTGTTTAAGTGTTTGGGATGGGTTTTGGACCTGGAGCTTCCTGATTACAGATTTAATCCTCTGACCACCATGCCAAGCTGCCTATATCATGCACAGAATTGGTTAGAAATTGAATTAATTATGCGTTGTCAGTAGTCTAGTTGAATGTAAATTTTAAGTACCCTTTGAAAATAGTTTCTTTTCAAAGATTCTTTGCTAGGTCACATTGCTTAGGATATTGGTACAAGGATTTCCATTACTGAGACAATGAAGAATAGTGTTGAAGGCACTAAATTGACATCTTTAACAATAACCATGACAAAGCAAGAATAAGAATAGCCCACTCTAGGAAATGGAGTATGAGAGACAAACTGAATTTTGGAAGATTGAAGACTCTTTCAATAGTCAGCAAAGGATTTTTTTCTAGAGACTTTAGATCTGGCAGAATTTTAGGGATTTTAATCACTATTTTAAAATATTACTGAGGAAGTTTACTACTAATAATTTATTTTTAGATCATGCTAAATATCCTTGAGAGGGGGGATTAAAAATGGTCAATCAGAAACCTTCAAGTCAATAAATTATTTGGCTGGTGTATATAGGATAAGATTAGACAAAAGAATTTCTTCTAAATATTCTATTTAATTTCTAATAGCTTTTTTTTTTTAAAAATCTATTTAAATTTATTTTCTACACCATTTTGCTATGCTAGATAAAGCAGTGGAGTTTGATTCTTAAGGACCTGGGTTCACAATGTGTCTCAAATACTTATTAGTTGTATGACACTGAGCTTGGCAAGTCAAATCTACCTCTCACTCAGTTTCCTCATCTACTGAATATGTAAAATCATTCTGTATATGCTTCTATTTGTTAATTCTTTTTTCTGGATATTGAAAGCATCTTCCTTTATAGGTCCTTTTTGATTGTTTATAAAGTCAAAATGATTTAGTGACTCAAAGTTGTTCAATAACAATATTACTGTTACTGTTCTATTGTGGTGAACATAAAAGTTATATATAATTGTATATATACATATATAAATAGGTTATTAGTTTCATGTTCAATCATACTTTTTATACTATGTTATGGAAATGTTTCTTTTACTTAATAAAATAAATTAGAAACAGAAAAAGTCATTGCCTATTCAAGGAATTCTATGGATGTTATGCCTATGTGAGACTTACTCATAAATGACTAGCAGAATAATTGAAAGGGCTGGGTTGACTTCTCTGCTGTCAGCTTCATGTTTGTGGGCTATCATTCATGTTGGGAAACATATCAACTGATGACTGCAAAGGTGGTTCATTGTCTCTCTGTCTCTGTCACACACACCTGTATATTTTCATGTATATAAATGCATACCTATGTAATTTCTTTTTAATGGAATGAAAACAACATTGGGATGAGGACAATCAGCAAACAATAGATGAGCTCTTTATATATTTCATGTTTTAGTTATATAATCAACAAACTAACTGCTTCTTGTGTGGCATTTTAAAAAACTTCATCCTTTAGCATCTGGCTTGGACCCAATAGTCCTATTCATTATATCAAATGATACACACTAAATTATCAGTAAGTTAATGTAAGACACCACATGATTCCTGCCCCTATGGAACTCATGACAATATGCATGGCAATATAAACATACAAGATATGTGTATTATGTGTGTATGTGCAGATGTATACAAATTGAAGATAATATGAGAGGGGGAAGTTCTAGAACTGAAGAGGGAAGGAGATGAAAGGTGCAAAAGGTACAATTTGAGCTTAGTCTTGCAGGGATCCCGGGAAGCCAGGAAGTGAAGGAGAGGAGGAAGAACATTCCAGGCATGGGAAACAGTCATTGCATAAGTGGGAAGTAGAGGTTAGAATGACTGAACCAAAATATGTGGGGGAAGTAGAGAATGAGAGGTTGCAAAGAGTCAGGTTGTGAAAGGTTTTAAATGTAAAACAGAATTTACATTTGATCTTGTAGGTAAGAGGTAGACACTGGAGTTTATTGAATTTAACAAAATAGATTGGTTATATAGGGTATAGGCAAGTTAGGAGCTGCAGATGAATACAAAGTTACAAGCCTGGGTTTTCTGGGAGACTGTGGTGCCTTCAACAAGTTGGAAAGATCGGAAATATGATGAAATCTATTTTGGAAATACTGAATTTGAGATGACTGTGCAATCCAATAGATATTATATGACAGAGTTGGATATAAAGACCTGACAATCATCTTTGTGGAAAGGATAATAGAACCTATGGCTTTTGATGAGCTCACCAACTGAGATAGTATATAGAGAGAAGACAGCATAGAAATGAATTTTGGGTGATAAACATAGTGGGAATGACATTTTAAGATCTAGCAAAGGAAACTGGGGAGCAGTCAGACAGGTAGGAGGAGAACCAAGAGAAAACAATGTACAAAAACCTAGAAAGGAAAGTATACCCAAGACAAGGTGTTCAACAGAGCAAAGACAAATGTTGGGGAGGGAAAGCCATTAGATATAGTAATTAAAAGAGCATTGATGTCTGGAGAGAGCATTTCACTTGAATTGTGAGGTCAAAAGCTAGATGGTAGAGGGTTTAGATTCCAGAATGGATTAAGTGGAGGTATTATTGTAAATGTCTTTCTCAAGAAGTTTAGCTGAGAAAGAGTAGAGATATATAGATAAGTTAGTAGAAAGAAGGAATGGAGCCAGTAGATGTGGAGAATATTGAATATTGGAGTATGGGGATGATAACAGGGACAGTCTATTAGAGAAGACAGGATGGAACAGGATCAAAGGTGCATGTAGAGGGTTGGTCTTGAAAAGCATAAGTGCCACATCTTCATTGTAAGTCAGAGTTGAAGGACGAGATAATAAGGGAAATTGCCTGAATTATGTGAGATAATGATTAAGAAAGGAGAAGAAAAAGGTCTCAGCAAATGGCTTCTTTACTTTTTCTTTGCTTTTTTTTTAATGAAAATGAGGTCCTTGGCTGATAAAGTATAAGGACGGGGTCATGGGAAGCTTGAAAAGAGATGAAAAGTTTTGAAATAGCCATTGGAGTGACTGGATAGTCATTAATTAGGGAGATGTAGAAGTGTTGCTTTATAGCAGTGAGGTCTTTGTTGAAATTATGCAACATAAACTTGAAGGGGTCCCAGCGAGCATGGAATTGTGATTTTCTCTAGTTCTATTCAGTAGCATATGAATAAGAACTAGGGAGACATATGGAAGGAGTCAGAGTTTGACAACAGGACAAAGATAAGAATATAAATGATAATTTAAAGTTGAATTGATTCACCAAGAAGTGGAGATGAGGAAGGAAGAATAGTGTCACCATCACCTGTCTAGGAGTAATGATGACACTATTAGAGATAGAGCAATTAGAATTCACAGTGAGGACAAAGAATTGTTTGGAAGGGGTCAATAGGTAGAGGGAGAGAAGAAAATATAAAAGATGCTGAAAGTCAACTCTATCCCCAACCTTTCTGTTAGTTTTCTAATCAGGACTTCTTACACTTGTGCCAAATTAATTTGTTGGAGGAAGGGTTCTGACACCCAGAGGATGGTCTGTCTAAAGTTCTTTTGAATTTAGAGGAGTGCCCCATATCTAAGAGAGTACTGTTTTTGCATCTTTGGCATAGTTGATGATCACCACTATTCCAACTCCAAGAAGGCCTGTGGGGGCAAGCAAAAGGTATTCATGGGGCTTCTGGTAAATGGCCCCAGGAAAGGAGTAATACAGTAATAGGACTGTGATGGTGGTAATGACCCATGCCAAGAAATTTAACAGTGAATCTACTTTATCTTGAAATTTTCTCTGAGATGCACATTGATTTATTTATCCATCCATATACTTTTTTGTAAATGATTTTATTTCCCCTCCAATTATGTGTAAAAACAATTTTAACTTTCATTTTTTTTTAAATTGAGTTCCAGTTTTTCTTTTTCCCTTCCTCACCTCCTCCCTTCCTGAGTTGGTAAGCATTTTTATGTAGACTATACATGTTCAAACATGCAAAAATTTTTACCATATTAGTCATATTGTGAAAGAAGATATAGACCTAAAGGAAAAGAAAACATGAAAAAATTAAGTGGAAAAAATAGCATGCTTCAATCTGCTTTCAAACTCCATCAGTTTTTTGTTCTGGAGGTGGATAGCATTTTTCATTATGAGTCTTTAATCAAAATTGCTTTGAATTATTGTACTGCTGAGAATAGCTAAGTCATTCTCAGTTGATCATCCTTCAGTATTACTGCTCCTGTGAACAGTGTGCTTCTGGTTCTGTTAACTTCACTTTGCATTTGTTCATTTCAGTTTTCCTGAATTTTTCTGAAATCAGCCTGCTTATCATTTCTTATAACACATTAGTATTCCATTACAATCATGAAACACAACTTGTTCAGCCAATTCTCAATTGATGGACATCCCCTCAAATCCCAATTCTTTTCCACTACAGAAAGAAATACTATAAATATTTTGTCCATATAGATCTTTCCCCCTCAACTCCTTCCTTTTTATCTCTTTGGGATGTAAACCTAGTACTGGTATTGCTAGGGAAAAGGGTATGCATGATTTTATAACCCTTTGGGCATAATTTCAAATTGCTCTCTAGAGCGGTTGGATTGATTCATAACTCCAATAGTGCATTAGTGTTCATGTATTAAATACAAGCAAAAAACAACCCTTGGTTTCATGGAAGAAGACAGTATATAAAAGGGAGTTGAAAAGTGTTATCAAGGTGGGGGAACAGGGAGGAGAGAAGATATCTCCAAGGGGGGAGGGGTGGTGAGGTCCAGAGAGAAAGAAACACAGCCAAGATGGGAAGGAAGCATGACCAGCCTAGCCTAAAGGAAGTTCTTGGGTGTGAAGGCAAAGAATCTTTTTCCTTTTTTTTTTTTTTTTGCAAGGCAATGGGGGTTAAGTGGCTTGCCTAAGGCCACACAACTAGGTAATTATTAAGTGTCTGAGGCTGGATTTGAACTCAGGTACTACTGATTCCAGGGCCAGTGCTCTGTCCACAATGCAACCCAGCTGCCCTTAAGGCAAAGAATCTTGATAGTACAGTCTAGAGAGAGAGAGAGGCATACATGCTTGGCTCGGTATTTCAAATTTTCAAAATTATGCAATTGATTATTCCAACAGTTTTAATAATGGAAAAGATGCTTAGGGTTGCCATGACCATGGAGCATCTAGTTATCAAGCTCCTAAAAAAGGAAAAGATGACTTTAAAAAATGCAAAAAAATAGTATGAGAAAAGCTGAGAATTCAATAAGAGGTCCACTGAGACCTTTTGATTGAATTCAACCTTATTCTTAAAAAGTTCAGCTATGTGGAGTGGAGAAACTCCAACCAGTCTTTGTATTTTCAGGATTCTTTATTCAGCACTGAACCAATTTAACTTGGTTCACTCAAGCAGTGAATTGAGATAGTTACTACTGTTTTGGGTATCTAAAGCTATACAACAGTTTTGAGGTTAGGAAGAAGAGGAGGAGAACTAGCAGTAGCAGTTTAAGATTTGTTGTTCAATTATTTCAGTCATGTCCTATTCTGTGTCACCATTTTGGCTTTTTTGGCAAAGTCACTGTAGTGATTTGCTATTTCCTTCTCCAGTTCCAGCTACAAATGAGGAAACTAAAGCAAGGATACACCACTGGTAAATAGGTCTTAGGCCAGTTTTGGACATGGAAAAATAAGACTTATGGATTCCAGACCCAGTGCTTTATCCACTGAACTGCCTATCTGCTCCAGGTTAAGATTTAGGAAGACTTAATAGTGTTTCTGAAAGAACCTTTCTTAGGAATGAAGAGGGAAGAAGAGATGACAAAATCAGACTTTAGTATTTTGTGGAATCCATGGTTATATTTCTATGTCTATTATCTCTGATGGTTTAGAGCCTAACCTCTTTATGCCTCTTCACCTTGTATGACTTTTCTATGATTCCCCATAATCTTCCATAGATGATATAATGAGTATACTGGAAGTCTTCTTCTTGTTCTTTTAATATTTATTCCATTTTTTAAAAGTTTATTTTTTATTTATTATCTGTATTATGTCAATCATTATGCTTCTGCACTCAGGACGTCTGTGTGTGTCTGTGTGTCTGTGTGTGTGTGTGTGTGTGTGTGTGTGAGAGAGAGAGAGAGAGAGAGAGAGAGAGAGAGAGAGAGAGAGAATTCTCTGACCTTGAATAACTTATATTTTCTTGGTTGCATTATCTTTAGGACAGCAATGTAGGACAGGCTGTTTGTCTCTTCTCTCATTCTTATTGCATACATCATTTCCAAGTCATATATGTACTTGCTAATGTTTTTTTTTTCACTCCTTCAGTGAAGTTGGGTTGGTTGTATGCTTGCAACCTTGTATAAGATCACCATAAAGTCCTCTATTGTACTTTCAGTTATTACTTTGAATCTTAGAAGTTGATGGTATTCCATAGTTTGTAATCATACAGAACTACCAAGAGAATATTGGTGTTAAAGAAATGAACTGTTCTTGCTGCAAACAGTTTGGGACCTTCAAAAGTGCTACATAACTTCTAAATACAATCCAGCCCAATCTTCTCCAACCTTTCAGTTCTGAATCTAGTCCATTGTCTAACTTTGGCAGCTGTCTAATATGTTTATTAATTTTAACTGGCTGTTAGTAGGACCATTTGAAATTTTTATTCTTGTTTTTTTACTATGAAAGATTAGATAAATCTCTTTTCCACTATTTTGTCTTTTACTGAGATTATAGCCGAGGTTCTGGAATTGATATTTTGGAATGTACAAGATCACAAAAATAAAGAATAAATTGTCTTTTGTCAAAGAATTCTTATTTTATAGTCAACCAATAAATATTTATTTATTTAGCAATTACTATATGAAAAACATGGTGCTAAATTTGGTGAATGAGGCAAAGTAAGAGATAAGTTAGACTTGCTGTTCAGGATTCTAATGTAGTTAGGGAAAAATGCATAATCACAAAAAATACAATAATTGATAAAAATTGGATAGTAATAAAATACCAAAGAATGTGACTATTTAACACACTGGAGACCACAGAAGGATTGACTTAGTATAGCAAGGCTTATTGAAGGAAAGGGGGAAGCTTCCATGGAACCCTGAACAATAGGACTCATAAGTAGCTATCTATCCTAGAAAATGATTTTAGGGAATAATAACCCAATATGACTAGAAAAAGTGATTTGTGTTAGGATATAATAGGACATTTACACAGCATATCCCAGAACAGCAGAGACAATTGTAAGAGTTGTTACTATCATGCATTAAGATTTACAAAGTACTTAAATATATATAAAATTTCTTTTGTTCCTTTAAGTCAGGGAAAGAGATACTCCAATCCATGGCCATAGTGTTCTGGCACTGCCAGGACGACCCCAGCAGGACTTGAAATTCAATAAATCTAGAGGCTTTATAGGGGTGAATTAATTAAATATCTGACCAAATATAACCCTTGAATGATGTTAGAAATATCCAAATGGCCCTTGGCAGAAAAAAGGTTCCCTTCTCTTATAAGTGATACAAATATAATTATCCCCACTTCTCAGAGGGGTAAATTTTCCCATGTCAAAAAATTAGCATATGTCAGTGGCAGGATTCAACACCAGGTGTCTATACAAAGCCTAGCGCACATTTTACTGTGCCATACTGTCTTTTTTTAAATAAGTATTTTGAATTGTTTTTTTTTCCATTACCAAAGAAAATGGCTAGAAACTTAAATGAGAGAAGTAATATTAAATGTTCTCCACAAATTGTTTATCTATCCTCTCTCCTCAAAAACTGATTTTCTGTTTCTCAGCTAAAATCAGAGTGACTAATTTCATTTTTAACAAATCCAATATTACAATAAAATATTAATAAATGTTGGCAAATCAAGGCAAGATGGAGATGATTGCAAATAAAGACATAGACATATGATCTGAGCCAGATAATACAATTTGTTTCCTTCAACATCTAGCAATTATGGTTTTTTTAGTATTATTTGAGTAAGGTCATTTTGGAGGATATTAATGAGCAAGTTACTTCTCTATTAAAACTAAATTTCTACTAATCATTTTGTGTAACATAGGAGTAAGTAGGTCTTGGTTGTGATATAGAAAGGTCTGTTTATTTGCCAATCTTGTACATATGTGTTGTGCTTAAATTGAATGATATTATTGCATAAAAACTGGCACTTACACTGATCATCAGTTGATCAAGCAGATAAATTGACTGCGGATTATTTTAAAATTCTTCTTTTGTACTTTGTGTTCATTACAGCTATCTTAGTGCTATGTCTATGCATGAAATTATTTGAATTATGTGATCAAAAAATTATAGAATTTAGACCTAGAGATCTTATTAGGTAGGAGCTAAGCCTCTTTATTCTGTACTTCCTAGGGCCATGCTTCCACACAAAGATCATCTTGTCCATTGTCCCCTCTGGTTCTGAGAAGTGTAATCCAATCTACACCTTCATTGCCTCTGAAGAGGAAGTGTCAGTTCACTGGTCTATGATTCCACTTAACCTCCCAGTGATTTTCCAGACCAAACTTCCTTCCCTGGCTTCTAGTTCTGCATATTTGTCTTCCTTATTAGATTGTATTTATTAGATTTTAAGCACTTAGTAGATGCTTAATAATACCATTATTAAAATTTAAATTATGCTTTTAAAAGGTAAGGTTGTCTCAGATGCTTTTATTTTCAGTTGATTTAATAGAAAAGGGGTGTTCAGAGTAGTATGCTCAGTTGATAACCATTTTAACAATGAAGGGAAGCAAAGAAAAGCAGAACACTGCCACAATAAATATTACAAGATTAAACTTCTTGGAGGCTGAAGTTTATTTTATTTTGCTATTAAAGTATTTTGTCACATCAAGTATAATAAATTTACAGTATTAAAAAATTCAAGGAAGCATGAGGTTGTCATATTGGCCATCTTTGAATGAGAAGAGATCAGGAGAAAATGATTTGACAAGTTGGGTTCAAACACCATTTCTCCAGGAGCTACCCTCGTTTAGTTTAAGAAAGTAACTATGATTGTATCCAACTTTGACTGATAGAAAAACTCTAAACATTAAAATTAAAGTTGTTTTAATAACAGCATGCAAGCATCAATACCAGCATTTCTGGGTTCCCACCATTTAATGGTATAGATGTTCAGGCATAACTTGGGGGGATGGGGGTGTGCAACAAATAGAGTGCTGGGTCTGATCTCAGACTTACTATTTGTGTGACCCTGGGAAAAATCACTAACCTGTTTGCCTCAGTTCTCTCATCTTGTAATTGAGCTGGAGAAGGAAATGACCAAACACTCCAGCAATTTTCCCGAGAACAACCCTAAGAGGATCATAAGGAGTCAGACACAACTGAAACACCTGAACTTGCATTTATTTATGTTCATGTTAGAATATAAAATGCTTCAATTAATCAATCAACACGCATTGATCATACACAAGTATAATATTCCCAGGCACCAGGATATATATGCAATAAATCCAGCAACTTCTACTTTCAAGCAGATTGTCCCATTTACTTTTTTTTTGCTATCTTTTTTTTGGGTTTTTTTTTTCAAGGCAGTGGGGTTAAGTGGCTTGCCCAAGGCCACACAGCTAGGTATTTTGCCTTCTATCTTCAACATTTAGAGCAGGGGTGGGGAACTTTTTTTTCTGCCAGTAGCCATTTGGATATTTATAACATCATTTTCCTACCATATGGAATTATCAACTTAAAAATTAGCATTTTAAACATTTATTAATTCACCCCCCCCAAAAAAAATCCTAGGTTTATTGAATTTCACATCCTCCCTGTGATTGCTATGGCACCAATCCAGATGAATTCCCAAGGACTAAACTTTTCCCCACACCTGATCTAGACCAAGGTTTTTCATAGAGTATATTTTTTTTCATAGAGTATATTTTTAACAAATATTTGAACTGAAATGAACAAGCTATATGATCCTCAGGATGCCATTTTTACTTACATAAAATATGGTTAATAATAATAATAGAATTTATATAGCCCTTGAAGGTTTGCAAAGCACTTTACATGTATCTTATTTTATAAAAAATAATGATCAAGAGATTAATAAAAAAAATTTAATTATTCTTTCCATGGTCTTCCTAATTCAAAGAATGGATTAAATCATTATTCTTCAGAGAACAATACAATAATGACAAAGCATTAGTACATCTTCCTCTTAAGAATTCAGTGTGGTTCATCTTCCTCTTAAGAATTCAGTGTGGTTCAACATTATTTCCTTTACAGTGTAGAAAGTGACTTTTTTTTTTGCCAAGTCATATAGCAGAATGCTGAAGTTGATAGGAACGAAACCCTTTTAACGTCCAGTTGTTTCCATTCGTGTTACTATCATGCCTCACCCATCAATGTGTATTAAATCATTTATATCACTCAAATCAATTTTCTATGTTACTGTGATATGGTATTTAAAACTTGCCTTGCCTTTAAAAAAATATTGTTATACAAATCTGTCTTATTCTATAAACCAAGCCAAAGCTGAACATGTCCTGTATTGAACTCTTTTTCTTGAATTTTGAAATCTTGTCATAATACAAAGTTTTGTAAAGTCCCAATGTTTTGTTGCTATGATACAAAGAATCAACCATAGCTTCCCTTATAAAAGAAAAGATGTTGAATGCTAAGCCAAAATAGGTGATAGTGAAAGATGGAGCATGGGAAGGACATAAATAAAATATTTTAAATATGTAGCTATTTTTTATTAAACAAATTTTATATAATCTTATTCCTTTAATTGTGGCCTAACTGGGGAAAAGCTTATTTATATTTCATTTTAAAAATTCTACTGACTGTTCAGTAGACTACTGACTGTTCAAAGCAAGAAAAAAAATAGTTGTAGGTACAGAAGCTGCTACTTGAATCGATGGAATTATTTGGCAAGGACCATTAAGTATGTGTTTTCTGGAATCTTAGTTCAGAAAAGCACCTCGAGGATCATCAAGTCCAATCAACCCACATTGCAGATGATGAAACTAAGATTCATAGGGGTTCAACTCTACATTTAAAATTTGTGTGAATGGGGACATGTGGTGGAGTTGATGGCTACTGAGGTCCTTTTAGCTCTCAAATTCTTTGGTACTGTAAAGTAGTAGGAGCAATCTGTGGACTAATACATAAATTATTTTAAAATGACCTTTTAAAATATAGTTTTGGGGGGTTGCCATCATTTTTATTAGCCTTTGGATGATTGGCACAAAGGATTTCTGGGTTCACTACAAACAACTGAGTTACTTTCCCTTTGATTGCTAATTAAAATATCAAAATAATGTGACACCTTATCCCAAAACAGCTAAATAACATTTGATAAGGAAGTAGAACAGTTAATGATGTTGGAGGATTTGAATTCAGTGGAAGGAACAGACTCTAGGCTTTAAAATACAGCACTTGAATTAAAGAATTGCTGTAAGCTTTCCTTTATCTGAAATTATGTTAACACTTATGCTACCATTATGCTTATTCAAACCTTAGGGGACCCTTTGATAGACTTACAGAATCAGAGAATGGAAGATCTATAGCAAATCTTAGAGTTCAATCCTTCAATCCAGTTTAGTGCTCCTTGTTTTTCTGGAGTCTTCTAAGACCTGTTAAGAATGGGACTGTTCACATGCACACTCAATAGGGTATAGACATCTAGAAGAAAAAGGAGAAAAGGGGGACAAGGGGAGGGAGGGGGATATGGGTGATAGAGGAAAGGGTAGATCATGGGAGGGAATAGTCAGATATAACATTTTCTTTTTTACATTTTGCAGGTGGTGGGATTGGGTGGCCTGTCTGAGACCACAGGGCTGGGTGATTGCTGCATCTCTGGGGTGGGATGTAGGCTTGGGACCTGTTGGCCCCAGGGCTGGTGCTCTGTCTGCTGTACAACTTGGCTGCCCCACAGCACAGTTTTGAAGAGAGACAGACAGACAGAGAGAGAGAGAGAGAGAGAGAGAGAGAGAGAGAGAGAGAGAGAGAGAATATAATAGATGGTAGTGGGGAGGAATGGATGGAGGAAATTACAATCAGCAACAGCAAATGTGGAAAAATATGGAAGTAATTTCTATGATGGGCGTATGATAAAGAATGTGATCCACCCGAGTCAGAGCTGATGGTATCAGAACATAGACTGAAACACATGTTTGTTTCTCTTTCTTTCACATTATTTCTCATGAGGTTTTATATTTTTGTGGGAGAGGGGGTATTATGTTTACTCTTAAACAATAATATTTTAGTAATGTGTAAATAAATTAAAGAAAATTTTAAAAATTGAAAACAAAAAGAATGGGACTTTTCCTATGTAAATCTGTGAAGTGAGCTATATTTTTCTAGGTTGGAGTCAGGAGGAAACACATCACCACTAAGCAGGGAAATTTCTAATTTCTAATTAGAGTAAGTGGCTGCCTAGAGTTTGATTTGGGCACTAGATTCCACCCACCTGCAAAAAAATTACACTATTAGTGAAAAATATTGAATTCTAAAATATACTTCTAGGGAAATAAGGCAGAGCTTCTGAACAAAAGTTGTTGAATTCCATCACAGATTTGTCCTTGTAGTAGGAAAAATTATACTTTATAAGGGTGGCAAACATAGGATACATAAGACGTCTCGGGTTGGGAAGAGTGAAAATACAGTCATACCAGAATTTTTTCCTTCTTCCTTCCCTGTCTGATCTCCCCCTCCCCCTTAACTAATAGCTTTCTTAACAGGTAAGGACATAATAGAAATGGTCATCGCAGGGAAGTCCTTGCTGGGGTGCCCATACAAAACAGCAATATCTTTTCCTATTCCCCTCAAAGCTTATTTGGTTTAGCTTTGTCCACTGGTCAAAAAAGTATTGAATAGAATTGTGACCAGTCTTACTTACAAGTAATACTTGTCACTCATGTCTCATTTTCTTCTGTTCACAAATAATTGTGATGTAGTTCAACTCTCCGACATGGTTCTACTGTGTTTTACTAGTTATGGTATCAACAACCTGCTGGCCATTATGTTAGACATGCTACCAACAAAATCCTTGCTTTGGGTAAGGATATTGTATCTAGGACTCTGTTAAAATGCATCAATACATAAACTGTAAGGAATGGTCATTACCAAACACTGTCTTTCTCTGTCTCTTTCCCTCTCATTCCCTCTCTCTATATATAGATATATACATACATATGAATATATAATACATATGTATATTAATATTTATATATTAACTGAAGATAAGCTCAGAAGAAAGTCACTGACATTGGGGGGGGGAGGACTGGAAAGGTTTCTTACAGAAAGAGGCATTTTAACTGAGATTTGAAGGAAGTCAAGATAGTCAGGAGGTAGAAATGAGAATGGAGAGCATTTCAGGCAAGGCAAGGACAGGAAGTGAAATTCCTAGAGTTGGGAAATGGTATTTTTTGTGTGGGTCCCAAATCATTGAAATAATCAGTCAGTCAACATTTATTATGTTCCAGACATTGTGCTAAGGACAGAATCACAGAATACTAGAAGGGGAAGCATTCCAGGCATGGGTGACAGGAAAATGCTTAGAACTTTGAGAAGGAACCAAGAGTTACTGGTCACAGAGTATATGGAAGTGAATAAGGAAAAGAAAACTAGAAGGGACCAGATTATAAATGACTTAAAAAGAGTCATTGATCACAGAGGATATGGAAAATAAGAAAAATAGAAGGGACCAGATTATAATAGACTTAAAAAGCCAGTCAAAGTATTTTATATGTTATCTGAGAAAATAGTTTCAGTGGAGTATTGGGAGCTAAATTAAGTCTTAGGTTTCATGGAATGGTAGGAATAAGGTACAACTGGGGAGAAGTTAGGCAGCAAAAAGCAATAGAGAGAGGACAAAGTGACTAGACTTAACCCAATTTGAAGAAGCAGTGGCTTTTATTTTTGTGTCTCACCCACTGATGTAGTAGTATCACCTACATTGTCTGGTACAGTCCTTCTAGAGTAAGATCTGTCATGGATCCCTTTGGAAGTCTGGTGAACTCCTCGTGCCCCTTCTAAGAATATTTTTTCTTGCCTATATTAACAACTGAAAAACCCCACTAAATTTCAGTTAGAGATGAATGAAAATCAAGTTGTCCTTCCTTCTCCCCTCCCTCAATTTCAAGTTCAAGAACTCCCTGAAATCTATCCATAGACCCCATAGTCTCTAAAAATAGAGGAAAACTGCAATGCCACTGTTCTTTCTAGCAATTGTGGTGTTTTGATTCTGAGTCAGCAGGAGTTTCAAGTAAAGTAACGCACTACAGTTAGATCCTTAGATTGTATCCAGTTTTTATAGGTGAAGAGATATGAGTGTATGTGGTGGATTTCCTTAGAAAATAAACTGAAGACTCAGAGTTGCTCTGCTTCTGGAGGAAAATAGAGATTTCACTAGAAAGAGCTGCCATCCTGCTTCTGGAGCTTTTCCTGTGATGCATGAGCTCTTTGTAAATCAAGGGCTAAAACAAACAGAGTTGACAAGCTCCGTTTAAAGGGGTTAAACATAACTTTGGGGAGTTTGTTTGGAAGTAAAAAGAGCATAGTGCTATGTAAAATTTGTGCATCATTATAAATGTAGAAAAAATATTTTGTTGCACTTTCAGCATTATATTCCTATAAAAATTTTTCAGCATTAGGAGGGAAAATGAAATAACTATTTTAAAAATGTCTCAAGGTCTTTCTTTTTCATTTCTGTGCATTAGGATTCAGCTAAAGCATTCTTTCCTCTAGATTTCCATCTCCGTCTACCCATTTGGAATAGAAGTCCAGGTGTACCAAATATGATAGCTCTCTGGGACCTGCACCTTATAAACAAACACTTAGATAAGAAATGTAACATAGTCACAAATAATATTTCAGAGAAATGTACACCAGGTCCAGTTGTGTCTCCCAGCAGAATTGCACAATTTAGAATTCCATCATCAACAAAGATTAATCTAGTATAACCATTCAGCCATAGGTAAGCATTCATCAACAAGAATCTTAATGTAAAGAGAACAAACAACAAAAAGATAGAATTCAGGGAACTCCCTGTACTTTGATAAAGTACAAGTTTTTCTCATGAACAGTTTCAGTATATCTGATGATTTCCCCCTTGAAGTACCTTCAACACACAAAGGTTCATTAAAATCAATTCAGCATCACCATTCTCCACCCCAGGAAGCTCCACAAAGAGGATGAGGTTTTGGGAAGCCTGTTTCAGATTCCAGGCTTGGGGTGAACCAATTTATCTTTCAACATTTCAATGATTCTCTTCCTGAGACAGGGAGTTTCTTTTGTCAGGATGTCTAGCTGCCTTTTTTTCATGTTAATAGTCTGATTGAAAATGAAACAGATAGACTAGATTACAGCGATTACTGGATGATGTCAGCACCTCTGATTTTTACAAATGATTTCAACCTCCCTCAATATAATTTCCTTTTCCCATCCCCTCAAAAAAAATTTTTAAAAAAGAATTTGATTAAACATTTTTTGACTCCTATTTCTCTTCATTAACCCTGGAGAGGCAGAGGTACTATGATTTCAAGGTAGATAGGTAGATAGGAAAGCAGAGAGCCTAGATAATCTGCAGACTGGATAATAAAACTTTTAATAATGTATAGACTGGAATTTGTTAAAGATAATACAAAACTGTGCAACAGCCAAAAGTTAAATACCTGGAAAAGAAACAAAGGATTGGATAATCTTCAATTTGCATAACTGGCATTTGAATAATTTATAGGACAGAGTTAATAGAGGGTCACCTGTAATTATGTAACTGATAGAGAAAGTAGCTAGGTAATTTTTAAACTACAGCATCATCAGATGCTGAATTAGTTGATTTATTGTTAATTACTCTGCTACCAGATAGGCAATCAAGTATTTATTGGCACCTAAATCAAAATCCCTTCGAAAATAACATCTAAATAATAAATAACTTCCCCTCCAAACTGATTTTATTTGTCAAATTGAATGACTTTGTGAGTTCATACTTCTTTGAATATTGTGAATGGGGGTGTCATGCAGTAAGAAGACAAAAATAGGATCAATGTCTACAAAATGTTTCACACCTGAAGAAAACAATTTAGTAAGTTTTAGATCTGTCACCTACAATCCATTCAATACTATTTATACTCAATCAATTCTAAATTATCTGTGGATGGTTACCAAGTTTTTGATTTACCTCTGGTCTCAAAAATCTTATTTATAGGTTTTCTCCTCTTTAGTTCCTTACTTATCTTATGAGAATGTCCCTGGATTACCCCAATTTTTACACAGACATCCAAACTAGGAAAAAATTTGAAACTGAAATTCTTAACTATTTCCTCAGTTCCAAGGAAAGTGATGATAGGAGGTAGTTTTAGGTCTTCTCAACATAGATCTGAAATCTATTTATTCTTAATAGGAGGTGCTTTGCAGGGAGTCATGACAGGACAGGGAGTGGTGGTCACAGGACAGAGAATTTGGATACTTTCCCAGTTCCTTCAGCAATGTTTCCACCTTGTATCATTATTTAAAAAATAAAGAGAAAAAATAAATTTCCAATTTTATATCTAAGTTCAGGCAGGCCCTACTTTTCACTACTTTGCATCTTGCTACCCTGCTCATTTGAATGCTGACCTACATTTCATTACTTTACTTCCTGATTCTAACCTTCCCCCTCCTTCCCATTCAATGTTGTTTTTGTATTTTGTTTTTAACCCAATAAAGACATGAACAGTCAGGATTTTACATTACCACTGACTGCCTTAAGACAGGCAAGTAACTCTTGGATTTATTGGGTCTAAAAGTGGGGACTATCGAAGTCATAGTAGATGCTAAGGAGAGATGGAAGTGATTTTCAGATTATCTACATCTTTTCCCCCTTCCATTAGTTTGAATAGAGTAAACAACACATCAATTAAATGATATATAATGGGCAACTATGTTGGTACAGTGGCTAGAGCTCCAGTCTTGGAATCAGGAGAACCTGGAGTCAAATCTGGCTTCAGACACTTACCAGCTTTATGACCCTGGGGAACTCACTTAACCCTCATTGTCTTACATTCATCTCCAATCATCCTGATTCATCACCTCCCTGATGCCATGATTTTCTTCAAAAACAAAGGACACAGAACAAAGGGCAGCAATGTCAAAAGTAAATTAAAAATCTTCTTTTATCGTAAATAAAAGTTTTAAATGTGTATTCCCTTACTGAAGCAAGTAAAGACAAGTTCATTTGGTAGCCATTTTATTCCACTTTTGCCATGGGTGAATTCATGCATCCTTCATTAGGAAATGAAAAATCAGCTGCCACCTTTGCCCTTTATTCAATATGATGGGGATTAATACCTTGCTGTGGGTCTGAGCTGTTTGTTTTTTCATGCTTGGTTTAGGATTGGTTATTGTTATTGTTCCTATGGTTGCAATTTCAACATTTTTCTCCAAAGTCATATCTCATTTCAATGCACAGACAAAAATATTCTTCATTAAACATAGGAAGCTATATTGATATGAAAGCATGACAGAGTAATTATGAAATCTGAGACTTAGAGAATTGCAAGGAATCTCAGAGACTCTCTAGTCCCACTCATACTTGAAAAAAAAAGACCCCTCTTACAACATTATTACAAGAGGTTATCTATCCTTTGCTTACAGAATAGTAAAGAGTGATTAAAAACTTAATGTGGTGCTTTCCATAGTTGCTAAGTTCCATTTCCTGGAGGAGAACGATCATTTTATAGATCATATTTAATTGGTTTTAACCATGTAAGTCATTTTTGAAACACCATCTCTATATTTTTGTCTTTCTTTACAATCTTCTCAGACAATTCTTTTTTATTCTTTTTTTTGCCTTTGATCTCAAATCTCATACTTTTAGTTTAAATTTTCTCTTACTTCTCTTCTAAATCCCACCTTGTATATTCAATCACCTTTTTATCTTTTGTCATAACCTTAAAATAAGAACTGACCCTTCTCACAACTAGGTTCATTCAAACAAAGTTTAAGGTCTAGTATCTTCCAGGTATTGTTCTAGGTTCCCAGTAGCAGATATTGTCCTGGGGTAGAAGGAATAGTTAACACCTTCTATGTAGTGTCAATGATTTTATTCCATAGACCAGAATAATAACATACTAGGTTAGAAGGGCTTTTCTATCTATGAATTGCTCATTTTCCATTTGGGTAAAAGATTGTAAAAGCTCTATACTCCATGAAATTGCACATCTTTTCAGTAAAGAAATCAGTACCCTAGGTTAAAAGGAACATCAGATTAATGATAATAGCCCACAGTCATATAATTCTTAGCAGTTTATGAAGTTCGTATCTCAGACCTGTGAGACCAGTAGTGCAAGTATTATTATCCCTTCATTTTAGATGAGAAAAGCAAGATTCAAACTGATTGAGTGACTCATCCAAAGCCACAGAATCAGGACAGAACCTAAACCTGAAGTCATACTTTCTGAGTCCATGTCAATCTCCATTGTACCATGTCGATTCTCTAAGAAAGTCTTGTATTACTCATTAAAAATTAAGTACAGTCATTTAGGCCAAGCAATCTTATTCCTCACAAAGTGACATAATTTATTTGCACTTTTCTCTCTTTTTAATTTTTCTTGCTCGCTTTGTGGTAAATATTGGATTAGAATTCATATTATATTTCCTAGGAAGCCAGAATGTATCTCATCATCTTAGAGGACATTTTAGTTTTTGTCGTTGATAATTAGACCTTTGAAGAATATCTTAAGGCCCTGTAAAAATGCACATTTATGGGATTAGAGTGGGGGGGGCTTAAATATTCCTCACCTCCTTAAGTTACAGAAGTCATGCAGAAAATTATACATGAATGAATAGACTAGCCCAGGGCAAGGGCATTTTAGCATTTGTTTCTGTCTTTAAAATGAAAGAATAAGTTTGAACTAGCCAAATCTGCAGCAATTAAAGATGGATAAATTTCCAAGCACATATAAAAACTGACATAAATCCCTTTTTTTTTGAAGTTTGAGGTTTTAGGTTCTAACTGATGAATTTTTGCTGTCAACTTTTATTTTTAATATTTCCTGTCTAGGAGATTATAGAACACTTGGACCCCCCTGCCTAAGTGACTTTAAAAATCCATTTAAATATTCTTTATCATCATTGGAAACTTTCCTAGAAACCGGACATGATAGGTACAGGTAATTATTCCTTTCTAGTAAGATAGTGTTTTGGATTTTTAAATGGGAATTTTGCAAAGAGTGAAAATTTATTGGACTTTGATATTCTGCATTCTTACATGTTTATTTCTGTTTCTTTGTTATCATGAATATTAAAATATTTAAAACAATCAGTTTTTCTTGGTTTATTTTTTTTGTTTGTTAGGTTTTTGCAAGGCAGCCAGGTAATTATTGAGTGTCTGAGGTCGGATTTGAACTCAGGTACTCCTGACTCCAGGGCCAGTGCTCTATCCACTGCTCCACCTAGCTGCTCTGACAATTAGTTTTTCTGTTCCTCAATTGTGGCCAGTACAGAGACCATTACAATTACCATTGTCAGAGAAGAGCTCAGACAGATTGTTCTCCAGACTAGATGACAGTCCTTCACCTCTACCTCCTAGGACCTCAAACTTCCTTCAAGGCTCAATTCAGATGCCTCTTTCTACAGGAAGTCTATCCTGGTCCTTACAATTTTCATTAATCTCTTCATTCTCAAATTATATAGAACTATCTCTTTGAAAGAATAGAATGAAACTTCTTGAAGGTAGACACTCTTTCTATTCTTTCTTTTTTTTGTCTTTGTACCTTGAAAAGGTAGGCACTTAATAAGTATTATTTTACATATAAAGATATTGAGGTTCACAAGAATAATCATAGTTAATACTTCTTTAATGCTTAACATACATTACTTCATCTGATCCTCCAAAAGCACCATGATGCAAATATTATTGATTTTATTGTCCCAGAGATCCAAACAAGACTGACTATAGTAAGTGTTGGAAGACTATATGTCTCCTGACTCCAAATACAGAATTTACTACTATCTGGTGCTTTCTGAAATCCATCAATCAACAAGAATTTATTCTTTTTCTATCCTGTTCCAGTCATTGTTGTAAGTACTAGGGATTACAAAACCATATATGGAATAGTTCGTGTTCTCCAGGAGTTAATATTCTTTAAGAGGGGAAGAGACTATATATATATGAGTATATGAAATGAATACAAGGTATTTGAAATGAATACAAGGTGTATGAAATGAATACAAGGTAACAGCTGGGGGGCATTGGAGAAAGTCCACATTTCATTTTTTTAAACTTTTAAGGAAACTAGAGAATCTAAACGACATTTAAAGAGGAAATTTATTCCGAATAATTCATGAGAAAAATGGACACACATAACACTTTGTCTTTTCAAAATCAAGAGAATGGAAGATTGAGTATTATTCTGGGGGAGAAACAGTAAGAAGGTAAGTTTGGTAGAACTGTATGAAGGGAAGTAATAATAAAGTTGAAATAGCAGAATGGAGTTAGATTATAAAGTTCTTTAAATGCTAAACAAAAGACTTGTATCTTACCTAGAGGAAATAGAGAACTATTGGAATATGTTAAATGGGATTTAATTTTTACTTTACATTATCTCTTTAGCATCTGTAATTGAGGATGTATGGAGAAGAGAGAAACTAGAGACTTGGTGGTAAATAAAGTGCTCATTGCAAAATATCCAGGCAAAAGGTGATGTTGATCTTATTTAGTGTAGTGACTTTGCAAATGAAGAGGAAAGGGAAAGATAAACAAGGTTTGGGAAGTAGAATATAAAAAAGAATTTAGGATATGTCAGGAAGGAGAATAAGGAGATAAAGATTCCTGAGGTTTCAAACCAGGGAGATTAGAAGAAAAGCAACACCTTTGATAGAAATTGGTTAGTTAAGTGGGAAGATAATATTTCCTGTCCAGTTTCTGAGTTTTGAAGTATGGAATTATTGTGGAAATGCTTATGCCTATAGGACCTCCAACTTGAAAAGTTGAATAGACATGTGCTATTGTGGAACTGAAGTCCAGGAGGGAAAACAGGGCTAGATTTGTAATGTGACCCATGTAGAGAAAATAGTGAAATATATGGGAGGGTCACAGAAAGGGTATATAGAAAGAAAAGAAAGGGAGACCCCAGGCAGCGTCTCTGAAAGAGCCTAGAAGTACATCCACCATTTGGGGCCAAGAAAAGAATAATGATCAGCAAAATAAACTTAGGAGGGCAGGATCAAAACAAGCAGATTGTAGAGAGTATACAGTCAGTAAATACAATCAACAATGTTAAATGGCACAGAGATAGGTCATGAAGGATAAAGATTTAATAAAAGGCTTTGGGGTTTGGCACAACCAAGTAAAAATAAGTGAAGGAAAGAGGTCAGTAAGGATGAGCTGGGATGTCTATTGGCACACAGTTAATAGAAGCAAGATTCAGACTCAGGTTACCTGATTCCAAATTCAATGTTCTTTTCTCACAGAATTCATATTAAGATTCATAAATTCATCTATAGTTAAAACGTTCATAATTATTGATTGGTCATATTTTTGTATTTTTTTCAGTTTCATGCAAAGATAGTTTTCAGCATTCATCTTTTTGTGAGTTTTTGAGTTCTATATTTTTCTGCCTTCCTCCCTTCCCTCACCCCTCCCTATGGCATATATTTTATACAATATGTTATCAATAGGTTATGGTATATTTCCATATTAATCATATTATGAAAAAAGAATCAGAACTAAAGGGAAAAACCATGAGAAAAAAAGTTTTTAAAAATGAAAATAGAATGCTTTGGTCTGCATTCCAATTCCATAGTTTTTTCCTATATGTGGATGGTATTTTCTATCACAAGTCTTTTAGAATTGTCCTTGATCACTGAACTGCTGGGAGGAGCTAAGTCCATCATCTTAATCATCTTACAGTGTTGTTGCTATTATGTACAGTGTTCTCCTGGATCTGCTCACTTCACTTGGCATCAATTCATACAAGTTTTTTCAAGCTTTTCTTACGTCTTTTCAGTGGGCATATTATTGGACAAAGAACTGTGTGCCCAACTGAGGAAGATACAATATTTAGATGAGACATATTCCCTACTTTCACAAAGCTGATTTATAGTCTAGGATTTATAGTCTAACATACATAAGTTACTATAAGAAATTCTTATACATGTTAAATGTGTCTAAGAGAATCAGAGTGTGATATGAGTTCTTATGAGAAAAACCTCATAAATTATCTTTTGCTTGTTCAGTCATTTCAGTCATATCTGACTTTTCAGAACATCTTTTAGAATGTTTTTGGTAAAGACACTGGAGTAGTTTGTCATTTCCTTCTCCAGCTCATTTGACAGATGAGAGACTGAGGCAAATAAGGTTATGTATCTTAACTCAGCTAGTTATACAGCTAGAAAATGCCTGAAGTAAGATTTGAACCCAAGTCTTTCTGACTCCATGACTGGCATTCTGTCCACTCTGCCACCTAACTGCCCTACCTTTTGCTTATTGATCATCAAACTTTCTCAGTTCTCTATTGAAAGCACTTGATCTGTATCTGAAAGCACTTGATCTGTATTTTGCATATCTGTATACCCACTGTAGAGAGGAAATAATTTTGTAGTCTATTTCCCCCAAATGAAAACACATAATTTGAAAATTCTTTAGCAGTTTTGGTGAATTGCAAGAGAAAACTGTAATGATAGCCAAAAAAGCTAAGCAATATTAGTTCACAAGTTATCTTAATATCAGATCTCTGATTTCATCTGTAGATATCAGTACAGTCCCAGCTAAAATCCCATTTCAGGAAGCCTTTCTCAATCCCCTTTATCCTAGTTCCTTCCCTCTGAAATCTTCTCCATTTATCTGGTATATAATCTGTTTAAGTATAGTTATTTGTATGCTGTCTTCCTCCATCCACCTGTGAGTTCCTTGGAGCAGTATCTTTTTGCCTTACTTTGAATTCCCGATACTTGTCTGGCACATAGTAGGTACTTAATAAATGACTGGTATTTTTAATTTTATTTTACTCTAGAAGGCAGAACTAGGAGAGATGAACCAACATCGAGAAGAAGAAAATTTGTTTGATTACTTTTTTGAAAATCTTTTTCTTTAAAAATCTATTTAAACTGATGGGTTTTGTATTAGAGAGTTTCAAAAGGAGCAAAATAATCACTTATCTAGGGATGCAGTAGAAAGCAAGTCCTGTATGAGTATAGATAGGAGTAAATTGTCCCTGGGGTCCTTTCCAACTCTGATATTCTTTGATTCTGTCTTTGTCTCCAACTTTTTAAATGAAAATACAATCTATTATGCAGCTAGTATGAGAATTAATAACGAAATTTACACAGAACACTTTTAAGCTCTTCAAACAAAGATATATAATTATTTTTTTAAAAAGCACGAGTTATAGTGTGATAGTTGCCTTGTTAGTCATCAATAATCAAAGCCCCAGTGTGCAAAAACATTGTATTACAGGCATTTTCAAAATAAATGGTCACCTGCTCTCAAGAAGTTTGCAGTTAAGTTGGGGGAGACAGTACATACACTTGAAATTACTGGAGTACTTTCAGAATATCAAATCAGAAAATACAAATTGTTACAGCACAAATTGACTCAGTTAAGAGGGAATGACATTTAAAAGAGAATGACAAGGGTCAATGAACAAAAAAGATAGTGTGGGGTCCTGATTCTTGCCCTAAGGGAAGAGGAAATCAAGCTTGTACTTTTTTTTTTTTAAATCTTGGCTAGGAATAAAGCAGTGCTTTAAATGTCCTTTCTGATCTTGTTTGTGTAGAGCATCAAGTCCAATAATGGAGCATCTCATAAGGTCAGGAAGGGCAGAGCTGGGTTATATATCGCTATGGAGATTCTGCCTCAATATCCTTTCGCTGGTCTTCCTTCCCTCATCATATCACTACTGCTGGAGTCCATGTTTCTTTGGGCAGAAGATGAAAGCAGAGCAGGGACTTTCCTATGCTGCTATAGCAGTCAAGTGAAATTGTGGGAATAACTAAATTAATGAATAGTTGAAAGAATTTAGAGCAATGTTTTGTATCTGCAGCTTATCAGGAAGCTAGATGTGCACTTAGCCTTACTATGGGGAGTAGAATCAGGTACATTTTTACTTACAATATTTTTTTGCTGCTAATTATCATGATTATTACTTAATCCATTTCCATTGTTTAATAAGACATGATTTCTCAAGAAAAAAATCCCCGCTCAACCCTTTTTCCCCCTATTCATTCTCAATATGAGTGATAAAGGGCTGAGTCAGATTCTCAGAGACTCAGTTTCTCTATAAATGAAAGCAACAATATTTCTTACCTCACAGGATTGTTTGAGGAAAACTATTTGCAGATCTTAAAACCTGACAGAAATGTGTCAGAACAATTACTAGAAGTGATACTTCCATAGAAGATCTACTCAGCACCCTGGCAGCACAGGAATTTTACTACTCTTTCTGGGTGAAAGTAAAATGATTTTTGCTACCTATTTAGCAACAACAACAACAACAACAATAATAATAAAATAATAAATGTTAATAAATTTATTGTTGTTCAGTCATTTCAGTCGGGTCCAACTTTATAAGATCCTATTTGGGTTTGTTTGGTTTTTGGTTTTTTTTTTTTTAACAAAGATATTGGAGATGTTTGCCATTTCTTTCTCTAGCTCATTATACAGAAGAGGAAACTGAGGAAAACAGGGTTAAGTGACTTGCCTAGGGTCACACAGCTATAATAAGTGTGAAGGGCCAGATTTGAACTCAGGAAGATGATTCCTTATTCCAAGTCCCATACTCTATCACCTGTGCCACCTAATTGCCCAATATTAATAAATAGCAAACATTTCTGTAACCTTTTTGGCTATATTAAGTATTATATTAAGTACTTCATAATTATTATTTCATTTGATCTTCACAGTACCCTGGGAGGTAGATGTTATTAATTAACCCTTCTCCCACCCTATTACAGATGAGTAAACTAAGCTATACAAAGGATCACACAGAATTTCAATCAGTTCCTCCCCCTTGAACCTCTTTTTTTGGAAAAGCATCAGTTTTTGACTGTCTGCCTCCTGGTCATCTACATTGCAGATCATCTTCAGTAAAATCTTGCTTTTTGTATCTTATTGGCATTGGCATCTACCCTGTTTATTTAAGCACTTAGTTGATGAAAAACAGAACCTTCTTTATTCTAGCCCAGAGCTAGAAGAGAGTCTTTTGAGCCAAAATAATTACCGCTCTGGAAATACCAGCTTGACTTTAGGCTGGAACTTTGTTTCAGGCTGAGAAATGATAGATTAGGGAGTCATGAGGTTCTTATAGTAAGCTGGATGGGTATGTGAGCATGAGGTGGAGACTCTGGAAACATAAATGGAATAAGCTTCTCTCTACCTGTTCATCATTCCATTCCATAGTGTTTGGAGGTAGATAGAAAAATCTTAGCCACCTCACAGTTCCATGAAGAAAAATGCCTTGTAAGCCTTAAGCTACAGGATGAACCTTGTTTTTAATGGGACAATCTTGAGTCAAGTATCTCATAGTTTTTGATAAAAAAGGTCAGAACCCCACAATTTCAAAAAAATGACCACAGGTACTAAACAGTGAAGACCATACAAGTACTCATCATGGGAAGGATTAGAGTCTTGTACTAGTTTCCTTACCCACACTCATATACCCAAATAACACTGTCAAAAGCATCTTCTTTGACAAGAAACTCTGTGTGTGTGTGTGTGTGTGTGTGTGTGTGTGTGTGTGTGTGTGTATCATTCCTCTAAACCAAAGTGTGTAAGGTATTCTGTCCTGAAGTAGGGTGATGATGATGTAAAAGAAGATGCTCATGCCTCAAAATCTGGAAATCTAGGTTGGTTAATATATATCTTGTCAAAGATTATGTAAGCTAGGCAACCTGTTTGTATTTTTTTACTTCCTTAATTATAGCAGAGGATGATTACTCCTGAGGTCTACATAGAAAGGAGAACAATGCCTCATTGTGGAAATGGTTGGATTTAACAAAAGTCAGGCAAAAATATTTTTGATACATACTTTTCTTCCTATTAAATGCATGTACATTTATTTTTTTGACAACCCTGTGATTTCATCCATATAGGGTATTTTTGATAAGGTAACTTCCTTTGCCCATTCAGATCTGTAATTCCTCTGCAATTTGTAATCTTAGAGTGAAGTTAAGTGACTTACTCAGGTAATATACTTACCAGTGGGACTTGAACCCAGGGCTTCTTGACTCCCAGGTTAGCTCTCTATACACAATGTGATATTTATGTGAAAATGTAAAGTTTATATCCTAGGATATATAGTATACTTTGTGATATGCACTAAAAGTGTAAGAAAAAATAAAACATTGACTTTGGAGTCAGCAAGATCTGGTTTCAAAATCTCTCTTTGATCCATAACAGTCCATGGGCAAGTCACCCAATTCATCCATTCAACTAACCAAGACTTTAAGTTATAGGTAACCTCCATGTATATCACATTGGATGGCATAGGGGAGTTTTACATCAGGTATTTCTACACTGATGTGCAGATGAACTGGTCCAGATCCACTTCTCACCGTTACCAAATGTGTGAATATATACTGTATCCAGATAACATTGAATTTACTCTGGATCTTATCCTAATAACATACTGTGTACCCTGTAATCATACTAATATTGATCTAATTGCATTGCATAAGGAAACAGTCATGGACAACCTGCCTATATGTGTAAACTTCCTGACAGCTGGTAGAGATCCCAGAAGAGTCAGAAGCTTTTGTGTATGATAGATGGTGTTGATACCTCAAAATTTATTATTTTAAAAAATATATTGAGGGGAATAAAGAGAGTTTGAAACTCTTTATCTGTAGACATGAATTAGTTAGATTTTTTCCTTGGCCTTAGGGAAAATTTTTTATTTTTAAACATTTTTCAAAGTCTTGGGTTGTTGGTATTGTAATTAAATTCTATTCAATTCAGCATTCTCTACAGTGGGGTATTATTCTATTTTCTTTGAGGGCCTTAGGAGTAATCACTCCCTGCTTTGATTAAGCAAGCAATGTCCTTTGCTGGCTTATAGACTAGGGAGAGAACAGGATGACTCATATGTTCTCCTTCACACTGTGTTGAGTAATATACTCTTTAAGCTTGTGCCTAATAACACATACTGGAGGTTGTGGAGATTGCCAGAGTAGTTCCACTTCTTCAATGGGGCAACTATCCAACTTACTATAGGACTTTCTTAATATTGTACTTTGGAGGAACTCTGGGAAATCTTTGACACATTTTCCCTGTTGTACCCAGAACTGCCTTTCAAGGATGTTCTCCATAACCATACATTGTATATTGAAATTCTTATTTTTTTTTTAGTTGCAGTCTATTTATTTTCAAGTGAAAGATCTTCCATCATGAGAAAGATCATCCATTTCCAATTCTTTTCCAACATAGTCTAAAGAGAGGCCAACAGTTATTTCCACCGTGTCTTATGATATGTGATGTTTTGGCTTTGGCTGAGATGCCAATGCCACAGCCCTCAGATGGGCAAACACTGGACTCCCCAGATAGACTGTTCCTTGTTCCCACAACACTAATTAATTGTCATCTCAGAGGGCAATGAGACCAATTGTTCCGGTATTACCCCAGCCAAGCTAAGTCTGGAAGAGGTAAGAAAGCTGCCAGACTTTCTATACTTTGGCTTAGAATCTGAATCCCAGCAGTCAGCTGAGGAGTTGAGCCAACTTTAGGTTTTAAGTACTGCCTCAAAGATGCCAGCTATGGGAGGCTTGTTAATAGAGTTGCCCTGTTAGACTCTAGCAAAATGTCTTGATGATAATGATGGTCCTTTGGATAGAGAAGCATATAAAGAGAGGATTGGCTAAGGAAGTAGGAATTATCCTTTAAAAGAAGGTCATTTAGTACTTTAATTCTTAGCATATCACAATAATGACATTCTCCTAGTCCTTTCTCAATCTACATTTAATTCTCTAATTCGGAGGGAAAGAGGTAGAATGTGGTGAATTCTGTGTGATAATGCTTTTAGAGGACAGGTACCATAAAATCTGGGAGTGTGATTTATATTGCATTTATCTTCCAAAATGGTTTCACATGTAATCTCATTAAACTTTGGTGACTTAATCTTTCCAAGGCTCAGTTTCTTCATTTGAAAAAAAAATGGAACAGAGGACCTTCAAGGTTCTTCTAGATGTAAATCTATGAGGCATGCCAATATCATCTCCACTAGCTCAGATAGAGAAACAAAAGGAGATGGAGCTTACATGATTTATAGATCATACAGCCTGTAGCAAAGCTGGCCCTGAAGCTGATAGCTTTTGCTTTTTTTTTAAATATACAGTAGAGAACAGAGGAAGTCCAGAAAGAAATACAGAGAAGTTTTGAAAGGGCAGCACTGAACATTTCATATGGAATTTTTACAAATATATGTTTTGTACAATATATATTACATCATTATTATAATTATTTTATTATTATATTAACCATATGTATGTGTATATCTATGCATGCATTCACAGATACATCTAAAGGTTATAGTTCAGATTCTCTCACATGTAATCTTTTCCTATTCTACTTTACATATGGAAATTCTCATTTTATTTGGTATTTTAAGTTCTGAATTAGAAAAAAGATATGAATGTCTTCTGACTAATAATTCCCTGTGTTATTCATCTAGCCCCATTGTCTAACTTGGACATGGATTTCTATGTAGACCACAGAGTCTTTTGCTCTGATACAATGGATTAGATTCACAGATATTTGTGATCAGTGGCCTCCAACTCTTAAAGCAAAAGACTAGTATTCCTGAATTTTCTTTTCCTCTTTCTTTTTCTTTTCTTTTTAAATGTTTTTAACTATATTTCAATATCATTGATTTTCTTTATGATACTTTGTATTTATTTTATGCATTTCAAAACCTTCTGAATTTTACCTGACTGTTTATAGGGTTCATGATACACAAAGGCATAAAAACCCCTGGTTCTGAATCAATCTCTCAACTCATCTACTCTTAAGCAAAACAACAACAAAAAAAAAGTAGGAAAGGGGTAGATGTGGGAGCGTATTGAGTGAAACATTAGTTTAAATATTCACCTTAAACAATAGTTAATAGCTTCAAAGTTTCTCTAGCTTTTTTTCTCTTCTTAAAACTTTAACTACCCACCCTTCCTTTTTGATATCCTATTCTAGCAAATCATAAGCCAACACTCTGCCCACAGGACAAAGTCTTTAAAGAAGTCATTTCCTCTTCCATCTCCTCCTGCTTATTCCCATCGTGTTTTTCGTGGCACAAGCAACAGGAAAGTCCATTGAATAAGCAGCACAGAAAAGGCATTTCGTTGTTTATATTATTACTGAGTGTTCACTTGCTAATAATTAGTGCTTCCGCTTTTTTTGCAGTTTATTTGCCAAAATATATGCAAGCTTTACTTGAACAAATAAGGGATGGAAGTAGGCAAAACTGGCCATACTGCCTTCTGGGCCAGGCAAACCCCCAGAGGTCAATATGGCCTGGGTTTTAGAATTTTGTCTTCAGAGCAAGATAATCCTAGTTAGGAAAAACTAAAACACCAAGATCCCTCCATTTGGACACACTTAGGTAGCATCTCAAGTGTTCCTTTAGCACTGAGAAAAGGATTCTATTATATAAGAGTAGTTTGGTCAATTGGAGGGACAATAACAGCTCAAGAGAAAAGCAAATTCGTTGGTTGAATTGAACAAGACATTTACTTTATCTCACCCCTCATTTTGGAATACTTATTTTTCAGTGTGGGGCAGTGAAGAGAGCACTGACTCTGATGTAAGGAGTTCTAGGTTCAAATTCTACTTGAAATAATAAATGTGTGAATTTTGTTAAATTAGTTCCTAGTAAGTTGAATAAATACATGTTGCCTGACTCACTGACAAACTGAATTTATTACCTCCATGGGCTTTGATATTCTCACCTGTAAAATGAGAGAGTTGGACTAGAGGCTCTTGAAAGTCTCTTCTAGCTATAAATCTGTGATGCTGGGGTAATGGAGACCCAAGGAAGAACTATCAGGCATTTATTCTTTCAGCTAGCCCCACCTCTGCTGAGTGCTCCATTTCTGATTTTTTGCCTTGCCTCTGATTTCTTCTTATTTTACAGGAGGAGATTTTGATCTTCAGAATGCCTTTGACCCTCCCTCTTCCCGCCTACTTAAAGACCTTGTCACTCCCATTTCCTCCCTCTCTGTCAACATTAATCCCCCTCAAATGCTTCTTTTCCTCTCTTCCCTTGCAATTTTTTTTTTCAAGTTCTCCTAAACCAGAGATCATGCCCTGGAAAATGCAACCTTTTCAGCTCTAGAACTCCCACCTCAAGGACCTCACCTCTCTCCTGATTTATAAATGTCTTATTTAGTCTATTATATCTAGGCAGCAGCTAGCCCCTTTTCTTTTTACTTCCATCAGGTACATTTTAGTACCTTCTGTAATGCTCTAACTTCTTCGTTTCCCCCTTCCAGTCCTGGAGCAATAATCAATATGGTCACTGGAGAAAGTGTGTCCACCTACTTAGCTATGATTCTACTCAGCATCTTGTTCTGCTCAGCATTCCAAACCAGATTTCCCTCTCTGATCTTTTCTCTGCCATATGTGTTATCTCCTCCTATTCAAATAAAAACCACTTGAAGTTATGAAATGACTCTGCTTTTACAATTGTATCCCAGAATTTAATATGGTGTTTGGCACATAGTCCTTAATAAAACTTTTTTCCCATTTGTTCAGATTTCAACCACTTACCTTGTCATTTTTTAGTGCTTTCCAGGGTCACCAAAAAGAAAAAAAGGATAGAGAAAGAACTGGAGGACATGTTTTATGAAAAGTGATTGAAGTTACTTACAGTTGTTTAGCCTGAATATGCAATTTTATGGATTTTGATGGGAGATTATTCCATTTCTTTCCCCTCCTTATATAAAAGGGGAAAATAGAGTTTTTATTTGATCCCAAAGAGCAGAAATTAGGAACAATGTGTAAAAAGCTCCAGAGGGGTACATTTCAGCTAAAATAAGGAGAAAATTCCTAGTAATTATAACTGTTTCAGAAGGGAATAGGCTATGCTGGAGATAAAGGGTTTCTCAGTACTGAAGGTCTTCAAGAGGAAGCTGTTTCTACCCTTATGAAAGGGATTGTAGGTACTTGTTAGAATAAATGATCTCCATGATCTCTTCCAATTCCAAGCATGCAGTTGCATGATTTTTTGCTTTCATCATTTCCAAATTTCTTATTTTTCCCCAGACATGATAGCTATGGGGTTTCAGGAGAAATGCCAATGAAATACTCCACTCAAGTAACTATTATTATTATGTGATTTGTACATTCTTCAATGATGGCTATACTAAGGGGAGAGTAATAGGTTTCTCCATGTTGATTCCTTTTTCCCTCTTCTCCTTATCCCTTTTATACTACTATGCCTGGAAAGTAGAGTTGTGCCCCAAATGGGGTTACACAAAGATTTCCATTGCTATTGGGCTATGTCTCAAAATTCTAATTGGGCTAAAGTCTCATTGAAAGACTTCAAGATTATATCCTAATGGTGTCTCACAGAGATCTTCTTTATCTTGCATTATATACTTTCAATCTGTGCCAGGAAAACTAAAGTGAATATCACTGTGGCTTACAAATTATTGTTCCATTCAGTTTTGAGCCCTATAATAATGTGGTGAGGTTGAAATTATTTCACTTATAATGGATTTTTAGATTCATGTGAGGACGTGAACCTGACTTAAATGAAACTGCTTATTAAATGTCCCCAAATGAACTTAATGTATTTTCCGGTTTTTCCAGCATGCATTACTACTTTGACCTATTTCCTTTACTCAGGCTAGTTGGATAACATATATATGTATGTATATGTGTATATATATATATATATATATATATATATATATATATATATATGTGTTTGTGTGTGTGTGTGTGTGTGTGTGTGTGTGTGTGTGTGTGTATGAAATTTCCATTGTCAACCTGGAACTTATAATTAAATAGCAAATTGAAGATTATGCCATGAAACATTTTTAAGGTTAGAAAAAAATAACCTAGTCCCAAATTGGTACTGTGTCATCCAAGTCATCTTTAGGTCCAACAATTCCTTCTGACAGTTCATCCTTATTAATCATCATCATCCCTAATTCCACCAAAAGAACTAAAGCAAATGCAACTCTTCTTTTTCATTTTTAATGGAGAAAAAATAAAGGAAACTAAGAACTCTGGGAAAAAATAAAAATAAATTGCCCCCCTCAAATCAGTGTGATCTTTATATTCTATATCTCTGTAACTTCCTGCAATAGAACCTTCTTTTGTAGCAGAGTACTCTACAATTAAGAAAAACATACCAACACATTGGCAGTCCCTCACAATCTATACCAACACTACTACATTTCTGCTGAGAAAAGAGAAGTATAGTAATGATGAAGAGGGGTTCATCATCAGTCACTAAGACAGAGTTGGCTCTGGTGACTCCTGGTACTGCATTCTTTTGACCTATGGGAGTAGGTGGAATGGGGAAGAAAGACAGAAAAACAAGAGCCTCTAATGCTCCTTTCACTGCTTTATAATTTGATCTAATCCTTCTTAGAGGAGTAATGTTTTTTAGAGGCATTAGACTTAAAAGCTTATTAACCAAAAAAAAAACTTTTTTAGATTGGTGAGTTCACTGATACTTGATGCTACTCTACTGCTGATTCTGACAAGTATCCTAGGAGCTCTAAAAATTTCTGTTCCCTTTACATTTGTTGCCTGACATTTTTCAGTCATAACTGATTCTTCATGACCTCATTTGGAATTTTCTTGGCAAATGTACTGTAAGGGTTTCCCTTTCTTTCTCCAGCTCATTTTATAAATGAGGAAACAGAGGTAGACAGGGTTATTATCTGAGGTTGGATTTGAAATCAGCTTTTCCAAACTCCAGGCCCAGTGTTCTATCCCTTATGCTATCTCACTACCTTCATTTGCATTAGCTATATCAAAAAATCAAGACCAGCCTAGGAATTTGGTGTATTTCTGAACACTGAAGCAAAGAGGTATCTACCAGATTGGCAATAAATGTTACCATGATTCTTATAAGGATTGATTTCATTTTCCTGGAAGCACTTGGCCCATTCAGAGTCACTGAAGCATCCTTGACAAAATGGTACCCACACTTAAGTCCATCTGAATGTCAGAGCCAGTTAAGGCCCCTTCATGAAATTTGGGATAGACCAACTGTTAGCTGTCATAAGAGTTCCTTGGCATCAGTTTTCATCTACAGATTCCTAAATCAGATTTCAGGTTAAACTAACATAAGGCTGCTTAGTCTTGCAGCATTTATCCTCTTCCCCAAATATCAGTTCCATTCAATGGCATGGTTAAATTTCTGTTGATGTCAACTGCCCTACTTTCTTAGCCAAGGAATATTGGTTGTAGAATCTGTTACTGACTAGCTCAGACTGGAAACAGGGACTTCACATAATGAATTGAATTCTTCCTTTTCTCACTTCCATGAGAGCAAAGATGTCAGGGTAAATTACTTATATTACCATAAGACTTGGAAGATTTACAGTGCTTAGGTAAAGAGTTGAAGGACAGTGTGAATGCTTCCTTGTCAAGCTTATTGGGGCTTAGATGGAGACGAAAGCTAAATTTTGAGAAATTTCTTTCCATGAAACAATATAATTATTTCTAAATACTTTTACTGTGTGGGAAACACAGTTGTGGAGTTCAAGACTGATGTAAATTTTGTTAGGACAGTACTTCCCTTGGGGTACTCTGATTTTCTAAGAGTAGATTCCCTGATCAACCAGTCATGAGATTATCCTTAGGCTATACCATTCCAGATGGGCAGAGAAGCCATTCTCCTTCTTAACAATTCTTCCAATATTCTATAAAACTTCTTGGAAAATACATCTAAAGGTCTGGTTTGGGCAGTAGAGGGCACTCCCAAACTTAAAACACCAAATGGAATAACTTAAATTACCAAGAAACCACAGAGATGAATTTCTCAGGGAAAAAACTGGGAGTACAGGGCATGGGAAGGGGGAACTCATTCTAAAGTGTATTTACAATGCAGTTCCTTCTTATGCTGTTATGTACCTCAACTTTTTTCCCCTTCAAAGTGAACTTTCAAAATGTTCCCTGATCTTTAAAGTTTTAACACAGAGTTCAAAGTGTGGTCCTACAATCCATGTACACAAGTAGTAAATAAGTCATTGACCCCTTCCTATCATATAATCACTGAAATAGAAAGGGGTTTCATTTCTAACATTCTTGATTTGACCATTTAACTGCATGTGTGGTTTAACTGCTTGCTGTATGGATAGTACTACCCATCCTTGGAGTTGAAAACTAAATGAAAGGTGGGGATACCTTAGTCTTCATTTCAATAAAAATTACAGAGAGGTAACCAAGTTGGAGGTAAGAGGAAAATGAGCATTAGAATAAAACATAATGTTAACTCAGAGAAAGATTCCCCAGAAGGAACATTTGTTCAAAATTGCAGTGATTTTGCCCAATTTATTGTGAGAAAATTGCAGAAAGATGATTGTTCAGTTGCCAATCATTCCTCTGTGGCCATGCTGTTTTAAATAGATGCTGAAAGCCTTTTTTTCCCCTACCATTTGCCCTTGCTAGAAATGTCAATGCAAAAATTGACTTCAGGAGGAAGCTCTGGATAATGTTGTGTTGGGTTTTTTTTTTACTTAAATGCTTCCTGGGTATATTTTTAATGCTGGTCTCTCACCACAAACCTGTTAAGAAAAGATTTTCTAATATATGTTGTGTGTAAAGAAATTTTTATAGGTCAATAAATTATCCCATGGGGGTTTTGGGGGGGAGGGGGTTAAGAAATATTGAACGTCCCCCCCCTCACTTCATTCTCTTATGCTTAGATTGGCATACTTTAAGTTTGTATGAAAAAAATATTGGTGTAGTTGTGAGTATAAAGTAGGACCAAAAACCTCGAATACATAGATCAGAGTCTGTCATTCTAAAGTATTTAGGCCAGCACGCCACACTAGATCCCTAGCTCTGCTTAGGCTATCAGCAGTCATGGAGGGTTCGAAGGATCACACATCCAGAGTTACAATGAGTCTCAAAGGCCATCAAAACGAACTCTCCCTCCTTTTACAGATGAGGAAACTGAGACTGGGGAGACGAGGGGGAGTGGGAGTTAAATGATTTTCCAAGGATCATACTTAGCTAAGCCTTATCCAAGGTATGATTTGAATTTAGGTCTTCCTGACTCCAAGCTAACACTACCAGACTCAACAATGACTATATATTGTCATCTCCATGAATATCTCCAACCATTTTACTACTTTTCCACACTGAGCCCTGTTCTACCTTCAGTTCAGAGAGGCACAAAAGAAGAGAGAATGTACTAATTGCTATTAGGGGATGATGTCCTAGAAATCCCTGGACCTCACTTCCTATTACCCCTATCAAGCAACAATACATGCCACTGCCTGGTAGAATCTGTGAATAAGAGGTATGATTAAAATGGATACATTTATTCTTTTGAAAAAGAGGATGGACTCCTAGGATTAAGTAGGACCTGTAGTATACTGACGGAGTCCTAAATGAACTCTGGGGCTTTCAGGTATTTCAGAATTATTATCTAGAATTGCAATAACCTATAATTCAATAAATGCTTATTAAATGCCCATTACATTGAAAATAGAAAGAGGAAATGTGACATTTTCAAAAATGGAAAACCAGTAACACTTTCTAGCCAGCTGCAGAAAAGAATGTCTAGGTTCTTGGTATTGGGGGTGGGTAACAAACTGTAGTTAAACTGCTGCTTCATTTGGAAAGATTTCAGTCTTTGGCTACTTACAAAGGAAAGAAAACAATGGCCTACTCAGCAACTCATAAGAGAAAGAAAGGAAGGGAGGAAGAAAAGAAGGAAGGAAGAGAAAATAGTGAATAAAACATCTAATCACTAGTTTTAGAAACAAGAATACAGAGGAATTAAAGAAGACATTTTTATTACTGTTCTCATTTGAGAGCATAGCTCTGGACCTTACCTGATATATCCTGGGGGCCCCGTGCAAATCAACACCAGTTTTATTCTTCCCTTTTAATTACCATATGAGCTTTTGATTTTTCTCTTATCACATATCTTATTGTTCAGTCATTTCAGTTGTATCTTAACTTTTCATGTTTCATGTTTCTTAACTTATCTTTCTTAGCAAAGATATTAGTTGGATTTGCCATTTTCTTCTCCATCTCCTTTTACAGATGAGGAAACTGAGACAAATAGGGTTAAGTGGACTTGCCCAGGGTCACAAGTGTCTGAGGCCAGATTTGAAACTCAGGAAGATGAGTCTTCCTAACCTTAGACCTATATCTATGCACCACCTAGCCACATATCTAGGTTTCCATTAATTCATAGAAGTAAGCTGAGCAGTATTCTTTTAGATTTGTTTGTGCTTGAAAGATTATGCTCTTTTTAGTTTGAGATTCAAGATAGCCAAACATCTACTGATTAGCATTTTCTTTGAATATATAGATCATCTGGCAATTCCTGGCTCTTCTAGAAGGAATTTGAAAGTCATATTTCCTGAGAAATCGGATATGACCTTGGCTGAAAATATTATGTGTGCCTCTTAAGTCTAAGGGTTCAAAGTTAAATTTGGGTTTTTATAATTTAAAAATTCCTCCAAAATACCCAAACCAAGGTGATAGTTCCAAGTGATTTTCCCAGTACTTAGTTGAAGCTCAAGAAGAATCAAACTACAGTGATGGCACCTAGAAAATAAACTAACCAAGCAATTCAGAAGAGTCACAATGTTCATAGTAGAATGTCTGAATAGGAGAAAAGTAGTCTAGCAACAGGTGAAAGATGGAAATTTGGATAGATGGTCTTGCTGGAAGTTTTAGGGTTTCCATCATTGGGTCTGGGATTCAGATGCAATATTCTACTCCTTGTGAAGTCTGGGGAAATAATGTAGCTGCCCCCTTGTGCCCTTAGGTCAACCCCCCAATGCAAAAAGTTTTATATCATGAGTATGACTGGGATTGAGAAGAATGAAATACTGATGTAATTTTATTATTAATTAAAATATCTATAAAACAAATAGATTTTAGAATTCTAAGCCCCAACAGATGGTTAAATAAAATATTCAACAAAATAAGATTCCGGCATACCAAAACAATTTGGAAAATTGCTTGGAGTTTTGGTCTTTCCTGTAGTCATTAATTTATCAAAATTTAATGAAAATAGATTTCCTTACATTCTGCCAGACTTTTTAGGGTGTGCAGAGCAGGTATGTATGCAGGAAGAAGGGCAGGGAGCTGTAGAGGATAATGTTCAGTTTTCTGATTTCCTATGACTTTGTTAAAAAAAGTAATCTCTAAGTCATAGGATCAGTTCTTAGATTTGGAAGGTGATTCTGAGATCATCATCTTAACCCTCTAATCTAACAGAGGTAAATGAGTTTTACCAGAAGCAGAGATATTTCTTTCTCTTTATATTTCACATATGCTATTCAGAAACCTCTGGGCTTCCCAGAATTTCTAGATAAAGAATTCCAGGCATCTCAGAAACCATTTTCCAATACTGACAGTTCCTCTTAAAAATTGTGACACAGCATGTTTCCAGGGCTCAGATTTTTATGTAAAAAAATAGAATCATAATAAATACACAATATTAAGGATGATATTTCCTTTTCTAAGGATTTTGCAGGTTGCAGAGCATATACATATCTACCATGTAGGTAGGAAATTGCCTTGGTAAACACTTAAAAGGGGGGAAAAGCTAAGTTTTTGCAGTTATATTTGTCCCTCTATTTTCCTATATTTGGCAAAATAGTTTGTAGTTTCAATATGTCTATGCAAATAGTTTATTTCATTGATAGAATGGAACAAAGACTTTCAGATTGAAATTGAGCCATGATCTGTAGGGATATGTGAGAGAGAGAGAGAGAGAGAGAGAGAGAGAGAGAGAGAGAGAGAGGCAAGATGAGATTCCTTGATGTTACAGAAGTTACA